>NW_028263375.1:4975559-6265559 GCF_051168715.1 Poecilia mexicana
GTTTGTTACTGCAGGTTTACAGCATAATCGCATTAGCTCAAATGTGGTCTGCAGTCTTGAAAAAAATAAAAAAGATCTGCCCATCTGTGGCGTCTGCTCTAATGATGTGACCATGAGCAGAGGCGAGCAGTTTGAAAAGAAAAAACTAATTCACAGAAAGCCCAAATGTTTGTCTAAGTTTCCAGTTGAAAGAGCTGCAGAGCTTAAGTTGACTCCAGATTTTGAGGAAACGTTTGCCCTGCTTCCATGTCTGACAGGTGTGGGTTTCCTCGCTCGGCTGAGTCCTAATTTCAGATCTTTTCTGACAGCCCTGAATTAATACATTCAATCAAATATCAGCAAATTCTTGTTACTGTGAGATTCTGATTTGGCTTTAATAAAAAGATGTTATTAAAAAGTAGACGCGTGGACAACAGTTGAAGGACGCTAAAGGACACGTCATTCTTCTCTCTCTGAGTTTGACACATAGAGATAAGAATAAATGATGAACTGAGTATGAAAAATATGGATGACAGTCTACAAATATTGTTGACAATCTTGTACTAAATGAAAATTAGGCTTCATGTACACTCAGTAGCTGTCAGAGAGATTATATGTTGCAGAAAATATGAGCCGGGCTTTTCATTTGTCAAAGACGACATAGCTACTAGTTACTGCTCCTTTATAAACTTGGATAGGACCAATAATTTCTGATTTCTGGAAGTGCTGCTTTGAGGACAAAATGTGCTGATTTTGTGTAATGTTTCAGTTTTTTTGGTTCTGAAGTGAATAAAAGTAAATTGTTCTTCTGCCTCCGTCTGCACTGCAGCAGCAGTTCCCTCACAAAGAGAAAATGAAGGGTTTGTCCTTTTATGGACGAGTGACGATAATTAGCTTCACACCTGTTTGGTTGTGTTTATAGTCAAGATGATGTATGAATGCCACAAATGCTGGTTGATGTATAACCCTGTCATACTAAGAATTTTATTGGAGGAGCTTTGATGCCATCTAGAGGTCGGAGTGTGAACTACATGTCATTCAAGGAAGCCAACAAAGAAACCGTGTAGAATTTGACTGATAAACTCCGCAACTAGATTCAACCCTGAGTTAACCCCTAGAACCCGACGGACCCACCGGTGGGTCCAGCTGCCACATGACCTCGGCTCGCTCTGTAAACAAAGGCTCCACGTGCCTTTAAATTTGTTTGTATTTTTTATTATCCGCTAAAAGAGGCTTTGATCTTTCAAAAACTATTCCGCATAAAGGTTTTGCCCAAAATGTTAAGATTTAAATTTATTTATACCCCCTGAGGGTGTAAGAGGTTAGATTGCATAAACAAAACATATATAGGATTACTAATGTATTCTACAACTGATATAACAGGCAAATTTTCCATGACTAACTTGGAGTAACGTTCCACAGAAAAATTTGTGGAAAGGTGAATTTGTAAAACTGAACTGCAAATATGTGGGGATCACTGTAATAGTTGAGTTGTTCTAAAATATATTGATATGCAGAAAAAAGACAGATGCACTTTAATACTGTATCTATATTTAAAACAATGTAATGATGGAAAAGCAGTGGTTGTTCAAAAATATTTATTTTGACTCAACTTTAAAGTCTTTCTTGATCAGTTGCAGCATCTATAAAATAATCAACATTATGAGATGAAAAGGTTTTCGGTTCCTGAAATGCCTGGTGGATCTAATTAGCATCACATCTAAATATACACTAATGGTTGGTGCAATGGTAAAACGAATCATCTCTATGTAATTTAACATCTGACTGAAGAAACAAAAGTAATAATACTTTTTGCACAATTAGACGTATATTCAGACATAATGGGCATATTCACTGCATTTACTCTAACTGGATTCATGGCAGTTTTGCTGATCTTGTTGCCTCTGGATTTTAAAAATGATGAACTGATTACTCAGTTCATCTTTCTGGCTCGTTCCTTGAACATCTCACCACCAGACTGAACTCTTTGCTCGTACAGATGTCGTCTGTTTATACGTCTCCAGTTCTCCTCACTGGTTAGCTCTGAGTGGTCAGCTGGCAGCCACCAAACTGCAGCAGATTGTCTGAAGTGAAACAGCCAGCACTGCATTCACAGTGTAATTTAGTCCATTGTTAAATTAACTCAAATAAAGTGACCTTTTCTTTACGTTTCAGGCTTTGTTAGTTGATGAGCTGAAGTAGATTTGGGCTAATCAACAGATTAATCAAAGACATCGTCATCCTTTCATAAACAATTTAGTCACTTGCTTAAAACCTCAATATTCATTTTTATCTAATCACTTGACTCTATTCCAGGAACGACTGATGAGCATCTCAGAGCGGCAGCAGCATCATGTCACCCAATCAGCGTCTTTAACACTGTCTGCGTTTAATCACTGCTCCAACACAACATGGAGCTTCCAGCAGTATCCTCCAGCTTATTTGTTCCAGGTTAGCCTGTAATGTCTGCATGGCTGTCGGCGCCAGTGGTGGTTAATTAATATGCATTAAAGTTAAGTGCTCAAGTGCAGAAGAGGCGATCTGGCATTTTGTGCGGCGCACCGTTGAGAAAGTGTCCGTGAGTTATGAGGGACGGGAGCGATTCTGACACCTGGAGTCGGCCCTTACTCTGGGTGCAGCTTTTGTCTCCGCGCTCCCACCGTGTCCTTCGTCTCTGTCATGCTCCGAATTCTAAGAGTCCATCAGTAACGCCCACAGCAAACACTCAATACGTCCCTGATGAGCCCAGCTTTACTGCCACTGCTGATCATCCAGAGTCACAGTATTTATTTACCTTTTTAGTAATGACATTTTCACATATTTATTTCTGTTCCTAAAAATTGAACCTTGTTTTACTTGTTAAATAAAAGCTACCAACAAAACTGTGATGATTCAGGAAAAGTTAGGACACCCTGTTCCCTAATATCTCGTTTCACCTCATTTTGCTGAAATACCTTCAGTGAGTCTCCAGCCGCCATCTTTTATATCAGTTGAAGGACAATTTGTCCCACTTCTCACTTCCTCCAAGTTCAGCCTGTTATACTTACTCCACAGCAAGTCAATGGGATCTGTGCTTTGATTAGGCCCAAGACTTCCTCTTCTTTTATTTCTCAGCCACTCCCAGGCAGATCTACTTCCCTTCTCCCTCTTTCCAAACTTTCATTCTTGTCTTCCCCTCCTTTGTTCATTTCTTCCCAGGAAAATCCAGCAGGTGATTTTCTGAGATTTTCTCTACCATCTCAGTGGATAAGTCGCAGAATTCATGACAGATTGGGGAAAGTTACACACTTGGCTGAGGAATGAATCTGTTCAAATGAGAGAAACACTTTCACACGGAAATCAGGCACATCTGGATCAAGAATATCCTCCCACCCCGCTGGAGGCATGTGGAGCGTTAGCGAGCTGCCTGATGTGTTCCTGAAACCCCCTCAGGAGTCGCTGTGAAGCTCTGGCACATTTTGGTCCCCAAGACCCTTCCATGACAAACAGTGGCCAGGCGCCATGGAGACGGCCAGGCGCCTGATTCGTCTCAGATGCTTCCTGAGTGACACATTGGAATGACACGGTGTTCAGCTCATATCCGTCTCCATTCCTCTCCTCTCATTAGTGCCGCTTTAAAACACCAACATGGCAACTTCTTAATTTTTGGAGCACATTAGAGTGGGAGCCACAGTGTGCATCATTAGCAGGTGAAGCGCGTTCCTGACCCTGCGTGTGATAACTGTTATTGCCTTCATCTCCTTCTGCATTTGGCTCTGCGTCTCTCCTGTCCTCCCCCTGCAGGGAGATGAATAAGCAGTGGTGCAGACATGCCTCTGCAGTCACTCTCTCAATCCTTGAGGGATGATCAAAGCTGTGGGACACAACCTGTCCAATTCTCCACCTGTCTCATCGACAACTAGATTTAGCCGTAAGAGGGCGAGGACTCAGACGTCTCTATTCTTCACTCCGTCTGTCACTGCGCTGATAAATACGAGCAACGGAGGCTTGCTTCAGCCGTGCTGTCGCCGTGGCATCTTTTCTATGGAAGTGGAGTAAAAAATGAGAAGATGCAAGAAACAGAATGTTGAGCAGGTCATGCAGCGATTTGTTTACACAACCAAATGCTGATGTGTGTGAATCAGATGTTTTACTCTGGAAATCCACAAGAAGCATACCTTTACCAAGACATCTTTGTCTAATGTATCAGATTTCTGCTCCCATTAATCAGAAAACTTAATAATTCTAGGCTCATTTTAAACACTTGGTGGTGGCAGCATCATGCTGTGAGGACAGTGAAGCGATTAAAATGCAACAAGGTATCCATTGCTGAAACAGAGACATAAAAAGTCCTATTTGGTCCAAGACATATAGGGAAAGCAGCAAACATGGAAAAAAGACTCTACACATCCCCCTGTAAAGACCACACCCTCTGTAAAACATGGTGGTGGCAGCTTCATGCTGTGGGATTTTTTTCCAGCAGGGACAGGGAAGTTAATAAGACTTGATGAAGGTAGATACAAAACAATCCTGGAAGAAAAACAGTTAAAGGCGGTAATGTAATGGTTTCAATCAGAGTATAGAGGAGGCTAAAATGACCTAGTCAAAGTCTAAATATTCAAGATCAGTCCACTAACTTGACTAATCTTGAGCTATTTTTCAGACTTTGAAACAAACTGAAGCTACGTTCGCACAGCAGGTCTTCATACTCTATTCTGATTTTTTTTTCTTTTTGCTGAAATCAGATTTTTTTTTCTGTGTAGTCGTTCATAAAAAACGGCCCCAGTCAGACTTCTGTGTGAATGATTTACCTATCTATCAATCCATCAAGTTTAATTATATAGCGCATTTCAGCAACAATAGCTTTACATCATAAAAACACAAGATGACCCCAAAGTGACCTGCATGTGCAGAAGAAGAACACAGATGTCACCCGGCTGCCGCCGCCATTTATGGACAATTTTAAAGTTATTCAGACAGTGGAGTCATTAGATCTTCAGGGGTGAAGAGGTTGGAGTTGAGCCGATCAGACTGCAGTGAAAAAGTCGATTTGCGTTGCATTTGCCTGTTGTTGAAGCAGTTTAGGTGCACAAAGCTGTTAAACATGAAGAGACTTTCAGATGTTCCAGATATCACATGAAACCCTCTGAAAAATTCTAATTCATAGTTTTAACCTGACGCAATTTCAAATGCTTCAGGCATTATGAAGCCTTCTCCAACCTTTGGTTTTCTGCCTGTAAACCTGCAGACCCCGTTTGTTCAGGAAGGATTTCAGCCTGAGGTGTTTTCAGTCCAGGCTTCATAGGAAGTGACTTTGCCTGTTACTGCTGAGGCGACACGTTTTAGTTGTCTGCCCTGAAATTTTCTTTGATATGACCCGGGTGTGAAGTGCAGCCCATTACTTTCCAGAGACGTGCAGTTGTTCTTTTTGCACATCTTGTTCACTCACCTCATTTTTTTATTTTTGCTCCAGAACCGCCGGCTGTGTTTGAAGCTGCTGCTTATGTTACATCCTCCTGGTTTATGATGTTTCAACCAAACACATTTCTAAATTCTTTCTCTCGTAAATCCTTCACTCTTGTCTATGTGCACTTATATATTTTACCTCCTCCTGTTTCTGTGGATGACTTACACCAGGTGTTGGCAGTGTTTCCTTTCCTGCCTGGTTTGGACAGACGAAGCGGGGGAGATGGACGTAAGGAGACACGGTGACCCGTCCCTGTCTCAGCTCAAACGATTTATGAAAACCTGAACTTCTGCAAAGTTTATGCAGCATGTCAAAAAGATCAGGTGAAAAATTGGATGAACTTTTATACACTAGTATCCATGTGCGCTTCTGGAGCAGGTAATGTTATCGTAAACATAAGATCTACACAACCCCATCAACATGCCGAGCTTTTGTGAAATATAAAATGAGACCTGGACGAAACTTTTTCCACCTTTAATCCTGTAATTCTAGGCTCATTTTAGCCATTAGCGGAGGGGGTATGGTCAGGACGAGGGAAAGGTCGCCAACTTGGCATCTTTTTAGCTATATTTAGCAACTTTTCAACCTACAGTAAAGTTTTTATTGATTTACTTATTTTTTAAAAAGTGCCTTGAATCCAATCTCACATGTGCAAAGCTGAGAAATGCTTGATCAACTCCTGACTCACCACCAGGGGGCGTGTGTTTGAGGGAGATTGCTTTATACCTGAGCCAGGACTGTTGATTCATGTGAAACAGCAGGAAAATTCAACTTCAGTAGCCACCCTCCAACCCAGAGAGGGCAGCACTGAGACAGTTTAAGGCAAAATGTTTCAGAATTCACAATGTTTATACTTAAAGGTCACACGTTGCTCAGAAATTTAAATGTATCACACATTTTTATTTGTGATACATTACTTATTATTTTAGTTTATCTGCAAAGAAAAGTTGACTTGGGTTTACGTACTCTGTCAGAGATCATCTGTAACCTCCACCTCACCTACAAATCTCTGCAGATTTCTGGACTAACTTTATGATGACGGAAGTCACTCTGATGAGATGTTATTATGAAATTGGTTTATTTCAGTGTTTCCTTCCGGCTCTTTTTGGGGGAAATTATTTCGACTCAAATATGACGGTGAAGATATGGAAAGTGCATTTTAGTCCACAAATAGTAAAACACTGGAATCATCCTTTATTAGTGATGTAAAAAGAAATGGAAATGAAAAACAAAACAAAAAAATATCCTTTAGGCTTTTTTTCTGAACATGCTGTTTCATCCCAAGCATCATTTTACGTGTCAAGCAAATTTCAGAGCAGCTCCTCTTATCGGTTTATTTTAAACCGGGCATCCAAGAACATCCTGTTCTCAGCTCTGAAATACTCTGAAGATGTCGTGATGGTCTGGTGGCGTTCATGAACATGACCTGATTTAAAAACTTCCCTGCTTCCTGTAGCCTAACAAACAATATGCAGAAAAAAACCCAACAGTATGAAAACAAACCAAACAACACAACTGAAGCTGCAAATGTTTCTTTTCCTTCTTTACTGGAGTATTTACATCAGACACAAATTTGCTGTGATGTTTGTTAACTTCGCTGCTAAATGTTGATTTGGCCTTCATATGAACTAATTAGAATGCGATGATATCACATTCAGTAGTTTATTGGGGTCTATAAATCAGTACATTACTAACAAGTGTAGCATTTGAATCATACCTCTGAGTAGAGCTACAATAAGACATTGGGTGGTGCCTAAATGCTTGCTCCAACGAAGCACCGCCTGCTGCTCCAACGAAGCACCGCCTGCTGCTCCAACGAAGCACCGCCTGCTGCTCCAACGAAGCACCGTCTGCTGCTCCAACGAAACACCGCCTGCTGCTCCAACGAAGCACCGCCTGCTGCTCCAACGAAGCACCGTCTGCTGCTCCAACGAAACACCGCCTGTATAGACAAAGCTGCTCCAACGAAACACCGCCTGCTGCTCCAACAAAGCACCACCTGCTGCTCCAACGAAGCACCACCTGTATAGACAAAGCTGCTCCAACGAAGCACCGCCTGCTGCTCCAACAAAGCACCGCCTGCTGCTCCAACGAAGCACCGCCTGTATAGACAAAGCTGCTCCAACGAAACACCGCCTGCTGCTCCAACGAAGCACCACCTGCTGCTCCAACGAAGCACCACCTGCTGCTCCAACGAAGCACCGCCTGTATAGACAAAGCTGCTCCAACGAAGCACCGCCTGTATAGACAAAGCTGCTCCAACGAAACACCGCCTGCTGCTCCAACGAAGCACCACCTGCTGCTCCAACGAAGCACCGCCTGCTGCTCCAACGAAGCACCGCCTGCTGCTCCAACGAAACACCGCCTGCTGCTCCAACGAAGCACCGCCTGTATAGACAAAGCTGCTCCAACGAAACACCGCCTGTATAGACAAAGCTGCTCCAAGGAAACACCGCCTGCTGCTCCAACGAAGCACCGCCTGCTGCTCCAACGAAACACCGCCTGCTGCTCCAACGAAGCACCGCCTGTATAGACAAAGCTGCTCCAACGAAACACCGCCTGCTGCTCCAACGAAGCACCGCCTGTATAGACAAAGCTGCTCCAACGAAACACCGCCTGCTGCTCCAACGAAGCACCGCCTGTATAGACAAAGCTGCTCCAACGAAACACCGCCTGCTGCTCCAACGAAGCACCGCCTGCTGCTCCAACGAAACACCGCCTGCTGCTCCAACGAAACACCACCTGCTACTCCAACGAAGCACCGCCTGCTGCTCCAACGAAGCACCGCCTGTATAGACAAAGCTGCTCCAACGAAGCACCGCCTGTATAGACAAAGCTGCTCCAACGAAGCACCGCCTGCTGCTCCAACGAAGCACCGCCTGCTGCTCCAACGAAGCACCGCCTGCTGCTCCAACGAAGCACCGCCTGTATAGACAAAGCTGCTCCAACGAAGCACCGCCTGTATAGACAAAGCTGCTCCAACGAAGCACCGCCTGCTGCTCCAACGAAACACCGCCTGCTGCTCCAACGAAGCACCGCCTGTATAGACAAACCTGCTCCAACGAAGCACCACCTGCTGCTCCAACGAAGCACCGCCTGTATAGACAAAGCTGCTCCAACGAAGCACCACCTGCTGCTTCCAACGAAGCACCGCCTGCTGCTCCAACGAAACACCGCCTGTATAGACAAAGCTGCTCCAACGAAGCACCACCTGCTGCTCCAACGAAACACCGCCTGCTGCTCCAACGAACCACCGCCTGCTGCTCCAACGAAGCACTGCCTGCTGCTCCAACGAAGCACCGCCTGCTGCTCCAACGAAGCACCGCCTGTATAGACAAAGCTGCTCCAACGAAGCACCGCCTGCTGCTCCAACGAAGCACCGCCTGTATAGACAAAGCTGCTCCAACGAAGCACCACCTGCTGCTTCCAACGAAGCACCGCCTGCTGCTCCAACAAAGCACCGCCTGTATAGACAAAGCTGCTCCAACGAAGCACCACCTGCTGCTCCAACGAAACACCGCCTGCTGCTCCAACGAACCACCGCCTGCTGCTCCAACGAAGCACCGCCTGCTGCTCCAACGAAGCACCGCCTGTATAGACAAAGCTGCTCCAACGAAGCACCGCCTGCTGCTCCAACGAAGCTCCGCCTGCTGCTCCAACGAAGCTCCGCCTGCATCTACAAAGCTGCTTTCAGCAGCCAAACTCCTGCCTCACAGAGCAAAGCCTCCCCAAAACTCCTCCAGACTAGTGACAGCACCAATTGGCAAACACCTGTGGAAACTGTGTGTTTTCTGAGCTTTTCATACGAACTACTTCTTAGTCCAACACACCAAAGAACGGTTGTAAAAGGCATCACGGAGGAGCATTGTTGTGATGACAAGCTGATGGTGGAGTGTTGGAAAAGTAGCAGCTTCTTAAAGAGACAGAGACCAGATTCAAGGCATCAAATTACAAAGTAAAATTTTTATTTATTTCTATATGCACAGTTTTTTTTATAATAACTGATGGCAACATATTTACTTTATTGTGTTGTAAGATGTCACTGTGCGCCTTTTTTAAAATAATTTGTATCTATTTGCCTGTTGCTGCTGCTGTAGTGTTGAGGTGGCCCAATCAAAGTCCACACCTGACTCCAGGGATTGAGTTGAGAATCGGTGGCCAGACTTTAAGCTCATGTTCACAGATGCTGTCAGCCCAATCAGCCTGAGCCACTTGACAAAGAAAAAGAAAAAACTCTGCTCTCCTGATTTGCAAACCTATAAAAGCTTCCAAGTGTTTTGACAGCTAAATGTGGTTGTAGAAAGTATTGAATCAGGGACTGAATACAAATGTATTTCACACTTTTCAGATTTTTATTTGCAAAACCACAGCTCTGTGATGGGTAAAATGTAAAATCCCAATAAAATAAAGATGCATTGTGTAGAAAAAGGGTGCAGATTCTTCACTTTGGGCTCTGCTGACTTTGAACACAAACACTGTCAGCTAATTGCAGCGATGACCTGTGCAAATTAGTGTGGGCTCACAAACGAGCAGCAGCGTAGATAACAAGGTGTGCTTGTGTTACCCGCCACACCGGTTCGGCTTATTTTATGTTCACATAATAAGCCAAATTTGTCAGTAAACCTGCTTCGTTGTAAATTAGCTGCCATGCTGTTTGGCTCGGGTTCAGAACCGCTGCTTATCTGTTGTTTTCACATCTGTCGGGAGGTTTCAGTCTCCATTGTCTTCACTGTTTGTCCACAATTCAGGTCCATGTGAAGCTGCTGCAAATGAGGTGATCATTAACTCATTAAAGCCTAATGAGTTGTAATCACAAGAAAGAGGAAATCCTGATTAACCTGATACCAAACAGCCAGTCCGACTTAAAATGTAGCCTCATTTAGCTGCTATTTGGAAGATTAATGGATATTTCATAACTTCCCTTCTTGACATCTTGGAGAACCCACTGGTGTTTGGAAAACACTGAATCTCAAGAATAAAACCACATAGATGGTCATGCAGAATAAAATTTCTTAAACAAGCATCAGAGTATAATGGAAAGAACGGTAGAGCAAATAAAACACCAGGTGAGCCGAAGAACGTTGGGAAACTTTCATATTAATTCCAGTTCTTACTGATTACATCTGACTTTCAAATTAATTATATTTGCATTGAAATTAAATAAAATGAAAGTTGGAAAAGAAGGCTTCAACAAAGTGTGGAACCCTGGAGGTTTCAACCGGATCTTTAATCTCATCGAAGCGCCGAGGCGTTCATGGGAGTTTGAATTTCCACGCTGTTCTCAGGTTTTATGTCGACATGGAAAAAATTGCAACAGTAGCCGCATTTCCATTACAGATTTGCGCAAACCTTCATTGATATTTGGCAAAACCATGTGTGTCGAACACAATTTTGCAGTTGTGGTGTTTCCATTAAGAAAAGAAATGCCACTAAAATCACACATGAATAAGTTTGTTAAAAATCATCATCCTCCTGCCACTTCCTGTTGACCTCTGTCATTTCAGCCAGTAGTAACATCCTGTTGTTGATCACATGACGTCTTTCGACTTGTGATGCAAAAGAAGTGTTTCCACTGCTGTTTGAAAAATACATTAATTTCAATGCGGCTGAAAAATCTCCTCATTTTAGACCCAAAACTTTATATATTGAAAAACAAGTTTTTCAATATATATATATTAATGCATATTAAGATATATTTGGTGGGTAAACTATTGAAAGACAGTTACAAGCATATTCAGAGGAGACGCCAACATGCTTAGAGTTAAGAGAAACACAGAAAGACTCCAGCTTGGGATGTAGCTATTGTATATAATTTGTACTTAAGTACAAATTAGTTAGTTGGACTTAATCACTGTCTGTATTTGGTCTGAATCTAGTACATTACATTGTAATTACATTAAACAGAAATTTGTTGCACCACATTTAATCGCATATAATTGAGCCTGTGGCCTTTTATTGTATAAACACACAAGAATTTGGCAGCTTCTTTATTTCCTTCACATGGTAAATAAAAAATGCCTCCACATCACTTGACATCCTGTAACACAGATTCAATTCCCTCCTTTCTAAATGCGACAGCTACATGGCTTCTAACACTTAACAGGTCATCATCCTTGATAGAAAACTTCATTGATTTAGAAGGAACTTCTTGCCACCACATCTCTTCAGAGAATCCAAACAGTATTTTTCAAAGGGTTTGCAGCAGTGGAAATGTTGCCGTGTGGCTCATTTTGAAGGGATGTAAAATGGAAGAAGCTCTGGAGTTTCAGAGGAAAGTAGCTCTTTCATCTCTTCAGAAACAGAATCGCTCTATGGACAGGAGGCACACTGGGTCAACTTGTGATCACTTTGAGTTGCCCTCTCTAAACATGTAGTCCATGCCCTGTAGTGCTTTCTGCAGAACAGAGTTAAACGTCTTTCTATAGCCAGTCTGCAGACATACAGTAATCTCCTCTCCACATGTTCGGTGCATAAGGAAGAAAAAAGAGCCGGCCTGCTTTGTTCTGCTGGACGTGTGTTTGGCATTCTGTAGTGGAGAATTGTTTTCCGCACTGCAGTGGGACAGACTTTTATATGACATCCATTTTTTGCTAATTATGTTTTCCAAGCACATATTTCATCTGCTGCTCGCTGTTCCCTGTCCGCACTTATCACATCCCCATCCTCCATCCCCAAACCCCACTTTAATTCCCAGAGACTGCAACCAGCTTGTCTATTACCTCAATTCAGAAGCGTGGAGCAGAAATAAAATAATAGAGGTTTTTATCAGCCTTATATCCACTACAGCATTACTTAAGGCTGATGGGCTTTTTGGAAAAGAACCTGAGGAGGTTTAAGCCTTAATGCTACATCTTTTGTTTGAGTTGGGCATGTCGCTTTGTTATTCCCTCTTCATCTTGTTTCCACTTATTCTTTCAGCATGTCAGAATGGATGAGGGAGAAGCTCTGTGTGTTCTGTGGAGGAGGAGCAGGATGCATTATCTTGTTCTGTGGCTTCACATCAAAGCATTTTATTCATTTAATTAGAAATTGTCAGCATGTCAGCTCCTTCCAATTGAACTGAAATCAGTTGCAACTCAAAGATAACATTTTTTCTAACATCAGGCAACATTTGAAGTTTCAAGCTGCAGAAAACTTTTTCTGTGAACATGGACTGGTCAGGTTGCGCCTTTTCCACCGCTCTGGGTCCTCCTCCACCTGAACCTCCAGTTGGACTCAGCCGGCGGCTCCTTCTGTATCTCCGGTGGATGCGTCTCTAAAAATATTTGCGTGTGGGTTGACAGGTGCACAGCTGCACACCTCCTTGGCATTGGAACTGTCCTGACAGATGCTGTGGCGGGTCTGGGTGCGTTTGCAGGAGATGGATCATTTTTGGCAGAGTGCATGCTGCAGATGCTTCTGATTGGCTGCTGGATCGGGATGGAAATTCCTCCATGACGAGGGCAGCGGATCAGCGGTTAGAGGCCAACCGGGAACGCTTTGGCTGAGAACGCCAAAATGTATCCATGTTGGACAACCGAGACACAAAGAGACACACATACACACACCTACACACACACATGCACACACACACACACACGCACACACACACACACACACACACACACACACAGACACACACACACACACACTTCACACACTTATTACCACGGACAGCCAACCTGGATCCAATTCAAAGCCCTTGAGATGGCTGAAAATCAGAGTGCTATCTGCTGGCTGTAGTGACAATCTGTTCGTCTTAGTCCCTGGAAACTCTAAAGCTGTTATTGCGCCTTCGAACATGCCACGCAGTGGCCTCAAGGAGTTCTGACAAGGAGGAGTTTGTTTTGCAAAACGAAGGACCAACTCTTTTTCTGCCCTGTTGAACTTGAAGGAAACAACAAACTACTTCATAAAACTTACTGACTCTGGTCTTTAAGGCCAACATGATAAAAATAACAGCTGAATGAACCAATTGTTCCAAACCTTATTACCTAAAGCTGTGCGTGTTTTGTGAACCACCTGCTGTAAAAAGAAAGAAAAACTCATATGTAGAGATGAAACGATTCTTCAGATCTATAAAATCAACTCCCAAAACAAAATCCGACTGGTTTCTGAAACGAGCAGAACGTGGCAGCTACACTCAGTTAGCTACCATCTTCTAATGGAGGCAGTTATTGAAGACACATGAAATGTAGGAGGAGAGAAGGAAGTTGAACCCAAGTTTTCTACTGATCTGCTTGTTCGTTGTGAATGAAGCTGAATGTGGATTTTATGTAGAGATCATTTTAATTTTCGGTGAGATGAGGAAAGTGCTACAGAAGTTCAGTCAGTTCAAAGATAATGGGACTAATATCTGCTGTGGATATAAAATAGAAATATATTTTTCCGGTGGTTGTGTTTTTGCTTCGTCACTGTGGCGTTAAGCTGCAGCTTCAGACGTTTCCAAACCGCTAAACTATGAGCCAGAGGAACAAACCTCAAGTTCCTCAGCCAAGGGGAATTAAAATACTGACGTTACTGTTGGTGTAGTGGGTGGATGTAAGGTTTATAATATTACTGGATGTTGGGTGTTTTACTGTTGGCTGTAAATATGTGAGAATAAATACAAAGCATCTGCAGTGCCAACTGAATCTGCGTAGGCATTTGGCATTTGACACTGAAAACCTGGCAGTGGGACGGCGGTAGAAGACAGAAGGTTTTTGATCATCATCTGCTGCCACAGGCTGGCTGCTGGGGATAAATTGTTAGTTTCTTGTCATCAGCAGTCTGAAGGCTGGCGGCTCTCCCTTCTGGGATCCCAGGTTTTCAATTAGAATATGTGTGCATACTTTTATACAAGGACCCTTGAATGGCACGCGGTTGTAATATTGCATAATTAATGAATCATATGAGTAAAGAATGTGTTTCTCTGGCATGTGAGCCTTCCTAATAAAATAAACAGCTTTGGTGAATTTAGACATTATCTTGTTTAAGGGTGAAATTTCTTGTTGAAATTAATTCTTGCCTTTTCATTTGTGTAATTTAAATATTGCAGTACATTATTTTGCATTTGCTTTGCATTCTCCATCCCTCCTCAGAGTCCATCTGTTTATTTACCTCCCACTCATAAACAGCCACCAAAATGGAAAATGGAAACAAGGAGAAATAACTGTCAGGAAACAATATGTTGATATCGTGAGGTAATATTGTTGGGAGCATAATTAACTGTTTAAAAAGTTTTAATTACTTGACCCCAGCCTGGAGAAGTGAGGATGCATCTCCTGTAATATTGGAGAACTGCAGATGAATGGGGATCGTTTGGGCTTAAATCAGCTTCCTGGACAATAAGACATTAGGATTAAAATGATATGTGTGAGAAAATAACGACTGCAATATTGTTGGTGTTTTGCGTATTTATTGATCAGTTTCTGTGTTTCCTTGTAGTTCTCCATATAACAACTCATCTAAAAGGTAATTTTTCTTTTTACATTTTAAAACATGTCATCAGTTTGGGTCACACTTCTGCTAATGTGCTAAAAGTGGAGCTGATTTGTGTTAACTTTGAGAGCACTTATTGCTTTTAAAAGTGTTTTTCCACCTAAATTATAAAGCACTAATTTAGTTGGCTGTTTAGTAAAATTTCAGTTTATCAAAGTCCAACATCTGCAGGGAAGTTTTTATTGATTGCTAAGAATTTTTTAACTTAGAGATTTTAAGTTTGTTTACACAGCAGTTCTGTTTTCCCACTTTTTTAAAGAAACTTTGAGCAAGTGACAAGTACACAACAAATGAGCAAATGAGGTTTACAAAAACATGTCAACACTTTCATGAGGTGTTGAACAAATTTATGCAAAAATTCACATTAATGAATAGTTTTGGGGACCTTTTTGTTGGAACTCCTTGTGTTCTACACAGATTATGCTTTGCAGAAAATGATATTAGTGAACCCAGAAAGCCTTCCTGTAGAACTACAGTAAACAGTTTAACAGTCACTGATGTTTTCTGGATGAAGCCTTTCTGTGGTCAGTGAGGCAAAATCACCAACAGAGTTGGACGAGTTTGGTGTATAAAACTGAAACCAAGAGTGAAATGAAAGGTCTGTGTTGAAGAACCACTTCCTGAGAAACAGCCTTGTTGAATGGAGGTAATAAATTTGGGCCAGTCGAGGGTCATATGTCACATGTCATTGCAGCATGGTAGGTGTGAACATGGTTGAAATTAGCGCTTTAGCATTAGCTTCCAAAAAGTACTGTGTTGGTATTATTACTTTGCGTTAGCAGAACAAATGTTATATTTAGTGCTTTAGGATTAGCAAGGCTAACTTTACAGTTAGCAGTGCCCTCCACTGCATGTCATAAATAGAGGTGTTAAATAGTTGTGATCAGTTGCTTTCCAGTTAAAGAATTAATCATAAATTTTCATATTTTTGTATTAAATATACAAATATGAATGGATACATCAATAAAATGCCTTCAATGCTCACACATTCCCCATGCAGAGGAAAACAACCCTCTTTACCAATTTTATGTTCATTTTGGAGTGACTGGAGATTGATGCGAGGCAGTTTATGATCCAGTTTACGGTGGTTGCTTTGATGGTGAAGTAGCGTGGCCGCTGTGGTGATTTGCTCTCCCATGATGTTTAACGTTTAGCAGCAGATGAGTGATGGTGTGTGAGCTGACAGTGAGTTTCATTGGGTGGAGCAGAGTGGACATAACTCTTCCTCATCAACACACTGCTGACCTCAGGGTCACTTTCCATCACGTGTGTTTATGGGAAGCCTGCGACGGAGCCGGCTCGCATGCAGAGACATTTGTTTTTGGTTCTGATCCGAGTCACGTTCTGATACTTTATTGAAATCAATGGAATGTGTATTCTGTAATGTTTCTGTCTAATTTATGAGATCTACATTAGTGTTGTGATTATGTCCCATTTAACTCTATTTCTGGGGACATTTAGGATCCTGCCTCCCCTATTGCCATGGCGATTAACCTTTCATTTAAGCAGAGATTCATCCAAAAGCTGGAGGACACTGGAACTCCAACGCCAAGGTTCTTACTTAAAGCAAGGATTTAATTTCTTTGCCTGTTGGTTAATTTACTGTAATTCTGTCGACAGCTATATTTGCTTTATTCAGACATTTAAATATTCCCTGAATTCTGTCCTGCTGTTTAAAATTTAACTTCTGCGCAAACCTCTAGGCATGCATCTCTGCAGTCAGCAATGCCACGCGGTTGGCTCCCTGCCACTGGCTGGTCGCCCCCCCACGGCCTCCCAGTTTAACTTCGACTCCCATAACGCTGCTATAAGAGCTCAGGCAAGGCTCCTACGGCCTCGAATTACACAGCAATTCACTCCAATAACTACCTGCAGCTCCTTCATGCAGATTCTGCTTTGAAGTTTTATAGTTTGCTGGACCAAAGTTGGAACAAAAAGCTACATGTTTCCTCATTTAAATTTTAATATCAGATGGAGTCAAACGTGAACAGGAAAATAACTTCATTACATTTTTCCAGTTATGTGTTTGCTAAAGCATCCATGCTGCTTGAACAGGGAGGTGAGAAAGTTTTAGGCCATCATTTTTTCTTTTGGTCGCTCGTAAAATGTTTAAAATCATTTACCAAATTTTCATATCAGACAAAAATAGCTGCAGTTTTCTTTGGCTGATATGAGAAAAAGAATCTGTCCAAACCACTGATAAATGGTTGGTTGATTATCAGTGGTTGGGGAGTCACAACTCTCTTGGATCCGATTTCCATCCAGTCTAAGTCCATTGTTGAATCATGACCTCTGACCCTGACTGTGATGATGTAAAAGTCGGATAAAATCCGACATGACCGTTCAGACTGCAGACATTCGGAGAACTTGGTTATGATTTAGGAAGCAGAACAGATCTGATCTGAATCGGACCGTTCACACCGTGGTGAGGGACTTTTCCTGCCGTGTGAACAGAGCCTGGGCTCTTCTCCTGGATGAATCAACGATGGCCTCGTTCTGTAGTTTTGATTGGTCAGCCGCTCTGGAGTGTTTCCCCACTGCTCCATGATTACTGGATAACGGTTCTCACTGCGTTCTCTGGAGTCCAAAACCCTTAAAAGTAACTATGTAACCATGTTCTGAGTGATAAATATCATACCTGTTTCCATCTCTATAGATAGGGGGGGGCGGGCTTTTCATTTAGGTTAGCCTACTTGTGTGGCTAATCAAACTGAGCTAAGCTATTATGAAAATGTGGTTAATCAATGATTCTTTATTAATCAAGGGAGGCAATTATTTTTTCATTTAGCTATCCAAACCACTCATGCTAATTTCCCTTAATTAGTAAATTATCATTTGAAAACAGCTTTTTGTTTTAAACCACATTATGCCTGATTTTAAAATTAGCTTGATTATGTAAAACATGGAAGTGTGACACAAAACAAAAACACAAGAAATCTGCAGGGAGCAAAAACTTATTCACAGCACTGATGGTTAAATTAAAAGGAAATGTAGATCTTGGCTGCTTTGCTGCATTGATTTCATAATTCCTCTCATGCCTTTTCTTATGGTGTTCAATGCAGTGAAAAGCACAGCTGCAGTGAAAAGCACAGCTGCAGCAGACTGTCGGTCTGTGCATATGCAGATAGAAGAGCGAGGAAGAGTTTGACCTCAAACATCAAGCTGCCGAGACTTTTGAATCTGAGCTTTTCTCTCTTTCAGCAGAATAAAATTCAGACCGTAATCATGATGGAGAGGATATGAGAAAAAATGTGATGGAAAGACTGAGAAGTATTTGAGATCTGAACCGACATGCTGCTCGCTGCAGAGATTTTCTGAATGAAAACAGGAAGAGATGGGGAAGGAATACAGAGAGCAGTTTTTACAGATGGCGGCCGTTTAGATTCCCCTGCAGGCCGTGGCGGCTCAGCAGCGCCAGCCCACAGATAGACGCGCAGACGGGTGAAAGTTTCCTCCCAATCTCAAGGCCTGGAGGGAGAGCGATCAATATCCTGTCAGTTCTATAAACGAAGGAGTGATGCCTCCATTTCCCCCGGACGTGCTTCGTTCCACGTCCTGTCGTTTCAATTTCACTGTCCCCCTACCCAGACTGCGAGTGGAACACAGATTAAGCATGCTTATGTCTCCATTTATCAATTTGTGCAAAAGAAGATTGAGTATGGAATGGATGGCAACGCTTCCTGCAGCATGTTCTTCACATAACGTACAGGGAGTTAAACGAAGGGTGGAAATATTTATCCACAGACTGCAAGAACTCTCAAGAAGACTCTTGAATTGCGGCATTGATATCAATTTCTTTAACTTATAAAAATCCCATCGAAAAGATTGGATTTTGCGTTTTTTGCTGCAAATCTATTTTCCTGATTTAAAACAAGTCAGATGATTTTAAAACGGTTTCCTGCGCCGCACCGCGCTCCATGCGTCTCTAGCAGTGCATCATATGTTCTGAGGCTCGTGTGAAGGGAAGCCAGCCATTCCCAGCTGACTCGGCGATGAGTGCCAAGCATGGCTGACACCTCCTCCCTCCGCCACAGCTGTGGAGGCTCTGAGCGCCACAGCTGCAGGGCTGCGCTCCCTCCCATTAGAAAGATGATCGGCCATTACAGCATGCAGCACCAGAGCAGCTTTTCAACACCTCGTCCCTTTCTCTACCTTCATATGAAAACAAGGTTATTTATTTTTCTGGAGTCCTAATTGCAAAGTCACATATTTTACCCAAAGTATGGGGCCCTGTAATCATCCTCTGAGTGTAAATGTTTGTTTTTGTATGATTCCTATTCTGTCTCTGCTCAGACAATGATGAGACTTTAGCAGGAATGCCAAGGTCAGGTCTTGAGGAATTATGTTTAAGCTTGATGTGAACTTCCTCAACGCTGTGAGAAATTCTCTTCTTGCATATCCCAGAATGCCGTGCATGCAGCTGAAGATAACTGGCCATCATCATGGCTGCTGCTGAGGCAAACATCAAGCCGCACAGAAATGACCACACATGGTAAATATAGCTCACAGGGGAGAGGGATTACGTCTCAGGCCACACTGCACTATTTGTAGCTTTAGGACGGTTACAAGCCCTCTGTGTGATCAGAGACTACATCTTTCTCCTGACTCAGTCACATGTTCAATCGTTGTGTTAAATAAATGATGACAGCCATCTTGCTTTCGCTGTGGCCACGGTGTAGAGCTGCCGATCCAGTTGGCTGTTCATGGTTCCCCAGGGAGAGAGAAGGAAGCAAGCGTATAATGATGAGGAGTAATGATGTAATCTAATTATGTTTGTCTTGTTACACAGTACGTCAGTGGCGCCCTGATTAATTCAATTTGCAAATGGGAGGAACAAACTGTCTTGTTTCTGCTGCCTGTGTCCCTCTTTGCTTTGTTCTGCTGTCCGTCCGTTCTGAGGTTGGCAGCTTTTCTCCTCTGCTGGTCAGAAATAACTTCTCTGCTCTTCATAATCTTGATTTTCTATCATCAACTGACCTTTTTATTTCATCGCTGAATCTTTCTGTGTCGGCTGGGAAAATGAGCAACAGATTGGAATTTTGGATATATTTTTTTATATATATTTTTTTTTATATATATATAAAAATGTAAACCTCTGAAAATCTACTTATTTTTTATTTTACATCCAGGTTTGTCTAAATAACAGAAATGTTAATATATTTTACTCATTCAACTCCATAAAAAGAGACTGATCAACAGGTGTGAAGAAATGAGGACATCTGACGATGGCTGATATGTTTTTCTTTTACGTATTTGGAAAGATATTAATTTATTGCTACAAAAAAATGCAGACATTTAGTTTGGGGCTCCTGACTGACATGAGAGAAAAAATCACGGTGAGATGATTCTGAGGCCTTCAGAGGAGATTCTGAAAGGTTTGCAAAGGATTTAAGATCCGTGTGGCTGAAAGCTGCAAATGTGCAGCAAAATGAGAAACGTGTTGCAAACATATGAGGGTTGCAAACACAGCAGGTCAAATGCAGTCATCAGTCTGCCAGAGGACTGCAGATGAGATTTAGCCCTACTGGCTAAAGCTGCCATATTAGTTTTAATGTATTCATCTTATTTAATATGCACTGTCCTTTATGAAAGAAATTAAAATTCAGAAAAACGGTGCAAACAAAAATTGCTGCAATCAGAGGGGGAAAAAAACAGCAAAAAATTGGCATGTTCAATCAGTTTAATAATCATATCTTTGCCTTTGAATTGTTTTGGCTGCAGACTGAAGATTGTGAGCCAGAATCAAGATAACCATGAAATCCTAATATGTGGAATTAATCTATATAATATCAGTCTCCCTTTTTAAATTAAATCCCCAAAATGAAATTTGCTCTATTTTACTGAGATGCTTTGAAAAGTGCTATTTGACAAATTTGGTTATTTGAGTTACGACTGATACAGTATGAATCCAACTCAACTGACTCATCGTGTTTCTCTTAAAGGAAAATGCCTCCCAGCTCAAAATGTCCTCCTGGATTTGTATTAATATGCTTATATGTCAAAATCATAGAAAATGTCAGAAAACTTATCAAAAGGACATTACTACAAGGTATTAATAAAGTATCCGTGTCCTTGCGTGACGACAGCGCTTACAGATGGACCAGAACTTTTCCCATCGTTCCTCAAACTGAAATGGAAATGAAAATAGCAGCCGTGCCCTCATAAGTCAAAGCGTGGAGAGAAAAGTGACCCCTCTTGTGCGAGATTGAGGCACTAAATCAGCCTGCAGAAATCTCCAACCCGGCTCATCTGAAGACGCTCATGGAGAACCATCATTCACGCTGGGCAGCAGGCGCTTTGATATGCTGTGTGTCTCTGCAGCTGGGAGCGCATGTGTTCTTTATTTTCCTGAGAATGTTTGATCTCTGACAAAGGCTGAAAAACAAATCCATGTTTGTACTGTTTACATCGGTGCAAAAAGGATAAGTGTGTCTGCTTCCAAGGCTGGGCCTCTCACCCTGACATGTCGGCCATGTTTGAGTTGTTACACCGTGTCCTGCTGCACACCGCAAGGTCAACTCTAAAGGTTTCCACCTTTTACCGGTTGACAGATTATTCTGGAAACGTACACAGTTGAGTAACCTGGAAGAAAACGCTCTCACTATAAATCTGAAGGCGGCTCTGATGCTTCCTGATGGTGTTTATTCAGTCAGTTTGTTAAAGATCACCTTAAAGCGAACCGATACAGAGACGACCTGCTCACACCACCTCAGAATGATGTTTCTGCTTTGTTGGGCTCTGAGACATTCAAAAACAAAGAAGGAGAAAAAGAAGATCATCTTTTGTTTGATGATAAATCGTCTTGTGTGACAGAAGAACGAGCTGCGCTCCCTTAAAGTTTACCATGTAAAAAACCTCCAAGGTTTAGCAGAAGGTTAACACCATTCACACACTGTGCTGTTTGTAAAACTGAACAACTGTTAATGAAAAGCCCACTACACTAATAATATTAGAAGTAATAACCAAATATTGCTTTTGAATTGTGGTCCAACCAAATCATTTTAAAAACAAAACTAAACCAACCGTCCCTGCAAAAATGATGTTTTTTGGTTCATCAATAAGGGGCAACATCTATAATTCATAAAAATAGGTAAGAAAAGCACAATTGTAACCTCTCCCTAAGATTTATTCCATACTTGCATCAATAAATGTGTAAATGTTGTTAAAAGTAAAATGTTTAATTGAAACAGCAGAATGTGAGACGCTGAGTGTTTGTTTTAACAGAGTTGGGAGCAGCTGACGTCTGAGGTGCTGGCAGCCTCTCCTCCTGCCTCCTCCGTCTCCAGGGAAAGGTAAGATTTCTTCTTCCACCTGCCACATTTCGCCTCCAGATGTTGTGATGATCTGCTAACATGGCGGTAAAATGGAACTGAGAGTCTTTAATTGCCCAAGAGGATCTGGTAGCACTCTTCCCCTAATATCTGCGGCGCATTGTTCTGTTTATTTAACAAGGCGCTTGAGAAGGGAAAATGCTTTAGTTCCACTATGCCTTTAATTAAATCCCCACAACACTTGGAACAAGTCTGAGCGCAGAGATGATTAAGATACAGATGCAACAGGCTGGAAAACCTTGATTGACTGTGAGAATGAGTCACTGTGTAAAAGTAAAGGTGCCACCTGAGTCCCTGATGAGCTGCGTGGCAGTCAGGCTTTAAATAGGAGCTCAGCTTCAAGGAGCTAACTGGAATTAGCTGAACCACAGATAATATGTGGCTAAAGATGAAGGCAGCGGAGAAGTTTATGGTGACACGGTTGTAAATGGAGGAATGTTGGCTGAAAAGGAGAAACCCTGCAAAGCTGTGCAGTGGAAAAGTTCAGGAGTCCCTTTGTGGATGTACAGGTTCCACAGCAGGGTGCCGGTCAGGGTTGTTTCAGACGGAGGGATGAAGACGTTTACAGATGTCTTCCTCCCCAGATCCATGTGCTTATGTGACCTCGGGATCTGCAGCAGTTATGGTGTGAGTTATGTTAATGAGCGTTCATAAGATGGACAAACTGCTCATTTCTTGTCAAACAAACTTTCATCTTCCTGCCTGTTTCAGGAAAACATCCTGAAGATTCAGTGCATTCACAGGACTTAGTGTTTCTCTGAGCGACAGGAAGTCTGCTGTCTATTTAAATCAATGTGTCTATAATTAATCCATATCTGCCAAAATAGTCTAAACAGTTCTTCTTTTATTTTACACTAAAATGATTATAGGAAACTGAAACAGTAGAGTAGTATTTAGTTCTTTGTAGAACAAAATGTCATTCTTCCCCATTTTTTGTAAACATCAGAAGTAGAAGTGATCCATTTCAAGGTTGTTTTTTTTGTTTTTCATAATGTTTGAAAGAAAAATCTTTAATTTGATGTGTTAAATTGGTAGCTTTATACCAATAGGAGAGCCTTAAATGATTGCCATTTATAAAAGGTGTTGTCACACGGTGTGAGAGAGAAATGAGTCTGGGTCAACCAGCTCTGCAGGTAAACTGGCTTTTCACAAAGACAAACTGAGCAGAGTTGAACATTTCAGCAGTTTTAGCTTCTTAAGAAAAGAAAAGAAAAAAAGTGCTTAGCTTGAGGTATAAATAGATCCCATCATGCTGTGGGATTTTTAAAAAAATTAACTGGAAAAATTTCTTTTTTAGGCAAAAAGGATAAAGCAGCAACTTCGCTGTAATACATTTTACATTATACTTTTTCTCCTATGACTTTTATTGTATCTTATTTTGGAAAAATATTTATTTTTTTGACCAGCCAATAACCAATCAGGAAACACTGAACATAAAACTCAGATTTCAGTCTTTCACCAGTTTTTCTGCCTTTCTTGTCATTCAGAGATTTAATTGTTGATTCCTGTTTGCTTTAATTCTAAGTTTAACCCAAGCTTTTAGACTTTGGCCTTTTTCTGTTTTAAATAGAAGGACTTCTCTTTTGCTGTCCTAACAGAGATAAGCCAGGTCTTGCATAATCTCCTTGTCGGTCTGCAGGGAAAACATCGTGCTTGTTCTTTTTTCTTTGACATCTTTAGTGTAGTTTTAGCTTTTCTTCTTTTTCCCCCTTTTGGTGTCGGAGATGTTTTGTCCTTGTCCACACCTCTCTAATCAGGCTGGAGCAGGGCAGGATCAATACGGTTTCCATGTCACAGAAGAAAATGTGGGAACAAAGGAGACTGAAAGGCTCGACGGCGTTCAGCATGATTAAATGTGCAATTAAGCAGAAACAATAACAGGCATTTTAAAAAGTTTCTATTCACTGCAGTATACATTACTTGACATCCATCCTGTAATTATTAAATATAGTATTCATGTGATTATATGGTTTACTTTGGACTCAGTGGGTAATTCATCCATGTTGGGGAACATCAGCTTGTCCCATCCTGGTGTTTAAAGCTTCTCATGGCTGCTGGTGGGTTTGATATGGAGGCCTATTTCAGCCGTGCAAGAAATAATGAAAGTCCATCAAGAAGTCATGGTTTTGAGTCTTAAAGTCATAATTCTGAGTTTTAGATTCATAATTATGAGGATAAAAGTAATAAATTTGAGTTTAAGTCTCTATTTCAAAGAATAAAAGTCAATAATATGAGTTTTCTGGTAATTTTGACTTTAAAATGTAAAATTCTGACGGTTTTCATTTTTCTTTCGTGGTGGGGATGGGTTTATGTAGTTTGCTGCTCAGGTTAAGAACAAGTCATAATGCTTTGCTCCTTTTCATTGCTGGGAACAACTCGCTAATGCTTTTCTGTTCGTGGGACATTTACATATTTATTTTCCCAACTAACCACTGGCCCTTCGCCGGAGGCCACTGGAGACCTTGCATGGATCCCTTTAATTGGCCATTGATTCATTCTGTGATGGCACTGAGAGCCAGTAAATTACAACCTGCTTGAGAGAGAAGGAAGCGGCTGACAAGTTGAGTGCAGAGGTGTCAGAGTAATTCTGACTGTCAAATCTGCCATTGCATTATTTATACATCTCATTTTTATTTATGTGGCGAGGAGCAGTGACGCAACGCGCGCTGGAGAGACGGCAATGCAGACTCTGCTTGGACACGGTTTATTTGCATAGGTCAATTCACACCAGTTGTCTGGAAAAGAGAGTTTATGTGAGAGCGATGCTATTGAGCTGCTTCGCACTGCGACTCCATTTGACATGAAATTGGTTTCCCTGCAACATATTTTACTGTCAAAATAAATAATGTGACATTATTCAGCAAATTTATGTATTACTGTGTGCATCCAGTCTTTTGTGTTGAGTTTTACAAATGGTTTTATGCTGCATGGCAATGTGATGAATTTGTCTTCTAAATGAATATTAATGCAAATGAGTATGAATATAAATAGGTTTTACTTTATTTGAAAGTATTTCTGAACAATTGTCTTGCTTTGCAAGCTTTTTAATAAAGCACATTTAAATGACAGAAAAGTTTTTTTTCTGCCTGGACTGCAAATGTTATTAAATTACATCCCTGAATGTCATTCATCATATCATGACATGTAGGTGTTTCAGTCCCGTCAGAGGCTACAGGTGTGTAGAATCCAGCATCCTGTCATCCAGACTGCTTCAGAAAACATTGGTGATGAAACAGGAGGAGTTCAGAGACTTCCAGCCTGGTGATGGAAACCACCTGTGCACTAAGTTCACTCAGGATATTTTACTGCTATTTACTGCTGTTATGGGAAGCACAACGGGAAAACTCAAACCTGTGACCGTCCATGTCTGTGAAGCTAATATTTCTACAGATAGTGTTAGTTTATGTCGTCCAGGAGTTTCCTGACTGTTTTGAATTGTGTCTGCTTACAAAAAAAGCTCTGAAAAAAAGTCTGGCTTTGGTCCGGACCAAAGGACTTTGCTGGTGTCAGTACAGGACACCCTAAAATGTGCAGCAGCAGTTTATTTTGATCTGAGCAAATCTGAATGAGTGAAATTATATCAGTTTTGACATAAATATTATCAGTATAGATTCTAAACAAATTTTGATTGTTTTTGCAACTCTACCATAATAAAAAAATAATAATAAAATATGACCTCCTGCAGTACAGGATCAGGGACAGAGGCCTTGGATCAATGGCCCAAACAATTACTGATAAAATTGCCAATTTGGTTTGTAAGATTGTTGTGAAAGATTTTGTGTCTTTACTTTGACCTAAACCATCTCATACTTTCTGATTCCGCTAGCACTGTTAGCCACTGCCAGCCGTTAGCCGCTTCTAGCCTATGCTAGCTGTTAGCCTATGCTAGCCACTGTTAGTGTTGCAAACATCCACCGGGTTGGGTTCTGGAAAGTCTCAACCAGCTCCAAAAGACTTTGCTGGCGGTTTTGCACGTGAAGCTCTGAGTGTGTTAGGGTGTGTGTGTGAATGTTGACAGGCTCAGTGTGGGTATTGATCAGCAGCCATTCCAGCTGGAGCCCAAAGGGCAGACTATATCACCTGTCAGACGGTGAGAAGGGCATTACAGCTGTACTGATCTTAGATCACAAATCCCACTCAGAGATGGTGAGCGAGACGCGGAGAAACTCAAACTACATGGAAGACTGATTATGAGAGAAGAAGAAGAAAAGAAGCTGAAACAGTGAAACATGAGAACGGTGATCCAGCATGTCTGTGTGTGTCAGCATGTTTTTAGGCCGTTTTCTGCCCTGTGATTGTTAAACCTGAGTTTACTCCAGCACAGAGTTTGTTGATGAAGACAAACGGATCCTCTGACCCCTTCGCCTCCCTGACCACCGATGTTTACTCCACCACCGCGTCTCCTCTCGCCTCCGGGGCGGCACAACCCGGCTGCCTGCACAGCAACCAAACGCATCAGAGAAATCCCACACAAACAAAAAGTCATATACTCTATAAACATTTGCACGCAACAGATAACAAATCAATTAAGTGTGAAACATATCACAGCTCCTCTCTTATTGCTGGAAAATTATTTCAAAGATTACAGTATCTCTCCAAGATAAGAATAAGATTTGAGACTTTTTGCTCTCCTCCGTGTTGTTGTATTGATCTTTGTCGAAATTGTCTTTATTTTGCTGCGTTATGAAATCAATCCATCGCAATCATGGCTCAAATTTGTTCGCCTTGAGATTATCTGCAAGGCTCCAAGCTCTGAGTGTTTTTCCGTTGTTTGGTAAAAACAGACCCAGCTGATGATATTGATGAAATTCAAGGTCGCCACAAGTGGTGGTGCCTGACTCTGCTGTGCTGTGCTTCTTCACAGTGATTATTCCATTACCCTAAATCTTCTAAATCTGTTCCCACCTCACATTCAACACGCTGACGGCCGCTTCTGCAGCTTTGCTATAAACGGTATATGACATGTATTTAAGAGCCCATAAAGCAGTGGTGTTGATAATGGATTTACAGAGGCTCATCTGTTTTGTTTGTTGGCTCTTTTCCTCCCTTGCTAATGGACAAATGACTTGTTTGCTCAGTGACAGAGAGCTTTTTGTGCTGAGCTGACTCAAGTGGATGCAAAATGAAGTATGCTATTTGCCAGCAAACGTCACTGTGAGTTTATGACGCTGTCCAGAGCTGCTAATTGTGCCGGTCACATGTGGGACGTTTTGGGCAGTTTGGTCTTTAACTAGGAACAACTCCAACATAACATTTGTTATAAGTTCATCATTTAGTTAAAAAACTTAAAGAACAGCAACAAACCTTTAGCATAGATGTAAAATCCAACCAGCACCTGAATTTGTTTTGCTCATTCTTTTCTATTTTATTGTCCTACATTTGTAATAAGTTAAAAAAATGTATGTTACTTTTACAGAATGGTATATTAGGTACTTTGTACATAAAATATAAAAAAATTGGACCCACAGAGGATTAAATCTCTGCCAGAAAGTTTGAGAAATTTTGAGATCAATTTCACCTGTTTTCAAAAAACATGGATATTCTGTGGTGCAAAACGTTGGAGATTTGCAATAAAAAATATATTTTTCCCTTATTAAAGGGGTCATTTTAGCAAAACATACTCATGTTTTTTGACTTCAACAAACATTTTTTGACATTGTAAAGTCAGAAATTTGGAAAAAAGAAAAAAATACTTTAATTTGTGAGAAAAATCTGCAAAGTTGACTTTATATATAAAGTCATGTGTTTGTGACAAAAAATAAAAATGCCATAACTCCTCAAAGATCAAGGTGGTAAATGTATAACATTTACATCTGGGTGTTTATTTAAAGCTTTCTTACTTTATAATGTCAAAAAATGTTCTAGTTTCATTTTTATAAATATTATTAATCATGGAAAATTTTCATTTTTTGTGCAAATTTAAAACTTTTCAACATCAGACTACGTAAGAGGTTTTGGTTTAAAATATGTGAAGTTAAATGCATTCAGACTTTTTATTTCTTTTATCTGCAGTGGTTCTAATGCTCTGCTGCATTTAAGGCCACAGTCCTAAACATAAAATCCACTGTTGAGAACCGTGAGGACATTTACTGTATACTGTAGGACGTTAATACTGAAAATTATAAACATCACGAAATCATCAGGGGAAAATGATGAGATAAAATATGGACGGACGGACGGACGGACGGACGGACGGACGGACGGATGGATGGATGGATGGATCTCCACAGCGAGTCTCATGAAAAGCCATTTGACACTCTGGTTCTCATATCTGCTTGGGAGAAATAAAGTTTGAACTTTTAAAACAGGAAACCTATTAACTTATAATTAACTTATTTAATCAAATAAGCAGGTTGAACATAATCTTGTTGATTTATATCTGTGTTTTACAGCATTGCAATAGGACTTTAGATCTAGATCACATGTGTCAAACTCAAGGCCCGCGGGCCACATGTGGCCCGCCATGTCATTTTATGTGGCCCCCCAGCATTTAATAGGCCAATGATTGACTTGAAATAGGGTTTGAGCACGAATTGACTACAAACTACATATCCCACAATGCATTCCGATTGTTACCAGCCAACATTACGGCTTTTCACCACTAGAGAGCAGCAGAGTCACCTCAAGCTGCTTATTGATTTTCCCAGCGAATAAAACTGAGACATCGACAAGCTAACATCAAAACGTCCAAGAAAAGAAAAATCGATTTACAAGTAAGACTGTGAATGAAGATGTGTGAGTTGGTGTCAGGGCGGCAGGTCACGCTAGACTTTTTTTGTTATCCTTATCTTGACCGACAACATTAAATAAATCGGTCATGTACTATTTTTATCCGTGAAATTACAATCATATTAACATCGGCTATTTAGCCGCATTTTATGCGGTTTAGTTAATATTCACCGTGAATCCAGATCCCATCACAAATTAAGCAGATAAATGCATCTACATTTTTCTCCGTAGTGACAAAAACCACTGACTGAGGCCCCAATAACTTTTAATAAATTAAATTAAGCGACTTCACTTAAATTAGCATCACTTCACTCGCTGGGGTCTTAACGCACTTCCTCCTGGTTCCCATCTGCAGAAAAATCTGCGCTAATTCATCAGTCAGTTGGATCTGTCTGATCCAAACAGATCAAATGAACTCTGTGAGTGTTTTACCCTGCGCGGTCCGGTGTGCGCTTCTACCAGGATTTTTATTTTATTTATTTATTTATTTTGCGTGGTTTCGCTTCTCCGAAACGGACAGATGTTACGTCTGCAGCTCCTCCAGAACGCCGCTCTCCTGGGTAACGTGAACCCAGAAGTCTCCGTTTCTTAACGCCATTTCAACCAAAGGTTTGTAATGCGCTTCCTTACCATTTTTTATTTGTAAGTATTGATTTTATTGTTTAGCCATTTACCCAAAACTCTGTAGAACCATTTGTCTCTGCTAATGACATCTTCAATACATTTTTTGATCCCAGGCTTAGTTTATGGACTGAACAGACAGAAACAGTTACCATTATACATTTTGAACTGTTGATTTTATTTTTGAACCATTTTTTATGGTTCCAAAATACATTTAATTGTAAAGTGTTGATTGTGAACCCTTATTTCTTATTTTGATTTTATTTTTGAAACCTTATTTTTTGTAGAGTGTTGATTTTATTTTTGAAACCTTTATTTTGAAGTGTTGATTTTATTTTTGAAACCTTTATTTTGAAGTGTTGATTTTATTTTTGAACCATTTTTAATTGTAAAGTGTTGATTTTATTTTTGAAACCTTTTTTATTGTAGAGTGTTGATTTTATTTTTGAAACCTTTTTTATTTTGAAGTGTTGATTTTATTTTTGAACCATTTTTAATTGTAAAGTGTTGATTTTATTTTTGAAACCTTTTTTATTGTAGAGTGTTGATTTTATTTTGAAGTGTTGATTTTATTTTTGAACTCTTATTTATTTTGAAGTGTTGATTGTCTGAAAGACCTTAGACATAAATTGCCCCATGCGGCGTTTGAACCGACGACCTCAGCATTGCCAGCACGGTGCTCTAACCTGCTGAGCTAACTCACCTACCTTACAAACTGTTGAGTTTCCATGGATTTAAGAAGAACTTACATGATGTTACCACAATGAAGATTTGATAAAAGTGCTTATATTCTAATGTTTTTCAAAACAACATACATAATATTTAATTTTCCAGAGATTTTGTATTTTGAAGTGTTGATATTATTTTTTAAACGTTTTTAATTTTCAAGTGTTGATTGTATTTCAGAGATATTTTTTATTTTAATGTGTTAATTTTATTTTTGAACCATTTTTTATTTGTAAGTACTGATTTTATTTTTTAGCCATTTAGCCAAGTCTCTGTAGAACCATTTGTCTGCTAATGACATCTTCAATACAATTTTTTGATCCCAGGCTTAGTTTATGGACTGAAATGTGAAATTAGGCACAATTATAAGTCTGACAGTTTGTTCACCAAGTTACTGTGCTCTCTGAGAGGATCTGTAAGTATTTGACATTGTTCCATGTCCATCGTTGACATTAGTCTCTAACAAAATGTGGATCATCTACCAGGAACACTGCAAAGAGCATGAGTTTCCGTAGTGTAGTGGTTATCATGTTTGCTTCACATGCAAAAGGTCTCTGGTTCGAAACCAGACAGAAACAGATTTTGCATGTTCTACTCATCACAGGTGTTTACTAAAGGTCAACAAGGCTCTGTGGTGTCATGGTCTGTACTCTGAATCCAGGCATCTGAATGCAAACCTCAGTTGAAATTTTCATGCTTTGCATCTCACATCATCAACTTTGGAACCTCAAACTGAAACAAAGCAGAGCAGTTCAGTTCCTGTAGTGTAGTGGTTATCATGTCTGCTTTACACGCAAAAGGTCTCTGGTTCAAAACCAGACAGAAATGGATTTTTGTCGGTTCTGCATCTCTTGGGGCCGTTGAGGTGGGCCGATATGCCGAAGTGGCCCTCGGTGAAATTGAGTTTGACACCCCTGATCTAGATGAACAAGCTTCAACACATAAGAATAAGTTACTTTGAGATATTTTATTTTAACATAACAAAGTTATATTAGTTATAGATTATATTATAATTCAGTCTTTCGCTAAAGTAAAATAATTTCACAGTTCCTGCTGTTGGCCGACTTGCCTTAAGCTTCTTCACAATTAAATTTGAATAAGTTTCTCACTGCTTATTTAAAGTCCTGCAGTTAAATTTAATAATTGGTGGCAAGCAAATGATGGAGTTTAGAAAAGTTGTTTTGTTTCTGAAAAAACCCAAAGGGTTTGTGAGAGTAAGTGTTTTCCATTTTATATGTAAATAATTGATCTTGTAAAAGATGAGATGGTATTTTTTTACTCATTTAAATTCTACTGTATAAATATGCTGTTAATAACACTCCATTTCACAACTGAATGTGCGTGGGCTTCTGGCATGTAATCATATGCAAAGCTGCCTTTTTATAGGCTTTTCACCTTCAGTTCACATTTCATCATCGAGTGTCATGGTTCTGTTCTTACAGCAAATATTCTAATTAACTGACATGAAAAAAAGTTGTTTGTTTCAGCAGGTGACTCTGGAAAGAAGAAACTGATAACAAAAGGTCACATTCATGCTTTAGTAAATAACTTTTACGCTCAAAATTAAAACAAAATGAACTCTTGGAAGAAGGAATCAAATGAAAACAAGAAGTTCTCAACGAATGTTTCAAGACTGAGACAAAGATTAGCGACCACCACCTCAGGATTTTTAGACCTTTATTTAACCAGATAAATGAGCCACACAGAGTGAACGACGGCAGCACTCATCACAATGCACTGACTGAAAATAAAGTGCAGGAGTTGTTACAATAACAACAATTTTAGATTTTAAACATAAACAATAATTAAATAACATAAACGTATGCCCTAAACTTGTTGAAATGTGTAGAAATGATTTTAAATGACAATTTTGAGGACAAGGCAAGATTTAAATGTCAAATTTCTATCCATGTTTAGCGGCTTAGCTAACACTGAAAATGTTTAACATTCATTAGCTTCTGCTAGTTACAGTGTTGATGTAGCATTTAGCTGTAACATTAGCAGAATGATGGCTATGATTAGCGGTTCAGGGTTCATACAGCTGACTAGTCCGCAGTGACCATCACTGGTCAGGACGTCTGTCTACATCCTGATGACAGTGAAGGTGTTGTTGTAACTCCTTGTAACTCAAAGTGTCTCGTTCTGTTAGAGCTCAGCCTGTTTGCTTCACCTTTACACAGCAGACACTGGTTTTGTTTTTTACAAGCAGCGCTGCCGTGATCAGAGTTTGTCCTGCGTCTTTTTCAGCAGCCATGGCTGTTTGGAACAAAAAGGAAAAAAAGTTTTCAGACAGAGCTGGAGGTCGCCATGGCGAGGTGATTGGGTAGCTGTGTGCGTGCGTGTGTGTACGTACGTGCGTGTGTGTGTGTGTGTGTGTGTGCGTGTGTGTGTGTGTGTGTGTGTGTGTGTGTGTGTGTGTGTGTGTGTGTGTGTGTGTGTGTGTGTGTGATGCAGAGCTGTGTTTAATGGGTTGGCTAGAAGGGTGAGTGAGGATTAATAGGAGATTTCAACCCAATGAACCAGGAATTTTTTTTTATCTTCTTTCTGTGAAGGTTCAGTCTGTCGAGTCCTAATGGCCCGTGTGTCCGTGTGTCCGTGCATGTTTGTGTGTCTGTGTGCGTGTGTGTGTGTGTGTGTGTGTGTATGTGCCTGCTGGTATATACAGCAACATGATAATTCATCTTTTTAAACAGGATCTTGACTTTTCTCCATAGGTTGTAGCTGTGGGCCAGTCTGCATCAAAAGCTTCTCCGTCTTGTTTTCAGCCATTGTTTCCTCTCCTTTCACTGACACCGCTCTCCATCTAATCCTCCTACAATACACAACATATTTGTATGATATCCTAATGCTGGCACAAGATTAGCGGCATCTCCATTGTGTATCTAAATGTAATATTCAGTTTAGCCAACATAATCTCATTGGTTCTTTTCATGAAACACTTTCCTGGAGAAAATATTGTCGGCATTCTGATTTGATATGCTGAAATTCTTTTTAAATTACAGATTTTGTGTGTGATTTCTGAGCCTGCTTTAATCTCTTTTTGGTTTGGAGCTGTTTTCTCTCTGTGTGTGTTTGCGTGTGTGTGTGTGTGCGTGTGCGTGTGTGTGTGTGTGTGTGTGTGTGGTGGGGGCAGACTGGTAGATCTCTGAATCTCTCAGGTCTAAATAATGCCTGTGTAGACAGACAGATGGGCATGTGTAGAGAGCCTGTTGTATATTGTCACCACTAATGCTGAGATCAACAGAGATCAGAGACAACCTTTTACCACCGGACCAAAAAAATCTGTCGGAGGCGGAGGTTGACCTGGTTGCTGGAAGCTGTTTTTATTTACATCAGTTTGGCATAAAAACAACCCAGTAGGCTGAGAACGATAGAAGCTCATTGATATGTCTCTAAAGTACTTTTTCAGATCTTTTATTTCAAATTGCTCTCTCTTTTGCAGCTTCTTGGCTGTATGTTTCAGGTTAATGTGAATTTCAGTGCTGCCTGATGTTTTCTTCCACATCTTCTCTCAACATGAGAAGGTTTTCTGAGGCACTGGCTACAAATAAACAAGCTCACATTTAAAGGGGAAGAAAAAGGAAACATGGTTTTCAATATTTTTTTAAACCCAAATTCTGAGAATCATCAGATGTAGTCTGTCTGGCCTGACGAGTGAAACAGGGTTGTAGAGGGAAGGACCAACTGCAGACCATCCAAACATGGACGTCCATCTAAACTTGCAAAAAAGCCAAAAAAAATCTTTTTACATTTCCAAACCTTTCATCCATGCAGGTGGTCAGAGTTGATAGGAAGATGGATGGATGGAGCTAAATCCATGACAGTCCTGGAAGAAAACCTTAGTTTGGTTCTTTACTGTCCCACATGAGGAAAATTGGTGCACAGCTGCAGATAAAGACAGTCAAGACAAATATCAACGTAACATGGCATAAAACCATTAAATGTTCTAATATGATCCACGATTGGTTAACCTGTCATTCACAGGTCGTCATTCAGAAACAGGGGTGTCAAACTCCAGTCCTCAAGGGCCGCTGTCCTGCAGTGTTTAGATGTGCCACAGGTAAAAAACAGTGGAATGAAATGGCTTAATTACGTCCTCCCTGTGTAGATCGGTTCTCCTGAGCCTTGCTAATGACCTAATTATTCTTTTCAGGTGTGGTGCAGCAGAGGCACATCTAAAAGTTGCAGGACAGAGGCCCTTGAGGACTGGAGTTTGACACCCCTGTCACGAGAGGACCCAAATTTGGGTCCTCTTGTAAATGACAGGTTAAAGATGATAAAAAGCTTTAATTGTGCTTATAGGACAGGGGTATTCAAGAAAACTGTGAGGAGGTCCAGTTCAAAGAAATTTCCTCAAGCAGAGGTCCGCAATATCATCTATTTGCAGTATGACAATACCGGAATACATGGTGTTAAAAAAACATAATAATACAGGTTAAAATAATTTCAAATAAGTTTATTAGCACTGAAACACAGGATAACATTGTGTGGCTGCAGTTTAAATTAAAAATAACTAAATTATGTATTCAAAAATAAAGAAAGTGCTTAAGAAAAAATAGCAGCTTCAGTTTCCTTTTGATTGAACAATCTCAATATTGCTGCTCAACAAAACAACTCTCAAAACACCTGAACTATTTCTCCAATTTCCCTTGCTCAGTGTGAGAATTGAGCTTTGGCTTGCCCTGCCAACATTTTAAATCTGGGCTTGAAGGAGGTCAGGGCCATTCTCATGCACATGTGCAGATGCTCATTGGTGAGCTTGGAACGATATTTTGTTTTTATTATGCTAGTCTCATAGTGACGCTTGACATTGGCACTTTTAATAAGTGCCACGGTTTCGGAGCATATGAGGCACACTGGTTTCGTGCTCGCGGGTGGAAGAATGAACATGTATGCATCAGTCCATTCCGTGTTGAACGCTCGATTTTCGGCATCTACTTTTCTCTTTTTAGAAAGCGCCATAGTGTTTGCACCTCTTCTGACTGTAATTCACGCCCTGTCTTCCTGTATCACCTCCCTGCGTTTCTCACTTCAATCGCTTTTCGCTCGCCTTTCACCTCCTCTTCCTTATATCACACTGCGTGGATGTCTGTGCCTGGCTACAAACCTCTGCTTCGGTTTGCTCATACAACTCACTCTGAGTTCAAGCTGGCGATTTGATTCGCTAGTTGAACCACGTGGTTAGTATGACTCGCACGCGATTGGTTTGCAGCTTCCAATCCTTGCTCAGTGCAGTGCTGGTAAAAGCACTTGTGTCAGATAGGGAAAAAAATAAATGCTCCGGTTTAAAATTAATTCTCCCGTCAAAATTAACAAATATTTTAACAATTTATTCCGGGTCCGGATGGGATGGCATATGGGTCCGTATCCGGACCAAGGTCCGTTGGTTGCGGACCACGGTTATAGGACAAAGTAATATTTGAACCAATTAAACCTTAGCCTAAGGGAAGGAGAACTGGCTCTAAATCCAATCTGACTGAACTTGAGCAAGAATGTAGAAACATTTCATTCTGTGCAAGCCTGAAGACAAGAACACACCACACTTTTCAGATTTTAAAGGGACCATGTTGATGAAATAAGTTTTGCTCTTCAAATGTATTCTTTGCATTCGTCCATCAAATAAAGCCAATTAAAATACAATCTTTGTAACATAGCAAAATGTGACAAAGTTAAGAACATTAATCCGTTTGCAGGACACTGAACCTAAAAGTTCATTCAATCTTTCCAGAAAAGGTTTCTTTGAATTTCTACCAGAGTGTTCGGATCCTGTTTTGTTGAAAAGGATTCTGCTTCGTTGTGTAAGTGGAGTCAGCATTGTGTGAAATCTGTTGGTGTGTCCATCTGAAATCCTGCTGCTGCTGGTGTCCATTATGTATGAGGCTGACCTTTGGGACGACCCTTGGATCTTGTACCGTTGTTCAAAGAGAATACTGCATCTTGATTCCTGTGTAACACATTATGCTGCATCAAAATGATCCTACCTGCAAACATGAAAAAAAATCACAATAGGATTTGGACAGTTCTTGTAAGACAAAACTCCTATAGAGGTGCCTGTGTGAGACGTTTTGGACTGTGATGACGGATTGGAGCCCACACAGCCAGTCTCCCTCCTAAGCCTCTCTTCTAGGTGTTTGTCAGGCCCTTTCAACACCAGGCTTTTACACTCTGCCTTGTTGTAGGGAGATTATGCTTGGAGCAAAGGGACGGTGAGCGTCTGCAGTTGCTGCACATTCCTTACTACAGTAATACCACATGTTTATAGCTGTATTATTCTGCTGTTGGTTCCAATAATTTTGCTGGCTACGGTTCAGGAGAGAAACCAAAGTGGTTGGATTAGAAGTTCTGGGCTTTGCGTCTCTGATCAGCCTCTGTCTGGAGACCGAAGAGTTTCCTGAACCGTTAAGGAGCTTAAAATAAGTTATGGCATTAATCTGGAAGCACAATTACCGTCTCCTTACAAAATACCTCTAACTGCATAAGCAGGCCTTAAGGGACTGCGACTGAGAGCTGAATGGTGAATCAAAATTTAATCTGTCACCAGTTTAGCTTCCTATGATAACTTGGAGATGCAGTGATATGATTGTTAAACTTTACCTGCTCCAAACCCAAATAATTTTGTTTTGCTTATAACCTGTCCAAATATGATATTTAAAGTTCTATCTTTATGGTTTAGTGAGAATGGTAACACTTTATTTGAAGGGGGGTGAATAAGACTGACATGACACTGTCATAAACATGACATAACACCTGTCATGAACATGAATAAGCCTTCATGAATATTTATGACTGTTGTCATAAAGTGTCATTTGGTAAATCATGACACTTTTAATACAAAGTTGACATTATTGAAAATGTCTTTGATATGACAACTTGACATTAACCAAGACATCATGATCTGACATAAATTTGTTATAAAAGTATTACCGATTAAACTTTAAAAATTAGCTTTATGTAGTAATATTATAAAGCTCTGCCATGTTGTTTAGTCTTAATTTTCTTAATTTAATCGATCCTAAAGTTTTACAACAAGATGTCTACAAAGCACTTATGAACTTAGCATTTGAAACATTATTTAAGGCTGTTTTAACTCTTGTGCGTGCGAGGACTGAGGCAAACGATACAAGTTTTACGTGTGTGGGGTCGGTTGGACCCCATTTCTAAACACAAGGTTGTGCAATACACCGTCTCCATCAGTGAGAGGCAGCAGTGCACGAACAGGTGTGCAGTGTGTTGGTGAAGAAGAAATCTTCCATATTGTGGGGCAAACCGAACACAAGTTATAACGGCCAGACCTCCTGTTTAAAAAGAAGCCGAAGTTTGATACGTAATACATATGAGGTATGTGTTTTATTAACTTTACATTTTCTTTGAGAAAATAACATTGACTATGTTCTCTTTCTTTGTAATGTTAGCTATGAGTAATTCAAGCCAATCCTACCTTGCTGTAAGTTAATGTTAGCTAAAGTTATTAAACTCCATCACTGTAACGTTAGCCCTGAATATTAAGCATATTTCAAAGACAGGGAAATTAGTTTTTTTCCCTCCAGTTTTAATCTAGCAAATTAAAAGCTAATATATTAGTCAAAGTTATCCTTCATGTGCATTATGTAGCGACTTGGCTGATGTGACACAGTGCTTGTGTTCTTTGCTTTGGAAACTTTAGCCACATGAAGACCCATGTTACCTACATGGTGGGGGGGACAAAGTTGGCTAATGAAGACATGCTACGAGTGTGGAGGATGATTATGAGGACCAGCCACCAGAGAAAGAAGCAGATGAAATATTCCCCAAGAAAATTACGTAAGTCGTTTCTGTGTTAATATTTTCACCATGTGAAGTGGGGTGGGACAGCCAGGTAAGTGCGGAAGGAGGAGCAGGAATCAACATTCACCAGTTGAGTTAAAACGTTATGTTTTAGACAACTAAAACTGATGTCAAATCAATTTATTAATTAATAAGCTTCTTGCAAACAACCCTAAGTCAGAGTATCTGGTTGGAAATAATTTAGAATGCTCATTAAGTAAAAAGATACACTCATGTGCCTAAAACTATACATTAAATTATGCATTCTGAATAACAACAGTGGCAGTCTGTCTGAACTTCTGCCAGACAAATATTTGATCAGAATAATTTGTTCAGCTCCATTTATTATGCTATTTGTATTCAGAAATAATTGTGTTGCACTTTATGACAACATGTCTAGTCATGTTAACTAGACATTTGTCTGCCAGTCTACCATTCTGACAGTGTGCAGAAAGGGACATTTTTGGAATGGTATTTAAATAAATGCTGGAATATGATGACATTGTTTTTTTGTTTTTGTTCTTTTTTTTAAGTGACCACAATGAAATTGAGTCTGTTAGGATTTGAGTTTTCTGTTTATTTTTGTGTTTTTTTTGTGTGTTTATTGTGATAATGTCAACTTTGTATTAAAAGTGTCATGATTTACCGAATAACACTTTATGACAACAGTCATAAATATTCATGAAGACTTATTGATGTTCATGACAGGTGTTATGTTTATGACAGTGTCATGTCAGTCTTATTCACCCCCTTCAAATAAAGTGTTACTGTGAGGATTTTATTTATTTATTTATTTTTGTTTAGTTCTGTGATATTTTGCCTAAAACCGTCTCAGTGCTGCCCTCTCTAGGTCGAACAGTGTAAAAGCAGTTAAGTTTTCCTATTGGTTCCAACAGTACAGCACTCAGACTTACGCCGCCTGGTGGCGGGTCAGGAGTTGGAATAGCGAGCGTGAACGTGGCCCGTCAATCAGCAGCACTCAGCTTCGCAAATATGTGATTTATTTGCAATGTGGACATGGACAGACCTTTTTGGCCTCCTGTAATATCAATAAATGTCATAATAAGGACAAATCTCCACCTTTCACTTCTCAAACACATTCACACGACATTCAGACGCTGGGTCTGCAGCCATTGTCCTGCTGCGTTTTGATGCCTTCCTCCTCCACACCTGATCAAATTAGTGGTTCATTGTCAGGCAGAAGTTGATCATCAATTTAGCTGTTTGGTATTTGTTGCAACAGAGATGAATCTGAAGGTTTGTGAGTCTGTGTCTCTCTGTGATCCCTGGGAAAGTTGTGTTTTTCTTTATGATGATTCAGTTTTTCCTGTGATTTTCCTATCCTATATCTGCCGTACTTTGTGGCAATCCTGCAGCATGCGCTTGCATATCCATAACTTACAATATAATGAGAAGTCAGTTTATTTCAGCAGTTGACTTTCAGAAAGATATTCACACAGAGTGACATGTGTCGAGTCTGTATGTTATGAATTTGGATGGTTTGGCTTCCAGCTGTCTATTGTCACAATCCTGCGGTATTTGGGTTTTCATCATTTCTTTGTGTTTGTCTTAAATTTGTTGAATATCCTTTTTCAGTTCCCAGTTTTCCTTAGTACCAGCTAGGGCTGTTGTAAACGAATATTTTAGTAATCGAGTAATCTATCGATTATTCTTACGATTAATTGAGTAATCGGATAAAAAAAATTATAAAATGAAATATTGGTAAATCTGGCATAATACCGGTGTTACTATCAGATATCAATATCAGTCCAATTTTTCATATTTGAGCATCCCTAACAGTTGCTTTTTTGTAGTTTAGAAAACTAACCTGTAACAATAATAGCTCACTTTCTAAGTTAACCAGAAGAAAAGTTATAGAAAAATCTGAAATTATATTGAATTTAATAACAAAGAGGCAGGCTCATAAATATGCTTATAAAAAATGTCTACAATCCAGCTTTTAGTTTATGTATTCATCTTCAGTGAGTTTAATAGATTAATTAAACTCACCTTGCCACCTAACCTGTCACGCTTTGGGTTTGAAAATACGGGAAATGCCGCCTGGAGTGGGAGGAGAGGGCGAATGAACGAACATGGGGTGGAGGGGAGGAAATAGACCAGCGGACTGACGAACCGTTAGACCGGGGGACGAACACGGGGGAAGCAATACGGGATATTTACGACACCTTCACTGGTCACACTCAGAAACTCATCTACCAGCCATGTACGATGCGCTCCGCCACCCGTTTCTTCAGACCGGGATATGAAATTTATTGTGCGGTTCGTCGGTAAAGCTACATTTACACGGTAAGCATCAGCTACTCAGCCGCCCGCCCTGTTCAGGCTATCCGCTCACCTCAGCGCTCTTCCCGCCGTTCGCTTTCAACCAGCAGCCCCGGAGGAGAAATGCTGCCGTACTCCAGGCATCCCCCAGTCATTTTAAGGATGCTTATTGGTTCCCCAAAAACGATAAAAAAGTCGGGCATTATCATCAATCAATAAAATCCCCACGGGCCAATCTTGAAGATTGGACTTTATGCCGCTGAGACTTAGCTTTTGTCAACAACTCAGAGGCGGAAGTGAGAGCTCCGCGCAACGCAAATGAAGTCCCGGCCGGAACACGGTGCGCTAACTAATAAAACATAAATTAACGAAGCTTCGAGGCAGGTAAATTTTCCTCGAGGAATTTTAGTAATCGAGGTACTCGAATCATTCGAGGAATCGTTTCAGCCCTAGTACCAGCAAGGTGTTGAGTTTGTTCATTTGTGTTTAGTAGTTTATTCTTGTTTTGTTCTTTGTACATTTGAACCTATTTTCTCAGATTACTGTCAGGCTTCTCCCTTTTGGTTTGAACATCCTTTGAGTTTTGCTCGGCTTCCTGTGAGCTAATTATTCTCCTTCCGTGGGTTTCCTGGGTTTCCTCTACCTGCTTTCTGCCTCAGCTGTTATTCATCTGCCTCTAATTAGTTCCCTGGTTCTTTGTCCATCTCCACTCTGCCTCATATTTAAGCTCATTGCTACTGGATGCTTTTGTTGTTCTGCTGCCGTGTCCGTTTACCGTTCTCACAGACTCTATGAGTTCACTATTCAAAATGTAAAGTATTTAATCATCAACAGCTAACTCTGAATCAGTCAAAAACAGAAAAACTGACCTGCAGACATATCAAACATTAACATTAGAACTGCAGCAGAAACTCTTAAAAAGGCAACATGAGTATCGTCATTATTAACAATTTAGAAAGGGAAATGTTAGGAACATTAATTAAGCAGCATTATCATCATATAAAACACAGCATCGTTAATAATAACTGATTATCAGCCAAGATCAAACGATAGCAGCTTGAAAACATAAACAGCAGAAAGACCAGAGCCGTTTTGTAGCTAATGCTAACAAAACACACTGTTCATCTGCAAAATCTCCTGCATCATCATTGAAGATGGAGAATTTAATCTGAGCTTCCCCCTCGACTGCTGTCGTCAACTTAATCACTCTGTGATCCCGTAGCTAACTTCAGTAGCATGGGTGAAACTTCCAGCAATCCAAGGACATAAACTGCAGCAACACTGATTTGCCAGATGTTGTTCTTTCCTTAGCAACCAAACATGACTGGCTATTTAGCTCCACTTCAGGGGCACCAAGTCTTTTTTCTCCTGGATCAGGTAAGATCCAGGAGACTCCGTCTTTGGTTCCGTTATAACCCAGGTCCTGGTCATGTCTGTGTGGTTGTTATTCCAAAAACTCCAGCTGCTCAATGCGCCTTATGAATTTGTTTTATAACCATCTTAAGTTATCCTGCTCTATGTGCACCTGTTTTCCACCACACTTTTTCCTTCCACTGAATTTTCTATCATGTCAGCAGCTTTTGTAATGAGTTTTACTTTTTGATTTAATTTACTGAGGAACATGCAAACCTACTTATTGCAGTGCAGCTGTATGACTGAATCACACCGATGCAGCATCAACCTTATAGAACTGAGGATATTTCTGCACCATGCTGTTTCTTTATTTGCCACATAAATGCATTTATACTTTCACATCAGTGTTTCAGTGAACTGGACACCGTTATGAGACTTTGACTACTTTCATCATGCAGATAAGAAACAGTTTGTAGATGTTGATTAAACGCTTCCATCTACATGGATGAAACAAACATCCATAAAAATAGTAAAATATCCATTATACATTACTAAACAGCGCTTACACTTGACTGCGTTTTTGCTTTTCTCTGTAGTCAGTGCTGATCATACATTGAGCAGTTCTCAGAAAACAGTAATACATAATGCAGCAACACCTCTCCTTCTCCAGGCAACAAGACATCAAAGTTCATTCCACAGATCTTGTGTTTCATGCATAACAATGTTTTTGTTTGTGCTCACCTCCCCACAGAGTGATGGCCAAAAAAGGGTCTGAGATAAAAAAGAAGATTTCCATGCAATATATCCATCCATCCATTTTCTTTACACCCTTGTCCCTTGGTGGGGTCGGGAGGGTTGCTGCTGCCTCTCCAGCTGACGTTCTGGGCGAGAGGCGGGGTCACCTGGACAGGTTGCCAGTCTGTCGCAGTCATACAATATAGAAATGGAAATCCTACCCGCTCAACCCCCCCAAAAAAGCACAGTCGATTCTTTTTTTTATGTAGTTTTAGGTGTTTTTGTTTTATATATTTTAACTGAGATTAAAATATTAGAAGGACATTGTGGTAATAACAACACCAATCTAAAACAGTTTTCAATTCTACCTGTTCTACAAAGTACAGCTGATAGAGAAGCTTTACTAAATATTGTCTGAACTGATTGAAAAGTTTCTGGCCTAATTTAATCAATCAATTAATTTATTCACGCAACAAAACACATTTCATCACCAATGCACAAAAACATTGTCTTGTAACAATTCATCTAGAAGAGTGAAAGGGAGCAGGAAGAAAAAACCCTGATAAATCTGCTCCTTCCTCAATCAATATTTTTCTTTTGACTCTTCCTTTAGTTTACTTTGATTGGGGAAAGTTTGTTGGAGGGAAAAGAGAAAGATTAAAAATTTTTTGGAAGCATTTGTGATGTCAGCTTCCAACACAGAACCAAAACAATAAAACAGAGAGAGAGAGAGAGAGAGAGAGAGAGACGCCTGAACAATGTGGGGAGATGAAACCAAAACAAAAATTGTTACAGAATATTAGGCCTTTATAGTGATTAAGTAAACAAAAGCATTTAATGCAGTAAAATCTGAACCGCCGTAGTTCCCAACCAGCATGAAGCTGCTGCTTCTTTCACTGATAAACTGATGCATCTGAGGCGCACAAAGGAGCGTTATCACAGATCCTTCAGCAGCTGGTAGTTTATAACCATCACTGCTCCCAACAAACTCACTTCACATGTTCACATCCTGGATGTTACTCAGTTCAATTCTGTTTGTTTCTATAGCAACAATTCAGAACAAATATTCTCTCCAGACACTTGGCAAAAAAGTCATTTAAATTCAATCACAGATAAATTCCAGTTAGCTATCAATCAGTGCATTAAGTTCAGTTTGTTATTTAAAATGTTTCTGCTCTATTATGCATTCTTCTGCTGCACCGGAATTTCCTCACCGTGGAACAAAATAATTTTTCTTCTGTTCTTATAAACTCATTAATATATATTGCAGCTGCTCAGACAAGACTCTTGAGGATTAATAAAACATTGATATTTTGAATATTCAGGGATGCCATCTCCTTGGAGCCTGTTTTGCTGAAAAGGCAGTTCTTATATTTCAGTGGTCAAATCAGCGTTCTTTCTCATTGCACCACACTAAAACTGAAAATGTGTTTTTCAGTTTTCAGTCCTGTGACCTTGATGAAACTAAATATCTATGTCATCTGGGCTGAGGATAATTTTAGCTTTCCAAAGCCATGTATATTTTTGACTCTTACTTCTCAAAAGCTGTGTAAGATTTTGGCTAGCAGCTTGAAATTCTTCTAACATGGCGTTGTACAACATTTCTGTAAAAAATGTCCAACTTGTTCTTGGCATCCTTCAGAGCATCTGGCATGCAGCTCCCCCTAAAGTGTCTTTACAATTTATCTGGTCCTTCGCCACAAACATTCATCACAATGTAAAGAGCAGAGCCTCTGCCACACATCACCATGTGGCCACAGGGCCTCTGTAAATCAGAACCACAATGCCCTTGACGTTTGCATTAGTCCCATAAATACATACTTCTCTCTTCGGCTGGTGGATGGTGTGAAACCCTCGTTGACCAAAACAACCTTTTCTACTTGTGTGAATTTGTCGTGGGCTGGGATGAGATTCTCACAGTAAGTTTACCTTAATCAAAAATACCATGAATTTTCTGTAATTATTGAGAAATTTAAATTAAAATGTATGAGATGCTCTAAACAGAAAAGCAAAATGTGTTTATTTTTTCTGCTAAAATCTGGGATTGGGTCGAGGGGATGACGGATCCAGGAGTGAAACCAAACATCCCTCTACCCAACAAAGCTCATTCTTAGAGATCCTGAGAAGTTCCCAGTCTGGTTACATAATTGATTCAGCAAGTTCTGGGGTCTCTTTCTGGGACTGATCTGGAAAACTGTCAAAGGGAGGGTCAGCGAGCCGTTTGGATCGGATGTTGCGACCATCTCAAATGGTTCCTGTCTTGGTGACACTGATGACCACACCTGTGTGATTTGTGGCTCATTTACAGGAACAACGCTTATGCAACGACACATGCAAAATACATCATATGTGCAGTAGAGAGGAGAAAGCTCTCAGCATGGGGTCTTTGCTTTGTTAGGAGCAAAGAGGGAACGTGTTTGACTTTTAGATTGACTTAGCAGCTTGACATTAGCGGAGGTGCTCAGATGTTTCCAGCTGGTTTCCATATTCACTCCAGCCTGGTGTGTGTGTCTGCAGCACATCCCAGGCCGCTTTGTTCTCGTCCCTTTTCTTGCTCTCTGCAGCATTGAGATACCTTCAGTGAAGCCAGTGTTTTATGATTTAATATTTTACCTCCACAAAGAGGACGGAAAGTCTCTTTATGTGCCGTTTAAAAATCAATGAGCAGGAGTTTTCTAACAAGAACCAAAGCAAAACTAATTATTTTAAAGTCTCTTGTGCCATTTGTATGCCTGATGAGGGATTGCTCTTTCTCTAGGAATGACTTCCATAACACAGCTGTATTTTTGTTAGCCTGCTGAATGGCCCTTGGAAGTAGAAAAAGCCACAACAAGCAGAGGGTAAAGCAGCTTTTCTGTGAATTAAACACAAAGCCTTGGGCGGATGAAATAAACTCTCCTAAATTGACTTGGCCTGTGCTGTTTTAATGGGGAATGCTGCTAACAGCTTTTCATTAACAGCAGTCCGAAGCTTAAATACTTGGTTAATAGACTTTAAAAATGTGTTAATATTTACACACACCCACTGGGAGCGTGCTGTTATTCTATTTGCAGAGCGGTGAGTAATTCTGAGTTGGATTTTTACCGTTTATGCTGTGGGCAGATTTTACTTCAGTTTAACATGGACAAAGTTTTAGTGAAAACCTTGACACTGCAGAACATTACGGTGATGTGAAGCAGCGATTCCCCCTCTGTAAAACATAACTGTGGTTTGCTCCACCTGAGGTCACGTTTAGCCACACGCTGACCTGATAACTGCCACACCTGTCCTCAATCAGGACTTGACTTCAATAGGACCGGCCTGAAAACCTGAAGTTCACCAAAAGATCTGCAAAAGCCAGACATCCCACCGAGATCCAAGTGATCTCTATCAGTCCAGAAAAGATTATAAAACTATTTCTAAAGCTTTGAGACTCCAGGATACAACAAATGGAGAAAACATAGAACAGTGGTGAAGCTTCCCACAGACAATATCAACACCCTTCACTCATAAAATGTTCTGTTTCCAAGAAGCCAAACTTTAATAAATACTGTAGTTTATCTTCATCACCCATAAAAAATATCGGGATAAACATCGCAAACTTTACCAAACAATTCATTTTCAGAATCAAATACAAAGGACAATATAACAAAAGGCGCATTTTATTTTCAGTTGATTTAAATCACACAGAGAGAACATTTCAGTCCTCCTGTTGAGGGAAATCATCCAGTTTCTAATGATGGAGGCAAAGACGCTCACACTCTGGTTCTTAGATCAGTTACATGTCACATAAAGCTCTGGGCCATAAACATCATTTATTAAAGTACAAGTTTGTAATTTTTATTTTATGTAAAACATAACACACTTAGGAAAACATTCCTGAAAGATGGGCCATAAAAGAAACCCCACATTCAGAATAAGAACATTATCCCTTCATTAAAACACGGTGGTGGCAGTGTGATGGTCTGGGACTGGTCTGCTGTTTAAGGAGACCTCTGTGAGCTCAACCTGAAACCAGCTATGGTTCTGCAGCTGGACAATAATCTAAAACAAACCAGCAAGTTCACCTCCGGATGGCTGAAGGAAGAATAAATGAAGCTGTTAGAGTGACCTAGTCAAAGTCCTGACCTGAGTCCGTTTGAGATGCTGCAGCATGACCTTAAAAAGGCAGTTCATGCTGGAAAAGCCTCCACTGTGGCTGAATTACAACAATTCTGCAAAGATGAGTTGAACAGCTGGAAAAGTCTGACTGTAGCTTATCGCAGACGCTGCTAACTGACCCAACCAGTTGTCAGGTTTTCACACAGCATCATGTAGATCTGGAATTTTTTCTCCCTTTATAATAAACACTATTTAAAAACTGCATTTTGTGTTATCTGAATTATCTTTGACTAAAATGTAAATTGATTTGATGTTCTGAAACTGATAAACATGTAAAAAGACAGTAAATCAGGAAGTGGGCAAACACTTTTTCACACTGCTGCTTATAGAAACACTTTTTCCACATTCAGATGTTTTTCCTCCTTTTCACTGAAGTGATTCCTCAAAACAAGAAAATCAGCATAATGCGCTCACCCGAGTCGCCCCTGGCGGCTCGGCTCGATTAGGAGAAAGTTCTGATTCTCCAAAAGTCTTTCACAAAGCAAAGGTTCTCATCGGGAGCTGGAAACAAATGATGGTTTTTAAGAGGAAACAAAAACATAAAAATGCAAATCAAATCATCCAACAGGAATGTGCTTTGACTCGAATACAGAGGGAATACTTTGAGTCAGTCGTGATGGAGGAGAGAAGTGATGGCAGCCGGTCAGCTGGATATGAGGTTCAGATTCTGAGGTGAATTTTTAGTAAATGAAGTTCCACTGCTGGAAACGGCAGAGAATTATCACCTGCAGGGTTTTACAGCAGGACTGAGGTTCAGAGCGTTTCACCATCACAACAGAATATCAGAGGTTTGCAAGTCCAATATTAACTGATACAATACATAGAGAATAAATGTATATCAGAACCAACACAGGAAGTCATATACTGCCTCATGTTAATTAATTAGACAACTAATAAATTATGTTTTTATTAAATAAATCAAAGCTCCTCATTGTGGGGGTCGTGACCCCTGGTGAGGTTGCTGAGGTTCTCTTTAAATCCACATTAACATGAATGCAAGAAAAGGATAAAATGAGGAACAAATCTTTTTCAGTCAGAAATTCACACATTTCTGATTGAAATCTGGACAGAACTTGATCTTCAGTGATCAAAAATCTGTTCAATATTTTACAAAGTTTGCATTTCTTACAAAATATTCGAGTTTGTTCAGGCAGTGGGATTATTAGTCTATTCAAACTTATGTTTAAAATAAAAACATGAAGTAAGGAAGCTGCTTATATCTGTAAATGTTGCATTAATAATACATGTGCTATACATTTATAAGGCATGGTAGTGTAATAAGCCTAGTTTATTGTGAAGTAGTAATAGATTGTACTGAAGGCTGTTTTTTTTCTTTAAGTTTATGTCAAATAAAATATTTCCAAATAAACTAAAATCTGTATTTTAATTAGCTGGAAGGCACAACCATCAAAATTAAAAGGAATAAATGCTTAAGACTCATTCTGCACTGTAACAGAGCAGAATATGACTAAAAGGCTAAACTAAATGAACTTGAGGTATTTAGCTCTACTTCTGTCTGCCAGCATTCGGCTTCTTCAGGAGGAGAAACCAATGTGTTGTGTTCTGTATTTTCTGTGTAGTTATTTTTGAGGTTTTCTGTGTTTAGCCCTGTCCCTGTCCTGTCTTCCCTGTTGATTGCTTCCCAGGTGTGTCTGTTGTCTTTGTCTCTTGTCGGGTCCTCGTCTAAAGTCAGTCTTGTCTTAGTCGTCACAGTTAAACTGTATAGTCCTGTGACGGCGTTAGCTTTTGTATGTCAGTGTTATTAGTTTCAGTTGCTACCGGTATCAAGCTGTTGCTTACTTTTCTGCTGTGCCGCCTGAACTGGACTGTTTGTGCTACTGTCAATTAAACCAGTCATCATCATCATCACCTCTCAGTCTGGGTCCTGCCTGCGTTCACTCTCACCACCTCCAGCTCAACTCATGACAGAATCCTTTTACTTTGAGTTCCCAACATTTTGGGAAAACAAACCGTGAGCGTAGCATGCTAATTATGCTAACGGTGGCGTCTGCTTTGGAAATGCTCAGCAGTTGTTTATTGTTTCAGGACTTTAAATCATCTCAAGTTTAAAACCATAAAATATCCAGGCCATTAAAAGCTGAAGTGGAATATTCTACACTGATTAAAGATTCTTTAGCACACAGTTTGTCATTTGTGAAACATTTGCTTTCTGGAATACAAAAAAGAGCATTATTTCCCAAAAATTATAGCAAATTTATCTATCTAAAAAAATATTTCTCAAACATGTCATCAAGTGATTAGATACAGTTGAAGGCAGAAGTTTATATTCACTGAATAAAACACTTTTTTTGTCTGAAGTTAAATCAGAACAAACTTCTGCTGTTTTAGTTAGAATCACAGAAATTATTTATATTTGTTAAATGCCACTATGTCAAGAGAAGGGATATGCCAGAGATTTATTAATTAATGCCTTAAACATCAAACCTTCAGTGTTTGATTTTACTACATTTAACTGAATGACTTCTGGGTTTCCTTTCACAGCCTCAGTGTGACTGTAAACCACAAACTGTCTCAGTAAATTCTTCTTACCTGCCAACTCCAAACTTTAACTTCTCCCCTTGACCACAACAAGCTGCCACTTCCACTAAAACCACAGCTTTAACACTATTGCACACTAAAATAGATTGCAGAGTGCAGAATGAGAATTTTGTTTTTGTAATGTAATGTTCTGTTTTGTGATTGTGAACCTAATTCTGAATTTAGTTTTTAATTTTAGCAAAGCAGCTGAGCAGGAATGAGGAAAACCTGCTCTAATCCTTTCTGGTCTGATCATGTACTCTTAAGTAAAACTAAATCCACTGCTTTAAATGATCCCTGGAATACAGTTTGGTTTCAGAGGCTGTAAGTCAATAAACATAACTCTTTGCTTGAATCAGACACCTTATGACTTATTACCCGTTCAGTAGAAAGTGAATTTATTCTAAGCATCTAGATTGATATGATTTTTGGGAATGCTCTCATCATTAGCATTTTGGATGGAGCGTTGGTTCCGTCTCACACTCGCATCCATCTGACCCCAATCCATAAAACATGCACACAACCAGTGGAGGGAATTTGTCCTCATTAGCATTTTATTTACCAGACTATCAGAAAACTGTAAATTAGTGATGCATCTGGACAGAGCTCGATCTTTTCATTTTGACAGAACCAAAGGAATAAAAGCTGGAGTGAGTGTCTGCACTGAGGGCTGAGGCAGCAGCGTTCAGTTTTCTGCTAGATGATTTTCTCACCATCAGAAAGGATTCAAAGATGTGCAGAATATCTGCAGTGGAGTGATGCATGTACTCTCTTCCCTGGCTGTGATTCCTATTCATGCCTCCAGCCGAGCTCAAGCTAACCCTGACAGGATCAGCTATCTTTATTATATTCCTCAGCGAAGTAATATGCCATCAGTGAGCCTGGGTTTAATTTCTGGGGACTCTGCTGTCAGGGGAAGGTAAGTAAAGCAATGAGTTGGGATCAACAGTAGGATCTCTATCGGTTGCTTTCTGCAGCATCTTTTCAGTTTTAGGCAGAAAGTGACGAGAATAATGACTTAATGTAAAAACCGGCAGAGTGCCTCTTTAATATCTGACATTTAGGTGTTTCTGCCATGTGCAGGGGAAAGTGTGTCTGGTTCTCTGAAGCATTTATCGATGCCCCTGAAGGAGAGAAGGGTCCCATGAGTGATTTCTGTGCGACGCTCGGTCTGTGTGTTTGTCATAAATCTTCTGCTGTAATTGCATGACCGTCTGCCACACGAAGTCAAACTGTGGTGGTCTGCAGGGCCCAGGCTCATTTTGGCCACCTACAAACTCAAACAGGCAGAACACACCCTGCTGTCCCCTAAGTGGTCCCAGCAGGCCAGACGCCTCTGCAGTCCATAAACCCAGCCAGCGCTCTGCAGTTCACATCAGACCCTGATGTTTGCACAGCCTCACTGCTGACTCAGTGGGGTCAAAACTGAACCAAGCATTCCATATTCAGGACAGCTGATTTACAGCTTTGATGCTTCCTTAGCTAATTGTTCTTCTTCTTAATCAAATCAGGAAAATCAGATCAGCCTGGTTCACTGCAATCTTTATCATGAGAGGATGTCTGAAAGTAGACAGACTGATTTATTTTCTCCTTCCTTCTCACTTTCTTCAGGATACAGTCGTTGTTTTCTTCCAGAAAAACGATCAGGTATTCCAGAAATGTCAAAGATGGGCTGTTTTTTCTTGAGCCTTTGTTCATTTTGCATTCGGAGCAGTTCTCCTTCTGGCTGTTTGTTTTTTCTCTCTGTTTTCACATTTATTCTGACCCAACACTTCAGCTGTGCCAAGCTAGGAATCCAAAATTGGTCAAAAGCTTTTCTCAGAAAACATTTCCAAGGGGATGGCTCTTCCTTCATTTTTCATTTCATGTGCAGACGAAGGAGCCGGAGTTACTCAGAGGTTCTCAGTTTTTGAACGCTGTCTGATCAAACTTCTGATAGTTTCTAAAAACAGCTGCAGATGAATTTATTTTGCCCTTTCCATTCCTCTAATGTGGAGCACATGGGTCGCTTTGAGCCTCTGTCTGCTGTTCTTACTGCGGTTGATGTTAAGTTATGATGGGAAGCCCTGACAGATCAATCTGAAATGCTTCCAGAGCTTTAGGCCTTTATCAGTTACCTTCATGTCATCAGCTACATATGATCCAGATTTAAAATGGAAAGCACAAGGACATTTCCATGCATTTCAAACCTACTACCAAAGGATTCATTTTTCTGACCTGATGTATTCTTAGAGGTTAAGGAACAAGAGCTAAAATCCACAAACACAAGACACCGCCTCTAAAGATGCTTAGAACTGGCTATTTTTAGACCAAATATATGTTAATATTCATTAATACTCATTATTAGAAATTGGATGTGGTGCTGGTTTGTTTCATCACGTCTCTCCTGAGCTGGATTTGAAGCTGCAGACTTTTGCTTTCACCGTTTTCCTCTTGAGTGGACATTATGTTATCTACTGATGTCTGATCGCTGTTCAGTTTGTGACAAAATCAGAAACTTTCAGCTTGTTCTCTGCTGACTTTGCTTCTTTTACATCTTTTTACTTATTTTTTTCGCTTCAGACATGTAAATAAAAATAGTGGACTATAACAGGCTGCAAGCCTGGACACACACTTTATGCAGTTACATAAAGATTGAGAGAAATTCATAAAACAATGTGTTCCATTTAAATAGCAGAACATTTTTAGTTTCTCTTGCATGTCCATAAAAATGAAACTGTTTCTGCAAAAGCAGAAAACTCTAAATAAATAATGTGATCTAAGCCTGCTTTCTTCTGCTCTTCTGGGAGCTGGCATGGTTTGAGTTTTTCACATCCTGAGCATCTGGTCAATTTTTGTATTTTATCTGAAGCTGCAAATACAAAATGACCACAAAGTTAATTGATAAGAAGTTGCTGTGATTTTTTTCTTCTTCCCAGAGAAAATGTCAAGAGAGCCTTACGATGTATGTTCCTCGTGTTCACAGGCATATCTGTCATACTGTACTTGCTAAAATGTAAAAGGTCAATCTAATCTTTGGCGCAGTTGCAGAGATTTGTCACTCTGCGAGGAGCTGACAGGCCACTGGTTCTACCTGGAAGTTATGCTACAAACAAGCAAAACCTTCATATTTACAGAATCATCAGTCAGACTCTGCTCATGTGTGTTCTGTGAAGTTTAGTATTATTTTCCACTGACTGAATGAGGAGGCAAAAGAAAATCAGTGTGAAGACCAAGAGCAGCAGAATGATAGCAGTGACAGAAACAGCAGTAATCACAAGAACACTTTATGCATTATTCAGGTTTTGACTTCAACTCAGGAAAAAAATAGATCCTAAATTCAAGCAACTCAAAGATATATCTCTGTGCGAAGCATTCAGATTTGTTCAGGTCTTTTACCTTTATCAGTGCAAAATAATAACTGGGAAGTCATACATTTAGAGAGCCACATTAGACATTGTGGGTGTTGGCACTACAGGATGATTCACTAAATGGTTGCAGCTTTACACTGAAAATGGGAGCAAATCAAAGTTTAAGTATCTCTTGTCTGACAGAAATATTCTCTGTACTGTTGACACAGATTGCCCTCATTTACATGCATTTAGAGAAAAGGCTGAACATTGTGTTCACTCAATGTGAGCTGCATCCCGAGCCAGAAGCACCTGTTTCTAAAAGACTAGTGCTGTTTGTGACATGTTATCAACGTTAAATATTTAGCTGCTTAAAGCTGTTGGTCACAGCGATGCAGGAACAAAACAAGAAAAAATCTGCTGCGTTATGGGCTTCATACCAAAGAAGAAGAATCCCTCTGTGCCTCTGACTCCCAGTACACACAGTGGAAACTGGTAACACAGAAGCTGACATCAACAGTCTTTCTTATCGCCGTTCCTGGAGATTCGGCCAATGAGCACCAGGGAAAATAAATGGCTCTCCTGGATTGGCTGCTTTGCAAACACCAGCCAATAGCGTGTCGGGTAACATGCTTTGGGATTTCATCTTCCAAAGCTGCATTTTCTTTCAAATATTTTAGATATTAGCGACACAAAAAATTCAAAAATATGCAGATTTTAAATAAATAATTTGTATATAATAATAATTTGCCACTGAACACCCTGTACTGGAAATAAGTCACTCTGTTCAAACATCAGTTTCTTTGTAAGAAGCTTTTAGTTACTGCTGGTTTTACAAGTCATCATTTTTTTATACAAACTTTAAAAATACCTCGTATTAAAAGATGCAAATGCTGGAACTTAATACTGAGGTCTTATGTTTCTGGCTGATTAAATCCTGGTGAACACACTCTCCCCTGTAAGCGGGTGCTATGTGACTGAACGTAATGCTCTGCGCTGAGATGAGGCTGTTCCATTCCTGGAATTGCAATCATATCGAGGGTTTGACGCATCCAAATAAAGGCTGAATGTTTACGAGAGCCGACTGTCAAATTCTGGCACTTTGCAAATTGTTTTTCCTGCTGTACAGAAATTAATGGAGCCAAATGACTTCTAGTGGGAACGAGATCTTATTTTTAAACGTGATGACTTTGCAAACACACTATACCCCTCAAAATACTTTGGTTTCCATCTTCTTATCTCATTAAACAAGAACATATGCCATCACACAATCTTTTCTTGATTTTTCACAAAGTTGCATCATGTCAAGTTTTGCAGAATTTAGTGTTTTTGATTTGTGAGAGTTTTTTTTACCTGCCCACTTTCCTTTTATCATTTAGAGGTCATGATATTTTCACAGCTTTTCCATCAAATATATTCTGTCTTGTAGATCAGAGTAAAATTTATATCAGAGACCAAAACCTAAAAAATGCAACAAATAAATAAATAAAACAAAATATGAGCACAAAGCAACCAGGAGTGGTGAAAGAAGGTAATTTAATATTTGAATATTAAACACAGCTATCAATGCAGAACAGAAAGTCCAGCTGGAGTGTAGTGACAAATTCAGGGTCAGAAAATGGAGATTTATATCCGTAAAAGCACTATAAAGATTTAACATACTACTACTACTATTATTATTAGTATTTATTAGTTATATGGTTATTTATCCACTGAGGAAGATGATTTGAACACAAATGTTGTGTAATTGTACTAAGCTGGAGACTCAGTAAACCGGCACCCTGCTAGCAGTTTAAAACCCTGGTGGGATTTGATTACAATTTTTAATCGAGTTAATTGCAAAGTCTGTAATTAATTAATCCCCTCCGAGTTTTCTTCAAAATTGAGTACAATTTAAAAGGCTCTTTTTTCAGAAAAGTAACGTACCTGTTTTCAAAAGCAATTAAAGGGCTGAGTTTGATTTATGAATGTTTAATACATTCAACAAGTTTGTTTTCTTGCTCTAAATGATCCGGTGATGGGAGGACTCTTCTTTAACTCACTGTTTGATTTACCCATTTCGTCCTCAGTCTGTTTCTCAACACGAAGATCATCGGGAGAAATTAACCTGCTTCCTGCCTGAGGAGTTTGTTTGAAAATCAGATCAGGGACATTTTGAAGAGCTTGATAGCTGTGGTTGTATCGCAGCAGTTAATGTGGTCAGAGCTCACTGAGAGGTTTTTAAATTGAGTCACATTCAGACGGGTCAGCTGGGTTTTTCTCTGAACAGTTTTAAAGTTGTTTGGTGATAATCAAAGCACAAGGACAAAGCATTATGTTTGTGCCAGAACCTTAGTTTCCTTAGTCGTAAAAATGTTTTAGCTGGAGTCTGGTCCCGCTGCTGGACCCGTCCCACAAATAAAAACAAGCAGCTGCTGAACCATCAAGAAGCAACAACCACTAACACCTGTGGCTGCTGCCAGCAGGACAAAAATGGGAATATTAATAGGTAGTCTTCTGTTGTTGGCGAGACACCATGGGTATTTGCCGCAGTCAAGCAGCAGCAGCCAAAAAAGAACAAACACTTTTTATTTTCATGAAGTGTTTGTCGAGGCTATTTACAGTTTTATTAGAATTTTAAAAAATGGTTTAATTATTTCTCCACTTTAATGAACCGCTCCGTCGGTGTGTCTCACAAGGAGGAGCTGCCTCTCGTGTATTTAATCATATCAGAAACAAATCTAATAATCTTTCCAGCATTCAGTCCCGACTTTCACTGAGTGTCACTTTTTCTTAATTGCAAAATCAGGCAGTTTGTAATAAAGTCAAATTCATTCATGTCAACAGAGAAACGTCATCGTTTGGAGCTCGTCTCCATCCTGGTTAATGAGGCAGTGCTCTGTTCATCCCACTCACAGCTTCAGCTGCAAAAATATTTGTACATGATGTTTAAATCATTAAACTTTTTGTCTTCCTTTAAAAAATGGCTTAGAGTTGTCCAGCTGAACTCTGGGGAAATGTTTATCTGTAACCTGATAAAACTTGTTCTAAAAATATTGAAGTCACTTTCTGCAAATTAAATTTAGGCAATAATCAAATCAAGCCAAGCTGCTATTTAAATCTGGGAAAACAACAACTGCCCAGACAAGTCTGACAAGCGTAATGTGCTTTATGTAAGGTGACCATTTCAGTCACAGTATGTGGGTCACACAGTTTACGCTACATATTGTGTTTTAAAACTGGGCTCTCTATTCATTTGGTGTTCAAACAGAAGTTTCAATGTTGAAATCTTTAAAGTTTTATTTCAGAAATATAAAAATTGTGCAAGGAGGAATGTTGCTGGCATCCATTTTCACATACATTAAAGTAATTAAACGATGTTTTTATTCCTTAACATTTTGACTTGTTTCATTGATTTATCACTTAAAACCACATTTAATCTCTCAGTATTAATATGGACACGTTTCTCTGAATGCAAATGTCCTGAATGAGGAAGTTTTAGGTGAAACCTGGCATTCGTTATTCTGTCCATGGTAATATCTCCATGGTTACTGATCCTTGAGTTGTAAAGTCTTGACTTTTTCAAATAGCTCGTCTGAAGCATCATTTTATCTTCCAGAGGATTAACATGGAGTCAGGTTGGTAATTGTTCAACGTTCAGTGTGCAGTTTGGCTGCAGTTCTGCTGATGACACTGAAGATAAAATGATGGAGGAAAAAGCTTAAAGAGAAAACTTAATAAAGTCTTTGACTTTTTATGGACCACTCCCCCTCAGTTCCCTTGATTATCTTTAGTGATTGATTAAAGGTCTAAAGAGAAAGTATCTTTTTTTCATTTTGAAAAGGTTAATTAAAGCCCATCAATTAAAAAATGACCCTGCTGCTCATCTGACTCATGTTCATGTTACTGTAAGTATTCAAGCTTTTGCTTGATTGATCTGCATTTCTTTGAAAGAAAAAGGAGGACCAGGAACATGTTCACCATCTGAACTGTCACTTATTTCCTGTCGCCTCTAGTTCCCTCATCTTATCATAAAATATGGTTCAATAAAAAATGCATTCGCTTACACAACAGCAGAAACGGAACATGTGGTTCTGTTTCAGCCCAGGTTAACCTCGCGCCCTGTGGGAGCTTACTTTGCATCACGATTCTCGTCGCAGAAATTAATGGACCTGAAGATGAGATTTGGCTCAGAAAACCAGTGAACCCATCCGTCCTGTTCTGCCTCTGGGAGAAAAAGAAGAACAATTTACTTTTATAAAAACTTGCTTCACTTGCTTTCTCGCCTTGTTATTGTGCCAGCTTGATGATGTTAGAGCTGTCCTCTGCTCTGTCAAACCCTCACTGAAACTTTGAATTCTCAACAGGTTTTTATTTGCGGATGATCATATTTTGCAGACGTGGTCCCTCCTTCTCTAACTTGACTTGCATTACTTACAGCTTTCTGAAATACTTCAAGCCTTCATTTTGTCTAATTTTTAAAGATTGTTTGTCATCAAGCCCTGATGACAAACAATGATGAGGAGCAAAGTCTCTAACATCTATCAGTCTGGGAGGATTACTAAGCCATTTCTGAGGCTTTGGGGCCTCCAGAGAGCCACAGTGAGTCACAAATGGAGAAAACATGGAGGAGCGTTTTAACCTTCCCTGGAGAGGCCAGTCTATCTGGATTACTGCAGGCTTAGCTGCCACAGTTTAAGTTAGAATTCACGATTCAACGATAAAAGACACTAAAATGGCCCCAGAAGAAGGTCATGATAGTAAAACATGGAGGTTGTTGCTTGATTGTTTTGCTGCTTCAGTACCTGGACAAACAGAATAATTCAATGGAACTATTAAAGAGATGTATGGTGTATTTTATAAATATTCTGCTTATTTATCACCATCAGGAGTATCATATAAATCACCTTTACTCTGGTAAAGGGGATTACCTTTACCTTTACCAGAGTAAAGGTAAAGGTACCTTTAACTTTAAAGGCGTCCCCACCTGAACGCACATTTCTGTGTGTTCAGGTGGGAACGCACAGAAATGTAAATAATGCGACCGCTCCTTATTACAAGACCCGATTTTATGGGTCTCGTTACCATGGGTCTTGTAATAAGGAGCAGTCGCATTGTTTTCATTTCTGTGCGTTCCCCACCTGTTAATTCATCGCTCCGTGGTGCAGCTGCACCTGGGACTGGTGTTTGGGTTTATCTGGTGTTCGCACGTTAAAACGCTGTGATTTACCAGGAGTCCAGAAGCGTGGCGTTCTCTGAAAGCAGTCGCACATGAAACAGGCAAACCGGCATTACGTACAATAAAACACGTTCTCAGAGGAATGCAGACTCCACCTCCGTTATCTGAAATGCAGCTGCGTTAATAATGAATCTACAGGTAGCAGGAAGGAGGCCACGCTGAGAGGCAGGAGTATTTACACTAGAAAGTGAAAGGCAGATTTATAATACAGGCCTTAGTGTTAGAGAGGTCCTTGTTCTTGTCCCAAATATAGTTTTGTTTGTTCAGGAGGAAATATGAGGAGGAATCGTTGCTGCAAGAGCATCTAGATGTAAACAACTCAAACCAGATATTTTATGTACGTAGCACAAATTCTTCTTTTATACAGCCATACATTAAATCACATGTAATTTTCCTATTTTAGGTTGATAATGTTTGATTCACTCAATAATATAGTAATACGGATGATCTGTTAGTTCACCAGGCATAAACATTTAAACATTCTTCCATCTTTTCAGTTTGAAGAACAGGACTTGCATAGAAGGACTCAGAGGAAAGTCTCTCTATAACCTCCAACCTCGGAAAATATGACAAAATCAGAATAATTACTGTTCTGCTGGCATAAAGGGAATCTCAGAAGGGGTTTCAGATCTTCATCATTTTTTGTAACATTTCTTACTGTTGGAGATTTTTCCCCAATGTATTAATGTACTTAACTTATAATTACATTTGATTCTTCGTACATTTATTTTAAGGCTAATTACACACCTTTACGTCAATTTATGATGATCTGCACATACATTTCTCACTCTGACAAAAATCCAGTTTATGCCAATTATAATTATCAAAATAATTTTTATTTCCAAATTAACTGAATGACTTTTGTAATAATTTTCAAACTAAAAGGTTTTTGTTCATTTTCTCAAGATTTATCAGCTTTTCCTTTTAAACGGTAGATTGTTCTCAAATGTTATTAAACATTAGTACACCCTCCAGAAGATGCTGTTGGTTACGGCCTTTAGAAATATTATTTCCAGCTGGTGAAGAACACAGGAAGGCTGTCAGGTACTGGGCTGTGAGGGTTAAATGATGTTACATTTAATTATGACGAGTAATATTCTAATTTTAAATCTGCAGTGGAATTAGAATATCGACAGTAGAAACTGCATCTGTGTTTGACATGGAGCCAACAGGAAAACCTCAGGAAAATAATTGAACTAATTAAGTCCAATCCACCAAATGTCTACATTTAATACTGTATGTGAGGAATACATTTTGCTATGGCTGCAACATGGCTTAAAATATCTTGAGCTTACCAGAGGTATGAGGAGGAGGGGGATGTCTCGGCTCGTCTTCCTCCCCTCTTCCCCTTAAGGCTTCATTGTTCCCAGGGAATTGTGCGGAGGTGTCTTGAGCTCCATGATGTGCCAAATGTTTCCTTCCTCTAGCTGCAGCTTCATTGTTGCATGTTATTCTCTGTCTGCATGCGGAGATGGCAGAAAGCATGCGTGTCCTGACCGGAGAATGGATAGATGGTGAGTTTTCTTCCATCACTGGATCTTCTGAGGCGACAAGAATCCTGACCTCAATCCATAAAGACATGAGGAGTTTTTGACAAACAAGGATGAATATAGTGTTTTATTCAATGGATTACACACCCACACATTTCTGTAAGATCTTTAATATACTTACCTATTCTCATAGTTACAGTTGCAGGAGGACAGAGTAATGAATCATCAGGTTTTAGTCCATCAAGCTGCGCTGCAGCAGCTCACAAGGCATCAGACGGCAGACTCACTAAGTTTCACTTCCAAATGAAAAGGAAAAGGACACCAGCAGAGCTTCCTGGAGGAGGAGAGACTGACGGATGAAAAACAGCCTTGAGTTGGTTGATGTATTTTTGGGAATAAAAACTGATAAAACAAATTGTGTGCAGCACGATGGAAAGGACAAATTGGATATTGTGGATGTAGACCCAGAGGGAATTGTTTGTGTTGCTGTGTGTGAGCGATGTCAGCGTTGGCCTCAGTGAGCGTGACCGACAGCTATCCACTCTGCAGCTGCAGGCGCAGCCCTTTAATTGGCCTAACACAGTTAGCCACTGGCAGGATGATCCACTTCCAACACGGGAAGGACTTCACTGTCAGGGCGAGAAAAACGCTGAGCTCAAGGTCTTTACCAAGCCGTATGCTAGATGTTTCCTCAAGTTCGGTCATTTTAAACAGAACAAGGCAAATTAACAGAAAAATGAAGTACAGTGTTGAAATAACATGGAATGCAGAAGTATTTGTGGGCCTTGAACTTCGCCATATTTTACTGGTGTTTTACCTGACAGACCCAGAAAAAGAGGAAAAGGATTAGAGCCACTGGGAGAAAAATAGATGTTTTCTCTGGAACTAATCAGCTTGTTTAGCTGTGAACTGCAGCCGCTTTCCTTCCTGCAGCTTCTTGTTCTGGTTCTGCTGGTTTGACTGCGGCTGACGTCTCTGAAGCATATCCTCATCCTCTCCTTCAAATTTTGATCAAAGCCTTAAAAATGTAATTCCTTCATGTAACAACCGTCCAGGTCATCGTGAGATTCACATTATTGGTTCTCCAGTATCAGTTCAGACCTGATCTCATTAAGCTGCTATCACAAGAGTGGGCAAATGAGAAAGGCAGCTCTCCAGAAAGCCTTTGGGTGGCACAGGCAGCTGTTCTAAAGCTCTGTGTCCGTTTAAGACGGATATTGAGGCAGAGGTATCTATTTTAACTGCCAGTGTGATGGTTTGCTGAGAGGGCAGCTGAGGGCGTTGGGAGGTAAGAAAGGAGATGAAGTGGTTAAGTGGCAGAGCAGAGCAGCTGGATGGCAGATATTGACTCACTGTAAAAAGAGCTGCTCGCTGTAGGCCACTAAAGAGACGCCCTGCTGTTATTACGGCCTGAGTTTTGCAGTGCAGAACTGTGGAGCTCTTGTGCATGAAATGTACATGTTTGATGGCAATAAAACTCTATTTCAGGAATTGTTTACACTAGGGGAGCACCTACTGCAGTTTTTTGGCTGATCCCTGATTACCGGTCTTTAAAAAGCCTGACCTGCTGACCTGCATTGTATTCTGCATATACAGTTAGGGTGTGAAAGCTTTGATGTAAGTAGAAAGACACTGCACTAAAATTCAACAGTAAACTTTAGTCTCATAAAAGAACTTTTCTTTCTATACTGACTTCAAGGGAAGATTAGACTCCAGTGTGGATGGGCTTCGTATTTTGAGGAGGATGCCTGCTGATTGCTGCCTTCAACCCACTGGAAACCTTTGATAGCTCAGCCGCCCTGCTGGTAGGTAAGCAAGAAGTGAAGAAACATCCTCTGTGAAATCCAAAGCGTGTTTTCATGGTGGGGAAACAGAGTGATGGAGGCCTAGCTTAGCAGCAGAATGAGGCCATGTTGAGACAAACATCCTGCTGAAAACTTCTTTCTGCTTTGTAGACGTTGACACAAAGAGACGATGAAGACAGAGACAATGAAGAGGGTCTATCATGATGATGTGGCCCTGTGGATCATAAAGTGATCAGTTCAGATCTGTGTGTCGTTATAATGTCGACTCATTGGGTTGGCTTTAAGTTTTGGTTCACAAACATTCAGGCAAACCAAAGTAAGATCTGAGCATTGAGCTGATTTTAACACCAGTAAAAAACTGTTTTTGCTGATGGCATGAAGTTGGCTTTAATGTGAGATGGAGAATCTAACCAGTCAGGCTATTAGCTTGGTTACCTAGCAGCTGTTCTACTGTTTAACACACATCCCTCTATAATTTCTGACTGTAATTTTTCAGTTTCTGTTGTGATGGAGTTTTAGCTTCCCTCCCATGACTCTGATGTTTTTCCTGGAAAACTTTAAAAATTATAGTGAAGGTAGAAAAAACTAAGTTCTCCCCAAAACTTTTTCTGGCATTTCATTAAAACACATTCAAACCAAACAGTTTGAATTTGGTGGGAAATCCCAATTGCTCTGTAGCTGCAGCATTTAAGATCATGTTTTAACTCAGAATTGAAGCCCAGCTCATGTTTAGTTGCCAGAACTTGATGTTTGCTGGGTTACTTATTCATACTTATTCATTCGGGAATGTCTGCTTCTCATACGTAGCAGACATTCCTGTCTCCAGACCTTGAGATCTTCTATCCTGTACCCTGTTCATGCATCCCTTCTCCAGCCTGCCTGAATAAAATGGCTGGATTTCCTCATCAGCATCCTTGCGCTCTGCAGAGGCTGGAAATGAGCCTCTCATTAACTCTGCAGGATTGGACTTGGCCAATCTTTTTGGTACAAAAAAACTCTTCCCAGATTTTTGAGTGTTTCTGTTTTTTAAATTCTTTTCATAAAGAAAACGGCATCATGAGTCACTGTGTACCTTTAACAAATCTTTTTTTCCCATTTTAATTAAGAAAGTTGGAACCACCAAGTTCCCAAATAGGAAAGCTCACCTGCAAGACATTTTTTAAACTTGATAACAGGAACCACACGTTCAGAATGTTGCTGTGCATTTTGTCAATTTATGTGCATTAGTTGGCACCTTTATCAGATTTTGGACCCATCTCGGGCCGTGACAGAACAGATTACCGGGATAGTTTTATCAGAAGTCCTTGTGCTTCCCCAGTGTGGGTTGTCTAATATAATTACATATCATATTTTTTGAAGCATGTCTTGCATCGCTGACTTGGAGTAGCCCTGAAGTCGGAGGATTCTCACCGAAGTCGATCTCAGACCCAGTCTGACCGGCTCACATAAACCTGCTGCAGAAATCCTGATCAGGCGCTGATCTGCTGTCCAACAGCTCAGAATGGAAATGCAGAGAAATGCTCTGCTGTTGGCCTGTGTGGTAACAATGCATACTAATTAGCAAATCTCTTTTTGTTTTATTTTTACAACTGAAACACAGATAAAGTGGATATGATATAATTTCTGTTTTCTAAGATAAATGACACCCAGCGTGAATAGCAGACTGGTCTGGGCTAAATGAACTCTAGTGGTGGGCAGGTTGATCCACAATATCAATATTATTGACACCAAGTTGATATAAATATTGGATAGATACTAGAGAGGTAAGATCAGAAGTTTGATGATATATCAAAATTAAATAACAGAAAGAATTGGCATCAGCATTGGTGATACTGGTCCTATATTTATTTGGTATTGGATCAATATTAAAATATGCAGCACCACACACCTCTAACAGACACTTCACTGTGATTGAGTCACTGTGATCCTTCTGATGCAGAAAAGAGCTGCAGCTTCGTGGTCTGGTTTGTAAAATGTTCCCCATGCAGCCGTCAACCAGCCCAGAATCAGAAAACATCTGATCATCCATGATTGGATTCCTTTCGAAACCGTCTCATTCAGTCACGTCTTTATTAGAGTTTCATCCCCATTAAAACGTTAAGCTGAGTCACTGATGATGTGTCACATTAATGCCATTAGTTTTTACTTTACTAACTAAAGTGGCCATGGCCACCATGACCGGCTGAGCAGACTGGAAGCTTTTTAAAGAGACGGAGACGAGCGTCTGCATCTTTTCAGACGGTGTGTAATCGACCGTGCTTCGCGCTGCAGCGGCTCCCGGAGTGGTCTTGGATATTACGGTTGCCATTTCGGAAAACAAACCAACACGAGAGCATTCAGAGAGGAAATTTCATCTGCACAGAAGCTGTCAACATGGCACACTTTTATTACTCTGTTTGCATCTCACCAAGCAGCATCCAGTTTATTTTTAATCTCACCACTCTATTTTTGTGTTTTTTTTATGCTCCAGTGGTTTGAATTGACTTTTAAGCAAGGATTTAGGAACAATTTCTGTTTGTGTTTCAAAATTGCCATAATTTCAAGATTATTCAAGTTGCTGCACAACCACTGTGGTGTGAAAAAAGATTCAAACCACCAATTCTATGTACTGTAGATTAATGGGATTTCCTGCAAAAGACCAACATTAGTCGCTACATGGTGTGTCTAGTCAGGACCTTCTGCAGGCCAGCTGTGGTATGTCTGCCAGTTATTTTGAATTCTGTCATTTCCATCAATGCAATACTTTAAGATGTGCATAAAAACATGAATGGAAACATGGCTAAGGTTTATATTCATTAACTGGTATTGGAGTACAGGCGGCTGATTAGCATGCCACACTTTTGTTTTTTGGAAGAAAAACTTCCTCTTCACAGCTCTGCTGTACATTATGTAAGTCTAGCTCATGAAATAACTAAATGCAATAAAGTTTGTATTGTACTTTGACAGAATGCAAAAAAGTTCACAAAAACTGCAAGTGCAACTATTTCCTGAAATGAAAGAGCATCACAGATATAGAGCTGTTGTTTGGGGTCACAGTGAGGAGGAGAGTCTGCAACGTTAACCACCATGTGGGACGGAAATGACGAGGCAGTCATGGATCAGCTGAGGAAAACCGCCGGCTCAGATTCCTGGGATGACGCATGTTGTCACGGTGTGAAGAAAACATGTCATTTCTAGATCAAAATCCAAAACCTCGCCGTCATTTCTGCCCTGGAGCCCAGAATCCACCCGGATCTAGATCCACATCAGGAAGGCGATACAGAGCAGAGAGGTGCTGATACAGTCACATGATACTAATATTGATCCCAAATCGTTTCCTTTTGCTTCTCCTGCATGTTTTATGAAAATAAACAGAGATTTGTAGAACAACGTCTGAACATGTCAGATTTCCGAGTGTTTGTGGAGACGATCACATCTCAGTTTTAATAGTTTCACAGAGAAAAGGCTGAAACCTTTACAGGAGAGAGCAGAAAGGAAAAAAAAACTGTGAAAGAATGGCAAAAATAGCATCTAAAAGTGAGCCAGCTAATGACAGACAAATCATAATTAGAATGCGTAGGAGGAATATATTTTCCAGGGTTTCAGCAGAGCTGCTTCTTGAAATTTACAGCTTCTTGGTTTAAAGGTTAGGGATGCATTAAATATGAAGCATTGTGTTTACCACCAGGAGCTAATAGAGCAGATTAAATTTCATTTAGACCAACATTGTGGCAGAAGGTTGAAAGAATGGTCTCTGCAGACATTATTCTCAAATGTATGTTTGCACTTCCCTCTGCAGTCACCTTGAGTAACAACATGGTTGGGTGTAATGAATTGCAGTATGAAATTTGAGATGATCTAATGAATATTAATATGGATGCAGCACAGAGACAGAGGCTGGGGAGTGGAGTTGGGGAGAGTTAGGTATCCACCGCACCTGATTCCAAAAGGTATTTCAGACAAAGGGCAGCGAGACCTTTAACTCCACTTCTATTTGTTCTGCTTTCGTCTATTAAATTGGTATGAGTCATAATGCACAAGCTGCTTTCTTATGTATGTGAAGCCCAGATCCCTCACGGTCCGGTTCTGTCAGGAATACCAAATGATTGAGCTTGAGCTGCCTCATCATACGGAGCCTTCAGCCGCACACTGGGCTCCACTTGTTAAAATGGATGAAGACTGTGTTGAAAGAAGTGAAAGTGAAGGACAGTCCCTTCCCCAGACCGCCCCTCTAATGCATTCCTCCGCGTTAGCATTCTGTGCAGCGAGCAGCGGCTCTTTGCTTCCACCTGTGATGTGGCGGGAATACCACAGTGGAGACGGAGAGGAGCCGAGCGGGAAAATGAAACTCCTGAAGGCCGGCCCAGTTAGTCCTGGTTCCTGATGACTGCACACAGACAGACAGGCAGCAGAAAAGGAGCGCAGAGTGTCACAGTGAGCCACACTGAATGAACTTGGCTGGTTGATTTGAAGGTCATGCATTGAGTGGGATCATCATATAATAATTGCATTGTCATCTACGGCCAGTTTGATTCTCCAGGATTGTTACACCTTAACTTTAGAGGCTGCAAAATATAATAATTTCACAGCTGCAGTTGAAATATGAAAACTGCAATATTGCAATGGGGAAACAGAGAGTGTGCATGCCAACAAATATGATTGTCCAGATGAATGGAGTCTCAATGCCTGATGTTGACTTCAGCAACCAAAATGAAAAATATCACAGCCGTGTTTCCATTTATGGTTTTATGGCATTTTGAAGTACTGCAATAGAAAAGATTGATGGAAACTGCTAAATTTGCTATGGTTTTCTCAATTTTGCAAAATATTTTTGTGCCAGTTTGAGCCACATTTGGCTTTTCTAAAAAAGACTTAATGTGCTACAGAGGCTGGAAACACATTTGCTAAATAAGTTCTGATATAATTAACATTTATATGAACTGGATCTGTGCCTTACCAGAGGCATGAAACTGAAACCTCCAGTTCCATATTCCTGAGCTGTGTGCTCGTTTGCAGCCTCTGCATCCTGTCCTTTAGTCGCTGTGTTTCATTACGAATGGAACCTGGAACTTTTTTTGATAGTCTGCAATGTCAAAAAAACACAATTTCTCAATTACTGTGTTCCATAAAATAAAAACTCCTATTGTGCATGAGCTTGTTCACATACGTCATTACATGTCATGGCAGTGACAAATGTAAACACTTAGCTGTCTGGCGTTCATCGTCAACCATCAGAGGAGACATCAGAGTCTGATTCAGCCATCGATGCTGAAAAACATTATTTTGTTTTTTAATTGCCTTGATCCCATTAAGCAAATTTATTTTTATAAAACTAATTTGTGCAATTTTATGGCCAGTGGAAACGCAGCTAGTCATGCAGAGCGCAGGATGCAGGGAGGGACAAACGTTTGAGCCACTATGTCTGTAAGTCTTGTAAATAAAAGAGAAATCTTGCACTTTGCTCTGATTTCTAAGATATTTTCTAAAACAGTCAAGGGCTGTAATTATTTTTAATTTTGCACATTGTGATGATGGAAAAGAAACAGTAGTAGGAAAATGTGTATTAATCACAGCTAACATCCTGAGTGTTTTACTGATATGAGCCTGTGTGGCTCTGATGACTTGCTGTGGTTGGCAGGTGTTACTGGTGATTAGCTCAAAGTAACTGGAAAAGTCAGTAACCATTCCCATAGCTGCTGGTTTTTCTTTATGTAAATGTGAATCTGGCTGAAGTGACTGAGCTGCTCCTCTTTGTGTTGTTCAGCAGACAGTGTGTGTTTGTGATGGCAGCAGGTATCTGGCTGTGCGCTGAACAAGCCGTAGCTTTAAATGTGGCGGCTCTCCAATCAGACATGCTGCGCTGGCCCCAGATCCGGTTTCTTCCATGTGTTTATAGAGTTAAGTATCTCTCCGTTCCTCCTTTAATGTGTGTAACTGTAGAGTTGTGGTTTGAAAGTGATTGAGTCTTTATATGAGGTCCACTCCCACCCAGTGTGGAACAGCTGCAAAACATTGATTTTTACCTGGCAAACAACCAATTACTGCTGCCGCTTACATAACTAGCAAAGTGTCCAGGATGAGTATATAAAGAGGGTCTGTCCTAATTTTTACAACTTTTCTTTTTCATTTGTGTTGAAGCTTCAAACTTGCAGCAGTTCCTTCCATTCATGTTCAAAGTTGCTGAGTGATGGCGCTAATTTTCCAACACATAACTGGACATCAGTGCATAACACAACAATAAGCCAAGACAAAAGTGCTGATGGAAACGACTCCATGAAGATGATTTACGGCGCATCCAGAAAGTATTCACAGCGCTTCACTAGTTTAAACTTTTGTTAATGTTCCAGACTTTTTCCAAATTGTATTAAATTCATATATTTCCTCAGAATTCTAGACACACATACTTTATGACGACAATGTGGAAAAATGTTTTTTGTTCTGATTAGTCTGCCAGTTCCTACTTCTGAAAATCATCCCATGGCATGACACTACCACCGCCATGCTTCACTGGCTTTCACCCAGACACTTTCGTCTCTGTCTCGCTTTATCGTCTTGTTTCTCATGGATCCTTCTGAGGTGTAGAGACTGTTCCTGATTCGTTCCTGCTGTTTGTCCAGGTGTGAAACTCTGTCACTGCCATGTTCCTACTTTAGATTTGCCTGAGTAAACAAAGGGACTAAGCGTTCCCTCGCAGAACGCCGTGGCCAGCCGCTCTCCAGCAGAAGCCTCGCTGGGTGTCACTGTTTGATGGAAGCAAACAGTGACCAGATCGGTGCACTCTGGAGGAGAGCTGTGTGTTTTAATCTACTGAAAGCATGATAAAGTGACACACCAGAGCAGAGCTTCTGGCTCCACGTTCTCTGGGAGTCTCTGCTCATTTGAGGGAGATTTTTTTTAAAACTGATGACAAAGTGGGGGAGTTTCACGTTTCCCTCCCAGCAGCTTCTGTTTTATCAGCTGATCTAGTTAGAGTTCACACTCGATTATTCCTTAGAGAAAATACTCTCCTTCATGCTGTTTGTCTGTTGTGTACATTTGTATACGCACGAGACCCAATGAATAATGTCAGCCTTATTAATAGTCTGCATAAATTGCTTTTGACCCCATTATGTTCTGCGATATATGTTGAGACACAAAATGTATGAATTTTATTGTCTCCATTTTTCTCCAGGCCGATCCGCAGCAGCACTGCGTCGAGTGCCAGCATGCTGAGTTAATTTCTAATGATCGGCTCTTAAAGTGAATAGTAAATTACGAGGCCTCAGCATGAAGCTTGTATGTAGGTGAAACGAGAGAAGGAGCTGCTGCCAAAGTCAGGCTGGACTCTGCAGAGACTTCCTGTCTGCAGACTTTAATTAAGAAGATTTGGCAGTGAAGCAAAGGTTTTTATGTGTGTAACAGATGTTTTACTAGCTACTGATTCTTAAAGTAAGGCTTTCTTTATTAGTCGGTGATAAAACTGGATTGGTTTTGTTTATTGCCGTGTACATAATGCTGCTGAATTGCTGCAAATTCTGTTTTCTGCCTGAGGATTCTATGACTCCACATGGAATCACACAGGCTTTGGCATTTTATGATATTAACATGGAGAACTCACTAATGTGTGTTATTTATGTTTTCCCTCTCTGTAGCTTGAATTATTCCAGTAGTACAGCATGTTCCCATAACAGCGTACAGATGATTATTGATTTGAGAAGTTACATTATGTTCATAAGACCCCAGCATCGTGTGTGAGGCTCCGTGTTCCTCCTTCCTCATCATTTCTGCCGCTCCGGTGTGATGGCCTCCGCCTCTCTGCGGAGGTTTGCAGCCGATGTTGGTTGCTTTGCCTTGTTTATGTGACGGATCCCTCCAGTCGTGGATCAGATGTCTGCTGTGGCCCAGGATGAAGGTTTGATCGCCACAGGGATTTATTTTGGGTGAAAAAGATGCGATGATATTAAATGTCTCACAATCGTTGGGACTTTTATGTGCCATGTGGCTCCAGCAGTATCGTCATCCTTTTATTATGCTTGGATCTATGGGGGCTCAGCGGAGTAAATTGTGGAAGTCATAAGTAAAGAACAAGAGAAGATGATAAAAACGTCAGGAAAGGCTTTGCTGTGTGTCTCTAGCTTGTCTTCCTCTGACCTGCTCCGTTTTTATGTTGCATCCCTGCAAATTTACAGCAGGATTTAGAGGATGAAGATGATCCTGTTGCACTTTTATTGGAATTATTACCAAATGTCCCTAAAGTAGACTTGACTCTGTGTCCTTTTCATGAGCTTTGTTAAAACATATCGAACTTCTTACCAGAGATCCACGAAGAAGGCTTTTCCCAAATGGATAACCTAGACGCTGTATTCCCAGTAATCCCATTCAGAACAGCAGGATCCCCAGGACAAATGGAGGGCCGGGTCTGTTACCTGCATACAGCAGAGGCCCAGTGTTTTCTGATCCCTTCCTGCTTTTTGTTATTTCAGAGTGAAACCACAAAGCTTTGGGTCTGGATGGTAGAAAGACTGAAAACTAAAAAAAAAGGCAAATAAACACAATAAGACTTTGTTTTTTTAAGATAGTCTTTGTTTTTCTTTTTTTATTTAAACTTTGATTACTTTAGTCCTGTGTCTTGATAATAACAGCGTAAAAATGAAAAAAAATCTTTATACCTCTTGAAATTTTTATATTATTTTGACTTAATTCAACCACATAGTTCTGTGTATTTTATTGAAATCTTATGTGATAAATCCAAAGAAATGGAAATGGAAGGAGAATGAAGTAAAAGTGTGGCATGAATGCCTGTTATTGGCCATCAATACTTTGAAAACCAACCTTTGCTGTTTCATCTTCAGTGTTCAGGTACTTTGACTAGGATGTTCCCAGAAGCTCTCCAGCTTCATCGAGCCTCATGACAGAACAAGGACGCCACATGAAACCTGGCCATCACTAATAGCTCCACTTAGAAAATGAAAATTAATCCCAGTTGGTTTGTTTTTGTGACAGTGTTGTTGTAGCACACCGAGAGCCTGGAGCGAAAAAAACAAACAACAACTCAGACGTCGTTATCGTAACTGAGCGTTGCCCGACGCACAGTAACATGGCAGCTGCTTGTTTAGAGCAGAGCATTAATCCGCTGCAGGGGACTTCCTGTGGAAGCTGCATCCTGCCTCAGTCCTGCTGCCTTCGCCTCTCTGCGTCTCTGAAACCTCCGTTCCCTCTGGGCGCCGGTGACGATGCGGATGCTCCTGAACGGACGCTGCCATATTGACCGTGTCTGTGCCAGGGGACAGAGCCCGTGTTCCTCACTCAAACACACAGAGTACACACAGATATTTTTGGGTTTACTATAGTTGCCCCCCCAGGGGGGCAGGTTGGAGCTGAACAGGCGCGTCCACCAATCAGGGTTTGAGGTTTATTGCTTTATTTCCCAGGTTGTTTCCCTCAAACTCAGGCCTATTTCACCTCCGTCTCTGTCACTTCAGGGAGTCTATATATCATTTTATGATTACATTATGGTAATGGTAGGTCTGTATATGTCATAAGCAATCTGATGCAGTGATTAAAGTCCCTGAGGTAAAACAAGAAGCTGGAAGTCTGGAGGAATGAGATGAGATTCCAGTGGAACACATCGATGAATCTCTGCAGGCTTTCTGTTATTCCTTTAATCCCTCCATTCTTTGAATCCACGCTCAGGAGCTGTTATGCTGAGTAAGATGAAGAGCGGGGAGCGATGCTTCTTATTCTGCCCCACTCTCCGTCCTTCCACTCACATTCTCATTGTTCATTGCAGCGTCCGTGCTTCCGTTTGTCCAGAATCCTCCTCTCTGCTCGCTCCTCTGAGCACAGCGCTGCCCTGCAGCCGCGCTGCCTTTGCATCTCACCAAATCAAATATTGATGAACCCTATCTGACCTTCATTGCTGTGTCAGCAGCTTCTTTAAAATTCCTTCAGAGACGCGTTGGGCTTGTCAGCCTGTGAACTCTCATGTTGGACACATTCACATGATGCAGGCGTGCGCTTGTTGTTCAGAACAAGATGAAACCGTAGCTACGTTTCCATCCAACTGACATGCAAATTTAGAGCAAGCATGTTTTTGTCACAGAAATAAGTAAATGCGAATTAGATGTACTCCATCTAAAGGTGTAGAGCGAATCCACCTGCCTGCCCAAAGCTCACTTTCATCAGATGATGATAAACAGGAAGTAGAAATTGCAAACTAGCTTGAACCACACATCTCAGAGAAATGGAGTGAGTCCTGCCCTCTGTGAAGGAGGGCTTTACTTTGAAATGTTTGAGTTTCGTGCCTCTGGTAAGGCACAGACCCAGCAGTGGAGGGGACAGTTTGACCCACTAATTACGGGTCTGAACCTGAACTGAACTGCTAACTTCCAGACCTCTGACTTTACACTCTGCTGGCTTATTAAAGTAACTTCTCCTGTTCTTAGCTTTTATTTAACGTCTTTCTGCTCCTTTTTTGTTGCTTGTTGTTGAGTCAAGTGCAAATCATCTGGCTGTGTGACTGACTGTGCATGCAGTGCTCTGCTTGTGACAGTCTAATTAAAGTCTACACCTTACTGTCTGTATTTCCTCACCAGGATAAAGTTGCTCTGTCTCTGTTTAGTCTGGAATAAGGAGATGAACGTTTTTATATCATGTACTTATATCAGTTTTCTCTGTACTGCATGGATTTGTAGGCTTATCAAACTGCCGACCCACTGTCCGACCCAGCCTGGCTGTACATCTGAGCGCTCCGTTCCTCCACTCCCATCCCAGCCTGAATTGAATCTTATCTGTCACTCCAGGCTGATTGTTCTTTCTTCCATGCTGGAGGTTTTGGACATTTTGAGGTTCAAGCCTGTAGTACGGCATAGACCCATCAGTGGATGAGAAAGTGTGTTTCCATCCCCCCCTTTGAGCATTAACTCTTTATTCAGAGAAGCGAAAAACCACAACGTTTTATTTCTAAGTTGAGGATGTTATTTTGAATTTTGCCACTTCCATCAACCTTTTGAAATGGGAAACTTCCAAACGCTCATAAAAAAGCCATTGATGGAAACAAGTCTTGTGATTTCTGACCTTCCTCAGTGAACAGATTGACCTTTACACAGCGGTTTCAGAAAGGGAAGGCGCTTCTTGCCGTCCCTGCTGCTGGAAGCCAGATGGGACCCGGAGAGGACGGATATGTTAGAGCTGCATAAAGGTAGCCGTGGGACCTCACAGGTTGAGTAAACACCATATGCTGCATGCCTGATAGTTCCTAATGTGCAATTTATTTGCCTTCAAGCGACTCTTCCTGTTTTCCGTTCAGTACTCTGTCTTCCTCTAGTTATTCTAGGGATATTTTATCTGAGCTCACGGTAGTGCTCTATATATGTTTCCCCCGAAGCGCAGGAGGGGATCTGAGTGTGAGCTGGCCTGCTTAGAAACACAGTGCAGGAAAAGGGCTGAGAGACAAGGCCCTGGGCTGCAGTGCAGAGGAGGATCTGGCCAGCACATAAACCTTAAATAGTTTTTATGTTGGCATTCACAGGTTATGGAAACTTGAGCTATGTGTGGCATCGCTTCCGTTGCGGTTGCCATTTTTTCCATGAGCAACACTGACTCGCAGTGATAAATGCATCCCATGTAAGCCGCCATTGTTACACTTCCTGCTGGACCCAAATGACCCAGCACCTGCTTGGAGCACATTTACATTATGCACAGCCTAGTTATGAAAAATAATTTAGGAATTACTCACTTATGCATACAAGGGAACTTTTATATTTTCTATTAGTGGGACTTAATTAAAAAATTAATCAAGTTAATTGCAGGGTTTGTAAATTATTAATTGTATTTTAATCAACAAAATAAGCAACATTTTCAATTAAAACCCATTTTTGCTGCTAGATTATTGAATTAACACCGATATGAGCTAAAAAAAAAGATATTTGTTGTTTTTAATCTAAGTTCTTCAAACATCAGATCAGAGCAAAGAGTTTTTGTATCCATTCATGTTTCATCCATTCATAACCGCTGATTATTCATGGAGCTTCTTTAGAAATGTGTGAACTGTGGATCCTGACATTAGCTTTAGCTGCTACATGTTTAGCATTGAGATGGTTCTTTAGGCTTGAATAGCTTCACCTATAGGACACCTGGAACACAACAACATTATCTCCCAGCGTCCATCAGATCGTCCAGCAGAAACGAACCGCAGCGAAGCGGCTTTGTCATCCGTGGCTGTTAGTGGATGTCACCTGATTTACAAATGTACCAGAAACACAAAAGTTCTGTTTTTTATATGAACAAAAAGCAATGAATTATGGTAATAAAAAAAATGTTTATTTACTCCTTTAAAATCTATGTAAATTTTTGCATTAAAGTCTCTAATAATAAGAGCAAAAAGTTTATAGAAATAATGGCAATAAAGTAGGCCAGCTCTCCCACACTTTGAAAACTTCTGTGCCAAACTCTTACTGGGTGTAAAATATCTGAGCAGCTGGATGGACTCTGTCTGATACCGACTCTAGATTTAGTCAGTAAGATCCTAAAGCTTGCATACAGTGATGATGATGATGATGATGATGATGATGAAGGGAAAAGAAAAGATAAATATAATGCACAGCTTTGATGCGTCTGACCCTGAGGTTAATTTGAATGTCGCTGACTGAGAGCATTACTGTGCTGTGGAAACGGTTTGTTGATTAAGAACCAGCGTTGTGGCCATTTCGTATTTACAAATAAAAAAAAAGGCTTTTGTTTCAAAGACTCCATTCAATTTTAATTAAGTCTGACCCACTAATCAATATCCAGGCTCTGGATTCAGATGCTGCTTGCTCAACATGTCCAGCAAACTAGAATAAAACTATTGACTGATTTTTCTTTTTTCACCCAGTTATGAGTCTCATATGAATATTGTATGAAGCGTTGTGGAACGTCAGTGGATGCAGCTTTTTTTGCTGCTTTGATTGAAATGATGGGAGCGCTGCTCTGCTCTGCGCTACGCTGCGCTGCGCTGCGCTGCTCTGCTCTGCTCTGCGCTACGCTGCTCTGCTCTGCTCTGCGCTACGCTGCTCTGCTCTGCTCTGCTCTGCTCTGCTCTGCTCTGCTCTGCGCTGCTCTGCGCTGCGCCTCTTCAGGGATTCGGAGGTTGTAGCAGCACAGACAGGCGTCTCGCCCCAAGTGATGGCCTTCATTGAACTGGACTTTACTGCACTGTGATAGTTTGTTGCATTTCAATGGCAAGAAACACTTTGTGATCTAAATGCTAATGTAGTACCCTGTAACCAGAGTGGTCCGCTCTCAGTACTTGTAAAACTCTGCCTGTCTCTCGTGTCCTGGCCTGCATCCCTCTGCTCTGATAGATGTGCTTGCAGGATGTAAGGTTAGATTGGGGTTTGGCTGTGCGACTGACTTTGGGTTTTTTCGGCTTTCTGTGTATTTAATTTCTTATAGATATGCTTAAGAGAAAATCCTCTGCATACCATCCTATGAATATGTCCCACATGCTCCTTTCTCTGCAGACTCTAATGGGGAAACAAATCTTCACCCGTTTTTTTGCTGTTTTGCACAAAGTGTCAGTTTCACAAAAACAGATGCATGAAATCCTTCCTGGCAAGGCAGGCGTCCATCAGTATGCATGGTCAGCAACACCAACTTGATACTCCCAAATGCGGTCAGTGTTTAAAAGTGTTTGACCTTAAGAAGCAGTGATTGATCCTCTCAGCTTTTATGCCATTATCAGAGACGCTCGCGCTCTGCCACGGTCGGATCTTCAGGGAGGTTTGATGTCATAAATTCCTAATTAACACCATTTCCAGACATCTTTATTGACTTCTTGGTTGCAAATCACCCAGGAATGACTGAAGAATGACGCTGCAGCCTCTTCTCTGAGGGCGATGTTCACATCGTAATAAAAGGGCAAAAGAGAACTATAAATATCAAAGCAGCTGGACATCTTATTTGAATTTGATATGAGGGATGAGATGGACAGATTTAATAGCTTGTTTAGGTCATCTTCACACCACTCCGCATTCTTTGATCAGTCGTTACATGCCTACTTCATCCCGTTGCAGTTGCACACAGCGTCCCGCAGCGTCGTGTTGTCTGAGGAATCTGCTGCAGCCGCAGGAACTGCAGAGGGCCACTGGCAGCGACACATTTCTGAGAGGAAACCCTTTGTAGTTTCTTCTTCTTCGCTTGCTGCCTTGATCGTATGCTTTTACTGCCAGGCTGATAGCGTTTACATCAGCTGATCAAAGCTGTGATCCCTTGTATAGAAGCAGTAAAGATGAAATGATTGCCTTGTTGGAAATTGCTCTTAATTCTTCTAAAAGGCAGCACACTTCACTTTTTTCACAGAATTGCTTTCATATGGAACACAGCTGTAGAATATCTGAGTCTTACAAAAGTTTTCACTTCCCTTGATCTTTTCTCCATTAGTCACACTGAAGCTACTAACTTACTTACATTGTGGTGGTATTTTATGTGATGGCACTGAGGAGGAAGGAAATGCTACACAGTTTGAAAGATTTCTGACATACAACAGACATAAAGCCTCACTGGATTATTACTGATTGATTATTTCTGTTTGATTATTTCTGATTGATTATTACTGATTGATTATTTTTCTGCAGTTACAGCTGCAAGTCTGGTGTGTCCACTGTCATCCTGTCCATCTCATTTTTAAAGTGCTTTGTTTATCCCAGAAGGAAATCAAATATTGTTGTAACTCATATCATCTAAGGACCTTCGGTGGTGAAGCTGTGGGCAGGAAGGATCCCCTGTAGCAGTCAGTCTCACCATGAATCTAAAATAAACCCTCTGACTGAGGATCGTTGCTGTAGGACTAACAGGCATTCTTACAGCTCGGTATCTTTAGCATTAGCATGTTGATAGTAATAGCATTTCCTGAATGGCACCATCAATTGTTGGCTATCTCTGCTAATCTGCCTCATTTGCTTTTGCTGCTCCTCTTTAAATCTCTGCCTGATAGACCCTGGAGTCAGTCATACTTCTTCCTTCTTTTCAAGATGGCTTAGCTTTATCTTTAATGAAGAGTGACTTTGACTAGGTCATTCTGTTTAGAGTTGTTGTCCTGCTGGAGGGTGAATCTCCACTCCTGGCTCACATCTTCTGAAAATTACCCAGGAAAAGGAGGCGAACATGAATGTATGCCACACCTTCCAGATTATTTTTTTCCAGAAGATTTTGACAACAGTGCATTATGTTCCTCCTACTTTAACATCTTAGGCTTGTATTCGAAGGAACACATTGTGTTGGTCTGACTTGTACTTTGTGCCACAACTTTATGGATGTGGAAAAGTTTAAGAATTGTAACTTTTTTAAGGTACTACACACTCAAATGTGAATTTGTGTCCAATAATCTAATTTTTATACCCATAGATTTTATTTTTTAGATTAACGGAGTGTATTGTTTTTTTTGGTTTTTTTTTAAATAAGCTCCTAAATGAAATATTGTTATTATTGTGACTCCAGTTTTTGTGTAATTCTCTTCCAGCTGATAAGTCCGGGGCAATCTGTGGTCATAACTGAAAAAATAAAGTAATGGAAAGCATAACGTGTTCATTTCTCTCTCCTTCTCAGCCAGTCGATAGCACATCTCTGTTTAGTTTCTCCTGCAGCAGAACCACCTCAGAAAAAACAACCCCAGCTCCTTTAATATGACTGACATAAAAAATACAGTAGCCTTTTCAACTAGATATAGTTCCGACATAAAAAACATTATGTATTTTTTAGTGTTGTCAATCACTGTTGCGTCTTAAAGAAGGAAAACATCCAAACAGACACCTAAACTCTGGGAAACAAGTCAGGGGGCAACACTTAGGAAAAGCTGTCATCTCTGCAGCTCAAACAGACACGACTTCAGTCACATTCCCCACTGCGTTGAGGCTTTTGTTGTTGGTAAACCTTGTTTATGCTCTCATTACCTGATGTGAACTGATCCCAGAAAATAAGGAATGTCTGCGAAGAAGCTCTGAATCCTCCACTGTAACCTTTAATAAAACCTAGATGTGCTGCAGTTTGAGTCTGACCAGAACAAAGTGTTCAGTCACACCGTTAAATCCTGAACAGCTCATCTTTTTGTCACTCTGAGGCGTCACAACTCATTTTTCCTTGGCCGACCTTATAAAAACCTTATGCCTAATTATGCATGTTTCAGGCATAATTATGGGCTGAAGCGGTTCTCTTGCATCTTCCAGGTGGCAGTTTAACTTCCAGCTTCCTGTAGCCGTATGCAGAAGCGAGCGACCGGACCTCACTGATCTATAATCAGTGTGTGAACGGGGGAATGTGACTGGAATTGTAAAAGCACGTCTACCTCCAGAGCCCCAGGGGCCTGGTGTCCAGGGGCCGCTCTCCCACATGCTTTACTGCGTTCCCTGGTTGAACAGGCCTGAATCAAACGATGGGTCGTGTGCAGATCTCTGCAGACAGACCCTGGGGCTGGATCTGAAACTCCAGTCCTCCAGGGCTGCAGCCAGGCGTCTTCAGGATGCAACACACCTGAAAGGCTGAAGTGTAAGCCTTTTGATTCAGGTCTGGTCATTAACTGTTTATCTGATCCAGGTGTGTCAGAGCAGAATTTCATCCAGAAGTCACAGGACAGTGGAACAATAACCCGTCTGTCATCTTCTGTTGTCGGGTCGCAGAGGCAGCAGATAAGCAGAGAAACCCAAACTTCCCTCTTTTCCTTCCAATTGTCATTCAAATTTTGATCAAACTTTAAAATGTTGCCACAAAGAACTGGTTTGGAGTGAATAAGAGGCTAAGCAAAGTGTAATTTTATTAGGTGTTGATGCTACATGGCTGTAATAAACAGAAAGCCAATGTTGCAAAGTAGCAGGAACATGTGAGATAAATGGAAACAGTCCTTCCCTCCAAGCTGGAGGTTTTTACTGTGAAATGTTTGAGTTTCACTGTGTCAAAAGTTATTTAGCAAAAATGTCTAACTTTGTTTTGAAAACCTAAAATCACCTCAACTGAGTGTAAACTCCAAGCAGGTAGCAATATTTTAGTAAAATAATCCACCTGCCTGCTCAGACTGGAGCATGGTTCAGACCAACCAGGGTTTAATAGCAGTGAAGTTAACAAGCGCTTCACACTGAACACTCGCCTCTCTGCAGTGCTCTTTTATTTGGTCATAGTCTTCAGGGTTAAGTGTTTTCATCCCCCTACCTTCCATCAAGCATTGTTGAGTCCCAGCTCCCTTTAGGTTCTAATCTCTTTAGATTCCCATGCATTTGGTTAAAAAGCTGCTAGAGTTGCTCAGCTCCAGGGAGAAGCTGAGCCCCATTCCTCTAAGCCCCGGCTTTGTGGACTGCTCTGCTGCTTCTGCACAGATTTTCTATGTTTTTCTGAACTCTTCTGTCTGTCCACTGTTTCTATTCTAGTAACATCTACTTTGTCCCTTTCTGGATTTTTCTCCTCTCAGCCGTCTGCAGCAGAGCAACGTCCTGTCACTCTGAGGGGACAGACGTGTCCATGTGGATCTGCTCTTCAGGCTTCCTGATAAAATCCAGTTCTATGTTCAGAGACAGACTGAACTCAGTGACTGGGTTTTATTTTCTGAGTGCTCAGAGGTCGACAACATCGAAGTCTCAGCTTCTCATTTAATAAAACATCTCTATAGCATAGCCTCACATTTTAAACAATCTGAAACTTCCCATCTTTGATTGCTTAATTCATCTTTTGGCAACAAATGACAGACTGTTGTTTGAGGAAGGTGAAAAACTCGAAGCAAGGCGGTGAATCTGTGAGCCTGTTTCTCCTCTAAACATCCTGGAAACCAGATTTTAATCTGTTTCCATTCCTGAGCCCATCAGAAACGTTCTGCAGTGAGAAGAAGAAAATGCTGCTGAGATGATTTAGAGGAGAACAACGCATCACACATCTGTACTCAGGTTTCCAGCAAATTCAGAAGGATCTGAATGTTTCAGATCTTTTTTCATCCCAAAAATAGAAAGAAAACAACTAGAACCAATTTTCTTTATATGATAGTAAGGTGGTGCATAGAGCAGCAACAAGCTGCTGCCTGGTCTGTATCATTTTTGAATACTCTGTTCGTTATTCATGGTAAAGCACTTTGAAGCAGAACTGGCTCAATGATCTATTAGCTGCTAACAAAGTGAGTCCATAACTCAGATTAATTGGAAGAGTTCCTCTGGTGTTGGACAGATTAACAAGCTAAACTGGTTTTCTTGTTTACCTGACAGATAACAGATTCATCAGGGTATTCATGGCTTTGCCACCTTTAGACGACTCGGGCGTTTTCTGTGTTTTATTTTCTTTCAATCATTCCACTTTTTGTGATCTTACACATTTTTCAAACGTGTTCAAACATTCTGATACACAGTCGGTTCTGTGAAATCCCAGAACTAACGATGCGCCAATCAGACGTCCAGAGACCCGGGTTTTCTTTGAGCTGCTCTGATTGGTGATCAGCAGGTACAATAATGAAAAACATGTCACTTCTGTCTGAATTTCAATAGGATATGACAGGGTTGTTGTAATTTGACATGCTGCATCATGCATGGAGGTGGAAATAGGAAGAGATGAGCAGAAGAAGGTCACCTTAATCCTGTTTGGTTTGCTTTAAATGGACCAGAGTTTGTTTCCTTGGATCGTCCGCTTTGCTTGGCCGGGTTTGAAAGAACCCAAGACGGAACATAAACTGAGAGGAAGCTGAAGAAAGGACACAACGAATGACACAGTCATTAGCTAGTTAATAGTTTTACAATAGTTTTTAAAACATAACAGTTTAAAAACCAGTACTATTTTATTTTTCTTACAGGTAAAAAGTCTTTTTACCTATTTCTCCTCATCACAATTATTCCTATTTCTCTTATTGGTCTAAAGTTGGTTGTTTGGGAAGTCAGGTGGAAACTAAAGGAGAAATGTTTGTTACTGTTCTGAAGTTTTTAAAGTATAACAGATTAAAGTAGAATCTTTATCTTCTTGAACTGCTGCTCTGTAAATAAGGCTGTAATATTCACACTCCCAACTTTTTCACTTCAGTCTGAACAGCCCAATTCCAATATTTACACCTGGCAAAATATCCAATTTGTTCGCTTCCATTAGTGGCACAACATCTGATAGTTTTCAGAGCGTCTGCAGTCTGAGCGGTCATGTTGCATTTTATCCGACTTTTACTTTATCCAACTACAAATCCAAACAAACTGGAAGTCGTATGGAAGTCGTAGTCCATGTTCCATTTAGCTGTACTTTGTTTTTTATGAACTGTTATGATCTTGTGACGGCGGCTGTTATTTCTCCTGTTAGCAGATTGGTGCTGAGTAATGTCTACGTTCTTCTGTGCATTGTGGGATATAAACCGTTCACACAGACGTCTGATTGTGGTCACATTTCAGACCTGATGTCTGAGTTCAGCCTATTAGAGATAATATTCAGTGAGTATTTAGGCCATTCCTTTTATATCTCAGCATTGAGATAGGATGTGGTGGAGAAGAGCAGATGTTGCGTCATCAACCATAATTCATGCGTCCTAAAGGGAGTTTTCCCTCTCTAATGGTAAAACACAAGCAGGCCTGCTGAGCTGCTCTCTGTCAGCAGGATATTCCTGGATTTACTTTTCGGAGGCTGGGTTAAAGCTTTTCCTCTCTGCCTTCAGGCAGGGCCGGCACCACTCAGCTGAAAGGAGACGATATGAACACCAACAATGGCTGCTGCTTCACCAGGTTCTGCTTCTGTACAGCATCTTGCAATGAGAGTCAGTGAGAGTTAATATGCTGTTAACTAATGACTGGAGGGACGCTGGGGGAGGAAATGACGGCCTGCATGTCAGGAGGAATGTTGTAGATTTGAAGCTAATTTAACAGTTTATTCCTAATCCAGGTTTTTAGTACATACAGCTAATCAGTGCAGATGCAGCTTTCTATGCCCATATTTCAGAAAAAGTGGCTTTTGTGAAAGTTTATTAGTACAAAGGATTCTCTGTGGTTATATTGGTGCAGGAATATCATCCATAAGTTGATGCATTTTCATAATTCAATTCAAAAGGTGAAACATAGGTAATGTAGATGTGTTGAACTCAAACTGGGATGCAATGATTCACTTTTTTCACATCTGGTACCGATATCTGGGGTTTAGTGTCGTCCGATAGACTCTGATACTGATTTAAAACTTTTCTTTTTTTAAAACAGAGACATAAATGTATCTAATTACACATTTATGTGGTTACTCTGCACCAATGCAGCTCATTTAAACTCACCAATAGCTTCACCAGCTTGATCAAACCTGTAAAAACAACTTTAATTTGTTCAGCCATTGTAACTAAGAGTATAACAGCTCATGTAATATTTAATAAAGAAAGTGGAAGTGCGAAAACAAAAGATTGACTTCCGTACTCAAAGATGTAAAAATAAGCTACAGCAAACCTTTTTTAAATGACTCAAAGTGTAATTTTTAGGAATTCTACAAATAATGTAAAATAAATAATAAAGCATGACGTCCCTGAGGAAAGGGTAGAATTAGACAGAATAGATCTGCTCTCATAAATCAGACACATTATCATCGATACCTGTTCTAGAATCTATACAGACAATAATATTGGTGAATAATTATTGCATATTACAGATAATGATCAATAGACAACCAGAATAGTATAAATAATAGTGCACAAGGCTGGTGTTTGGACCTACAGGACATTCCTGAAGGAGCTGGTTGTACTTTTACTCCTAAAAGTTTTTTTTTTTTCAAAAGGTACTCAGATGAGTAAATGTAACTTGTTACTCCCTCTTCAGCTGACCTGTGAAAACCACGACAGCAGGCAACAAATACAAAATATGACCATGAGGAATACCTCTGTACGCAGAATGACGGGAGAATTTAATAAAAAACAGAATTAAATTAAAGCTGAAATGTTGTTTTTGACAGCAACTGAAAAGGTTTCCCAACGAGGCCATGATGAAACAGAAACTCATAAAATGGGATAAATTTTATGAGATTTCAGAACTTGGGAGCAAACATGATGCCTGAAGTCCCAGAAACGCAAAATCCACCAGTAACAGCAGAACCAGAGGTTCTGAGGTGTTTAAAGGTAAAATGAGGAGAGTGGGCATTTCACTCAGGTTAAAGGAAGTCAGCCTTTTTATTATTTTGACAGATCAGACAAAGAATATTCATACATAAAAATTATTGTTTTCTTGGACAAGGCAGTGATGAATAAACAGGTCAGTGTTTTTGTGGATGTTTTGCACTGACTGAACGAATTAAACTTGTGTTGTTTTACATGTTGACCAGCTGTTGGTGTATTTAAATGAGCTGTACTGGTGCAGAGTTATCAAATGTGTAATTCAGTACATTTACATGTGTTCAGTCAATTCAGCACTGATTTTCTGTATTGGATCAGTATTGGCCAATACTAAACCTCAGATATTTGAATCTGTAGTGAAAACAGTGGATCAGTTCATCCCTATAAATTGTTGAGGCATTTAAACTTCTGAAAATACAATTTAAAGAATTTTGGTGTAATGTGAGACACCGTAGTGGCATCTGCAGAATCTTCTGCTGAAATGAAATGACCCGATGCCCCCTGACCCTCCGTCCCTCAGACTGATCATCTCCAGGACAAACACTGTTGCTTTTTCATCCAAGTGTTTGTTTCATTTTGCTGATCTCATCTCTGACCCCCGAATCCCCTGATAGGAGGAAAATAGTTGAACATGTATAGTCAAAGGAACAGAGATGTGCTTAATAAAGACACTGGGAGTGGAGAGGAGGAGCTCCGTTCTTCATGCAGCCGCTGCATTGGTTCTCCGCTCTGCAGTGGGGAGGGGCCGAGCGAGAGAGGGAGAGAGAGAGAGACTCTTGGGGGAGGAGGGCAGAGCTCTTGGTGGATGATAGGGAATGCCCGTTAGTTGCGTCTGCCGATAATAGCACATCAGCCAGAGCGCTGCTACTGGGGGAGCAGAGCACAGGCAGCGCGGAGGACTGAGCCGCTGAGCGCACAATGGTTGACCAGGCAGGGAGCGAGAAGGGAGAGCGCATCCACACATGTACAGGAGAGGAGGACTGAGCCGGAGCAGGGCAGCAGGAGGAGGAGAAAAGTTACCCGGTCAGCAGCTGAGACTCACTTGGGTCTCAGTCCCAGTGGAGGAGCCAAGCACATCAATGAGCAGAGCAGGAGGAGAGTGATATTACAGCAGGGAGAGTTGCAACTCCTCAGAATCCAGTCCTGTCATAAGGCAAACAGGAGCCGCTGCACTGCTTGCTCCAGGATTATCACAGGAAGGCAGAGGACCCTTACTGTGAACCTGCCCCCAAAGTGCCTCTGCTGCTCCATCCAACTCACTTCTGCAGGAGACCACAGGAAGGTGGATGTAGTTGGGTGTCTTTTTCTTTTCTTTTCTTCTAAACTGTGAAGCAGTGGAGATTTGAAGGGCAAGTAGTTCTGTCTTATCTCTGGGACTATGTTAGACTGTGCAGCAGCAGCAGCAGCAGCAGCAGCAGGCACTCTAGAGCATGGAGAAGTCCAGCAGTGAGGAGTCAGCCATTCACCGTAGTCCGTCAGTAGACAGCCGGGATTCTGATTTTCCTCAAGCCTCCACGTCTGGCCGGCCGTTCGGCGGCCGCGGCTTCACTGCCGGCGCTTTCTACGGCTCCACGGGGCCACGTAAAAACACACAGCAGGGGCCGGCCGGAGCGGCAGCCGACACCGGCGCCGCGGACAAGACCAACAAGTACAGCTCACCCAAAGGCAGCAAATACGTGGTCTTTTACCTGGACCTATCCTTTGTGTTCCTTCTAGAGTTCAAGAAGTGCAACATGGCGAGAGGCTGTTTGTGCTGCTTGAAGTATCTGATGTTCATCTTCAACCTCATCTTCTGGGTAAGTGGCTCATCATTTTCCTAATGTTTGTCTTGGCATGCTGGCTCGTATCGATCCACTTCTCATGGGGGTGGAGGATCTGGATCAGGAGGAAAACCTGAAAACTCAACGTGTGAATGAAATATTAATCTGGGGAAACATTACTGTATGACAAAACGACAAAACGACGGCTGTCGGGGCAATCACGCGTTTCTAATTACATCAGGGTGTTTATGCTTGTTCCATTCTGTGCAAGCTGCTATTCCTGGACGCAGTGACAGTCAGTGGCAACACACCAGGTCTTCTTTTGTGTTCTGTGGTGCTGATGGGGGCTGATCTGGGTCACTACTTTGGAAGGGATTCAGAGCTAACATATAGGGAAGTTCCTCAGCTGTAGTTTCATGTTATTGAATCTGTTTCTTTTTTTATTGTCAGCTGTAAATACACTCAGATGAAACTGAGAATTGTAATAAAACCCTGAAAGTGTAATGATTACAACACAGTATCTGATTTTCCTTCTGACTGTTGCGTTTACAGTAATGACTGTAATAAATCTGAGCGCGCCCGGTTTACTCACCCATAGATTCTAGTCAGGATGCGGCAGGCTGAGCCGCGGGTAGCCATGCATGGGCATTTATCATGAAAATGGGCATCCCTTCAGTGATTACAGGATGGATTATAAGGCTTATAGGTTATGAGGGTAAGTCTTTTGTGTGGATGCAGTGAAGCGTGAAGCATTAAAAAACATCCCAACATGAAGGAGTCAATCCAGCCAGGCGGCCGTATCGCTGAGCTGGGAGTCCTGGTAACTGGGGCGCAGGGTGGCATGAGCCTGTGGACTGCCCAGTCTGACACACACACACACACACACACACACACACACACACAAAAAATGACTCTGTCAGTATAGATCTTTCCTTTTCATCTGCCTTTAGCTCGTAGCTCATGATAGTTATGTCCATTACCATTAATGAAATTCTGAAATATGCAAAATCAAAAGTTTTAAAGTTTGAACTCATAACACAATAGAATCAAAGTATTCAGCTTAAATGTGAGAATTTGAAGGTATTTTTTATTATGAGTAGGAAAAAATCTGGAGAAATGTTGTCTGAGCTCAGTAACTGGGAGACCTAGTGAACCAGCACCCTACGAAGGGATTTAAAAGTGTTGTGGTTATTAATCCTTTGGGACATAAATTTGGGAGATGAGAATCGATTTCAGGAAGGGAATGACCAGGCTGTAACAAATATACTGTGGTGCTCCAGTTCTGACCAGCATTATTACGCTGATGCCCACAGCCAGCAGCCAAATGCCCATTTCTCCAAATACTTGTCACCAGAAGGTTTTGATTTTAAGGAGCCACATTATGACCATAAATCATATTTGTCTCCTCATAATCAGTCAGAATCACTCATTTTACAAATGATGGTTTAACTGCACTGCAGTTTTAAGTCTGTTTGCAGTTAGGTGCAACAACCAATATCTACTTCATTCTCTGCTTCATTTGGCTCAAACAAAGAAAAAAAATCCTGTCTTGTAAACTTGATGCAGACAAAAACATCCCAGCTGCTCAGGTGGTCTGGCTGTTGACTCCCTGCTCAACCTGATGGTCAAACTGGCATGATATGATCTCCCTCACTCTGTCTCCTTTTCCTTCAGTCAAAGGTTCCCGTTGTTTCATAATCCTGGATGTTTAAAGTGGAGAAACTGAAAAATCTGATTTCCCTCCAGAGCTCACCCACATTCCTCACTGAAGTGATCTTTGAGGCAGAAGTGCACAATATATCCTCTTTCTGTGTTAAGAAGAAACCACTTAACAATCTGAAATATTTCTGTTCAAATTGTGTTCTTTAAGAGCAATAAAAATGCCAATAAATATAATCATATTGTGATCCCGTCCACAGAGGAAGAATCAAGAGTGATTGGAAAAGATGTAAAAATGACTCGGAGGCTCTTCAGTGTTTGTTTAAATGACTGAGAAGGTCATAAAACCCCAGCTTATGATAGGTTCTTTATTGCAGATATTGACCTACCATCTTTCTCATCTCAATAGGTTCCAATCGAGTGCTTTGGTCTCAAGATGGCCACTGTTTGCTTTACAGATGAGATTTCCAGGCTGTTAGATGATCAATTAGGAGTTATTAGGTGTGTTTCTTCACTGAAAACTTAAATCAAAATCTTCTTACTTTTATCAAATATCTTATTTAAACTCACAAAGTGTTTGCAAATTATTTAGAGTCAAATATCTCACACTGACAACATAACTAACATTCAGATGTTTGGTGCAGGGGGACAGCAGAGAGGAAAACTACCTTTTAACAGAAAGAAACCTCCAGTAGAGCCCGACTCAGTAGCTGCCATCTGCCTCAGCCGTCTGGAGGTTAAGAGGACAGGAAAGAGACACAGACAAACACAGATGGTGTTGGCACTGAAAACCTGCCAGGACAAAGAAGAAAGACCAAGTTAGGAACAACATTAGTGTACGCTGGCATCAGGACGAAAAGGGAATGTAAAGACGCTCTGTAGCAACATACCTGCAGGCACGGCTCGATGTGGATTAGCAAAGACAACTTTATCTTTTTCCAGCCATTAAACTGACATTGAGATTCACTTTTCCTTAAGAGCGGGTCTCTGGTGGGGAGGCTTTTACTTAAACTCTTTCCAGACTCAGTTTGTGCTTAATGATTTTTAGCAGTGAAGCCTCACCGCTAATAACAGGCAGAACAGACTTTAGACGTCACGGCCAGTTTTCATTTAGCTTGTTGGTCTTCGGAAAGATTCTTAAAGAATGTTTGTTTACTTTGATCTGGGTGACATAGCTGAAAAATTTATCTCAATATAAGCGTTTCATATCAGTCGATATTGATAATTATTGATTACTTTTTTGTTGTAAATATGTGAAAAACTGCCAAATTGGTGACATCTTGAGCTGTTCTGGTCATTTTCTCTGTTCTCTCCGTGTCATTTTTTATTTTTAAGCAGTTATGAGGCACAGAGGCAAAACATGAAACTGCTGCTGCGCCAGTTACTCAGCAAGTTGTTGCTAGGTAACCAAAGGGTGAGCGAGTCGATGCCCCCTGTGCCTAGCTAGCTGTGAGAGATTGAGCAACTAAAGCATTTCCTCTGCCTACGTCCCCCAGAATGCTGTGCAGTTCTGATTCAGAGTTCAGTGAAATTATTGAATATTCTATTGGACGTATATATGTTGATATTGATCACATGTCTATCGTCATATATATTGTTACTGAGTTATTGACCAGGCCTATATTTACTCCAGAAGTGTCCCCTCTGATTGTTTGGTCGTTACACTGATGGCTTTAACCAGCACCAAATAATACGGTGTCTCGCAATCAACACGATTATCTGTAGCTGCTTACGGACTTCTAAAAATTCAAACTTTGGGGTCAGTGTGCGGTTTAGTGGAGCTTTGAGTAATGAGATCACTCCACAGTCGGGGGTCATGATAGGTCGCCTCGGACGAAGGGAGGAGGAGGAGGTATGTTGTATCTTGACACTCCTGGGACCGCGCTGTTCTACCTTCGGCACTTCAGAAATCACAAGGTTACTGAAGCTGGTAGAGAGCTGTTCCTCTAAACGTTCTGTCGTCTCATGTGGAGATCGGAGACGGACGAGGGAACGATCCACAGCGGTAACCAGACACTGACGGTGCACACATGGACAAGCACGCTCGCCGGGCACACAGCATGTTTACCACCCACACATCTACAGTTGCTTACACTAATAACCTGGAGGTAAACAGTAGCAAGCACTCGAGGCATTGCTGTACATGATCTTCAGCCTCAGCAGCAGTTGTCCGTGACCATCTGGCTCCTCTTTCTTATGAGGGATTAGGAGAGTCTGAGCTGCAGGGGGTAGTTTGGGCCAGATTAGAGCACTACTTGGTTGTGCGGCTGGGGATTGAGAGCACGACTCCTTAGGACAGCTCAATGCTAAAGCCTACATCATCAAAGCAAAATGCCTTTGTAGTGTGACAAATAATGTGGTTGAGTGGGGACGAAGACCTGCTGTGCTCGCCTCTAAGCGTGTGTTAATAGTGTCTGTTGGAGCCGCCTGATAGGGCCATTGATGTTCAGTCCTGCTGCTGTTAGCCTTGCCGTTATCAGCGCTGGTGTTCTTGCTGGGAGCAAGGATTTCATTTTCCTATTGTGTAGTGCTTTCTCAGTATTGCCTTCATTCTGAGCTCCCCGATTCAGAGTTCAGTTTACTGTGGAATAACAATGTTTTTACAAGTATTTATCTTTTGCTTTGGCTTTTTTAAAAATTAAAGAGGGCTTAAAAACTGTGCTTAAAAATTTTGTTACCGAGTGTCTCATAAAATCACCCACAAACTCTTTTTCTTTGTTGGAGATTAGTTGTGCAGCAGGCTAATGGCTCTGCCCCAGCTGTGCCATTATCCTGCCATATCAGAAGCTCACTTGATATTCATATTTAAAAGGAAAGTGTCGGTTCAGCAGTCTTGTCCTAGTAATACAAGGGGGTACAATCAAAGCATCTCCTTTGTTGCAGCAGGAAAAAGCAGATGTGTTTAGCATTCATGAATTCCTGTGCTTACTTAAGGGATTGCTGCTGGATTTAGTCCAAGGCACTCACAATTTATTTTTCCTATCGATTCAAACACTGAATTTGACTCTAAAATGTCAAATGCATGTATGCTTTGATGTGACAGAGGGATATTCACAGAATTAAGGTGGTTTTAGTGAGTTTGGGGTGAGTGTGTGAAGGTCTGTGTGTGGTTTTGTGAAAGTCCATAAAAGTTTCACGCAAGCTGCTCCTCTGCTTCCCTGTCAGGCTGGAACACCCCCGGGTTTCAGGCTGAAGCAATTTGGTTGTTTTTTCACTCTCCGCAAACATTTCAGTCAACTTTAATGGCTCACTGGTGTGTTCTGGGTGCAGAAGGTTTTTTTCTTGGGCTTTTTAAGAAACAACACCTGAGCTGAATCACTCACTGCCAGGTAAAACTGTGATGCAGGTAAATCGGTGCATTCAGAATCATGATAAAAGTAGCTCCAGCTAAAGAACTTTTAGCTGATATGCAGTCAGTTTGAATCAATAACTGTTGACTCAGCTTCACTTCTGCTGGATAAGTTAAACTATCACAAAGCTGTAGATCTCATGAGTGACTGATTCATATTTATTATTACACATCTTTTGAATGTAAAGGATAAATCAAATTCATTTTATTTCTGAAAACTGCATCATTACACAACACTGACGATGCACTGACTGCAGTTTGCTAGTTGGCTATCAATCTTAGTTTAAAAGACCTGACCGTCGATTACAATTTTGGCTGATATCCAGTTTTGGATTTTGGACAATTTATCTACAGTAGAGCATCTACACTCAGTAGCTGGTCTGGCTCCTTTTGCATCAATTCCTGCATCAATGCATTTCAGCCTGTGGTTCTACTCAGGAAATTCAAGCCCTAATATTTATTCTGGTCCTTAATATTTCCAGTAGCTGTTTCCTAAAACATCATGATTATTTGTATTATAATTGCTGAGCTATGATTCAGAGTGTCTGACCAGCTTGGTAAATATTTCCATATGCCTCCTTTTGTCCACTGGATCATTTGGGAGATTCTCTTAATTTACATGTCTTCTCTCCGGCTGCTTCGATTTGCAGCCCGTGTTGTGCAGCGCCTCTGAGCTCATTAGCTCTTGCCGCAGATCAGTTGGTGTTTGGAGACGCCGTGGTTCACGCTTGGGGATCGAGGTAATAGAGCAGGAGAATTGACGGTGCATTTTACGCTCAGATGCCTCTGGTAGGTGGTGCTTTTTGCAGGGGAATTAGGATTTTCAACGCTGCTCTGATTACAGTGTGAACATGCTCAGCTTCAGAGCAGTTGGATACTGTTTGATTTCCAGACTCACACTGAAAAGGTAAAGAAGTACAAAGTTTTAAAGCTGTGATTTAATCATTTTCTGCTGTGGTGGAGTGATTGAGTCGTGTAATTAAAAGCATTGCAGTGACTCTTTTTTGCAAACAAATATACACTGCAACTTTATGATGTTTGAGCATTACTCCAAAATCAATCTGCTGCCTGTTAAATCTTATCTGCAGGCTTGCAGGAGTAAAATTTCAATTTGTTGGTATGGGAGATTGTTAGGACAACTTTTAGTTAAATTAAATGTGCCAATAGTCATTTAAAATAAACGGTGATGAAGGGAATATTAAGACACCCTCCTCAACACCCCTTTTTTTTTTATCTCTGACCCATTTCTATGGCTTCCAGTCCACTTTAATGCATATCTGGGGGTATTTGGAGCTTTAACCGTTTTAGAGGAAGTCTCAAGTGTTCACCGATTTTAGCCATTTTTGGGCGGATATGGTCCCTAGCCCCATAAATACTGGGGCTCAACTGTATTGTTTAAACTAAACTGGTACAAAGGAATATCAGTAAAGGACCTTTAGTCACTGACCAAAAGGATCATTTAGATCTGTGGTACAACTGTAAAAACGATCAGGAAAGCCTCCTTCAGCTTTACTCCGCAACCTCTACCACAGAATCCAATATGGCTGCTCGACACTGAAGGGTTTTTATGGTTTGTTGTTGCCGTTAGCTTGTGGTGCTATTAAGCTACAAATTAGAAATGCAAACTCTCTCAGGCATGCAACTAGAACATGGTTCAGGTTGGTTTGGTGTCATTTTCACATCCAGTTTCTGACTGGAGATGTAAGTGAATTGCAGCAGTTTCTCATGTGTGGCAGGACCAGTGTGGTAAAAATGGGCAACTTAAATTTAAAAGCACCATTTTAATCAAGATGAAATTGGTTGCAATAACTCCACTAAAAAGTTACCTTTAAATCACAGACCCGCTACAGATGAGGCTTGAGACATCACAATTCAATAAGTTTAATTACACAATTGTTTTAGTTTAATCAAAAATACTAGTTTAAAACCACTCACTTTAAAAGACACAGTTATGGCTCCACTCAGAAAGGGGTGCAATTCAGGGTAGTGTCCTAAAAAGAAACGCAAACGAAATGGGGTAACACTTTATTTGAAGGGGGTTGAATAAGACTGACATGACACTTTCATAAACATGACATAACACCTGTCATGAACATGAATATTTATGACTACTGTCATAAAGCGTCATTCGGTAAATTATGACACTTTTAATGCAAAGTTGACATTATTCAAAATGTCTTTGTTATGACAACTTGACATTAACCAGGAAATCATTACTGTTTAAACTTTACCTTTAATAATATAAAGTTACCTAATTTTTAAAGTGCAATCAGTAATACTTTTACAACAAATTTATATCAGCTAGGGCCGAAACGATTCCTCGAATGATTCGAGTACCTCGATTACTAAAATTCCTCGAGGAAAATTTACCTGCCTCGAAGCTTCGTTAATTTATGTTTTATTAGTTAGCGCACCGTGTTCCGGCCGGGACTTCATTAGCGTTGCGCGGAGCTCTCACTTCCGCCTCTGAGTTGTTGACAAAAGCTAAGTCTCAGCGGCATAAAGTCCAATCTTCAAGATTGGCCCGTGGGGATTTTATTGATTGATGATAATGCCCGACTTTTTATCGTTTTTGGGGAACCAATAAGCATCCTTAAAATGACTGGGGAATGCCTGGAGTACGGCAGCATTTCTCCTCCGGGGCTGCTGGTTGAAAGCGAACGGCGGGAAGAGCGCTGAGGTGAGCGGATAGCCTGAACAGGGCGGGCGGCTGAGTAGCTGATGCTTACCGTGTAAATGTAGCTTTACCGACGAACCGCACAATAAATTTCATATCCCGGTCTGAAGAAACGGGTGGCGGAGCGCATCGTACATGGCTGGTAGATGAGTTTCTGAGTGTGACCAGTGAAGGTGTCGTAAATATCCCGTATTGCTTCCCCCCGTGTTCGTCCCCCGGTCTAACGGTTCGTCAGTCCGCTGGTCTATTTCCTCCCCTCCACCCCATGTTCGTTCATTCGCCCTCTCCTCCCACTCCAGGCGGCATTTCCAGTATTTTCAAACCCAAAGCGTGACAGGTTAGGTGGCAAGGTGAGTTTAATTAATCTATTAAACTCACTGAAGATGAATACATAAACTAAAAGCTGGATTGTAGACATTTTTTATAAGCATATTTGTGAGCCTGCCTCTTTGTTATTAAATTCAATATAATTTCAGATTTTTCTATAACTTTTCTTCTGGTAAACTTAGAAAGTGAGCTATTATTGTTACAGGTTCGTTTTCTAAACTACAAAAAAGCAACTGTTAGGGATGCTCAAATATGAAAAATTGGACTGATATTGATATCTGATAGTAACACGGGTATTATCCCAGATTTACCAATATTTCATTTTATAATTTTTTAAAATCCGATTACTCGATTAATTGTAAGAATAATCGATAGATTACTCGATTACTAAAATATTCGTTTACAACAGCCCTAATATCAGTAATGATTTCTTGGTCACACTGGACGAGTGAGGAGCCAGCTTTACCCGAACCAGGACGGCGGGCATGAAGCCACCAAACAGGACGACAGGTGGGGACAACCCGGACAGACAGCAAGCAAACAGCCGGTGTTCTATCAGATAGATCAGATAGCCGTATGGACAGCGCTGTCAGGATAGCATACATGCAGTTAGTACGCATGCCCGCGCATGCGCACCAAGTCCGACCGTCAGTGGCATACGCAACAAGTTATGGCGAAAATAAGTCATAATATGATAACTAGATAAATATACATGCGTTGTCGTGGTTTCAAAGTGTATTTAAAGCAGGTCTGGCTGCAGCCAACTACAACACAGGCCCGTGTAAAACTCAACCTGCTTAACCGCTAAGTCAGGATGCCATACAGCTGTTAAAGTGTATGATAATCTACGTCATGATTCTATGTTGCTGATTAAATAGTCATATGGTAATAACAGCGTATACATGTCTGAGCAAAGCGTATGACTGACAACGTATGCTGATCTGACAGAACACCGGCCAAGGACAAACAGCAGCGGCTATCAAAAATGTTAGAAATGGAATCTGAAATCATGCAAAACTAGCACTTCACTTACCACCGAGCTCTTTATGTAGTGCCTCTTACAGGAAGGAGGAAACTGGGAGCTTGTACAGGCGGCCTGGATATACAACAGAAGCTGAGCTAAAGCTAAGCTAACAAACGTCAAGTGTGGGAAGATTCTTACCACAAGGACGATGGGTCGGCGATCAGAGCGTCTTTAAGCGCATGAATTTGCGGCTGTTATACAGACAATGGAAATAAGTCACAAGTAATAAGCTTGATGGAGAGAGATGAAGCCTACCTTACCTAAAGTGCAGCACCAGCAAACGCCGATGTCTGAACCGGAAGGAAAACAGCGTGATGTCAACCAGGTGAGGGAGGGCCCTTTATATGCAGGCAGCCAGCGCCACAACCAATTGGATTCAGGCACTTATGTGGTGCGTTCAAAGCCTACAGGGCATACTGCCACACTTGGTTCAGTGTCGTCACTTCTGTTAACAAATTCTCATCTTCCTTTGCTTGTTAGCTCCACAGTACAATCTGTTGTATTCGTACCACAGTTTGAGAACCAATGCTTTTGAACATTTCATAAGTGAAAGGCTTTATTAAACGTTGATGGCTATGAAGACAAAAATGTTAACAAAAACAAACAATTTCTTCCTGCTTCTTAGGTAAAAATGCTGTTATATTTCATAATGAAATTCATTTTGGTGGAAAGAGGCTGGATTCTTAATGCAGTGTGGAATTGAGGATATTTGGCTTAGCAGCAGCGCAGACACACTGAGCTTCATAATCAGAGCAGAGGCTGCTGCCATTCTGAAACAGACATATCTATTACATATGATCGTGTTTTGTTAGCCTTTTCTGCAGAAAAAATCCACTTTGTGTTTTCATGTCCAGCTCAGAAAACAGTTTATCCAGGATCTTGGAGCAGATCAGTTTGCAATCAGGAGAGCGTTGTTGGAAATGAAAATAATTTTCAGCTTCTTTCTGCCGCAGTGGCTGTAAACTACTGTGGTGTCTGTGATCACCCTTCTCTGCTTCAGGAACACTGGTTAAGGCATCCGTGCAAAGTGTTAATGTGAAATGTTCCAGCAGCTCGCTGGAACAACAAGTCAGCATCTTTTCCATCAGCTGAAGGCAAATTACAATGAAGCCAGTGTTTCCCAGTTGTTCCTCATCTCAAATCTCATTACGCCGGCTGGGAGAATTATTTTGTTCATTTTCTGAGGATAAAATTAAACATGTCTTCAAAGGGAGAGGGGAAATGTGTGTATGCTCATGTGTACAGATATCTATTTTTATTCTTGGCATTAAATCAGAAGAAACCTGCTCTGTTTTCGGTCAGATAGGACGAGCAGAATTGTTTCTATTTCCAAAATGACTAGATGGACGGCATCATAAACTTCTGATTTAGGCGTAACTCTCAACATCAGTTAACATCAGCATGGAAAGGTTCAGCCATCATAGCATTATGTTTCTGTGTCCCTCAAACTTGACCCGCTTCAACCAGCTACAAGGGTGAAATTTCAGAAAATTATTGTGAAAACTTCTGGGAGGAAATCCAAGTCATAAATACTGAGAAGATGTGTTTAAACCTCTGAAATTGAACGGAGATGAAAAAGAAAACTTTTATTCTTTAACTCATTATTCTGGCATTAAATTTAGCTATTAGCTATTACAAAACTAGATATATTTGCCTTCCTAAAATAATCATTTTTTGCCAAAAGTGTTTTTTTGTTGTTTTGTTTTTTGACAAAAACACTTTTGGCAAAAAAATAGAAAAAAGCTTAGGCAATTATTTTAGGAAGGTGAAGATATGAGCTAAAAAGCATTTAATTTCCCTTTGGATCAATAAAGTTCTGAATTGAATTTAAAGTCAGTCTGACCTTAAACAGGAAAACTTTAATGAGAAAAAAATATCTTTTTATTTGTATATTTCTAAATATGCTGATTCCACTTTGCAGTATGAAACATTTTTCATTCATATGATTTAAAGCAGCAGTGAAGACATTCTATTTTGGCTGACTCCAATTCTTATTTAACTGCTTAAAGTCCATTAGAGACGATCTTTAGTGCTCTGGTCCTTCACCTAAATGCTCCTGAGATCATAAGCTGTAGGCTGAGGTATGTCAATAAGTGACTGCCGGAGCAATTTTCCCAGGGCTGCTACTTTAGTTGATTCAGTAGGGCCTACTTCTTCTCCCACCATAAAGCCACTCAAGCATCCCACACGGCATCTGGCTGCCTCTCCTCATCTCTAAATGATCTTTAAAGAGCCGGGGACGATCAGGAACCGTGTACGACAGCAGAGATGCAGACAAACAGATTGTATAGAGGAAAACAGAGAAACAAACTCTGAACAGATTGACTTTGAATATGTGTATTTTAACGTGCCATTTTGAATTTGGGTCAGGGACTCAGGCATTCACTCTCTGAATCATAATGAGCTCAGGACACGGCTCCAGCAGGAAGCTCTATGCTGCACGTTGTTAGCGATGACAAATGGACGCCGTGCTTATGCCCTAAACTTTACTGCATGCATTGATTTATCAAGCCGAACCGACACAGATTACAGCCGCATCATGAAATCAGCATATTGCAGCTTTCCAAGTGGAGGATTGTCTTAAAAAGCTTCATTGTTATTTTTTAATGGAGCAGCCTCTTTTGCAGTATATGGTTCGGGAATTCAAAGCGTCAGCAGATGCATTGAGCTGTTTGTTGTGTTCTGAAGCAGATGGCTTTTTTTGTGTGTGTTTTCCAAGTGAAACCCAGATCTTCATTAAGTCGAGTTGTTGCAGCGCTCTCGTTACGTCTGATCCAATCTGAGCCTGAGTCTTATTTGATGTGCATGAGGTGTGCTCACCACTGGCTCCCATATTCTCCCTGAAGAGGGAGATGCAGTCAGTAGTCAGGCTCCTTCACTGCTGCGATCCACAGATAACTGACTGACAGGCGGTGGAACAGTAATAGACATTATTTCTTCTGTATAGCAGCTGAGCCTTTTTGGTTTTGCAGCATCTTATCAAACAAGCAAGTCAATTAGTTCTTACTATTCATTACATTAACATTCATTTTCAATTACAAGTTGTATTTCTTGACGTTAAAGAATTTCTTTTCTGTATCTGCTTGTTATTTTGTTTTGTTTTTTTCTAGGGCGTTATGCATCCTGAAATAGAAATTAGCCCAATAGCCTGAAGTGTTGTTTTAAAAGAAAAACAAGGAAATCCAGCTTCCAGTATCTGGGACACAGAGGGATGTCTCTGATCATGGTGTTAGAAACCATCTGACAGCTGTAATCCAGATCATTCTGGTAGAGTTGTCAAAAATTGTACAAACGTATTCTCATATCTTGAATTTTTTCACATTCTGTTACAGAAAGCCAACAAACTTTAGTGTATTTTGTTGAGGCTGTGATGGATCAACACAAAGGGGTGCACAATTAGGCAGTGGGCGAAAAATAACAGGTCTTCAGAATATTCTACAAACCTAAAAGTGTAAGTAAATATGCAGTCAGTCGCCTCAGAAAATGTTTAAGATTTGTTATGTAGAGGGATGACAACAAGCTGTTATAAGGAATTAAAACACTAAGTATAAAAATAGAAATCTCAACATTATTTTTCCTGTCTCTATTCTTAAGTTGTTATTGTATTAAGTTCTTTAGTGTTTTTTCAGTTACTTGGTGTGATTCCACATACTACCGCTGGGGGGCGCTGTCTATGGTGGCATAGAGAAGGTTGGGCACACAGAAGAAGAATAAACATTTCTGTCAGATGCTGATGGAAGCTCAATGTGTGTCGTCTTTATAACACAGGTCAGTAAAAAATGTTTTTGAATGCATATCTGTTGGTATCATTTAAAGGTTATTGAATCGAGAGTGAACTAGAGAGTTACGTTATTCAGCCTCTGATTAGCATTGCATAGAAAACGTTCATATTTCTGGAGACTAATTCATGCTAATGCTAGCGGATTGTACGTCTGTTGCGTTAGCTGAGAAACGGCTAAAGAACTGAATTCACCTTGAATTTACTGTATTTTGCACGTTTTGTCTCACACACAAGAGGCATTTTAATTGTAGATTGGAAATGTCTGTAAAGAAGCATTACAACGTTTTCAGTTTTGTTAAAACAATGGATACAACCAAAAGCTTAAATATTAAAATGTTTTATTTGTGCAGAGTAAAGTTTGAAAGAGCTATTAAAGTAGTTAAAAAGCAAATTGATATATTTTTATTTTGATAGTTAAAAGTACAAAATGTCTGAGAAAAAAGGGAAAAGGTATTTGAGTTAAAGCACTAATTAAAAAACCAAAAGGTTTAGAGAATTAAAAGACGTCTGTAAATAGATTTTACCACTTGATAAAATTCATAATGTTAAATGAAGCATGTTAAAGTAAGCCTCATTTGGTTTAAATAGATATGTTATGTCTGTTTGTGATGTGCTGAAACTGATGGCTATGTTGCAGTTAAATGTGTTTTAAGGCTGTTCATGTTGAGCAGTTTTTAGGTTGGTCATGTGATTTGCATAAATTCTCATCTTCTAAATGTGATTTATTTAAATAACGTGGCAAGCACAAAGGATTTGCCCTGAAAAACACGTTGATTAACCTTTGCCCCGTCCGGTTCATTTTATATGCATTAGCTGCTGGCATGCAAGCACACCATCTTAAAATCAAGTTAAAACTTCTGCTTTGATTTATTCAGAAAAATTAATTTCTGGAAATCTTAAAGTGCACGGAAATTAATATTAATGCATTCATTCAATTATATATGTATTTCCATTTTTATACTTTTGCTAATGTGGAAAGTATGAATTTAGCACCAAATAAAGTGAGAAAATGGCGCAAAAGCCCCCTTTACTCTCTGTGTCATTTGCATTACTCATCAGCAGTTATTATTTCTGCTCAAATCTCCCATTTTCTTCTGCTAAAGCTCAGTAATGGGGTCTATGGAACAAAAAGATGGAGTCCGGGTGGAGGCTGGAGTGGGCAGACTGAGTCTGAGCTGAGAAGTTTATTATGGGGTCATCAAAGCATTCAGTGAATGGTCTAATTCATCATACTGAATTAGAGTAATTATTAGCAGACCTGTGTGTTGTCATCACCACTCTCCATCCAGTCATCATCTCAGCGAATGAAACGCCGGCCGCCATGTTTGGGGTCAGCCCATTAATGCCCCTTCTGTTTCAAACCCATCATGGTTTAGATCTCCACCGCGTTGCACTCTCCACCTTAAACACGGTTCATATGCAAAGCAGCACAGATGGAGTTGGCCATATTTTCCTCTGAGTCCCCTTCTGAGAGGACAGGCTGGCAGAACATGGAGCGCTGTCCTTTTCTTGGTCTGGGAGAAGCGAAGCATGAAGCGGGGATGCGGCGCAGGGACCTCTTCCCCGCAGCAGGAGAGGTGAATACACTGATGCTTGGTGACAGCTCCCCGAGAGGTGACTCACCACCACTCTCAGGTCTCGCTCCTGGTCTTCACAACATGACATCTTTCTTTCCCTCATCTGAATTGATCTATTTCAGAAAGTTGACGTTAATTCTCAGGTTAATGAATCAGTATTCATGAGATTTATGATGGGATTTTTCTATTAGGTTTCCACAAGAGGATTACAGCATCTCTGCACTCTCATCTTTTCTGTTTTAGAGCCATTTTTTAATAAGCGTGCAGTTTTGCACAATGTTACGGGCATGATTCCAGCATATGTTAGATTGAGATAATTCCCAGTGTTACTATACTGGGGTGCACAGAGCATTTAGCCAGAGAGGATCACACACGCACGCACCAAAGTAAAGAAAGGAGCAGGCTCCTTCCACTCTTTAGTGAATCCTTTTTGCCGTCGGTCTAGAATTTAAAATTGGATCCTTTACAAATAAAGGCTTCATGTTGGAGCCTTTGGGTTACTGTCTTAACAATTTGTAGATCAAGTTAATGAAATAATCTTTGTCATCTGGTTTCCTGAACATTTAGTTGTTTGTGGCAGCGTGCTAACTTAGATGTTCTTAATATTTTGTTTAAAACAACAAACAAACAGGTGAAGACAGGTTTACAGTTTCCTAAAAATATTCACCCCTCTGAAACTTTTGTCATTTTGTCTACTGTATAATATTGTGATTTTAAGTAACCAACATAAAGTGGTGTATTATTTTGATATGAAATTATATCTATTTTTTCACTCTTCCAAATGTTTTCTTTGCTTTTTATGAAACGATTGGCATTGTTTTTATGGACGAGATGCATTAACTGATTATAAAAACATGTTTCTTACTTATTAATTATGACTGTGGAACCCAAGACAGATAGTCTGTGACAAAATGGAGCCAAACAGAACATTTAGATTATCACAGTTTTACGATTTCTGACTTGATGTTTATTTGGCGATTATTAATTAGCAGTATTAATAACAAGTTACGTTGAACACCTGGCAGAGAGTAGATTATGTGGGTTGCCTTGTTGTTTTGTTAACTGAACTGAAACACCAAACTACAGCTCATGTAGCTAAATGTTAAGGTTGTCAAAGTCAAGCTAGCACAACTCACCGACTCCTGACTTTTTTAAATTAAAACCTCAATGACCTGTGGAACATGATGTTCTCTTGGACCTTTTCTAGGCTTTGTAGGGTTAACAAAAAATAGCAAAACGTTGCTTCCTTTTTCAGATTCTTTTTATGATTGTGTTATTTTCCCGACCACCAATATGTCAGACCCAGTTCATAGTAATGACCCATGTGTGTCACATGATGATCAAACAATATCCAATCAAGTATAAATCAGTGATTCCTATTGGTTTTAAATCGGTGAACAACGCTCAGTGTGAGCCAATCTAGTCTACAGCTAATAATGACCTTAGGAAGTTTGCAGTAGCTTTACCTCTAGTAGTTTGTGCTGCTGCAGCATTTCTGTGGGGCAGCACCACTTTTCTCCCTACAGCCTCCATAACCCTTTATCTGTAAACCTGCAGGGTGTTGGCATGTGGCTCCGTTTAGAAAAGAGTCAAAACTCTTTCAGTTTTTAAAGAAACCTATTCAGACTTTCTCCTCTGCAACTCTTTCCCTGGCGTGCTGCAGGATGCTCTTGGCTCTTTTATACCATATATGTGTTTTTAAGTAATTGCTGTTTTTGAAATGCCCATTATTTAGTGACAAAGGAAACTGAAATAAAATACTTTTGAAGAACAAAGTTGAAGCAGGTGTTCCTAGAGAGAGGCTGTCCACAGCAGTTGGGTTAAACTGCCTAAATAAGCTGTGTAAGTTCTTATTTCCTTTTGACAGCTCCAAACTCTCCAGCCTAATTAGCTGTGCTCAGTACACAAAGCAGAGTTTAGGTTCTTGTTCTGCATTACATGGGCCAGAACGTTCTGTAATGCTGTGCTCGGTTTTAGAAGAAAAACCTGGTGTTGCTGTTGGGCTTCATCTATTTGTTCAGTCGTTCATTAGATGAAAATCGGAGCCCTGGGTCCCTGCAGAGAGAGGATGCTTCTAAAAGTAATTTGCGTCCACCTTTCCCGTTGGAGGGGAAGTTTTTCTGTGAAACAGTGCAGCAGCAATAATGGCGTTCTCTTCAGGAATAGAAAAAAACCACACATATACAGTTTTTTGTTTTTGCAAAACTTTGTAATCCCTACACTTTTAAAACTTTTTATCAAAAAAACAAAAGGTTACCCTTGATTTTTAGTATTAGAGGCACTGATCAAAGATGATCTTTTTCTGTTTGTGTTCAGGAATAAAACAGTTAATCAAATTAATTGTGATTAATCAGTTTTTGAAATAATTGTCAACTAATTTATTAATCTATTAGTTGTTAGCTAAAGTGAATTAAAAGTCCAAATAAATAGAAGCTGTAAAACACAAACATCTCTCTGAGGTTCAATGAGTGCATTGGTGAAAAACATTCAGATTTTCCTAAAATGAAATCTTCAAAAGCTGAAAATTTGATTAATCAATAAAATTGATTTGTCGGCCAGCCCTACTTCTGAGAATTTAAACTCAGGTGAAACTATTATGCTACAAACTGCACTGGGTTTTCTTTACGGGTATTAGCTTAAAGGGGCTGAATACGTATGCATGACTTGGTTCTGTGTCTGTACTTTATTGCAGAGGTTCATTCATCAGCCCTGTAAGCGACTGTTCCCCAGCGGAGCTGAATAATTGGGATGTGATAGTGAAACCAAAGACCCATTGACCTGAAATGCAGGCCACGCTGTTCTTGAAGCTTTCATTTGTAAAACAATGAAAGTCACAGCTTTTATCTCCCATTTGAAGAACCGTGCATCATTCCACTCTCTTCCATCTTTGTTATCAAGGGTTTAATAATTGTCCCCATAAAGGAAAATCTCATTTTGCTTCAGCAATGAACATTTTTTTTCTTAAAATCCCCTCCCTCCACAGCTCATCTTTTATTGACTGTCTTGCCTTTTCCTGCAGCGTGTTTTTGCTTTTTGAGATTTGTTGCAAAGATGAAGGGATTTTCCTTCAAGCGCTGCTATTTTAATTTTAAAACTGTCTGTAAATCTTTTCTAATGGTTCAGTTTACCTTGGAAAAGAGTGCAAACAGCTGTTGCATAGGGAAGGATTTAAAAAAACTGACCTTTCCACAAGCAACTTATCAAATCACTTTTAATTTTGCAGATCAGACGAAGCTTTTCTCTGTGGATGTTTCTCCTGCAGCTCTTCATCTGTAAGACGTTATCATTGGCTGCAGCTGATCTCCTGGAGTTTCTTTTATATTAACTTTTTGGTGGTCAGCTTTATTGGCCATGAAAATCCTCATTGATCTCTGTATTTTCGTCTGTGAAACAGGAGTAACGCCTCTCACAGACTCATTTGTTTGCAGAAGATGAGCTCCGGTAGGAAAGCAAAAACAAAACATCAATATACTTCTCACTTTGCATCGGCGCTGGTCACGGAGCGAGGAGGAGGCGCATCTACAGGGAGCCGCGCTTTCATTATATCAGAGTCCGTCTCAGACTCGCTGCTGCGTCCTCAGAGAGTCAGTCCTGGTGTTTGCAGAAGATGAGCATGAAGGCGCCGCAGCTGCAGAGCTGCGTTTTACTGACAAGACATGTTTGTGGTTCTGCGTTATGCAGCCGATGACGTCCAGCATACAAAGCATGGAGCCTGGTTCAGAAAAGCATAAACCCCCACTTCATCTGAATGCTGCATGTGTGTTTTTACATTCTGATACAAGATCCCGATTAATGGGTTTGCTGGAGAGCCAACAGTGACTGACAGATTTTCTGCTGCTGCTGCTGACATGATAATTTGATCTAAGATTCCCTTTTGTTCATTTTTCTCTCTCCGCATTGCAGCCGGCTCTCTTTAGGTTCGAGGCGTACAGACTCCTTTCCTCGCCGTGTTTCCCAGGTTTGACCGTTTGGTTTTATACGTTTAAATCGTCAGATTATTGTAGCAGCTTCTCTCGGTTGATCTATTTTTAATGTGGTTCCTAACTTATTTCTTATTTTATCCTAGTAAACAAGTCCATGTCTACAGATTTTTATTTAATTTTTTGCTATTTCACAGCTAAAGCTGACAACTTAAACAGAGACTCCACTGTTAACTAGGTCTGTCACGATGACTAATTTTGTTGAGCGATTAATTGTGTAAAAATTATTGCGATAAACGATAATATTGTTTCAAGACCTTTTGACACTGATTTAATGGAAATGACTAATAATGCATGCGATTTCCTGCCATAGATGCACTTTATTTTCAAAAGAACACATCACACTGGAACTGATAAACTAAACAACCAAAACCAAAAATAAAAGGATTCTCGGTGTCCATTAATAATTAAAATGAGGTCGATAAGTTTAATTTATCGTGCGATTAATTGATTTATCGTTTATCGCAACAGGCCTACTGGTGTGACAGTGGCTCAAAAAGTGTCCTTCTTTTAACATGCAAGTGCAAAGGAGACATCCAATAATAAAAGGTGTGACCTCCACTAAGACCTCTGTTGCCATGCAACAGTCGGCATGCTGATCATGGTGCCTTCACCAAGGGCCACTTCATTCTAGGCTGTGACATAATAATCGTTTATTCTGACCACACAGGAGTAAATTAATGAACTGACCTCCACTTTTTACCCAATAGTGACTGGAAACCAAGAGATGAAGCGTTTAGATTTGGTCTGGTGATTCTGATTACCCCCAGTCAGATTATATTAGAAATGTAACAATTGTTCACTAGCAGCAAATTTAAAAACTGAAGATTTCTTAAAAGATGCAGAAGATGTGAGTCAAAGAAGATGAACATGTTTTCCCCAACTACATACATATAAAAGCATGAAATGATATCTCAATAAATACTGTATCATCTGACAGTTGATACATTAAAAAATCAACATTTCAGCAAATAAAATCATATTAATCTCTTCGGTAAAATGAGAATTTTTCAAAATAAGATTATATCATTTTTTATGGTTTACACAGTAATTAGGGGAGTAACGTATGAAAAGTAGGACTGCAACTCATGATTATTTTAGTAATTAGTCATTATTTCAGTAATTTTGACAAATAATCAGAAGAAAAATCAACACATTTAGCAAATTTTTCAGTTTGCCAATTATTATGCAATAGAAATACATTAAAAAATACAAATAAATAATTCAATTCCTTTCTTAAATAAGAAAATAAACATTGTATTGCCTGAAATACAATACCATGGCATTCCTTTTCCTAAACCTGTTCCACTTTAGGAGTTCAGGGTGGAACATATTTTTTTATCTTAAAAACAGAATTCTCATATTTTTTTAGTTTCTGACCTGCCAGTTACCAACCAGAGTCAGTCTATGGTAAACTGGTGTGTGACTGATTATTGCGTCACTAACACATTGGGGTCTAATTTGTAAATATTACTACAGAAGTATATGTCCTAGTCAAAGAAAGGCTGCTGTCTGTTGACACACCGTTACAGGAACCATGTTCTTCTCATGGAGTCGAGCTCATTTCACTCTCATTATCCGATGAACGTCCAGCACCTCCATCATCAAAAGGCCAGACAGATTGGGGCCAGGGATTCTCCTATAGGGTCACAGGACCAGCGCTGAATTACTGGCAAAACTTAATATCAAATCCTAACAAAATAATGTCATTTTTCCATTGTTTGTTATAAAACTAATGAGAAATGTGGAAGGTATTGTGCTGAGCTCTGTTTTTAGTCGTGTTAATTGAAGCCCTTTTCTCTCAGAACTGCAGAAACAGACACTTCACCTCTGACCTCAGCAGACAAATACTTTACAGGAGGCCTGCACCTAATTTTGGATATAACTGTGATATTATTGTTTCCAAATTTCTCCGTTAAGTTTTAAAAACTTTGCACATTGGTTGATTGCGGAGAAGAGATCAGGTCACAAAGTGTTAACATTTTATGAGGATTTTTGTTTCCTCTCTTTGAGGAAACAACTGCTTTATTTTTTATTATTTTTGATGTCTTTCACAATATCCAACCCTTTCAGAGTGATCTTAGGGAGTTTAATTTCCGTTTCCGTGCAGTTACACACAGCTCCCAGGCAGAGAAGTACGACGATTATACAATGAAAACATGTTTTATACCAGAGGAGGACGTGAAAACAAAATAACAATGGTTGGTTGGAACACGCTCCACTGACAGACCGTTATTGATGCATTTGTAATGTCAATTGAGACAGTTTGGCCACTTTTCTTAAAAATGCCCTGAGAGAAGAATTCCTGATACTCGCTGTGTTTGTCTGATTTGTTGTTCCTGACCAGCGTTATCAGACTGGCACTGCAGAAAATAACCCTGAGTGCCAGAAATGGAAATACTCTGGCCTTTTATACAAGGGCTGTGTTCCACTGCAATCAGTTTTCACAGCTTATCCAGAAACCTCTTCTTAAAAGAAAATGTTTGTTCCCATTAATGGCTGTCGGGTGTGGGCGACTCCCACCAGACAAACTCAATATATTATTGGCAATTAAAATATGTTTTGATGATAGTTAGCAATAACTACCAACATTTTATTGCATTATAAAAAAGCTCACTACAATATTAATACACAGGCAGAAACCAAGTTTGTGATTTATTACGCAGCTTTTCAAAAGGTTCTTTTCAAATGAAATTTAATTAAGCTTTTTTTCCCAAATTAAAAAAAAAATGGAATTAATACAAACTAAGAAGATTCTCAACACCAAAACCTTCTACCTTCTTTCAGAGGAGACATTTTTACCAAGAAAAGTTACCTTTATGAAATATCATCCCTAACATTTCTGATCATTCCACATTGTTTGGTATTATAACACAATACTTATATATTATAACAATACTTTAAATATATATATATACATTTATTTATTTATTTATTTTTCAAAGAGCATATCTAAAGTATTGAAAAGAAAATGCATCTTGGTAACTTGAAATACCCCAAAGCAACGCTAGCTACCTGCTCCTGATTGGCTGAACCCTGGAGAGTGGAGATAAGGAAGACTGTAAATATTAGCTCCTGCTGTAGTGCTAATGTTGTTAGCACTACAGCATATTAATACATATTAAGATATATTTGGAACTTAACTATTAAAATAGGCATCTATAAGCATTTTTACTCAGGCGATGAGTAGCTGACGCTGACTACCGATGCTTCTAAATATTGGATCCAGCATAATGCCAGATATGGAAGTGACACCAATCAGATGTTTTTGTGGATCAAAAGATTGGACTGCCATGAATAGTTGGATACAAGTTGCAATTCAGCAAAAATATACATAATTCAGTAGCATTTCCCTGCTGTGTTAACGTAGCTTTAGACTTTTCAGCTACCATCAGTGTGGTGCTGATCCAGACTGATGGAGTTGTGAATATGATTAACCTGAGTTGTTCATGTCATCTGAAGTAAAATCTGCACTTCAGAAAATTCTGCAGAGGAAGTTGTGTTGTTTGGTCATCAGCAGACGTTTTGTGGATTCTCTATCTGCCGTCGCAGGCGGTCCGATCCATCTGCCCACTGGAGGAAAAATGCAAATGTCTGCAAGTCAACACCTCTGATGTTGCTCAAGACTTTATCAGGTTTACACGAAGATAGAAGTCCTTTTGAAGACGTTCCCGTCACATTGACCAGGGCAACAGAAGAGCATGAGATGCATGTTAGCCAGAAGTGCTCTCTGAACGCTCTTTGCTTAGATCTAGCTGATGTGACCTACTTCAGAGATGCCCTGTGCAGCATTTGATTAGATGCTTGTGGGATCTAAACATTTCCTGGAAAAGAAATCCTTTCTGAGGAGGCAAGTAAAGCGAGAGAGGAGAAGGAAAAAAGAGAGGAAAGGAGCAAATTTATTCTAATAGTGGCCAGTGTCTCGATGATGTTCTGTGATTTATGAAGGAACATAGTCTGGTACAATCTCTTCCTAACTCTTCTGATTTTTTTATTGACCTTTAAAGAATTGGGTTCTTTTTCTGTCTGAGTGCAACAAGGCAGAGATAAAGTCAAGCAGCAAAATAGTCATACAAGTAAATAAGAAAAATACTTTTTCTAATGTCACCTGACGAAATCCTAATTTCCTTCTCAGTTGAGTCACTATAAAACTGATCATATTAAACTAATCGTTTGCTGAGTTTTCTAAAGGTTTTTATGAGAATCAGTAGATGGTGCAGTGTATAACCCTCCTGAAGCGCGGGTCACTGATTAGGTATTAAATCCACGCGCAGCGAGTTGCTGGTTTTATTGCCACGGTGTGTAACCGTGCCGACTGCATGCTGCTGTGGAAACGGGCCTGGCAAGACTTCCTGTATCATCTTCATCTCAGTACAATCTTCCCTCTGCAGTTTGTTCCATTACACTGGAAATGAAGAGAAGGAGAGGTTAAATAAACAATTTTGGATGATAAATTTCATTTTGTCCAGACCAAGAACGGTTTGTTTCATCAATTAATTGCTGCCTGCAGCTACAGATGGAGTCTTTTGTTTTCCACTGCTTTGATCAGAAAGTAGCAGAACATCATTTGCTATCAGCAAACCTTCATTTTACTCTTAGATTTTTAGATTTCCATTTCCCACTGAGCCGGCCTGCCGCTCACAGTCCAAAGATTAATCTAAGAAAAGAAAAACGGTTTCTGTTCGTGTTCCCTGGATTCTCCCTCGCCACCAACGCTGCTCCTCTGTGTGTTTATGCGCTGTAAGGTTTCTCTGCTGTGCTTTGTTCAACAATGTTCTGTTAGTGTTGGATCACACTTTGCTTTCAGCATGTCTCGGTTCTGTTTCTACTTGAGATGATTATATATGAGAACTTTAGTCTCAAAGAAAAGCACATGGATGTTGAAACACAGTCATACTTATTACTCACCTACTTGCAATTCAATGCAACATAATTCATGTCATTCAGTGTTTATCTGCCACATTCGGTCAGTGTAAATGAATCAAATATTGTCACATTCATTTTATTAATTTGATACAGATTCATATTTTGCAATCAGCAGAGGGTAACAGATTGAGGGCTTTCTTGTAGAAACTGCTAGTATGTGTGAAGCTCAGATGAATCATTTTGAGATATCTTGGGCATCTTTCAGCCAGTAGTCATCACATCTGAACAAGACAGGAGAGCTGGAGAGTTGAAAATCTATTGAAGAAAATCCAGCTTGTTGTTTGTCTCTGCTGCTGAGGTTTTTGGTTTTTGGTGATATAAAACTGGCTTCACCTTGGACAGGGACACTGGTTTCCAGTTCAAGGCAGGCTTGAGCCTTACCAGTTCATTAACCAAAGGCTACGCTTATATGAGACCACTGCCGGGGAACTTCTGGTATTTTTGGTTGTTGATTGGGAACTACTTCTCTGTTAGACGGCACTGCTGAGTCAGATGCAGCTGTCATGCCAGACCACTAGATGGCGCTGTGATTTTAGCATGTCAATGAGCCACATTCTCTTTTGACCGTTAGCTTACACCTCATTGTAAGCAGTAACCCGTCTCAGGCTCCCATGAATGAAGTGATCATGAAACATAGTCCTTATCAGGAACTAGCTGAGCAGGTTAGGCAGCACAACGCAGCACAACGCCGTCCGCCATTGTTTTGTTGTTATCTGCCTATGCATGCATAAAATAAACCCTACAGCATTCGTTCTGCACATGTACGCTTTCACACCTGCGGAGAACTTCACACCTGTGCTGGCTCATCCTGAAAGAGAAATAACTCCTGTTGTTTCTTTTCTGCTACAGAAATGTTTCACTCTGACCTGGTTTCAAAATGTGCCGCCATAGAGACTCCGCTCACTCCTGTCGGGTAAACGAGTGACTGGATCGCAACAAAAATATAACAGCTTGACTGAAGAGCGGCTCTGTGCAAATGAGGCCTATTTGATCTGATGTGTAATGGTTGGACATTTGGACTGAACCTGGAGTTTGTGTATTTCAGTGGATCTGTGGAGTAGATCTAAGGACCAATTAAGTCATCAGCCATGTTTGGAGGAAAGCCGAAGCGCCCAGAGGGAAACTTACACCCACGGCTGGGATTCAAACCCAGAACCAAACAAATGAATAAACTGAGCTACACTTTTTCAGCAGGTCAAAAATCCACAGACCTGCCTTAAACCTCTGACCTTAAAGAGGACTTATTAAGCAAAAATGGTTTGTTTTGCATGTTTTTATGGTTCCATTTAAGTTTCTGCTGCTTCTAGAAAGGCTCCAAAATGGTAATGGCCTGTACTTTACCCAGCAACTCTGTTACCTAGGAAACCAAAGAGAGCTGGTCTGCTGGGTTTGCCACTGAATGTGCTTACAATGGCTGCTGGAAAAGTCAAGAGTTTTGTTGTTGACTTACCATCCAGAAACCGCTTGCTGCATTCTTCATGGTTGTGCTGGCGGTTCTACTTATACTGGCTCTGACCAATCATCAAAGCTTCGTTCATCCAAAATGTCAGATGCATTTCAACCCAGCAGCTTGATATTTTTTTATTCTGTATGTGGATGCAAAACGCAGACAGCTTCTGCAGCGAAGACACTCAGCTGTGGCTCACAGAGGGACTTTAGCCAGAAGATGAGACCAGTGGTTGTGATATAAATACAGAGTGAAGCTAAACATTTACGTGAGCCGCCCATTCCTCCGTCAGATCTATTAGCCGTCAACCCTTTGGTGAATCTCCATGTCCCTCTTTGATGTGCAGCACATTATAGTTTAAATGCGGCAGACATTACGCTGATGGAGCACCGTGAACCTGCACTGAATCTGAGTTGACAAACATCAGCAGCATATTTGTTACAGTTATTATCATCTTCACCCCTGGGTGACTCTCTCCACTTGCAGTTGTTAGTCAGGTTGTTCCTGAGTGATTATACATAATGGGCAAAAATGTATGAATCAGGGATATAATTGTCTTCACTTTCACTAACAGCCAGATGTGGCGTTGGGTTCAGTTTGAAATATATCCTGTGGTTGTTGAAAAACATGTGTTCTCTTTGAAATATTGATTTATGATGTTTTTTCCAGCAGAGCTTACACTCATGTTATTTCTGTGAGCATTCTTCATCTGTATGGCTGGAATTAAAGGAGCGGTCTCATCCTGAAGGAGCTCCGGCTGCATCTATCCACCCGCTCCTATAGCTGCTGTTTCATATCTAAAGGGCTGATTTCAAATATGCATCCCAGTAAATATTCAGCTGCTTTATGATGACTTATGGAAGTCAGCACAACTTATTTCTTTTACATAAAGACTATCTGCAAGTCTTTCAATAATACAAACTTTTGATTCTTTTTCTTCATTCTGGAAGGAATTTAACTTGTTCATATCTTACAGTACATATTTAGCTCTTTCTGAAGCTGTTTTCCTTGATTTAAAACATAAAGCCGTACAAAAGTATTAAATATGGTTATGGTTTTAATTTGCTAATAAGAATTTGTAAAATTTGACGTGTATTCATTCCCCCAGAATGAAAACTTTGCTTACTTTCTGCTGCTGGAGCGTGAACGTTCACCCCACTCAGGTTTTCCTCCAGGATTGTTCTGGATTTAGCTCCATCCATCTTCCCGTGACCTCTGACCTGCTTCACTATTACTGCTCCAGGAAAGCATCATTATTTTAACACTTTTGAAACTACTTACTGCAAATGCTAAGTAGAAATTCATCTAAAGTCTGGAGAGAGCCCAGACAGGGAGAACATGCTGCTCCACTGCAGCCCTTCAGTGAACATACTTTGCATAAAGAAGTTCATTTTGCCAAAGATTGGAAGCCCAAAAGCTTTAGATCATGTCTTTTCTGGCCAACAGTGATTTACGATCTTTGAGTTCTGACCTGATTTTTACGTTAAGCGCTGCAGCACATAAAGGATTCTGGTGAAGTTTGGGTGGGAAACTGGTGATTAATTTTCCCTCGGATCAAATTCTGCTTTGCTTCCCATAAAACTTTGAACCATTTATCGTTTTCAATCTTTTTATAATATTCATCTAAAGTGAGTGTTGGTGAAACCGATGATGGGTGTTGTGAGACTCAGAAACATTTAAAGCACTCTGACGTCGCTGGCGTTGGTTTTTCTGAGCTTCTGCAGGCAGTCTGGAGCAGAAATGCACCCTGACAGTGGGATAATTGAATTGACCACCTTCACCACCCACTGCTGCCCGCCTTTGCTTCACACCTCCTCTGTGTCGGTGGAGCGGATAGTGATTTCTTTGAGGTTTAGAGAGAAAATAGTAAGATGGGAGTGTATTGATCATTCTTCTTGAAAGCGGAGCTTCACAGATCAGTGAGTTTCCCAAGCAGCCAACATTTTGCACAAGGAGGGATGCTCTTCACATCCAGACACTGGTTATCTGTCACTGAGAGAGCAGGAGCTGCTAAGAGGCTTTACCTTATCGTTGTCCGGAATATAAATCACCCTTTATGCACCCGCAGCCGTGTGAATAAACAAATCTGTGCGATATCAGCGAACCAACCTCCTTGTTCTCGTCTTCCTGCCTTAACAGCCCAGCTGGAGGAGGTAAAATGAAATATTATGAAAGGTCAAAGGGTTCAAATCACCGAGGAACTCAGCCAAGCAGGTTTTTCTAGGTTTCTGTAGCATAAAGCAATTATGTTATTAATAGTAGAAAGGTTTGTTCATACACACGTTAGAGCTGCAACATCAACCTTGACTTGGGTTGCATTCACACCAGCCCTGTTTAGTTCACTTTAATCCAACTCCAGTCTGTTTGCCTAGAAAGTCCAGTAATCAAACTCTGGTCCACCTGCAAACCTGTGTCTGTTTGGCTGAAATTAACTCTGGTTCTGTTCAAATGCATATGTAGACCGCTCCAAAAGCAGGAAGTGGACTGCAGTGCAAGGCATTTTGGGTAAATAAAACCAAAACAAACCTGTGTGTGTAGAGCTAGTGGGAGAAATGGCTTGTAGTCTTTTACTTACCATGGCATAAGGTCTGGTATTCATTTAAACTACATTCTTATATTTTTGAGATCTTTTCTCATCATCAGAGGGTAATCTGGCAGGAGTAAAATTAAAATCTTCTTTGCAGCCCTTTTTAGATGCTGTTTTATTTTTACTTTTTATTTTTTTGACGTTGCTAATCTTAGCAACATACAATGGGTTTCAGCCTTAATTTTTCAGATGTGTGCAGCTTGGCATGGCGCCACTTCCTTCAGGGCAGAATGTGGAACCAAATGTGGTGATGTGTCAAGCCAAGTTCCTCACACCGCCTGCAAACAGAGGGGTCTGCATGCGTGTGTGTGTGTGTGTGTGTGTGTGTGTGTGTGTGTGCGTATGGCTTTCTTTATGTGCATATCCATCTGTATATTTTTAAATATGACTATCCTTGATAGGCAATCAAGCAGAACAGCTTCAGTGCTTTCGCTTGCAGCCCGTTTCCAGCAGCGACGCTCTAACTTTAACACTGCAGACCTCCTGCGGAGCGTTCTGGTCTAATTAGAACCCAGTTCTGTGCGCCGTGCAGCTGTGATCGGGATGCCATGCAAACAAATTGAGTCTCGACATGCTGACACAGATTGTCTAAATGTTTTCAGATTTACACTAATTCTGGTGGAGTGTCACTGTGTGTGTAAATAAACTCGTCTTGACTGGAGAATAAGCATAAACATTTTAATTCTCTATCATTAATCGTTCTACTCGCTTAATTACGAGCAATTATAACTTTATGATTTTATAATTTTATTTGGGGTTAACAGTCGTCACACTGTTTTTGATCTGAGGGTTTGTGTTATTTTCGGGAGTGTGTGTGTGTGTGTGTGTGTGTGTGGGGGTGTGTGTGTGTGTGTGTGTGTGTAGATGTTTTTTATGAAGCCAGGCTGGCCCCATCAGCGATCTGTTGCAGGGTGAGATGCAGAGAGCAGCTTCACTATAATAAACAGTGTTTACTCGTTTTCACGTTAATTAGGCTTAATAAATGCAAAATGAGAACGCTAGTAGCCCGTTGCTCTGTCAGCTCTAATTCTCATTCACATATTCACATGTTGGATTCCAACTTAATTCAAATGCATTAATAACTGTAGTTACAGTAAAAAACTTATGATGAATTCTCACACAGTTGCCCTCGACAACAGCTGCGGCTCAGTAGTTGTGTTTCCATTGAGCGTATAATTGCACAAATTGGAATTAAGAAAATAAACTTGATCAACAAAAACACACCAATTTAAAAAAAAAAAAAAAATTTTAGCTGAAAAGGTTTTTCACCAGGATGAAGTGTTTTCTCGACAGTTTCTGGATGTGAAGAGCTTCACTCCTTAGAAAACTCACTGATCTGTGAAACTTTTCTTTTGAGTGTTTTGAAATTAGAGTAGATAAAAACTTAAAGGTAAAGCCAAAAAAGGGTAACACTTTATTTGAAGGGGTGTGCATAACATGACAGTGTCATAAACATGACATAACACCTGCCATGAACATAAAGAAGTCTTTATGAATGTTTATAACAGTTGTCATGAAGTTCAGTAAATAATGACACTTTTAATGCAAAGTTGCATTAAAAGCATTTTTAATGGGCTTTCAATGCAACTTTTAGAGCTGGCTGAATGACTGAATTTTAGAGAATGACTGAATTACAATCTCTGCAATTACTCTCCTAAACTCCAGGTGTCACTAGAGACACTAGTGACACCCGTTTCTCTGGTGAGAAACGGGTGTCACAGGTGCCGTTCCTCTTACAACAGGAATGGCAGCAGATGAAAAGTTACATTGAGTTTTCTGGTCAGAAAAATGAACGGAGCGTTTTACTTTACATTTTTGCACAAGTTTTTAATTACATTGCAGCTGGAGCTGTTATTTAATACCCTGCTTTACCTTGATACCATCTGATCCTCTAATCCTCACGCCGAGCCCTAAAGTGGTATACAAGCAATTATATTGACTTAACAATAAAGTGATTTCTGTTTAGTTCCTCCTTCCTCATTCTCTCCTCTTCCATCCCTGAGTTTCAGTCCCTCTTTCAGATTTTCCATCAGCTCTGTTATGGGAATCTAAATAATGTTCCATCTCATGCAAGCGCAATGAAGACATTCAGGAGCCACAGGAACATTGGATGCTTTGTACCAGAAAATTGTTCAAAAGAGCATATTTAGATGTCACTTTTCCTTGTTTTGATGTTCAGCTAGTCTAATAGCACCACAGAGAGCAGATGCAGTAGAAAGTGGGTTCTTTCTAACACCTAGCAGCTCAATGTGGTCGTCGATTTGAGGCGTGGAGACACTGCTGGGTGATAAGTCCTAATGATCTAATGCACATCCCAATGTAGGAAGATACAAAGGCTGAATCTCAATCCTGAATTAGGGAGCAGAATCCTCATGAAGATGCATCTGCAGCACAAAGGAAATGAACCCAACTGCTTTCTGAGCAGCCCAGTCTTTTTATAGCAACTATGGGTTAAACTGAAAGTTTGATTTCTAATCGTAATGTCTTTTATACTTCTGAAAACACAATAAATAGAGACGAAAATGATTTAAAACATGCTGATTAATTGTGCAGTGTTGCCTCAGCCCTAAAGGCATGGCGGATCCTCTCCCATGGGTCACGTTGAGGATGGAAAACACCAGTATGCTAACTCAATCAGGAGGAAAATTAGGTGTGCAAAACGGTGCTAAATGAAATATTTCAGACCTTTAATGACTTGAGTCCAGATGGATTTACAGGGCTTGTGACTAATAGTCGAGGTAGTTGGAATGCATTTCAATATTCATGTCTCAGTGACTTTGATTTATTCTGTGCTTTCAAAAATCCATACAGCTAGAGCTTGTGTAGTGTCAGCTATCAAAGTGAAATGAATAACAGTTAAATTCATAACTTCAAAAGATTGATAACTGGAAAAAGATAGGATTTTTTTTTCAGTCTAAGTAAATATACATGAGGAATGTTGTGTGTGAGAAAGAGGTGAATTTTGCGAGTGTGTCTTAACAAAAAGGTCAGAACAAAAGTGCATGTAAAGTGGGAGTTGATTCAAAGCGTGCGTGTGTGACTGGAGTAGTTAAATAATGCCGGATGGAGATCAGGAGCTTTAGTTTGCATGCAAGCTCTTCCTCCTGTGTCAGGATTAACCAACCTCAGCTGCACACGGCAGCTCTGCCCCATCGCTCCTCTGTCACCACTGATTACTGCAATAAAGGGATTAAAGCAATCAATACCTGCACTTTGATTAAAGATTTTTGCTTAGTCATGCTGTGTGATGTGCATGCACCGTTTTCATTGTATGAAAGGTAAAGGCTCCTTTGCTCCTCCAGTCCATTCATCTGAGCAGGACCAGGAAGACTCCCACAGTCTGTGATGACACCTGTGGTGCATGTCTGCGTAAACAGGTCGCTCAGCACTTTACCTTCAATACTCAGACTGTGTGCAGCTGTTTGTGCTAACTAAACTGGTTTACTTACTGTTGGAGAGTAATCTAAAGCTGCCTCTCACGTCAGAGCCTTAAGGACAGATTTCTGTTCTACCCTCTGCTGGGTAATCTGTTTCAGGCAGCCATCTGAAAGGAGAGCTAGCCTCCGTCCAGAGGTCAGAAAGGGAAGAAAGGAACAGCAGAGCTGAGCTTTTGGACTCGGATCTGGGGTTCTAAAGATAGAGACAGAAACATAAAGAAGGAACGACCTCAGGACTGCAGGTCCACAGCCTGACTGCACATTTTCAATTAGTCAGGACAAAGTTGGCCTTATTATTTACTCTAGAGGAGGCGGGAATATACAAACAGTAAAGTAAGGCTGAAACATTCCTGGAATAATTTGGGAATCTCGGTTACTAAAAATGCTCAATTTGCTACGAAGCTTCGCTAAATATACAGTAATTAATACTGTTAATTTATTCAGTAGTCTGGGCGGAGGATCATTAACGCTGTCAGCGGTCCTTTACGCCACGGTCACCAACACAGAGCTGCTCCACAATTAGATACTTTATTCATCTTTAAACAGGATGATTGAAAGTAAACCTGCATATCCATGAAATAACGCTCAGTTGCAAAGAGGTTGGTGATGCTGTTGAGGCATGTATGCTAAGCTAAGGGCTGTGTTCAGCTATGCATGGAGGCATAAAGTAGCAAAAAGAAACGCCTAGAAAATGACAGAAAAGATCCAAAGTGTGGGGTAATTTTAAACCGAATAAACAAAACATTACAATCACTGGAAAGCAAAGGAGATAAATAAGGATGAAACCTCAGCAACAGATTAACAGAATCAGATGAAACACATTCATTCATTTATCCTGACTTAAAAGAAATACTTTGAATATTTGAAGTTTAAAAGCATTTATAGTAGTTAGTTGGATAATTTAATGACAATGAAACTGAAATAAAGGTTCAACATGCTGTTATTGCATTTTAAGCAATAAGATATTTGTCTTAATAAAGGAATTAAATGGGTTATTTACTTACAAATTACTTGATTAATTGCCAGAATAATCAATGATTCAAATAATAATTAGCTGCGCTTTGCATTTAGAGGGTTTTTACTTAAGAGAACGCCTCAGATATCTGGGTCCTAATGGTTCCTCGCTTCAGATCAGCTTAATCAGGGACACTGTGAAGACTCTTGAAACAGACCTCTTCATATCTGCATCTTTTGGTTTTGACGTAAATGAACTTTTCTTACCGTTTCCATCCTGGCCTCCTGCTGTGAAGAGGCTCCGTTTTTGTCTCTGTAGACCCCTTTCTTTGAAGAGTATGGATAAAAAATAATTTCACTAACTGAGCTGTTCTTGTCGTTGCTTGCTTATGGGTTTTAATTAAAATTACGGCATGGACGAACAGCCAAGTACTCACTAATGGAAATGAAGATGAGATGCGGAAGCAAACAGGCCTGACATCTCTCATCAGAGGAATAACAGCTCCCAGAAAATTGCCTCCATGAATCTCAGGGTATTGTCATCTCTCCACTCTTCCTTCATTTCTTCCCAAGTTTTAAAACTTTTTTTCTTCAAATGTTGTAGTTAAGTACTTTCCAGTCAAACAAAATCAAACGGATAGAATCCTAATGTTTAACATTATTTTAATTGACATATATAAACGGGAAAAGTCATATTTTAAATTCTTTTACAAAATACATCAGATTAATGATGCACCAAGAAATCTGATGAATACTGAGTTTGTTGTAAATCTCAGAATAATTGTAAGGATCTACTTTTTTATGGGAGTATACACAGACTATGGCTTACTGCTGATGATGCTAATCTCTGAAGTAAGATGGAACGTAATTTAAAATCTTAATTTTAGCTTTGTTTAACATAGTGAGGATAAGGTAAAACAGTTACAGTAACCGCTAGTCAGTGACAACCTGCTGGGTTTGTGTGAATAGTTATTTATAGAAGATTCAGTCAAACATGTAAAAACCTGCTAATAACTGTGAATCACTCTGAAAAGTGATTAAGTGTTTTACTTACACCAGTAAAACTAAAAACCTCCATTTATGTCTGAAGAAGACAAGTAGAAATAGATGAGCATCATATAATACTAAATGTTATCCTCATATAAATAATTAACCACTGCCCATGGAAAATGGGCTAGAAAGAAATACTTTGATCACTATTATCATTCTTAAAAAGAAACTATATTCGATCAAAACTTTGATTACTGGATTCCTGCTTTAGATGTTTGTACAGTCACCCTGAAATGAATTCAGAAGTTTCTTCCATGTGTCTTTATTACATGATTAAATCTCCATGGACATGTAATGATCTGTTGACCACCATGTTGCTGTTCAACACAGAACCAGAACTACAACTCTTCAGTTCAATCTTCCTGTTTGGCTGTAATGTAGAAGCTGCTTTGATAAAGTGGCTCAGTGTAAAATAGGTATAGATTTCCAACAGCGTGGAAGGAGAGAGGTGGAGGGATTATATAGTGAAGGAAGAGTCGGGCATTAATGTCAACTTTCAGATATAGCTGCGGGTTGAGGCGGTTCCCAGGCAGACAGGAGGGGCACGGCAGCGTCAGGCCTCCGTGAGCCGGACCTGATGGATGTGCTGGAGTGACTCGTCAATCACCAAGGCTCTCGTTTCTCCTAATAGATCGGGCCCCACACTGGGAGGCCCTGCCCTCCGTCATCCTGCCTTCCACCTGCAGCTCTAATGGCTTCCCTCCATCACTCCTCTCCTTTGAAAGGGGAATCGACTCCGACACAACATCTGTATTTACATTTTCTCAGCCTGCGTTTCTGTTTGCAGACTCCTATTGGTCACATCACTCCAACTCTGGAAACGGCTCCACTTACTGAGGGATTGGAAGCCTCAGAAAATGTCAGAGCAATTAACCTGTTTCCAGAGGGTAATGAGCCTCGGCGCCTTAATGCAGATCAGCTGTCATAAGGTCCGGGTCCCTTCACCGGATGGTACAAGACTCCTCGACCTGAAAGTGATGCTGATTCCACTTTAAAGGCAAATATCACAAGCTCCAACATGCAGCGTTAATCCATTAACATTTACGCCGTATAATTGAAGTCGCGCCTTCTTTCGCCTTTACTGATTCGCTTTCATCTGAGGAGTGCAGGAAAGCTTGCAGTCTTTTTACAGAGAGAGGTTTCTACTTCTGAGCGACTTCAGTTCTTCAAAGTCTTCCTCTGGCTTGAGTTCTGTTTGCTGTTTGCGAGCGGCCGTGTTAATGACTGACAGCGTCAAACAAGACGAGACACTGAGGAGCTGGAGACTGACAGTTGTTTTCCCAGCGCTGGGCGACATGCTGTATGACACACAGGAGGATCTGCTTTCAACAGCAATATTTACTTTTATGTGTCCCTGAACTCATCAGAAAGCCCAGCAACGCACCGATCTGTTTTTTTTCCTGCTGTTACCGATTTACTTCAAGGTGTGAACTGCTGGTTCTCTTTTTGATCTCGGTATCTATAGCAGGGGGGCTCGAATCAAATATTGAAGGGCCAAAAAGAAATCTTTCAATTAGTCAGAAGTGAATTTGTTTGTCTATCCAAATAAACTAAAAGAAATAAAATAAGTTGTAAGATAAAATGAAAAGTCTCTTTCAGTTTAACAGAAAGAATCAAACCCTCCACATAATTTATCGGTAAACAAAGATCTCAGAAATCAACATGCAATAAAAACTATTTTTCAGTCCATGCCACCCAAATGCTATTAGTTTTTGTCATTATGTCATAGATGTAGCATCATCATTTTATCACCTACACTTTCCTGCTGGGCCGATGACCCGGTCGGTAACAGTGAACTCAGTCCTGTAAATGAAACTCAGCAGGTCAAAGTGGAGGCTGATGAAGGCAAAACATCTGGATTGAGTCAAACTGCCTCAAAGTTTTCATGGGCCTTTTATTACAAGACAAACACGATCTGCCTGTTATCTCCTGGTTAACTATGTTAGCAGGAGCTAACAGCATTAGCTAGAGCTAACACCATTAGCAGATAGGAGCTAACAGCATTGGTGTTAGGGACGTCAATATTACCGCTACATGTTTAGCATTGAGATGCTATTTTAGGCTTGAGTAACTTCAACAGGTTGACTCGTTTTAGCACAACTTGACCCCAACAATGACCTTCTTGTCAAACCAGATCTCCTTTTGAAGCAGCGGTTAGCCTCCAGTGTGTCGGGAGGAGCAGCGTTGTCATCCATCGCTGTTGTTTCCAGATGTTGCTTGTGTGTCAGATTTACGGGGTTCTGGAAACGCACGGAGGGTTTGGCTGTGCATGGGATTTCCTGTGCACCCTGAATGCAACACAGCAGCCGAATCACTGACAGTCATTTAACTTTTGTTCCTAAAACCATGAGTTTGATGTTGTGATGCACTCAGTTATGTTTCTATTAAACCATGAGAGTATTTCTTTTTCTTATTAGGAGTTTATCTCACTGTTTCTGGTAAATGGAGCTATGCATAAATGGCTTAAAAGATTTTATTACGAACTCGTGTTTATCAGACACGTCTGTTGTTATTGTATTGCTGCGTTTATGCTTTGCATAATAGATGATAGAATCTGAATGTGGCTTTGTTGTAAAGCTACATGCTGTGTGTTAATCCATAATATCTGAATAACCAGCCTGAAGCAATATGCTAGCTTATTTAGCTGTATAGTGTGTTTAAGTGCAGCTTAGCTGCATCTTTATGTTTATGATGTAACTTTGGTTGTCATTAGTTTGTATTATTGTACTACTGTCTACAGAAACCACACATCCACATTCTGGAAAATTACTCAACGTTCAATAAAGAGCAACATTTATTTTTGGGCTACAGTCATCTGAATATTAGAAATAATCTGATTGGGCACTGAAGTGATTGCTGCCAGCTCAGATCTATTAAACCTTATTAACACTTTGTATGCATAAATAACCCCAAACACCTTGTGTTTTAATGTTTAACACGTTCCAATCTTTGTAATTAATTATTTGAAATGAACTCGCCGACGTCCCGGCTGTAATCTTTGTGTTATTTCTGACCTGCTCATTGTTTCTCAGAGCTTCCTGACATCTGGCTAACTGATACTGTGCCTCTGTTTGCTTGCAGTCTGAAGTTAGTGAGGTGAAGTTAGTTGATCAGATTCTGGATTCATCCAGTTATCCAGCAGCTCAGCGCTGCATGTTCTGCACTGCAACATGTTCAATCACTTTTATTTCTGCACAACATGAGTCCCACTCATTAACTCACACTCCTCTGTGTTTAATTTATTGTGTTTTAATCATTTAAAACACCAATACAAAGAAACATTGTAATGATTAATATTAATGCATTGTTCAGTTTATTAGAGTTAGAGGATAATCACAGCTGGACATGTGATTTTCCAGCTGTGAATTATTCAGCAACATTTGTTAGATTGGAAAATAATGTTTCCATTAAAATATGTTGACCATGTTAGGACTTCAGTATGTGTTTGAGGAAATGTATAAACTTTTAAAAAACTATTTCTTATAAAAGGAAACTACTCTAAAGATTTTTTAGCAAACAGAAACCTCTATTTGGATTTGTTTCTAATTAATTTTAATTCAAGGTGAATAAACAGCCTTTCATTGATCTGATTAAATGAAAGTTCCCTGATGTTTTTCTGTTCCTCAGAAACAAACTCAGATTGGGACTCATGATTAACTGCCATCAGCGTAATGTAGCAACATTTCTGAGCAGGTCGTTCACACATTCTCTTCTCATTTTGCTTCTCGTCTCCTTGCACTCAGATCAAACAGATCATTTAAAGAGCATCATTGAAAACATTCATTTCATTTCCTCTTGAACATTTTCCCATTTTGTCTCATTGCAATAGATTTTTCTTTCTGGCACAAATTGGTGAATGAAGTTGATGGAAAATGATGCACCGTTTTCAGATTTTCTTACAAATGAAAAACTGCGGCGTCCAGGTTAATGGCTGACTGCAGGTTGTGAGGCGTTTGTTTTTACTACCTTTAAACATCTACAAACTGAAATTATTGTAAAACAACTCAAGCTCAGTCAAAGTGGAGACAGAGCATCTGAGATTTTCAGCTGGATTTAGATTGGCCTTTGACTAGGCCATTCTAACACACAAATACACTTTGATCTAAATTATATTTAGAATGGCCTTTTTCACCTCCAATGCCTGATTCCCAAAGTGAGATTTTAAAATTGTTGGTTGAGAGACCACAGAAATGTTAGCTGTTTGAGGTTTGGTTGTGCAGTGTGTGGTGACCAGCCACACTGAAATCACAAACAGATTCCAACGACCAATCAGACGGGAAATCTGTCAAAACCTCTGGAGATCTAATGTGAGTTCAGAGTAAACAAAGATGGCCGACGAGGAAGAAGCAATGGCGATAGTGTGTGAATTATCATTCTCTGCAAACTTGACTTCTTCTGACTTTCTTTCAACAATGACTTTCTTCTTTCTACTGTCTCATGACAAATTTAACAAATAAAAGCTCAAGAAAGGATTTTTGGAGCAATTCTTTTGCGACTTAAATGTTTGGTTTAATTTTGCATTCATCTTTCAATCACCGTTTTGGAGACTGTGAAGGGATTGGTAATTGGAAAAAATCATAATGTGGAGTGCCTTTCCTTTTCCTTCCCATGTTCTGCTCTGAAGTGGAAAAATAGAGAGAAACCAGTAAAGTTAATTATTGTTTCATAATTCAGTAATTAAGTTAAATCTGTCATTTTCCTTCACAGTCAGCGCCACTTCTTCTGTTTCTCGCTGGGAGAGGGAGCTAAGTGTGGCGCCACATTGTTTCTTTCTCAGTGATTTGGTGTTATTCTCATTTTGACATTTCTTTATTCACCAACCATATTATAGCTTGTTTGGTTCTTGGATATTTATGGGTTTTTCTTGCTGAAACATTTCATTGTGAAACAAAGGACAGTTTGAAAGACTGAAACACCTAATTACCTTAAGAAATGCATATCTATATCAGTTTCTGATATTTGTAGAAGAATGGGGCGACATTATTTGTCGAAACACAAAGCAAATGGTTCTGATGGACTGAAAATAACCCTGGATGTAACCTCTGCCACATCAGTACTGTTTTCACTCTGATTCATTCCATACAGGTATGCTGAGCCACATAAAACCTCAGCAGGTTTTTGTTTTCTTTGCCCTTACATTCAGTGGACATGACACAACGTTCTCAGACCTCGTTAATGTAAAGCAGTTCCCTGATTCGACCTGCAGCCTGACGGAAACTGTTAAGGAATTAAAGGAGTGTGTGGATCTGACACAAAGTCTGCGTACAGACCGATCTGCTGTCTGAGAGGACAGACTGATCCCTCAACACCTCCACTTACTGCTTCACCTTACCCAGTTCATGTCACCCTGCATTGCTCAGGTGGTTCGACTGGACCACTGGATAGGTCACATGATGGGTCACTCTTGGTGACCTGTCATTTAGAGGTCACCAAGAGTGAATGAACCAAACCGAGGGAGCAGCAGCAACTCAATGCATTTCAGCATCCAGATGGCAGAAAGTCGACTTGTTGATGTTTTGACTGAGGAAGGAAGAGGATTTTTACTGCGTTTGAATGTGGCATGCTTGTTGTTCCCAGATGGTCAGAGTATTTCAGAACCTACAGAGAATGACCTGGAGAAGAGAAAATGTCCAGTGAGAAGAATCTGTGGCGAATAGGAAAACTCCTCAAACGTCTCAAGATCAAACATGAGTTCAGAGCAAACAAACATGGCCGACTTGATAAAAAGGTTTGTGACTTTCTGTGGTGCCATGCCAGTTATTTTGACGTTTTCGCCACCTGGCTTCTGATTGGCTACACGACACATTCAACAGGCTGCGTTTTTCGTTTTTCCTCAGGGAACGCCACAACGCTCAGGGAATGTCAATATAAGACAATCCAACATGTTGAATGTTCCTGATTTTAGATCGGTGCGGTTCTGATGTTCTCCTGAGCGGACCGGTTCACACTAAACACACAGCAGGAATAATAATATTATCTAAAGAGCCATCAGTGTAATCAGGCGTCCTTTAGATTGTCAGAAGGGGGAAACTGGAGCAAAACCACCATAAAAGTTTTGCAGTGTGAACCAAGCATTTAGAGCATCTGGCTGCATATCGTTAGATACCTAAACACCTCAGATTCATTTATAATTTAGACTCGCTGTTGCAGAGCTTTTCAGGTCCCGAAGGCTTGTTGTTCTCAGCAACAGGGTTTATCACTGAGAGCAAAGCTAATTTAGCTTCGGTTCACTAATCTTTCCCCGACAGTTATAGAGATTCACCTCCACAGTTACTCTGCCCGTCCTCTGTACATCTGCACCAGCCACACTTTACTCAATATGCAAGATTTCTGATTGATGAGTTAGTTTTTCAGATGGATGGTGTTTGTGGGGGTTTGGGCCAGAGGAGGTCTGTGCTGCGAAGCAAGGGGCCATCTAATCAACTCAATAAGTAATGTTGAGGATGAATGAATGTTTTTATCCTTTGCTGGTTATTGCTTCATTTGGACCCCAGTGAAAAATCAGAGCCGGTCCATCGTCTTCATTGGTTATGCATGAATCTCCTCTCCTCTCCTCTCCTCTCCTCTCCTCTCCTCTCCTCTCCTCTCCTCTCCTCTCCTCTCCTCTCCTCTCCTCTCCTCTCCTCTCCTACTTTGATTTTCATTTATGAGATGTTCTTTTTTCCATTTTGACATTTGCACACAAGTGATGAGAGCTTGTTCACAGTCTGGAGATTGAGCTCAGGAATTGTCTTTCCATTTTTGAAATTATAAAACTCTTGATGCAAATGAGCAGGAAATAATGAAAAGAGGCCGTCTGCAGTCATCTTTGGGGAAAGAAAAACACTAAAAAGCTCTTCATCACACCGGGACAAAAAAGTCAAGACGGCTTGAATCAAAATCTGCAGCTTCCTTTCACCTCCACCCTCACCTTATAACAGCTTCTCTCTTCTTTAGCCCTGCTCAATAATGCATCTCTGCTATATTTCTGCTTATAGTGCATATTCTGGGGCCTCAAAGCTGGAGAAATGATTTTCATTTCAAAGTGTGCAACAGAACATTGCTTAAAGCTTTGTAAACTCTTCATAGGTTTCTACATTTCTGCCTAGTTAAAAATAAACGTTGGGTAGATTGCACTCAACAAACACTAAATAAAGGAAAACTACATGCACAGTAAAAAATGCTGGGTTATTTTCATAACCCAATTTCTGGGTTGAAGCTGTTGGGTCATAGGTTGGGTTAGTTTGACCAAATATTGGGTCAAAATTCATAACTCATGAGTTGGGTCAGAAATTTATCGGAAGTCTACATCTTGCACACTTCTGTTGGGCCAGGAGTTGGGTGGGTAGATTTACCCAAACGGTTGGGTTAAAGATGAAACTTGGAAGAAGCCACGCCCCTCTTCACAAGCCTCCATTTTCAACATGACTGTGAACGTTGCATAACGGACTTCTCCTCTACTTTGAAATAAGACATGGTAAGTAAAAAGAAGATAAAGTTTCAACGTTTATAGAATTTTATACATAAATTGAATTTATTTCAAACATGTTTGATATTTATTTTTATGGTTATTTAAAATGTTTATTACGGTAGGTTCCTCTGACAAAGAGCTTCGGTGTTGCTACAATACGGATGTTGGGGAAAAAATAGATGAAGGGGAAGGGCACAATTTGTCAAGTAAATTAAATTCAGTTTTTAATATAACCTCAATCATATTTGTTCGTAACTTAACATAGTCAAATTTTTAAAAATCGATTTAGTTTTAAAAGAAAAGGTAGTTGACGGTTTGTCCCCTGATTTTTGCAATATGCGCGCGCATCCTTAGCGGGCTGAGGCTACGTGTTCGAACACCAGCAGTAATGGCGGAGGAGAGCGAGCAGAGCTTTAATAATGTGGGTATATTATGCTTTTTGAAAATAAAATAACTTTTGCAAAGTTATTAGGCGATAAATTAGTTGTGTAAACCTGAATTATGCGCTCGGTTTATTAACATATAGCTTAATTACAAACATGCTCGGACGTGTTCGCACTTATCGCTCCCCTCCAGCCGCCGGCTCGTCTCGCCCTCTGTCAGTTGACCGGGCGGAGCGGCTCGTTAAGCCGAGAGAGAACGACCGTCTCCCGGCACATTGCTTTCAAACTCCCGCTGGTTTTAGGCAACGAATTAAAAGCAAAACTAAGACAATATCTAATGTTAATGTTTGCTCATTTTATTATTATTGTTACTACGGTATTAATTACAAATACATTTATTTAAAGTTGGTGCTGAAAGTTATTCAGCACTAAGTTTGTGTTAAGTTTTACTTCTAAATTAAATTATATGTCATTTTATTTTATTAAGTGCTATATTTATTTTTAGGAACATAAAATTACTCTGAACATTTGAAATTGCTGGCTAATTACAAGTTATTTGCAGTGGAGACAGCTATAAGATTTAATTCAGTCATTAAAGTTTGATTTGTGATTTTGTCTTTTCTGATAGATTTTGTAATTTTACATCCAGGATCTTCAGGAGAATTAAGCGAAACCCAAACTCCTCGTTCTCAACGAAGACCTTCTGCATGACCAAGAACATGAGTCTGCTCCCTCAAGGTATTGAAGCTCAGAAGAAATGTTCTCTAAAATGTTGTCATGCTTTTTAGTTACTGTAACATTTTAACACTAACTTATGTTTGATACAGAAGATGATGTAGTCCTGCAGCTGCTGCCAGTACCCCTTCCTGCTCCACCTTACTAATTTGGGAGAAGTTTCAGATCCATCAACCTGGAAATTCAGATGTTTTCATTGATATCCAGCCTGTAAGTCAACCTTCATCTCTGAATAATGCTCAGATTGTTTAAGTGCATCACATTCAATAGTGAGGTTTTGTGTTAAACTAGAATCAGTCAGAAATTAGTTTTTGAGAATGCAGCCCTTTACCTTTAAATTCACTAAAGGCCTGTTTTTGTGCTTCTCTCTCTTGTTCTCAACGAAGATCTTTTGTATGGCCAAGAAGAGAAAGGAGCGGCCGTCTTCTCAACAACATGAATTTTCTCCCTTAAGGTATTGAAGCTCAAGAGATGTTTATAAACTGTTAACATTTAACATTTTAACACAAGCTTATGTTTCCCATGCAGACAAGATGATGTAGCCCTGCAGCTGCTGCCAGTGCTCCTCCCTACTTACACATTTGGGAGAAGAGTTTCAGATCCATCAACCTGGAAGTTCAGAGGGTTTCATTGATATCCAGCCTGTAAGTCAACATTCATCTCTGAATCATGCTCAAATTGTTTGCTGTTTATATAAGTTCATCACTAATGGCCTGTTATTTTCTGTCTTCTCTCTCCATCAGGTTGGGACAAACCTGGTGGTGCATCTACAAAATGTGACAACCCGTATGTCCTCATGCAGGGAGACAGGCAAAATGCTAAAGTGTCGTTAAAAATGCTCCTTGTTTAATGGCTGAAAGGTTTACTTGTAGTTTGCTTTAAAACAGACTTTTTTTCATTAAATGTTTTCTAATATGGAGTAACAGATACTTCTGGAGTTGTAGCCAAATGAATTGAAGTGATTTAACTACTTATGTTTTGTAACTTTTGTAAATGAAATTGCTGGCTCTATATATGTATCATGTGAAAATAAAAAAAGCTTTAAATTCATATGTCTTTTAATCCTGTTTTTATATAGTGAAATTTAAAATAATTTTTTTTAACCCAACTATAGTGGTATAATAACCCTTGTGTTGGGTTATGAATTTCAACCCAATTTTGGGTCAGTTTAACCAATTTAAACAAGTCAATTTAACCCAACGTTTGGTTAGTTGCCATGACCCAATGTGCTGGGTCAAACCCTCAACCCAACCCAGTTGGGTTAAAACAACCCAGCGTTGGGTCGGTCCATATTTGACCCAGCGCTGGGTTACGTATTGGGTTATTTTTAACCCAGCAGTTTTTACTGTGTGACTTGTTAATCTTTGGCTTTTAGTGTCACTGTGAGTCTTGTGCTTTAAACAGCTTTATTTGAGTTTTTTTCTGGGTTCACATGTTTGCATGGACTGATCTTAATGGTGTTTTTGTCTCTGATAGCTTTATTTCTTTCCAGAGTGTTTAACTAAAACTGCAGTGGAGTAAAACAGCAGAGATGGTGACTTGGGTCAAATTAAAACAAAGCCCACAGATTTGACTTGGAATTGGGGTCAGAGGTCAAGTCTTCTAATTAATCTGTATCTGTTGTAATCAGGGAGAAAAGCAAACTTTAATGTTAGCCACAGATCTCAGGCCTGAGAGGAGATTCACATGTTTTCCTGAAAACCTGCCAGTATAGAAACAAGATCACAGGATGTTAGTGGTTCATATTGTAGCAAGTCATTCATATTAGCTTATAACATTAACTACCTTCACATCTCCCAAGATGAACTACTTAAAAAATGTTTTTTGGTTATTTCAGAAGGAGATCCAGTGGACTCCCACCTATCCACAGATTTTGTTGGACACGAGACTTTCCATCCGTTTCTGGACCAGATGTTCCAGAATTTCTCTTAAAGAGGCAGTATCATGTATTTTCTAGGCACATAGTGACATTTTATGGTATAAAGTAACTGTCATCGTATAAAGTGACATGATTTAAAGATAATAAACTTTAAATGGATCATTTTTTCTGTTACATTTTCACTTTTATTTTTCAACTCCTGACCTTTAACCTTAATGAGTGGAAATGGACTTAATGAAAATGACCTTGCTGGATGGTCCTATAACATTGGTATGATGGTCAGAGTTCCTCCTTTCTGCTGCGCTGCAGAAGCCCCACACCCACTCTGACATTAACATCTCCCAAAGTAAGGAGCTATTTCCATCATGTGCCCTGAACTCCCCTGCATGCCTCCGTTTCAGCAGCAGAGTAATAGCTGACCTGCTCACTTTGTCCCCTCACACTCTGCAAATCAGATCTGCCTCTTAAACCCTCACCTTTGCACCAACGATTAATGTCTAATCATCCTTCATTTATTTTGAATTGATTCACTTCATCTGCTATAAGCCACGGGGGAAATCTTATTCTGGTTTGTGTCATGGAACAGAGTCTGGCTCCATTATGCCATCGGCTGATTTTAGATTAAAAATTGTGCACTAAATCACTGCATGCCTTGTGACAGAGCGTGCTCCCCCGAATGAGTTAGCCTGCCAGTGGTATCTATATATAACCACCTCAATCAGCTCAGTGGCTTGCTGGACTTCAGCTGACCTTAGTGCATTATATAGGCCAGAGGGACACATGGCTGCACTGGCCCAGCAGGCAAACCTACTGCTCCTTTTGTTAAAGTAATTCGTTTCATTACTAAAGTCAGACATAAATCCTGAGTGCTGAAGTTCAGCATTTCTTCCTTTGGCTGTCAGGATTCAGAAATGACACCAACAACAATGGATGTCACCCTGCTGCTTTACAGCGTTTGTAAATTATAATTACGTTAAAAAATAGGGGTTAATATTTTCACTATTCATTCATTTCTCAATGTCACAGTTTCAAACTAAATATTTAATTAGCAAACTAAATGTTTAACCAAATAAATATTTATCTCCATATTTAGAGAGCAAGCTAGCTACTTTGCTCCAAGCTAAATATTTATCACTGAGCTAAATATTTAGCTAATATGCAAATTTATTTAGTGAGAAGTGGAAGTGCACTATCAAAATAAAAGCTGGGTCCTGAGAAGTGCAATGCTTATTGTGAATCAGAACTATAAAGTTGTGCTGATTACTGTGAATATGTGAAAAGGCAGATCTTACAGCCACAGGCTGAACTGCACATTAATGCAATAATGATTTTTAAAAGGAGGCCCAACCAAATATTAAACATGATTGCTGTACAGTACAACTAAATTTGGGGGTTTTCATTGGTTGTAAACCAGGATAATCAAAATGACCTTTTCTGATATATTTAAGATTATTGAAATGCAGCTGTTGCCAAAAACAACATAAAACAAAGAAGCAACAATCCTGTCTTATTATTTTTCGATGTTTTAAACATTGCGTCCTGACTTCGGTTGAGGAAAAACGAATGAATGAAAATGATTCCTTTGAAATTCTAGTTGGCAGACTGAGCAGAGCAGAGGTCAACCTTCCTCTGAACGCATTCCTTTACCAAATTTCTCTCTACCTTTCTGCTCTCCTTGGCTCAAAACGATGCAATCACTCAGCTCAGAATCTTTGGAAAACTCCAGGTATCTATTTTTAAAACTTCTTTCTAGTTTAACTCAATAAATGATGGAGCCATCAGCTGCCAGCTCTCACATAAAACCCCAAACTCTGCAGTTTGTGTTTCTCCCGCTTTGCTTTGATGTCACTGTCTATGAAGAACATGTCAGGAAATTGCAGCCAGCAGGTTCTTGCTTGCATATGTAATTTCAGAGACCTTTCCCCGCTGAGCTCCAGGGTTAGCGGCGGGCGGACCACTGGCGTGCCTGACAGCTCTCTGAGCGAGTCGGGGTCGTTATGCATCCTCTGACGGTCACTAACACAGATTATTCTGGGATGCAGGAAATTCCACAAGAGAATTTTTACATGTTAAACCCACACAATGCATGTCTTACTACTTTGCAGCTGAGTGTTAAACATAACCTATTTTGCAATTCTGCGGTGTGGACGCTGAAGGCAAACACGCCTGGCTGGTCCCTGGGGGGGTTAAAGAGCATGAGAAGTGAAGTCACGCTTTTAGCATGCTTCATGCATGACCTTTTTTGACGTGGCGTGTTTAGAGAGTCACCATTATGTCGCCCTCGATTCGAATGTTGCCCTTAAAGTTGAAATAACCCATTTACTTATTTTACTCACACGTGAGCTGCTGAGCTGAGCTCCCATATGAATTTCCTTTTTATTCTGACACTGAATAAGCAACATCATTTAGCACCTCGTGAAATCTTTTAAAAGTCTGTTTGAATCTGATAATTAACGATCAGAGATGAAGGGTTTCCTCTGTGGTTAGACATCAGCGATTTCCTCCCTTTGCAGACAAGAAAGGGAGTTTTAAGAACAAATTTAGGATGTGGGCTTTTGCACTTTGCTAAATCTGTTTCATATTTAATGAGTTTGATGCTCTGTCCCTTTTCTGGTACTTTTCTGTCCTTACTTTCAGCCTCTAAAGCAGATCTGAAATGTGGTAAGATATTCGGAGCAAGATGGCAGAGTTCCTCTCACAAACAAACAGAATGCTGTTAAATCTTACCACATTTTATGCTAGAGGGACTTTGTCATAACATCAGTCCCTGCTGGTGTCATTCATTGTTCTCGTTAAGACTTGAAGCTAAAAGCCAGACTGACAAGGCGCCAATCAGCCGCAGCGTTTGCATATAAATTATGATGAAAGTCACCCACGTTAGTTGTGTTTAAAACATCCCTGATGAAAACCAAAGCTCCATCTGAAAGTCTTTCTAGAAACAACAGGGAGCCGAAGAGTCGAGCTGGAAAATGGAGCATTTATGTAGAGAATCAGAACAGCTTCGAAATTCAAAGGAAACTTTTCACTTTTTGTCACATTACAACCACCAACCTCAATGTATTTCATTTTGATTGTTTGGAATAAAAACCAGTGGAAAGAAAAATTATCCTCCACTCTTTTCAAAACAAATGTATGTACACATGATAATAAGAATATTATTGAAAGTTCATTTACTTCAGTGACTTTATCCCTTATGAAATAGTGATTAATTTCACACAGACTGATATTTTAAACCCTTTATTTCTAGTTATTATGATGATTTTCTACTTACTGCCAATGAAAATGCAATATTAAAGTATAACTGTCCCTGCTGACAAATTATCAATTCTGTCATTTTATTCAGTGACTTTCTTTTTGGAAAAATGGTAAGAAAATTCAACTGATTAGGTATAATCAGTTGACCTAAGGAGGGCAGCGTTTAGACAGCTTTAGGCAAAATATTGCAGAAATAAACATTTACACAAATTACACAGAAACATTTATAAGCCTAAGTAACATTTTTAGAAAGATTATCAGCAAAACAGTTGATTTTTTTAAATGTGTGATTTATTTGCGATAGACTCAGAGTGGGATGGTTTCCTCTGCTCATGTTAATCACATTACTTCACATGTACCAAGTTTTTCATTTTACTCACTAGTTTGTCACCACCTTCAGTTCTGTGGCAGATGGACTTTTTGTTGTTTTTGGTTTTAAATAATATTTCTTTTGTTTCTTGAGAAGCATTTGTCTGTAAAATGAGTAAAAATATCACTAATAGGGTCATTAAAAATTATTTTTTATTTATTTTTGTCAGATGGTGATGACGACGTTCTTGGTCAGGTCGATTAAAAATGTAATTTAAAAAAAAAATGTTTCAACTGGGAGCCTGCACCTTAGCATCTTTACATTTCCTAAACATTATTTGTCATATTTGCATACATAAGGTTGAGAAATAACAAAAAAAAATTATGGGAAAATTAAAACCCATTTTGTTCCTATTCTTAAGAATCACTGAGGTAACGTAGTTTCTTGATTGTGCTGTAAAATGGCACTATGAACCTGGGAAATAAATAATACTTCCTCTTTAAATACATGTATAGTAATAACAGGTTCAAAGCAAGTGTTGAAGAGAGTTTACTTTCTATATGTCTTGATATTATCAACAACTTTGGTGTAACTGGAAGGAAAATAAAATCTGAAATGTGCAAAGCAACTTTTAATAAGTTAAATTGTAATCTGCACTTTAAATAAAGGTTATGTAAGTCGACTTTCATTCCTCGGATCACTCTAGTGACTTACTTAGTTAAGCATTATGAAATATGCACATTTATACGAGGCTGGGAGGCGTTGGAGTCCACTGCTTTTCTGCCGTCACACTTTTCTGAAACTAGTCGTCCCACTTTACTCCAGCAGTCCAGGACTTCACACTGCTCCAGCTGGAGACAGCCTCTTTGTCGTCCTCCTCTCTCTGGGGATTACCCAGTGTGATCTTGAAGGAATTAGCATTTAAAGTTCATGAATGATAAGTGCTAAGGAGGCATAAATCCTCTGTTAGTCAGGCAAACATGTTGCTGTGCTGTCCCCTGAAAGCAGGTGCTGTGTATCTAAGAAGGGTGATGTCTAATCCGAGTGAAGCCGTCAGTCATTCTGCGCTCGGGAGCAGATTTTTGTGTGGAGTTGGATGAGGCGCAGTTGGTGTTTCCTGACGTCTGTCCAGCGGAGCTCGGTCTCCTCGATGCAGCATCCCTCCTGGGACGAATGTTTATTTATTCTCTGAGCTTCTGTGATTTCCATTCGTCCCGTTCCTCCATCCTCAAGGCTATGACTAATTCAGCTGCGATTACATCACAGTCCGACACGGGGGGTTTGGCTGACAATTATTTAATGATACGTCTCTTTGTGCTTTCCAGTGCATCCAGATGTGGAGCTGATGGGAATTCAAAGGTTGGCTGACCAGAAAAGGGTAGTTTCACAGTCCATTTCCCCTCTGTGCTAATTAGCATGTCAGCTGCAGAGACACCTCCAATGAGGCGGTTAAAAAGAGAGAATGGATGGGATGCTTTTCCATGTCGAGAACTGTCACTGAAACCTGACCTTTAAGGAGAAGGTTGCATTTATTAGCAGTGTATGCCTGTTAGTGGTGGGAGGGAACATGTGCTGCTAAGAGCCAAGGGCATTGTGTTTCTGCAGACAATAGTGGGCAATTTGAGAAGAATTGTCAAAGATTTGCCTTTTTCTCAAAAGAGGACTGAAGGTCATCTCTTCTGGGAATCCGTCACAGAATGAAAGACTTGCAACCTGACAGACCGGCGATGCAGCAGCACAGTGTCACTATCAGCCACTTTACAGAATAAAATGAAGCACAAGGTTTAAAGACAGAGCCGGACCAAGGTTTGGGCCCTAAGCAGAATTTGATTTAATGACCCACTTCTGGTTATAGAGCAGCAAATATTGAATATTTCAGCAAAAATATTTCACGTGTGCATATAAGAAACACTGATGTTTGTCAGCCACTGAAAAATTCCAGATGGCCACTATGGTCATCAGAGATTTTATTTTTACACTAAATTGGCTAATACTTATCACAGATGAATATTTTTAGTATCAAATCACACATAATTGTACCCATAGAAATCATAATAACTGATTATGTTTTGATTTTTGGCAACACATCATTTTGAACCGTTGAAATCAGATATATTTTCTTGATCTTGTGTATACTTTTTCAGATGGACATTTTTCAAAATGACTTGATGAGAAATCACTCATCTAAAGTTTAGTAGCTTTTCTCTTTTCATACGAGAACACAAGGACAGCTGAGGCCCCCTGCTGGCCTGGAGGCCCAAACACAGCAGCCCAGTCTGCTCTGCCTCCACCAGCTCAATAGCTGCTAGCAGCTGGAACAAACAATGGGGATTTATCCTGTTTTAACAAAGGTCATCATTACACTGCCCTATATTTGGAACGTGAGTTTTTTTTACTTTTATGTAAAGAATTGCTCACCATAATAATAGTGCTGGGAGGTTATTTGTTGTAGTTTTTTCTTTTTTAAGTTTGACAATCATCTCCATCTGTGATTGTTATGCTAAAGAAGAAATCACATCACTTGTCCCAGTATTCCCCCTGGATGAGGAGCAGATGCAGACAGAGCATCATCAACATTCACACTGCTCACCAACATCCTGACCCTCCATGAATACAGATCGTTCTCCTGCAGTGCTTAACATATGGTCTGCTTTTCCCTCGCTTTCCCGTCCCTCTCCAACTTTATTATCTCAGAAAGAAGTCGGTTGTGGCCCAGATTTACAGAATCAAATCAGTTTCCCTTGAACTGTTCACTAAAAATAAGGCTGAGGTAGCGGGTGGGTTCTGTGGTATTAAAGTAATTCAGAAGATCTGCAAAATCACAAAGCTTTTTGGATGTAATAGAATATGAAATGTATGAATTTCAGCAGACAGTCCAATTTAATAGGGGGGATTAGTGGTAGGAAAAAAAGATATGTTCTCTGTTGCATTAAAAGTAGCAACAAGGGAAAAATAGATTTAAGAGGACGAGGAAAAAATAATAAAAGCTTCTATTATCCACCATCCTTAGAGCAAAGGTTTTATTAATATTAGCAAAACCATTTCTTCAGATTTCTACTTCCACGGCTGTGTTTTAAAAAGATCTGATGAATAATTTAGCATATGAAAAGAAAAGGTTATTGTAATGTTGTGTAGGGGCCAGGGAAAAAGTCATTCTCTGTGGTAAGGCATGCAAAGTACGTATTGATTATGTGCCTTTCAATCTAAATATCCTCTTTTCTCACTCGACTTCCGCCTGGTGCTCCGCTTTTCACTTAAGAGGATGTGCATATTTTGTGTCTTCATCTTCCTTCTGTCCCTCCAGGGATGCATAATGCTTTGCATTACATAACAGGAGTGCTGCCATCCGAGCGCTGCCACTCCAGGAAACACCGTATGCTGGGATGTTCACGGTTTTATTCTGATGCATTTTTAAAAGGAAGTCTTCCCAGTCAAATGTAAATCATCACAAGGAAAGATGGAACAATCTGATTTTTTTGCACATGGTTTTGTGTCATTGCCTCTCAGTTCTTGGTCTTTCAACCCGCTGGCATATAAATGTATAAATTCCCTCCTGTTTGTTAGGTGTGTGGATAATCCTCTAACATTGTGGGATTGTTGGTACCAAAGGATGCTGCGTTCAGCTGCAGCGGTTCTGATCTTTGTTGGCTGAACAGCCTGCACAGACTCCCTGCAGCAAGGCCACTGTGTGCAAAGAATTGTGTTAACTACACAACCCACAAACAGCTACGATTTGTCTAACATTTGTCTTTCAAAAGCTGAATCAAGCAGCTGCTTTTGCAGAAGGTCAAGCTGACTGGCCTTGTTGATGAAACCATAACGAAGCACTTCTGATGCCTAAGAGCTTCTCTCATGTCCAGGGAGAAATCCCAGGGCTGCTTTTCACCTCATTCTGGGCAGCCAATCGTCACGCATTTCCAGATACATCCGTAACGACACATTTAGCTCCTCAAGCGGTCTGAAACATAGACAGCCAAGGTCACCTCGGTTTGTTCCACAAAGTCCCACAGCTTATTAGGGAAAATAAACTTATGCTAATGGTTGTTTACTTTGCTCTTGAAGCTTACTGTTTACTTTGTAGTTTTGAAGAGGAGATTTGAATGCTTCAGCCTCCAAGTGAGAGGCTCACATGAAGTGAACACAGAAACACCAAACACAACTGCTAGTTCCTGAAATGTTGACGAGCTCGGGTTCAAACGGGAGCAACGCGCCCCGCTGACCCAAGAAACGCTCAAACAGCAGATCTGAGCCAGTTACAGATAACGGAGTGAAAGATTTGGGTCTTTAGAGCTAAACTGTTCAAGATCAGATTTTTCTTTTTTATTGAAGTTTGCATCATCACAGGCAGAAACGGCTCACAGTGACGGGAGAACAACCAAAAGGTGTGCATACATGCTTACATATTGTGGACTAATGACAATACAGGGATTGTTTTATGTGTCAGAAGTTTTTTATATACAGCCTCTTATTGTAAACTTGTGTTCACTTCTGTTTGATTTAAAAAGATAAGTTTTTATCTGCCCTAAAAGAAAGTTTACTGATCTGAGAGGAAGAGAGTCTCAGTGGACTGGAGCTGCTGAAGTCTGTTGTTCAGTAGAAACAACTTTTAGCTGTAAAGACAAAAGTATAATAAATATTAAGAATACAGAATCGATGTCCTGAACCTTTTGCCTTGGATCTTCACATTCATCTTGCTGCTTATCTAACTGCTGTTGGTGTGAAAAATAGCAGAGAAATGTGCTGATGCCAGCTTTGTTCTGTTTTTTTTACTTGTAGGGCGCTATGGCTGCCATATGGTGCATTAGAGATTCCCAGTTTCTGTTAGCTCTTTGGATCTCTGATTCAGGTGCTGTGTGGGAAACAGGTTGGAGTGTCAAAATGGTCTAAAACACAAGATCCTGGCAGTCATGAGCCTCTGCTGAGCCAGAGCGCTCATTAAGCCCTTCAACCGGTGAAAGTCAATGGGAGATTGTCCAAGCGCCTGCCCGCCTTTCAGTGTTTTCAACATGGCTACTCTGGCAGACCGGAGTGAGATATTTATATGAGCCAAATGTTTGTGTGCCTTCACAGGAAAAGCCAGTTTATGTGGAGGTAAACAGGAGCTCAGAAAATGCTGCAGGCTTCATATAAATTAATATTTATTTTTCTAACATATTTTTTATTGTGGTCAAATGAGCCAGTAGAAATCAGCTCTCAGATATCTGATATTAATCCAGAAATCTGAGGTTCAGTTTAGGCCCGTATCCATCTGATACTGAACATTTCATTAATGTAACATTAATGTAATGTATTATGAATTTATTTGCTAACTCTGCACCAGCCAAGCTCACTTAAATACACCAGCAGCTTCTCAAACTTCGTCAGACATGAAAAACAACTTTCATTTGTTCAGTCAGTGTAATTAGGAGAATAACAGCCAATGTAAAATAAATAATAAAGAAACTGAACTTGACTAAAAGAAAATAGATTGACTAACATGCGCAAACGTGCTAAAAATAAACTGCAACAAATAATCTCTGAAATGATTCAGAACGTGCATTTAGGATTTCAGATTTAATGTATTTAGAAATCCTAAGCACTACGCGTAGAATTAGACTGAATAGATCTGTCCTTGTGGAATGGACACATTGCCAATCTATGTCCAATCTACAATTTTTTTCAGTATCATGATTGACACAGATATTAATATTGGATCTGTGCATCTTTAGTATAAATCTTCAGAAGCACCTCTGATGTCAGAGCCAAGCAGTAAAATTGATTTGTAATAAAGTGTTTATGTTGGAACATCATAAGGATCCTTCATCTTCATACCTGAAGATGAGATGAGAAACTGCAGCAGTTAAGAAGAGCAGCTGCAGCCTCTCTGCTTCTGCGGCGCAGAGCAGTGGAGAGTCTTTTCTCCTCGGTGGCAGCGTCTGTCTGCTTCGGAGCCGTTGGCTCTGTGGTCTGTTTGGTTTGCAGGGCCTGTTTTCCTCTGCTTCAGGCTCTGTGATTGACTCTTGCAGTGCAAGCCTTCTGTCCGTCTCCAATCATTGCAGGACTCTCATCCCTTCCTGATGCGCTCCTACTTATTCTCAATGCATAATTGAAGTGCCTGTGGCTTCTTAGACTGATTGAAGAGTCTTGTTGGGATATTAGAGATCCAACAGCAGAATTAGTCAGGGGTGTCTAATAGCCTTCTGCTATTGTCTTGTCTGTCTGTCTGTCTTGATGGGGTAGAGGTTGTGTGTCAGGCGTGAATGTGTGTAGTTGTCAGTGGGATGGTGCTGGACAGACACAAGGCTCATCTGTCTTTAATCCTTACTGGCTGGATTGATTTGGAGTCACTTTGCAGTGAATTGGCCTTTCAGTTTCTCCCAGAAGAGAGAGACTGAGGGGAAGAAAACCCGGCCAACCCCTGCATCGCTGACAGGTGCATCTCTAAAGGCCTCAGACAGGACAGGCTGTGTTTTCCAGCCAAGGCATCCGCAGCAGTCAGAATGTTAAATATGTGATCAGAAGAAAAGGGACAGAACTGACCACAGATCTTATGTTGGCTGGATGAACCGTTCAAATATCACTGAGGCTCCCAAGAGCCTCCTAATGATGAACTTTTTAAAGCAGTAAAACAGGCTGAGGCGAGTTTATTTGTATAACATGTCAGTAACAAGACAATTCAAAGTGATGAAAACATTAGGGGAAAAAGAGAACATTACAATTACATAATAACTGAAAGTTAACTTGAAAAACAGACTAAAATTAATGATTTATTGAAGAAAACTCTGAGTTTCTAGAGTTTTTTGTTTTTTTAGATTTAAAGAAATTCAGTGTTTCAGCATTTTTGCAGTTTTCTGGAGGTCTGTTCCAGATTTGTGTTTCTCTGAGGATGCAGAGCAAACCCAGAACCAGAGGACCGGAGAGGTCTGGAAGGTTGGTACAACAGCAGAAATGTAATGAATTTTGTTATTATTTAATAAAACCAAATTTATATACATCTGCAATCTGTTGTTCAGCTGAAGAATACAGACACATTTTACTCAGAATTCAAACTTTACAGGTTTTAAGTTGGAAAAATAAAGAAGAAAATCTTGCAATGTCAAAACTCCCAATGGGAAAGTCGTAGGTCGGCCATCAGCGTCAGCCTTAAAAAACAAAAAAATTCATGGCATCTGTTCACGTTGCTAAGAGTAGTTAGCTTGTCTCTTGAGTTTAGATGTTAGCATAAAGTTTCCATCTTGCAACAGTAACAAGATTAAGGTGAATTTATTGACATTCCTAGAATTATTCCAGGTGAGAAGTAGCTACCAGAACTTCTTGTTTTGGTCTCTTCTGCTTCTATGTGAACTAGGATTTATTAAAAATATTCAGCTAAGCTTCATTTTCCAGTCGTTTCTCTCAGAATCTGTGAACAATTAATCTTTTATCTCTTAATTAGCTCTATATTTAGCTTATGCAACCAAAGTACCTCCAGTGCTAATAATCTTGAACGAAGCTCAGTCTGTAGACGTTTTCTCTTCCTTCCTCTCTAAGTTGGATTTTCGTGGTAATTTTATGGTTGTTGTGAATCCTCAGGGACTCCAATCTGTGGATAAAACTTTAACCAGGCGGATAAAACTTTTTAACCCTAAACTCTGCAGCTGTTTTAGTCCTTTGAATTCATGCTACTAATTTATTTTTTTTTAAGAGTGCCTCAACCGCCATCACAGCCCCGTGAATAATTTAGTCGTTATACAACACACTCTGGCTGTACAGTATTCACAGGGTAATAACTAGGAATCCCAAGGAGGCCAAAAGTGGGATGTTATACTGTGGAAAGCTTTATGTGCAGAAGCTGACAGTTTAGTTTTAGTCTTTTATGATGGGGGTATTAAAAGGATTGTGAAATACAACACCACCACCACCACAGTAAAGTATGGACAGTATTTTATATTTCCCTGTTTTTCAATTCAGAAAACAACAGTTTCTGATGGGATCATTAGGAACTTTTTGTTTCTATGGAAAATATGATAGATTGTTTGTTGGAATTAAGCTGATTTTCAGTATAAAGTGTCGGTACTTGCATGAGTCAAAAGCGTTTTCAGAAGTCTTTATGCAGCACTTATTTTAACATAATTGCTTTAATGTGCCGCATGTAGAGCAGTCCGTCTCTTCAGCAGCTGTTCAATGTTATATTTAAAGCCAAAATAACTTATTATACATGATGAAAGACCTGAAAAGAGGAAAAAAGATTATCAAGGTGATACGAAAAATGAAGTCAAGCAGATTATCTAAAAAATGACTTTTCATTCACTGAGGCTTCTGTTTTATTTGTTCGAGCCCGACTGTCCTGGAGGAGGGAGAGTAGAAGCATTCATGTATCTGCAGGAAAGCTTAATAAATAAATGAAGAAAACTCTGTCCGATTCTCACAGAGGTGGAGATGAGCTCTTAAAGAACTGCCTTTTTCTTTCCCAGCATGCTTCAGAATGGACCATTTTCCTTTGCTGTGCAGAAAACACAAATTGCCTGTCTTTCCTTTGCGACATTTTTGCACCTTTTTGATGTTTACACTTGCTTTGTTTTGCTTTGTCGTTACATTATTCTGGTTGCCTTTTTGCAACCAAAATAGCACTTACATTGTTACACGAGTCTGAGTTGGAAAATCACAAAGGAAAAATTGAAAAATCATGCCTGTAGCTAAATGAATATTTCTTGTCTTCCTTGCAGAACCAAATCAATTGTGGCAAAGAACAGATTTTATGCACCTCAACATTTCTTGAGCTGCAGAAAAAGGGAACGGAGACCATTCAGTGTCTCTGAGGTCAACTCTGCTGTTTTTCTTTATCCGTTTTTACAAATCTTTCTGCTTATTGTGCTGTTGTGATTCAGTTTGTGCTTATATGGTGTGTGATGAAGGGGGAACAGCACATGTGAACTTAGAGGCCAGATACATTAATAAAATTCACTTCCCTGATGTTATAGATCCCTCTTGAACTGGGTTAGGGTTTGTTTTACCCTTATGGGCATTGCTGCTGGACTTCTGGGGATCTCCTGTTTTGTCTGGCGCCAGAATGTTGGCAGCAGATCTTTCTGAATCAGGCTGGACTCAGCACATCCCACTGATGCTTAATCAGAGTGGGATCTGGGGAGTTTAAGGCTGGTTGGGTTCTTTCTGCTGCTCCTGTAGTAAATTCAGAGTCTGACTACAGGAACTCATTGCTGTCATAGAATGTTTTCACATTTGGAGGCTGAGTTTTGTCTGCAGTTTCAGACCTGAGGATGTTATTGTAACACTCAGTAATTGTAAATGTTTATCCTAGTGGGATTATATGAAAAGGACAGCTGTGGGCACCGCTAAGTAAAAAGTTAGCTGTTGGCTAACATCTAACTACTTTGATTTCTTATCGGTCAATAATCAAAACTTAAACATAGATGTCGAACTTCTTTCAAATGAAAGCCTAGTGAACAGCCTAGAGCATTTATTTGGAAAAATGCTTTTAGGTGAAGCTAAGTGTGTTAAATGTTTCAAAATTAGCAGAAGCGCTAAGCGAAATATCAGCTCCGTTATTAGTGAATTACTGGAAGTGTGCCCCCTACTGGAGAATGATGAAATGATCAAACATTTCCTGCTGGGTCTGTTGACGCTGAATATTTCTGACTTTTTCAGGGCTGGTTGTGGGTTCAGATGATCAGGGGTCACTTTGCTCCCTTTGCTTCCCTTCCTCAGTTTGATGTTCTTCTTCAGGTGCTGCATTTTGATTGGCTGATTTTAATGAGCAGTCAGACAGGTGTGCCTAATAAAGTGATGGTTACTACAGATAGAAAAAGGCATTAAGTAAAGCGAACCTGAATCCTTCTGGGTCGCTGAGCTCTCATGATGAGCCCAGTTCCAGGACACGACCCGATGCGACAGAAGCAGCACCAGAGGTCACGACCTCCCTGATTGATCAGTGTGTAAAATGTGGTTCGGTGTCTCACTCTGACCTCTGGTTGATATGGAGGAGATTGAAGAGGTTTGGAAGTGGCTGGCTCCATGTCACCGAGTCAGTTACCGCAGCAACTGATAATCATCTGAGCCAACCACTTGGAAGAGGGGTCACAACCTGTTTTCTTCTTCATCTTTCTCTCTGAGCTCACTCCTCTTCTTACACTCATCTCCAGTGTTTTCTGTTGGATTTTAATATTCTGCTCTCCTCCACATCTCACAGCTGACCTCTCCTCCATCACCTTTCTCTGTAGAAAGCGCCATCACTGTTGCTTCCTATTGTACTACAGCAATTATCCCCCCTGAGCTTGTTAAAATGTCCCCACTCATTCACAGATAGTCTCATCTCATATCCTCCTGTTTCCTCCAACTAAAACTTAACGCTGCTCGCCGTTTTCTCGCTTTTCTTCTCGTGCTATTAGACAGTTGACTTCATTCTTTCTTTGCCAAGAAAGTGCTCTAAAAATATCGCTCACCACATGCGTAGGTCAAACATTATCTCAACACTGTTATTCTCCCATTATTTTGCAAAGAAAAGATTAAACATTAAGTATAATTAAATGGGCTTGTCCTGTCAGGCTTGTGTTCTCTGCTGCAACGATTTTTTTGATTCTTTATCACAGTGGTACAATTTGTACCTTGAGGCCTCAAATATGAAAGCAACCTTGAGAGTGATGTGTGAGGTGTTGGAAAGCATCTCATGCTGCATGCATGCATGGGAGCGCCGTAAAACCGAGCATCAAGGCAAAAGCTGCTGATGGGTTTTGACAGTGTTTGCCAGTTCCTAACCAAGAGAGACATTTGAAAAACTAGGCTGCAAAGAGACTTTATCCATCTATAACGTGGATTAAATTTGAAAGAGTTGTGGAGCTGGAGGGCTGTCATGTGTCAGACCTGGTTGCTTAATGATGACATGATAGTTAAGTGAACTACAACGAAGCTGGAATGAATGAAGATGATGGTGAGGTGTGACAGGAGCTGTGTGCGTCTGCTCACAGGATTTATCCAGAACCACACAGTAAATAATCTGGAGGTCATAATCTGGTGCAGTGGGATTTATTAGGGACCTAAATGAGATCAAGTTTAAAGAACTGCAACACAGGTGAAGTCAGACGACTTCAGAGAATGACATCCTGAATGAAAGCAGCTGAAATGAGCTTCCTCTGAAGGGTGCAGAGATTACCGGCGATTAGTGCCGGGATGGATGCATCACTGGATCAAAGAGCTAATCTTAATAAATGAAAAAACAAATTCATCTTAACAGGAAATGTGAATAATAGATCAAACCAATAAAAACAGATTTCTAACAGAGGAACGTAATGATGGCCACCGTAAGATGGACGCTGGACTCATTCCTTCCACCAGGAGGATTACTGAAGCTGACGAAAATATAGATGGAAAGTTCAGTGGAAGAAAAAAACATAATGGAAAAATGTTTCACAAGAAGCAAGGACAAAATGAAAGAATAGCAAGAAACATTGAAGAGTTTGGAGGAGATTCACAGATTCACTACCACACATAAATGTAAGTTCAGTTAATAGTTCAACCAAGAATAATGTCATAAATGCAGAGATGAGTTCTGGAAACAGTGCTGTGTCTACTGAGTCTATGTAAATGTTTCACCTTTGGAATTTAATCACTGAAATAAATGAACTTACTGATGATGATATGATTTACTGAGATGCAGTTTAATCAGATCTGGACAGAAAAGACGATCAGAACTGTTCATGTTGTGAACAAAGTGAGATTCTGCGTCACGCCTCCATGTTTTCCTGCAGACGGGTTCTGAAGGCCACAGCTCAGAACCCGTCCTCGTTCCTGAGGTCAGAGAGGTGGCAGGTCTGTGTTTAGAGGCGGTTTGACCCGTGGCTCAGAAACGTTTGCCTTTCCTAGCAGTGGAAGCAGAGCCGGGATTAGGCGTGTTCAGACCTGACAGATTGAGGAGGGCTGGGCGGTTTCACCGTCGCCGCGGTGACTGACACACTCGGATAAGCTCCCTTCACTGGGCATTAAACACAATTAAGAGAAGGTACTGTATTCCTCCCCAGCAGGACCCTTAAACCTCTCGGCTTTCCCCTCACTAGCTGTAAATCCACTTTATCTATGTGGCCTCCTAAACTTTCTATTAGTCCCCTGCTTCCCTAAATCTCTTCTCACACTATATATTATCGGCCTTCAGGACGGCGTTCGCTGTGAATCTGTGTATTTGACGCTCAGCGAAAAGGACGACCTCGCTCCACTGTTTTCAAATGACTTTTGGACCCCTCTTGTTTTTAATCAGTTTGCCATTAAAAGGCTAATGGTGCCTCCCAATGAATTCAGCTTCACTGGAATTATTCAGCGTTTAAAGGACAAAGCGTTGGTCTGCTTCTCTCTGTTCTTTTGCTCCCATTTGCATGTCTTACCGTGTTGAAAGCTTCTAACGTTCCACATGTTACAGCTGCATATTTTATTGGGTTTTATTGTTGGGCCAGAATGTTTTATGACAGACCAACACAAATCAGTGCATTTGGAGGGAAAATTTATGGTAAAAATGCTGTTTTTAGCCTTTAGTTTTACAAAAAGAGGTCAGAATCTGTGGTGTTCATTTTCTAAATCACCTGTTCAGAGTTGTTCTCTGCTGACTGAACCTCTGGCCCGGTCTCAGGTCCTCTAACAGGTTTTCCTCTCAGACTGGCCTGGTTTTATCCCCTTTAAGGACCAGCCCACAGCTTGGTGCTGTTTTTTAAATTGTTCTCTACAAACCTCTGAGGTTGTTACAGAACAGCTGTGGTTCGTTTTTACGTGGTTGGACTACAATGATTAGGATCTCAATTTTTTCCCCACTTTTCTCTTTTTTGTGTTGGACTGCCACGTATTTTTTTCAGTCTTAGACTTTAATTTGAACTTCTTAAATTTTAACGCAGTACATTTTTTACATGTTCTTATGTCTGTAAATCTGACACACAGGCGACATTCACAAAACACAGAAACCCAGGTTCTCTCGGCCCACTGGGGCTTCATTTCTACTTCAGAAAAAATGTGACTGGGCTCTGGAAAAGGCTGTTGTTGTGTTCAGGTTGTGCTAAAAGGAGTTAGCCTGTCATCGAAGCTATTCAAGCCTAAAATAGCATCTCAAAGCTAAACGTGACTTAATGTCAGCCTTGCACTTTGCACCAATCTGATGGTTGGAGATCCTGAATAATTGATTAAAAACAATAAATAACTTTGTTTTGAGCTCATTTGTCTGTTTATTTTATCATTTAGTTGCAAAAAGGGTTTTGAATTAAAAATGTTGCTTATTATGTCAATTAAAATTGGATTATTTATAGATCCAATTGTACTTTTAAGAGGCTTTTAAACTGCATTATTACGATGAGGAAACTTAATCGAGTCTCTCTTGTCGTACGGTTCGAGTCGCTCCCTCAAGTCTGAAAATCAAGGATCTTTTGCAGCCTGCGTTTCCTTCAACCTTGACAGAAGACATTCTGAGCAGGCTTTTTGCAGGATAACCCACTCAGCTGGTTAATTTTAGCGGACCCAAGCAGAGCTCTTATCAGTCTTGATGCATTACTCTGCGCTGCTCTTTCCGCCTTTTCTTTTTAATTGATTCATTGCCTGCTCTCTGTAAGGGCGGGCATATCATCTTCCTCAGAGCGCTGCTCTCCACGCACCAGGCCTTTGTCTTCACATCAGCCTGTGTGAAGTCAAACCAGAGCAGCTCAAAGGTCAAAGTTCAGCAGCAGTCAGACTGAGCTCATCTGACATTTGAGATGGGGATGCGTGGCTCATGCATGTATCCTGTAGGACTCATTAGACCTCAGGCATCTCGCACCATTTCCTGACTCTTGCAGTTGAAGCTCAAAGATACTTTTACACATCGTCGCCTGGTGGTAAGGAGAGCTGGAGCTAATCGGTCTCGCAATAATTCTGTTCAAACCTGTTTTAAATCAAAGTGGATATTTACTGAGGATGTCACAGAACCAAGCAGTCCAGAAATTGTTTCAAACTCAATGATCCCAGCCACGCATGTTTGCAAACATCAATTAGAGCTTATTGAATATAATTCCTATATCTTTTCCAACTATAAAAAATATCTTTGTTCTTTTTGTTGGATGTCATCTGCAACTGCCCCCATTTCTCCCACTCTCTATATTTTCCAAAGCCGCGTGACATTATCTCTGAATAAATAGACCAACACATCCGCAAACCAAAGCCTTCCTTAAACACTCCATGTTGCGATAACGTTCACTTTGTGGACGCCGCACACATCAGCAGGAATCTGCTGGAGTGAGATTAGGGAGCTGCCTCTTGTTAAAGTTCAGATCCTCTGCAGGTGGCTTCAGAAAGCCTGGAAGATGTCCGCCGTGAATCTGGGACTAATTACATATCTGTTTGCTCTGGATTTATTGTAATCTGCTCACATAATCAAAAACTCTGCGGCTCAAGTCCAATTTTTTTTGCCCTAATCTCTCCCAGAGCTGTTATTGGCTTATCGCCGCTGTAATTAACATAATCCTAGTTGGTTTTTCTGGCCGTGTTTACTAACTGTTTGGGTCCCTTGGCAGCTGGAAGGACCCAGAGAGTTGGGCTGTATGTTTTTTGTTTTTTTCCCTTTCAATTCAAAGGTAACCGGAGTTGCTTGAGGAACTACGGTTCCAGAAGAGCTGGAAATGTTTTAAGATTGTGCCTGAAAAGACTCCAACTTGTCCGTTTCTCACCCTCTCCTCTGTTGTCTTCTGCTTTGCAGTTGTGTGGCTGTGGGCTGCTTGGCGTGGGCATCTGGCTCTCTGTGTCACAGGGCAGCTTCGCCACCTTCTCACCTTCCTTCCCGTCTCTGTCAGCTGCCAACATGGTCATTGCCGTTGGCGCAATCGTCATGGTGACGGGCTTTCTGGGTTGCCTGGGTGCCATTAAGGAGAACAAGTGCCTGCTTTTAAGCGTAAGTTCAATCTCTGTATATTCAAACTTTATATTAGGTTTTTTTTTTCCATCAATATTTTTATTGTATTTTTTACTAATTTGGCATACCTGCCATATAACCAATACAGTCAACAAGACCAACAAACTCTTAGATTTATATTTGTTTTAGTATAAATGTACATGCTTCTCTTAAAGATTTGCTGAATAAACTAATCTGAACTGTTGAAAAGTTTGAAAACCAGTGAAGAAGTTACGTTTTATTCATGTTTTAAGTAGTTATGAATAATAAATACCTTATGTGAGTCAGAGATTTTGAATATTCTGTTACAATACTGGTGATTATCATGCATCATAAATATAGTCACAAAGTCTGGATTAGTTTGAAAAATATTTGTGTTTCTTCATTTACAAGAGAAAAATCTGGATTTATGAAAAGTATTAATATGTACAGGATGTCTTGTTTTTATCTTTCCATTTGCACCAAATAATTTGGACGTTACTGTTGATAAAGGCTCTCTCGTTAAAATGGGAAATGTCCGTTTTTTGGCCGTTGGACCTTCATAGATCAGTGTTTAAACTGAACTCAGTGTTTTTTTTGTTTTGTTTTTTTCAGGTTAAAACGCCCAACAAGCAAAAATTAGTCTTTTAAATGAATCACAAACAACCCAGCTGGACATTTTGACAAGATTAGTTCTTGTGCTAATCTAATGGCAACAACTCATTATAAGTGCAAATGTGTTTATATTGACACAGAATTCAGTTTCCTGCTGACAACTTTAATTTGTTTGGCAGATCTCTTCATACTGTCAGTTACAGAACATGGAGAAATAACAGATCTGCTCTCCTGCACAGGTTCAGTCAGGTTAATGCTTGGATGTACCCAGATCAGACATGACATGATGAATCCTGACATGTGAAGTAAAATATAGTAATTATCTCTTTTACACAACTCATGTTGGCAGCTGGGATTTATTAGGCAGCAATGGAACATTTAGTCATTTGAAAATGGGAAGTAATCAGGATTTGAGACTGATGAAGGATGAATTGAAACACCTGGACAGCTGGGATCAGAGTATCTCCTGGACTGCAGCCTTGTGGTGAGTTCCCAGTCTGCGATCAAACTGGTCCAAGCAAGGAATAACGGCGAATCGGTGAAAGGCTCATGATGCATGTGGAGAAAAACATCTTGCCAAAGTGGGCCAATCCAACAATCTACTCCAAGTAGAGCTGCTGCTTCTCCACATCACAGACAGTCAGTTGAGGTGCTTTGAACATCTTATGGAGAACTTTGGGTTCTGCCATCCTCAGTAAGGATGCTGCAGACCACTACTTGATGGAAACGACATTTCCTGATGACTTTGGCCGACTCTAGCAGGGTAACGATCCCTATCACAAAACAACACTGGTTCAGGAGACTGACAGTGAGCTGAGGTGCTGATTTGACCTCCAAATCCCAGATCCTAACCCAACTGAGCTGAGTACTCTGAGCAAACATGAAGTACAGGGCAACATAATTAGCTAGGTGGTCATAATGTTATGCCTGATTTGTGAAATAATGCTTTTTATTTTAGAAAGTTAATGTGGATGTGTAGAAGTCATTAAATGTGTTATGATTAATTTAGAGGCCTCGACAGAGGCAGAAACGTTCCAGCGGAGGTTCAGTCTGTTTTCATTCTCAGTACGGTGGAAGAATGAAATCCTGGAACGGAGCTGCGGGATTCACTCTTTCTGAAAATTAACACGCTTACATGTCGTTTGCTTCCCTTTGGTCGCAGCTCATGTCATGTGCTGGTTTAAAACTGGAAACCCAAATGAAGGCGAGGTTCCTGTGGGGCGAGAGCAGAAAAGGAAATAATCTATTATAGAAACTGGAGGCTGGCAGGCGGGATGTCTGCTGAAACAGGCTGACACACCGAACATGGCAGAGAATAAAGACAAGATTACACCAACCAAACAGGACAGAAATGTAAAACACAACCACTGAAGATAAGTGAGTAAACTGAGGAAGGCAGTGAATGACAACCGATCCGTGTTCTTCAGAAAACGATGGCCTGGTGTCAGTTTCACCTGTGGCCTGGTCTGGTTCCCAAGAATGGAGCAAGAAATAACTTTGAGCAATTTTTTCTTCAAAAAGTAATCACCATTTTTAGGTTTTACTAAATAAGTTTCACAAATCAAAGCTGTTTATGAGTGGGGAATAATTCCCACCAGCATAAGAACTGTACTTCACCTGCACATCTCATCTTTAGCCAAAGGAAAATGCTCTTTCACAACTGCAATAAAGGTTTTATAAATCTCAAATTGAGCTTTTGAACTACAGCTGATTCTTGTGCCTTTTTAACACAGCCCAACATATCAAACCCAAAAATATTCACCCCTGCATACATACCAGCCTCATTGACAAAAATAAATCTACATCTGCCATGGGGTATGAATAATTCTGGATTAAATTTTTTTTATGGGAATAACAATAAATAATAGAAGTTTTTATAGGAAAAAACTGACAACTTTTATTTGTCCCCTGATTCTATGGCACCCTGGGCAGAGAGCCATGTCGTCCATATTAAAACTGTTTTGGGTTCAGCTAAACCAGAATAATGACGACTGAACGAGTCAGTACAGTAAGTCGACTCTCCTTCAATAGGAAGCTTTGTGAAGTATGTCAGCAAATGATTACACCATATGGGCATAGCACTCTGAAAAGCACTTAATATTAATGAGTTAAATAATTAAAATCTTCTATTATTCATTGTAAAACCTAGTTTGGCTTGGCTTTCTCTGTTTGGCTATGATTTTATAAGTGTTGTATCTGAAGCAGTTAATGAAGGGAGTTTGTTCAGTTGAAGGATGTTTGTGTGGATTTGCAAAGAAAAAGAAAACTTTCATGTCCAGAAAGTTTAAATGAGAGGTAAAGTTAGGCCTCTGACTACTTAACATCACAAACGCTCAATCCCTTGAAGCTCTTGCATCAGTCCAAAGCCGTTCCAAATCCTCGGTGCTAGACGTGGCTTCCTTCACCTGCCTGACAGCTGTGAAGTGGAGGAGAGCAAAGTGCAGGGAGCGAGGAGGCAGGTTGGAGGCTGTGAATAATAAAATGGTTTAATGCAAAATATTACATTTAAAAGTCCTGATGTTTCTTATTAGGCAAAATGTCAGGTAGGGAACATCGTCTGCCACATCACTGAGGGATGGCTTTGCATTTCAAGCCATGCTGAGCTTTTTGATGGAAGAAGTGCTGTCTGAGAGTCGGGGTTGTTTCTTTTTCTATTTTGCACCCAGGGGGTTGTGGGAGTTGTTATTGGGGCTGATGGTGTCATGTCGTTCAAAGATCAGTGCAGGGTTGGATCTCAGGGGGCGGACAGAACCGAGCGTTTACCTTGACAACATCTCTCTTTGGATTACAGCGCATTCAGAGCTCCGACATCCTCTGCAGTATTTTTTGAGGTTCTTTTTTTTTAGAATGTCAGGAACTGCTTACTAAGAAAATAAAAGTACACATGAAAACACAAAGATATCTGAAAGAGATGCAAAATGTAGAAAGCAGTCAGCTGTAGTCGGTAGCCGAGTGGAAAAGCAACACCGGTTCTAAAACCTGCAAAGCAGATGCTAACAACAAAAGGCTGCTGAACGCGTTTTATGTGGGCCATGGAATAAGAAATGGTTCGCCCCTCCTCTCCCCAATGAGCATTGAATTAATTAGGTTTTTTAGGGATCTAGGTTTGTTTCCTCCCATGCTGTGCAGAAAAGGTTGTAAATATTGAGCTGAGGCAGCATCTGAGAGGCAAAACTTCAGAAGAGTTTAATATTAAAGTGGAACTACATCCCAAATCATCCATTTTTAATTGCTGATAAACTGTCTAAACAGGTTAGTCAGAGATTTGTTTTTATGTTTCTGTGTGAATTTTGACATTTTCATGTAAATTTGTCAAGTTCTGCAATATTTTCCCTAAAGTCTTGTTAGTGCTGCCTGCTTTAGGTTGAATGTTGCTTTAAGCAGCTGAATTTTCCTGTTGCTTACAAACAACTCGCTCAGCCCCACACTCTCACTCAGGCACGCCCCCTGGTGGTGAGTCAGGAGTTGAAGTAATGATCATTTATTGATTGCATTATGAGCTTTGTAAATGTGTGAATTTTTTTGGCAACATGGACAGAGAGTGGAATGTGTCTGCTGTGACTGCAGGCGGTTTGCTGCAGGAAGTGGGAGGAGCTTACAACGGCAGAGTTGCAGCGTTGCTGCAGACCGCCATAAGTCTTCAACAACCCAGAGAAAACGTCACTAGTTGTTTTTTTAAGATGCTGGAGGATCTGAAATTCCACTAAATATAGCAACAAAGTTCGTCCACCCTCTTGGACACACCCTTCATCGTGTCTTGGCTCCGCCCATTTTGGTGAAATTTTTCAAAATTTTCCAAGAGAGATCTGAGATTATGTTTTCACTGAAGGGTTGGTTTCAATCCACATTTTTTTCTCTTAAAAAAATATCTGCACTTCCTGTAAATGTTTCAAGAAACATTTACAGTCGACATTGTTAAAGAAATCAAGCAGCTTTTATTCATGACTTTTTGTTCAAGCTGTTTTTTATAAATAAACTAAGACTGTTCTGCAGAATATGACAATTGGTTGGGCTACAATTTCTCGACAGTTTCTCTTTACACATGTTCTTCATGCTGGGGGAGATTTCTGCTGTTGTTGTCTCTCAGCGAGGGATCCAACATGGTGGCATGGAGACGGGCTCCAAATGATTAAAATCTGGTTTTCTATCCAAAAAGAGAATCTCTGAAACATTTCAGGACTGCAGTGTATATATGAAGAAAAGGTAACAGCTTCAGCTAAAACCTAGAGACGCAGTCTGTTCATTTATTTAGGAGTGGAAATAAAATGACTTAAATGTGAACTAAATTTAATAAAGATAGCAAAAGCAATGAACAATCTCATATTCTGCGATTAATAAACCAGCTGCTCTGATTTGAAAAAAAATGAAAACAGTAAAAACAAAATAGTCCTCCTTCATAATGTCTACCTATTGATGTCACTATTTTTATTGTATTTAAACCTTCCTGATATTTTCAGTTCTTTGAATTTGTTGCTAACTTTTGCATCGATTCGCTGCTCAGATGAAACTCTGTGTTGCCTAACAACGGATCTTGCTGGAGGCTTTTTCTACAATTGTTCTCTGAGGTCATAAACTATTTTTCTTTTGAATATGTGCAGCTGAGGAGGTTTTGATTCATGCATACTTCGTAAAGTCCTGAAACTTTATTATGTTTCCTGTGAGGGAAAGGCATTTCTTCTCATTCTGACAGTTACTCAGAGTTTCTGTGGCTCATTTTTAATAATTAATTTTGCTTTTCTTTGCATCTTTATGTGTTTTTTATGTCTTCCTCCAAGCAGAAAGTTATGTAAAATATTGAACGTATGTATATGAATTCTGACATTATTACACCTTTCAGACATTATTATGGTTAACTTCCTTCCACCTTGACTTTCTGTCTGTAGTTTCTGTGAGAAATTTAATTTCAGACACTTGTGATTCTTATTATTGGAATATATTTTATCTCAAGCTGCAGGACGCCATCTGTTTTCATCTTCTGTTTGACAACATGTGTTTGTAAAATGTCAGAGCATAACTTTAATCATTGATATTTTCAGAGCAGCTGCTGAAAAAGACTTTTTCTGTTTGTCCACCAGTTCTTCATCGTACTGCTGATAATTCTTCTGGCAGAGCTGATCCTCCTCACCCTCTTCTTTGTGTACTCTGATAAGGTGAGTTTGGTGTGCTATGCTATGCATACTTTGTTTTACCTCGACTTGTTCAGTTTATTCATGCATATTTAATTCTCTCCTCTTCTGATTTTCACTGGACCTAAATTATAATTAAAGCAGCTTTAATTTATATTCATTCCAGCTTTAGCTGTCAGAAAACAAAATGACTCTGCACAAATGAAATGTGGTTCATCAGGAGCTTTTAATACGGCCACCATTAAAGCACTAAGTGTTCCTTTTCTAAAAAAAATAGATAAAAAGTTTTGATTTTGATAGTAAAATCATCAGTCATGTAAATGACTGCTAAAATTGGTGGTGTTATTTTAGCTGCTTACCTGATGTTAGAAGCTACAGATGCAGCTTCATTCCTCAGTCTTGTCTGTGAGTCTCCAGCTGGACCTGCCAGCAGCAGGTCTGAGCACGGACAGCAGAAACAAATCGGTTCTGATCAGTTCACTGGCTGGAGGATGGCCCTGCATGTTCAACTCTAAAGCTAACAGAGAGGGAATACCTTATTACCGTATTTTCCGCACTATAAGACGCACCTAAAAACCTTCAATTTCCTCAAAAGCCGACAGTGCGCCTTATAATCCGGTGCGCCTTATATATGGACCAATATTGAGCCACAACAGGTCCAGCAACGGACCTTACCACAGGGGCCGCGTTTCATTGGCTAATGCCCATTTTAGGTCACAGTGCAGCTACCACGTGCGTGACCGTCTCACAAACACAAGCTACAGTAGTAAACATATGCTAATGTACATTGTGGATCATCAAAACCATGAATGCCGACTTACCCAGCCTTGCAAGAACAATAGGCATCAGTGATCTTGTCCACAGCTATATTTATGCTGAGGGTGTGAGGATCTGCTGTTTTCCTCATCTATCGGTAGCTTTTAGCTGTGACGCGCACAATGTTGGAGGCATCCAGTGGCTCAAACACCTTGATGTCGTCCAAAAAAGATGACATGAACTTGTTGGTTCCCCTGTCCATTGTCGTGGCTGATATGTTGTGAAAATCCGGCAGAAATGCTACGCTAATTAACTCAGATCGAAATGAAAGACGTCATGTTTACTCAGACATGCAGTAGGCTGCTTACGTAGTTGGTCCACTACGGTAAGCAGCCGCCAACTTCTTTTTCCCCCGTAGAAGAAGTAGTGCGCGGTGCATGCTGGGATAGCTGTCAGAACACTGGTTTGTTAATAAAGTTTGATAATACATTTAAAGGGGGGGAGGGGCAGGGGAAGAGAGACAGAGACTGCAGCGGCAGCGTGTCGGTTGGTCTGTGTTACCCAGAAAGCAGTTGGGCATAATATCGCAACACCAACACCGTGAGTGAAACAACGGCTGGGCCAGCCTACTATATAAAGTACTCGGGGACCATTTCTTTATTAATGTGGATGTGTAATAATAGAGTATGAAGCGTGTATTCTATGCGCCTTATAATGCGGTGCGCCTAATGTATGAAAAAAGTCCTAAAATAGGCCATTCATTGAAGGTGCGCCTTATAATCCGGTGCGCCTTATAGTGCGGAAAATACGGTAAACAACAGGTACCTGAGCATAACGGTCTGAACCACACTCATCTGGACGCCAAGCTCTGGTAGAAATGATGCAGCTGGTTTTTCTTTTAGTTGTTTTTTGTTGTTGTTGTTTTTCTTGCTAAATTTTATCCTAAACAGCCTGAGAGAGTTGGGCTTGATTCAAGTTTGTTGTGCACGTCTTTAAGACTTTTCTTCTTTTTCTCTATTGTCTACTGGGACAAACAAATGCATCTAATCTAAATCTATCTTTTTGACTCCACTTCTTCAGTTCAAACCTACCAACAGCTACACTCAATCCAAATAACTAGAAGTAAAATTTAGCTTTCCTAGAGCTATTTTTCTGTTATTTCCTGTTTTAATTATTTAGCTGAAGTCTAAGCTAGCAGGAAAGTTACAAAAGTTTAAATAATTTCTCTGTACAAAGGCAACAGTCAGGAGTTGAGTAAAAAAAAAATCCAGAGCCTGTTTATAAACACATTTTTATGTAATAAAGACAGTCACCAATAATTGAAAGAAAGATTGGATGACAAAATGTTCCAAAACCTGCAAAAATCCCTAAAACTGATCAGGGAGGAACAGCAGCAATTCTTCCCAGGATTCTGTCCTGTCAGGTTAGATGGGGTTGCCAGATATGGCGAATGTATCTGGCAACCCCAAATATTTGAGCCCCATTTCCAAGCATTTTGGCACAGTAACCACGCTAAACATCACCAAATGATTGGCAGAGTGAAGCACGGTGGGGGCTGCATCATGTTTTGGGTTGCATTTTCTCATCAGAAGCTTTTTATGTATTTATTTAATGAGGTCAGATGATTGGGTCTCATTTAGAACCTCAACATGAGCTCAGATTCACGGCAGATAAAGTTCTGATAACCTTCCAAACATTGAACTTTATTTACAGAATAAAAGCATTATTTCATTCAGTCGGGTTGTGGGATCCTGACAGTTTCCTACTGAAGAAAACTGAATGCTCTGAATCCAACAAGGTATTAAAGGCATGCACACATATGCAGTGAGAGGTTATTGCAACTTTTCCTTCGTTTCCTGTAGACTTATTTTTCTTTTTTATAGTTGAGCTGAATAGAATAAACCGAAGATTGAAAAAGTTTCAAAGTGATTTATTGTACTCTCTTTTTCATATCACAAAACCTGGAAACTTAACAGGAGTGCTGACAATTTTAGAGCCATTGTCGGCTATATAAATAATGAAAATACTTTTCAGCCTAACATATCATATGTTACCTATTGAAAATAACTCCACTCCACTCTCAGCTGTTGATGTAGGGAAATGTCAGCCTTGGCATGTCGGTGTCTTAAAGTAATAAGAGTTTCCCAGTTGTCTTCCAGGGTCAGAGCCCCCTCCCCCCCTGTTCTTGTATATTTAGTATTTTCTGCAGCAGAAGCTTGAATGTCTTCATGCTAGCGTTAGCCCAGCAGTCAAAGGTCAGGGTACCAAACCGCACCAGTTGGCTCCGTGTAATTAGCCTGCCGTGTTTCCCATGACCTCAGCAGGTGAAGTCAGGTGAACGTCTGGGGCGACAACAGATGGAGTTATTTCAGGCTGCAGATATTACCCGACTATATTATCCACAAGTGTTTCTTCACTGCGATGACAACTTGTCTTTCACAGTACAAGCACTTACGACTTCTGTTTGTTTTCAAGGACAGTTTGTTGATAGATGTGTTTTTTCTCTCCTACTTTTAACCCTCGGGACGTCAGCTAATTTTCCGTCTTTGTTCAAAGGTTATTGCTCAAACTTAAACTCTCAAGCAGATAAAGGAATTCATTTAGCAGCCCATCAGTTCTCAGATTTGGATCAGCTCTCACAGGCATGCCAAGCCAGGAGTAAATATGTTTGATGCCTTATCAGCAAAATATTTCTGGCTTAACTTTTTATGGAGAAGGGAAAAAAAAAAGAAGAAGAAATCTTGATCCCTCCTGGGGAATTTAAATGGAGAGCCTCTTTGCGCTCCCGTCACCTGTGAAGTCAGAAAAAGATAGCGAAGCAGGGCTGAGGATTTTTTTTCCAAATGAGAAATGAAATGAGTTTGCATTAATAAAGGATTGGATGTTGCTCTGGGAGAACTCTCTGATCCACACATGTTCCAGTAAATCCCCCATAACGATTCATGTTCGTCCCATCTCGCAAAATTACAGTGAGTTTAGACCTAATGGGATGTGAAGCTGCGATAATGTGGATCGGGAGCAAATCTGTTTCCTTTATTGGTCTTCAAATGTCATCGGCAAGTGAAGCTATTAAAGCTAATTATGGGAACTTTCAGCTGACTTCTAAACAACACGCCTGCAAAGTTAAGGGGATTGTTTAGGGCTGGATCATGAGTTACAGACCAACTGAAAGTCGAGATCAGATGAAGGACAAGCGCTGTACATCACATCCAGCAACAAGAAATTGCTTTTTTTGTCTTTTTCGCTCCTCAATTTCCTCATCTTAAGTGAGATTACATATGCTGTGTGAGGCTCTCGGCATCCGCCGCTGCAGGCTGTGATCAGAGGAATCTCTAATTCACTTCTCCTATTTGATCCTCTAATCACAAGGCATTTATTAACAAGTCTGGAAGACATACAGTTGTTGGCAGCTTTTAAACATAAATCAGCCTGCAAGACACAAAATGTATCTTTTAAATAGGCCATGTGAAAGTCATGAGTGACGCCTCGTGTGAACTTCAATCCTCCTTGTGTGACAAGCTGTCAAACACATGGAGAACGCACCAAAAAGCTGGGAGATGTTCTTCTGAAAGCCTTCGTTTAGCTGGTCGTTCTCTCACATTTCCACCTGTTTATTCCAGCATTAGAGGCGCCTTTCTCCCCCCTAATGGAGAAATTCTTGTTCATCTTCCTCAGCCCAGCAGTTGTGCCTGCAGGTATGTGTGTGTCCTGCTTTTTTCCCTCCGCAGCCCTGAGATGTTAAGCTTCCTGATTAAATGTTGTGTAGAGGCGCGTAGTATAATAAAGGCCGGGCCTGCAGTTAGCAAGCAGCTGACTGCAGCAGATGGCTGGACCACAAACCAGATTACAGCCATCCGTCTTGAACGCTGTGACCTCATTGCGCCTTCGTCGCCCAACACGCCCAGCCGAACCCTGCAGAAGGTTTATTAGGTCGGAATGAGAGCGAGCCACAATACGCAGCCAGAGAGCGGGGCGGGGGGTGAGGGGGGCCCGTAGGGGAGTGTGCAGATGGAGGTGATAGAATGAGTGAAATAAGATGTCAAAACCTTTAATTTACCTTAGAAGGAGCTCCAGTCATGAAGGATGAACCTGTATTGTGTGGAAGAGTTTCATACAGCAGCCAGTGGAATTACTGAGGCCTTCAAAAGTCACCTAACTTGGAAATAAAGTCAAAATCAGTTTGATTTAATCTGAATCTAAATGCACCTCTTCCGTTTCTGGTCTCAGAGGTTGACCAGAGAAGAACAAGCATCATGGAGACTAAGGAACCCAGCAGCCGTTAGCAGCAGGGTTAGGTTTAGAACAACACTCCAAGTTCTGAAGAAATGAGTCTGCAACAAATGATGCAGGTGCACAGCAAATATGGAGGAAGGTGAACTGGTCTGATGAGGCTGAAATCACAAGCAAAAAGTCATGCATGGAGGAAACGTGATACTAAGCATCATCCTGCATATTCTGTCCCACCTATGAAACACGGTGGTTGCAGGATGATGCTGTGGGTTGTTCTCCCACAGGGACAGGGGATATGATCAGAGTTTGCAGGAGGCCAGAGACTGAGGTGGAGGTTCACCTTCCAGCAGAAAAAGCAGGCCAAACATAAAGCCAGAGATCTAATTGTATGGTTTAAATTCATTAGTTTTTGGTCTCTGTTCCGCTTGGCGTTCACATATGTATTTGAATTGCACCAGAGTTCACTTCAGCCAAACCTAGGCCAAGGTTTGTAGGTGAATCAGAGTTTGCTTTTTTTTGTTTTTCACCTTCCCAAATGAAGCTGACTTTCTAGAAAAACGGACTAGAGTTCAATTAAAGCAGACTAAACAGGGCTGGTGTGAACGCACCCTTAGGTCCACACCTCCTCTAACACACATGGATAAAATAAATGGCTCATTGGCAGAATCCTGAGGAACCTGATGACGTGGTGTGGAGGTAATTTAGCTGTTTAATTCAGGTGTGAATTAAACTTTTAGACGCAGTGATGCGTCTAAAAGTTTCAGACCCCGGCTCTAGATGCAAAAGATGGTGACTGTAACACGGCTAAGTGTGGTAATATTCAGACAGAGTACTTGCCTCCCATGTCTCCCTGTACGGTCCCGTCTGTATAGGCGGGACACTGTTCAGTCATTAGCCATGCGTTACTTTGCCAGACCAATTCCAGACGTTGAGGGTCCGTTTACCTGCCTGTGTCTTGGCCTGAGGCAGCGCGGGTTTCCAGAGCAACTGAAGGAAATAAGAGTCATGTTTAATGATGTGCTGCTGGTAACCTCTGACTCTGAAGCTGTCTGCCTCCAGATCATTTAGACTTTCAGGATTGTAAAGCTTTTGTCCAGCTCTGTGTAGTGAGATCAAGAAGGAGACGTAGTTAGTGTCTTTGTTTCCAGAGAAGCTGGCAGTTGAAGCCCTGTGGTTCGGTAATGATCATGGAAAGGAGACGGGTTATGTTCCAGAGGGGTTCAAAGTAACTAATTATGGTTAAAATATCATGCATAGAAGATCATTTGCTTAATTTAACCCTAAAAATGTGTTCAGCAGATGAGCTGAGGAGATAAGCCTCCGATTCTTCTGTGAGGCAAAACCGTGTTTTACTTTCATTCTCAAAAGCAGGAAGCAGTGGGAGTATTTCTGCTGGATGTTCTGCTTTGACTGCAACCAATTTAATTTAATCAGTTTAAATAGAGTGACTAAAACAATCTGGCCTTTATTGCAAAGAATAGGCATCAACACCATGTTTTACCCCATGGGATGATTTATGGAGCCTCTTCTGCTGGAAAACAGCAAATGGTTGTGATGGAAAGTCTTGCACTTTTAATTTATTCTACGAGGATACAGAGTACAGGCCTCATTACAGTTTTGCTCAAGCATGACCAGATATCTTCCCAATGTAACTACATTTGTTTGCATCAAAGCAAAACAAATAACCAATCCTCCGTTACAGAAAAAACATAATTGTTCAGAAATGAAAGTAATATTCTTGGCTTGAGCTGGTATGAAATTTTCACAGCAGGATATCTTGAATAAAAATATTGGCTAAATGGTGCTTCTGTTTACACAAGGATGAAAAAAGAGCGTATGATTATTGAATTCACTTTTATTAAAAAGCAAGAAAAGCAATTATTACTACTACAGCTGCAAAAATAATAAGCTTTTCACAAAATCTAATGCAGGTTGTGTTCTGTTGATTATTTTTTATTGTAGAGATGCTTCCTGGCAATAAACCTTATAATGTTAAGCCTGTTTATCTCCCTTTAAATGGAGCCACAGCAAGTAAAACTGCATTTATGTGTTTAGCAGCAGAGTTCAGTCAGAGGGTTTCGCCTTTTAGCTAAATGGCATTTTCTCTCATTTATGTTTTTTGTCTAATTTTTTGGACTAGATGACTGAATATTTAAGAAAGACCAGATCAGTCCAAAAGAAAGAATGGATGGTTAAAGCATATTAAAGTCTTTGTTTCTCACCTTTCTAATATAACTGAGAAAATATTTCCATTCCGATGCCGTCCTGTGTCGTCTGTCTGTCTGGCCAATCTGTTCCCTAAGCTACACACAGCTTCAGGCTATTAGCATGTTTTATTTTAAGTGTAATTTTCTTGTACCTTCATTTTCATGCAGAGAACCTTTAATAGTCTCACTGTGGAAGTAAAAGTAAATGTGTAACTTGGTGTAAAACTCTTGACTGACGTATTCTTTAGCTCATTAACATCTTGTTTTTGAGCAGCATCAGTTCATCTTTACTATTCGTGGTTCTTGGTGGATTTTTTGGCACGTAGTATTTCAGCTGCCAGAGGCAAATCCTGACATGAAGTTTCGACTGGCTGTGAAAGTCCCAGAAGAACGAGAATCTGACTGGGGAGCATATTGGAGCATATGACCGTGAATGATAACGCTGCTCCTTGACATCTGTGTGTGTAAACTGTCACTTATCGCTGGTTTCCAAGTGGTTAAAGTTGTGAAACTAATCAAAGTAGAAGAATTTTCAGGTAATCTCTCTGGGAGGGAAATGTTTGCTTATGGAGGTCTCCTGTCAGCGGACCCAGAACAGGCCAGCATACAGTTATTCCAGAGTTTGTACTTGGTTGTGTTTATGCACACTCCCATATACACCATCTGGGATCCAGTGTTTCACAGATGGGCTGTGCTTTTTATTTCAAGCAGCTGTGTTCAGAATGGTAATGTCTGCACCACACAACCTGCAGAGTAGGTTGATTATTCAGAGTTTGTGGGAATCTGACTCTGCAACGCTTTTAACTACTTCCTGTTTTCTATAAGAAGTTGCGCCTGAGGCACCATCTGCCTAAACGGCAGAGGCAACCTTTATTGTCTGTTCGCAACATTTGTGATTGCGAAAACACAAATGTTGATTTGTGATTTAGGGTGCGTTCACACTGTTTAGTCCGCTTTAATTGAACTCCAGTTTTCAGCCTAGAAAGGTGTGAATGTGTAAACTGTGATTCAGACTGAAATAAAAACTCTGGTCTGCCCACAAAGCTATAGGTCTCAGTTTGGTTAAAGTATATGTGAATGAAAGCAGACTGCCGACTGCTCCATATGCAGGAAGTGGAACATAGAGCAGGGAATTCTGGGTAAACACAACCAAAACAAACGTGAGTCCAACACAAGAGGGAGAAATGGTTTATAGTCTTTAACCAAAGAAAAATCCTACAAAAAGTTGAAATCCATTTTGTTTCTATTTAGTGAAGAAGGAAGCTGTGCCCTGTGTCTTCATCAGAGGTTTTTATATCTTTTGGTGCAGCGCCACCATAGGTGAGGAGGGGAAATGTTTTTTCAAAAAGTTTGGCTCATTTGACACAGCAGAGTGAAGGCAAATCAGACTGAGTCCACCAGACGGCTCTAAATATCAGATCACTCTCGCTTTTTTCGAGCCGTCAGCTCCGTCCTGAACCCTGGTGATGAATATTGGGTGTAGCATCACATCAGCGCTGACAGGTCCCAGTGGACCTGCTCTCTCAGATGTTACCTTGTCATCAAATCTGGAGCCCAGTTAAGAGAGAACTGGGTTCTCATGCTGGGATACTTTCCCTGTCTGCAGTGGGGTCAGGTGTGCTTAGTAAAGTGAGGCAAAGCTGAGGAAAAAGAGCCCAAACACCATCTGGTAATTTAAGAGAAATGTCTGTTATTGCTGTTGTCTTTGAGGACAGGTGGTGAAAGCTCTCCCTTCTGTTTATGTGAGCCCAGACATAAAATCCACTCTTCCCTTTATGCCGTCTACATACACACACACTAGTCACTTTGTTAGGTACACCTTATTAAGTTGGGTTTTTTAAATCTGAAATATTCTGGTCCATGTTTGCACAGCAGCATCACCAGCTGCAGATCTGTCTGCTGAACATGGTGACAGTCTGCCATTCCTCCTCATCCCAGAGGGGGCGCTGTGGCTCTGAGTTCAGGTGACTGAGGAGGTCATTAAAGATCAGATTTATGTTCAATAAACCAACTTAACTTTAACCATTAACCTGCTGGAAGTAGCCATCAGATGGGTCCACTGTGGGAACTAAAGGGACAGCGTGGGATTTAAATGATGCTCAGTTTGTACGAAGGAACACAGAGAAAACGTGGAAAAATATCCCACACACCGTCCTGCCACCAGCATCACATCCATCCAACCAGGAGAAGTTCGTCCAATCTTTAATGTCCAGTTTTGGAGAACCTGTGTGAATTACAGCTTCATTTCCTGTTCCTGTCTGATAGCTGATGAGGGCGTCTGGTTGCATCCAGGGATGGTATTCCAGGTGCTTTGGTTGCAACAGTCTGAACTCTGGCATCAAGGTCCACACCGCTTTGACTCGCTGAAAGTTTTCTTTTTGCCTCTGGAGACTTGACAGGTGATAGTGAGTCAAGTCCAGTCAAGATTGTTTCATAGTACAACAAGCTAGTTCAAAGGGCTTTACATGTTCAGAACCTAAAACGGCAAACAAGCAACAAACATCACATGTTCACAAACGCCATGATCAAAATCATCAAAAATCATTATCAGATATTTAAATGGATACTAGAATTAATCAAAGTTATTATGAATCAAAGGCAGCTTTAAGCTGGTGGATTTTTAGCCTTCATTTAAAGAAAATCAGTTTTTCAGCAGTTTTGCAGTTTTCTGTAAGTTTGTTCCAGATTAGAGAAGCATAGAAGCTGAATTCTGCTTCTCCATGTTTGGTTCCGGTTCTTTGGATGCAGAGCAGAACCAGAAGATCTGAGAGGCCTGGAAGGTTGATCTTTAATGTTTTGTGGTGCTAAGCTGTTCAGTGATTCATGAATCACAGTTTCATTAAGTCTGTTCTCCAGGGAGCCAGTGGAAGGACTGTAGAACTGAGGTGATGCTTCGTTTTCTGCCCTCCTGGTTTTAGTGAAGAGAAAAACACGAGCAGCAGCGTTCAGGATTAGGATCGACATGGATGAGTTTCTCTAGCCCTTGCTGGAACGTTAGTTTTTTAACGTTAGAAATGTTTTTCAGGTAATAGAAGGCTGACTTCGTAACTGTCTTTATGTGTCTCTGAATGTTCAGTAGTTTCTAGCGGTACTAACTGAAGCTGTGTGCTGACAGTTGATCAGTCGGTTCTGAGATGTTTGAACACCAATCAAGTTACTTAAATTCTTTTCCTTTTATTTAAAACATCAGCAAGTCGCTGATGAGTAAATGCATTAACTTGTTGCCATGGCGATTTGTGTCAGTTGAACAGGTGAGCCTAAGAAGGTGACCAATGATTTTATTGTGCTCCCCCCTGTTTTGTCTCCGTTTCCCCGGCTGGTCGGCTGGACCTGTCGGACTGCAGTGATGAATGTTCTGTCCTGTGTGCAGAGCCAGACCTGGCTGCCTGGAGGAAAGCACAAGCTTATCTTTGTAATGAGAAGTGTGAGCTGTGTCTCAGGCCTTTGTCAACACATGCCACACATGAAATATTGCACTGATGCCCTTTGGCAACTTTCAAATAAAATTACTGGAAAGGAACCTGGATGTTGCCTCTTTATGTTGTCGCTGAGGACTTTGCAGTTCCAGCAACAGAAGCTTTAGTCAAGAACTTCGTTTTCCCCATGAAGTATTACGACAAAAATGTGTTTTATCTCCTCCTTTTTGTTCTGAGCTCATTTGCCTGACTCTCATCATTAGGTTTCCTTTCAGACTTTTAACAAAGACGCTCATGCGAGAAATGGAAAATGTGACAAGCCTTAGTGGAAACTTCTGTTGCTCTCTGTGTTTTTACTTTAAGGAGGCTGGAGGGGAGAGGGGGGATTCTCTCGTGACTGTGTTAGTGTGAGGAGTCAGTAATGAGTGAGCAACATCACATATAGCCCAGCATGGGGAGCAGATGATAAAAGATGGAACCGGAGTACAAGGCAGAGATTGATGATGCGGCTCATCATCTAATTTTCCTGCAGAGGGACAGATATGGTAAGACCAGCAGATCTTCCTCTGCATCTCTGAGAAACAGAGTGAGAAACAGCAGTGCAACATGGAATGATGCAATTATTATTTCAAAGCATTAAAGGGGGTGTGTTAAATGGCTTCTTGTGGCTAAAGACCTTAGATTTACCAAATAAAATCCCTCTAACATTTATGTCTGTTCTGCTGACGGATTTTGTTGCCTTGCAGCTTTAAAAACGAGGATTTAAAGTTTTATGGGATTTTTTTCTGCCTGATCTGAAGAATATTAGATCAGTCTGTCAGTACTTTTGTAAAGTTTTCATACCGTTTTAACGTTTTAACACAGGAATGTGTTCAGTGTGGTTCTCCTGCTGGAAGCTGAAACTCCAAGGCTCTAACACCGAGGTGTCCAAACTGTGGCTCAGGGTGTTTTTTTAATCCTTTGAGCATGCAGCATGTTTAAATGTTTGCAGATGGATCAACAGTATTATGACTTCCATTGGAAGTGGTTTTCTTCTTGCCACTCTGTGATGAAAGGTCAGATTTATGGAGTCACAAATGTCTGGTTGACGGATTCCTGAACCTGAGCTGTGACTCTCTGCAGCTCCTCCAGAGTTCTCTGGTTAACGCTGACCTCTTTGTTGATCTGTTACATAAAATGCATCAAAGTTTGTGGTTGTGGCATAAGAAGATGTGACTGAATTCAAGTGGTGTAAATGTGTTTGCATTTGTAGCAGCATTTACAGCATAAAGGCTTCAGGAGCCAGGCACAGCGTCTTCTATAGAAACCAGGCTGACAGTATAAACTGGCTGCTTCATTTTATTTCACGTTCTTGGCGAGTAAAATCCTTTTTCAATGAGCAGAGAATGGCTGAAAGCACCTTGCTTTGTTGGAAACTGACACACAGGATGAACCTCTTTCTTCTGCTCGCATTTTAAAAACATTCCCTCTTCTCTCTCCCTTCAACGAAGCATTAACTGTAGAAGAAAGTGTGATCCCTTTGTCTTGATTTTTTTTTACTCGTGAAAACAACATACAGTATTACATCGCTGTGTCATTTTTCTTTCCCAGCCGTAATTATCTCATATCTGAGGAGCCTCCTGGTCTCTCTCTCTTGTTAGCAAATCCTCGCAGGCACAGCAAACAGCAGGAGAGCTGGGCTCTGAATCTGTATTTCATTAACACATCCAATGAGATATTAATCACCAGACATGACACGACCCTAAGCACGTTGTCGAGGTTCAGTCAAGAGGAAAATGATGCGCTTGTGCTGTGAAAGGGCAAGTTTTAGCGAAACAGTGTCAGAACCACAAAGTCTGAATTATTATTTTTGAAGTGTGTTAGTGATGATTTGAGCAGCTGACAGTCGTATCTACACAGACTGTTAAATGTTTAAAATGCTCTTTTATTTCAGACTTATGGGAGTGAAAAGGGAAAAAAAACACATATAGCTTTAGATTTAAAATAATGAATGAATGATTTGCTTCTCACACTTTGTTTCTCCTCCCAGCAACGGGCCGAACCGCCTCCTAACGCCGTGATGATGCAAATAAATGGCTTCAAGCAGGAGAGGACTGGCCGCAAGGCCCAGAGCTCAAATATTATAACCAAAAAAGTATTTTAAAAATCATTTTAAATAAGTTTTGAAATTATTTAAAATTACTTAAAATAATTGGTTGATATCCTTGGAGAATTTTGGACTAATCCAGTCAGATCTGTCGGTCCTCGCTGACTGGAGCTGAAGAGGAGCAGAAATGTGCAGAAGAGAAGAGGAAAAAGGCTAAAAGCCGACGAGTGAACTCAGAAAATATGCCAAACTGGTTTATCATGAAACTGTTAGAATTAATACAATTTAAAAATAGCTGAAAAAAAATAATTTTTACTAAATAATATCTGGGTAAATTTTAGCTAGAAGGGTAGAAATGCTTATTATAGGAAATTAAGACTTATTTTATTCTGACTTAAAACATGCATAATAATGTTAGCCTACAGAGTTTTGTGTAATTTGTGTGCAGAACTTCAGTTTTGTTCTCCATCTCTGTGTCAGAGATGGAGGGATAATTGTGTTTGTTCTGAAGTAACGCTATGAACAGACAGTTTCTAACTTGGTGTTATTTTATCGTGCCATAAAGTTACACTTTGCATGTGTTACAGTTTATTATTAAGAAACATTAATACTGAAATAGATGATTTGTGGTAGCCAGAGAAATAAAACATGTGAAATTCTTTGTCAGTCATACTTTGATGAGGATCTGTTTAATTTTACATGGACATGTGGTCTTAATATGAGCATAATTATTTGTATGAACTGTATATTTCATAAAACACTGAGAAGACACCTGTAAGAGTTTGACATCTGGTTTTACTTCAATATGTAAAATGTCCTGGTGGAGAAAGAGCGTTTTAAAATGGCTGCTCTCTGTCATGAAGGCTGCTGCACTTGTTTTACCCAGCCATGTCTTCAAGCTGCATTCTTACTCTGTAACATACAGTCATTACCAAAGGAAGCGGAGCTCCGGTTGGGAGGTGAAAGATCCAGAAGCGTTTGCCAATTAGCTTCAACTGGAAGATTAATGACAGTCTGTTCCACCGCATTATGCAACCTTTTAGGTTCTTTTGAAGGTAATCTTTGTTTCATCTGAAGAACATGAGATAATTCAGAAACAAAAGTCTGTGAACTTCCAAATCATAGAACGATTCATTTTTGATAACTGTCTTAGCCTGGAAGAACAAAAATAGATTTTTTTTGCTGTAGTGAGTAGAGGCATGCTATGAAAGTAAAACAGAATCCCTCTCCATCTGTTACGCACAAAAGGAGCATGGATGAGCTTCCGCTGCAGCAATTGGCAAGAAGAATATTTTACCTGGAAAGGGGAAAAAATGGATTAAGTTAAATGCCAGGAAAATTTGGAAGCAGACATCACATCTGTACATAAAATGATGAGAAGAAAATGCCTTCAGCTACTGAATAATGTGCCCAGCACAGCTGTGGATGCACAAAAGACCTCCTGACAAAGCGACTAAACTGAAGATTTAAACACGGTCTTCAGTCTGGAGCTGGTTTGGAACTGGTGCTGGAGTCGCTCCTTTACTGGTTCTGGTTTGGAAATCATTCAAAGCGTATCTCTTATTTTAAACGTTGTACATACAAGCAGAGCAGACATAGACGAGCCCTTCACAAAATATAAATATAGATGTTCATTTATCGACATTTAGGTTCATTTATGGGTTTTGAATATTCGTTTGAAGCCCAATATTTATTTATCTTGATTGAAGAGGACAACTCTGTGTGCCTTTGTATGAACTGAACATGATTCTCTTGGGTAGCAATGGGCCTGAAAGAGAGTCGGCTGACAGATCCGCAACTTTGTAGCTGTTTTTAGAAACGCTTCAGAAAATAAACGTTATAAGCTAAAATCAATATCAGTAGGCCGGGCTTTGTAAAGATTGGCGATCGGCCAGAAAACTGCAATCAGTGCACTTCTAATTTCCTCATGACTAAGTATTGTACTGTCACACATAACTGAGTTCACTGCTGCGGATGCAGTGGGGTGAAACACGCTGCCTCTGGACTCCAAAGCAGTGCAGACATGTTCTCCAGAGGGCCGGATCGCCGTCTGGCAGCTGATAGAGGAGTCTGGGTTGAACATTCGGACACAGAAGGAAGCAGGTTGTTACCTTTTATCTCCTGGGATCAAACTGCCAAACGTCTTTTCATCCGTCTCTGACAGACACCGCTCAAAGTTAGCAGTAGCTTTAAATGGGGAAACATATTAATATTATGATTGACACATTTTACTGAACTTCAGGGATGCTTAACTCTTTATTCAACCATAAAAGTAAAAAGTTCATTGCTAATTTTAATCGTCATTAAGGCGAATTTCACTCAATCAGTCACTTTACTTGAACACAAAGTAACACTGCTGAGAAAATAAAGGCACCAGAAGAAGAGATATCAGGAAGTTTCCTTCATTTTCTCCCACAAAATCAAATACTTGTGGAATGAAATACAGCAGAATCTTCACCAGGTCTATTTGGACATTTCAGACCAGAACCAATCTCCTTCCTGATTGGCGTGACGGTTGGACATTCATCGTGTCCGTAGTTATTAATCATAACAGAACTGTGAAGAGCTTCTCAGGATTCGGTCCATTTGCTGTTGCTGCTCTTTTTCAAATAAACCCTCATGTTTGACTCAGCATTATTAGTCATTTCATGAGGAAAAACAACAATCCGTAAGCAGTCATACTCGGTCCTCTAAAAGCACTCTGCACAGCGTGGATAATGGCCTGATTGTTTACATCTATATGAAAACCATGTTGATTTGAAAAGGGGGAAATATGTGACTGCACAGCTGCAAGCACTCGAGCTGACGCTGCCTTCTTGAATCTTAACGCCACATAAAGACGGGGAGGAAAGCTGGAGTTCAGACGTCTGCCCTCGCTGAGCCGACCACTTCACGCCGAGGCGGCTAACCTCAGGCTAATGTTTTCTCTTTACCTGCAGGTGAGCGAGAACGCTAAGCAGGACCTGAAGGATGGGCTGGCTCTTTACAACTCAGAAAACAACATAGGCCTTCGAAATGCATGGAACATCATCCAGGCGGAGGTCGGTAGGCCTCACACTACACATTACACTGGTGTTACATTAGCATCAATGTTTAATCACCTAAATGCAAAGTTATTCTGACATATTCCAGCTAATGCATTTCCAGGCGTGTAGCTGTACCATTATTGTGACGTTAAAAACATCCAACCTGGCTGGTGGAGAAGAGTCCTTCCATTATTTAAGACCAACAAACTAATTAAAACACAGAGTTGTGTGCAGACTCTGACAGGTGTGCTTGTGTTGTGACGCCAGTGGAAGTGCTGCGGCGTCATAGCGTACTCGGACTGGCACGATGCCCTGAAGGAGAAGGTGGTTCCTGACCGCTGCTGCCAGGAGCATTACCAAAACTGTGGCCGCAACTCCACCAACATGTTCTGGAGCCGGGTGAGTTACAGCTTCCACTCACACAGAACAATTACAGTGTGGTCAAAAACGTCTCAAAAGACTCAATTATAACAAAGATTAATACAGAGTTTGGTTTTTATGGTTTCAGATACTAAAACCCAACAGTATCTGATCTGTGGAAGCAGGACATGCGCTCAGTATCGGTCTGGGCTCCTTTTGCTTGAATTCCTGCATCACTGCAGTCTGTGGTTCTGCTGCGGTTCAGGAAGCCCAGCTTGCTTCAAAGCCGACCTTCAGCTCATCTTTCATTGGTTCTGTTGTCCCACATTCACTTTGACAGCTGGCGTTAGTTCAGGCAAGTTTGCTGGTGTTGCCATGGTGATTAAAGCAGCTTTTGGTACTTTTCGGCAGTCTGGACCGGTACCAAGTTCAGTCAAGCCATTGCCAGTAGGAAGAATCAGCTGCAGTAGCCAGTCTTTCTCCCAAAGAGGGCAGCACTGAGGCAGTTTTAGGCAAATTATTGCAGAACAAAACAAATTTACACAAAAATGTAATAAATTATACAGAAACATAAAGGTAGCACAGTTTACTGACACAAAGGTTGATTTGAGGTTTAGTAACTCTTAACGTTCTTAAGACTGCTAATTTCTGTTGCTTGTTCTCTCACTTTTTTCTTCCACTAAACTTACCATCAACCCTTTTTGCCTCATCATTGTTGTGAAGCGAGTCGGTGAGCATTCTTCCCCAGGATTGTGTTGCCTATAACAAAACATTTCTTCATTAAAAATCCTTTTTATTGTTCTTCTATAATATTCAAATACATCACTATGTCTAATCATTCTACACAATTCATGACTTTTGCATTGTCAGTTGAATTACTAAAATAAATGATGTTTGAATTTATGAGACGTGGCTGAAAGAGAACATTTCTTGTTGTATTGTCCAAACCAGAACAGAGATGCAAACACCAAACACAAACAGATGGAAAGGGAGGGAAAAAAAGCAAAATAATATTGAGATTAATACGAAACAACCACAAACTGACAGCAGAAAGATTCGACATGAAAAGACCAACATCTAAAAATGATATCAGACATTAACAGCAGCCAAAACAAATCTGGAAAACATCTGAGGTGTTTTTGCTGATGCACAATAAGCTTACTAAGCTCTTTATCTCATGTTAAGTCTTTGTCATGCAAACTGATACACATGCAACATAAAATCCACCATCTATTGCACACTTGCTCCACTGATTGCATAGTAGCTGATTTTCATTTAAACCTGTTTAAACATTTCACTTGTACTGCAGAATTTGGATCATTACGGAGCTTTTTTTGTTGTTGCAGCACAACGTCCTCAACCCATTACAAGTCTAATTTCCTATTTAGTCTGGCGTGTGGTTTGTTAGCAGGTCCAGAGTAAAGGATTAAAAGCTGTAATGTAATTGCCAAAATGAGAATAGGCAGACAATGAGGTGGTCCAGTGGGAAAGCTCATCCCTGAAAGCTTGTGTGTAATCCTGCCCAGAGGAGCAGCTGCCTGATATTTCACAATCCCCCTCAGCAAGAAGCACCTCTTTAAGACCGAAACCGAAGTGAAGTCCCTCACCTCTGAATAAGGCAACAGCAGAGAAAGACGAGTGCCTTAATCTGCTCACATTCATCCACAGTCCTGCATATAGAAACCTGACCTTATGGGGAAATTCACGTGTTTTGACACCTCATCTGATATTTATCCATGAGGATGAAATGCCCTTTTTATTTAACTGGTTGGTTGACTTTTTCCAGGTGACTGAGCAGCTGAGGCCCAAAACTGCAACATTTCTGACACGACTCGCCTCCCACGCTGAAAAATGCTCATTTTCCCCTGTTTTTATTTTTTTCTTTGGCATTGCAGGGCTGTTTTGAGAAGGTGGAAGAATGGCTGGGTGAAAACAAGCATCTGCTGGGAACCATAGGCATGGTCATCTTGGTAGTGCAGGTGGGTGTAACAAAATATATATATTTCTTTCTCCCTCCCCTGTTGCTCTTTTATGCTTTTGCATGTGTCTGACAACATGTTAAAAAAGAGAATAGAAAGTGTGCATCCAGTGGCCCCCTGTGCCATCTTGTTCGATTGAGAAAGCTGTGAAGCTTTGGCTCGGTGGGCGTTCTGGGCTCCCACACATCTAGAAATATTGCGGCTCTGTTCTCTATTCCTGTCTGGAAGATTCAAAGCTGCGTGGCTTTGAGCCAAGGAGGCGGCAGTCAGGTAAGGAAGAGCTGTTAGACGATCGGAGAGCCAAGATAATGAATATAGAGAAGCAGGGAGAGTTGCAGATTAAAGCGTCACTTTTCTTCTGCTTTATATCCATCCCACTTTCACTCCCTAAAACAGGAACTTTGGTTTGTTTTGGAGCGTGATGTTCAACTGGGAGCTGCAGTCATTAATCTGGGAACTGAGTTTGTGGAGATTAAAGGTGTTTTCACACCTGATAGCCGGTAGAATCCGTTTGATTGGAAACCATAATTGCAACATTTTTGTCTTTGGTGAAAGACCACGAGCCGTTTCTTCTGCTAGCGCTAGCCTAGCATGTGTGTTTTGGTTGTATTTACCAGAATGCCTTGTGCTTTAGTCCACTTCCTGTTTCTGGAGCAGTCACCGTTCTGCTGCCGTTTAGATATGCATCCGAACGGCAGAGTTCAGGTCAGCCGAACCGAGACGGGGGTTCTTAGGACCAGAATTCATTCTTTGGTCCGTATCAAAGTCCAATTACGCATTCACACCTCCCCAGATGAACTGGACTTTCTAGGCAAACAGACTGGAGTTGAATTAAAGTGGATTAAACTGGGCTGGTCTGAACGCGCCCTGAATGAGAGACACATCCGTTTATGTGTATTTATGATAGTTTGGTGTGAAATAAAACCAAAAGTCTATCAGGAGATGGAAAAAGTCCACAACAGCTGCTCCTTTTTTCCTGCATAGAGAGAAATTTTATTAATTTAAAAGGGAAATGATGAGGATATTTGTTCCAGCCTCAGTTTTGTGTGTAATTTCTGCCACTTTGGCCCAGTTCTGGTTTATTCCCCTTTTCACAATCACAGATCCCAGTTTGCACCTTGATTTAGTCCTTCCTCATCCTGCAGTCGTCCCCGCCGGCAGCTGGAGTTATTTTATGTGACCATTTCTCTGCACTTTTCTGTCTTTTTTACTGAGCACTTTTAATATGCTGATGCTTAAATAGCTCTAACCAAACTGAATGCAGGCGCCTTGACTGAATAATTTACAAACTGTATTTCAAGAGAAATGTGTTGATGCTGAGGTAATAAGAGTGATAGCAGCAGTTTAAGCTGCTTCCAGTCTGTCACAGAGCACTTCAAGTAAAGATGAATCACCTGTTAAGGTGGCTAATAACCTGCAGCCTGCAGAATCAGGTGATTCCTCTGCTCCTGCTCTAATGTGCTCACAGATCTCTACAACCATTTTTCCAGTTCCTGTGATGAGAAGCTCAAACGACGTCTGTTGATTCGTCTCAACATTAAAAATCTGCTGAATTGCCGACGCAAGCTTTAGTTTTGATGCTCCACCTTATTAAGCATCATCTTCTGCTTCACATCTTCATATAATATCAACACATCATTTAGTTATTGACATGGAAAATTCAGCTTCTGCTTCACTTACTGAGACGAAGAGACATCGTCCCCTCAGCCTCTCCTGCTCCCTGTTAGGTTTTGTATTGATTCTAAAATCCTGCAGTTTAAATCTTTAAATGCCCCAAACAACATATCGGACTGACTGACCCCCCGTCCCCTGAGATCTACTGATAAACCAGGAAGCTAGCGCACAGATTGCTCTCTTAAATCGAAGGATAACAGCTTTTTTCTCCCTTTATTTGTTTGTTTTAAATAAGAAAAGTTGTTAACGACGTCAGGCTGGGTCGCATCCAAAAATGTGCTGGTGACTCAGTAATTGAGTCTCCTCAAAGCAAAGACGAACCTAATCAGGATTTAGTCGTGCGAGACTCCATCGACTCGTGCAAATCAACTCTTCCAATGATCGATGTGGCCGACATACGAGAGTCAGCAAGATGTTTGAGGAAACCTTTCCGCTCCTGGCTGCAGGCGGAGGTGAGAGCAGAGCGTCTAACGTCCTGCAGGCATCAGGGAGAAACGGGAGCTTTGGTCCTGATGGGACTGAATTCATTTCACATCTAATTACTGCAGCATCAAACTTGGCTTTTAATGTTCAACAGTGTTTTTTATTATTACACTATTTATGTAAATAAACTAAATTCTTTTAGTTACTTATTCATATTAATGAATGGAATGCATTTATTTATTTAGATAAATTTGTTTTTTAATAAATAATTGTATTATTTTAAGTTAGTTACAGATTTCGCATATCTTATATGAATGTATTTCATTTTAAACAGAGTTGAATTTATTTTATTTTTGAGTTGGTTATTTCTTCAGTTTTGTATAAATAAACTATATTTATTTATTCATTTAGATAAATGAAGTTGAGTTTATTTATTTCCATAAACTGATTTTTTTTTTTTATTTAAATCAGCCCGAATTGAATTTACTTGTTTAATTTATTTATTTAGTTTATTTACAGCAACGTATAGATTAGGATTTTTTACCCTTTAATAATAAACACCTTCATTTAAAAGCTGCATTTTGTATTTACTTGTTTTCTCTTTGGATGTTCTGAAACTCTTAAGTGTGACAAAAAAAAGAAATCTGAAATTTTTTCACTCCTTCTGTAGGTTGTAGAATGAAGGGATCAATTAAATTATATTGAAATGGCTATTCAAGAAATGGCTTTAGCCAAATGACCCTCCATCATGTATTTCTGCTTTACTGATGGCCACATGGCCAATAAAACGATAAGTAAATGAGTTCAGTACTTAATATAAGTTGGTTAATGGGCCTGTTTATGGACCAATAAAACCAAAAAGTTATTGACTGCCTTAACATTGTTTCATCTCCACATTTCCCTGCAGTTTGACCACCATTAGTAAAGTTTTGATTTAATTTTGCTTATGATTAATTTATATTTTCTCTGAGTTCAGGGACATAAATATTTGCCCCTCTCAGATTTCTTCTGTTTTATTCTTGTTGTTGCATTTAAATCTTTCAGATCAACAAGTGACGAATAACTAGACAAGCAGGAATATAAAACAAATTCATAATCAGAACTTTGGTGTCCAGTTTAAACAGCTCATTCTGCTCCATTTGCCTCTAAATGTCCAGAACTCTGACAGAACCGTAACGTTTCACATGTCATTGTTTTGTTTTGACCGTCTTGAACTAAACTCTTCATACTGGCTGGACTTTGTAGATTCACACCTCTGTCCATGTGATCTCTGCTCTGGGGAAGCTTCTGTGCAGCACTTTTTTCTGCTAAATCCATTTAATCTCTGTCACCTACCCGAACATTTCTGACAGTAACTCAGCTTTCTGTTCATTATTACAGCCTTCAAGGCTCACGCTGCGGCACAGCCTCAATGGAGCCGGCTCTTCTTACTACGATTATTACTATTTGCACATCTGTCTCTCCTGGTGCTGCTGCATCCTTCCTCTGTTTTGTTGCTTGTTTTCAGTTTATCTCTTGTTTTATCTCCTCTTCTCTCCTTAATACGTCTGTTACTGTGCTCAAGGCAAGTCTCCTAATCCTTGAATCCATGGTTCATTTAGAGCAAGGTGACCTCCCCATTAAAGCTTTTTGTTGACTTCTGGAAGATTATGCACATAGTTAATGTCCTTAGGGGACGTTTGTGCTTGAACTTTTAGGTTGAGGTTAAGGTATTCTATACCTTGTGGACTAATTTGTAGCACAGCCTGCCATACACAGTCACAACCAGCTGGCATGAAAACTCCACAATTATTCATTTAAAAAGAGATCATGTTAAAAGTTGCTGCAAGCAGAAGTGAAGAGGTAAAGTCAGGATTGCTTAAACATTCTTCAAATCCAAACTCAGACTCACATAAGCAGTGATCTGAACCGCTAGCTAAAAAGTTAGTTACGCTAATCATGAACATTAGTCCCGCTAATGCTAATGCTAAAGCGCTGTGACCTTTAGCAGAAGCTAAGCCACTAAATTCAACCACATGTGACTGACTCAGTGTGTGTCAGAGTATATCGCCCTCCACAGGATCAGATGTGTTACTGCAGCCTGTACAGTTAGCACTTCGCTAAGGCTAATTATTACTCTCCTCTCTAGGCCAACAACTGGGTTGTAATTATTGGGTTGTAGTGTTTTATCAAAACTATGAAACTTCCACTTCAGCTCAGCACTTTTTAGACTTTATTCTTCTCACTTTACCTCTTCAGTGTCAAGGACAAAACAAATAGCGCCTGCTTGTCCCGAAATTTCATTTGCATTCAAATTTCCTCATAAACATGCATTGGAAGCGACCTGCTGCATCTGCCTGGTATAAATTGTAATTGTCCTGGTTGTTCACAGAAATGTTCTGCTTATGACATGTTTGTAAATCGGAGCTGTTGCTAAGAGGAGCTCTTTGGAGGGCTGTAAGCCTCTTTAACTAATTTGATTGATGCCACCCATTAGGAAAAGCACTTACCATGTGATCCCATACAATCTGTGCTGTATTTTAGCAATTAGTATGTGTTGTTGTCAACATTAACCTTCAGGCGGTGCATCCAGTGCTCATATTCTTGAGCAGTTTTGACATTTGCTTATAATACAAATATTTGCTGAATTTGCCTTCAAAAATGTTTTAGTCACAGAGAAGCAGATGTAAAGCTAAAATTCTGAGTCACTGTGATTACATCCATCAGACCTTTCAGGAACTCAAGATTTCAAAGAAAATTACTATCATTTTGATGACTTCTCTGCCTCTGAAGGTATTAGGCGAAGTGGAAAACAAAGCGCCGGGGTTGAGAGGTTTGTCGGTAGCTTCTTAAATGAACGCAGTTCTCATCCAGGAACAAAGAACCTTCTCCTTCAGCACCATCTCGGTCAGTCCTGTATAAATTAAGACAAGTGCTTAGCATCTGCTTTTAATACAAATTGAAATGAAAAGACTATACGCTGGCAAGGCTGAATGAGTCCAGGGAATTCACAACTGGCCTTGTTTTTATGCTCCTAACACGTCTTTCACCTCATTTCTCTGAAATGAAGTTAATAACCACTTCAAGACAAAAAACATGCAATATATCTGACCTCACTGCAATTATTCTGACATGTTTACAGTTATTTCATATATTCAGCCTGTCAGTGCTAACAAATGAAGAACATTTTCCTGAAGGTTGAAGCCTAGTTTTAACCCACTCACTCCTCTGATTCAGTGTCGGTAGGAAGAGTCAGGAAGCAGATGTCGAGTACAGATTGGCTCATCCAAACCAAAGTGGACAACATGACAAAGAAATGTAAAACTGGCCGGAGGCACTTGGATGTAGTTTTGAAATATTTGTAGAAGATGCAGACTCAGTCTGACAGAAACCTGGGTGTTTGTCTTCCTCCAAAATGACAAAAAGATTTTACTTTCCAACTTTGCTAAAAGGTGTTTGATTCATTTCTGTAGAAGCTAACAGGAGCAGCGCTTCAGGCTCCTTCATTTCTAATCAACATGTAAATAAATAACTGCAGCTCTTTATGTAGTCTTGGGACTTTTTAATCAAGTCTGTAATTAATTTATTACCGAGTCTGTAATTAATTAATTGCATTTAATAAAAAAAATGTATATACACAAAATGAATTTTCAAGCCTAAAACTCTTTTTACTGCTAAGTTATTGAATAAATAGACATACGAGTTCAACAAAAACATGTTTATTGTTTTCAATCTGGTATTCAGATTCTTCAACCATTAAATTGGGGCAAAGTGTTATTCAGCTTTCGATGTTTCAGGAACCTGATCATTCATTAAGTGTCTTTAGAAATGTAGATGATGGACACTGACATTAGCATTAGCTGCTACATGTTTAGCATTGAGATGCTAGTTTGGGCTTGAATAGCTTCTGATAGGCTAACTCCTTTGGCACAACATTAGTCTTTTCCAGTGTCCATCACATCTCGTTTTGAAGCAGAAATGAACCCAGTGAGGTTAGAGAAGCAGCTTTGTGGCCAGTCGCTGCTGTCTGTTGATGTCGCTTGTGCAGGCGCACCAGAAATGCTCCAGGACAAAGGCTCCAGCTTGGGGCTTCTGCATGTAAAAAAAAAAAACGATCAGTTGCGTTAAAATTTTATATGCATGAAAATCCATTTAATTAATTAGCAAAGTTGGTGTCAAAGTACAAAAAGGTAATCAGGCTCAAATTTCACAGACCAGTCGGCAGGCCTTCACTGATTATACATTTCCTTCTGAGGATTTAACATTACACCCTGTTCCCTTTTTTTTTGCCATTCTGATAAGCATTCTTCTGGCTGAATCAGATTCAAGTAGAGAAACCTAACAGCCATCGTTACACCTGGGACTTTAACCTATTTCTCACTGAGTAACACGTTGAGCCCTGACAGGTCCAATCTATCAGAGACACACAGGACAAACAACCATGCATGAACGGCTGCAGCCAATTTAGAGAGACCAGCTAGCTGGGGGGTAGGGGGGATGGATGGATGGATGGATGGATGGATGGATGGATGACGTCATCATCTTTATTCAGGAAAAAGCCAATGAAACTGGTTTGATAAAAACAGTGAAACACGTTGAGGAGCTGAAGTATTTGGTAAAATATCAATGTTTAAATTACGTTTCTAGCTAACAGTGAGGGGCTGTAATTAGCCCTCAATGAGCTCAGAGCGGCTCAGTGGTTTGAAAGGTTTCCCATTTCCTGTTGGGGAAAAAAAATTGAACAGGTAAATATTTCAAGAATCATAATTTTTATGAGATTTTTTATGAGGTTTTATGAGAGATTTCCCAAAAGAGTTGATTGTTTTGATGTCTAAATGGTTAAAGTAGCTCAGTGACTATGAAAGGAGGAGGAGAGAGCGGGGAAAACGTCTCCATGGCTGGCGGATCATAAGAGCGTAAATGTTTGGAAAGCTTCCATGTTATATAAAATCCTGTCTTTACTCCACATGTCTGTCAACAGGAAGGTTTTTTCTTTTGCATGTTTTCTGTCTTTATGCGTAAACTCTAGTGAGGAGAGTCACATCAGCTGCCCGTCTCAGTGTGGATGATAAGAGGAGTGGGCAGGATCTAAGATTATGACTCGCATTCAATCTAAAACAGTCGTCCACTGACAGATATTATTTAGTGAGAAGACATCACCACATTCACTTTATAGAAAATGACTTCAAATCATCAGTTTGAAGTCATTTTGCAAAAATACAAAACAGAAAAAGTAGCAGAATGACCTCTAGATATTTAGATTTGCTGCCTTACGTTTTATTTTTGATAGTTTTTAGCTGCAGTTTATGCTAACCAAAGAACATTCAGTTAAACTCAGACTACTGAGGGATTCTCCTATTAAAAACCAAATTTGTTTTTTAAAAAAATCTATCCATAAACTCTGTTTTCCTTGTCACCCAAACTTTTCAGGATAATGGCTTTAGGATCGGCCTTGTGGCTGCGTTTGATGTAAAGTATCAGGGCTAATGGAAACTTCAAAGAGATGGCTGCAGACTTTGATTCAGTGGCATCTCCATTTGATTCATTGACTTGATGCTTGTGCACGCTGTCGTTCTGTTTTCCATCACAAAATCCAGAGCTCACATCTGAGGGCTGAACTGAGTTCGTCCTTCACGGCGGGACGGGAGGGAAAATGGCACAAAACAGATCACACACAGATCACACACAGATCACACACAGATCACACACAGAGGACACACAGATCACACACAGAGGACACACAGATCACACACAGAGGACACACAGATCACACACAGAGGACACACAGATCACACACAGAGGACACACAGAGGACACACAGATCACACACAGAGGACACATAGAGGACACACAGATCACACACAGAGGACACATAGAGGACACACAGATCACACACAGAGGACACACAGAGGACACACAGATCACACACAGAGGACACACAGATCACACACAGATCACACACAGATCACACACAGATCACACATAGAGGACACACAGAGGACACACAGAGGACACACAGATCACACACAGAGGACACAGATCACACACAGAGGACACACAGATCACACACAGATCACACACAGAGGACACACAGATCACACACAGAGGACACAGATCACACATAGAGGACACACAGATCACACACAGAGGACACACAGATCACACACAGATCACACACAGATCACACACAGAGGACACACAGAGGACACACAGAGGACACACAGATCACACACAGATCACACACAGATCACACACAGAGGACACATAGAGGACACACAGATCACACACAGAGGACACACAGATCACACACAGATCACACACAGAGGACACATAGAGGACACACAGATCACACACAGAGGACACATAGAGGACACACAGAGGACACACAGAGGACACACAGATCACACACAGAGGACACATAGAGGACACACAGATCACACACAGAGGACACAGATCACACACAGAGGACACACAGATCACACACAGAGGACACACAGATCACACACAGATCACACACAGAGGACACACAGATCACACACAGAGGACACAGATCACACATAGAGGACACACAGATCACACACAGAGGACACACAGATCACACACAGATCACACACAGATCACACACAGAGGACACAGATCACACACAGAGGACACACAGAGGACACACAGATCACACACAGAGGACACACAGATCACACACAGAGGACACACAGATCACTTCAGGTTCAACGCAGGAAAAACAATTTCTACTCAACAGAAGCTCCCCTGTTTTATTTTCATTAACCGCAGAATGGAATATCAAAATCTAATACTTCAGTTCATTTAATTGATTCTGACTAAAAACAAAGTTGAGTTTCTCAGTAATTTGGAATATTACATCAGAAGAACTGAATGTTGACCTACTGAACATAATGACCCGGTTCGGTAGAGGATTCTGGTCTGGGCTCCTTTTGGATGAATTCCTGCATCAGTGTGACGAACACGTGGGGATCAGCCTGTGGTTCTTAGTAGTGACTGCTATAATGGCTTTTCCTACCACAGATTTTCCTTCCACTCAACTTTCCATGGATGTCCTTAGACACATTATTCTGTAAACAGCCAGCTTCTTTAGCAATGAGCTTTGATTTCTTATTTTCATTGGGAACCGTATCAGTGACTGTCTGGACGTCTTCCCCATGTAATATTTCTGTTTCGTTCCTATGATGTTTTCATTTAGTGATTGAAATCGATGAACCTTCAGTTATTTGTGATTTGGACCCAAAGTTGAACCAGACATTTGGAGGTCAACAGTTTGTTCCTGAAATCTTGGCTGGTTTCTCTTCAGTGTGTTCAAGGTGTGACCTTACAATGTGTCTCAAGTGGATCTCCATTATCAGATGTTTAAAATGAAACTTCTGGGGATTATGGAGGCTATTAGTTAATTATTGATCAGAAGCTTCCAATGTATTTAGCAGAAGCTAATGCTAAACGTTAACTTTAATTAAGAGTACAAACCTGGAACACCTAATTAGTTTTGAGATTTTTATTTACATGTTCATTAACTCCCTTATTTGTTATATTTATATTTAAACCGTGTTCTCTGCTTTCTGTGTTTTATTTTGTTTAAGTCTGTTTCTTGTTTGAATTAAAATTATTGGGGTAAAGAAGAAAGAGAGGCGAGGACAGGAAACACCCCCTTCAAAATAAGAGCATTTAGTAGTCTACCTACTACTTCAACACAGATGTTGAACTTTATTCAGATGAATAGAAAACAGACAAGAAAATTAGTGTTTTAATTTAGGGGAAGCTAAATGCGCTAAACGTTTTCAATGTTAGCAAAAGTGCTAACCGAAACATTAGATCCTCTAGTGTTCCCACCACTGTCTGAAATAATGTCAGACATTATGAAAAACATTTGTGTTTTTATCAGTGTAAGTGAACATCTGTTTTCATCTTTGAAACCTACAGGAAGTGACTTATTTCCGTTTCCCTCCTGTTCTCTTGCAGCTGTTGGGCATGGCGTTCTCCATGACGCTCTTCCATCACATCCACAGAACAGGGAAGAAGTACGACGCCTAGCCTGGGCAGAGGAGCCCCACTGCCTGCTGGGAAGAGACTCTGATTCCAACATCCATGCTTTCCGTCTCACTTCACCACTTGTGTAAAGCATCCTGTGCTCCTTCCTGGCCTGTACAGATTCCAGCTGCGTTCCTGCACCTTTCCTGCTCTCTCCTCCTCTCATTCATTTTGCCAAAGAGTAACACAACTGGAACTGAAGGGACACCTACTTTTGGCACGCAAGAGAATAACATTGGTTCTGAATGAAATATACTTTGTTTTTTCTCATCTTCTTGATCATTTTTCTTGGACTAACAAATTGCTGGAAGGAAAGTTGGATTTTGAGACAATAAGCCTGAACTGAAGCCCATACAGCATCTTCAAGGTGAAGAAAACCCATGAAATACAAACTGAAACTTTTCTCCTTCCTGGAGGTTTTTTCATGTTGATCAACACAAAGCTCCACGTTTTCCCTTGTAAATGGATAAAGACCCAATACGGCATGCTAGTTTTTTACTTCTCTGACTTACGCGTCTCTGAAACTTTAGTTTTAAACTTCTCAGATTTGTTTTTTATTCAAACGCTCAGCGCTCCTGCAGACCTGGTAGATGCGCTGCGTGTCAGCTCGGGTTTGACGTGAAGGGGCACAGACATGTCTGAGTGGGTTTTGTTGTAATCCATGATCTTTTTTTTTTTACTGCGCTGGAGAGATTAGGGAAAAGGGAAAGTGTTGGAAGAACATCATGTGAGCGTGAGGAATTATCAGTGGATTTATTTGCCATCAAATTCTGCAAAATCCGCTGGGTAATAAACTTTAATTCATAAATCTGTCCTTGAACACGCATTGCTGTGTTCAGATTCCCCTGTGAGGCAACATTCACAGTGTTAAGCTGTTTGTTAGCGCGCCACGAAGGGATCCGGGTGATAAAGTCTTTTATTTTTTTTTAGACGAAGTGTTTGTGTGTTTATCTCTGTGTCTGTTTGATCACTCAGAGGAGGTAAAACCTAGAATCAGAGAGGAAAGGCTAACAGCAGACATGTTTTCTCACTGCTGCAGCCATCAATTGTGCTGGCAGGAGGAGGCTAGCAGCTTTCTCCTCCAGCTCTCATCCATTCAGTCAACTCAACCCTGCCTCCATTTTTTTTCTGTTTACACCCCGATTCTCTTCCCACATTTCAGGAAGCAGTGAGTTTGACATTCCTGCTCATTACTCAGTCACACCTCTGGTTTGCAACTTCACATATTTCATGTAAGCTTACTTTTCATGCAGCCTAAAGAGGAATTGGTGGGGGAAGGGGGCTGGGATCAAAGCCAAGGCGGATAGATATAGCAACACAAACCCTGTAGGACACGTCTGTTTACGCACTGACGCACCGCAGGAAGCCTGGGCATCAGTCTGCCTCCCGCAGACCAAAAATACTCTTCATCTGCTGGTGGCTTGGAGAGAATGCCCCCCAGTTTATCTCAGGAGGTATAAAGAGGTGTGAAGAGCTACCTTTATTGGATGGGGATCGGTTTAGCTGCGGCTGTCAGGCTTAGGTTATTCAGTTTTTGTGACGTCTCCGGGGTAAATTGTTTTGACATCTACAACGATGAAAAAGAAACAGCAAATTAAGAGACAAGTTGCAGAAAGAAAAAACCTGAGAGATTTATGGCTTTATTTACAGTGAGGATGCTCGGTTTACAGAGAACGATGCTACGCTGCAGCGCGTCCACACAGAGTGAAGCAGGTCAGCTTTAATCAGAGACGGTTGATTAGGTGCAAACTGGAGCAGATCTGACTGCAGATTAAGCACAAATGATGAGATATGAGCAGCAAGAAGTGAAGAAAGAGCATATGTCCTATTAACCCGGCGTCCCTTTAGGTTGTGTTTTCTTAAAGAATGTCATTAAAATATTATATGCAAAATATTTTTTCACACAGCAACTAATACTCACTAATTAGTTTTATTTATTTTTTTTATTTAAATTTTTATTCTAATGAATTTTTTAGTGATTAAAGTCTGTATTTGAATCAAATTACATGATTCAAAAATCCAGAAGGGACACAGATTACTTTATTTCACTTAAAATTCATTACCTGGAGAGACAAAGACTCATGAAAATTAAAATTCAGCTGAAATACATCACCTGGCCAATATTTACTGCAAAACTAAAATAAAACAGAAGAAATGTCCGTCGATGTTTCAGGCTCACTCCTCCTCTACTTTTCCAGCCTCTGTCTTTGGTTTTCTGCTGCTGCAGCCCTTTTTTATTATTTTGTGACACATCATTGTGTCTATGATTACAGTTAGTGGCTCTGTTTGTTTAGAAAGCTACCCAGCGGTATTGTTCGCAGCGTACGCTAGCTAGGCAGAATGAGGTCGAGACAGCGCTGTCGCCTGATTGGTGCCGTTCTGTTTCCGTTTAATTCACTGAAATTCCTCAGCTAAAGCCGCAGCATCCAGTGCATAAAGGCTCTGGACACCTGACGTGCATCCCACTGAATAAATCCCATTTCTAACCTCCCTCACAAGCCTGATTTCCACCTGTCCAACAGGACCACTCTGGAAGCAGCTGCTGCTTTCACAGCCTGAACTTCCAAAGCTGCTACACAAAGTATTAAAGTGACTGTAATTCAAATTTAGTTACAATTTTTGCATTTTGCATCACTTGAAGCTTGAACTCTACAGAAAAGGATTAGGGCCATGGGAAAAAAATACTTATTTTAATCTCAGCATTATGACTTTATTCTCTCCATTATTTTCCAGAATTTTATTAATCTCTGAGAATTCTGAAATTAAAGTCACAATTCTGAGAAAAAAATCAGAATTAATTTTTTCCAGTGGTCGTATTTCTCTTCTGTAGAACTCTGTATATTTGTGCAACATGTGGTTCCCGGTTTGTTCTGCAGATTTAGAGCGCTCTGTGCAGCCTGAGATATTATGTGTCTCTTCTTGTCGTGTCCATGGGGTTAACATGACAGCTGCTGTTGCACACTGCATGCACGACTGGTTGCTCCTCTCTTAGGCCCCACAGCTTGGCTGCCTCCACAAACTCCACACGACTGTTTTCTCCCTTATTTACCGCCTGGCCCTGCAGACGCCTGGCTCCACACTGAGACGCTGCAGAGAAGCAGCTCAGCTCTGTGGAGAGCAGCAGCAGAGGGAAACTGAGGAGGGTTACAGTTACAGGAGGAATCGGTGTTACTGTCTCAGCTACAGTGAGGCTGCACTGTACACCTCACAAAAAATCTAGGTGAATATTTCACTGTACTCACGTTAAATAGGAAACACAAGGAAGCAGGGTGTAGAGGATAAAAATTCTCCAAATGTGACGTTCAAAGCCTGCAGACTCTAACGCTTCGCCGCTGAGTCATCCGAATATACAGACTCTGAGTGTGAACTCTGCTTCAACCCTGCCACTGTCGCTTAGTTTGGGCTCATCTGTGCGTTTTTTAGAACGTAGGGCCAAATGACATTTTAACAAAAGCTGTCCAGTGATGTTATTTTTGTATGTTGGTTGTTGCTGTTTTAATGTTTGTTTTCTACTGTTTTTGTTGTTTCTGTTTGTGACAGACGCTCCACTGACTCTCATTGTACGCAGATGACACCTTTAATTCATTTTTTCCACAGGGGATTAGTCTTGGCAGCACTTCTCTACAAGGTGCAAAAATGCCTTTTTTTGTCTTAATACTGGAACAAGCACATCGATTCAGAATGAATGGAGGGAAAATTTAGCAAACACACTGCATTACCAGCAGTATTCTCTGGTCTACCTTCATCTGAGAGATGTAGAGTTTATATAAATTCATATATGATGGCAGCCCACACTGTGCAGCCATGGAAATTCTTGGCCATTCTCCCGACTTTTTCTCGCCAGTCTGAACGGCTCACTTTGGTTTCACCACCCTAAAGCATCAGTTTTGTTCCACGTCCATGTGTGTAACATATCTGATTGTTTTCACATCTTCTACACCTTGTGTCAAAGTGAAGGTGCAGGGGCCAAAAGAGGGCCGCATGAATAGGACCTTCAAAATACGTTGTGTGCTTAAATATTGTTTTATTAGTCAAAGTAAAGCAGGTTTTATCTCAGTTTTTATTAACGGAACCAAATTACATCAACGTGAAAAGATGTTCACTATTATTTCATTTTACTTATCAATGCAGAGACAGCTGTTTATTCATATTTCAACAGTTTGTTAATGGGTTTTATCAATACATCGACTCAACTGGCCAAGTTGTTTCTTATCCAAACTGAAAATGAGTTTGACATCGTTGGTCTGAATTTTCATGTTTAATCCGACTTTAACCTGAAACATCCGTCAGTTCTGCACCAGGAGAAGCCGTAAACAATGGCTGAAAATTGTAATTATAAAATTATGAAAGAAGTGTGTGTGTGTGTGTGTGTCAGTGAAGTGTAACAAATCCCAATCCCATCAGTTCTGACTCTACATCCAAACAGAACCGGGTCAGAAGCTGCAGTCGTGGGCTAAATTCTTCCTTTTCCTCATCTTATGATTTTGACTCGGTTACATTAAAGTGGGTCCATTATTACTGCCATAAACGGAGCGCTGCTGTGTCACCTCTACGTTCTGCTACGCATGTGAGTCGCTTTGATGTTGAAAACCGTTCATACAGAAATCTGATCTAATTATCAGAATCAATGACCACGCGAAAAATTAACAAAATCATAATTGAGCATTGAAATCTGCTGTGATTTTACAGTCTACTACTTTGTGGCTGTTTCCACTTTGCTTTGCCACCACTAACAGTTGACGTGGAATATTAATTTTTTCACAGATGTTTCTAGACACAGTCTACCTTCCCAAATGCTGGATTTGATGCAGCTGAATCCAACGACTCGGACAGCTGAGCGAATACTTTGGTCATATAGTTAATGACTGGAGACTCACCGCTGGCAGGTTCCACTTCTAGTTTTAAATAAATGAGGACGTGCAGCTTAGCTGCTCATGTCACTCTAATGTACCAGCCCCACGTGTATATACAGAAATATATTCTCATCTTACAACTGATGCAAGTCAGTGTTTGCTTCAACACAAATGAATATATTTACACTGACAGCTCAATTTTCTAACAAACTATGTGCTTTCATGCTTACTTAGACATATCTTCTTGTACTGTTCATGTCTGTTTTCCTTGTTTGCTGTTCTTCCTCCACTTGCAGTGTAAATTTTATGTAAATTTATGTTTTTATCAGTAAGCTTTTCGTGTCTTGTTTGACTGGATTTTGATCTTGTAGTAAAAACTTTTTTTTTTTTCATTTCAGAAGAAGCATAAAATATTCTTTCTCATCCCTCAGTAAGTCACAGAGATGCTGAGGACTAAATGCATTGCAGCGTTCCGGGTTTTGTGTAGCTCTGAGGGACTTGGAGCAGTTTCTTTTTATTTGAATCACTTCATTTTTTTACCTCCTTTCGGCGTATTATTTTGTGTAATCTGCTCTGAATCCGTCTCCTGAGCTGAAGCCGCATCTTTGAGCGGTGGAAATGATGCTCTACTGCAGAAACGGCGTGTTTGATGTTGTGCTCTGCTCGGCAGCGGCGTCCGATGCCTGCCATCATCGTCCTGTGACTTCCTGCCACAAAGCTACTCTATCCGAGGTGGTGCACTTACCTGCTCTTTTCTCTCCAAATCAACTATTTTTTAAATAAAGGAAAGTGTGTCACTAAATCCCAAGATGGCGCGCAGTCATTGCCTTTCATGTTTAATGACTCATTGCTTCTGATTTATTCTCATTTATATGTTGCTGTCAATTATGTAGGCCACATTTAAACACTGATTCAGGTTTTATGGGGTGGGGAGAGTGAGAGGAATTTGCCAGTCCAGATCTCATGAAGTGTTTAATGAAGGAGAGGCATCCCTGCCTCAGAGCTGCTTCTTCCTGGTAATCCTGGAGCTCTCCTAAAGATGAGCTAACAGCAGTCGGCAGGTTGAGCTCTGAGGGTCTTTATAGAGAAGAAAAAGGAGGTGATGAAAGTCCAAACTACTGGCAATTTGTCTCGCACTTTAACAGGGCGGAATGAGCGGCAGCATCTTTTCCACAGATCCCCCTTTTTAACCCAATGTCATCAGAAGTGTGTGTGTGTGTGTTGGCGAGAGTAAAAGAGAATGCTTGTTTTGTGCCATTCCACCCTCAGTTTTGTTTTGTCGTTTTAGATCGCTGTTGTTTCTATGCAAAACTCTGACCTATTTTAGCCTTTGTACAGATTATTTTGTATGAGTAACATGTACTGAAATAAAGTGAAAGTAATCTAGAGTGGATTTTCCCCCACTTGTTGTTATTAGAGCTTTCTCTACGTTTCCCAGCCTCATACGTATCATTGACCTGAATTCAGGAGGATCTCAGTTGGAACCGAATCTCATGTCCCTGCGAAGCTCTGAGCTTGTTAAGCTGCAGCCGATGGGATTTTAAGGTTTGTTTCTGGGTTCTGTCTGCAAAACTGCGTTATGGTACGTATTATACTAAACTTTCTAAAACAAACTACAAAAAAGGATCCTTTGTAAATTATAAATATAACAGAAAATAGTAAATTAGACATAATTTACAGCTTCCAGATCAGGAAAAGTAGTTAAAGTACATTTGATCTTTTAATTCTAGAAAAACTCATCAAGCTTTAATAGCTGCACAATATTTCAGCTTTTTCCCTGAAGTTAGAACAAAGTCCTGCATTTTCCCTGGATTTCAAAATCTGAAACTGCGTGCATTAATCATGGCTTTAAAGCAAACTTCAAATTTTAAACAAATTCACATTTGGTTAAAAAAATACCCAAAGATTTCAAAATACCTCAGAAAACATTGGAAACAAAAACCTCTTTAAAATATTTAAGATAGTCAGCCTTGTTTTAGGACAAATATAGAGAAATTGGTCAGAACTCGGTAATAATTAATTACTGAGTTCAAATAAATATCTATTTAATAGATATACAAAAGCAGTAGTGCAAAATGGGATCATGGGCTTATTAGAAAATAACCAATGTGTTCAACACATCATAAAATAATTGATTTCTACATGTAATATTTTAGCTAATATTATGAAATATTAAAAATATTTAGACAAATAAATACAGATCAGTTCAATGTTAGATTTATTTAAGTATAAGTTTTAGTCATTTTAATGGTTGAAGGGAAATCAGAGAAATAATATAAAAATATATGGGTTGGTCTAAAACTTTTGCACAGTATTGTTAAAAGGTGTTTAATTTTTAAACGTGCAAACAACCAACCTGACAAATCAGAGGTAGGAGTCATCAGGTTTTTGTTTTGAGACGTTTCTCTCTTCATAGATTTCTCCCTCTTCTTCCTCATCGTGTCTTTAGGAAACCTTCAAAACAAAAACGGAAGATTTAGGACGTATCTTACTTTGACAGTGAACGAATATAAATAATCATTTTTACCACCTGTGTAAACTTTGCCGGTGAATGTTATAACACATAATATAAGTTTTATAATATGTGTTATATTGTTTCATTTCTAATATAGGCCCTTGTGTCAGATAATCTAAGCCAATGTTAGAGAATAATTATTTTTTTTTAGATGTACAGAATCTCAGTTAGCCTTCATAGCGGGGCTGAACCCGTATTACACCAAGCACTGTAGCTAATATTAGCTGGTATCTCACCGGTGGACATAAATACAGTAAAGTAATATTCTAATCACAATATATACACAATAATATGTCCATCTTGTGAAATGTTGTCTGTGGAGCCCTCGCATCAATAATCCATCGATCCGAACAACAATATCCCTCAGTGCTGAGGCATCTTCTGCTGTTTTGGTTGAGCAAAGTAGGAGGGACGACCGCTCCAAGATGGCCGCCGTATTTCCTGCGCCGGTTCTCCTCCTAATGAATCGGAGGATTTCCGGATCTTCAACCAAACTTCCTCCGCAGCCTTTAAGCCCCGCCCACCCACTGACCACCGAGCAGGTGTAGCAGGAGCAGATTGGGTCATTGTGGTCAGGCTGCAACTATAACGGAGCAAAGACCGAAATTTAAGCTCCAGCCGTGAGGGAGGAACTCTGCAGGTTCAGCCATGAGGACAGCAGGAGGTAACTGGGTTTTACAGCTGATTCTGTCTGGATGGTTTCTGTGGAGCAGAACCGGATCTGGTTTGCTCTGCCTGGATTTGTTAGCTTCCATGTAGTCTAGTCAAAGTTTGACTTGACTACACATTTACAACAGCCTCAGCTGACCAACGTGCTTCACAACAAACACACCACAAGTAGATAAATGATAAAATAGAAATAAAATTAAGTTTAGTAAAAATAATAAGACAAATATAAAATTGGGAGAGATACAAAAAGCTATGAATAAAAAAAACACCCATTTTGAAATTTAGCTGCAGCGATTTTCTTTCATCCTTTACCTTTTCTCTTTAACTTGAAGGCGAAGAATAGATGAGTTTTCAGTCTGGACTTCAACTGACTGAGAAAACTTAACAGGCAGAGAGAGACGGATCCACTGAGGAGGCTCTGCTGCCTCCAGTGTTTAGCCTAGCTTTAGGAACAGATGACAAAAGCTGGTCAGTTGACCTCAGGGCTGCAAGAGCTACTTAAGTAAGAAGGGCCCATAGAGTTTAAACACTTAACCTGTTGTTCACAGGTTGTCATTCACAATGACAGGGGTGTCAAACTCCAGTCCTCAAGGGCCGCTGTCCTGCAGTGTTTAGATGTGCCACAGGTAAAAAAACAGTGGAATGAAATGGCTTAATTACGTCCTCCCTGTGTAGATCGGTTCTCCTGAGCCTTGCTAATGACCTAATTATTCTTTTCAGGTGTGGTGCAGCAGAGGCACATCTAAAAGTTGCAGGACAGCGGCCCTTGAGGACTGGAGTTTGACACCCCTGTCACAAGAGGACCCAAATTTGGGTCCTCTTGTGACAGACAGGTTAAAAACAATACAAGCTTGAATTTAGTCCTTAAAGCAACAGGGAGCCAGTGAACACTGGGCAAACCAGAGTAATAGATTCACGTCTCCTTGTTTTCGTCAGCAGACGGGCTGCAGCATTTTGTAATACTGCACCAATACAATAAATAAACCAATAAACGTGATGTAATGAATGGGTGGACAGCGGTTTCAAAATCAGACAGAGGAAGATGAGATTTTATCTTAGCAAAAGTCCTCAAATGAAAGAAACTGGTTTGATAACATCACTGATATGTTTATAAAATGTAAACATAGGAACAACAATCACACCCAGATTTTTCTTGAATGGACGACGAAAGGAACCACACATCATGTCCAGGACGGCGATCGCAGGACCAAACACTAAAATCTGTTTATCCTCATTTAAAAAAAGGAAGTTTGCTCTGAACCACGTCTGCACATCCTGAAGACGGACCTGTAACGTCTCCTCAGCAGACTGGCTCTCACTTGTAGTTTCAGTATTTTGTTGGATTCTGGTCAGAAGCTTAAACCACATAAAGCAAACAGTAAGTTCTGGTTTTGGATGAGTTGAAATCTCTGTTAAAATGTTTTCTGTTTATTGGTTATGTGCTGAATATTGTCAGAGTATAAAAACTTTTAAAGTTCTAACCAGAGGTGGAAATACTCAAAACGTTGTGCTAGAGTAGCACAACGTCAATATATTTGTATTTATAAGTAAACTTAAAAAGAAGCCGTACAAGATTTACTGAAGTAAGTATGAAGTGGCTGATCATAAGATCAGGGTTAATATAACAATGTCATCAGACGGATAATAAATTAGTAAGTTTGGTATTTTAAAGACTAAAAGGAAAACAAAACAAATAACATGATTTCTTAATAACTAGGTAAAGCAGAAGAAACACATTTCCAAATATATATTTTTAAATATAAAACTTGAAAAACTAATGCTTACAGTATACATACTTTAAGTGTGGAAGTACTTCCAGTGACAATATGTAGTTTTTACTGCGTCTGTTTGACCTACAGATGGAAAATATTAATTCATCAAAGCTTGTCTACAAACAAGAGGTCTCACTTCAGCATAAACCGTAGATTGGTCTTTGTGTTTTTATGTATTTTTGGTTAAAATATGTTTGTTCTTCATACAGTGCAGTCAGTCACTCACTTAGTTTACTTAAATAAGAGAAGCAACATTTTATAATAATGTTGCTCTAGTGCGGTAGAGTAAAGCTCCTCCTAAAAGTATGCTGCTGTCTTTTTCCTAAATGTTACTCATGTAAATGTGATTAGTTACTACCCACCTCTGATTCCACCTGAACATGCCCCAAACAGCATTAGCTTCTGGGCTTCGACCCCTTGGCAAAGCCACAGACAGTACTGCAAAATATGCAAAGTTCAAAAGAGTTGATTAAAAAAACTTGCGGGCTCATCATGTGAGGGTTAAATGCTTTAGTTTAAATATAGTTCTAGGATTAATATTCCCGTTTGGGTACCAACACTTTTCAGAGTTAGACAGCAGACTGGATGTCCTGACTGTGAGATAATGGCAGCTGAAGGAAATATTGGAGATCTTCTTTATCTAAAGAAGGAGAAAAAGTTTTAAAGTTTATCCAAGTACATTTGCAGAAACTACAAGGATCGCCCCAGGAAAGAATAATCAGGCTCATCGTTGCTGCAGGGTATAAGTCCAGTGGAGTCTCAGCCTTAGGAATGCGGCGTCTCAGGACAGAACCCGCTTCAGAACAGACCGACGTGTTTATGTCGTTACTCAGAGGAATAGAAGATGAGAATGAATCAGTCATTTCTACTTAGTTGAATGTGTTTTTTTCCTGTGCAGCATCGAAATCCATGTGTTTTATTTTTCTCACTAAAAGCAAAACTTTTATGAGAGTTCTTTAAACTTAACTTAAGATGTAAATAACTCTTATGTTTATTTTTAAGCAGGCAGACATTCTTGTGATGTTTTAAGATCTGTTTGGCTCTCATCCAGGTCCTGAAATGTTTCTTGAACATGATGCCCCATCATTGTTCAACGTCTGCTAAAGATCTGGAGAAAAAATGACTTAAAAAGCTGCAAAGAAAAAAAAAACTTTCCCACTGATACAAGAATATGTCTTTATGTCTTTAGCAGAAAGCTGGATGTTTCTGTTTTGCCGTTTACATCCTTAATTAAGGCAGATTCATCTTATGTTTCTACATCGTCGTGTTTTCATAGCATCAATATTCAACAAATTCCAAAGCGGCTTTCAAAATATGAAAAGGTCAGGCAAATTAAGAAAGGCCGACTTGTCGCAGTTCAGTGTCAGGGGGATAAAACTCTGAAGTTTTCTGCTACAAAGGAAACGCAGATCAATCTCATTAAGTCTTCATGATCTGCTGGCTTGGCAGGAAGTCAAGTTTATTTCTATAGCAACAAGGCAAATCAAACACTTTACAACATAAAGCATAATGCACTTACCAAGATGAAACCAGCAATAAACGTTACATTTTGTCAAATGCCATCAGATTCATCAAGCAAATATACATGAAACATGTTGATAAATGTTTCAGTTATTATTAATCAAAGGCAAATCTAAACAGACAGCCGTTTAGCGCTGATTCAAAAGAACTCAGTGTATGGAAGTAAATGCGTGCCATCAGAATTTGAGTTTAAGGACTGTAGAACCGGGTGATGTGCTCTGTCTCCCTGGTTTTAGTCAGAACTCCAGCAGCAGCTGGAGGATTTTTTTAAATGTATTTTTTAGTCAGATCTGTGAAACACTGCTGCAGTAATCAATGCGACTAAAGATAAAGCACGGGAAAGTTTCTCTAGATCCTGCTGAGACATTAGTCCTTTAATCCTGGAGATGTTCTTCAGGTGACAGAAGGCTGACTTGGTAATCATCTTTATGCGACTCTGAAGGTTCAGGTCTGAGTCCATCACTAACCCAGATTTCAGTCTGATCTCTGGTTGCTGTCTGTAATAGCTGAAGCTCTGTGCTGACTCTAGTTCGCTCCTCTTTAGCTCCAAAGATAATAACTTCAGTTTTGTTTCTGTTCAGCTGGAGAAAGTTGTGGCACCTCCATAACTATGAGACGCCCAGGATTGAACCTTATTGTACTCCACATGCGACTTCTGTCTGCTCAGACGAAAAGTTACCTGCTGACATGAAGAAGTTTCTGCTTTTTAGGTAAGAATCGAACCAGTCCAGTACTGGACCAGAGCGTCTGACCCAGTGATTTATCACTTCAATAATGAATCATGATCAACAGTGTCAAATCCTGCTAACCACAGGAGAATAAACAGGGAAGGAAATATGTGAATATGCTTCCAGAATCTCTTCAGAGGAAATTTTATAAAATTCAAGGAGACCTGAGTGAATCTCTTGTTTCCATCCTGAACCCCCTCCTGACTCCTCTGCCCTTTTATTTTTTTGTGGAAATCCGTCAATTTTCCCCTAAATCAGAAACAGAGGAACCAAGCCGGATGTTTGACGACAACATGCCTGATTGGTTTTGTGTTTTTTTCTCTAACTGCATTAGATGTTCCTGCTCAGAGTTGGCATTGTCCAGCCGGTGTCTGCTGCCGTTCTGCTTTACATTTCACAGAGTCCTGTCCGTTTGTTGAAGCTGCAGTTTGTTCTCTAAAACACGAGCCTTTCAGAAGCAATAAGCTTAAGTACGGAAACAAGCAGGCGGTGGCTGGTGGGGATGTAAGCAGGATCTGAAACTTTGCGACACAAAAACAGGAGGCAAAGTGGAGTTTGAGGTGAAATGAGTTTCACACTAATGGAGGGCTCCCGCGTTCAGCTGCAGTCACACACACACACACACACACACACGTTTAGTGGAATCTGACCTGTCAGCCTACATGGACACCCCCCACTGCACCCCGCGCCACTGCAGCCTGAAAACAGCCCAACACACATTGACACGGTGGCTGGTATGCACAGCGAGGGGCTGATTCAGTTAAATGTCAGATCAGAGAGAAAAAATCCAAAATGGACAGAGAATCGAATCTGAACCGAGCTGAGACGTTCTCCTTCATCAACCCCTGGATCAGATATTTTCTCTTCTTCTTCAGCTTCTTGTTTTGGGTGAGTAGAGTCGAGCTGCCGTTCCGGGACGTTTGAGACTATTTTTAAACGTACAAATCACAAGCTATTGGAGTTGTACCTTTTAAAGAACAGATGACTTCTAGAAAGAAAAACCGTATAAATAATGAGTGAGGAAACGTACTGCAGCCATAGCGGTCGGTTGCAGGATCCCAGCTTCTCCATTACGACTTGTTTTAGCTTTACTACAGTTGGAAATGGGCACTGGGGTTACCGAAGCCTCTGGAGCGTCTGGAGCGGCGTTGAGTCCCGCTGACGCAGAAACACCTGGCAGCTGTGCATGCCTGCTGCCATGCCATGCCGGCACATTTAACGGTCGTCTGAAAGCAACCGTTAAATGTGCCGCGTCCCTTCACTGAACATTTGCATGGATCTTAAAGCTGCATTTTACAGACAGGTGACTCATATTTGTGGGTACGCAGCACAAACAGGGATTACTGCCACAAATGAAACGCTGTGAGAACTGAGCTCATTCTGAAGGCCTGTGGTCAGGACGGCTTTTCATGCTTCAGGATGAAATGAAGTTATGTTTCATAAAAGATGAATGCTCAGGTGAAGAAAACGAGATATCAGGTCAGTTTATTTCTATTGCACCAATTCACAACAGATGTCTACAGATACTTTAACAAAAAAGTAAAACAAGTTGATTCTATCACACATGTATTCCAACTGATTCTAATATCAGTCAGTGCATTAAGTTTAATTTATTATTGAAATGAATCTAAAAAGTTTCCATAAAGAAACTCAGCAGTGTTCAGTCCTGGATGCAGCAGCAGACGATCGTTTCATCAGTTCCTCATACGGAGCGTAAATGGCTCCACTCTGAACATTAGTATGTAAGAAGAAAAAAAAATCAATTATGTTAAAATCTGTCATTAACAAAACAAAATGAACACATTAAAGCCTCATCCCTGGTCTGTAAGCATAACTTTACTGCAGATGAACTGCTGGTCTGAAAGACTGGATGTTTTTCTGGGTACTCCAGCTTCCTGTTACTGTCCAGAACCAGACATGGCTGAACCTGCTGTGTCTGTGGCGGATAAGAACCCAGCTCGCCTGGGGACTGTCAGGATTACGTTTGTGTAGAAAATAGATGGATTATGTTCGCCTTCAGTCTGCTCATCTCTGGAATCTATTTTCATATATATTCAGGATCTTAAAATGCACATAATTATGCATATTTGTTTCTCAGGGAGTGGGAAGTCTTCAGCATAATAAACTCTGGCTCGAATAACCAGGAATCTATTGCATTTACATAAGTAGATATAGGCACTGAGGAGCTCTGATGACCTGTGTGTCAGACCTGAGTTCTCCAACACACCTACACACACACACACACACACACACACACACACACACATTAAAACTCTTATCTGCCTTCATTTTCCTCTGCTCTCCTGCTTTACACACAGACCACACCTGTCCCCCCTCAGCTCCATCACACTGCGGCTCATCCAAAGCAACACAAAAACACTGCAGCGCGCCCTCACTGCCATCACAGCCAATCAGCAGTAAGCGCCGCACAGCCGGGCCGTGTTCACTTTGTTTATCAGACACGAGGCTCCGGAGTGAGCGCCGCAGCCCTAATCCATCAGGCCTTTGTCCCGCGTCCCGTGGCTCAGCTCACCTCTGCAGCAAAATCCTCTGGGAGAAACCTGAATCATCCCTTTGAAAAGGCTGAAAAACAGAGCTGGAACACAATCACTGCGTACGTAAGCATGCCTCACCGCCACCCGTGTTCACACACACACACACACGCACGCACACACACACACACGGGCAGTGGAAAACAAGACAGCTGAAAATGAAGTGGAGGTGAGGGTTCTCCTGTACAACAGATGAAGCCTCTTTAGAAAAATCGTCTCTTTTCAAAAGCTTTGGAAGCAGAAAACACATCTTCTCCATGTTTCTGCAGCTATTGTTTTGTCAAGGTGTTTTTATTGATTCTAGATTTGTAAAGAAACTATTTAAAAGCAATGATTTTCTCCTTCAGAAGTTTTAAAGAGGCGTGCAGACTTCTAATTAAACCACAAACCGAATCTTAAGACCTGGAGAAAACCAAAATGTGCTTTTCAAACATAATAGTTTGTTAAAGATGAAGCAGAATCATTGTTCTCAAACAGACACACACCTCCTAATCATCAGTCAGGCTGTGGATCTGCAGGCTGGAAATAACAACCAAGCTAAGCAGGTTGTTGTTAAACGTAAGACAAAGAATCGAAGCGAACAGGAGAATTAGAGCCGTCAACCAGAAGCAGCACCTGTTTTCCTCTAGGAGCCGTTTCATCAGGACGATTATTTAAAGTGATCTTCCATCTTCAGCAGCTTTCCAACATTTCCCGGAGCAACTCTGGTGCACACAGAAGAAACGAAGTAAAGCTTCCTCTAACCAGGACTGACCTCGGAAAAATAATCCTTGTAGTCAAGAAGATTTTTTTGTATATTTCACATTTCAACACTGTGATTTTACTTTGATCTTTCAGATAAAATCCCCTAAAAAACATCAGTTTGTTTGGAAAATGTGTTTAAAGTTCCCTAGGAAAAAGCTGTAATATTAAACAAAGTTTATCATCGACATGTTTCAGATTTGGACGATTAAAACTGAGGGTCACCATTTCCAGCCTTCCATCTGTTCATTTATAACAATGAAAACAAGAAGGTCTGGTTGCCATGGCTGCAAAACGTTCATACGTACATGCATCCTTTTGCTGTATAAACGCTTTGAGCTGTTTTGCTTCAAATGAAAGATTTTCTTGTCTTTAGGTAGTTTTTAGAACCTGTTGACTCGGTTTGAGAATTTATTCAGTCCAGTTCTTTTATTCAGTCATTTTCTGAGAAACTGTATTCTTCATATATATGCAATTCGCCATAAATCTAAAAATCATTTCAGCAAAAAAAAAAAAAAATCTGAATTTTTTTCCCAGTCATTATGAGAACACAAAAACTCTTTCACTCATGATTCGTGGGTGAAGCTACTTCCAGTAAAACAGCTGTTTACTGTTTTTAAATAAAAATTAAAGCAACTACTGAAATGATAGTGATCAAAAATGTACATACTGTGATGATTTTTGGAATCATAGCATTTCAGAAATGTTCTGAATCAACATTTCTGGTTTCTGAGTCATGGGGAAAGCAAAGGGATTGTTAAAAGCAGCTTTCAAACTTTAAGAAGTGGAAAATGAGGGAATCTGTTAAAACCAAACCACAGTCAGGTAGACTAACAAAAACTTCAGCAACAACTGCCAGGGTAGTAAAATCCACAAATAACTTCAGCTGGAATGAAGGAATCTCTGGGAAAAAAAAAAAAGGTGGAGTGGCAGTTTCAGTTTCAAGGAAGACGAACTACATGAAAGTCATTACTATGCAAATCCCTCAAAGATTCCCGCTTCCAAGGAGAGGAGCTCCACATCTCTGGAACAAAATCATTTGGAGAAAATGAGACCAAAATTTAACTTTTTGGCCACAAACAGGAGATCAACAAGGCTTAAGATGGAAGGTAGAGCATTCCTGCTGCGAAGCACGGCGGTGGACCAGTGGTGTTTGGGGATGTGTGAGCCACAGGAAACTGGGTCAAAATTGATGGCAGGACGAATGCAGCATATCAGAAAATAGTGGAGGAAAATGTTTGTTTTGGAAAAGAAACCAAGAAAAAAAAATTAAAATCTGAAATTAAATCTGTTGTGGAAAAATTCAGATTTTATTTTTAAGCTGTCTAGTCCTACCTACTTAATGTTGGTTATTCACTAAAATGTGGATGAACCGTGTTTGTTTGTGGGTGTAGAGTTTGGGGTATTTTACCAAACTTCAGATTAAAGCAAACAGCAGGACAGGTCATGTTCTCAGCGTTCAGCTTCGATGCGACTCAATCTGGTTATCTTGTGTTTTTCCAGGTTTTCTCGTTGCTGATTGTTGGAATTGGGGTTTATGCCAAAGTCCAGAAAGCTACAGGTACGTTAAACAAAATCACAGATTAAAAAGTATAAAACAGCATTAAAAGTAAAATCCATTAGATATGTAATCATGCTGAAAGGCCTGTTTGGATCATGTTTACATCCCAGTAAAAATAGAACAGAGATCTTGTTTGCAGCCTGGTGTGAAACACAGGCGGTTAGCTTTTAGCTTCATCCTCCCAATTCTCACATTTAATTTAGGATGTATATAGTTCATGGACAACAGAAAAGGATTAACCTGCGGCTAATCCCTGCGATCAAACCTCTGCATCTGCTTAATCCTTCAGTTTCAAATCATCATTGATGGTTTCAGAGCATCAGGACAGGAAGGGCCGCAGCAAAAATAGGAAACTGCTTTCTGCAAACAATGAAGTTGACAAGAGATTAGAAACAGGAAGTCTAGAGGATGGCAGCTTTTTAAAGGCAGGCTGTGTTTCCGTCTCTGCCAGACACGGTGCGGGACACGTTCCTCATCGACCCAGCTGTCATCCTAATTGTGGTGGGGGTGGTGATGTTCTTCATCACTTTCTGCGGCTGCATCGGCGCCCTCAGAGAGAACATTCGCCTCCTCAAGACGGTAATTCTCCAAAAAGACGCATCACTAATATTGGCGGCATGTTTTCCTTCCTGTAGCTAAAATGTCTCTAAACCTGGAATCATGTTTCATATCAAACGCCTGACAGGAAATGTGTCACTTGAGATGAAATATTTTGTTCTTTTTAATTTCTCCTCCAGTTTTCCTTCACGCTGACGCTGGTCTTCCTCATCCAGCTGGTTATAGCAGTTCTGGGCTTCTTCCACTCTGATCAGGTACAAACCGTCCTGGAGACACTTTCTCTTTTTTCAGGGCCTTAAAGCTGCTGTATGTAACTTTTATTAAAAAATATATTGTTTTTTTATATTTGTTAAGAGGGTTGCCATGTTGTCACAGTATAATATGAGACAACTTTATGTACTTTCTGCTAAACATGAGAAACGACTTACTGTTTCAGGAAAACTGTTTCATCCACCGTCATCAGTGGTCATGCTAACTAGCTTTAGCATTTCCGCCTGAGAGCTGAAGGGGGCCAGGTTGTGAACAAAGGACACAACCTATATAAAAATGATTTTATATATATATATATATATATATATATATATATATATATATATATATATATATATATATATATATATATTGCCTTAATGTGACCTGTTTCTGATCTTTTCAGACAGTCTGATCAACACAGAATCGATTTTTTCCCATTGTGAGTCAGGCCACTCAAATATGTGTTCCTACATCCGATATCTGATCTTTTTAAATGTGACCCGAGTCTGAAGGTCATTAATACTCGACCAACGTCAATATTCTGTGTCCTGATTCCCCAATTAGGAAGAAAAACAGCCATGGTCCATAAAGAGGATTTAGTGGTTAATGTTCTGGCTCTGAATGGACAACAACTTCAAAATCATAAGATATTCTCCACCATTAGCAGCCATGTTTACTTCTGCCAACAATCAACTCTTCTTCTTCTTCTTCTTCTTCTTCTTCTTCTTGATGGTGGTTGGCAAACCGCTGATCATGCTCTCTAACCTTATTGCTCCCTCTATCGTGCATGTGTGGCACCTTCAGGTGGTTTGCTGTTCATACTGGAGATCACATAAAGCTTGGATTTATTTGGTGTGAATGACCACACCAAAAAAAAATCCGATTTCACAAAAATTCGGATTAGGGTCATTTCAGGCAGCAGGAGGATTGTAGCCTAAGACCCGCCCCTCCTCGCTCTGATTGGCTGGTTGTAGTTAGCAGAGGAGTTACATTTTTTTTTTTAAAGATTATCTAGTGACTGTTTCAACAAATCAAAAAAAAAAAAAATTATGCAAGTTAGATACTGCAGTTTTAACAGATGCATCACTCATGATTAATGGATATCTTAGGAGTGTCCTTGATTTTGGTTTTTGAGGAACCAGGTTATTGCAGGAATAAATTTTTAAAATTTTTTCTCTTTTCCTTCCTTCCTGGAGGAACAAGCAGAAGGTTCTGTGCTAACGGTTTCTGGGTATTTGTTCTCATTTTGACTTTTCCCTCATAAGCTACAGATTTATGCATCTCTCAGGTTTATTCTGGAACCGTGTTTCGTCCTAATAGCGGCTCTCGCTTCACTTATCCTCTTCAGTAGATTCTCCATTAAGGGACCACTGGGAATAAAAGTACAACAGCCAGCAGGGGCGCCGCTGCTGCACATCAGCGCACGGTGGTGATGTTCCTGGTGTTTGATGGTTCCTCTCCGCTGTCAGCGCTCGGACTGCCTGCTGCTAAACAGAGCAGTTTAACAACCCTCCCAGCATCCTTCCTCGCTAAATGATTCAGATGCTTCGGTACTTCAAAGTGGAACCAAATGTTCCATTTCAGCAGATCCCTTAAAGGAGACTTTCCCGCTAATGACACAGTGCGACGGTGGGCTTCAAAGCCCATGGGCCAAGCTGGAAACAGGGGCAGAAGGAGGCGAAGAGTTGAGGAGGGGTTTTAAAAATCCTCCCACGATTCAGTAAAACGACTGGAGGATAATAGTATTTATCAACACGAACTGTTTCAACACAGTTTGTAAGTTGAACAGTTTATGACGCCGTTAGCAAACAGATCTGAGGTTCATTTCCAGCTTAATGAAACTTTAAAGTTCAGCAGGTTATTAGCATACAGAGCCCCGTTAGCATTTATTATATCTGAGGAGTTCTGTAACATCATCTAACTATAACATCATCAGTATGTTAAAATAAGAAAATACAAAATTCTGTATAATAGTTGGTCATTAACAGCATGAAGCAGCTTCATTCAGATTAATACAGATTGTTGAATCAGATGCATTTATTTCACACTTATTCACTTTCTGATGAAATGATAAAAATTATATTATAATAACTAATGTGGAAGTTCAGGCAGTTTCTATATCCTGACTCGCAGTCAGCCTTCATCACTTTCATCTGTCAGGCGTGAATAATTTCATTGCTGACATTTTTTGCTGCGTTTCTGCTGGTTTTTGCAGATGCATCAGATCTTGAATGAACAGTTATTCACACCCACTGGACTTTTCCAGATTTTATCACGCCACAAAAAACATAAATGTACTTTATTAAGTTTGACCAACAGAAAGTGGACATAAATGTGAAGAAGCAAAATGCTGCACTGTTTTCAACTTTTGTTTTATGAAGAAAAATCTGAAATTTGTGGTCATTTGTGTTGCACTCCTTTTACTATGAGATTGTGGAGGAAATGTTCAGGAGTGAATATTTTCTCCAGTTAATTACTGGTTTAGAGCACAGCTAGAACATACGTTCTTGTTTCTTTTTTCTTCAGAGGCAAATAATTAAAAAAATCTGAGTGAAAAACTAAAATTTAAATAGAAATCCTCCAGGTTTTCAGTCGTCTTTGTTGTTCTGGGTTGACTTGTAAATTTGCAGCTCATGTTTTGAGGAGGCTCTTCAGGTGTGAATATTATGCTTCATTGTTGCCTTTATGCAGATGTAAATAGCCTAAACTGTTGATGAAAGCCCTAGATCGTCATGGAAACCAGTGAATTACCCAGGAGTACCTGGCTGACGGCGAAGTGGTGGCAGCGCTGATGGAGTCTGACATGATTCCAGTTATTATCCATCACCGGCTCTGCTGGGATCTCCCAGCGTCTGCAGCAAAACGTTTCCCAGTGTGCCATTAAAACCTCCTCCACTAATTAACGCAGGCTGGAGTCTTCTGACTAAGACTTAATTTCTCCTAAAAGATGGAAATTATAATATCAAAGCTATATTTTTTTAAATCTTTTTTCCTCTCTCATAGACCCGAGATGCTCTGGGGAAGTTTGTGAAGAAAGCGATCGTTCACTACAGGGATGACCTGGATCTGCAGAATCTGATGGATTACATCCAGAAAGAGGTGCTGTGGTTTGGCACAGACACACCTGACTGCACCACACAGCCAGCTCTGTTTGTGTTTATGTTGGCCTCAGTGAGGATTTTCCACATGAGAAGCTAAACATGCATTTCCTGCAGCTCCATGGGATTCCTCAGGAGATATTCCTGCTCCATCTGCACATCCTGGCTCCAACCGAGAGCCCGGGTTTTCCCCTTGTAGACGGACGGCACGACACCAGACCGTTTCTAAATATACACCTCTGCTCTGTGCTTGGCTCAGTTTAAGTGCTGTGGGTGGAACAACTACACCGACTGGTCCTGGAACCTCTACTTCAACTGCTCTCAGGAAAACCCCAGCTCGGAGCGCTGCGCCGTGCCGTACTCCTGCTGCACTCCGGTTCCTGGAGAGGTGGGTTCACACACAGCTTAAACAATTAACTACAAAACTGTAACAGAGTGGAATATTGGCTTTAGGTACATAAATATCAGTATATTTGTTATAGATCATTATTTAGTATCTGGTGAGGACAGGACTGTGTAAAATATGCCAGATTTCCTTCCTAATCCAGGTCTCTGCTAAGTCATATGTAACATTTAAATATTTGTCTATATGCTAATATTCGCCTCCATGTAGCTAAAAGTAAGAGGATTAGCTGGGTTTATAAGTGCAGCTTACAGTCAAAGTGTCATGCTGGGTTAGAAGAGTTCAGGTCTATTCCAGGTGATTTCTGCAGATTAACCGATAACTTTTCAAAAGCATCAAACTTTATCCGCCGTACAGTCAGTGGAAAACAGTCACAGCAGCATTTGATTCATATTGACCCAAAATATTTCCACTTGTTTGTCGAAACAGCAACTGCTTGTTGCCTGACGGCAGCAACTTCACATCAGATGGAAGCGATGAGGACGGCTGCTTCAGCCACATCTGTCCTGATTTCATCCAGGACAGAAGAACTTTCCTCACAAAATGAAATATCTTCATAACTCGGATCATCCATGATGTGGCTGGTGATGCTGTGGGCCAGAAGGATCTCCTGTAGCAGTCAGTCTGGCAACAAATCTGAAGAGGCCTCTGACTGAGGACATTGTTGCTGTATGACAACTGAATATCCGGCCATTTACGTGTCCCAGTTGTTGGCTTGTTCTGCTAATCCGTCTCTTTTGCTGTTGCTGCTCCTCTTATTCTTCAGTAAGCCCTGGCCTATTTAAAGTTCTGCTGAAAGAATGTAAATAATTATACATTCCCCTCAAGAGACACTGACTCTTGGAAAAAAAAGCTTTTGTTTTTTTCTCAAGTTGTTCAAAGGCAACATGTCAGCTGCTAAAAACAAAGATGAGTTATTTGTTCTGCTCCGTTTGCTGAGGAAGTTTTGGACAGGCTCATGTTTACCCCCCAGTTGCATCAGCTCTTCTTTGAAGAACACACTCCATGTTTTCCCAGAGTCGGCTGACAGCTCAGCCAATCTGTGGCTCCTTTGGAAAACCGTCCAGTTAACAACGGGAACAGAAACTGTGTGTATTACTGTCTTTAACTGTTAGTGATGCTGGTTGGCCTGACATGGACACATGCAACATGTGCTCATAGCTCATCTGATCAGCAGGAAGTGAAAACATCACAGGCCTTTAAAGCAGCGCTGGCTGTGATTTCACTGAGTTCTAATGAGATTTCATGTTCTGAGCATCAAAGCAAGCTGTCTACACATGGTGTGTGTATGGATGGTGCATGCAAGTCTTTATAGGTCCTGCTTCTGTGCATGAATGCTCAATATCGTCATTATTATGCAGACGCAGCGGCACATCATGAAGGTACGACTGAGGGAAACTAAGGAGTTCATGTTGAGCCATCAGGCCAGTATTGATTAAACATCAAGCTGTACAGAAAATGGATCGCAGCAGCCTTCTCCAACATGGTTGAAAAATCAATTAATTAAACGGCAGAAGAGTCGATGCAGTGCTGCGACCTGCTGGTGGCTAACTGCATGTTCAGGCTGCAGACTGCTGCAGGAGCCTCCAGTCACTGCTTCAGCCTCACCTGCTCCCTTCATGATGGTTTTCGACTCATTAGTCTTTAGATGTAACATTGATCATCTTAGTTTTTCCAGCCGCAGTCAGAGAGCGGCCCAGTGTGGAGTTTAATCATGCATGATGCTGATATTCTAGTGAAGGTCTCTTTCTGTTCTGCAGACGGTGGTCAACACCATGTGTGGCTTTGGCATTCAGACGCAGCAGTCCCAGGAAGTAGACGGGTCCATCTACTCTGTGGGCTGTGCAGACAGAGCGGTGTTGTGGCTCGAGTCTCACCTGCTGCTGGTGGGAGCGCTCACCCTGGGCCTGGCCTTACCTCAGGTAACCTCCAGCTTAATTCACCTCAGAACCAGAAACAAAAGAAGCTCTTTGGTTTTAAATAAGCCACAACAGGTCAATGAACGCATCAATGGAGGCTCGCTGGGTGGAGCGGCCTATTGAGCGGACCTTCTACCTCTCAGGCTGGATGCTGCGTTCAAGTAGTTTCAGCAACACTTCATCAATCTGTTCTGAAGCAGCAGACTTTTACTTTCGGGGTGAAATTTCTGCACTGAGGGAAAAATAAGCAAATTTAATAAAAACCCAAGAAAAGGAATTATTTAAACCAAGTTTATACCAAGAAATAATTGTAAATTAACTACTGTGAGTCGGTGAGGATTGGCACTAAGTGAAGCAGTAAAACTGTAACATTGTGTCTGAAAAGGAAAATGCTGACAGCTCCCTCCCACTCAGCACGCTTCACTCCCACAGCAATTAGTCCCTTAATATCTGAAGTCAGATTAACGTGTCGACTGTTATCAGGAGCTGCACACACGAGATCAAACCATCACGCTGCAGGAGCGCGCGCACATGCATCCGACTGCATTTCCCATAAATCCCATCGGACCAATCACACCAGAGCTGCAATTCCTTTGATGTTTGGGGGAAGAACACTGATTGGTCACTTTAAGAACGAGGTTTCCACCCAGCACTACGAGCAGAAACATCTTGACTGATGTAAATACCAAAAGTATTCAAACCTCTCAACATTTTTTAACAAACTGATTTGTCAAGAAGGAAAACAGTTTTTCATATTTGCAAGCATTAAGGGTAAACTAAATTTGTTTTTTGAAATGAGGATAAAGTCATGTTATGAAAATAAAGAAACTCATAAAATTACAAGAAAATGCAAAGCTTCAGGTGATCAGCTCGTCTCATTGGCGATTCATTTCAATCCTGCGACTGATTACTGATGTGTGAAAAGATTATTTATAAAATACATATTAGGGCATAACATTACAAGATACTCAGCATAGCTTTTGTTTTTTTATGTTGGACTAAAAATTATTCAGGTAATAAGTTTCTTTGCATTAGTTCATCTTTGACATACATTTTTCCAGTGTTATGATGCTGCTTGTTCTCCAAACGTCTGAGGCATAAAAGGCTGAATGCAAAAAGTTTTAACGTGAAAAAGTTTAAGATGTAAATGAGTTTATTTTCCTGACTGTGCCAAACTGAGAGCAGCAGCATCGGTTCCAACGGGACCTTGAGACGCTCATTACCGCCGCGCTCTGATGTTTTCTAGATTGCCGGCATCGTGCTGTCCCAGATCCTCATCTCTCAGATCCAAGATGAGATTGCTTCACCGTTTTGAGGGCAGAAGGAAGAAGTGCTGGTCCAATCAGAGTCAACACATCTAGATTGCATATCCTTTGGCAAAACTGTTTTCATGCACTTTACTGTGACACACATGCATAGTGCAAAGTGTTTATTTATTGGTTCTCTTTACTAATAGAAATGTGTATTGGAAAAGTTTACATTTGCAAATAAATGTGAATAATACTGTATAATATGACTGATTTTTCAAACAATTTCTTCATAATTTCTCATTCAATGAGGAATGAAGCACAATCTGGTTTGCAGCTCCTTCCTCTGGGTTTGATGTCCCCTAAACCCAAACAACACAAAATCAGATTAGAGCGGCGCTTTGATGTTTTCACGTGGGACCCGCGCTCGCTGCAATCCCTCTAGCCGTGAAGAGCCAGCGCTTTCTGCACCAGGCGCTGGGTCAGAGGGGAGCCGGGCCGCACGGCGTCACGCTCCACCAGCAGACATCTGGGGAAACACAGCAGAGCAAAGACCAACAGATTCAGCCAGACTTCAAGCTGGGAGAACAACTCCATCAATAATTAAAGTGCAACATGGTGTCAGATATAGAAAGGGAGAAAAATAGCTGGTGTTGTGCACACAGGGGACGACAGGAGGTGGACAGTGAAGAGTAGAACCAATCATGTTCAGTTACTTAAGGTCAGAGCCGAAACGTCCTTCCACAGCAGCTGACCGTGGAAATGCATCCAAAATGGTCAAAACATTCAGTTTAAATGAAACCAACTCCTTCCTGCTAACGAGCTAATTAAGGGTTTGAAAAAATATTTTTTCCTTCCTCATTACAAAGTGTTTATTTATGAAAACAAATATTTATAAAGTATAATGAAGTCTGTAATTTTTATTTCAAAAGATCACAAAAACAATCCTGAAGGGATTGATTCTATTTTCCTGCAGTAACAGTGAACCAGTATTAATTACATTAAATGCCAAAAGGATTATTGGAAAACACCTGAAAGATGCGAAATGATTAGTTCTGGTCCAGTTCTGTTTTAACAAAGATCCACAGAACAGATCTGGGTCCAGAAGAGTCCAAATGGTCAGTTAGGCTGAGATACTTGGCTCTCTTTAAATGAAAGAAGCTCATTCTATAAAAAAATCACTCGTAATTCAGACATTAAATGAACCAGGTGTTCATTGGTTGAGACTTACAAGAATAGACCTTATAGATCTACAACAGCCATCGATGACAGAGATAAATTAATCTAAAGAGAAAAACAATGTTGAAACGTTTCTAATGTAATAGAAACGTTGTGCAAAGTTCTGGAGGAAGCAGCTCATGAACAACCAACTTCTCCCATATAAGATCCATTAGTTGTACAGTTTTCCTCCAGGCTGGTTTGTAGCACTAATTACTGCAGAAGCTTAGTTTTAGGTTTACATGTGGTGCCAACATCTGTCCTGGGTGACGCACTAATTACAGGTGTGCATACAGGCCTCATTCAGAGCTTATCCTTGAATTACCAACATTCATTAACCGTCTGAATATAATTACATCCTGGCTGCATTAAGGAATTAACTACTGCAGTGATATAACTCTCTACATGCTGCAAATTTGATCACATATTAAAGTTTAGAGAAGGTTACAGCTAAATGTATATATATTTGGAGCTAAAAGGATGCAGGACCTGGTGTGACGCGACGCACATGAAGCATTAAACCTGAACATATGAACATTAATGTAAAGTCTGGGTCAACACCGATGCTGAAAATATGAGTCAGGAGGAGGAAGGAAGGAACACCTGCAGGTGGTTTATGTTTTATAAGGAAACAAAGAACTGAATCCTTTAAATGAGAGACAGTGGTACGCACCGCTAACAGCTGTGCTAACCCTAAAGCACTAATCAGAGCTAAAGGTTCCATCACGGATATTCATAACCTTTAAACATTCACACATTTTATACTATAAACTCAAATTATTTTGTTGGGAGTTTATGCCCAGATGACTCAAAACAGAAAATTTACAACTGATAATAGTATCAGAGTTATAAAAGGGCTTGAATTTATTTCCACTTAGCAGATCAACACAAAGTGCTAGAAAAATGTAAAGAAAACTCCTGATAAAGGAGCTCTGGCCTGAAAACATTCACAATGCTCTGAAAGCTGGGTGAGGTTTCCTTATGAATTGTGAACAAGGCAGTAAAAACAGAAGGGAAACATGTAATAAGTGGCGAGTTGAACGTTACCTTCCCAGTTTGTGATGCTGCTTGTTGTCAGACTTCATGGCTGCATGAATAAGCAGCTGGTTGAACAGATCTCTCTGGAAGAAGCAGTGGAAAAAGCCATTAGAGATGCAAACCTCTGGCTCCACTGCAGCAGAGCTTCTGCTCCGCATACATTGTCTGTTCACTGCAGGAACTCGTCTGAACATGGAAAATAAAATGCATCAGTGTCCATCACAAAGATTTATTATTCATACGATGGTGCACTGCGCTCTGCATCCTCACACCACATGCAGCACAGCAGGCTTCACTTCTGGAAACATTTATACAACAGATTTCTGGTTTTTCCTTAAGAAAACAACATGATCAATGAGAAAAAGAAACTATGTTGGAAGTTAGAGGGGAACTGTTTGCTTTGTTTTTAGACTTTTCACTGTAAAACATATCCAGTCTGTTCTCCTCACCTGAGCGTCGCTGCCACCGATGTCCACCATGCGGTAACGTAAAGGGTGCAACAGCGCCACAGCTTGGCTGAAGTTGCCCTGCTTGTACTCCATCATAGCTTCACACATCGGGATGCCCAAGCTCTTCGCCAGCCGGTGCTGCTGATTGTCGCCTGGTTCCCTGTGAGGGGAAAAAGTTCAGACACAGGAAGTGTGACAGGAAACTGTAGAAAAAGAAAAAAGTTTTACTTTTGCAGATTCTAAAGAGTATTCTGACATTTTTATCCATCTATAAGGGAGAAGGTTTAACGTCACCTGAAAAAAAAGTTACGGGTCAAATTAATTTTTGACACCAAACAAAAAAATAACCTGAGAAAAAAACTGATTTTGGTTCAGTTTCTTTACAGTCGACCGTTACTGCATAATTAAAATAAAACATTTTAGAAATACATTATTCTGACAACTAATTTCATTGTTTTCTCCATCTCTTCATTTTCATTCTGATTCCTGTCAGTAAAAGACTTTTAGTGCAACAAGAAATTGTTTGATAACCCGAAACATTTAAATGTGACAAAAAGAGCAAACAGGAAATTTGTAGAGTGGATCCAGTTTCAGTTCACTGGACTCCAGACAGTTTGCTAAATTAAAACTGTGACAACTTTAGGAAAACAAAGAATAATCATGTTCTATAACATAAGCTAAAGCCTGTTTGTGTTCAGCATCTGTTGCAGAGAGGAGCCCCGCCCCTTCCTCCAGCCGATGAAGCTGCTCAGAGTCTTCCTCAGTCTTACCTCCCACGCTCTGCCGCGTTTGTTTCTGTGTTACATAAAAGTCGAGTGCAACACGACAGCGTGGAGGTGTGCAGTGAAGAGAACTGGGACAGAACTAACCTGGCCAGTTCCTGGAGGCCCTCTAGGAGGCGCCGAGCGGCCCCGTCCTCATCGGCCCCCAGCGCCACCATGAGGAAGTGGAGGTCGTTGAACAGCGTGACGTGGTCGTCGGTGTGAGGCCGGGTTACCTGCAGCAGCTCCCGCCAGCGCTCCTTCACACACACACCTGCAACAGGAAGATGTTTCTGACCCCATCCAACCAACATGGATCATCATCCTCATCTCTGCTGCTGCACTTCAGATGTTATTAGTAAAAATAAAAAACTGACATCATCAGTCTTTTTGCTTTCAGACCAAAGTCTTAATTGTGTTAAATTAGACATGATAGCTGGTCATTAGCAACATATTAAGAAAAAATCAACTTAATTTATTTCTGCAAAATGATTTAAATTAGAAACCATTGAACAATATAATCATTATTTCCCATATTCTGGCGATGCCTTCAGATAACGTCACACCAACCTTCCATCTCCAGTCTGTAGAGCATTGAACAGGCGTCTACCATGTCGAGCATGGCGCCCGAGGCTTTACAACGCTTGAATATCTTTAAATGAAATAAAAATCATCAGTATTTATGCAAAAACACTGAAGGACAGAAAATATTACAGCCAAAGGGGAGAATTACTTCCAGAAACTACATTAAATATTCAGTTTAATTAGCAAATGTTCCCAAATCAATGTTTCATCTCAACTAAAAGAAAGCAGATATAAACATGTGTTTTTTTTTATCTGAGGAAAGTCAGGACACCCTCCCTTCCTTTCAGCTGAAATAACCAATAAGATGCTTCAAGCCTCCTAATAAGATCCAGATCTGGACTTTGATTAGACCATGACGCCTCCTGCCATGTTGCAGGTCTTTCATTTTTATTCAGAAACCTGGTGGATTCAGTGAGGGTGGGCTGTGTTGGTCCTGCTGCAGCTAAACATCCCCAAAGCATGACACTTCCACTGCCATGCTTAAAGGTTACCATGAGCTTTATTTCCTGGAATGCTGTGATTTATTTAGGCCAAACGTTTCCTCTGTTCTGGAGTTTAAGATATTCAGGCTTAGACTCGTCTGTTCAAACGTCGTTATTCCAGAAGTTCTTTAATCTGACCTTCATGTTTTAATTACAGAGCAAAGGTTTTCTCCACCTGTGTGGAATTTTTGGCTCTTAGGAAGTAAACAATGTTATCCTCATTTTTTATACAAAAATGCAATGCAACTTTTAGTATCTGTTAACATGAAAGCCATGTTTAAATATATTAATAAAAAAACACCTTTTCCTTTTCCACATCTGCATAAATCTTAGTTTGTAACGCAGCAGAGCAGAATCCAGTGACCTCATGAAATGTCTTTTTTTTTCCAGGATTCAGAAAATAACCGAGGTTCGTCTCACACCGTCTCATCCTGACTAAATCAGCCCTGGCAGCCGCTGCCGAGGCGCTGTGTGGGGGTGGTTCTTTGGCTCTTACATCTTAAATTTGGATTCAACATTTATCTGCAATTAGCTCTCGACTCACAAGAGGACCACGCCTTTCTTTAAATCTGCATGCCTGGTGTTTTGAAGCTGTGTGACTCAAAGCTGCAGACGTGACTCCAGCCTGTTTGTGCAGACATCAGTAACATCCTGCCGTAGTTCTGACTGGATGTTTGAAGACTAACTTTGTTCCATTTACTTTTCTTCAGGCAAAATGGGCCAAAACAATAGATTTAACTGAAAACTGAAAAATAGCCAGAAGTCTTGCTAGACATGCGTTTTGGAAAAGGAAGCAGTTATACTTTATTTCTGTCATATTCCATAACTGCAACCTGCCTGGAGTCCTGAGAAGTACACGATGTTCAGAGACACGGCGGAGGAGAGGAGGGCTGACGATGGCTCCCAAAGCCAGAAATGGTTTTTCTTACATATTTTCTTTACTGTAGCGTTCATAGTAAAAGCTAATAACCGAAATGCCTGAAGCCTCCATGTCATGTTTGAACTGATTTGCCTGAAACCAAACAACTAATTAAATGCAGATAAAAATGAACAGATTATTCTAAAGAGAAATTTGCTTTTGTTGATGAAACCATAAAGATCTCCACAAAATACTCAGTTTCCTTCTTTAATGTTGCTTCTAATAAAGTGCAGTTGGTTTGATGCATGTGTGATTTTACACAGAGTGGGTCATGGTTACACTTTTATTTGCACATAAAGGCAGGTAGCTGAGCTGATCATTCAGAGGAGATATTTTATTATACTGGGTTCATGTTTTACAGTTACTGAGAACAGCATCAATGAATGTTAACACCAGTAAAACAACATCCATGATGTGAGAAAACAGCTTCATCTTTGAATTTAATAAAAAATATATTGGTTATAATAAAAATGTGGGTCAGAGCCACGAAACCAACCAGTCCCAACAGGAATATCCCAGAATATCCTGAAAATTCCCAAATGAATATTAACTGGTGAGTGTTATGTATTTTCCAGGCACAATCAGCTAACTATGATAGCTTCAGTTATGAAAATGCTGTTTATATCAAACATAACTGGAAAGAAACTTGACTTCGCACCAGATGCCTTAGAACTGGTCTCTGTCTCTTTAAGAAGCTCCTGCGCTTTATGCCACTCCACCTTCAAGATGTCATCACAATCCAGGTATGTTTCTGATATATCATGTCATAACATGATATAAAGCTCATAAAGTTGATTTTTCATAACCTCCCCCTTTAAGCCTTCAACCTGGACATGGCAACTCAAACCCACCTGGGAGTCGTAGATCTGCAGAGCAGCTTCATATTCCCCCTGCAGAGGATGAAGCAACAAAGACGTCACTACCAACTAGAACCTAAAGATAATCAAATCTAAATAAAGCCACGATTGTCCTCACCCTCTCGATGAAGCATAAAGCCCAGTGCCAATAGTTGTGACTGGCCAGCATGTCAGACCCCTGGAAATAATAATGGCAGTTTTTTTCACATTTATTTTCCAAATATTTAAACCTTAAACTCTGAATTTTCTACAATGTTCCAGATATGGTGTGATGAAAACAAAAAAAAAAAAAACACCACCTGCCAGTCTTTCTCTCTGCTATCCATGAAATTCAAGACTTTGTCCACCTCTGCCTTCATCTCATAGACGTGGGCCACGGAGTGGACGGCCCAAGCATCATCAGGGGTCAAGGCGAGACCCTGGAACAAGAAAGACGAATTCACACAAAAAATAACTGCAGTCCTCACTTTAAATAACTTGTTTTGAAACGTCTCAACTCTTTTCTCGTGGAGACTTTCATGTCACAGCTGCTTTAAATGCATGAGGCTTTCAGTGTGGAGGGTGGGCTGATACAATCAGTCCAGGCAGATAACCTCAGACACACAGCTGCTGTGTTGTCAACAAAGCACACAAAGAAACCCATTACCAGCAGAGACGCTCACCTCCATGGCCACTTTCAAAGCATGGTCGTAGAAACGAGTCTCCAGGAGGCCGAAGGAGTATTGTCCTTTCAGGTAACTGAAGACAAACAAACTTTTAGAAAATACTGGAAACAGACATAAAACACAATCTGAATCAGAGCAAAGAAGCTCCTTATAATGACACTGCATTATTTAAAGCGTTCCCTTCCCACACACTGGTAAACACATGTCCCAATTAAATTCATAATTCATTACAATGGGAAAATCTCACACTGAAAATCCCTCATTAAGAAACAAATATGAAATTTCAAAATCTCTGGGGCAATTCTTCACACCGTTATAATTCCTAAGTAGGGAAAGTCTTTGACTTCCTCCATTTCTGGGATTTAAATGATACATGGGCTCATTTCTCTTGGGCTCTTCAAAATGGGGAAGACAAGAGAAAACTATTCAAGTTAGCAGTGGTGGACACCGCTAACTAGCCTAGCTGTGCTAACCTGAAGCTCCAGTCATTAAGATTAGTTCAGACAACAGTAAAGCACTACAACAGCATGGTATTTAGTAGAAGCTAATGCTAACGTGCTAACTTCATCTCAAATTATCCGTCCTTGAAAGACTTCCACCGTCTAACTTCATTTTCATATTATAGCTAACATTTTCCAACACGCCTTTAGATATCGCAGTTATGTTTGGATCTTGTTCTCTGTCTCCGTTTTATTTTGTTGCTGTATGTTTGAAATAAAGTCACTGAAATGTGGGGAGACAAAGCAGAACTGCTGTAAACAGTCTTCACCCCTTCAAAATAAGAGCATGAACACAAACTTCTTAACAGTTGATGACTAAAACTTCGACACAGATGTTGAACTTTATTCAACTCAAACTTTAAAAAAAAAACAGCCAAGTAAATTAGCATCATAGGATTTATCAGGAAACATTTGAGGAAAGTAAAGTCCACTTTTAAAGTTAGCAAAAACAAACATTTAGCTCCATTATTAGCTCATCAGCAGACGTGTGTCCACCACCGCAAGTCTGGTAGAGGTGTTGATATTTATAACAGACATTTTTGGTGGAAATTTACTCCTCAATCATTTTTAAAAAAATCTACAATAGTCCCAATATTCCAATAGAGCCCAAAGTCAGAGGTCCAATCAGGAGATTCCACTCATTTGGCAATTATGAGCTTTTCAGCAACAAACACTGCTGCTATGAAATATGGAGACATATGTCTCTGTTAAGCATCTGTGATGCTGTGGGCCTCTTTCTGTTTAGATATGAATCTGATGGACTCATTTCAGAAAACAGGTCATCATTGCATCCTTCAGAACAACAATGACCCAAAACCTTCAACCGGAAATGGTTCGTTAGATTGATTTATGGTTAAACTCACAGTTACAACAGCTTCACACTAAACCAGCACCACAGAACCGGTAAGCTGGACCAGGTACCTGGACAACGGCGTGTGAGGCTTCCAGTGGGGCAGCACCCTGGCCACAGAGTCCCTCATCTGTATTTGGGCCCCCATGTAGAAGTATGCGTCGTGGGTGAACTTCAGAGCCAGCATGTCAGTGGGATGATCAAGCAGGATTTCCTCCCACACTTCACAGGCTTTTGGGAAATTACTACAAGAGAAACGTGTCTCATTGTTAGAAAGAAATCAAAAAGTTGTGGAAAATGTTCAGAGAGCAGCAGGAGAATCACAGAGCTTTAGGGAGAAATGAGAATCCTCTGAGGCGACGTTAAGAAACCAAATGTCTGTTTAACGTTACAGGATATAATAAAAGTCCAGCTGTCGTATAGTGACTGTCATGAATTCTGCGTTGGGTTCTGCTAATCTGGAGAGCATGACTGAATCGCATGCAGACAGAGAAAGAGCAGCTTCATGAATAAAAACCATTTCCTGATAAACTATTTCTAATCCGCTCACAAGCGACCCATTTCCTGTGGCACAATGGAACCCACGTCTTATCGAACGGGACTTTAACAGACCTCAGAGGTGACATGGACTGGTAGAATGATGCACAGAATCCAGTTCCAAAGGAACATCAAGATTTCAGCAGCGAACATGAAAAATAAACCAGCAGTTCCTGGTTTGCAGTCCAGACTTTTCTTCTTTTATTCATAAACTCCAGCATGAAACCGGGACTCCATCCTGCCCACATGGCGGATACTCTGGCTAACAGGAGCTCAGACAGGGATTTCACACTCAAGGAGAGAAAATAAAAGAATCAGCGAGTGAGTATAACCTTAAGCATGCACACTACCTCCTCATCTAATTAAAACCTTTACTGAAGTTTTAACAATGACATACTGTTGCATTTTTGATTGATTGCAGAACAGCGCCGCTCTAGTGGCAGGTTGTTGGAGCAGTTCTGATTTTGGTTTTCTAGACTTTTGTTCACTTTATGACTGCAATTAGACAATTATTTCTCTCGTTTGGATGCTCTGCAGCCAGCAGGATTTTTGCTCTCACTTTTTTTATTTTGCACAGTCATGATGTGTAACCGTGGCAACAAAGTATTGTTTTAGAGCCGTAGCATTTCAAAAGTTCAAATAATACCTGAACTCTGATTTAAAGAGGAGCGGCAAAAGCAAAGGAGATGGATGAGCAGTCCTTTCCAACATGGTGTCATCCTGGACGTGTTATCTGGAAGTTGAGCCGTTAGCATGTCATGACATTATCATGCAGCAACAACCTTCAGTCAGAGGTGTCCTCCAATTTGTTGCCAGACTGACTGCTACTGGAGATGCTTCCTGCCCACAGCATCATCGTCCACAGAAACTTTGATCATATGAGTTACGACAAATGTAATAATCATCATGCAGTTAAACAAAATTACTGATTTGCAAACTAAGTTCTTGGTATTTTGTTAATCTTGAGGATTGTGGCTTATAGATGATAAAAGCCCAAAATTCACCTTCTCAGGAAATGACAATAAACCAAAAAGTTCCTTTAAATTAGGCCTAAAACTGACCTGTTTAAAGTTGACTTTGATTAATAATAACCCAAACATTGATTAATATATTTGATTATGATTATTCATGATGATTTAGATGATGGCATTTGACAAAATAATGTTTGCTGATTTCATAACTAGTTACTCTGTTATGTGTTTATGGTGTGAAGCTCTTTGAACTGCTTTGTTTCAAGTTTACTTTTATAGCATTTCAGCAACGAGGCAGTTCAAGGCGCTTTACATGATAAAAACACAAAAATACAAAGTCAAACGTTACATTTTGTCAAATGCCATCGATGCACATCAGAATGTTGATTAATGTTTCATTTATGATGTTTCAAAAGCAACTCTAAACAGGAGGGTTTTAGTCTGGATTTAAAGACATTCAGTGTTTCGGCTGTTTTTCTGTTTTCTTGTTGCTGAATCGTAGAAATAAACCTGACAGAAATATTAAAATGTCGGGTCATGGCCACGTTATGGCCGACAATAACGGCTCAAACATGTTGTTTATCACGGCTAATTCATGATTAATGTAAAACTGCTTTCAGCATTTCTTCACATCATCTTTGGTAATAATTGATATAATTTGAGTAATTTGAGTCTATTTTATTAAACTAATAAATAAGCCACCAATGTTTTTACAATTTTTTTATAAACTACATCTTCCTTATTTAGTTCCTCTCAAAATGACTAAATTGAAGTTTTAAAAATGTGACATTTTCAAACATCCAGCTGGTTGCTGCACAAACGAAGCCTCTTTAACAACCACCCTCCCAACCCTGATCAAACCTTTTTGGGTCGGACCGCCTGCAGCCAGTTCTGGATCTTACCCGTGTGAGAAGAGCTCCACAGCTTTGGCATGGAGCTTCTCCCGGGGAGAAATATCCTGGCTGCTGGCGAGCTCCACCGTTCGCCTCACAGCGCTGGCCAGACGCTCGTCCAGCCGGGGGCTGCTCGTCGTGGCAATCAGCTCCAACCCAGTGCTGATCACATGGCCCATAACTGTGCGTCAATAAATGGATAAATATATTAATTTTTTTCCTTCCCATGGCGCAGGAGTGAACATGAAAAATCACATGAAATCACACGCTCTTTCTTCTCAAGGTTCTGTTTTGTTTCGGACCCAGAAGGGTTCTACAGACTTTTTAAAGTTTCATTCCTGTCTCTGACTGTAAACAGATAAAAGTGATATGAAAAATACAGAAAAAGTTTAAAAACAACAACAACTACAGGTCAATCAAAACACCAGACAGACATCCTACACCAACATCCCCTGATGCCACAGCTTCATGTGCTGCGATCTGAGCTTTAATATTTAATATGCAGCCAATAACTTTGCTAAATGTTGTTATAAAAGCAAGAACCATAAACACTTCAACTAAATTTGATTTTCAGCCTGGTGCAGCTCAGTTGCTTTGCATCTCCTATGTGCATTTTAAAATTAAAGAACGTTTCCATAGCAACACAAGCTAAATGCAGACCAAGGAGAACCACCTTTAGCATCAATAACTTCAAGTATTTATTCATGTCAAAGAAATCATCTTCTCTTCTTTCTGGCCAACAATAAAACTATTTTTGCTAAAACTAAAACTCTCAAGAAATACACTTATTAATGTCCTTTGGAGCTTTCAATGATTAATCTTAGCATTAAACTTAATTCAACGCTTGGATTTTATTCTTTGGTCGACTCCCAGTGAGGGAAGGTTTATATTTTAGTAGCTGGTAAAGAATAAATAAGTTATTTACCAAAGTTGGGGTCAGCTGTCTGGATGGCAGAAATACATCCTTCAATTCCTCCCAGTGTTTCATCATTTCTCCATTTCACATACTGGACAAGCAGGAACAGGTTTAACATCATGCAGCTCATTTTTAAAGATGCACTCAGCTTGGGGAAGAAAATTATAATCTTTTACATGTGCAATTTCATGCAAATAGGAATGGAGCAGGGCTGAAATAAACACTTGGTGTTACTCCATAAACCTCTGCAAAACACTATGATCATAAATTATGTCAAGCAGCTTCCATTAGATCTTCATATTTAGCTCAACTTGACTTTTTAAAACAAAGCTCAAGACTTTTTTATTCAGGCAGAATTTGAACATCTAAAAATGACCTAATCAGACCTTATTTGTTTAGTTTCAGCTTTTAAACCTGATTTCCATGTTTTCTTTTATATACTGATTTTGCTTAATACATTGATCACCAATATTGTGGCTGTGTAAAGGTCTATGTGGATAAATATTGATGGTGTTTTAATCAGTATTAAATATTAGATTATATTAAAATACATGCAGTTTGTTGGAGGTTCAGTGTTCACCTTCATCATTTCAGCTCAACAAAAGCTAAAAATTGTTTTTGATGTCAACAGAAAACATTTTCAGCTTTCCAACGTTGGTTCCCATTCATCCTCTACCTTTACTGTTATTGTGTAAATGAGTATTTTGAGTGATTAAAACATTTTTCTGGACAGTTCTGATGGTGATAATAATGGTAAATGCTTCTTTCACTCTGTGACCTTTGACCTGTTAGGTGATATCTTTTGTGACTCTGTCCAGCTGGTTAAATATTGCATTCATATGAAAAATGATACGGCTTCAGAAAGTCACCTGAAATATCAAATGTTGCAGTTACGATACACATGCAATGTATTCTGAGGCTCTGATTCAAAATGTGCAAATTCATTTTCATAATTATCCTCATCTGAGCTCATCTTAATATATTATTTCATTTGTGGTGGTGAAATGTGTGAAAACACAGGTGTAGAGGAGAAACAGCGCCTCCTACAGTCAAGACGGCTTCATAATTAAGTTCCCGTGTAGAAAACAGATCAGCAATGATTACTAATTGAAACAAATTTAAATTTTCCAGCAATCTGTTTTTGACCACATATTAATCATAATTATAAAATAGTCACTTGTGGGGTTTTTGTAAGTAGATGTCTGGAGGTTACCTGTGTGAGAATGGCGTCATACAGTTTGGACGCCTCATTGCTGCTGGTAGACAGCGGGAGAGCTTCATCTTTCCACGCCTGCAGAGCAGAAAACAAAACTGCGCTTCTTCCAACAGAAAACTTCCGCAGCACAAATATCCAAAGTTCATTTTAGATTGAAAACGTTGTTGCTTCACTTTCCAGACCAAGCTGACTTTGATTAGGAGACCAGCAGGAAAGTTTAAAGTCTCTCTTTAACTTTAGCGACGTCCTTCAACGCAACTTCACTTCACAGCGAAAAAACTCTGAATTTAACTAAAATAGGATTTTTACTGCATCTGCGGTTAAAACATTTAACACTCACCTGACAGTCCCTGAAACTCGATGCAATCATTTCTGCAGCTGTAGAAACCCCCCCTCCTCAAACAGTTGTTTCCTTCACGCATTCCTCAGCGGAAGTCATATATTGCTTCATTCGCTTTCACAATAAAAGCACGGGTAAGATGCTAAAGCTGTGCAGAAATGCAATTCTTAGACTTTCTGCCTGCAATGTAACATTTAACGATGATATACAGGTTAATCTAAAACAACAAACAAAATATAACTAAAAGTGGCAGGGTGTGATGTCTGTCTAATGCACTGCAGACAAATACAGCAAGTGTCAGAAAAACCTTCAAAGAGCTTTAAACCACCAAGCAACAGCTAGTCCCATCATGCATCTCTATTCTTCCAGTCAACAGCAAAGACACAAAATCCTCCCCTTACACAGACAGGTTGTTCTGGTAAACTTAAATAATTTTGGTTCAGATGATTCCAGAAGATTAGATCTGCTCAGTTTATGAGTAAAAATACAAACAGACACCAATGAAATGGAAAATGTCAAAGTGGAATATAAACAGATCAATGTGAGGTGATTTAATAAAAAATTATCTGGTGTCCATGCAAATCAGTATTTTTAGTGCATTTTTCCTTATTTGGTGGGAAGTAAGATTCATGAAAAGAACTAATTTCAAGTGGGAATAAAAGGAGGGAAAATAAATCACAATGAATGAATGGTAACAATAGAGCATAAAACAGATCTAGGGCTCATTATATAGTGATGCTGCCAACCCAACAGAGGTAACTGACCTATATATTTGTTTTCCTGAGGAAGATTCATTAGGAGCTTATTAAAATCATAAAATCCTCAGTCTTTTTTTATTACATGAAGTTATTTATTAAACTCTATATTGGCTGTTCAAAGTAATTTTGAAGCTGACTCTGTTTGTTGCTTTTGTATTAATCAGTTTTCATGTTTCTCATTTGTTCCTAGGAGTACATTGTTGCTTTAGTAGTGAATAACTGCATATAAATGATGCTTTGCTACTTTATTTTTTGTCTACAACAGTAAAATAATTTAGGTGATTCATCCCATTTCTTTCCCTCCCAGCTGTGAGCAACACCACAAAAAATGTGATGTCCATTCATCCGTTTTTTATCCCCCCAAACAACTGGACCCGTCCCTTTAAGGAATCAGAGTTCTGGCCCAAACATGTAAAAGAACAGCTGCATTGTTTTATTGCATACATCCAACACCCCTATGTGTTCTAGCTACATGAAGAAGCATTTACATTGCAGTCCATGTGTCAACGGAACAGTTTTACAAATTAGGATTCATTTTTCTTTACATATGGTACAGTTTTCACACGTTAATAAATATCAGTACAATCACGTCAAACGTTTCACACGCCATCGAAAAACAACAGTCTTTAAAGTTATGTAACTTTGTATTCACTGATCACGTTTGGTTTTCAACCGTACCCTCTGCTGCACTTTTAACATGTTTGGATTCTTTCTAACTGATTTGCATGAAGCAGAATAGATTAAAAAACTTAGTTCCACCTTAAAAACAAAAAAACTGGACTTAAATATAACTTTAATGTGGAAAACAAAACTTAAAAAGGCATCTTGTTCAAATATTCAGCATGAGCTGCGATTCGTCTGTAGTGTAACTGAGAACTTCCTGTGGCACAGAGTGAGCGACAGGAACTCCAGACCTCTGCTGGCATAACGACATCACACCGATGACACGGCTCCCTCCATCAGCCGCCTCCTGCAGCGCCATCAATAGCCACCCGATAATCAAACGCCTTTCTGTAAACTTTTACTGTCAGTGTGATTTACCGTAAAACGGCGGCTCTCCCGGAGAGGCCGGGCGTTATCGAGTCTGAGAAATGATTAAAGACACGTCAAGTTGCTCCGCTGCATGAGCCTGCAGCCGCATTACTGACACGCAATGGCTTCAGAGTGCAGGAGGGTTATGCAGAAGATAATGAGATCCTGGGCACTCTCCTGTGAATGCAACAGGAAAAAGTGTTCATCTTTTAAAAGCAAGCATAGAAATATAAAAAAGAACTAAAAAAGGTGGCCAGAGTTAATGAATTCTTAGTGTTGACTCACTAAACAGTGGAGGAGGACAAAAACATGGCCGTTCGGTGTGTGTGTGGTTCATTAGGATAAACACTCTGTCATTAAACACACTTCTGCAGAAAATGTTGTTCAACACATCTATACACAAAAACTTTACAATTTCTTTACATCAGCAGGACTGAACTGATTCTTCCCTTTATAAAGTCTCCACACATTGTCCCTGCGGGCCTGAAAGGATCCTCTTCAAGGCTGCGATGATAAACTAGTGAACATGAACTCGGCTCTCCTCCCACACAGAGGGAGAGGAACCCAACTGCAGAGTGATTAAGTTGGACCGCCTTCAGGCGGGGATCTGGAGCGCTGCGTCAGTGTCAGAGGCAGCCGCGGCGTGTTTGTTGTGTTGGAAACAGATCTACACATTCAGTGCTGTAGGTGTGACAGTTCCGGATCGTTTGCTCGTGTCTATCTTCAGACGACTTGAGTGGAGTTTGCGCTGCTGCTTGACGAGACAAACCCTGTGTGTGTGAGAGTGTGTGTGTGTGTGTGTGTGTGTCAGCTTTCAGGCCCAGTTCAGGCTGAATCCCTTAGAGAGCATGACTGCCTCCAGGTCCTTGTCCTCCTCCTTTTCCCGAAGTCTCTGCTCCTCCAGCAGGGCCACCAGGGCGTCGCGCTGCTCCACCACCTCCAGCATTTCATTCAGGATCTGCTTTTCCTGAGCCAGCTCCTTCTCGGTTTTCAGGTGGTCTGAGGAGAGAAAAGAGATTTACAAAAACATCCAGAGTTCAGGAAGTGACAAACAAACCAGGAGCATCTCAATTAGGGCTGAAACTGTTAATCTGATTAATTGTGATGAATCAGTTATTGAAATAATCGTCACCTAACTTAGTAACTGATTAATGGTTTTAGAGTATTATACAAACTCCAAACAGGCAATTTGCTGTAAAAACACTCGGAGCCGTAATTAAACCAAAACTGTACAAAACACACACATACATTTTGCATATAAGATTATAAACAGCTTTGTATGTAAATGTTTTAGCCAAAACTCCTAAAGTGGCAGTTATAGCTTCACCTGGTTAGGATTTGCTACAGGAATGCTGCCATTTTCTTATTTAAAAAAATAATTGAACCATATGTTTATTTGCTTCTGTTAATGTATTTGTAATATTGCATAAAAAGGTTAAATGAAAAATCTGTAGAATGTGGCAAGTTTTATCCTGATTGACTGATTACTAAAGTAGTTGCAGCCCTAATCTCAATAGATTAAAATCTATCAAATAAATGATAAGACATTTATCTGACAAGTTGAGATGCTTAAAACTATGGAGCAGTTTAAATATGTTGTTTTCAGTTCTAGTTTAAATAAAATGAATCTTAATTCAATTTGATTAAACATACTTTATTGACGCCAAAAGGAAATTAAATGCTGTTTTAACTCGTATTATATTAAAACCAATAACATTTGGCTGCAGTTTTCACCTTCCACAGCCATTCGCTCCCGGAGCTCCTGCTGCAGCCGACTCTGCCGGTCCTCCAGCTCCAGCTCTCTGGCACTTTGACACAGAACCACAGAAGAAGAAATAAGTTTGAGGCTTTAACATGACAAAACATGATAAAAAGTTTAAAAGAAAATGTATCTGATCAGCAGAGCAAACTTCAAATTATGGTTTTGAGAGTTTATTTAATAGATCAACACAAAGTAGAGAAAACTGTGTTAGAAATGAAACCTGGACAGTGTGATGGAAGTCGAAACTTTATGCAGATCAGATCTCCAGCTCCAGCTCAGACTGGGGGGAGAACATTCTCCCAGAATAATTACACTGTTCTGTCATAAAATCTAATGGCAACAAGCTGAATTTGTGGCTTCAACATGAATAATTCAGAGGTTGTGAAAACCTGTCCAAGGCCGTAAAAATCCAGCAGATTCCAAGCAAATTTACTCACTTTTGTTAAATAAACTATTCTTAGTTCTTCAAAGCAAGACAGATTTAATCCAGAAGCTTTCAGAACATGTAACAAGATAACAGCATAAATGAATGAATTTGTTTAAGAATATAATACAGTTATTTCAGTAAATAGGTAGCAAGTTGAATTGCATTCTCATAAAAGAAAGCAGAGATTAGATGAAGAATGAACAGAATAAACCCTGACGGTTTGATGATCCGCTGAGCCGTCCCGGTTCAGGACTCCGGGGAAGATGATATTTAATGGTTGACAGTGAAACATCTTTATTATTGCAGACATTAGCAGCCGGCTGCTGAGACCTGGAGCCGTCTGAAGGCTGCGTTGATCTACAGACCTTCTCAAACCAGAAGTTTTATTTGAGACGAATAAAAAAAAAAAATCAGAATCTGGAGAAAATGTAAACAAATCAAACACAAATTATATTAAAGCTGAAATTTTCTTCTTCTACTGTCATTGAGTTTATACGTGTTCCTTTAAATATCCATATCTTTAAAAAACAATGTTGCACTTTTTTTTCTTTTTTTCTTTTGTTTTTGCTTTGTCACATTTTAACAGGTGATTTTAATGTATTTCTTTGGATTTTTACATTGGGTTTAGGTCTGGACTTTGACTAGGCCATTCTAACACATGAATCAGGTGGTTTTCCTGCTGGAAGGTGAACCTCCATCCCAATCTCAGGTCTTCTGCAACCGTCTTCCTGCTGCAGAAAACCATCCCCACAGCATGATGCTGCCACCACCATGTTTAACCACTGGGATGACGTGGTCAGGGGCCAAAAGCTCCACTCATCTGAGCAGAGAGCCTTCTTCCGCATGTTTGGTGGTTTGTGACAAACTGCAAACAAGAAGACTTGGATTTCCCATGAGGTTGTATTTATATTCAAACCTCTTTATTAAGAAGAGATTTGTGGAGTATTTTTACCACTTAGGGACATTCAAAGACAGATTTCATTAACATTTTGTTTACTGTTGAGCAAGTACAACAAACAACCAAAAAAAATGTAAAAGTCACAAAAAACACATTTTTGCCTTTAATTTAATGGATGTTGTGGTTTACAAGTTGCTTAAATTTCCCAATTTTGGCCTTTGAGGCAAAAAGCTTAGACACACTGAGGTGGAGTCATAAAATTCCCTCATAAATCTCCTAAAAATGATGAAAAACAGTTCTGCTTAGCAACACTTTTACATCATGTTTATGGCCAACCATAAATGCTTTAATTTCTCAGGTCTGAGTGGTGTTGTAAAATGTAAAATGAACAGCACAATAAGATTTTAATTAGTTTTTTTCAGGTAGTAAAAACAAAAAATGAAAAAAGATTAACACAAAACCGTTTCCATATTCCAGTGTAAACTGTGTCTTCTGTGGATGCAAAACAGTTTGATAACATAAATAGTTTTTGCACAATAATTTACTTACAATATCATGAGTTCTGACTCATAGCGGACCAGGGCGTTCTTCTCCTGCACCAGCTTGAACCACTCCTGCATCAGCTTCGGGTCGTCCTTCTTGCTCATACCTGGAGGACGGGAGCAGAAGGTGAGGACAGGGCGACCAGAGGTCGGGATGTTACACAGACGGGGGCCGAGACAGGCACAGAGACAGCCAAGCTGGGTGTCCTTGCTGAGGAATGGTTGGTGGAAGGAGGAACTGACACCAGCGTGCTCAGTCGGGCCATACATGACGATGATGGCACGCAGAGCGGGGGAAGAGCCCATGGTTGTAGTGGATGTGTACACTTCTGCTTAGTGTACACACTAAGAGCAAACAGCCCACATTCACACACACCCACACACACACACAACCACCTGTTGTTGCCATATTGAGTTTGTGTTACCCAGTTTGGCCAGTGTGCTACATACAGCCGCCCCTCCTCGAAGATTTTAGTCTTCTTTTTAAACTTAGTCTTAAAAGTTTGAAAAGAACAAGAAAATAATCAACTGCTTGTTTTTGAGAAAATAAAAACCACAATAAATCATTTCCAAACATTTTCCACCTTTAAAGTGACTTAGATCCATTTACAGTTCAACTCAGATTAAGCAAACGTGTTGCATAAAGAGCTGCTGTAAAATGTTTGTCTGCCAAACGGCACAAAGAAGAACCTGATACCTGCTGTGAAACACGGAGGTGGTAGCATCATGATCTGGGGTTATTCTTCTGCAGATTAACTGATAATTCTGTCAAAGTGGATTAGAAGAGACTAAATACTAGTCAAAACCTTTAGATGCTCCAAAGCTGAAAATTATTTTAAAAATATTTTTTATCAAACTGAAGAACATAAAATACTAGTTTGCTTCGTACAAACAAATCTGTTTGTTTCCCAGTAGAACAGCAGGAGCTGCATCACATTAAGCAGGTGGAACCAGTCTGGACATTATTTACCATCCTAAATCTTAAAAAAAAAAAAAAAAAATAAGTAGAGTCTATGTAAAATTTCCACAAATGTTTCACATAAAGCCCCACAACTTGGAACAAAACCTTTTTAGACCCCATTAATGCTCAGCAGTTAAGAGGGCAGAAAGTAAGAAATACATCTACTCTTTGCACATGTTCTACTAAAAGTTTAAAATGTTCATGAAATGACTCAGCTCTTGTATCGAGCCTGCCTCAGGGGAAAGCATGGTCAGAGCCACCGGCGTCATGCACTGCATTCAGAACGACTTCATTCCTGCTTTGTTCTGCAAAGAGCGGTCTATGCAGCATGCCTGGGGAGGTCTGATGCTGGTGTGATGAAACTTTTCATTCATCTCCCTGCAGCAGGTGGAGCCGAGGAGTTTCAATCAAACACCAGAAGGGAACCCTTGACGCAGCATGACATACTTAGCTGGGTTAGAGGAAACTCTTGCAAAATGAAAAGGAAAAAAAACGTCGTACACAAATAAACGGCATGGCTGTGGTCTCCAGGATGGAGCTGAGCTATTGACAGAAACAGAGACGGACACAGCTGAGGAACAGCGCATCAAACTGAAAGCAGAACAATTACCAAATCAAAACTGATCTTTCTAACATAGTCTGCATTTTTTCATTCCTAAACCACAGAAAAGGTCCACCACCAACAACCCTCAGCATAAACTGTTAAAATCTGGGACAAAACGGCAAAAACAACCACAGAAACACAGAAACACACCGGTTTCCTCACACTCAGGCAGAGTTACGTCTCACAGCTGTTAGATACAGAGACAAACCAGACGGTGCATTAAACTTTAAGACTTGCTCTGGGTTAGATCTGATTGTTAATGTCAAACTGTCACAGCATGCAACGTTTTCAGTGCTCTAATACACACTTGTCTGTGAGCTTCCAGGTATTCATACTGAAGAAAGAATATGCATATTTAAAGGGCACAATTCCCAACAGCAACAGCAAAAATGGGATAAATACAGATTAGCCAAACAGCAAAAAGAAACATGCTGTTGATTAAAAACACGTCTGGATAGTTTTCCCCTTGATTGGACTGCAGAGTTTCACAACTAAAGCAGGGAAATATTTCCTCAGGCAACATTTTAAATCTGCTGGGAAATACTCAACCTTGGATTGTGTTTAATTGCTGTTGAACATTTGCAGTAAAAATAATATAATTACTTTTCATTGTGTAACTGTGTGGTTCTACTCATACGTCGGCCATTTTGGAGGACATGTCAGACGCTGCTGCATGAGCAACACCACCAAGATGTTTGTTCAATACAGTTATGGACTGTAGAAATTTAAGACACAACTAGAACATCTTTTAATCATCCACCTGCAGCCGTTACTTCGAGATGGGCTGAACTTTTCATGTTGATGTTAACAGTGTTTGGACTCTTCCTCTTTAGCATTCCTTGTGTCTGGTTTACTGATATGTTTAAACTTCAGCAGCATCACCACTAACGTTTGGTACTCTGACGTGTTGCTATCGTTTCTGTTATTGTGAGTAACTGAAGTCATACATTAGGGGAAACAAAGTAACCCAGAGCTGGAGAGCCTTACGACTGAGAAGGCAACCTGCCACAACTCTGGAAACATGCAGCAAGGTGGCGTTACCTTCAGAGGAACAGCAAGGGCAGAGGGAGAGCGGTCTCCGGCGAGGCACCCCCACAAAGGGCTCAACTTCCACAAGACGGGGGGAAGTAATGAGAGGGAGGGACACAGATGGTGCAGAAGCCAAGGAGAAGGAAGCATGAGAGGATAATGTAGAAGAAAGAACAGGACACCACAAAAGCACAAAGATGGGGAAGGAAGGGGAAGGAGGAGAATATCAAGGAGAAAAGTCAACAGAGGACAGAGATATGGAGGAGAAGACCAATCCCCTACAGAGAAGAGCTGGGAGAGATAAGCTGTGGTGTGAAAAATGAAAAAGGGTAAAAACACAGAAGGGAAACAAGTGAAAACAACAAATCCACACAACCGAGCTGGAAAAAATAAGCCTCCCGTTTGATCTTCCATTTGCAGCTCCACAGATAAACTTCAATTAGGTGGCAGCTCCCTGTGTCAGTAATAAAATGGAAATAGCCTACAACATATGGTCAGTGTTTATCAAAGCACATAAAATAATTTAACACCATTACTCCAGCCGCTACTGATCACCAGGGTATCCATGGCGTTCACACACACACTGATAATTGCTTTGTCTTTAAAGAGCCTCTCTGAGTAAAAACCTGCCTGAACACGTTTAGACCACCCACCCTAATGTGTTGCCAGACTTTTGAAGTTTGGAGACTTTTGAAGTGCAAATTGGGATTTATTTTTCTAATTTGCTTTCAGTGAAGAGATTTTCCAAAGAAAAAGAGGAACGATTGTAAACAGCATGGGCTCCTTTAATTAAAGTCCAAATAATGAAGGTAAAGCATGTTGTTCAGACAATTCAAACAGGATGCGGAGCTGATTGTGTGGGACGTAGTTAGCAGGTTTTACGGCTGGTGGTTGAAGAGTTTTAAGGCCTGAATGTTGGATAATGACAAGAGACTATCACAGAGAAAAGAGAAAAGCTGCAGACTACAATATGTGCTTTGGAAAGACTGGCGTCTTAATGGCTTTTTAATGGCTTCCTCAAATTATGCAAATATTTTTGGAAATGCATGCTCAATAGATTTTTATCTGAACAGGAATAATTAACTTATCTGATTCCATTTTTATGGAAATCTACACTTAGGTGACAGAATCTAAAGGAAAACAAGTAAATGGTTCCTGTATCACCTGAAGGGCTAAAACATAACAGCAGTTAATCAACTACACACACTACAGACGCCATAGCAACAGGTGTCCGGTTGTCGTGGTAACAGAGTGAACTCTGTGATTCCTGGTTCTCCTACAGTCAGTTCCATTATTTTAACATCTTCTTTGGATTGTTGTGTTTACTGGTGATGAAGTGGAGCAGTGGAGCCCAAAGTGGGTCCTGGAGGGCCGGCGTCCTGCATCTTTTATTCTCTCTCTGGTTTAACACACCTGGATCCAATGATGGCTCACTGGAGGCCTAAGAGGAACATTGACAAGCTGAAAAGTTTGTTACTACCACCAGGTAGAGAACTAAAACCTGCAGGATGCCGGAGGGATTCAGATATAAACTTTTTGAGTTTCAAATTATGCAATGAACCCTCATTATAAATAAAAAAAACCTTATTTTAAGATGCACCATTTGGTTTGGGTTTCAAACTAATCTATCTCAGTTGGGATCGGATTGCTTCACCTGATCGCTCTTTTGCTCTTATTGATACTTTCACTTGTGTTTAACTGTTAACTACTTTGTTTCATTTCTAATATTTTTTTATTCTTCTTACTCTTATTTCAGCTCTGCTGTTTTTGAAGTGTTTTATAAATGATGTTGACTGAAAAACTCTGTTCAGCATTCATGCATAGTGCATGAGCCCAACAGTTAAATTGGAAAACAAGCTGGTTGTAAAGAGATGAAACAGCACGCCTCTGGTCAAGCGGATACAGCGAGGAACATTAAAATGCTCACCTTTAAAATCTCCACATTCACCTGTCAACAAGCAGCAGGATGAAAACACACAAATCCCACGCAAACCTGAGGAAACACACACGTCTCCCGGCTCTCGCTGAGAGATCCACGACTCGAAATCAAACTACTGGCCTCTCTCAAAAACACTGCTGAGCTCACAGAACGCATGAGGAGAAAAAGATGGATTCCTCCGCAACACGACAGCAACAGACAACATCAAGTCTCCACCCAGATGAGCTTCCATGTTGCAACTACACTTCAGACTCAGCCGCCGCCGTTAAAGGGTTAAAACACTGATCCATCAGGACGGACAACAGAAACACTCTGGGAGTGAAGCGACTGAGCAGGAATGAGGAAGCAACTATTGGGGATATAAAGCAGAACTACAGCAGCACAGAGCCAGACCTGCAGCTTGGTAGGAGGCAGTTCATGGAGGTTATATAAGACTTTTGTAGTGTGTGTGCGTGTGTGTACGTGTGTGTGTGAAGGAGGGCTGAATTTCATGTGCATTTCCAATTTACATATTCTATCTTAAATATGTAAATGAATCAACGGAGGGCTGAGATGAAACAAACTGGAAAACTGGAGTAATTGGATAAATTTAATCACAAGAATATAAATTTTAGAGTCAACCCAAACAGGTAGCTTAGAGCTCATGTATCAAAAATCCCCTTCGTAAAATAGTCTGGTGTCTTTGATTTATTTTTAAATAATCCCTTTAAAAGATAAGGCATCCATTTCAGTTCCTGGTTTTAAAATTTAAAATGATGAAAGAAAAGAAAAGATCAATCCGATCTGTAGATCAATCCCTTCTGTCGGTCCATGACAGGATTGGTAAAAAAATATATATACATGTTATTTACCAATCCTGTCAGAGGAATTATATGCATCCAAAACTCAGAGCCGTTTGGGGCAAACAGGGTTGTAAAAAGTGCTTCTATTATAAACAGACCCAGAAAAATACACACATTTATGTTGCTGAGCAGGAAACCGTGTGGCTGCTGCATGACTGGCTGACAGAGTTTAGACAGTAAAACTCTCCTGAGCATCAAACTGGGGTGTCAATCCGTGATTTTTTATGAGTTTATGACAAAACGTCCTGCCGGTGACGTTGTCCAGCAGATCTCCAGTGAGCCTTACAGGTATGACTTTTACTGCTCATGTTGGGTTCGCTACCCAACATGAGGGTAACGAACCTCATGTTTGTTACCCTCAGTTTGAATCTGGCATCAGAATCAAACTGTGAATCTGATGCCAAACATTTAGGAATCTCTGTTGATCTTTCCTCCCAGCAGCTGTTAGACTTTATAACAAACTAAATGAGTGTTTATATCCCTGCTGGCACCAAACAGTCATTTATTCTGCTTCTGCTCATTTTACATAACATTTCTGCTGTTGTTGCACATCTGTTTTTCTGATAAACTGCACTCTAAACACGCTGTTGTCTTTTTAATGTTCAACACATAAATATTATGTACAGTAAACAAAACCTCATTTGCACATCATCCCTTGGATTGAGAGTATTTCTATTAATAATGTTATAATCGTGTACTGTATATTATTATTATCATTGTTGTTGTGTGTGTATATATATATTTATTTAACACTTTTGGACCTTCAGTGGATCCTGCATGTCTTGATGCAGCTGTTACACCTGCATTTTCGCTCTGTGGGATAATAACAGTAATTTCTACTCTATTCTATCCATCTATAGATGTCATAGTTGGCATCTATGGCTCTAACTTTAGATGCAGTCTTCTCTCAACGTCCCATGTTTGACATATCCTCAGTCTGTGGCTTTGACTATCTTTAGGTACATCCATGTCTGCATGTCAGGAGCTCTGCACTCTGCTCACAATTTGTTTAACTGTAATGTGCTTTTATGGTATTTATTTATGGCTTTAAAGATGCAATAAATGTATCGACTCAAAATGAATTCCAGACTGGGACAAAAACAAATCCTCATTGGGGCATGCCTCCTTTTCCATTTAAAATAGATTCATAAAATAATGTTTTAGTATTTTGCTGCTGTATGGTTGTCAGCGTCTCCTTGTGCATTTTGCTCAGATTCCTGCTGCAGTCTGTACTGAACAATCTGCATAACAAGGACTGACACACAGCAGCTAATCTTCTACTCCCTCATTCCTTATTCATAACTTCATGATCTTTATAAAAACAGTGTCTGATCTCTGGTGTGACAAGTGTCCCGACTAGAAACCCAGCGAGGGATGAAGGCGGAGAGGTTAAGGAGCACGAATAGTGCAAAGGCTAAACAGCCACCAGACACTAAAGGTAGACATGTGGGGTACAAAGCTCAAGTAGTAAAACAAATAGGGGAAGGAGAGGTTGGGTTAGCTATTGGATTAGTTTTAAAGCGACAGATTTGAAATACATACCGCCCAGATGCAAGTCCAGGATTTCACTGTAATTAGAATCTCCCCAATAGTCTACAATGACAGGGTAGATTAGAGATAGGAGTTACTTTACACGACCCCAAACTGGGCATCCAAACACAAACACAGACCAAAAATCTTCAACAGCATGTCATGCAAACACACAGACACGCTGCAGCGACACTCAGAACAAAGAGAGTTGGGCAGGACGCACCACAGTGTGTTCTGCAGTGCAGGAATCAACGCAAACTTGCATTTTCCAGATATAATAAACAGAGAGTTGCATAGATTTGCTGTATTGCTGTTTATGGGGTGAATTTTTGTTCAGTTTTAGAGTCAAATGCATTGAAGAAATTCAGTTTGAGGTTAGTTTGGATGACAAACTAACTGTGGAAACCAGTTTTAACAGATAAGCTTCAGAGGGCTCCAAACAAATCTCAGCAAATATCTGCAGCATTTCACAAAGATATTTGCAGAGACTCTTCTAAAACAGAAGAAGCTGCCAAAGTTCTAACTGGCAAACTGGATGCCAAACATTCTGTTTGCAGTTTAGAGATTGATCAAGGTGCAGAAACTCTCCTCATTGAGAGGCAGCGAGAGGCTAAGCATCCAGATTGAGCACAGACAAATCTATGTGGGGACACACATTCTCCTGATCGCATGCAGCGCTGCACTTCGACGATGGCACACATGTGATGAACAAACAGAGATCAACATGTTTGGAGATGGAGAACTGCTGCTGTGTGTCACCACAGATGGAGACAACATGACAGTGTGCAAAACGGAAACCCAAGTAGATCTGATACCTGATCTTCTTTTGTGCTGTTTGGGTAATGTACAAGTACCTTTATACAAGCCTTTAAGAGAGTAAAGCAGTGCACATGTTAAAATACATTGCAACATCTGATTGTATGAATATTGGATGGGAGACATAAATCTGGCTGCTGGAAAATGGAAAAGATTTAAGTAACTTTATGTTAGTATTGGTGTTAACAAAACAATGTAGGCGTCCCTGCTTCAACAGGCTTCTGAAGATCTGGATCAGATCTTTCAGATCCAGGACACATCTGGAACATACAGGACACCTGAGGACACCTGAGGACGCCTGAGGACACCTGAGGACGCCTGAGGACACCTGAGGACGCCTGAGGACACCTGTGGACACCTGAGGACACCTGAGGACGCCTGAGGACGCCTGAGGACGCCTGAGGATACCTGAGGACACCTGAGAACACCTGAGGACGCCTGAGGATACCTGAGGACACCTGAGGACACCTGAGGACACCTGAGGACACCTGAGGACGCCTGAGGACACCTGTGGACACCTGAGGACACCTGAGGACACTCCTGGAAGATAATTCGTTTGAGCTACAAGCTAACTGAAAAGAAAATGATGATATACGCCCTCTAGACAGTGGAAGTAATACATTGTGTCACAGATTGTCTGTGATAGCCACTTGCCAACATGATTTTAAGATCAACAGCAGTTTCATTTTCTGTCTGATTTTACATTGGTAGAACTAAATAAACTGTAAATGTGGACAGGTCTGTCAGCGGAGTGAGAATCATGACTGCAGCGGCGGATTGTGTGGTTTGCAGGTTTTCAGATATCACTGTTATTCCCTTTGGAGCATCTATAAAAGGTTTAACCGATAATGACATGAAGATAAAATGAGGTCTTGGATGGGGGAACCAGTGGGACGCCGACTGTGAAAGGAGATTTAACTGTCAGGCATGAAAAAATCCCTTTAAAATATTAATAAAAAGCAAATAATAAAAGTAGTGACAGCAATTAGCTTTCTAACTGCCGATGTCATGTCAAATTTGTGGAGATATTAAAAGATAAGCTGGTAAAAATGAGCGAGTATGAAAGTTGAATAAGTTGTTACCTGCTTCTCCCCGCAGTGCTTTCTCCACGGCGACACCGCGCTCCTCCAGCTGCCGCTGCTTCTCCTCCACCTGCTCCAGCTGCCTCTGGATGATCTGCGCAGACATATCAAGAATTAACGGCTCAGAGGAAGGAACAGACCAGACATGCCAAATATTCAATTCACATGCACTTATTTCACATATTTAAATAAATCCACCTCATAAAGTACATCTCACTGCAGCTGTGGGGGAATGAAATGCAACCTGGCCCTTCATCACCACATAAACGTCGAAGTGAATCTAATGGTCCATACTGAACCAGGACTGGCCGTTTTAAACGGGACTTAAGGCGATTCAGAGAACAAAAAAAAAAAAAAAAAAAAAAAAAAGCTGCTGGAAATGGGAGAAAAAATGAGCAACAACAGCTGCAATGAATTAAGACAGAAATGTACCAGCTACCCCAACACACACACAAAGTTTGGTATTAAATTCATAAGGCTGCATCTCAGTAAATTAAAAAACTCAAAAAGCTGAACTTTTTACACACAAAGTGATATATTTAAAGTGTTTATTTTGTTCATTTTGATGATTCTGGCCTGCAGCCAATGAAAATGTCAGTTTCACAACAAAACAAGGATGAATGCTACCATGAGTTGTTCAGTGAGGAATCAAACACTCTCCAAAAGGAAGGTAAGCCACTGCAGGCATTGCAAAGGAAGCTGGCTGGTCCATGGAAAGTTCAGTGGAAGGAAAAGCTGTGGAGCCAAGAGGGATAATCACAGCCCTGAAAGGATTCTGAAGCAAAACCCACTAAGCCCTTCCTGAACCATTCCAGCTTCAATCACCATGGTAACACCGATGTAAACCCAGTTGTCAAGATACCAGAACCACCAATGCAGGTGAGCTGATCAAAGCAAGCTGGACTTCCTGAACAGTTGAGCAGAACCAGAGGCTGATCTGCTTCCTGCCACGATGCACTGATGCAGGAGTTCATGCAAAAGGAGCCCAGCCCAGAGTGCAGACACTGTTCACATGTCTGGATTAAAAATATGATTTATATTCCGGTTTTCTGAGCAGACGAATTTCAGGTTTCCCTTTCATCGTAAAAAAAAAGCAGTGAGTGTGAAAATATGCAAAGTCTTACCTTTTAAATTGAATTACTGAAATAAATTGCCTCTCAAAATTCTAACATGCTTATATACTGACATATATAAGCATGCAGAAAGATTTTCTGTTTGGCTGTGACAGACAGGAAAAACTAAATGCTGAGCAGAAACGAGGCAAAACAGCCAAACAGCCTGAGGGAAGCAGGCAGCTTAGAGCTGAGTCAGAACCCTGAAGGTCCGAATCCCAAACACTTTCCTAAATGAGACACGCAGCTGGGCTCAGGCCGCAGCAGCTGAGTCACACTGAACAGCACATATGGTATCAGACGCAAAAGAGAAGAGAAAAGCAGCCGGAGCGCCGATAATTCAGCTTAAAACCCTGAGATGACATCAGGACAGATTCACTTTGAGCAGTGTACCTGCGCGCGGTGCAGCCGTTTGAGCTCCTCCTGCTTCGCCTGTCGCCGGGCGGCTTTCTGGACTCTGCGTGTGAGCTTGGCATTCAGCTCCTCCTCTGTGTAGGTTTTCTGGTAGAGAACAGAAAATATGACTCAGAGAATCTCTTTTATAAAAGTTTCAGACTGGAAGCCGCAGAAGGAGCCTGAAACTTCAGAACATCAACAGCAGAAAGGGAAACTGGACGGTGGAAGGTGAGGCGGGGATTCACCGGACTGGGTTTCCAAAAGAACGGAAATTTACAGAAAAACATCTCGAGGTTTGAATTAACATGTAAATAAGCTTAAACACCACAATTTGCAGAATTGCTAATTAAAGTAAACTCATGATAACATGAGAATAAAGTTGTAATATTACCAGAAAAAAAAATAATATTAGGAGAATGAAGTAGTAATTTTATAACACTAACACAAAAAAACATTAAAAATTAAAATGAGGAATGTTGAGTATATTGTAAAGTCATAATTCTGAATAAGTTTTACAAAGATGAAATTTAACTCATCAGCATCAAATTATTATCAGGATTTTGTGCAAACGAATGAATCTTTTCAAAGAGATTCGGACTCATCCACGATTCTTTATCTTTAAAATGTCTTTTCTTCTCACGTAATCATGTTTATTTTCTAACGTTATGACTTTATTCTCATTCTTTTTTAACACTTCATTGTACCAGATTAATAATCCTTTACAAGCAAATAAAAGACAATATTTGTAATAAATTAATTGATATAGAATTTTATCTAATCTTTCAGGTAATTGAAATGTTTTGATAGCTGCGGCATCTTTTCTGTACTTCTAGTCTTGAAAAATAATGAAATCACAAATTTCCAGACTCCATAGAAACCACAGATTGGAGATGCTCTTTTATAGGATGAATTACAGTTTGCTTATTTAAAAATGGCTGGAATTTCTCTTTTTCAGATGACTTGTTGGGACATGAAAAGCCTTCATAAATCAGAAGAAAGGAGTAAAGGCAGCGAGGCAGAACAAGCTGCTCCAGTCGGCTCACTGGAGTAAATCCACACGACGGATGAATATTTACGACATAAACGTCAGAAGGAAGAGGAAGACAGAGATGCAGTCTTATCAGAGTGACCAGTAGAGCGAGCTTTTAGGAAGAAGTCACGTTTTAGAGCATCCAGCAGTGAGAGAGCGAGCGCCGTTTATTAGTCGTGGACCAGAAACACGCAGCTTGTTACGACAGCGAACTGTGCAGAAGTGGAGGAGCGAGGAGTGGAGGGAGTTTTCAACAGGAACGGATGTAATACTGCTACCTTTGTGGCGTACGATCTCTTGAACGCCAGCGCGTGAGGAACATAAACAGACTTGATGAAGACAAGACAGAAAACAGGGAGGAAAACAGACATGATACAGACGACATGATTAAATGGGTTAATGATCACGTTAAACAGCTCAAAATCAAAACAGGGACAACTCAGGTGGTAAAAAAAATCAAAATAGGCAATGTTAATAACCCATAACGTGACAGCTAGACACAGAATCATCACAAAAGTATTTCTCCCCTTACAGATTTCTTCATTAAAAATGAAAATATCCCAGTTTTTTGTTGAGTTTTAATAGCCAAACAGGCCTGATGAGGTAGAACCTCCCTGACAGCGTAAAGTTGGCTAAGATCTAAAAAAGCAACACAACATGTACAAAAAAAAAAATCTAAGAACAGATGAGAATAAAGTCATCAACACTTATTCGTCTGGAAAAACAATAAATCGGCCCCAATTTCCTAGATTTTGGATGATTGCTGATTGGCCGATAACATGAGAGACCAATCTTATCCATGGATCTTATCCACTGCTGCATGATCTGAAACTCAGCCGCTTTAGCTCTGCAGTGAGAGAAAGCTGCCTGACAGATCCGCCACCAGGTCACATCTACACGTGAAACCTTTCAGGCAAAAAAAAAGATGATATCGGCAAAATCAGCATCACCAGGTGAGTCTTTTTTAAAGATGGGTGATCGCTCAGAAAAATGCTATCGATGCACTGCAAGTTAAAAAGTTACAAAGATGGATTTACTCCATCAGCCCCACATGTAAAACTCTGCAGGCCTCACTTGGTCATGGTTTACCAAAAAACATCTTGAGCTGAAGACGTTTGGGAAAATAAAGTTTACATCTCAAACTAATAGCGTTTTAAAAAAGAAAATCAAACCTACAGAAAAATACACATGGCACTTTGGCCAGAGTTTTGAAATCAGGGAACATTTCTCCTGCTGAAGCGATCAGAAGTCAGGAAGACGGAAAATATTCAGTTAACGCGACTCTTAGTCTGGCCTCGATTTTACAGCTTTAAGCTCAACAGCACACCAGCAAATCCACTTCCAGATGGTTTTGGGGTGTCCTAGTCAAAGTATGGACTTTAACACAAATGTCCATTTGTGGCTATCTGACATTAAACAGGACTTCCATCCTGGAAAACTCTCAAATATGGCTGAATTTAAACAATTCTGCCAAAAATCCACCTCAGTGATTTTACAATCTCAAGCAGCTGTTAGGTCACATTAGTACAGCAGAAGGTTGGTTTGCATTGCTGTTTCATTAATACATGAAAAAACAGAAGAAATCTGCAGGAGAGTAAATATTTTCACAGCTGTGTAATTCTATCTAAAACTACAACAATAAAACAGTAGAAGACACAATGGGACAGTTTCAGCTCTAAACCTACATCTGAACAGATCAACTGACAGAGAGGAAAACTGCAACCATGACAGTGACTAGAGTTCATCAGGTCCCGTGAGGCCTGGGAGGCATGCTGCTGTGAATTCAGATCACTTTTCACAGACCGTTTCGATATCCATTTCTGTCTCCTAGCGTCGTCATCACAATGCAGAAAACTAAAAGGGAGCCTGTCAGTAGTTTCAAACGGTTAAAAAATTCATGCCTCTGGCCCTGAACTCCACTGTGTCTAAAAAACAAGGACACACACGGACTGAGCTGCAGCGGGAGAATCATTCTGAATTTCACAACTTGATGAATGCAAATCCATTGAAATGAAAGAGCTTTTCTAAAATGTGAGGTTTTTGTGAACCTCATATGATATATTGAGGCCTGCATACAGAAAAACAAAAAATCAGCCACTAGAAGAATTTTCCCAACTTTTTCCCCAATCAAGCCTGATGAAGATGTTTAAGATCTCTGATTGGGCTTCTCCAGACCTTGGAGACGGGTTCATGTCCTAATTTGGTGCCATGATTAGTTTTGGGATCATTTCTCATTTTGAGGCTTTATTAAAAAAACGTTAAAATACCTAAGGTGAGATTTAAAAGCCAAAACCATATTTGAAACTCAGAATCATTTCCCCTCACGCTGCGTAATACCTCCTCATCGTCTTTCTCCTTTTCTTGGTCAACCTCCTTCTCTGGCTCCCTTTCTTTCTGCCTCTCTTTCACCCTCTTTTTCCTCTTTATCTCCCTCCTCCTCTCCTTTTCCAGTCTCTCCTCCTTTATTGCCTCCTTCTGCATCCCTGACACTAGGTCAAAGATGTCCATATGCCGCTAAGAGTGGAAGAAATTATTAAAAACAAATATGAAAAAAATGAGCTTTTCAAAACAAACAGGGGGTATAACAGTAATATTCAGTTCCTGAAGGAAGTTTAAAGCAGCAGTGATTCATATTTTCTATAATAATCTGAATAAAACGAAGGTTAAATTTAATATTTCACTTTTCAACAAATTCAAAACATTGGATGTTTACTATGTTAGAATCGTAGCGAACAGAAACCTGATGATTATTCACTCCCCTTTACTTTTATATTTATTTCAGATGGATGAACAACAGAGGAAAAACTACCTTCAGTTATTTGGTAGCTAAATATAACATAAACACACCACTTTTACATTTTTATTAAGAAAAACCAATACAACTAGCCACTGCTTTGTTTTGGCCAACCACTTGAAATCCCAGTGATATTAAAGTTATTTGTTTGCAGACTTCTGAAATAGTTAAGCAGTGTGAACGCCTCGGTCAGGCGCTGTGCCGTCGTGGTTCTGTGTAAACGCTCTGCCGCCTGAGGCTTCCTGGCTTGGCAGACGGAGCTGATTTGTGAAACTTTACTCACGTCTGCCTTTGATTTCTGGGACGATCTCTCCAGAACATCATCACAGGACAGGTCCGAGTCCTCGGAAAAGCTCAGGTTCCTCCGAGTCTTGAAGTCTGTTCAACGCAGTGAGAAGAAAACATGAACCTCCAGGATACAAACCTTCAGAAACACTGGACTTCTGAACGAGGATCTGACCTGAGCTTTTCCCCAGAGGTGACGTCCTCTTCTTCCCCGAGTCCTGGGTGGTGGAGCTGGACGACGGCGTGCTCGGACACGACTTGTTGTCCTTCTTCTTCTTGTCCTTTTTGTATCCAGAGAACACGGCCTTCCAGAGCGACTTGTGTTTGGGCGGCGTCTCCTCGGCGCCAGAGTGCCGGCTGCCGTCGTTTTTGGCTTTTTTCTCCTTCTTGTTCTTGCGGGGTGAGAAGAGGGAGCTCCGCTTCTTGCTCTTGCCCGTTGACGATCCCTCTGACGAAGCCACTGAGCTGTCCAGACTCTTGTTGCTGCTGAAGAAACGCTCAGGAACAGACTCTTTCTTCGACTCCAGCGCCTTCACGGCCGACGTTTTGGGAGATCCGGGTGACTTTTTGGCCTTTCCAGCTGAATCCGGAGCAGCGCTCCAGGCCAGCTTAGGGGAGACGCTCCTGTTTGGGTCGGACTCTTTCATTTTGTTCAGCTGCTTGGCCATGGCGTCTTTGAGAGCTTGGCTCTTCACAGACTTCTCTCTTGCTCTGATTCTCTCCTCTGCGATCTCCTTGGCCTCTGGGGAAAACCGAGTGGCCCTCTGGGATTTGGAGACTGGGATTACTGGGATGTTCGGCTTTCCGTTCTCCATGGCTAACGCCAGGTGCAGCGGTGGCTTGATGGCGGGCGGCGCCTGACTCTTGTTCTGGCTCGTTTCTGCCGTGCGCTCATCGTACGTCTCCTCCACGTCGTCGGCAAAAGGAATCTCCTCAACCGTCTCCACAAACGATTTCCTCACCTCAGCCGGCCGAGGCTGCTTCTTCTTCTCCCTCATTATCACCACCGGGGCGGTCTGTGGCGCCGCCTCAGGCGACGACGGTTTCCTGGGCGCGGGGACGGGACTCAGCTGCGTCCTGGGCGCAGGAACCGGAGCGTCGGCTGGAAGCTTTTCCGTCCCGTTGCTCCAAGACGCCTGGTGTCTCTTCTGCCTGAGCACTGCCGGAGACTGGTTGGCGGGGACGGGCGGTGGCGGACTGGAGGGCGGGGTGAGCATGGTGGAGTCCGACGTGCGGCAGCTGTCGCCGTTCGCCGTTGGGTTTGTGTCGCTCTTGGCCGCAGCGGGAGCGATCGGCGTGATGACTTGACCCTCCAGGGTGATGTTGAGTCTGCGAATGACGGTGCGGCCGGTGAACGCCGGCTTCGGCTCCCCGGTGGACGGCGGCTTCACGGGGGTCGGGTCCGGTATCGGGGTCTTCTCCAGGATTTTACTGCTGCGATCTAAAGGAGAGAGGCCGAGGCTCTTCCGGATCTCTGCACTCTTCAGCCAGAACTCCTCGATGATGTCTGACTTTTTCGAGGCGTTTTCCTCGATGGAGGAGTCGGCGGACCTGAGCGGCTCGGGCGTTGAGCTGACGGGCTGCGTCCTGACGGGGGAGTCAGAGGTCAGAGGTGAGGAGGCTTCCTGGCAGGGCAAAGGCTGGGCGCAGATCGGGGAAAGGGGGTTTCCTGTCAGGGGGCAGATGGAGCGGTGGGGGAACACCGGGGATTTAGGCGTGCGTGTCTCCGGGAGCGAGATGGGCTGGGAGCGAATCGGGGAGCCGAGCGGCGACTTGACGGGCGACTGGTCAGCTGGCTTCAGCGGAGAGGCGGCGGGCGAGACAGGAGGGGAAGAGGCGGAGGGGAGCGTGACGGTAGGAACGGGAGACGGGATGGGAGCGGGAAATGAAACGGATGAAGGGCTGAGCGGGCTCCTGACAGCCGGGGACACAGCTGTCTTCTCTTCCTCCGGTAAGAAGGGATCCGGGAAGAAACGGATGCCGGGAGATTTCACCTGCAGGAGCAGGGAACGTTAGAGTTCCTGAAAAAAACATCATTTTAACGTTGTGTAAGTAGAATTTCTTACCGGGCTGACAGGCTCAGCCGGCGGCTTGAGGGGAGAAAGAACGTCGTCGTCCTTCAGCAGTGAGCTGGAGCTGGCTGGGTCTAAAGTCACAGCAAGAATGAAACCCATCATCCATTACCTCCACACAAATAAACTATTTTAACTGGATGGAGGTAACAGACAAACACAAAAGCAGCTCATAACTTTAAAACAAAAGGAAAACAATGTTTTATAGGTGTTTATTTACAAATAGAAATCTGCATTCAGCCCCATTTACTCTGAAAACCCTGAAAAAACCCCTGATGAAATCACCTACCTGGCATCCCCCAAACAGTGAAAAATACAGAAAAGCTTCAGTGATGTATAATACTTCTGTAAAATATCCTAAAATACCAGCTTGACTGAACAGCTTGTGTTTTGTACCAATACTCGAGTCTCTCCCCAGACTTTCTGTGTCCTGGTTTTCCTCTGGAGGAGCTTCGTTTTGCTCCGACTGCTGCAGCCGAGCCTCAGCTTCTGCATCCGAAGGAATGTCATCTGGACAAACAGAGTTACATGAAATCACTGAGGTGAATGAAAGACTGACTGAATTTATCTGACCAATCACATTCAACAGGGAGGCTGCTGTGAAGGAACAAACTCAACTTTTACTGCAGCTGATGTAGAATAAGTTGGGAAACTTTTCATGTTTCTGTGATTATTTGCTGCCACTGGCAGATATCTCTGCGACAGACTGGCGACCTGTCCAGGGTGACCCGGCCTCTGGGTCACCAGCACCCCTGCTGACCCCAGTAGGGACAAGGATGTACAGACAATGGATGGATGGCAGATATTCACATATGCAGAATAAAAGGACATCTAAATGTTTTCTCACTGTCTTACAAAAAAGACATTTTTATTCTGTCAAGAATGTAACTATCTGGTTTCTACTGTATCATCAGGCTTTTGCTCGACAAGCAATAATATTATAATACATAACCTTCTTTTTATAATTCTGATATATGAAGAACAACAGATGAATGTTTGATTCTTTGTCTCTTTACCTTGGTCCAGCTCCGTGCCGGGCTCCATGTCCGGACTGTCGGCTTCAGCTTCCAGCTCTTCATCCTCACACGGTTCTGGTATGAAACCAAAACGGAGAGAAATGAGAAACCTGGCCTCTGCAGACTGTCTGAGGTCAATAATGGGTGAGAACTTTTTCCAATTCCCTGACAGCCTAAGAGCCTGAATCAACTTTTCTCTGAAAGTCTGTTGATCCAACGATATTGGGATCAATTTGAACAAAAAAAAACTTAAAAAAATAAATGAATAAATCATTGAAAAAGCATGAATAGGTTTCAAAGCCAGAATCCATTTAACTCCATTCGGCACTAGGAAACTGATGTGCTACAGAAAGGTTTAGTGCACAGATGACAGTAATGGTCTGTCATCTGTAATACATGAACAAAAGAAAACCAGAGTGAACTTAGTGATGAAGATGCATGCAGACGTCCATTATGTTTGATCCAAGCAGAAGCAGAAACTAAACTGTTAAACTGTTAAAAAGCAGCAGATTACAGGAAAAGCTGCTTTCCCCAAACAAACCTGAAGCAAGAAAACACAAAATAAGCATTTCATGCAATAATTCAGTCCAACCACTCCTCCAGTCATCACTAAACTAAATCTGTTCACATGAATGCGTGGATGCACAGGAAAGGAAAGAGTCGTTGTAGTGAGTCTGATCTGACTGAACTGTGCATCTTTTTCAGTCATTCATGCAGATTAAAGGAAACTTCACCAGTTTCACACCAATAAGTTATGCATGTTCAAGAGGAGTTAGTCTGCAAATACCTGAACCATCACAGCTATGTCTGATAGAAATAAATCCTGCATAAGTAAACATACAGAGGCTCTGCAAAAATATTCATATCCCTCAAACTTCACATTGTCACTCAAACTTTCATGAATTTTATTGGGATGTTATGAGACAGACTAACTTTTAACAGGGCTCCAGCTAATGGATATTTTACTAACAAATTATTCTGACAATAAGTTAGATTAAAAAATTAACACATTCAGCAGATTTTTCATTTGACCACTTAAGCCTTTTTTATACAATATTAAAGATACATTAAGATATACAAATAAACTAATAAACTAATAAGATATGCAAATAAACTAATAAACTAATAAGATATGCAAATAAACTAATAAACTAATAAGGAAATAAGATTATTTCCTTATCTTACCTTTGTGAGATAAGGAAATAAACATTTTATTACCTGAACTTCAATAGCAGCGCTCCTTTAGTGAACTCTTGATCAGGAGGAGCAACAGATGCACCAAAAAAATCCTTCTAACATCAAACATGAACAGCTCAGCGCTTTCTGCTGGACTGAACATCAATACAGAGCAGCGATGATCTAAAGGTTGTTTTTTCACCTAACCAGTTAATAATTAGACAGCAAAAGGTGCTTAATAGCAGATTTCCCAAAACTTAAACCAGGTGAAGCTAAAACTGCCACTCTGGGTAGAACAGATTTACAGATGAAGGTTTTTCATTTAATGCAGAAACTGTATTTTATTACAGTTTCATAAAACTCATAAAACTGTCTGTATACTCCAGTTAATAATTATTTGATTACTGAATTAGTTAATGATTACTCCAATAATCAATTCATCACTATTAACATGTATATTAATGTATAAACATCTGTTCATCAAATCCCAGTAAAATCCGTTGTTGTTTGTTGTAATGTGACAAAGCTGAACACATCTGTAGACATCGGAAACGTTTCCAGAGCTCAGCAGCTCATTCTGTGAAATAAACGCACATGAAGCCAGAGAAAGCTTGTTTCTAGAAGGCAACGGGTGAAATGAGAAGCTTGGTGAGAAACAGATGCTGGTCTGATGGCTGGCTGCGGTGCTGCAGGCTGCATGCATGCTCATGAGCTTTTCTGCATGCTGCAGGGAAAGGCCAGCCGACAGACAGATAAAAACACAAATGCCCGTTCAGGTCTGTGCTACCTCCAGACAACGACTCCAACCAGACCCTCACTGCCTCGTGTCGGGTGGATGTGTGGGCGGGAGCTACGCTCAAACCAGAAGAACAACAGAAAGATGGCGGGGGAAATAACGGCAAAGCAATTAGACACATGGGAAAAGAACCGAGCAGAACACAACAGAACCAAAAAATATCAACGGAACAGATGGGGGGGTTACATGGTGCACTGGGACGAGGCTGGAGGACATTACACAGCAACTCTGGATGAAACATGAAAAAGGCTCAACACAAAATTAAACATTCCAGAAAAAAACATAAAACAAAATCAGAGATGGTTAAAAATAGCAGGTGGGTTAGTGGAGGGCGGAGCCCCCGTCACACACAGATGTTCAAACAGAACCGCCGCGATGAGATCAGATCCTCAACATGTCCGGACGACGGCGCCTCTGGGCGGGTTACCTGTGGAGGGGGGCAGAGTGGGCTCAGAACCCACCGGGCCGTCCGGGTCAGAACCCCGCCGCGCTCTCGCCAAACTCGGAATGGCACTGGGATCCACCGGCTGGAGGAGCTGCTGGAGCTGTATGTTCCTGGCTAAACGTTTGTCATGTTTTTCAGTAACGAGACGCACGATTGGACAGGAAGGCGAACAAGAGGAAAAACAAGAAAAAAGGAGGGAAAACAGACAAGAAATGAAAAGAGAGAAAAGGAAGATAGAGTCACTGAGGGGGCAGAACGATCTCCGAATGGAAGTTACAGGAAGTCTGCATGCATTCATACGCTGCAAAAACACTAAAAAATAAGAAAATTACGAGTTAAAAAGAAATGCACGTTTGTTGAATACACAGCAATGCTGCCAATCAATAAAAAATCATAACAGCAGCGCCTGAGGAATCTGTGGAGTTTATTAGATTAATAATAAAAATAAATAAAAATAGGCTTTAATAAGCAGGTTAAATGGTCTGCAGTAGGCATGGGCCGGTGTGAGTCAAAATATCACAGATTCACCAAAAAAGGTCAAACCAAATGTAATTAGTTGATTTATCAAAGGAAAACCAACAATTATTCCCACTGGTGACACAATGATGTTCAAACCTGTGAGAAAATGGCTGCAGTCAGGCGGCTGTTTAGATGGAGTGTTGTTGAGGCTTTTTGAAATGATTGATCTTTTTAGCATTATATTATTGAGTAAAATCAGCTCAAACTTGTCTGCAGCTCTTCTTTTCTGTTTAACTGCAATAAAGTCTAAATTACAGATGTGTGTTTACAGCCATTTGTGCTGAAAGAGGCAATAAATCAGTAAAAGTGATATTTCAGAGTTTAAAGTATGCATTTTCCAGGCATGTAGTCTCATTTTTTAGCACAGTAACTGTGTGAGCTTCAGTTGTTATGGAAATGCTGCAAATATCAAAACAACTTACAGGAAGTCTGACTTTGCAACAAAGCCTGAAATTGGTCTCCGTGTCTTTAAGAACAGCTTAAGACATATCGTTTGTAGCCAACTGCTGTTTTAAAACAGCTGCTCATCAAGTTGCTAAAGGGAGTTTTCCTGTCTGAGTGACAGAAAGGTTGTGAATTTTTCTTTCAGCCAGCTGAGCTGCTGTGCGCAGTAACACGTGGGGAAGAGGCTGTGCTGCATTACGACCCTCTCAGGTGTCTCTGCTACAGTTCTGACAGAAAGTTTTAGCGGTTCTGATGCCGTTAACCGACCCATGCCTAGTTTTTAATTTTACAGAAATGGAAAAACTTCAACCAACAAACCACGACAAAAACAAAAACACAGCAACAGAAACGGAGCTCCTAGAGTAGAGAAGCTTAGAAACTGAAATCAGCCAGAGTTATGTCAGCTTTCTGCAAACGCCACCGCAAGCACTTCTGTTGCTACCTTTGAATTTACCAACATCCTCTTCATCAGTGAGGTGCTTCTCCAGCCACAGACCTGACTGCAGCTCTCTGTCCCAGGGGCAGTAATCCCCCTCTGACAGCAGGGGGAGACAAACACCCAAAACAGTACACATACACACATAGGATGAGGATGAGGAGGAGGAAGGGTGAAGACAGAAAGTAACAGGATGAGGACAGCGATGAAGGTGACATTTAAACAAAACACTTCTTTTGACAAACAGCAGGTGGAGCTGTGGGTTGTCTTGACAACAGTGTGAACAGGATGTAAACATACATAAAAACAGGATTAGACTAGAAAAAACGACCAAATAATAAAAAAAAATCACCATCACTGGATTCTTCCTCATCTTCCTCCTCGCCCTCCTCCTCCTCTTCTTCCTCGTCTTCCTCCACGTCTCCATCCCTGCTGGCAGCATCAGCCAGAGCTTCGTCCTCCAGCTCACCGCCTCGCAGTTTGGCGTGGAGCTCCACGGCCTCCTTCCAGGGAACGCCGCCGAGGTCCGACGGGCTGACCGGCTGCTCCTCTGCCTCCGCCTCTTCCTCCTGCTCATCCTCTTCCTCCATGTCAGACTCAGAGCTACTGTTAAGAAAATAAAGAAGCAAAGCACAAAAATTACAAAACAAAACAAAAGGACAATTCATCAATAACAATATCATGATAGACAATTGATAGACGGTACATCTGATAGAATATTCAATATAAAGAATATTCACTGAACCCAACAGCATTCTGGGAGATGTAGGCAGAGGACAGGATTTATCTGCTCAACCTCTCATTAAGCGAGGTGGGTGGCATCAACTAACTCGGTCTTCGGTTGCCTAGCAACAACCTAACTTGTGCAGGACTCAGTTTCATGTTCCGCCCTCATGCCTCATAACTGCTTAAACATAAAAAACAACAGCATCGAGTGAAAACTGTGGATAAAACAGAAAGTCAACGTCAACAGTGTGTCAGTATTTCAGGTATTTTAAACAAAAAAACTAATCAATAATTATCAATATTAACAGTTATCAACATCAACTGATATTAAATGCTTATATTGGTTTTTCCTGTGCAGAGAGAGTGGAGTTCAGATTACGTTTGTAAGAAACCGGAGACTATCCCCACAGAGAAACAGAAGGAAATGATGTTGAAACTGCAGAAACCTAAAATTCACAGCGCATAAAAAAGACATAAATGGCTTTAAAACAGCGTGAATTAACGCTTTCGTTCACAGGATCTGACCTGGAGCCCAAGTCGACGTCGGTGGCCTTGTCCAGCACGCTGCTCAGGTTGTGCTCGGCCAGCGTCTCCTCCGGCACCTCCTCCAGCTCCTCCTCCCGCTGCAGGGACAGGCGGTAGTTCTCCAGCTCGATCCGCTCCGGGGTTCCACGGAGACGTTTGGCCATGCTGGGCTCCTGCACGCCGTTGACCTCCGGTGCTGCGGCGCGGCGTTAAACGCAGACCCCAGGGTGGAAACGAGCCGGAGGAAGAAAAAGAGCAAAAAATACACGGCTGAGAATCGACTGGATGCAGGAGAGGAGTCCAGGACCGACTCCATGCTGGACCCGTTTCCAGCAGAGCTGCAACTAACAACATTCTGGTAACCGATTAATCTACTGATTATTCTAATGACTAATCAATGAATCAGAGTTAAAAAATGGCACATTGAATTTTCATCTAACTCCTTCTGCCTTTTTTAAACTTTAGAAATATGAGAAATAAATAATTCAATTCCTCTTAAGAAGAAAATGTTTTATTGATTAAAATTCAATAACAGCATTCCTTTATTAAATCTGAACTGAGTGAAGCTAAAACTGGAGTTTTGCCTAAAACATATTTACAAACAAAAACGTTTTTATTTCAAATACAGAATGAATTCCTGTACCGTTTTACTTTAACTACTCCCCTGAACATGTTTTTTCTTTCAGTAAATGGCCTTTTTCAGACTGAATATTCCAGTTAACAATTAATAAATTACCAAATTAGTTGACGATTATCTCAATAACCAATTAATCATGAATAACCGGACTAATCATTTCAGTCCTGGTCTCCAGGCTTTTTTACACCTGATCTCCATTCAAGCAGTTCACACCAACGTTAGGACAAACCGACAAGGACACACCGATTTCGCTTTTGAATTTATTAGATTAGATTATATTCCTACAGCAAACAATAAAAACAAACATGTAATCTTATGTTATGCTACAGTTTCATACACAAGGCTGGTGCCTTTCCTTAATCCCATCCTGAAAAGCAAACCTTAAAACTGTTCAGATCACACGAAGTGTGAGTGAATTCTGAACTAAAACAAGATTCTGATGCCTCCAATCATTATGTGGGATTACAACCCAATCAACTGAGAATCCAGGAAATGGTGCAACACAAAGAGTCCTTCATATTAAATCCCTCATTATCCGTTTTCTGACCATCTCTGATTTTGTTGTATTTCAGGGTTTTTTCCTGGGATGTTTAATCTTGTGTTGAGCCTTGTACTAAGTTTATTCATTGTTGATGAATTGTTTAATTCTTACAATCATTAACATCAAATTAATTTATTTTAAGTAAATATAACTAAAATTAAACTATTGCCAATAAACTGGAATTATTTTATCTGGTTTTAATTTTTATTGTGTTATTTTTTGAAAAAGACTTAAGAAACACTTCATCACTAAATGAATCAAATTTCCCCAATAATTTCATATGGAGAAGTGAATATAAATAATTGACTGTTAGTCAGCAAATTCCTGTTTTTCTGGGGTAAAAATATGTGGTCACAAAAGATCCCATTTCTGTGCAGAACTCTTCAAAAGGGGAAAGACAAGAGAACATGTTCAAACAGGGGAGATGTGCTGATCTTCAGAAATCAGGAAATGGCTAAAATAAATATAAATGCTTAGCAAATATTGCACTTCATACAACATGTAAATACTATTCAGGTAAATTATAGCCCATCGTTTTAGGAACAAAAATGCTGATATAAAGACATTAATAAAATATTTTAGCTTTTTTACGGACGGGGCACCAAATATGGCTGCAGCCCAGGGCCAACATCCTTCTAAACCCGGCCCTGACCAGGGGTCAAAATAACCCAAGGACTTTGTTTTCAAATGACGTGAATAAAATATAACATCTGGTGTAAAATATCCTACACTCTAAGCTATATCTGAACGACTTAAGATAATAATTTGTAATACGTTATTATACCATAATGCAGTTACTTTAAAGGTTAAATGTCATGATTTCTTTATATCTGAACACCAATATTAAACTAAACTACCATTTTTATTGTTATAATATTTTATTTACAAGCACTTTACGTTATCTAAATGTATCTAAAATGTTAAAAAAAATCAGTTTTTATCCATTTATATATATAAACAATGCTTGATAACTTTCAATAGTTTAAACTTTAAGAAGCAAGTAAATAATCAAACATTTAAATTAATCCTTTAATTATGATAAAACGCATAGCACAAAGTTTGCACAAACCTGAACGATATTTTTGTTTATATTCTGTATATTTTCAGCAAAGTGTCCATTATTTAGCTGCATCTAGTCCTATTTAACATGCAGAAATGTTGAGCTGCACTGAGAAAAAACAAAGCTTTGAAACGAGAACAGAGGGATAAAAATCAGCCAATCAGAGGGCACAGCTTCCAGCACTAATAAAGCCTCCAGTTTTAAGATGCTCCAGTAGGAGGGGGAAAAGGTAAAGCTCACAAAGCACTGATACAGGCACTTCATTACAGCACGGTGGGTAAAGTTTAGGTGCAGAACAGCTTACAGAGAAAAGAGAAGATCACACAGCAGGCATGAAAGGAAACACATCACACAAGGAGGAGGTAGAGCTAAAAAAAGAGAGCAGTCACAGGCTAGTAAAAGGTTACAAACACCAAACTGGGACTCTTGGCTTGGATCTTCATACAAACAGGCAGGAAACCACAAGCAGCTGATAGTTGAAGAGCTGATCAGCAGGAATCCTGATCAGCTCATCTGAATTTCTAAGCCAAGAGAAAAAAGATTCAAGATGCGCCATTCAACTCTACGATTTTACTGCAAGACCTCTACCTAACTTCCTCTGCCAATTACAAATCCTAAATTGGCAAAAGGAGACATGGGTGATGCGTCTTCAGGAATAAATTAACCAGAAAAAAAAAGACCAACATGAACACATCCAGTTCTGTTAGTAATCCTTAAATCTACGAAATCTCCCTTAAATTAGTGAGCAGAGACTAAAACAGAGTGAGATCAAATCAAAAGGAGGTTTCATGCTAGAGGAGGTTCAGAAGGACGTTGACAGTGAAACAGCAGAAGAGGTAGATGCAGTAGGTGCAAAGGAAGGGAGAATCTAAGGGGTTGAGCGCCACCTGGTGACAAGTCCAGGACAGGGAGCGGCGGAGGGCGCGCAGAGGGACTCCCACCCCCACGGCCAGACGGCGGGACACAGCCACCACATCTACAGAGGAAAATCTGGTACCTGAGGGCGGGATCTCGGCCGAGGGAGCCGCCGCCGCCGCCCTGCTGGGGCCGTCCACGGTCTGAATCGGAGTTAGGGGCGTCTGGTTTTCCTGCGATCCAGAAAACGCGTGATTGCTCAAACCACATTGTAACAACTGTCTGATTTTTTACGCATTAATCTGCGTAAAAAAATAAAAAATAAATAGAGGCACCTTAGCTGAGACTGGAGCAGGAGAAGGAGCCGGCCTCTTCCTCTGGGCGTAACCAGACAGCCGGTAACAGTAGTGAGGTTTGCAGTAAAATTTCCCTGGAAGAAAAAAAGAAAAACAGAACAGGAAATATAATCAAATGAAACAGAATCATGCAGAAGGTGGAGTGTGTGTGCAAATTAAAATAAAAGAGAAGTGTCTTTGTGTTTCAGCTCAGACCCTCAGTGGGCAGAAATCCCACGGAAAACAGAGAGAAACAGCTTCTCTGTCTCACCCAACAATCTGCTGCCTGTCCGTCTGAACAATGGGAACCTTAGAGCCAGCAGGTCCGCGGTCACAGGGCCGGCAGGTTCAGGGCGAGAGCTCACTCTGCAAACCCTGACAAACTACAAATGTCCTCATTTATCATTGTTAAAAGTTAGATTAAAGGAAAAATGTCAGCACACTTGCTATAATTCCAGAGTTCATTGAACAATTCAACTGAAAAATAACTATTAGATGAAAAAACAAACAGAGAAAAGGACATAAAACTAAAAACTTTGGTGTAATTTAAACTAGAGCTACAGCTGGCGATTATTTAAGAAATTAATTATTTCATTTATTATTTGCATTAAAAAAATTGGCACATTCTTCAGTTTTTCATTTTATCACTTAGCTTATTTTATGAAATATTGGAAGTACGTTAAAAATACAGTACTTAAATTACTTTCTTAAATAAGAAAATAAACATTTTATGCAACACTACACTATCAGTTATTTTTTGGAAAACTCATACAGGATACATTATATGAAAAAAATACGTTTTGAAACTATTCACCAGTTAAATTAACTTAAAAAAAATCTGTGATTTAAAAAGGAGTTTGTTCACAAACACACCTGACCTGACACTAGAGGGCAGCAGAGTTACACTGCAGTTGATCTCCTGTTATCATTCTGATTGTTGGGGGTAATTTTGTTGTCAGGAAAAAAAAGGTTCATTTTATTTCACCCAGCAGCTGAAATGTTTCAAACTGGTTCAGTAACACTCGAGCCGAGGAACCTTGTGTGTGTGCATGTAAAATAACAGCATGATGCTCCTCCTCCTCACCGTCCTCCACATCAAATGCGTAGGAGGAAAGTCGCAGCGTTGTCCCGCAGTAGTCGCATTTGAAGCAGCTGCGGTGGAAGAACTTCCCCTCCGCGCTCAGCCTCTCCATGACGTAGACTCGCTTCCGGCAGAAGAAGCAGACGTCGCTGCCGCCGATGTTGACGGGGAACTCTTTCCTGAGAGAACCCTGCGAGGAAAACAGTCGAGTCAGCATTTAGATGAAACCACAGAACAAAAGGGAAAGCCAGGCTATTATGAGCTCAACCCTTTTTATACAATCTTTGAGCATTTATGTCCTTTCTAAATGAAATGCAACAATCAAAAGTAAATACTTCCACATACTTTCACCTAGAGACACCATTAAAACTTTAACATGAAGTCATATCCTTCAACTATTTCTGTATCTCTGCTTGTTCATATCTTTTACCATTTTCATAAAGTCCCTCTTCAATTTTTTGGTCGTTTTATGCTCATATTTCATTTCCATAATGGATTTCAATGACAGATTTCTTCTGATGCTACAGTGCGTCTCTCCAACCTTTTAAAATGTTGCTCGTCTGAACAACTCCTGCTTACTCCCTCAGTTTCCATCCTTTCTACTCAGATCACACATGGAAACACAGGAATCTGTCAGGATTCAGGAAATGTAGAACTCATTGATGTGGGCCTTGCAGTTTTCTGACAGATCATCCCAAAGTAATAAGGAGTCACTGAATTGGGAATCAGATACTAAATTGTGAAAGACATTTAAAAAAAAAAAATCTGCTCTGACATGTTTTCCAAACGTTTTATTTCCTAAACGACACAACATAAAGACAAAAGCTTTGACATTCCTGACACAATTCATTAATTTTTATTGATTCTTGTCAATGTTTTGCCATAAATTGTCTGTTCCAGATCTTCCATGTGTGCTTTTTGCCACAACAGCTCAGATTACAAAACGTATGGGGTTCAATGCTTTTGAGTATTTATGCCTTTCTAAATAACAAAGAAGAACAATCAAAGTGTGGGTGGATGATCTGTAATAATCAGAGTCAGCTGATTAAGCACAAAGGATTGCTTCGGTGCTTTCTACCCTACAGACAACATGCTTACCAAATCCCTCCTTTCTGGTTCATGTGTGGGTTTGGACTCTTCCTGAGACTGAAGCTGGCCGGCTAGCTGCTCAGCCAGGCTGCTAACTCCCCCTGTGTACATCCTCACCAAGTGCTAGCAGCAGCATGAGACAGTGAAGAAACATTAGAAATGACTGAAGGACAGGAATGGGACACGGAGAACAAAAGGGAAAAGGTGTGTGTAAGAGCAGAGGGAGGAAAGGGAGTTTACACACGACAGAGCTGTTTCCATGCTTGACTGACCAAGCGTTAAGAGCCGCCTCACTGAACAAGCTGCAAACAAAGCTCAGCTCATGACAACAAACCCAAACCCGACTGAACTCCTGCACTCCTTCACACAAAGTGATAAATCACCAGCTTGTATTTCTGTCAGTTTTAATCATCATGGCAAAGAAATCAGCAAATTCAGCTTCTCAGAAAACAAAAAATGTACATGAAATAGACTTAAAGTAAGTATTACTAATGTGAAATGTTATGGTATAACCAACAGGAAGTCATTGCTGGAGAAGCTGTCTGTTCACAGACACTGTATCCACATTAAAGGAAAGTTGAGTGGAAGGAAAATGTGGCAGAAAAAAGTGCAGAAGCAAAATGGATCATCTGCAGACAGTATCTGCCTTCAGGACTCGGTCTGGGCTCCTTTTGGATCTATGCAGCGCCGCATGTGGGCCGGCCTGCTGAGCTGCTCAGGAAGCTTCAACACCGACCTGTAGCGTTTTGGTTCTGATGTCTCTTGTCAGCCCATAGATTCTTTGTAGGGATCAGGTCAGGTTGTTTTGCTGGTGTTGCCATGGTTACCAGGTATTGGTACTTTTAACAGTGTGGGTCGGTACCAAGTCCTACAGGAACTTAGTTTAGCACTGCCATGAAACTTGCCAGCAGATAGAAACGTGACGTTCTGTAACACATCCTGGTAGACGGTTGAACTTATTTTGGACCAGAAACATCCTGGAGGACCAGAAGACGACATGGATTATCAAATCATCACCAGACTCCCCACGTTCCCCCAAAACGGGAGGAGTTTTGGCCCGTCAGCACCGTAACGCTACAACCTTTTTCCTTCCACTAAACATTCTTTTTTTTTTTTTTGTAAGTCTTAAATAATATTATACATTTCAGAGAAACTGAATTTTGGCTTCAAGTCATATTCAGCCAAATCAACAGAAATAAACACTTGAAGTTTTTCACTATGTCTCAGCTTGAGCTTCACAGATGAAAAATAAAGTTTCTAAACAGGAATCTAATCAGTGCCTCTGAAATGCGTATGGATTATTCTTCCAGTCACTCCAAGCAGCATTTTTCACTCTCACACACACAGACATGATGAAACACACAAGCTATGTGTTTCTACCTTCACAAGGACTTTGGATTGACTTCTATTCATCTCTGCACCCTAACCATGACCTTTAGCCTAAACCGAACCATTACTAGTACATATATAACTAACCATTAACCTAACATAAACTCAATCCATAGTCTTATCCAAAAACAGCAACGTTATGGAGGCCTAGCTTGGAAAAAACTGGCTTTACAAAGTGAGAAATGCTAAAAACAAAACTCACACAAACACATTTAGTGACTTTAACAAACAACGACTGAAAACCAAAAGCAAAATGGAAGCTGGTTTCCTGCTCGTAACTAAAGCTGGTAGTTCATCTGGATTGAAACAATAATCTTCAGATTTTATCCTATTTAACCTCTCAGATACAATTTTTATCCACTACAGCATCAGAATTTATTGCGACTGCAGAATGAGAACTGCCAGAACAGATGAATGGAAAGCCTTTCTGTGATAATATTTAGAGTTCAGAGCCACAGTTACAGAAAAACACAACACAATTATTAATCACAGCAACAACAATCACTGTGCAGCAGGTTGCAGCTCAGTTTGTGTTTTCATTTCTCAGCAGGATGAAAATCTGCAGTGAGTTTAGTCGTGTTAAGCCATTTTGAAGCTAACTGTGGTGATGCATCTTGCTGGAACACCAAATGCAGGTGCAGTGTGTCAGCAATCCGTGCCCTCCAGGTGCGAAACGACTACCTGTCTGGAGCAGGCGGACGGGCGGCTGTCGGGGGGGCTCTGGGCGCGGGCCAGGTGCCATCGCTCCATAAAAAAACGAGAGGGTTTTTTCTTTGGCTCAAGAGGGAGAGAGGAAAGTTTTTATGGGTTTAATTTACATGAAAGAAAATGGATTTAACTTACAATCTAAACTGCTAAATAGTTCCAAAAAGTGATTTTTGGCCTCTCTTGACCCAGTTTCCTTTTACAAAGTTCTATGAATTTCCTGAATAGATGATCTTGGCAAAGATGCTCACTACGTCCTTTTTCTGTCATCAATAAGCATCAGACATTCTTTCCACATTTTCCTGTCAGAAATGTTTCTCTTATGATTAAGAAACTAATCAGAGTCGTCTCCAGGCAGACAGAGAAACTCTTTAATGCACACCATTATCCATATAAGGAAGTCCTTCCTGAGAGATTCCCTCGAACATTTTAAGGTTTTCTCCCTTTAAAATATGATGAGTTATGTCCTTTAAGAATTGCATTTCTGCAAAGTTAATGCTCGTCATAGTGTAACTTGTATTCTGATGCTCTCCTGTAGTCACTTGATTACATGCTTAGCATACCGGAGAACAAGGGGTCGTTTACAGTTTTCAGCTGTCTGTGTTAAATGGGGGATTCACCTGCGGCCCGACTCGCTTGCCTTCCAACTGAAATTCAAGTTGTTCAGCTCTTTCCTGAATACTAAGCACATATATGGGCATCTGTTCAGAGTCCAGAGGCCTCACTGGCTCCTGCAGAAAAGCAGTTGATTTAGTTACCAAGTGGAACTGCAGGAATGAAGCACCAAGATTCAAACTTCTGGATCAATTAGCCGAGCTTGTGGCGCAAACTGAGCCTGTCATTCATGCAGTAATTTAAAGCAGGGTGTGTACTTGATGCGAAAGGATTCACTGCACTTCGTAGGCAAATGTGGCACAAGCATCTGTCACAAAACTACAGACTTCACTTTAAATAAACTCAGAATGTGAAAAATTAAGGTGAAACTTCAATTACGGTTTTATTTTCAAGGAAAACTGTTATTTTTTGGCACTGCAGAGGGTGAGTCTCAGTCTGACCTTTCTGGAAGCATCAGGGGAGGACAGAGGTGAGGCTGGGCTCGGACTCAGGCCTCGGCTCGAGTACCACTGCTCTAAAAAGAAGCGGGACGGCTTTTTCTTGGGCTTCCGGGAGGCAGAGGAAGGTTGAAAGGGGAAATTAGATGTGCAGACTCAGCAGAAACGTTTTGATCTGTGCAACAAATGAGCCCAAAGGTAGAAGAATGTCCATGCATGCTGAGCACCTGTGGTGGTTTATCAGCTTTGCCCTTAAACCTGGAGATGAGGCGGTCGGCCCGCTCCTGAATACCAGGGATGTGAAGGGGAGCGAGGTCAACTGTGAGTGACAGCTTCCCTTCCTGTTAAAGGAGCTCTGGTGAGACGTCATGGTTGGCTCCAACAGGTTTTATGAACATACAGAGATGCAGTACTGTACCCTGTGTATCAGAGGCCTTTCATAATATTCAAGCTCCTCTTGCTCTGGGGGTAGATTCTTGAAAACAGAAACGAGTAGAGAAGGGTTTCTAAAAACAATTTCCCATCTTTTACAGACAGCCTGATCTCTCCACAAAGTTAACGTGACACTGATGGGAAAACACAGAGAGCAGCTGGAGTAAAGGGAGGCTAGAGGAAGGTCTGCTGTGGATTTATAGCTACGGGAGGCAGACAAACAGAAACAAACAGCAGACTTTATGTCACCTCTGAGTGAAGAGAGAGCGAGGAGGTGGAGGAGGAGGAAGGGAGCAGAATGGTTTTCTTTGGGCAGCTCCGAGAGCCCGAGCTGGACGTTTGTTCTGCAGCGCTTCTGGCCTTGAAAAGTGAGGGACAGGAACAGTAAGTTCAGGAGAGGAAGAATAAAATGATAAGATGTGCAAAAGTAAATATAACTGAAGAAAACAAGTCATAATAAACCAAAAGTTTATTATAGCGTTAAATGCAGCAGAGCTTCTAGACCAGACGTGAGGAGAATCGACAAGTTGGATAGGAAAACAACTGTGGTGAGCTTTTAGTTGGTCTGCAACAATTACAACAAAGACTAATTAACACCAATAAAAAACAACCACCCACACACACACACACCCACACACACACACACACACACACACTTGGTTCGATTGGAGATCAAAGTTGCAACATTTGTTACATTTTCAGCTGCTGCAGTTCTCTTTCACTGCACTGTGACACCAACCAAACCCTTTGAAAAACCTGTTCCCCTCTTCGTCTGTGGGGGCGCTGCACCAAAAACCACTGAAGGAAACGTTGTAGGATTTTTTTTCTTCTCCTGCTAGTGCTAGTCATGCACGTTTGTTTTGGTTGTATTTACCCAGAATGCCCTGCAGTGTGGTCCTCTTCCTGTTTTTGGAGCAGTCCCCAATCTGCTTGGATTCAAACCACGGAAGAATTCACCTCAACCGAACTGAGACGGAGGTTTGTAGGCAGACCAAAATTAAATTTTTTGTTCTGCATCAGAGTCGATTATGCATTCACGCCTCCCCAGTCAAACCAGACTTCCCAGTCAAACTAACAAGAGTTCAGTGTGAATGCACCCTACGAATCCATCTGAAAACAGGCTGCATTTCACTCTACCAATTAAATGCAACCGCAATCAGACATTGTCTGAATGGTTTCTGACTCCAAAGCGACTCGTCATGATGACTTCAAAACAATCAATGAGCGTCTTCCATGAAAGATACGGCGGCCGTGGAGAGCAGCCGTCACTCTGGCAGCCAAAGGGCTGGAGGATCTCTGAGTATTTGTGGCTTTGCAGCAAACACTTTTCTACAGCGTAAGCATATTAACCTTCACATACTTCATACATAAGTAAGATCAGCAAGATGAAATCAAATATTAGGGCAAAGGTAATCGCTGGTAGAAGTAGAAGCCAAGGCTATCCTGGGAGAAACATCCGGAGAAAACAATCCGTCCTTCACTTCCAATTCGTCTTGGCGCCTCAGTGTGATTATTAAGAGTCGATACTGGGAATCGTAATTGGCTAAAATCGGTATCGGCAGATCGGAGCATCACTTGTTATCGATCACAAAACAGTATTTTTTTATGCAACTGCAGAATTGTTTATCATTGTACACTAAAGGTGCACATTCTACATCTTCTCTACAAAAGCTGTGATCTATGATGGATCATCATAGCTGATGATCCATCATCAGCTATGATCCATCATCCATCATCCATCATCAGCTAAGGATGTGAAGAGTTTCTACGGGCTGGAGAACTACAGCGCTAACTAACCATACCTGATCCCCTCTGCTGGGCAGCGTCTGACATTTGACCATTTCTTTGTAGCGAATGCTCAGCTTCTCCTGCTGTTGGGTGCGTCTCTGAACCAGAGCAGAACAAGCACGGAGGAGATGGCACAACAGACACAACGTTCGCTCAACAAACACACAACGCAGCACAGCTTCCTCACTGCTGGTTAATCAGATCTGCATCTACCTTTCTCCATGCAGGGACAGGAGCCAGGCGCACTGGCTCGTTCACAGGGTTCGGTGGAGGGGAAGGGGGCAAAAAGTGGTCCAGGTTGGGCAGAGAGTCCCCCTTTAATGGTCAGGCAAACATGGCAGTGGCCAGAATGAGAGACAGAACAATCATGCAAGGCGTCATGGAACGGTCCAGAGAGGAGGTGAGGAGAGGCCAGGGAGAAAACAGACAAAAGAAAGAGTCACAGGCGAGTGGAGGAGAAAATAAAGAGTTTATGATGATGGTGTCAACATATCAGGGAGCAGAAGAAGCTTTGATATGGAGGAATGTCATGGAGGAGACTAATCTAAATAAACAGAGGAAAACATAGGAGATCCGTTTTGTCCACTTGTAAATTACCAAAATGTTTTTTGGGTTTTTTTATTTGGCAAAAATTTTAACTCGTTACTTCAATTCATTCTCAACAGGAAGAAAGACGTTTTCCTTAAAACCAACCTAAAAAGAGCCTCGTTTTTTTTAAGAAAAGGTAAAAGAAACACCCTTTCCACAGAGTTCAGATTCAGCAGTAATAAGCTGCAAAGCACGGAGATTGCATGGTTTAATTTAATCCCATAATGTGGGATTAAATTATCAACCTCAGCCAGGTTTTACATGCACTTACAATAATACTGCCGGGATTTTAACACAGTTAAATTCTGCTTCATCAACTGATCTGATGAGATACTGGAAAAGACTATTACTGTGTTAAAGTTATGCTAAAACGAGTTAGCCTGTCGGCAAAGCTGTGAAAGCCTAAAATAACATCTCAGAGCTAAAGATGTAGCAGCTAACGCTAAAGTCAGCGTCCAGATTTCTAAAGAAGATCCATGAATGACCACTGAAACACTGGAAAGCTGAATGAACAGAAAAACAAGCTGCTCTAATCTGATGGTTGAATAATCTGATGAATAGATTAAAAACTATATATATTCATCCAATAATTCAGCACTAAAAAGGGATTTTGAATTGAGAATGTTGGTTTAATATCAGAGTATGGTGTTCAATGAAAATGTGACTAATTAATTATATGCTGCAATTATTTTGGTTAAAAATGTTAAACGAGTCAAACCACTTTTATAATTTTGATATAAAATATTGACTATTTGTCGAGTGTTTTGCTTAAAGAGCCTCATTTAGGAACATCTCCCAGCTTCTGTTCTTCCTATTTACACCCATCTGGATGCTTTAACGGGGTTGTGGTAAAGACAGTCTGCTGTTTTCACATTAGGTTGGGATGTGCAAAGGAGACCAAGCAGTTTCACACATCTGGATTTCTTATGCAGTTTTTCCCAGTTTGATCCACTCCATGTTTCCGTAGGAAACCCAGGACACGTCTCCTTTTCAGAAACTTAGCCATCCCACTGCTCCTCACATTACACATCATCAGCAGCCAGCAAACCAAAGAACTGTGAATCATTCGGGTCCAGTCAGCACAGCAAGGTCGCCCACATGACCCAGAAACAATCATCTGCTTGACCGGTAGCGTTCTGGACTTCAGCTCATTAATACCGCGGCCTACAGCTCGGCCGGGTCAAACAGAAGATTCTGTCACCTCAAACCAGATGTGAACATGCCCCGCCTGCAGCTGCAGGAGCATCAAACACGTCCTGCATGTTTCCGGCGTACCTGTCGCTTGAGGCCTGCAGGCTGAGCCGGGGCGTTCTCTTCGAACTTGGCCAGCAGCTGAGTGGCCATCACCTTCACTTTGTTGTGGTTTCCTGCAGCAGCACAGTCCATTTTTCTCTCCGACAGGACAGCAGGGACAGACGGCCGTTCTTCCCGACAGGACCTGGAAACATCCTCCTTTGGAGAAACAAAATAATCCAGATTTGGTCAAGTGAGAATGATTAGTTCATTCCAGATGGATGGTCTTCTGAACTGAGAATCACAAGTTTCTCTGTCAGACTCACTTCTTCAGACTGACTGGTTTTCCTCCTTTTGCCCAAACCGTCCACATCCTTTTCCTTTTTATCCTGTTTACAAAATGCGAGGTGTTATTTTCACCTGAAGCATGAGCTTAAAGATGAAGAGTTGAAAAAAGGAGCTGAAGGTTTTGTAGTTTAGGTGTTGTGTGTGTGTGTGTGTGTGTGTGTGTGTGTGTGTGTGTGTGTGTGTGTGTGTGTGTGTGTGTGTGTGTGTGTGTGTTTTACCTTGGGGTTTCTCTTCCTGGAAATAGCGATGCTCTGACCCAGCTTGCTGAGGAAGGAAATGGGAGACTTTGTGCTGGAAATCAGCGCAGCTTTCTCCTCTGGACTCAAGTTGTGGTTATCTGAACAGATTCAAAGGCATAAAAGTAGATCACATCAGAAACGGAGCAGAACATTTTCCCCACAGAAAAACTCAAGCAATTTTCACACATTTTAAGAGATATAGAAACTTATCCACGGTACACTTTGGAGATTAAAACAATAGAAGTGAACAAAACAAAGATCATTTTAATTCACAATTATTTGATGTTTATCACTGTTTTTAATGATGTCTTGTGATAGTATTCTACAGCAGAAACAAGAAAATAAAATATAACAAATTGTTATGCTTTGAAACGTCTCACTCCGTACACCCAATCAATCTGAGAACAAATCACCAATTAAACTAAAAATAACCAAATGTCATTATACTTTAATGTTGCTTGATGTATCAAATATAAGATGAACATTAGGAATAATAAATATTCATTACTTTGAAACAATCCAAACAAAATGTTTTAAGGTAAATGAGCTTCCTGCTTAAGCAAAAAAAAAAAATACAAAGAAATTTTCAAAAACATCTTTAAAAATGTTCTCACCAAGTTCAGAACTGGCATTTAGAAAATATGAATAATTTTAGTAATTTTAACAGAAACATTTAGTTCAATTCAGCTTCAGACGGTGAGAAAGAGATGTCCACGTCTTTTTATTAGGTGTAAGTAATATTTGTTTAAAAGGTTTTAAAATTTAGGCTTTAGAACAAAATTGGACTTTAATACAAAACTGTGCAGTTTGAATATCAAGCACTTAGTGAGCACCTGGTTGAAAGGATTTTATCAACAGAACGAACCCTGAAAACAAACCAACCAAACAACATGAGTCACAAATACAAGGGCGACTGTGTTTTCCTGCCGCTCACCTCCAGGTGGCACTGTGTCCCTAAACATCTCATAAAACTGGCTGAGGTACATGACCATGGAGAGCTTGTCTGGCTCCACCACTGAGGACATCTCCTTGCCGGTCATGCATGGCGAAATGCCAAACTCCTTCTCTGCCACGTCGAACGCCAGCTGATTGTTCCTCTCATGGTTCTCCTCATCCAGACAGTCAAAGTCTCTGAGCAGGAAAACAAAACCCGGAACAGGGAGGCACAGTGAACACTGAATGGTGCATAAACAGCTAAAACCAACCTGATTTTAATCATTTATAAAGATAAAAACCAACAAAAATATGTTTTCTGTTGCTAGTGTTTGGCTAAAACATCTTCAGTAAGAAGCTGAGATGTTTAATGATTAATGTTTGTGATTCATTTATTTTCTCCAAAAAATCAATTGGCTAAGTTTGGTTTTTATTGCATCTCATAAATATTAAAATGTTAGTTTTCATTACCATGTTCCTATTTAGGGTTGTAGTTCCAACAACTGAATCAGGAAGCAAATCAAAGAAATCAAAAAGATCAAGTGAAAAAAACTCCTGTTGACTAAGAACATTGATGCTGCCGGATTATTACTGTAGTTATAGCAACTCTAAAGCAGCACATCACATTTAAAAATAAAAATTAAGAATAACAAATGAATTTAGGTACAAAAATATCTCAGTAAAATCCAAATTATGAAGGAAATGTAATCCCAGTTTCAGTGATATGATCCAAAAGGCAGATGTGAAGTTGCTCAGCTGGACTCTTCAGTTCTTTGGAACCGATTCCTTTTCTTTTCAAACCCACATCGTCCTGTTTTTAAGCCGTTTCACCTCACCGCTTCAATAAATGAGGAAAAAAAAACCTGAATTTCTTTGTTCCTGTGACTGGAACGTTGAGGCAAAACAGTAAATGATGTGGGCCGTAAACACAAAACAAGCAGCTCAAACTTCCAGAGAACCGAAGGATCCTGCAGTTCTCAATGTTTTTACCAGATGATCTCATGACTTGCAACCAGATTTGAAACCAAAGTTTGGCTTCTCCAACCAAGCAGACCCCCTAACTTCTCATGTGGACGAGGTGCCAGGGAGTCTGGACTAATACAACCACTGACGACGCAGCATTTCTGCACTGCTAACTGCTGTATACTTTGTGGAAAAGCCTTACTGTAAATGTCATCATACTTCAGCCTAAAATACTCTTAACATGCATCATCGATACATCTCAGCTGAAACATGAAGTCCATTTAAAACCATAAGCATCCGAACATCACATCAGGGACAGAGTGAGACCTCCCTCTGAACCCTCTTTACATCCATCTTGTACATGAGAACGCATGAACGCGGTTCTGTTGAACCTCCGTTCATTACTCTGTTCCTCCCATCATCCGGCCAATCAGACGCAGCCGAGCATTACTCTGCAAAGGTCAGGTAGGACACAGCCACTAATAGCTTCTCATGTTAATTGCAGCAGAACCTCCAGAGGGTAATAAACCCCATTAGACGCAGCGGATGGAAACTGCGCTGTTTATGGTGTGTGTGATGGTGAGCAGAGTGTTTATGCATCTATGGGCTGCAGAGGAAGGTTTGGTTTGAGGAGGGCTCCAGTAGCAAACCCGGCGGGACTTCGTTAACCATCAGTTTAAAACCAAACTGGGTGATAAAAAACTGTTTACGAACACCATCGCTGCAGGCTGAGCACCAGGCTAACCACTGGGGGACATACTTGGCAGTGTTTGCAACCAGGAATAGAAGAACAAACAGAGTGAGTGTTAAGCAGCTGACTGCAGGCTCCATCAGAGCAGAAAGCCAAACTACTTAACATACTGCAGAGAACAGAGCAGCAGGAAGGCATAAGACTACGCCTCAAATTAGCTACGGAAAATAGCAGCTTATTAGCCTTTATGTTAAAGGGGCACACAGTGCCATTTTATAGAATAATCACACAACTATATTAACTTCAGTTATTAAAAACTTAATTATATATAAAATATGACTTAGAGGAAATTTTACTTTGTAATTTAATGCCTTGAAATTGGGTCTCTGTTTCTTTAAAAACTCTTGCTCTTTCTGAAACTCCGCCTTCAGGAAGTCATCATGACGTCACTCCTCTATTAACCCTTTAGCGAAGTTTTTACCAGCGTTGCTCTGACAAGTAGCTCCTATAATGAGCTCAGGAGATGTGCAGTTCCACCAGATGTTTGCTAATTGCTGCTGGCTAGTCTGAGGGAGCCGAGGGGTGCTCTGTGAGGCGGAGGCTGCAGCTCTGAGGAAGAGCTGCGCCTTGAAGGCGGGGCTAGGTCCAACCAGGCGGTTTGCCCAGCTGCATGGTTGTCACGGAGATTAAAGGATTTCTTAAATACGCATGAAGGAATCAAAGCAACACTACAGGTATGTTTTGATGACAGAATAACATTATAATATGATGCAAAACTCAAAAAAGTCAATTTCACATAATGCTGTCCCTTTAAAAATTGGACGTTTTTCAAATATGCATTTCACTGTACTCGAGAATAATTGGGAACATATTTTGCTGTATTGGACAGATCAGTAACACCAAATAATAATGCATTGGTCATGTAGCATTATTTATTCACTCCTCAGCGATCTTATTAACTAGCAAGTTTGTAACAGAACATCAGAAGAAAAGCAAATCTGCCATCTGACTCCTGCTACTCACATGAGATCGGGTCTGTATCGGTGGATGAGGGCGCACAGCGCCAAGCCGCTCTTCCACGACATGGTGAGGTCCGTCACGCTGACGTTCCTGTATCCTTCCGTCTGCCTCTGGCACCAGTTCAGCAGCTTACTGGATCGAGCAATGGATTCTGGGAAGAAAAGACCAAAAAATAACTAAATAAAATGCTGGAGTTAAAGTAGCAGGTTGAGTGGATCTGAAGGATTAAAAATGGAAAGAAATGCAATCAGCACAACATCGCTGTTACTGGGCAAAAAGTCATACGACTATTGTCATCCATGATCCTAAAGGCAGCGTTAGTATCGATCTCAACAAACTCAATTTTACTGATTTATGGGGAAATGGATGCAAACAAGAAGTTAGAGGTTGCAGATTTAAGAGGGAATCTTTAAAACAAGCTCCTGAATAAATCCAGGAAGACGGCAGCATATCCGGCCGGGTTAGTGAGTCACGGAAGGAAACGTGTGCAACTCGTCCACAAAGTTCTCACATTCCACCATTACCTTCACATTTCTTTCTTTATGAATACAAAGCAGGGAGGGTTTAAAACTGTTAAAACTATTAGAAAACTTGAGGAACACCATGCATTCAGACTTCGTGTTACCTTGAAACTGTTTGTCAAGCAGGTAATTGTCTGGAGTGAAAATACAGTCATTCATTATTTCATTTAAACAAAGTGATGTCTCTCTTCAACACATTGTAGATGCACTGCTAATGTTCAGCTAATTAACATAACCCCAGGAAGGAAAACAGAAAGAGAAATAATACAGACCATTCCGGGCTAGCTTCGGCGTCGACGAGTTGATCACATTCTCAATTTCAATTCGGATTTCCCTTCCTTCTCCCGTGTCAAAGAGGTGTCGCACCTGCAGCATAAACATTGTTACTGCATGCCAGACTGCAGACTGATGTCATTACAAAATGAAGTGAAGCTTTCCTCATTTTGTCACATGACAACCACAAGACTGTGGTTTGTGAGCAGTCAGACTCACCTGACTGGGCCTGAGGAAGTTAAGGCTGATGTTGGGGTAGCGTGTGGTCGGATCCACGCTGTACTGACTGAAGTTCTTACTGACATTTTCCGGTGTTGTCTGAGGCAGAAGCCGGTATATGCTCTCCCTAAAAAACAGAGCAACACAGTGAGCTTTCCTTCCCTGTACTGGACCGGCTCATCTCAGTCCATTAACAAACCATTAAAGCAAAGCAAAGAGACATGCTGCACATTCAGCCACATTCAGGCCATCTGAGAGCTTCTTATCCCATTAGTACTCAGAGAGGTGGGACTGAAGCTTTAAATCGCAAGCGGGTACAGTTCCTAGTAAAGCACTTAGAGATAAAAGCGAGTATCTGAAGAGGCGGATTAGGAATGTGGATCTGTGTGTAAATCTGAACGCAGGAACAATGTGAATCTTGGCACATGTGTACGAGTGTTTCCACATCCGCACCTCTCGGCCAGAACCTCCAGAGGAGTTTTTCCCTGCGCCCAGCTCTTCACCATCCAGCCGGAGTCCATGGCTGCCAGGAAACCGCGAGCAATGCCGGTGCCCATGGGCCAGAACGGCTGCAGAGAAAAGCACATTCATTTACCTAATATGGTCACACTGCAGCAGAGGAAACTAAAACTGTCCTACAGGATTTCACAATTGATTTTTATGTTTTCTTGCAATCAAATCACTGATTTTTGGGGTTATACTTTAGAAAGTTTGGCAAGAAATTTTCTGTGATATTTTGTCCTCATCAAACATCTTTCAAATCTATGAAAAGAGATTCTAAGAAAAAAGATTTTAAAAACGACCAGATTGTCAGAAATATTTTGGACTTATGATGGATGCTAAATGTGACTTTTTGCAATTCGCCATAGAAGAATCAAATACTGCCACCTACAGGTGGGAGTAAGCAAACATAATGTTTTTGATTATTTTTGAAGAAAATTTGCAATAAAGTTAGAGTTATGCAGTAAAATGAAAAATATAAAGATCTGCTGACTTTGAATTAATTACAAAACTGAAGTAATTCAAAGATATTAATTGTATTTGTTATTTATTTATGTACATGAATTTCTAAAACAGTTCACTGATGTGATATTTTTCAGATTTTATGGCGATGTATTCCAAGAGATTGATGTGCAGACTGACCAAAGGAGCTTTTCCTAAATGATATTCTACAATTCCTCTACCAGCTGCTCTTGTGGTTATATTTGATTATAATTGGAATTGAACAATTACAAACGTAACCGGTCCAATAGAGAACAATCGGTCCTCACCTCCAAAAGGCTGTCGCCCACTAGCGCCACCAGCAGCTTGTGGCCGTTGCGCTGGCGGACCATGGCAGCGTTCTCCGAGGCGTACATGCATGTGAAGTCGAACATGGCGACATCGGGTTGGCCGTAGTGGTTGATGGCGAAGTCCAGGGTGGGCAGCTGGTGGTTGGTGGAGAAATCTGCAGCTTCACGCGCATAGGACAGCAAGGCAGCCTGGTCTACGTTAGCCCTGGACAGGAGCAGCTCAGTGTCTGCATAGTCCTGCAGGACAACAACAGAGACAAAACGGGGAGACTTAACAACAGCAATCAGATTCAGACGCCTTTTACAGCCATGTTTCCATCAGACTCTCATGCGAATTTTGAGCAAACATTTAAAAGGTCGCAATTAATGCAAATTAGGCGTGTTTCCACCTCTTAGTTTGGAGCGAATTAACCAAGTTACAAAAAGCGTAATTTTCATCTGATGGCTGCAATAAACAGGAAGTAAAGGCTGCTCCTTAGTAGAGAGTGAGCTGGATTTTGGGATTTTGAAATTGATCTAAATTTTGTGCCTACCAGCAGCAGGGAGGGTTCACTACATCAGAACTTATCCATCCAACGTGTTGCTTTAGAGCCTTAACTCTTTTTTTTAATTTTTTTTTAGAAAAATCAAAAACAATCACCAGCTTTCTTTAAAACTGTTTTACAAAACTGAGAAAGTCATTTTGAATTTTTGGCATTTCCATCAACCTTTTCTAATGCAATACTTGAAAATGTGCTTGCAGAACATGGCTATATTACGCATTGAGATGCAGTTTTAGGCTTTAATAGTTTTGCTGATAGGCTAACTCCTTTTATGACTATTAGATTAAAGGGGCAAGAAAGTTTGGGAAAAAACATGAAATATTCTGAATATATCAAAACTTTCCAGGTAACAGTGGAGAATCCAACCTCAGGTGATTTTAAGAGCTCCAAAAATCCTGACTCAGTCTTCCAAAACTGAACCAACTGTAAGGAGCTCTTCCATAACACACAGCAGGGTTATGTGTTCACATGAAGGCAGGCATTTAAAGGGTCTTTCCTGTTTCCTGAGGAAAGTGCCCAGAGAAAGGAAGCCACCGTCTACAGTGAAGACATCAGCAGTCAGCGAGCTGCTGAACGCTGTTGGCTCGGTTTGGCCATTAGACCAACGCTTGGCCAAGTCACACAAAGAAGAAAAAAAGACAAAATAATGAAAGAGAGCCACAGGAGTGACATTCTTCTGACTGGGATTGCTTCTGCGTGTTCGCAGCTTCCATACTGGGTGAAGAGGAGCAGAAAGAGACACCAACGCTTTGATCACTCACATGCAGAATGACTCCTTTCTCCAGCAGGCTCTGTTTTTTGGCAGTCATCACAAAGTAATGTGTGTCATCCTTGTAATACACAATGTTTTCCAGGTCAATACCTAAAAAGAGAAGGAGAAAAAAGATGGATTGTCAGAAACAGAACACAATTCTTCCCCCTGCTGCCAAGGCTGCCAGTCCTGTCGTCATTTCAGGATCGGAGCAGCAATTATGGGATTCAGAGCGCCGAGGACATTGTCTAGTCAGCAATAAAACTGCAGCAAGGCTGGCAACTCAAACAAAACCCAGAATTATTCAAACTATTATAACATTTGTATTTATATCTATTGTTTTTTTTGCATGCACTGCTTCCATATAGCAGTAATTTATAAAATTAACAACTATATCATCCTGATCTCTATTATTATGCCCTCAATATCATTGAAAACATTAGTTTTATTCTAGCCTTTGCAATGAAATAGTTCCAATAATAATCTAACGATGCAAATTTTTACTCAAATTAATTTGTGAACCCTATATACAATCCAGAGTGACCAATACGACTGTCACAGTAACACATTTTGCTGGACAATATATTGTCTCAGTAATTATTGATATTTGTTACTTCGGTTTCAAGCCAAATGTCTGCAGAAACTGAGCAGCTGCCCGCCGGTCACCTGTTGCCTCCCTGAGATCTTGAAAGAACTTCTGATTGAAGATGAAGGCCACGCCGCTGATCTCCTCCACCTTCGCCTCCGCCGTTGTGTTCCTGTTGATGAAGTTGGCGGTGATGGCGATGGCGAGCTTCCCCCGGAACTCCTTCCGTCGAAATCCTGCAGAAACAGAGGAGTGGATCAGTTCAGTGGCCGCGGCTAACAGACCTGAACGGTTACATTTCAGAAGGAAAACATACCACCAGCTAGAGCAACTCACAAACAATATCTGCTTTCAGAACGCTTAAATGTTACCAGATGTTCTGTTTCTGGACAATGTAAACAGTTCCCAGCTTTTCACGCCATATGCATGTATTTTGCTGAAAGTGGATAGCTCAAGCAGAGGACACGGGTTCTTTTTATGGAGTCAGAACTCGGTAACGGCTCAGCGCTCAGACAGGAAACAAACAGCCAGCTCAACCGTTCCTGTTCTCTTGTTCCAGGACAACAAAAACGTGAAGTTTAATGTAGCAGCTCAACACAAACAAACATGTAGATGTGCACAAGCGCTCACGAGGAGCAGAGTGAGGTCAGCTGTCCATCTGCAGCTGCAAACCAGTGACATCATAATCACTGACGAGTCGGAGAGGGAACAACAAACGGCTCTGTTTGCTGTTAAAGGGAGCATATCAGGAAAAATATACTCATTTTAACACATTTGATATGCTTTTTGTATACTTTAAGTCTCCAGAAGTACAAAAAGGTGGAAGTTAGTCTTCTTGTGCTGCATTGATCTCATTGTATTCAGTTTGGGTCATATTTTCAGTCTGTTCAGGTCTCTCTATTCTCTATTCTGTATTTTGAATTATAACGTCAGTAGTTGCTGCAGAGCCTCTAAATGATTTCTTGGACTTCCTGCTGGTCACCATTTCTGTCATCCAAGTTAAAGGTTGCAGAAGCTACTAACAGATACGTCAAACTGTTGGGTTGTTGGACTTCATTCCACCGTCCCAGCACTGCCTGCTGCTTTGTGACGTTACATTAGGAAGGTTTTTAAAACGGCTCATTTTCCAGACACCAAAAAAGTTACTTTTTGCCACAAAACAGCTGGGTGTTTTTTAAATGCTTGGGCTGTTTTTAGAAGCAGTATGAACCCAAATGGAAGTACAAAAATGTGGAAAATGTGAAATTTGTATAATAGGTCCCTTTAGTGGAAGAAAAAAGTGCATTACAAATGCTTTTCCTCCAGTCTGTGCATGCAGACTTGCCTGGTAGTGTGTTCCTCCTTCCATCTGCTCCAATGATGACATCGAACTCCAGCTCGCTGACAGGGTGTGTCCTGGGGTGGACCTCAGCCCTCCAGCCTATCCCTGAGAACAAACAGCATGTGTAATCAGATTGAAATGCATCCGCAGCGCCAGGCTTACAGCAGCCCAGAGATATTTGCTTGATGAAACCGATACAAAGCAGCAGTTCGAGTCTTACTCTCACTCTCCTGGTCTTCAGGCGGCTCGATGAGTCCCTTGAACTCTACGTTGACATGGATCTCGATCCCCAGCAGGAGGGCCATTTTGAGCAGCATTAGCTGAAGCTGACGAATACCTAAAACCCACAGAGAGAAGAAACAGTGTGGATTAATCCCAGTAAGAACCCGGTGTCTTCATCCATGGCTCTGAGGGAAACCAGAGCTGCAGCATCAAATGCACTCACTGATATGATCGATAGCACCAGCGCAGAACTTCCCATAGAACTTCTTGGCCCCGAGGCCCCTGAGGTCGTGGATGGTGAAGGGCCAAAGGTGCAGCACGTTGTTTCTGGAGAAGGCGTCCCTCTTCTCCAGGAGCACCACTCTGGCCCCCAGGAAGGCCAGCTCGATGGCTGTCCGTAAGCCACATGGCCCCGCACCGATGATCAGACACTGAGGGACAGGCAGCAGATTTACTGACACGGCTGTGATTAACGGGCAACACGAAGCCTTTCAGCATGCCCAGAATCCACCCGCTTCCATACATAAATAGGAGTTATGGTGATACAGATTACATGGATTGCCTGATCATTTTTCAATTTAGTGAAAGATGCTGCTGGCTAAGTGAAACGGCAAAAAGAAACCATAAAATTTTGACAAAAACATAAAAAAAAAAATCTTGCAGGAAAAATGCAGCACCTGTTCAATCAGAACCACAGCTGAGGAACCTGCTACCAGTTACGATATTTAACAGACTGAAAACTCATGAACTGAAATTACACAGAACACTGCCTATATCAAATGTCAATTAAAAAAGGAAACATTCAAAGTCAAATGTAGATTGCATTCAAATACACAATCCAAAGTTATAGCTAGCTTTTTAATGAGCAAACCCTTTTGTCCTTTTGACAGCGCTAAGACCCGCCTCCTGGCTCTGATTGGTTGTTTTGACCAAACAGAGTTTTAGATGACAGGTGGACCACATGGAGGAGGCAGCGAAGCTTCAATATCCGTCTCATCTTGTAATGTCATGACATGGTGAAAGTTTTAATATATATGTAAAAATAAAACCTAAATTATCGCCGAACCCAGCAACGTGCATCCCTGAAAAAGGTCCACTAGCCTGATAAGTTGTATTATTTTTCAGGTTGTTTGCTCAGCTGTCTGACTGTCACGCTCACACCGCTGAGGCTTGCTTTAACTGCTCCAGGTGTCTCTTTTATTCGGAGCCTCTATAACTCACCATTCTCCATCAGATGCTTGTAGTTTAAGTGTCATATTAAATTAGTTGTGTTGATGCATCTTGACGTGCTCACACCACAAGGCATTTTTCTATCGCCTGTATTGCATGTATTCAGTCACATCATTCTGTAACTGAAGGTATTAATTCAGAGACAGAAGACTGAACATTAGAAATATGTTGTACACAGGGGGACTAAAAATGTCTTAATAAATGATCAAAGTTTGTGATTTTAATGCAACGGAAAGAGAAAAAGATCAAATAAATACTTCTGCAAGGCAACATTATCTTCATCTTTTCCAGTATTATTGCTGGTGATTTATTAAAGGTGACCTTTCACACTTCCCTGAACAGGTTAGGATAGGATATGTGCTACACAAAACAGGTTCATTACATTTTTTCACAAAAGCTTTCTTAATGAGATTTAAGCTGCTCAGTTCTGCCTATTTTCAGCTGTTTTAGGGCCTTTTGTCACTTTAAATTCAGATAAGCTGCTGTTGGCCACGCCCCCTAACGCAACGTTTACACTCACACGGGAAAATGAGTGAAAACAGATGCACAAATATACAACTGCACATCTTTGAGAAGCAGAAGTGGAACCTCCTGCACAACCAATAAGAATGCAGCAAGTCGTTTCTGGCTGGTAAGTAAACAACTCAACACTTGTCTTTTCCAGCAGCCATTATACAGAGGATACAGTAGTAAAACCAGATGACGTAGTGTGCCAGAGCTCAGCTCAGGACTTAACATTTGGGAGGTTTTTCAAACAAACATTAGCCTATTGCCAAAAACCAGGTAGGTTTTTTTTTTACTTAAAAGCTTGAGTTGTTTTTACAAACAGTTTAGACCCAAATGCAAGTAGAAAAACGTGCAAAGTTTGAATTATCATAATACATCCCCATTTAACATAAGCTAATGTTCTGAAATATGACAAATACCAAATGTTTGAGTGAAACATGCTGCCCTGTCTGTGATCTGATTGGTAAACATGAGTGTCTAATGATACAAGTCTCTGCCTCAGGAACGTCCTGCTGCAGCTTTACAGGAACGATTACGTTTCCGGAGGTTCAGCTCACCTTTGTGTTGGCACAGACACGTCCCTTCTTGTACTCCTTCTGGCAGGCCCTCTTGTCTAACTTCACCCAGAGCGCCTTCGCCTTCCAGTAGTTAAGTTTGGACTTGAGCTTGTGATAGAAGATCCTGTGCTCACTGGGCTTCACCTCCAGGTGCTCACACAGCTCCTGGAAGGCCTTCAGGGTGCCTTTACACGTCGTCGCCTGGACAAAGTTGTCGAACAGGACATGGGACTGATTGGCCCCATCTCCTCCAGTTGCACCAACACCGCCATCCCCCATGGTCCAGACCCGCGGGGGGCCGTGAGGGCTCTTCACCCCCACCTGAGGCAGGGGCCCAGCCCCAGCTGTGAACCAGCTTCCCCCTGTTGGAGGGCTTTAACTCCCGGCCCCCAGCATCTTCATTCTGAAAGACAGAGAGAAGACAAACAGGATTAAAAAAAGAGCTAAGAAAAGTTGGGTTTGCTGCAGCCAGTAGCCTCATATTTTAGAGTAACAGAGTTTTTTCTGTAGTACCCAGAATGCATCACTGCAGAACTACAGTAAACAGGTTAAGTCTTCCTGATGCAAAAGTTAGCAAAACTCAACTATAAAACTGAAACCATGAGTGAAAGGTCGTTCCACAGAATCACTTCCAGAGCGCAAACTGTACAAGAAGGTGAGAAATAAATTTGACTCCATTTAAGGTGACATGTGCTGTAATACAGGTTTTGTCATTGACACATGGAGGATATCAATTTAGCACATTAGCACTAGCTTCTGCCAGATAGCATGGTGGTAAAGTCATTTAGCATTAGCAAAACTAATGTTATTAGCACTTTAGTGTCCACCATTACTTACTAAAACTATTACTTTGCTTAGTTATGGTTAGGGTTAGAGTTTCATACATTTTTAAGACCTTGCAACCATGAAACTTGTGTTTTAACTCATTGTCAGATTAGCAGCATCCTAAACCGTCCAAAGAGTTTAGGTTTAATATTTTTTCTGTGTATATGACATTAATCTGAATTCATGAGCTGGAAAAGATAAAATTACAAGAAAACTCACCATTTTAAATTTCATTTAAAGATGACTGAACTTTAAAATGAGATGTTAGACACTGATGCTACAGAAAGCCAACAGGAAGCACACAGACCAGTCAAAATGACTCCAAACAGAATCTAAACACCAAATTTTCAGCTCAACACCAAAAACAAACACATCCAAGAAGCAAAAGGCTGAAAACTACATTTACAATGTTCCTTCCCATCGGAAGCATTTAAACGTGCAGCAACATGCTGCAGTTAATTCTCATGTTTTAACTTTTTATTCCTCACGGGGACAAGATCATTCATGTTCTCTGGCATGTGGCTTTGCTGATACATCTGGAACGTCTCGTTGGATTTTCTGTCTGAGTGTCTGACAGGAAAAATGCATCAATACCAGCATTTAAATGTCAGCTTTACTCCACAGACAAACCAGAACAAAAGCATAACAACAATGTAGAGAGAATGAAGGAAGAGGAAACAGCAGCAGCAGATGCAGTGATGACTGAAACCACGTCATGATGGTCTGTTTAAAACCAGCAGCAGCTCTGCTCTGCATTCAGTCCCTCAGGGAAGAAATGTAGAAACTCGTCCGGCTTGTTTGAAGTTCATAATGGTTTTTAAAAACTGCATCGTTTTACCACAACTGTGATGAGTGATAATCAAAAACAAAAAGAAAAAAAAAACAACAAAGACAAGAGCAGTACTGATTAAAATGAGCATGACTTTGGATGAAAAAAATTCAGAATATCTGCTCATTTTTAGAAAAAGTGGATAAAAGAGGAGAAAATTTATGCAACTCTTTAGTTAGGATGTAAAAACCAGTAAAGAAATGTAAAAAACAAAACCACTGATGATACAAAATCATTAAATTATTTTTAAAGGAAAACCCACTGACTTTAAATCTCTTAGAAACTAGAAACAAACTTCAGATTTCAACCTGATTTAAATAAGTTATCAAAATACTGATCTGAAAATAATCTTTACGATTTAATCCTCTGTTCTCTCCTCGTGAGTTTGAGATGCAACATCCAGCATGTTGAGGTAATTCATGAACACATGAAGTCCTGGCAGCAAATGGTGATGAAAAGAAGGCGGGTAGAGATGAGTAGAGGTCAGATGAGCACAGAGGTCAGATGAGCACAGAGGTCAGATGAAGGATGAGAATGAAAATATATGCACTAAGGTTCAACTTGATGCTTCGTTTATTGTTTAAAATCCTTTTATTAATGTTTTTTTTAAAAAAACAAAAACAGGCTTCCATTAGGGGAGGAGGAAGCAAATAACGACAAAATGACCTAAACTTTTACACACCATCAGGTCCAAAAACTAGGGCTGAAACGATTCCTCGAATGATTCGAGTACCTCGATTACTAAAATTCCTCGAGGAAAATTTACCTGCCTCGAAGCTTCGTTAATTAATGTTTTATTAGTTAGCGCACCGTGTTCCGGCCGGGACTTCATTTGCGTTGCGCGGAGCTCTCACTTCCGCCTCTGAGTTGTTGACAAAAGCTAAGTCTCAGCGGCATAAAGTCCAATCTTCAAGATTGGCCCGTGGAGATTTTATTGATTGATGATAATGCCCGACTTTTTATCGTTTTTGGGGAACCAATAAGCATCCTTAAAATGACTGGGGGAATGCCTGGAGTACGGCAGCATTTCTCCTCCGGGGCTGCTGGTTGAAAGCGAACGGCGGGAAGAGCGCTGAGGTGAGCGGATAGCCTGAACAGGGCGGGCGGCTGAGTAGCTGATGCTTACCGTGTAAATGTAGCTTTACCGACGAACCGCACAATAAATTTCATATCCCGGTCTGAAGAAACGGGTGGCGGAGCGCATCGTACATGGCTGGTAGATGAGTTTCTGAGTGTGACCAATGAAGGTGTCGTAAATATCCCGTATTGCTTCCCCCCGTGTTCGTCCCCCGGTCTAACGGTTCGTCAGTCCGCTGGTCTATTTCCTCCCCTCCACCCCATGTTCGTTCATTCGCCCTCTCCTCCCACTCCAGGCGGCATTTCCCGTATTTTCAAACCCAAAGCGTGACAGGTTAGGTGGCAAGGTGAGTTTAATTAATCTATTAAACTCACTGAAGATGAATACATAAACTAAAAGCTGGATTGTAGACATTTTTTATAAGCATATTTGTGAGCCTGCCTCTTAGTTATTAAATTCAATATAATTTCAGATTTTTCTATAACTTTTCTTCTGGTTAACTTAGAAAGTGAGCTATTATTGTTACAGGTTAGTTTTCTAAACTACAAAAAAGCAACTGTTAGGGAAGCTCAAATATGAAAAATTGGACTGATATTGATATCTGATAGTAACACCGGTATTATGCCAGATTTACCAATATTTCATTTTATAATTTTTTTTATCCGATTACTCGATTAATCGTAAGAATAATCGATAGATTACTCGATTACTAAAATATTCGTTTACAACAGCCCTACCAAAAACCAAAGACTAAAATATCGAACAGTGAATTTCCCAGGTAAAAACAACGCACCATCAGGAAGCAGCCATTACAAAAGAGCTGATGGACTTCCCTCCCTCTGTTTATTCCTCGTTGCTTTAACTGATTTTATTTCAGGGTTTTCTGTCCTGTCACCTTAGAACATTTTTATTGTTTGTCTCCAAGAGTTTTATGTCTGTCTGCCTATTTTTAACCACCAGAAAGGACTTTGTGTGACACTTGACTGCACAAACAGACTCTATAAAAAAGGTTTCATTGACAAATCTGAAGATGCGGTGAGGAGAAATGTTTTTGAATGATTTGGTTGAGCTGGTTGCTCATTCTGAGCCCCTGAAGGACCTGGAGATGCTTCTCAGGCAGGTTGTTGTAATGACAGGCTCCTGAGTCAGACATTAACCACAACAAAGGTGACCTGTAATTTGAAAAATGAAAGCCTCCTGCGATGGGAGCACACGTACAACAGCAGAGGAGCGTCAAGCTTTTCTGTCCTGAAAAAACGTCACCAATAAAAGAAGAAATCTCTTTTGTCACATCCAGATTTCCCTCTGGAAACGGCAGGATTTCACACATCCCAAAGATTCTCCCAGGAATTACAGACATCCATGTCATCCTTCACACACAGCAGCCCCCTCCTCTGTACGCAAACACACACAGAGAATGCCTCTAGTTTTGTTGGCTGAATTACATCATCCACAGACCTAAAAATAGATCTGGAGATTAGGCCACCAGGCTGCACGTTTCACATGGAGCTTCTGAGTCACAAGCTGCACAAACCAGACATGCAACAGATATGTTATGCAGATATTACCATGCAAATATATTTACAGATGACTGCGTTCTGACCTGATCTGCTCTTTCACTTTTTTAGGATGTTCATATTTTTCCTTCTATTTCAGATTTCTGCTGTTTCTTTCTTTCCCTTGATTCTGATGCAAGCTGCAAACCTAAAAAGTTTGAGAAGAAATAACAAAACACTACATTAAATTATATGAAAAAATAATTTTACAGCAGAAATTTAATTGATCATTTGCATTGTCACATTAATGTTCTGAACAGTTCAAATCTGGACCTTCTTATTAGAACCGAGTCACTGGGACGGTAATGAACCAATATAATAATTACCAATAATGATATCCAAACTCAATACTGCTTCTATGGCTCATGACCAATATTTATCAATATCATTTTTTTCCAGAAACTTCCCAGACCACCTAAAAGCAAACAAACTGCCTACACCGATTCTCTGCTTCATTTTAGAGCTGCACGAATAATCATTTTAGTAATTGATCATTATGATGACTAACTGATTAATTAGATTTTTAAAAATGGCACATGATGCATATTTCATTTAGCCACTAAAACATTTTTATATAAAGTTAGAAATACATCAACACATTAAAAATAAATAAGAATATGTTTTAAATGCAAAATGTTTACATTTTTCTTCAGTTTTGTTTGGTTTAATTGCTGCTTTGACTATGTTGTTCTTTCAGGAAATGGATTTTTTGTCTGTATGGATCAGTGAACTGTGATTTGATAACTAAACTAGTTAATTATTTTTTAAACAATCGATTCCTCATGATTAATAAAACTAATCCGATTAATCGTTTGAGCCCTACATCAGTAAAACACTCTAGAGCCCTGTGCCAAATCAGTATAACTGTCATATGACCAAACTCTTCCTGAAACACAAAGATGGAACAATCATTGGTTGTTCACATCAGCCCAGTTTATACATAACGGACTGATACCAATATTCTAGAAGGCGACCAACATCAGCCGATACCGTCCATAGTAATGATGCTTTACCTGTCAACTTTGACCTCAGTTTCTGTCTCTGACACTCAGGAAGAAGTGGTATCCAGGGGTGTCAAACTCCAGTCCTCAAGGGCCGCTGTCCTGCAGTGTTTAGATGTGCCACAGGTAAAAAACAGTGGAATGAAATGGCTTAATTACCTCCTCCTTGTGTAGATAAGTTCTCCAGAGCCTTGCTAATGACCTAATTATTCTTTTCAGGTGTGGTGCAGCAGAGGCACATCTAAAAGTTGCAGGACAGCGGCCCTTGAGGACTGGAGTTTGACACCCCTGGTATAGACAGAGAATATTCCCACACTGCTAGATTTAAAACCAAACTACCAGTTAACATGGGCTGGCATCGTTCTTGGCTCTGATCCTGCTAGTTAATGAGCACCTTAAGAACCCACTCATCATGATGGAGGCTGAGAATTACGGTAGCACCATAACACCAATTACAGAGCAATGTACCAACAGGTGTGGCCTGGACAGCAAGTAGGCTGTAAAAACATCAGCGTCGTTAATAACTCTCACTTCCTGTGGCTGGCGGGTCGTTCTGCGTGGCTCAGTTAAAACAAACCATATGGCAGATTTTAGGTTGTTACTGTAAAATGCTACACATATCACACTTTTGTTTCTTCACCAGAAATTTGGGCCATGCTTAATTTTCAAGCCTTAAGATGAATCATCAACCCAAAGAAAAACATTGTATGTAAACGGAGTTAAAGTCTCACACACCTAAAGTCAACAGAGGGATTAAGCTTACACCAAGTGAGACAAACACGTCTGGACTAGATCATTCACCGTCTATGATTATAAAACAAATCAATTATCTAAACAAAAATGATAATTCTGTTATTTTACCTTCCAGTTAATTCAAATAGGGATGCATCAATGTAACAATCAGGACCACCAGCATTGATTTATGGCCAATAACTAATAATCTGCATCAGTATCACCAGCAACATTTCCATTGACCATAAAACTGCACAAATTGAAATTACAAAATGAATTCAGCTTCATGGAAACACGCCAATTTTGCATAAACGTCGTCTTAAAAATGTCTATTAATCATGTAAAAAAATTATTTCTATCATTTATTCTGCTACTGTTTATTCCACAAGAATATCAATAAATATCAACAAATTTGAAAATAAGACTAAATGAAATTATTGTGTGCAGCTTAGTGATACAAAGAACCAGGATTTGATTGAGAACCAGAGAAAGAACTAAAACATGGAGGACAGCTTCTCTGACACTCTGGACACCAGACTTTGTCTTTTGACTTCAAGCTGAGTACAAACATTTGGCAGAAATGAAGTTGGCTTCTGGCAGAAGCGTCTCTGGACCATCTGGCCTTTGAATCACTGCAGCTCACAGCTCAGCACTTCAAAAACTGAGACTCCCTCCGATCAGCCTGGAAGCCTGTGCAGCCCTGAGGCCTCCACTGTTTGAGTCGTTTCAGAAACTGACATATTAATGCTCAGCACTATGAAAACATGTTTTCAGTCGAATGAATCAGTTCATTTGGTTCCTCTGGGAACCGAAGCTCAGAAAGTGCAAGAAGCATCCGGTACATGTGTTATACGTTTTCATCTTTCTGTCTGACTAATGCAAATGAAACAAAGAAAGTTAAGCTTAAGGTTTTTTTTTTCAAAAGTGAATCTTATCCACCGATCTTATCTAGCCTGTCAAAGGTCCAACAATCAACAACTGTCCTCTTTGGCTCTCCAGTGAGAAAGGTTTGACTGACAGACCAGCCCACCAATTATGTCTGCATATTTACAATTAATAATTGAACCACTGTTGCCAACTCAACAACCTTCTTGCTATATTTAGCAACATTTCATAAAAATTGGTACTGGTCAAAATTAGAATTGGCAGGTTAAGCTTTTTAAAAGATCAGTAATCGGCCAGAAAACTGCAATCTGCCAGGACTCTCTTTAAAGGGAGTCCTGGCTAAGAGGCCGAAACAAATACAACACAAAAATAAACCATTAAAGGAAAAAGTGTTTCAGAATGGGATATCATGTGGTGTTTGTTTGGTAAACATCGCCTGTAGCAGCAATGTTAAAATCGGATATCGGCCCAGAGTTTTATATTGATACAATAAATCTTAATAAATCCATTGAGTGTTCTGGCAAAGATGAGGAACAGCTGGAGAGGTGGCTAAATGTTTGCAAGCCAATGCAGGTCGAAGCCAGTTCCTTCACATTAGATTGTATTTTTTCATAACATAGACATGGTTATTTTAATACAAAAAGGTAAGACAAAGAATTTTATTTCTATTTAAAATGCATTGAAGTAGAAAAACTAAGCAAATCAAACTGGACTCTCAGTGTCTCCAATAAAATCCTGTGTTTGCATTTGGGATCTTCAAACTCCTGCTGACCTTCTTAAAATATACCTCATATAAAAGGCTAACATCACTGCAGGGGGAGACGGGCTCCAAGATCAATACTGGATCATTTCTACTTACTTCTGCTGCCAAGACAATCCGGTCCAACCCAAAAGAAACAGGTCCAGACTCGGACCGGGCTCCGTTTCATCTCCATGTCTAACGAGCTGCATCAAGCCCCTGCTGAGCATGTCAGCGTATTTAACATGGACCAGCTTCCTGAAGACAGGCCCCAGAGGGACAAGCATGCAGATGACAAAGAGTCTTTCTATTGAAATTCTTCTCAGTTAAAGCTTCAACTCCACTCGCTCCAATCGCTCATGAATGTCAATCCTGATTAACAGGCTTCCTGCCAGAACTTGCAGCAGCGAATTCACATTAGGAACTTTCTAAAACGTCTCTTCTTCTACATCTACCACATGCAATACAGCCATGAACACTGAATCCTAACAGAACAAACCCTCACAGCACTTAATAAAACCCTCCAGAGTTTCTTTAATATTTTCTTATCTGACGTTCATTTGAATTTTGCTATGCTTTGGATCCATTCATCAGAGAAAAGGATGTGTAAACTGAGATTATAAAACAAAAACAAACAAGTCTCCAAGTATTAGTCATAGCCCATGTATGATTAATACATGTGCTAGGATGAGGTAAGGTGAAAAGAATAAGAGACAAAGAGAAAATGGTTCATTGACCAGTTCAACTGAAATATTTCTGTTTTGTGTTAATTTAACCAAAAGAATGAAGAGATTTATCTAAAAATAACCTTCCTCCACACATGTGGTGTCCCAACGTCTCCCAAATAAGAGAAGCACATGACCTGGCCAAAAACCTTTCATCTGAATTAACATGAACACAGTTTTATTTTATGAGTTCATTTCTTTTGCTAATTTAGAAGCTCAAAAAGCTTTAAAACAGAAATATCATTTATGTTCCACAACGGAGAAATTTCAGTGCAACATTAACAAAGTGACAGGCAACAGCAGCAATAGACTCAAACAAAGATAGAATATAAAAAATATTTATAAAAAAAACAGAATATGAATAAAATACTGCACTGTAAAAGCAACATTTCAACACAAACAGCAACTGCATGCTCCAGTTAGGAGGAATGTGCAGAGTTGGGTTAGTTAAATAAAAAATGCTACCATAATTGAGGTTTACTTGAAGCATTGACTAAATAACACTGATTCAAGGCAGTTCAAGGTGACGAAGCGAAAAGCTTTAAATGAGAAAATACCAAGGTAAATAAAAAAACACAGCAGGACATGTGAATTCCACGTGCTTCATCTCCGTCTTATCATCTAAGACAGGCCCCCCTTCAAAGACATGACAATGCTGGGTGTTCCAGAAAATCCCCTTCAGTTCCTCATTTTAAGACAGTAAAACAGAAAAGCTCACCAGTCAGCTGCATGTTAGACACACAAGCCTCACCCACTGAATGCTTCACTTCTGGCATGACTTGGTAAAACTACAGCACAACTAATGACTGCATCAATACACCAACAACACTACAGGTTTGGAATTAAACCTTTAGCAACAAGGCAACTCAGAGAGCTTTAAATGACTCTGCTGTTTATTTTTTATTGAATTAACTGAGATATTATGTGGCTATAAGTCAACATTAGAAGTTGTGATAATTCACCTTTAACCTGCCACAGCTCATGACTGTTTACAAACATGATAAGGAAACATTAGATATAAGTAACTATGTGTTAGTTTTATTAAGATTTTGATTTAAAAAGGAGTAGTCCTAGATAAATGAAGTAAAAACAGCTAAAGTAGTTTATGTATATCCGATTTGAATGTCGTTTAAATAAGTGAAACATTCTGGGACATTTTCTCTTCAGATTTGTCATATGAAACAATTTTAGGATCCAATATAATCTGATTAGGTCAAAGTGCATTCAGGCTACTTTGCAAAGCCTTGCTGGGACATGCAGCAGCAAACCATCACAAGGTCTAATCCTGTCACATGAACACCTGTTCTCTGTAATCTCAGAGAAAGGGCGCGGCTGTGAGAAGATCTGATGGTAAACAAGCAGCATGTGTGTGCAGACAAGTGAAGCGCTGGTCTTCTGACTGCTTTACTGACCTTTTAACCAAGGTTTAAAAATCCACCACATCTGGCTGCTTACAGCCTGTTAAACAACTGCAGAAATCAGGAAGAAGAAAATATTTATGGTATTTTCAGGAAAGAAAAAACAAATGCAAATCAATAAGTAAAACACTGTTTATGCTATTGTTTTCTCCTGATATATCTGAACTTCTGCTAAAAATCGAAATAAAATCCCAGCTGTCGTTACTTATAGAGCTCAAAATGTCTCATTAGTCCCTTTAAGAAGAGACCTTCCAGCAGGAATGTGGACCTGCTCTGCTTCGCTGTGTGTTATGTAAGGGCTGATCTGGAACGGGTGTTAAAGCTGACGCTGAGCCTCAGAGGAAGGTGGTCCCAGAGCAGAGTTTATGAATAAATATCAGTTCGGTACATGCAGCAAAGATCGATTAGTGGCAGAAACAAACTATTTTCAGCTTAATTTGCCTTAACCGGCTGGAAAGTCAGTCAGTGAACGCACCGCACCAGGGAAGGCAGATTTAACACATTTCAGCAACAAGACAATTCAAAGAGTTTATTAAACAGAGAGATTATCAAAAAGATTATGAAAACAGAGCAAAAGAAACATTGCAGTAACAAAATAAAGGAAAGGGGAAAAAAAGCTGGATTTACAGACCTGAAATAATGATGTTCCAGTTCGTGTTATGAATAGACAGTCTGTCAAAGTACCGCAGGAATCAGAAAACTAAAAAATGGGTTTTTAGTCTCGAGTTTTCCCGACGTTTGTCCCAGATTACAGGATTAAAAACTGAATGCTGCTTCTCTGTGTTTGGTTCTGGGAATGCAGAGCAGACCAGAACCAGAAGACCAGAGGGGTCTGGAAGGTAACAACAACAGGTCTTTAATGTATTCTGATGCTATTCATACACACGGATGAGTTTCTCTAGATCCTGCTGGGACCAAACAGGTCCAGAGATCTGATTACAGGACATCTGAACTTGGTCACAAAATTCTTGAAAACCTCATAAACGATGAGTCAGCTGAAAAAACTGCAGCAAAACTCAGATTTTATTTCTATCTACATGTTTAAAGAATCAAGTAATATATTAAAATATGTCACGCATCAGTAGTGTATAAAAAGCAAGTGTGACCTTCCTTGCTTGACTTTGATGAATCATCTTCCTCTTTCCTAGACGGCTGAGCAGAGGGAGGCCGGCCGGCCGGTCGGTGTGAGAGCAGAGCGACTGCAGTAGGAAGGTAACCCAACACTGCAGAGCGGCTGATAAGATTTACTGAAGAACGAATGAAAGTAGATTCCTCTAAACTATGCTTTAATCCCCGTCACTTATTACAAGCTGCAGGCGGGAGTCAGATCATACCCGACAGGTGGAGAACAGATCATGTTTAAACACTTGATGAAAACTTGCTTGGCTTGAATTCATGTTTCAGTAAATAAACATAAAGGATGGGTTAGAGAGGTCGGGTTAACAGGAAACTCACAGAAGTCCAGTCTCAGAGTAATCCCTGTATTTTACTGTAACATTTAGATGGGGATTGTTTCCATTAGAAATGTAACAAGATGCCAAAATCATCTACATTTTTACTTTATTTACAGTTTTTCTTTCTATCCTTATTGGAGCGATAAAGTAAAACACATAACTTTCTCTCTTCTCTCATCCCAGTGACCCAACCAGCCTCTGATTGGTCCCGATACAGTGGACTAGTGGTGCACCGAATTTTCTGGCTAATTATCCATCTTTAAAAAGCCTGACCTGCCGATAACAATTTGGTCCAATACTGACGTTTATTTTTTCCTAAATGCTAAATACAAAGCAGCTCAGTTGGAACCAGTAGAACAGAAAGAAGCAAGAAGCATATTGTTGGTTCTTTAGATTACTACAACATAAAGAAGAAACCAGATAAACTTTTGTTCACTTTGACTTAAGCACCTTGATGATCATTATATTTAGTAGGAGGATGATCATCATTTCAGACTGCACTACCAAACCTGCCTTGATGAGAATCCCAGGTAGTTGCAGTGAGAAAACGCTTGGATCTGATAGCAGTAATTCAGACTTCAGCCCTCAACATTAAAACAGAAAGAAAAACTCTCCAGAGAGTTTGGTTTTGACTGTTTTTTCTGGAAAAGAACCATAAGTGGGCTTGTTTCTCCATCAGAACTGCCAGAGAAGAATTTGTGACTTGTTCACATAGGCAGATAACGAGGACTTTAAGCTCCTCCAAAGACAAGCGCAGAGAGAATGTGAAATATGATGTGGTCTTCGGGGAGAAAAAGCCTGGCTTGCTTTGGCTCAGCACCGGCAGATCCTGCCTGAAAAGCACAGGATGTTTTCAACGGGCATGAAATGAGGACAAATTGGTTTCAACAGACTCTAAAACTCATCATGCTGCTGCAGAGCTGCTAGGCAGCACCTGGCTGCTCAGATTAGCGCAGCTCCTGCAGTAATAAGATGCTTCGGTTGTTGACTGGACCTCTAAACAGGTTGGACTTTTCACAGGTTTACTGAACGTCAAAAAGGAGCGTGTAGATTACACAGTCCAATAAATTACAGCTTATGACTAATGAAGGGTCATCATCCCACGTTTTTATTCTTTCAACGCAGAGTTACAGGTACAGGTGAATTTATGTTTCAATAACAATAAACTCTAACTGGTGATGTTTATCTGTTCTGTTGGCTCTTCAATAAAAAAACATTTTAAAATATTTATGCATGAATATAAATCCAAATTATTTTATGAGTTTAGTCTTCATTTATTCTTTGAAGTGTAACTGTGTTTGAGAGGCATTAACCAATTTATGGCAAAAGAGACGGTTATGAATTTTAAACACTTTATTTAAAGGTTTTTTTGTCCAGAAAGAAGGACAGAAAGAGGAGAACGGCCGGGAATCACGAATCTTTTCAGTTCAACTCAAAATTAATTTTATCATTACTGCAATAAATAAGACAAAATATCTATACAAATACTTTAGGGCTGAAACGATTAATTGGATTAATGATGGTGAATCGATTATTAAAATAACTGTCAACTATTTTAGTAATTGATAAATCACTAGCTGAAGTAACTAAACCAAAGCTGCACAAAAAAATTATACATTTTGCAATTCAGATAAAAACATTTTTTTAAAGCTGTTCTTTTTATGTAAATATGTTCTACTCCTCAAGTGGCAGTTTTAGCTTCACCTGGTTCAAATTCAGTACAGAAGTATCCTCAAAACGTATTTCTTTAGCTCCATATTCATCCTTTGGTACTAATAATCAAGCATTCACTAATGGAATGCGATTTTATTGCATTTTAGTTAAAGTGATGCAATGAAAAGTCTGCATCATGTGCCATCTTTTTATCCAATTAATCAATAGAATAACTGACTCAGTCCTTTTCCTCTGAATAGACTCTAACCAGCTCACTGCCACCTCACTCACTTTGTAGGTGAGGACACTTGAACCAAACGTCACATCAAACAGAAAATGAGAAGCTCAAGTTTTCTTCAGACGTTTTAGATAAAACTCTGCCGTTCAGACAGCAAAGTAAACCTGCTGCAAGGGTCAGCAGACTCCCAACATGTCAACAACCTCATTGGCCTGAGCTCAAGAATGCATCTGTCATACTGACCCACTTCTGACCTCAAAGGTGCAACATACTGCCAAGTCTTTAATTCACTGCCCAGAGGGGAAAAAAACTAAACAAACAAAAAAAATGTCTAAACCAGATGAACAGAGGTCATCTAGTAACTCTCACACACACTTTACCGTCAGCCGTCATGTTACTGCCTGACTGGCTGCAGGTAGAACAGATGAATTCAACTAACTCTCATTGTCCTAGCAGGACACAGAACCGGATCTTTCCACATGGGCTTATGATTGATTGATTATGATTATTGTCGTAATCGGTTAATTAACTGGAGAATACAGACTCTAAAACATGAACAGCAGCCTCAGATCAGTTTTAAGTCAAAACTGTGCAAAGAATATCTATTTTTTCCATTTAAGATAAAATGACCAAATGAATATGCAGAATTGTCAGACTAATTGATTACTGTAATAACCGTTAGACGCAGCTCTACTTTTTACATCCTCATCTTATAACTCGTTAAGGAAAAGTGAGCAACCTGAGCAGCATCCTGATGTCCTCCTTCACTCTGACTCATCCCTGAGGAACACCGTGACCTCCTCCTGGACACTACTCAGCTAAAAGCAAACAGAGCAATTACACCTTAATTTATTTTTATTTCCAGTAATCATCTGCTGAGGAACTTTAACCTCACACAGTTAACAACGTGCCATTAGCATGCTGTTACCCACAGCTCTCCTTTTAAGGGCATACAGCAGTCCAGACTGGCTAGGAACCGTTAGCTACACATCAGCAGGAGGAACCGCCGCAGACCTGGTGGGTGAAAACCTGACGGCTGTTACTGGAAACACAGCAGCAGCTGATTTCAGACGACTTCCTTTCAACTGGGCTTTTCATGTTGCAGCCACTTCCAGATCCATGAAGCCGTGTGGGGCGACGGGGAGGAACAGTAAGGAAGGAACTAACGTCTCCCCTCTGAGACGGTCTGCTCGTCCTCTGCAAGCTGCTTCCAACACCTACACACCAAGGCAGGCCTTTCATTTCATTTGGTTTTAAGGGCGTTCCAAAAATAGATTCACGTTTATCACGATTTACTACAACTCAGAATAGATGCAAACATAAAACTACTTAAAACTTTTGCAACAGGGTGGGATGTTCTGACATTGCCATGGAGACTGTACTGGAACATACTCATGTCCGGAAAGTACCACAACTAAGAGAAAACCACAAAAATGAAGTGAGAGATTCAACCCATCAATGTTGGATTTAGACTCATTTTGTTTTTTACCAAATTCCCAGGAAAACTGAGCTTGACATGAGCTTTCGGAAACACCGCAGATCTGTGGAGACTAGCTAAAGCTCAGCCAAGGTACGACGTTCCCTCCAATAGGAGGCATGTCCTGTGATTGGTCAGAAGTTTGTTGCCGTGTTTTATATATTTGTACAATATGTCGCTTCAAACACCACCTGAATACTTTGGATGAATGATGTACGCTTAAATACAATTCTTCACTAAATAACTACAAAGACTGTCAAAGGGCTAAAAAGGTCTGGATGGAAACTGCCAAGTGGTCGTACACAGAGGAGGCTGTCTGCAGAAAGGTGGCGCTCTCCCTGTGCCTGGAGGGACTGATTCCATCTTAGCATGGGTTAATATTTAAAAAGAAATGAAAGGGACACTTTAATGCCTCCATTTGTCGTTCTGTCTTCCAAAGCAGACGGGAGTAGATCGTTAGGGTTAGCGTCATTGCGAATAATCGTTTTGACTCAAAAATTGATTCTGAATCGATACAAAAATCAGAATCTAATCAGATAGAAAACGGTTCCCAGAACCCTCACTATACTTAATGTTGACCAACTGGGAAATGAGTGTAATCTGTGTTATGAATTATGTCCACACATGGACACAAGCAGTAATTATGAGTAATGAATTTAATAAAAACCAAGCCACTGCCGCCTCCTTTTCTGTCTGCTGCTGACTCAACCAACAAGCAAACATCCTCCTCCTTCGCCGCTCTCCATCCTGATCCCACTCTACAGACAGCAGCAGACCCATCTGCCTTCAGAGACGTCCATCTTTACGTCTGCTGCAAACCAAAACTCACTGAAATGTAAGTAAAAATTAGAATCAATACCGTCGGTCAGTAAAACAAACCCTCACTCAACTGAGAAGGGATAAGTGTATTTGTCCGACAGAAATGCTGTCGGCTCAGGACTTTCCGCCTCGTTGAACCACAGAATGACTCTTGTTGCTGTGACATAATGTATGGACCAAATCTGGGTCTGGAAGGAGCCATTTGTTTTTGGAATATTGAGTCCAGCATGAAGTCAACCTGCAAGGCTGCAAACAGGAAAACAAAGGCATGCATCCTTCAGGAGCAACATTTACACACTTCCTGTTCAATCAGGTGAATAGCTGTGCAAATCTTTGAATCACCATTTTAAAAACTCACTGCTTCGAATAGGTTACATATTTAACCTGGCTTATTTAACCTTCGTAAAGGTTTCTCCTGTTTAAATTATTTTATGCAACCGATACCAATTTTGGCCCAATTCAAATGATTTACACAACACAGAGAAACGACATGCCGCAGTTTCTTTCATAAAATCAAATTTCACAGAAGATTACAGGATCATTCCTGTTTAAGAATTAAACCATCTGTTCCCAATATGTCATATTTTCCATTCTAATGAATAAAAGTGAATTGAATGCAAAAAGAACTGGAGTTTTATTTGCACTTGCATGTTTTTGTCTTAAGACTAATCATAAAAGAAACATATCCAGAACATTATTGGTCTTCAACTATTGCTGAACCTCGGTCGAACAAGAAAAAACTTTCAAATCAATCAAGACTGATATCTGATCAAAAACTAGAATTAACTGTGAAAATATTAGCTAGCGTATTAGTTCTGCAACTCGAATGTTGCTTATCATTTCTCAGCAGCGTTGAAAACAGAATGTGAGGCAGATTCAGTAAAAAATGTGGTATTTCAAGCTACTGAAGACACATAGATGCAATGTGAAGAGGAAAGGTATGGAGGGCTGATCCTGCAAAAATTGGCAACAAAGACAGAAATAAATAAATGGATTTATATGGTAATTAATGTGGTAAATATTACATCCAAGAAAAGGTACATGTTAAGCCTGTCTTAAATATACACTGTGATATAAAGTAATATTTATCATTTTCAACAGCATTATATTAATATTATCAATATTTAATTTCCCATTTTATTTTAATTTTTTTATTAGTTACCTTTTTCATTTATTATTTTCTCATTTCATATTCTGTATTTAATACAATGTTTTGCTGTTACATTCTGTTTATTTTTATATAATTTTGTCATTTATTTAATAATTGTTTTATTATCATTTTTAATCATACGTTGATTTATTTTCTCCTGTATTAGTTCATCTTTTCATTTTCTATCCTTATGTTTTCTCCTTATCTGTTTATTCACAGATTTCTTTATTGTTTTTCTCATATTCTCTTTTCTTTTTCTTTCTGATTCTGTAAAAGATAAAGTGACAACTTTACCTGTTTTTACTGCTAATTATGGCAGGACCAGTCCTCCATAGGAACTAAGGAGCTTCTAAAAACTGGCTACTTTATTAAAGAAACATTTATACTGGAAAGACATGAAGCACGTTCAGAGGAAGAAGGAAAAGATGGAGGTGAGAGAGAAGAAGTAGGCAGCAAAACGATTACAAATAAAACCCAAAGAATTGGTGAAAGGGACAATAAATTAATTTTGTTTTTCTCATTATTATTCAATAAAGTGGTTACTATGGACACGGATACCGCTGAAAAGGATTATAACAGGAAAACATTATATGATGAAGAGAAACGAGAGCTACAAATGAAGCTGTGACAACCATTAGGGAAAGAAACAGTAATTACAGTGATTCTTGAGAATAGGGACAAAATGGGTTTTAATTTTCCCATAATTTTTTTTGTTATTTCTCAACCTTATGTATGCAAATATGACAAATAATGTTTAGGAAAATGTAAAGATGCTAAGGTGCAGGCTCCCAGTTGCAACATTTTTTTTTTATTAAATTTTTAATCGACCTGACCTAGAACGTTGTCATCACCATCTGATAAAAATAAATATAAAATGATTTTTAAAATACCCTATTAGTGATATTCTTAATCATTTTACAGACAAATGCTTCTCAAGAAACAAAAGAAATATTATTTAAAACCAAAAACAGCAAAAAGTCCATCTGACGGAGTTGACACAGAACTGAAGGTGGTGACAAACTAGTGAGTAAAAATAAAAACTTGATACATGTGAAGTAATGCAATTTATGTAAAATACATTTAAATGAATTAATTGCACATTTAAGTGAGATTTGACAACAATTTCACTGAAAGAATCACAAAAACTCTGATGGAGTTGACGAAAAGCCAAACTACCTCAATTTATATGCTGTTATTCTGAAGGAGGCCATATTGTAGCTAATCAGGTCCATGAAATCTTTACATTTTACCAAAATTAAGCTTTTATTTCACAAAATTTCATCAAAGTTTTGTAAATTGTCAGTTGTGGAGTTGACACATCATGGTTGTGACAAGCAACTTAGGAATAAAACAGAAGAAAAAACTACAGAATAACATAAGCTAACCAGAGCTAACTAGCCCTCCTAGCAAAGGAAGAGAAAGGAAGTGGTCATAGGGTCCTCAGAAGTTCTGGTGCCCCCCAATAATGCCTGATTTTTTTTACATTCTTTTCATGTCTGACGGTGTTGACAGAAACTAGGGACAAATTTCAACGGAGTAGGAAAATATCAAAAAATTATTTTTAATTCAATGTATTGATACTTTTATAATTATTTATATGACTACTTATACGTAATTGTCATAATATATAATTTTAGTATTTCTGTAATTGCTTTAAACTATTATAATGTATTGAGTTCTGCTCCGGGACAAGGGATTTTACAGCCATCATCCACCGACTACCATGTTTAAAATAAAAAAATCTAGTCAGCCAACACCAGGAAAATATACATTGTTGTGCTAACATGACCCAGGTTAGTTTAGTCAGATATTTGAAAGAATTATATTTGTTGTATATTTTATTAAAATTTTGTACTTTATCCATATGACCTGTTTTGTCCCTATTCTCAAGAATCACTCTTCAACTACAGTAAGAATGTGACTAAATCTGTAGCGAATCCCACAAGTAGTACAATTTTATCCCAAATAGTTTCCCATTGTTATAAATGTTTTTTCCAACAAAAAATACCTTTAGGCTAAATAAAGGGGCTGCCGAAGATCATTTACACAAAACACAAAATGATCTCTAATATTTGCTGAAGACTTCAAGAAAACATAATTAAGCCATTTTTCTGATTTCCGTTTACAACACTTTAGAGGTTTTAAAGTAAATCAGGATACAAACAGCAGCACATAATTCCAAGTTTTAAAACACTGCAGACAACTAAGGTTTCCTCACCCATCTCATCTTGACATTGTGTAAAATTTACGTTGATGCTTTCATTTGAAATAGATTGTTCTGACATGCAGCTCATTTGAAAACATGCCTATTAATAGTTACTACAGACATCTGTCCATATGCTGTAACTGTTATTGATGCAAATAAGATAAACACTTCGAAACATTGCACAGCCTTAGATATCAAATTCTGCTAAAACCAGATTGTTTTTGACGCCTTTATGACCTTGCCCCTGCATTACTCATTTCTTATTTGCAAACACAAGACATACACTTCATGTTTCATTATGAGACCGCTTGCTGTCACCATGCAACACATTCCACAGGCTGTCCCATTAAAACCGTGGCTGGCAGATAACCAGAGCAATGCACAAGCAAGGAGAAGTGCATGTGTAGTGTAGATAATAGGACATGTCAGATTTATTGCAAGTGGATGCAGTTAAATCCTTAGTGGCTGCATTAAAAATCACCAGCGCGTTTAATTTGCCAAACGTGCAAAAGGTGCAGTCCACTGATCCCACGGCAACCTAAGGAAAACACACCGCGTTAGTCCGGCTGGCGGGAGGAATGTCATCCTACCTCCGAATCCTTCAGCGGTTAAAATCCACTCTGATGCGGTAAGAATAAATCCATTTTCGTGGGAACGTCAGCGTTTTATGAGGGAATAAAAACAAGGATGATATGAATTAGTTAGCTCTGGCCGTTGAGCCCGGAGGAGAGCAGAGAACAGTAGAGAGAGAAGGCGCAACTTGAAACTGACACAGAGCGATCGGTCCAGACCATAACGGCAACCATGGAGGGGGAGTTAGCAGTTGTTAGCTAAAAATCACCGAAGCAAGAGACAAACTTCTACAAACAGTCATTTAAAACTACGAACAACAATGAAAATAGTCCCTATATGAAGCATAAACTGTCGTTTACGAACTTGTAAACTTTATTTTTTGTTAGTAAATTGTGTCTCACCCCCTCGCCCCGTCTCTGACTTCTCCTGCATGTTTTAGCTCAGTTTAATCCGATTGGTCTCTGCCAACGTGACGCAGCACAACTGCTACGTTTGCTTGGTGTCGGAAACAAGACAGACGCCCAATGTCAAAGAGAAAAATGCGTCAGCGCGTCCGCCATATTGTGCATGGCAAACTCGCTTTTAATGTTTAGTGATACAAAAAAAAAAAAAACCCTCAGCAAATCAAATTGTTATATCTTTCATTTAGTCTATTATTATTATTATTGTAATCATTATCAATAATAATAATAATATATTTTATTTATACTGCCCTTTATGTAATTTTATTATTGTTTTCATTTCTGTTATATTATTTAATTACAAAAACAGAGCGGAATGACAACTAAACTAGGTGCAAATTGTAAAAAAAAAATGTTTCTTAATTTCTCTTTTTTGCTTTTTGTTTATGATCTACATAGTATTTTTCTATTTTGGAATGATGCCTAACATATTTAGATCAGGGCTTTTCAAACGTATTTTCAAATGTTCAAATCTGATTTTAAGACAGGATTGAAGGTCTTTATGTTTACACTTGTAACTCTGATATTTAACAGTAAAGGGCAATAAGTACTCTTTTTACATAAACTTGACAAAATTATTTCTCTTCAACAAGTAGCTAGCCTTTCTTTATGAATTTGAATGAACATACATGAACTAGAGTTAAAGTGCAAAAAGGGCATGTAATACCAAAACCAGAGGTAAATGTTAAAGATACCTGAAGACAGGTAGAAATCTTTAGTAAAAGGATCTTTTCACAGGCAGATGTTTCCCAGACTTCCGCTCTGTTTTAATTTGCTTTGACAATTCGTCTCATTACATCTAAGCAGATTCCACACATCCTGGACACATTGGTTTAGGATTTTACCTTCAGCTTATTTGCACTAACACAACATGCCATTAAAAATGGATAAATATTGGGTGAACAAAGAAATACATTTCTAAATTGTTTCTTTAGCTTTTATTTTGTTTCCTCTATATTTATAAATATTATCTGTACGCTGTGAGGACTTGAAATCAAAGTCAAATTCCTTGCTGTGTCTTCAATCTGGGCCAATAAAACTGATTCTGATTCTGCTGCCTGTGGTCAGGTCCCTCCCACATGGCTGCTGGTTCTAAAATAAGACTTGGACCGGGTCTGGACTGAACTGCCATTCGTTCCAGATCAAGTTAGGAGTTTGGACTAAAGAATCACTGGTTGATAGAGCTTTAAATTCTCGCAGCGTCATGTTAACCTCTGTGCATGATTACACACCATAGAAAATATAAATCACTTATCTTAGCAGGAAATTCAGAAATGTGGATGTTATCAACAGAAGACCATAAAAAAGGCATCATAAATCAATAAAATAATAAAAATAAACTGTGTGTCATTCCGTTAAAATAACAGGGAAAATCCTTTATGACGTGTTGTTTCTAATTTCTGAGTTCTTATGAGTTTTTTGTTTAAGGGTCTTTATAACACCAAGAATCTATAACTTCCACAAAAGTCCATTCGTCTGCTTTCACACACAGATTGTGCAACGGGGTTAAGTGAGGCTAAAGTTAGCTTCAGTGGAAGACCATAAGATTACAACTCTGGAAAATTATAACGTCCAAACAATTGCTTTACAAGGAAAGACGTTGCTTAAAAATGATTTACTGTAGCGAGCCTTTGGCTGCTCTCTGCAGACAGAAATATGCGCCACTGATAAACTACTTTGTTCTTTTTCAATCATAAAACAATCTTACATTTGTCTTCCTGCTACAAAAACATACAGTATTTTCTTTATCAACGCCTCACCAGATGTGATTATTTAAAGAATGGAGGGAAGAGATAACTGAGAATCACTTAGTGAAACCTCTGCTGTTTGTCAAAGGAAATGTCTTCTACTTACAGGATGGTAAAGATCAAATGTTAAATTAAATCACAGGAAAACAAAAAGGAGACAATCAGATCAATTTCCTTCACTTTGATCACAAAAGGCCTTTTATTTTTGTTGTCTGCTCTGATTGGACTGTTACAATCTTCTCTTAGGTATTACATCATCATTCTCTCCTTCTTTAACTTTCTTTCAACTTGTTCATAATTTTGTTTGCTTGTTTTTGAGACTAAAGACTTAAAGTACTTATAATCTCTCTCAAACAGTTTAAAGTTCAACTTCTATACAGCCACATAGCACAACTCATACATTGTTCCAATGATGAAAGAATGTTTTCATTGCAAAATGTCTATTCCACCTAACAGCATGAGATCAATAATAAACAACATCTGAAAGTTTTCTTAATTTTTGACTAATACTTTGTTTTTTTCCATCTAACAGTTCTTCCTGCATCACTAAAGAAGGATGAATTGTAATTATTTAGTAAATGTGTTTCTGTCAATGTGATTCTTGCAAGTAAATTTTGCATTGCTTCCCCGTTCTGCTCCTTTCTTTACAATGGAAAGTGTTCCTGACTCAGAGCTCAGGAGTTTAGCTGTGTGTGTCAAAGCTCCTGCTGCTTTAAAGGGGCAGTGTCATGTAAAACCTACTTTTTTATGGATTTACATCATGTTATTCCTCTCATCAAAAATATACCTGATTCTTTCATATGTGTTTGTGAAATCCTTTAATCTCCATGGCAACCATTCAGCTGTGCTAAACACCTGGGTGGACCTAGCTCCGCCCTCCGCCTTCTCCTCAAGCTTCTGGGTTTCTGCCTCAGAGAGCAGCCCTTCTCCAGAGAGACTCCCCCACTCAGCTCCTTCAGACTAGCCAGCAGCAGTTAGCAAACACCTAGGGGAAGTGCACATCTGCTGAGATCATTCCTTTAGCTACTTCTCAGTGAAACACTGGCAAAAATGTTATTAAAGGTTAAATAGAGGAGCCATGTTATGATTAGTTGCTGAAGGCAGAGTTTCAGAAAAAGTAGGAGTTTCTAAAGAGACATAGGCCCAATTAAAAAATGCTAAATTACAAAGTAAGGTTTCTTTTAAGTCATTTCTGATATATATGTCATATTTTTAACAACATAGTTACTTCATTGTGCTATAAAATGGCACAGTGTGCCTGGTAAACAAGCTTCCTCAATCGGCTTCAGCCAAATTTACTTCCATTTTCCCAGCTGCATTAGTCGATTGGTTTCTCCTTTCTCCTTGAACATTTCAACCAATCTGCAAAGAGACAGTATAGTTGCCAAGATGGTGAGCAGCACATTGGACCATTGGTCAGAGCTCCTGCATGTGCATGGTCCAACCAAATTCCTGCCCAATCGGCGACAACTGGACAAGGCAACCCACAACGAACAATTATACTGAAAGATTTCAGTTAAACTGGCTGCCCAAGAGCACAGACCCGAAATGACACCATTGCAGCCCGCACACGTTCCTGTCCCAATTCACACCTATAAAGAGAGGAACACACTACTAATGGAGACCCAACTGAGCCAAGCATTAACCAGATAGAGTGAAACCTGACTTTCTAGTAGAGGCTTTTGCGTTTTTATGTGATTTTTTTTCATGTGGCTGTTTCCTTTCCTGTCCACCCCAGTTAGTCCCAACAGAAGGTCACAATGAGCCTGTATCTGCTGGGTGTTATATTTCTGCTTTATTCTATTTTTACATTGTATATTAGTTTTTGTAATCTGTCAAGGGACTGCAGATGCAAATTCAGTCTGGACCCAAAACCAGATCTGGATTTGACCTGCTTGTCTTCCTCAGTGCCTTCCAGTAGCATTTACTGCAGACTGATGTCAAACTGAACTACAGTATATATCTCTGTAAAAACTTCACATTTTTGAAACTCTAAAAATGTCTTCTTATCAGGAAAATAATGTTTGTACATGCAGTCAGTTACAATCTAATAAAAAAGGCTCCAGCTGAAGCACGATTTAAAACGTCTGAACTCCAAAAGTGTTTTTAAGCCAGGAAATCCCTGTTTCCAGCAGCACAAGGACATTCTACATATGAGGTCTCCAATCAGAACAAGCTGCCCTAGTTGGATTTGCACGGATTTGCTAATTAAACAGAACCACAGGAGGATGCAGAGAAGCAAACAGGTCTGCTTGTGTGAGAGTGAACTGGATAGAGAGAGGAAGAGAGCAGTTTAAAGCAGCAGGAATGAAAATAAAGGCTAAATCACTTGCTGCCAGATCACAATACATCAGAGAGAGATTCACCACATTATGGAAGTGCCTTTATCAGAGCTGAGCTGCTTGATCTCACCACGCCTCTGCTCACTATAGAGATCTGTCATTAAGGATGAGAGGACACTGACTAAAGCACACAAACAAAGGCCGTCTCCCTGAGGTGAGGCGCGCCGCGTTCTCAGTGGATCACAAAAAATTCACATGATGTCACCTGCAAATCCTTAAAGACGCACCGTCGGATATTTATCTCAATAAGTGGATCCGAGTCAGTCATCTGACTGTGGCTGGATGAGACGAACGGACAGACTTACAGCATGGAGGGAAAACAGGAACAGGCACCGGATCCGAAAAGGTTTCCCTCCCTCCGGCTCGCAGTATTCGATTTTCCTCCTTCCTCTCCGTCTGCCTCCTCTTCTCTTGCTCTTCTTTCTCACCACAGCAAGATGCTGCCTGGACCAGGGCTCGTTGTCATGGCAACCAGGAAGGGGAGCGGGGGACACACCATGTGACCAGGTCTTTCTGTGTACTGATTGGCCGGATGCAGTGAAGTAGGAAGGCAGAGACGAGGGGTGTCAAATCACCCACCAGATCCCAGATTGGAGGAATCCTCAGTGAGACGACACAAAGGCTGCAGAGGTGGATGAGGCGGATGATTCCTGACTGACTTCTGGACATCTGTCTGGTTGGGATGTCACTTTTATTCAGGTGTTTCAGATTAAGTTAATCTGTTATTCTGCTGAGCAGCATATGAAGATCCAGTGGATGAAAAAATAACAAATCTGCTAATCCACCACATTATCCTCCTACACAGGCTGCAGAGGAACACCGAACCAAACCGGATGCACAACAGACAGGAGTACAAGTGACTAAAACATGAATCAGACAGAGAATACACACAGAGGGCTACGGTGGCAACCAACAACTATTTTAGTAGCTGATTATTCTGATAAGTAATGGATAAAAAAAATCGGCTCCTTCTGAAGGGTTTTTTTAACCACATTAACTTTTTTTACACAATATTAAAAGATGCCAATTAACAATTCAATTCCTTTTTTTAAATAAGAAAATAAACATTTCATTGTCTGAAATGCAATAACAGCGTTTCTCTAGTGTGTTTGATCATTTATAGTAAAGGATGAATCTGCAGCTAAAAAATACTTGTATGTAAAAAGTTCAGGCCTTTGTGCTTGAAATGACATTAATACAGTGCAGGGCTGATCAGTTGATTATTATTATTACTTGATTGTCCAATTAATAATTGGATAGCAAACGGTGATTATGAAAATTCTTGATAGAATTTGAACCAGGTGAAGCTAAATCCACTATTTAGAGCCACTTCAGGAGTTCTGGGTAGAATGTAGTTATGGACGACGAAGGTGTCTAATATATATAAATAATTGTATAAACTCTGAATATGTTGTTCTTTTAGCAAAATGACTTTTAGGAGTCTGTACACTCTATTTAAGAATTAATCAATTACTAAACTAGTTGAAAATTATCTCAATAATCGATTCATCATAACTAATCACATTAATCGTTTCGGATTATCCAGGAGTTTTTCTTACTCTCATAGCTGCTTCCTTAGATAACTTACATAATATATGAATTCTGATGCTCTGTACCATAATTAGGAAAGTAATAAACTGCATTCTTGAAGCTGGATGTGACTGTAGCATTGGAATAAAATGGAATAGAATATAATTTATCTAAATTACACATTTATATTTGGATACAAACTGAACCACTTTGTAGATTTAAATGACATTTAGTGCCAAATAAATAAAACTGAATAAAATTAAATTGTATCTGAAACATCATGCTCTTAAACCAGTCACAGATATACATTATGCAGATAAATGCTTCCAATGCCATAAGTGGGCAGGGAGCTGTATTAATAAAACATGCACTACTGACTCCAAAGCCATCTGGAGGCTATAAACTGTTGTTCAGTGAGGACAATTTATAAAATTAATTTATCACAAAAAATCCCCTTCCTACATCATCTACTGTATTTAGTGGCTTTTTGTTAAATAAATGGCCTAGTGACCTTTTATTTCTTGTTAATTTAGATGAAAGAAGGTTTTTTTAAATAAAAATATAAATAATTATTGTTCACAATTCTAATTCTGAAAACAGTCCTGATTGATATTAAATGTATGCTTATAGAAAGTAAATAAAACAGAACTAAACTGGAGCGTTGAGGCTGGATCGCCCCTCTGTTCTCCTTCATCCTTGAGAAAAAGATCAGTTGGTGGCAGAGATAATGAGAAACGGTTATGCTAATAGATGGTCCCGTCATGTTGATGGCGGCCATCAGGAGCCAGTCACGGGCCAATGAGCTTCGAGCTGAAGAGGCGGGAGAGGAGGAGGAGGAAAGGTCCGACTGGTAGAGGAATGTCATTCATTAACATTTCTGATTAATCTGATCTCTTCATGAGCTGAGATCAATATTTATAGCACATGGAAGAAAAAAACAAATGATTTTCAATAAAGAATGTGAGATTTGATAAGTTTAAAGTGGGAAATCATTAAATAATTTGATATTTAAAAAACTGAAAATAAGATTTGAATCAGTATTTTAAAAAATCTAATATAAATGACTGAAAAGTAAATTGGTAGGAAGAAAAATTGGCAAACAAACTTAACGGGTCAGAGAAAAGGTCAAGCATTGTTAGTCTGCTTGACGTCATGATTAAAACAACATTCCTGAAAAAGTCCAGATGCATATGAGGTCAACATTTAGGAAAATAAATAGAGAAACAGAGACTAGAAGTTTAACTGTGAGAGAACTAAACACCTTAGATCAGATTAAAAATTAGGTGATTTAACAAATCTGTGTTCTTCTCTACAATCTGAGGCTTTGTTTACACAACAGAGCCTCAAAACGTTGCTAGAAAAAAAAAACTCAGAAATGAGCAAATTTTACATTTTTCAAACTCATACATTTCAATTTTTTTTTCTAGAAAATTTCTGAAATTAGTCTAAAAGTTTTTGAGTTTTTTGGTTGAAATTTACTCCTCTCTCTCTTTTTTTAAATCTACAATGGCTCTAATCAGCCGTTGTATAAAGCAGGCATAACAGAGAGGAAAAGCAACTGGAGTTTGCAGGTGAAGCAAGATGGATTTTCTCTACTGAAAAAGCCAAGAAAAACTCAAGGAAGCACAACTAATAACTCCATCTTCCATTAAACTGTCCACGTACAGAACAGTAGGCAGGAATAAAAGGTAAAAGTCTGAACATTTGGATGAACGCCATGAGAGCGCTCTCTGTTCAGACAGGAGTTCTTCCAGGAACAGCTCCAGTATTTTAGGTAACCCGAATCAATCCAGGCTGTAACTCGAACATTTAATTTCCTCCAGAACTATGAGCGCGAACCCTGAGCAAACACCACGTAAATCAGCCTCCCTCAGCCGCCCCAGAGCATGATGGGGAGCAGAGGGTGTGTGTCTGCGATGGTAGGGGGTCCTGAGGAGAAAACGAGTCAGAAAAGTAAATAAAAAACCCACAGACAGTGGCCGAGCGAAGAGAGAGAGAGAGACTTAGAGAGAGAGAGAGAGAGAGAGAGAGGAGACGGGGCAAACAATGAAAGTCAGATTTCAGGAGGTCTGACTGTGGTCAGTCTGAGCCAGTCTAAATTTAACTGGATGTGTTTAGGAGACCTCAGAGCTGTGTGAGCAGCGCAGCAGCCAGCAGTGGTCAGGGCGCGGCTGCAGCAAACCCGTTTCTCACCCCGCTGTCCTCTCACTGCGTCCACGAGCTGCTCTAATGCTGCGCCATAAATCCTGTCATTCCACAGTTACAGGGGTCATGGTGACCCTCTGACCTGTGTTAAACACGTATAACACCTTCACCGTTAAGAACCAAAGCAATTATTCAGACTACTGGCTTCTAAGGGCCCAGAATGAGTCCAGTTGTGGCCTGTAGTTAGAAAAACCCAGGAGTATTTCTACACCAGACAGTAAGACGAACCAAAAGTTACATAAATCTGTTCCTGTTTCACCTGAATTTGTCCCTGACATATGCAGTGTGCAAAATGTAGGAGTTCTTAGAATAATGATGAGATTCAATTAAAATGTTAGGGTCTGTAATTAATTCATTTTATTTTAATATATCATCAAATAAGCAACATCCTCAATTCTAAAACCCTTTTTGCTGCTAAATTATTAAATAAATAGAAGTATGAGCTCAACAACAAATATATTTATTGTTTTTCACCTGCTCTCCAACCATCAGATTGGAGCAAACTGTTATTCTTCTTTAAATGTTTTGTTTCTTACTCATTATGTAAGTGTTCGTCTGGTTGGTTGTGGTAATTAACTTTTAGTGCTGTCTGATTTGCCCTGGAGGTTCCAGTAAAATATTATTAATTAATATTAATATGATCTCTGGTTAAATACAAAATATTTGCATTGTTTAAGAATTATTAACTGTGGCTGAAAGATTTGCGACACCTCTCTTAAATTCCTTTATAAGATCTGTTCTTTTACCTTTCACCAAATCTCAAAAGCTGCCAGATGGTTGTTTCTCTGAAGACAGTTTTAGATCATATTTAATGTGTTATTATCCAAGCTTCAGTGATAATATCTCACATTCCTCCCTGTTTCCAGCTCACCTTGCACTGCAGGCACCCTCTTTAGTTCATCAGCGTTTCTCGCAATGTTGGCTGTTGTTGTTGTGATAAAGCAGCTCCAGATCAGATACCAAACAATGACACAGAACATTCTGTGTTTCTGTCCGAACAGCCATCAGAGCTGCTTTCTCTACTGTGTCTTTCTCAGCTCCGCTGCTCCAGATGCTGATCCATCTGTGATCCGATCCGCAAATGAATAGAGGCAAAGCTTCTGGAAAGATATGAAGCTAAGTTATTGTAAAAATACATATTCTTTTACTTTATTCTGAAGCTCTGCTTATGCGACAATGTTTCCAAAAACATCTTTCTGTTAAAATGTGACCTATTTTGCTTCCTTGAACAGGTTAGGATAGGTTAATGGGCGATACTAAACATGTTCATTACATTTTTTGCACAAAATCCTTCTTAGCTGCAAACAGATGCAGTTATACAACCGAACCTCTTTGAAAGGCATTAGCAGAACCTCCTGCACAATCAACCAGAATGCAGCAAGTAGTCTCTGAATGGCAAGTCAACAAATAAACTCTTGTCTTTTCCAGCAGACATTGTACATTGTCCATGATTACGACTCAACAATCAGGAGGATTTTGAAACTTCTCATTTTCTAGACACCAAAAAACATGGACTTATTGTCAAAAACTGTCTGGGTGTTTTATTAAGGGTTTGTGCTGCTTTTAGAAGCGTTAGAAACTCAAGTGGAAGTACAAAAATGTGCAAAATGTGAATTTTGCATAATGGCTTAGATTTAAGAATTAAAAAAAATAAATTCACAACTCCACTTTTATTGACACTTCTGGTTATAAAAGGACAAATACTTTTAATTTATCTTTTTATGTGCAGTTGGTGGCTGCACAAAATGAGCTCGTTAGCGTAGCTCACGTGAGCAGGTGTTGACTCTCTCATTTCCCAAAAGGCCGGTTTCTTGAACGCGACACGTTCTGCAGCATTCACAATGAGTCTGAGCACAGAGACAGCCTGAAGACAAAAGCTAAATGCCATTCTCTCTTTACAACGGCAGCAAAGAACATCATGAACAGATGCATCCACACATCTGACTCATCGGCATTCATAACAACCAGCAAACACAAAGTCACACTGACACGTTCCTGTAAGCCTCATCCTGTCAGGATGTTAAAGCACATGGGTTCAAAGCACGTTTCAGACTCAAGGTCCATGGACCCAGTCCAGCCCTCCAGATGTTTTCATGTGGCCTTCAAGCTCTAGACAAATTTTAGCTGTATGCTATCCTGCCAAATTAAGTCAAGGTGTTATTTAATTTCAAGAGATAGTTTTATCAACACATTTTTCCACAATTGACCCTTTAAAAACAGTCTTTATCTTGTGGCCCAGCATTAAAATGAGTTTCACACCCTGGCTTAAAGCATTTCCTCACTGATGATTCTTGTGGAGAAAACATAGGTTGTTTTCACACCAGATAGTCCTGTAGACTCAGTTCGACTGATTACCAAAATTGCAACATTTGATCCATTTGCAGCTGCTGTGATTCTTTTTCTCTCTGCATAAAAACCAGCCAAACCCTTTGAGCAACCTGTTCCCCTCCTCACCTGTGGGGGCGCTGCACCAAGAACCACTGAAGGAAACAACACAAAACCTCTGAAGAAGACACTGACAGAAACAAAATATTTCTCTTTGGTCTTTGACTAAAGACCCCAAGTCATTTCTCCTCCTAGCGCTAGACTAGCACATTAGTTTTGATTGTATTTACCCAGAATGCCCTGCTCTGTCTGCTTCTGGAGCGGTCTCTGATCCACTTGGTTTTCACATATGCATCCGAGCTGCACCATAGTTCCGAGGTTTGAGTTTGCTTTTTGTAGTCCGTATCAGAGTTCGATTACACATTCACACCAGCCCAAACTAACCCGGCTTTCTGGACTTTTGGGTCAGGAATTTAAAAATAACCAGACTAATATCTAGGTGTTGTAAGTGCATGGCAGGAGAAGTCGGGGAGAATTTCCTGATATTGACAGATTGAGGTTAATGAAGCGAGTCAGAAGTGACAACATGCAGTCGATGCCCCTCCCAACAGAACCATTACTGGTGTCCAGTAACAACAAACTGGTCTCTGTCCAATTAGACATGACTCATCCACCTGAGGCAGATTCAAAGCCGTCACTCACTTCTCAGATCACAGCACAATAAGTTATTTAAACTGAAGTCCAACTATTTAAACAAACATTTCTGTATTCAACATAATGGGCCCCTGTCAGGTTTTCCAATACGGTTCTCCAAATTTTCTCTACTGATATACAGTAAAATTCATGAAATTAGAATATGCTAAGATTAAAAATTACAACCTGTATGTAGGTACTTTCGATTACACACAAAATTTTGTTTATAAAAATATTTTTTATTCGTGTGGTGTATTATTATAATCTTAAATGTTGTATTTTCACTAAAATTATCTTAAAAGATGAAGCTACTGAAATGACCCTTTCAATAATATCCTAATTTATTGAATGCGTCTGTATATTTCCAGGAAGCTGTGAAATTACTCAGAAATCAGAACATGGCGTTCTGTTCTGTTCTGAGGCTGAGCAACAAAGTGACTTTTATAACAATCAGGAAGGATTTTTCTGGTAACTCCTGATCCATGAGGTCAAATCAAATCCTGATGAATGATTTATCTCAGTGCTGTTCCCTCTGAGGTTCTGAAGATCCTGACAACACGTCCTGATTACTCTGTCTGATGAGAAACTGTTTTGTTCCAGCATTTTGGAATATAACAGAGATCTTTCACTATCAACACTCTTGTAAAAACTCAACCAATTCACCAAGGATTAGTGATGGGAGCTGAGAATAACACCGCAGTTTGTTCAGAATCTATCAGGTAAATAAATGCTTTTTGCTCCAAGCTTTAAAAATGCTCAACTGGTATTAAGACCACGCATTTCTGTATTCAGATGAGATTCATTACATGCCATCATGGTTGTATTTATATATATTTTAAATCAAATAGTCGTATGTATCTGATGCAGATGTTTAATCATGGTCAACTTTCTATAGTTTGGTTTCTCTAACAATCAGATTGACAAGAATAGATTTGTCAGGAAAAATCACAAAATGCAGTATAGGAAACACAGGCTGCTAAATCCATCCTAGCTTGGACACTGTTAAAAAAAGAAAAAAGATTTGAGAAGGGCACTTTTTTTGTTCAGAGGAAAGAGTTTAGGTCAGGGGTGGGCAATCCTGGTCCAGGAGGGCCAGTGTCCTGCAACTCTTAGACGTCTCCCTAGTCCAACAGACTTGAATCCAACAGCTGAATCACCTCCTAAGTCCAGTCAGGTTCTCCAGAGTCCTGCTAATGACCTCATTATTTGACTCAGGTGTGGTGAAGTAGAGACACATCTAAATGTTGTAGGAGACCGGCCCTCCAGGCCTGGAGTTGCCCACCCCTGGTTTAGGTCCTCTAGTGCCTGTCGACCATCATCAGGTTTAACCAACCTGATGGGAGGAGGAGATGTAATTTAAACATGACATGATTGTTGGTGACGAACGTTTGCCTGCAGTCTCTCAGTTTTACTGAGAATTGTGTGGAAAAGAAAATGTCCAGTGAGTGACAGCAGTGTGGACATAAACGTCCTGCTGATGTCGGAGGGAAATGGGCTGAGCGGTTCCAGACGATACTCAAGCAGCATCAGCTCAAATAGCTACTTGCTACAACCAAGCTACACACAAAACATCATCTCTGAACGAGCAACACGCTGAACCTTGAAGCAGCTGAACTACAGCAGCAGAAACCGCGCCAGGTAGAACTCCTATCAGCTAAGAACAGGAAACAGAAAATATTCTGTCTTATTTTACTGTACACAATGACCAAAAAAACACAATATGCTGATCATTTTCTGCACTAGTAAAACGTTTCATTCCTGCATGCTGAGCAGTTCACTCTCCAAATTCTCACATATAATCAAACAGATTCCTGCTCCGAGTGTCAACAGACCAACACAACCAGACACACCATACAGTCCGCAGCTGTTCAAATATTGTGACCCGAGTTCTCCGCCCGGCACAAAGAGGGTTTGTGATGAACGACCAGAACACAATGGCTTGGAGAACAAGGATCCAGTCCCTGTATGTTAGACGCTTTCATGTGAAGCTGATCTCTGAGAAATGTCTGCCGTTCAGGTTGAGTCACGCTAAACAAATACGAGGAAACCAAAGAGAACCGACCATAGCAAAGCATGAATTAAATAAATGACATATGATACAGTGGTTTCTAGACTTAAATCATATTTTTTCTGTCTTTCAGGAGAACAAAGCTGCTTTTGTCTTGATGTTTTCTTTGTTTTTCACTCTTAAAAAAGCCATTTACCCATCCTGCACCCAAGACCCAAGATCTCTGAGGTTCTATGCAGCTGGTTTTATAACTTTTTCTCTTCACAGTGATGCTTGATTGTTCCAGTCAAACAATAAATTCCCGCAAACAAAAAATCAAAGATACAAGGAAAATGATTCTGCAGCCTTTCAGCAACACTATATGTCAGATAGGACTTCAATTAATGATTTAGTAATCAGTTATTCTGATGATGAATCACATAAAGAAAACTGACACATTCTGCAGATTTTTCAGAATTTATTTAAACTATTCCAGTTGACGAGTTCTGGGAAAATATTTACAGACATTCGTTGTTTTATATCTTAGATGCTAAATTTAAGATACAATTTTGTGCAGTTTTGGTTTAATTACCACTCTGACTGTGTTGTTAATAATGTAGTTATCAATTAATTGTTAGCTAGAGAACAGACCAACATACTCTGAGCAGTAATTAAGCCAAACTGCATAAAAATATTTACATTTTGAACTTAAGACTAAATGAAACGAGTTTAAATATTTAAACTCGTCTTTAAATATGTTCTACCCAGAACTCCTCAAATGGTAGTTTTAGTTTCACGTGGTTCACAGTCCTTATAAAAAATAAATAAGCACCTTTTGCCTTCAATTATTAACCAGTTAAATAAAAAACATATTCAACAGATCAACTCTACATTGAACTGATGTTCAGACAAACAGAAAAGGCCGAACTTTTCACATGTTAACGTTAGAAGAATTTATCTGCAGCCTATGCTACAAATGATCAAACATTCATTCATGAATGCTGTGATGGCATTTTAGGCAATAAAACGTTCATTTTCTTATTTAAAAAATGAATTGAGTTAATTATTTATTTGCACCTTTAATATTTTATAATTTTGCATAAAAAGGCTTAAATGGTTAAATGAAAAATTAGCAAATTGTGCCAGTTGACAACTGACTACTAAAGACAGTTGCAGCTCCATTTTTTGTTATGTATTAAGTAAACTTTACTTTTTCAGTCATTCCACCTTAAACAGGTAATTTTAGGAGCTAAATCCTTTAACTGTAAGAGATCCTGGACCTTTTCAGTCATCCTGGCAGCCAGACTCCCGGACCGAAGGCTCAGACGATAATCACAGCGTCTGAATGCAGACATGAACTCAGAAAGAACGGCGTTAATTTCAGCCGCCGCCATGATCTTCTCACCCTCGGGTAGCTGTAAATCATGAAGTCGGCCTTCATTTCACTGGTAACCATAGAAACATTAACTCCACACAGTGTGACGTCACATCCGATCTGCTGGTGTACACAGCAGGAGCAGATGTGGAACCAGGCCGGTTTCACTGAGGTAATCGGACTCTTCGTCGTACCTTCAGGACTAACACAAACACAAAACGGAGAGGAGTTTTATTTTTCTGCAGACAGATACCTTATCTAGCCTGAGGTTCATGTTTCTGAGGAAAAACCTCACGAGTGCATGAATCAAACCAGAACCGAGTCCAGAGCCTCTGACTTTCTCAGGATGACTCCAAGCAGAAAAGACTCCCACAGAGCCAGAGAGGCGCCAGGTGAGGATGATGAGGATGGATGAACCTCGTCCCGACCCGTTCTCCAGACGCCTGGCTCTGCGTCGCTCCGAAGGCCCAGCAGGGACCCGCACCATGTCCGACCCGACCGCTCCGATCTCACATTCAGTCACAACTCTTCATGAATCCTCTCAGTACAACTGGGACATGACCGACCCGTCAGGCGTTCACACACCTTCAGCTGCCTCTGCTGCTACACTGAAACATCTTACCAAGTATTTCTGGTCCAGTTTATAGTGAAAATATCTCAGGACCAGACATGAGAGCCTGTTTTATGTAAAGTAGTGGTTCCACTGGCAGATTGTTTCACTTAAAACATGGGAAATGTGTTGCTGTAGGTGAAATAATTTGCTGGTGGAACCACTAAACAAACTCCTTTATCTTAAAAGTTACTCATCAGCTAGTTTTATCTTATTTAAGTCTACTAATATATTTGGACTAGAAACTAGGCCAAAAATACTTGGAAAGATTTTGTGTTTTTGCTTTGTGTGCTTGTATCATTTTTGTTCAGGATAAATGTTTTTTCAATACTTAGTGACATTTTTCATGTTTTTCTCTATTATTTTTGATTTTAGAGTAACATACTGAAACAATATTTATTTTCAAGATTTAATTGTATTTCTAGCCTTAAAACAAGACCAATATATCTGTGCATATTAAAAATAAGAATAACGCTCTTAATTTTTGTCACACTGGCTGGTAGTCATTTAAGTTTCCTGAAATCATTGTATATTATCCTGAAATAACAGAGATATGAGGCACGACGGCCTAGTCAAAGTCCAGGCCCAGTTTGAAGGGGATTTTTCCTTATGGATAATCGTTCCAGACTAGAGTCTCTCCTGGTTGCCGTTGGGGTGACAGCTGATTGCTGTGAGTTTGGAAGCAGAGGAACAGGTGAAGCCCAGAAAGCCTCCGCCCGGTTTCTCTGTGTCACGTCTGAATGTGTGTTGCATCTATTTCTGAAGATCTGCCCTCCGTATCTGACCTCCTGCCTTCCCCCTCCAACCCCTGGCCTGTGTTGGTGTTGTTGTGTCCGACTTGCTTCTTCAGTTCAGAGATGCCGTCTCATGTTTTCGACCTCTTTGCCCTGCGAGTCGCAGCGCTTTGCTCTCTGCTTCACTACTTTATGCACAAACCCATTTATTTATCTGCCGTCTATAGTGATGAGTTAGAGTGGCTGGAGAATGTACGGGCAGCCGTTTGTAAAGTTACACAGTCGAACATTAATTTGGGTTATTTCGCCTTTCAAAACCATGAGCGTTCATTTATAAGTCATATTTTCACCATATTACTCAATCATTTATAAACATTGCAGTTTCAAACTAAATAATTAGTGAACTAAATATTTAGTTAGCAAAATATTTTTAGTTTAAACGCTACATATTTTATTGGTTTTGACATAAATATATATATAGCTTCAAACTAAACGTGTAGTTGAAAGCTACATATTTAGCTTGTTAACTAAATATTTAGTTAAGGTAAATACATCTTTAATGTCAAAATAAATATTTAGATTGTTAATTAAATACTTTTTGAAAAAAATGTTTAAATAGCAAGCAAAATATCTAGTTTGAAGCTACTAACTTATTTAGTTATATTTAGCAAGTTGTAATAGGTTCAAACTAAATATTTAGTTTGAAGCTAAATATTTTTATCAAATAAAACATTTGATTTGAAGCTAAATATTTATCTTACTAACAGAATATTTAGATTAAAAATGTAGCTTGCTAAGTAAATATTTAGTTTGGAGCTAAATATTGAATTTATTAAATAAATATTTACCTTCAAAATAAATATTTAGTTTGCTCACCAAATATTTAGTGAGCAAGCTAAATATTCAGTTAGCAAACATTTTGAAGCTAAATACTTAGCTAGCTCTGAGGAAATAATTTAGTTGGTTAAAAAAGTAAATTTATCTTCAAAATAAATATTTAGTTATCAAACTAAATATTTAGTTGGAAAGTGCCATTTATAAATGAAGAGATAAAATAATGAATAGGAAAATGAACCCAGTAAATAGCCCAAATTATAGATGTAAAGTTTTGACTTTCGTGTGACTTTACAAATGGTAAAAACGTACCGACTAACCTGGACCCATCATTGCTTAACTTATGAACAAAGTTCACAACCATCAGTGTTAAATTACTTCAAAATAACAAGAATTTATTTGAGGTCTGATTTTATCTGGATTTTAGAATAGAAATAAATCTTTAGACCCAGAAGCGTCACAGTCAGTCCCCACAGCTCCAGGAACCTGAGATGTCATCAGTTTCCCATCAGCTCTGGTCAGAAATGCCAACAGACAGTTTTTAGTCAAGATCTAAAAACTGTGTAACGATGCTGAATGGCTCCATCTGTTATGAATCTAAAATACGAAGTGAAAAACATCCACCAGCCGGGCCAGACGGATTATTTTAATTTTCCTCCAAAGAGTCACATTTTTCATCTTCGCTCCAGTTTAGCATCTGTCTAATTAAATGCCGCCCACATCTGTAACAAGTTAGTGTGAAAAACTAAAACACAGATTCACTGGAAAACAGAATCATCACGTCTGAGATCTACCAACATTCATGGCTGCTTCCTAAATCACAACACATGCACTGCAAAACACAATCGAAGGTATTCCTGTCTCCTTTCTATTGCAAATATCTTAGTGCAGTTGAATTAAGACAAAACTAACTAAAAAGTAAATCATCAGCAAAATATAGGAGCTGGTTTTAAGTAAATAATTCATTCATATTGTTGAAAAACACTAATTAAATTGGCAGATTATTTCACTTATAACATGGACAAATTTTCCTGTTATAAGTAAATTTGGAAGTAGTATTTTTTCATCAATATTAAGGAATTATTTACTTGAAACAGACCCACATCTTGCTGAACTGATAGCTGGAAGTTAGTTTTGTCGTATTTTTAAATATTTGCACTAGAAACAAGACATAAAAAATACTTGGTAAGGTTTGGTGTTTTTGCAGTGTGTGCTTTGCGTCAGTAGAAAGGTCCTTGTCCAGTTTGGTTTAACTGACATGTATAACTGCTCTCATATGTGGTTCTACATGAAGCTACTGATGCTGCTAATGGCTTTAGCTTGTGTAGCTGCTCTGCTGGTTGTACCGGTGGACGCTACATGGTTAGAAACCTGATCCAGATGTCAGATGGAGACCATATGTCCGCTCACAATCAAACATCGACCCGCCTACAGCGCGCCTGTTCTACGCTCAGACCCGATCTCAATCATCAGGAGCCAATCCGGCGCTCCTGACTCAACTCCTCCAGAGCCGGAAGAGCATCATGACAGACTAACAGAGGGAAAGGGTGAATCAACTTCCCTGAGTTTTCCTTCCACCCATCCTTTGGAAGTTACAGTGGAGAAAACACGTCAGTGTGTTCAACCCCAGATGATGTCAGTGTAAACCGAAGTAATCCAGACATTCAGAGAAATCAACACAAACTTCTCCATGGAATCTGAGTAATAACATTAAACGCACAGGGAACCAGTACCAAACAGGATTACTGACATATATTCAATACTTTGTGGACTGTTTTTGGTACCGACTGCTACAGGATGACTCATTTATAGAGAAAGTATCTTCATGAATTAATCGGGTCAAATTTTAACCCAGTTTTTCAGCCAAACTGTTTTGAGCTCAGCAGAGCAGCTGAGGATGTAAACAGTTACATTTTGGTATTTTCCCAGTTAACCAATGAATTGTCCAAATGTTATTTAGCTTCAAGCTCAATATTAAGTTAGCAAGCTAAATAATCTAAATATTTAGTTAGCACATATTCAAATGAAATATTTAGCTTACTTAACTTACTAACTAAATATTTAGTTTGAAGCCAAGAGTTGTGTTTGTAAATTAAATATCGTCTCATTTAGCTTGCTAACTTAATATTTAACTTGCTAATTAAATATTTAGTTTAAAACTGACATTTATAAATCAATGATTAACATGGTGAAAATATTACTTTGAAAAATAAACCCCCACTTTTATTACTTATTACAGCTAAAAAAACAAATTGTTACTGTTGATGTTTGACTATATAACTTTACAAACAGCACCACAAAAATATGATGGTTTTTGTGTTTAAAAATGTTTTAAATTGTTTGATTTTATATCTATGCCTTATTGTGATTCCTAACATATTTTAATTACACATTCCTGTAGTTATGGTGTAATTTAAGTCTGAGTGCTCCTACTTTTATTTCTGCCCTTACATTTTTAAGTCGTTCAACCCTTCTTCACAAACTCCCCTAAAAACATAAGTCTAAGAATAGAAATAAAAGAAAAAAGGTGAAAACGTAACAAATTAATCAGAATTAGTTGGTTTATTTGGTTAACCTGTGAGCAGCTGAACAATTACAACAAACAGAGGAGATCTGTGTTGATCTAATCTGTGCATTTTGTCTAAAACTCATTTACTGCTTGAATTTCTCATTGTTCTTTCTAAAGAATCAGATTTAAATAAATAAATAAATAAATAAAGTGTTCAGCTGAATTACAAATTGACTGTACTGTAAATTTTTGAATGTGGAGCTACATTCCTATCACAACGTTTCACTCAACAGACCTGTTATTTCCTTCATGGGTTTTTGTCCTTCGGTGGATGCTGAGTGCAGCACACTTTTCATTACGCTGACGTCCGCTGATGAGGTCAGCTCTGCTGCATCTCCCTCATCAGTAGGAACAGGAAGCAAACAGCAGCAGCAAAATGCTCAGCAAAACTTGATTGTTATATCAGTCAGTCACAGACGGGAGTTATTTTTAAATAGTGGCTAAATAAATGTCACTGGTCGTGTTTCTATGTTCAGGAAGTTACAATCCAGCTTGTGGCTGTTTAATGGATGCCACTGCATACCGATGCATGTTCTGTGATTTATGGCGTGTGGTTACAGCGTGTCCACACGCTGCTTGAAGGAGTCGCAGGGACATCACTGTGTGCTGCAGCAGTAAAAGCTTCCACTGCCGATCAAACATGGAGTGAAGGTTCTGTCCAGGATTCGATCCAACATGAACAAAAACACAACATATTTGTATTTATTCTACTTTATTACAATGAGTTGCTTTGTGTTGGTTTGTCTTGTTAAATCCTAATAAGATGCACTAAAGTTTGAGAAGTTCATATTATTCTAAAATTATAGTTATGAACTACTTAGTGTTGATCTTGTATAAAATCCCAATAAAATATGTTGAAGTTTGTGGTTTAAAGGTGCTCTATTACATTTCAACAGGTCAGGATACGTCTATAGTCTGCATAAAACATCTTCATTACATTTTTTGCACAGAATCGTTCTTAATAATGAGGATAATAATCTGAGTTGTTTTAGGGCCTCTGTTTCTTTAAGTCCAATGAAGAAGCTCCTGGCCACGCCCCCAAACGCATCGTTTACACTCCCACATGAAAATGGCCGCACAATTATCCAACTGTACATCTTTGAAAAGCAGAAGTGGAGCCTCCTGCACAGCTAACAAGAATGCAGCAAAGATTTCTGGATGGTGTCTTAACAACAAAACAGCTGTCTTTTCCAGCAGCCATTGTACAGTGCATACAGCAGGAAAACCAGCTGACCAAATATGCTGGAGCTAAGCTTGGGTTGCTAGGTAATGGGATGGAGTTGCTAGGAGATGGGCTGTGCCTGCTGATTTGTGATGCTACATTCAGACGATTTTTGAAATGGTAAAAAAAACATTAATTTATTGTAAAAAAAAAAGCAGGTTGGTTATTTTTAAGTGCTTGGGTTGTTTTTGGAAGCAGTGGAAACCAAACTTATGTACAAAAAGTACAAAAGTGTACAAAATGTGAATTTTGTGTAGTGGGTCAACTTTAGACTTGAGGAAAGATCTACATGAACATGGCTTAGAGATTCATTGATTCAGTATTCAATATTGGCTGATAATGTTTTTTTTGTCTGAAAAGTTGCTAAATATAGCAACAAAGTCAATAAATTAGCAACAATGGGTTGATTGTTGTTTCCACGCATGTACAGGCGTGACGAAGTGGGCGGGGTGTCAGTCAGCTCTCTCTCTCTCAGCAGAGCAAACGGGGACAGTGGCTGATTTTCAGTAGATAAGATCAGTTTCTCAGCCGATCTCCCAAAACTAAAGAAACTGGGTAGATTTAACGGTTGGTGTACACCTAGAATCGTTATTTGTGTTCCTGTTCACCCTTAAAGCATGAGCAGCAGAAGATCTGCAGGACAATCCTGTAGAAAGATCCAGTGTTTGTTTGCAGAGATCAGCTGTGGCACAGCAGGATATTTTCTCACTACAAATAAACGTCTGCATTGCAGGAAAAGATGTTTGAAACGTACTGAAAACATTCTAGTTTCCATCAAAATCAAAGCGAAGAGGCAGCAGTTCTGCTTTGAACTTTGAACCATGCTGCTCTTAAGGTAGAATAAACATGTTTATCGTGTCCCGTCCTCAGGGAACGGGGGGTTTGGAGACGACTGGCAGCAGCTGACAGGCAGGATCAGTGTCTGAAGTCAGAGGGCAGCTGCTGAGCAAATGGTCACTTGGTCATGAATGACAGCTATTCACCTCCCCCTTTATGCATCACATGAGTGTTACCTCCTACTCAGCACAGCGCAGGACACAATATCACTCTGTGTCCTCTGATTACAGTGGAGCCTGGTAGGAAGGGAGGAGAAACAGATGATCTGCTTCTTTGACCTTGAGGTCCGATGGAAACAGGAGACGGGTGAGTGTGAGCCGGAGCTACCTGACCCGACGGCCGCAGTGTCACTGTGCATCTGAAGCAGCTGGTTTAGGCTGGCTCTGCGTCAGGCGGACGCTGTTCTGCTCCCACAAAGAGAGAAACATCCAAGCATCCCTGAAACTGCTGTGTTTCCTGCAGCCGCTGTGACACAGCGAAACTAGAAAATGACCCAATTACAGAGCAAGGGTAACCTGGATAACTGGAAGCAGCTGAGAAGGAGTTTAAAACCCGGCAAAGATCACTGACATGGTAGCTTACCAACAAATGCTCTAAATTTGATTTTAAAAAATCACATTTTCTGTGCTTTCTAGTGAGGTTTCTAACCAAGCGACAGGAACAGCTTTAAATGACAAACATTTTAATATATCTTATCCTTGTGTGTTTTCAGAGCTGCGTTTTGACACAAATAAGACAAAGATTACATGTGGGGTTCCTCCAGGCTGTATTCTCAGGCCACTTTCATTCAGAATCAGCCAATCAGACAGAATCAGTCCTAAAACATCTTTTACAATGATGACACAAAACTTTATATTTTAGTATTAAAACATAACCACAGTGACTAAGTTTGTCCATAATACGCATCAGAAAACAGATCAGAGTGGAAAAAACAGAAGCACTTCCACTAATACTTCAATAAGCTAACAGTGGAGCTAATTTATTTCTTTAGCGCTTTAGCTAACTTTGAAAACGTTTATCGGACTGAGCTACCCCTTAATTTATACATATAAATTCTAAATTCTATTTTATTTGTTTTGTAAACATGTTGAAGTTTTGGTTATGGACTGTTAACATTTTTTCACATTTCTAGCATTAGCGTTTAGCAGACGTTAATGCTAGTGCTTTAGCATTAGCGTCTGCTAAACACCATGTTAGATTAGCATATTAGCTAACTAATATTTGCAATTACTGCTTTAGGGTTAGCACTACTAACTTCTTAGCTAGTGGTGCCCAACACTGGGAGTTTCTGTGTTCCTCAGTAGTGGAACAAACTCTCAGAAAACCTGAAACACGTATAAACTGTTGGCTTCTTTAAATCAGGACTGAAAACATAACTCTTAACTGCAGCTTCCCCTTATTTTTTGTTGGTTTTTTCTATTTGACCCACCTAAATGATGCTTTTAATGTATTTTCTTCTCTTCAAATAGTTGTTACAAGATGCGGATGTTTCAAGTTGCAAACATCCCCAGTGACTGACAGCAAAAAGGGCTTTAAACAGAGGAAACAGTGCCAGTTGGCTCCTAAGCTACACACTGCAGAAGATGCCTGGATGCTGCAGTGTGTTGCAGCCAACCAGCCAATCCTGCAGCCTTGAACACATCCTGGATGAAATGCAAGAGAATTGCATAATAGCAAAAAGCTCCAGTGGTAAACAAGGAGAACCACATCCTCCTCCAGCAACACCACCGCAACAAATGCATCTGTCCACCAATAGGCTGTCAAAGAAATGCTCCTTTTTCCTGGCTGTCTAGTTAAAGGAACAGTACCTGTGATGTAAACAACTCCAAGACGTCAGCAGTCAGACTGCATCAAGTGCAGTCAGCCCCAGGAGAGCCAGGTTACCAAAGCAAAGCGTCTGATTGAGAAACTCATCCCTAAATTCCTGCGCTGCCTCATTGCAACACCTCCCTCACATAAACACACATGCACTCACAGTGAATGGCAATGCGGCGGTCGGCTCCTTCCCCAATCTGTGCCGAAGTCGCAGTGGAGAGAAAGAAATCCTCTCCTGTCATCCGTCAAAGGCTTTCCGTCACGCTGATCCTGTCTTTCTCTCTGAAAGCGAGAGCAGCTGGAGAAACAGAGACAGAGACAGGACTGTCAGGGAGCTAGCGCCACGATCTGCCTCCTTCAGCTCCTCTCCTCCCTCCCCTCATCGCTTCTCTCCAAGGTCAGTGGGTAGAGGCGCCGCTCTGACTCCTCCCTTACCCGCTTACGGGCCGGACACCCAGGAGGTAATTACCATCATGATCCAGATTAACTCCTCTTGTTGCTGGACGACATGCAGACGGGATTACGTCTCAGGAAGAGGGGTGGGGGTGCGACCCCACAGAGAAGGACAAAACTCTGCAGGAAGCAGGACAGTGAAAAACATACATTCATTTTTAAGCTTGTATTTGTATTATTTCTATAGTATAACAATGTAATATTGTTTATTTGGTAGATACGAAAAAATATATCAAAATAATCTAATGTCTGAATCCACGGCTAATCTGCAACACTGGTCCCTTTAACAGTTGATGAAGGATGAAGATATAAAACAATCTACTTAAAACTATTACAATGTTTAAATACGAGTCCAAATCCGGTTAATCTTTAGTCAGTTCTTAACCTTTGAAATGATCATTTTAATATCAGTTACGGTCTTAAAATCAGACGATAATCAAATCCAAACTCCTGTCCAACGGTTGTCCTGTGAAAAACTATTTTATTCTCGATTTGATGATGATTGTGGCTTAGTGAATGAAAACCCAAAATTCTAAGAAAACTTCAGTGTTTCATGAAACAAATCAAATGTGATTTGAATGCAGAATTTTATAACATCGTCTAAAAAATAGCCACGTTGTTACAGAAGCCAGATGTTTGCAGCCCAGCATATGGATGGGAAATTGAGTGGAAGGAAAAAATGCCCATACTGACGTTATGACATGCAGACATTATGACACTTTGCTGACCAAAACCAAGTGGAGGAACTATGAGCTGTTGCACTGATGTAATAATTTATGCACAAGGAGCCCAAGAACTGAATAAATACTCTATACAGTACATGCATGTTTGTATTTATAAACCCCTTTAATATTGCTATGATTTAATAAAACCATTTTCAGAAAGACTTAGTGTAAATCTAAATTAACATAACTAAATACTTACAATATAAGTGTCTGTAATGAACCATGTCTGAGTTTCAGTTTTTGAATCGAATTTCTAAACCAGAGATATTCAAACACATGACGCCACTAAAACGGCTGCTGGATAATAAAGTAACATTTTCTGCTGCCAAATTTCTTAAAATACATAGATTTACAAAAGAACAATAAAGACAAATTTAACTTTGTTTTATTTTTGAGAAAATTTCCTCACGTTTCAAACATTTTGCTGCTGACAATCACAACAGAAATAAACACCATAAAGGAGGAATTTAGTTAAAAACAAGTGAATAAATATAAGAAACAAAAAGAAATCAAATGGAGAATTAAGAGATGTTGCCTTATGTGATGTCAGCACAAACGCATGTGTGTGCAGGGTAGATTTTTTTTTTTTATCAAGAATAAATTTACAGCAGCAAAACAAAATGTAGAAAACTCAAGAATGAAAACTTGGCACCAAGCAAAGTGAAACTGATTAAAAGTTTGGCTTTAAACATGGAACAATCTGGATTAAGGGATAATTAAGGGTGATATTTTAGTAGCTTTTGGTTCACCAAATAAAAAGAAAATCCACATTTTGTGTAAGAGGTATAAAATAAACGCTACCAGTGCAGTTTAATACCGTCTGGCTTGCAGAGAGCCGCCCCCTGTGGAGTCAGTTTAACGAGATTTGACGGACCTTTAGCTGCTTGAAGTCCAATGATGGAATAAAACAGAAGTGAAGAAGGAAGTCTATTTATTTTTAACCTGAAACCAGACCCATATCTTACTACAGATAATAATTACGGATTTTCTTAATGTAAGTTTTATTTATAAAAATTAGCTTGTTTCAGGCAACAACAGGTTTTCATGCTAAGTATTCGTAGTTTTTATACCCAGCCATGTAGTCATTATAGTTTATTACTAATACTGATTCATACAATTAAATATTTAACTTTAAAGCTGCCGCTTTATGAGAACTAAACCAGTTACCTTCAGCAGGCCGCTCTGCTAGCATACAGCCGGAGCAGCAGTCCATTTTCCTGTAAGCTGCTGCCACCTGCTGGCTGTTGGTCATAACTACAAAGCCAACCTTACAGGTGCTTCTCAGCAAAACACCTCCAAAAAGGTGATTTCACTAAAAAGTGAAACTCATAATAAACATTGATTAAACGTGGATGGATAAGTGCTTCATTTTCTTAGTTTTGATGATAGCTAATGACTCATGAATACCCAAAATTAGCTGCTTTGCATTATGGGATCGTGGTTCTGCTGAAGCGTTCAGGAAGCCCGGGTTACTTATTGCGGCGTTCAGGTTGTCTTTTGATTCTGATGTCAACAACCCAAAGAGTCTCTGTGTGGTTCAGCTTAGGTCAGCTTGCTGGTTTTACCATGGTGATGAAAACAGAAATTGCTACGTTAACAGTGTCGGTCAGCACTATAGTACTGCTGGAAAATGAAATCAGGATCTTCATAAAGTTTGTTGGCAGACGGAAACATGAAGAGCTCTAAAATTTCCTGGTTGACATCTGCTCTAACTTTAGACTTGATAAAAGCCAGTGGACCAGAACCAGCAGATTCCTCCACAATCTGGATTTCAAAATTAAATCCAAACTTTACTTTAATCTGAAAAAAAAAGGACTTTGAAGTGGGAAATACCATTCTAGATCTGCTGCCATCTCTGGTTCAGGAGTGGCTTAACACACAGAGTCAGTTGTCCATCTTTACATGATTATTCAACTTTTTTCTAGTACTTTTTCCTTCCACTTAACTTTCTAATGACATTCTTAGAGACATATGTTCAGAAATAATGAACTTATGTGGCTTATCTTCCTTTGTGAAACGCAGTACAGTTTTCCCTATGACCATGTAGTAAAGCATGAAATATCCTTTTAATGGTGTAAAAAAAAAAATCTTATTTCAATTTGTAATCTTCTTCAGCTGTAAACCATAAACATCTAAAATGACAAGAAAAATTAGATTTTTTTCCAATGTGCAATGAATGTAAAATAATAAACTGAAGGATTAACTCAGATGTGTTGTAATTCTGAATGTGTAAATATGCTCCACTGACACATTAAGTTATTTTTTATGTTTTGAATTTTTTTTAAAATTAACAGCATGCACAAACACAAAGGAAATTTAACCAGTGAACATGCAACAAGAATCAGATGTAAAGTTGGGCCAGCCAACAGATCACAACAAAAAAGAGAAAAATCAAATAATGAAAATCTAGGAAATGTAGTTACAATACAAAACCAGAAGGTGGCGGCAGAGTTTGTGAAGCACGCAGATGGAGGTGCAACCAGATGCTACAACAATGACCGCCGAAAGGTTCCTGCGTTTCAAGCACTTTCCAATAAAACACGTCCACATAACAATTTCTTCCACATCCGGACTGCTTTTTTATGGAAACAGTTTTTTACAGGAGCAGAGTTGATATGCTGACTGAGACGATCAGTCAGCATATCAACTGATATGTTGAGGGTTTAAACCGGCTTTAAAAAGAACATCACAGCGGGTCAAATCCACAACACTCAAACACACACCACAAACATACGATCAACTCCTGCTTCAAAATGCAAATTTCCATCTTTTATTTCACTTCAATAAATTACCTCAGCCCCCTGGATAGAACAAGGGCATTGCTTGTGAAAAATGCAATCTTGTAAGATTTTTAACAACTAAAAAAACAAATAAAGTAAACATAATCATATGAGGCAATTTATAAAGCACAAAAAATGACAAAAAAAAGGTACAGTACAGTACAAAAAGGCAGAGCAGACCTTAAATACTGTGAGAATAAAAGCTGATGGTCCAATATATAGTTAACACAGAAAAGTTGCCTGTCCTAGTTTACAGCTCCTGACTTTTAAACTCGCTCTTTTTGAAACACCAGAGCTGCAGTGAGTAGTCTGCAAACAGTGCATCAAGTTACAGCCAAATACTTAATACATACAGTAATATATATGTCAAGTATACATAAAACCAGCCCAGAAAACTGTTTGGAGGTTCCTTCCAAGGCCATTAAAGTATCAGTCGGTTAGATATTACACAGAAACAAACAGCATGGAGCTTTAACATGAAAAAACATGATCAAAATGAACAGAAATGGATTTTACTGCAATAATCAAGGAAGAAATGTTCAGTATCATCATGTATGGAAGCCACACTGACAGGCTTGCTTGATGTGTACATCACAGTGTCAAGGCAGGCGAGGCTCAATCATGGCAGAAATACAAAACGAGCTGCTGATGGTCGGAGTCGTACAGTTTACATCCACTCATTATGGATAGAAATATTATTAACTGTCTGGGTTTTAACCGCATATTTGGAACTTTCTATGTCCTTTAAGGACTGGTGGAACATTCATCCTGTTGTGTTTAAAAAAAAAACAATAATCAGGAGCAAATTGGGGTCAAAATTATGCATACAGGCTGAAAACTGTGACTGACTTACATGGTTCAGTCCTTCAAAGAAACAGTTCGCAGATTATAATGTCATCTGCTGAGTTTAAAGAAAAAGCCTCAGAAACTTCTTGACATCATCTACAGCTCTCACTGCCTCAGTTAAGGTCAGAGGTCATGATTCCACATTGCTCTGTATTTGACACCCAGATGTACCTGCCAGAAATCATCCGGAGAACATTTTATGACTGAGTTCTTTGGTTTTGGTGAGAAGAAGAATGTTTATTCAGGCTCTTAAACCTAAGGAAGAGTAACACTGTTGAGCAGAGTGGTGGCAGCATCATGCTGAGGATCTGTTTGCTGCCAGTGGTGCAAAGTGGATTGAATAAAGAAGAAGGAAGACCAAAATCTGGGTATAGTGCTGTTCTCAGACCTGAACATTCAGTCATATAAAGACAGTTACAAAGTCAGTCTTTTATCACCTGAAGAACATTTTCAGGATTACATGACTAAAAATCTACAGAAACTCATCTATGCATTTATCTTTACTGCAACAGCGTCTTCACAGGTCTGCCTACAAAACTCAACCAGACAGATCAGAGAATAGACTTTAAAATACTCCTGTTAGTTAATAAATCACTGACTGTGGTGGATATCTGAGCCTGTATGCATAATTCTGACCATGTTGGATTAGAGAAGATGCCACTGATGTTTCATCGTCTTTCATAAAGTGGTTTAACTACATACGTAGATCTTCATAGTTGTGATGAGTGGACACTATGGAGTACAGAAGGTTTTAACTACCAGAGGCTGGAAATAAAATATCTAATTTAAATAAGATTTAAAAATCAATTTATGGCAATTTATATCTCAGTAAAACCAAAATATCTTCTCTTTGAAGTAAGAAAGGTCAGAGTAGTAAAACAGAAACACTTCTTGGGTTTTTTAGAAGAAACAGGATGAGAGGGAGAATCAGAGCGGGGCCATTTCTGCCTCGAATCAGAGGAGAGGAGACCATTTCTTGTTATAAGTCTACTTATAGCAAGAATATTTTCTTGTTTTAACGAGAACCTTTCTTGTTATAAATAAGATATAAAACTCGTCTCGTTATAATGAGAAGGTTTTGCTCTTGATTTATTTCTAGGCTCTGGCAGTTAAACACTTCCATAAATGGGGTGTTTCTGTTTGTGAAGGCAAGATTGTAAAATACAGACATGACAGGATACTGAGTCTGAAGTAATACAGTGAAATGATGGATCTACAGTGGAAACGGCTGGATTTATCCAGATCAATGAGGCAGAAACACGTGTCCCATTTCACAACCCTTCCTCTCAGTTCATCTGCTGTTTTTTTCCTGTAATGAGTCTGAGGATTAGGTGAACCACTGCTTCAGTGTAGCAGGACAGTTCCTCTGCTGTGGCGCTACAGGAGCTTCCATGGGAAGCATCATCAGGCGTCCAGAGCTTCAGCTGTGGTAGCTGGACACGGCCGCCTGCTTCTGGGAGAGACGCAGCAGCTCCTCTCTGATGGCCTTGATCAGCGAGGCGGAGGACTGGGTGGGGGGCGACGTGTCCAGGGGCAGGGGGGACGACAGGTATGCCGAAGCCGCCGACGTGTCCAGGTGGACAGCGGGCGGCGTGGGATCCCCACTCCCACTCCTGAGCATCTGGAGGTCACAGAAGGTCAAGAAGTCACAGGAGCACAGAAACTGAAGGCAACTGGCAAATATTCACACATCAAATAGTTTGCAAAAGAAAACTGTAAAGTTTTACTTCCAACTAAACAAATGATTAAAAGCCATGTTTTCAGTAAATCTGAATACGAGTAAATATAAGAATATAACCCTTAAGCAAGTATTAGACAAACTTTTCATTCAGCCCATATTTCTTTATTGGTTGAAGCAAAAACATTTCTAAGTCTACAAAGTAAAACAATCACTTACTGCCTCTTTTTCAACGTCCAGCCTGGAGAAGTTGTCGGTGTGGTAGTGGTTCCAGCCCAGGCCTCCGTTCTGGCCGGGAGCCGCCCTGATGCCTGCTGGGTAGCCGTTCATGCGGCTGGACAGGCCCACCTGTGTGAGGTGATGGAGCTGAGCACCTGGAGACGCACAGCGCAGCAGAGTTAGATCACCCGGCACTCGGTCCGCAGCGCTGCCTCCAGCTCAGCTCCACGCAGAGTCCAGAGGGCGGTCAGTCAGCCGAGCACTTCACTCAGGACGCCAAGAGCCAAAAGACATTTGTTTTATTTAAATCGTGACGATGCAGGAATAAAGTCAGCTCTTGAATAATTTAAAACAGGAGAAGATCATTCAGATGTTCCAGCATGCTTAACCCAAAGTTATTTAAATGATTCAACTGAAGTAGCTATTAACTGTTACTGCTCAGTAAAACAGCCACACTAACTGTCGCCCCTGGCAACCATCCGTAAAATGCATAAAAGTAAAATCTTAATTCATAGCTGTATAATCTCACACTGAAAAATTATGTCATTTAACTTGGATCATTTTATTGAAAGGGAGAAAATAGAGATTTTCTCTGGTGCTCTCTTCTCCTCAGGATTCATTCGCTGCAGAGCGAGACAGAAACAGGAGAACCGTTTCTGACTTGGCAAAATATGTTTGGTTCCCTGAGTCACCAGAGTTTATTGGAAATGTTCAACAATGTAATAATTACCTCTAACAACATCCTCAGGTCCTCTGGAAGGGAAACAGGCCCACAGCATCACAGATCTTACACCATGCTTAACAGAAACGCTTCATTTTAAAGAGAATGTATGACTAATATTTCCACCACAGGAGTTGTTTTTATGATGGATAATGAACAATTGTAACTTGTCCTCAAAAGTATTTTCTCCAGAAACTGTGAAATTTGCATTTAAGTATCAGTTCTGCTTTGTTTATTTTCTAAAATGTAAACTGAACCTTTAAAAGGCTGAAACTGCAGAACAGCATCAGTAATTCATGACAGCAGGTGTGTAAATGTGTCGTTTTCAGACGTGCCCCTCCCCCACCTGTGGTCCCCCCCACCGGGCGCGGCCTGGCAGACGAGGGCAGCTCCTTGGCGTAAAGCGCCCTGCTGGAGAACAAGCTGTCCGGCTGCAGCGACTCGCTGAGGCCCGCTGCTTCTCCTGGTGGCAGGAAGCTGGAGCCAAGGCCCTGCCTGAAGCACACAAAATCCTTCAGTCACACCAACAATCACACATTTACTGCAGCCAAGGTGTGAATTTACTTCATGTGAAAGAAGTTATGAACTGCTGGAAACTAAACAAGCCCCCTTTTCACAAGAAATACGTGTAAAATGTTCCAAAATTACAAACAGATGTTTGTGCATTCTGACGATCTCTGGTTAGATCTGATCCATTAAACTCATAAATTAACGATGATGCTTCTTTTATTATTCATGAGCAGCCAGCTCTGTAGAAAACATTCAGGGGAAGCAGGGAGGAGATTCCACTGGAACTATCCAAACAGACATCATCGTGGTGTCATAAAATACAGACTCAATTAAACGTATTGATTATAGGTGAACTGCTCACCTCGGGGTCAGGCCTTGGACTGCAGGAGAGGAGACACCCAGCTCAGTGAATCTCTGGAGCAGAGAAACAAGAAACACGCTAACTGAGAGTAAAACATCTCAGATAGATTTAAACTGCTTGAAAATGCTGTGTGGTGCCTTTAAGGATGTAGAAAATTCAAATAAGGCAATGAAACCTAAATATCATTTACAAAATATTTTGTTGAAGATTTTCTTTGCTACTTGTGGATTCTGCAAGCCGAACCAGAAAGTAACTCTTTTTGACTCGTCGTTCAGTCAGTCTGATCGGTGGCAAGGTGTGAACCTGTTTGTTCATGCAGTTCAGCTGCTGTAAAAGATTTAGGAACGCATCGCAAAAGGCCGGTCTAACCAACCGTCCAGAACAATCAGAAACATAAGAGCAAGTCAAAAAGATGCTCACACTTCCTGTTTGTCACGTTAAAACCACTAACTATAGTGGATCTTATTGGAGTTTTATGAGATCAACACAAAGTAAAGCTTGTTTATGAGGATGATCATGATGTGCCTCTGGTGAAAAAGCTCTCCAAACTCTGCTAAACTTCTGTTGCCTAAAATGTAACAACATCGTGTTCCTTGAGTGAACAACTGAGCGTTAATAGCAAAGGATGCATCTGCAGCCAACACCAACATCCACATGTGAAAAGCTCAGCCTCTCTATTAACTGAACATCAATACAGTGTAGAAATTAATAACTGGATGGCAAAAGGTGCTTAATAAATGACTTTATTACAGAATGTTAACCAGGTGAAGCTAATCTGACACTTGGGGTGTTCGGGGTAAAACATATTTTTATCTTAAATGCAAAATGTATATTTTTATTGTGCATTTTTGGGATAATCAGTGCTCTGGGTCTAATGTTCTCTCAGTAAATGGCATTTTTTGAGTCTGTATACTCCAGTTAGTAATTGATCGATTACTAAAGTAGTTGATGATTATTTCAATAATCAACTGAACACGATGAATAGTTTCATCTCTTGTTCTTCAAACTGATGAATGATTTTGTTTTTTGTGGCATTTTCTGTAATCTATGAACTTACTTCATACTGTCAAATGTGATCTAATTCATCCACTAATCTGGTTAGAGAAACTGAACTAAATAACTAAATTAGTAAATGTAGTTAATCCCAGTTTATTTAACATTATTATTTTTCTACACTAAAGAAAATATGGTTTTACTCTTTTAAAGGAAAGGACATTTTTTGAAAACAGTTTTATGATTAAATCAGGCTATTTTTGTGTGGTAGTTACATTTATTTGAAGATACTCAGATTGAGGGATTTATTAGCAGCTCAGTTTCCAGCAGCCTCTTACACAGGCTGCCTCGTCTTCTCTAAATGCCTCCTACTCATGTAACTCTAGTTGGTAATGAAAGCTTTTATCTCATTCTGGCCTCGCTCTTTAAGCCTAAATATGATCTGAAAGCAGGATATCTACACCATGCATAACTTCTTTGTCTCTCTGCAGTTCCATCCATAAAATAAAAAAAGCACCACCAACATAGATTTTAGCTTACAGCAGTAATTAACGAAGCTACGTGTTTGTATACAGCATCATTTCACAGAATGTTCCTTTACTTTCCCTTCTTCGAGAGGCAAAGTGCAGATGAAGCATTTAAAGGCTGTAATGCTGCAGGTCTTAAAGAGTGAAGTTATCTGGCTGATAGGGCCGTACGCTCAGCAGATGGAGGAATACTTAACTAATTAGTTGGCTAAGAGGAAAAGACTTAAGCTGAAGCTGCAGGCTTCATGTTGTGAATGAAAGGACATGAAAGGGAGAGGACATGTCTGCTAGGGTTTGGTTGGTTGCACTTCTAAATAAGGATCTGAAGAGACAGTGCAAACTTTTATACAAAATATAGCAAGCTCCAGACTCGGATATGGATGCAGTCCAAACCTTCTTCTAGGGCTTTAGCCGTCTCTCCATCAATGTTTTTTATGTGGATTGAAGTATCACATTAGAAAAGCCTGATGGAAATGGCAAAATTCAAAATAACCTCCTCAATTTCGTTAAAAAGTTTTTACACCTTCTTCAAATAATGCAACATGAATAGAAGCATGATTAAACCTTTGATTAACATCTGACTACTTACACCAGGAAAAGGAGGCTGGTAGGAGGGGCCCCAGGCCCTGGGGCCCTTGCCTGGAGGGCTGCAGCCCTGGGGGTTGACCCCGGGCAGAGTGATGCCCGCCGTGCTGCTCTGAGACGTGGGCGACACCAGAGCGAAGGCGTCATCCAGCAGCGAGTGCATCTGCTGCCGCGCCTCCTCGATGGAGGGCTGCGGGGGCAGGTAGGGAGGCGGGGGCGGGGCGTGGCCCGGCGGGGAGGAAGCTGGGCCGAGGAAGACGTCATCGGTGGGGGAGGGGCTCCTCTGAGGGGAACTGGGGCCTTGGTCCGGGTCAGACTGGAGTCAGAACACCAGACATTAACACGCATGTGATTGAGCGTCAGTAACTAACTAATAACTAACTAGCAGATGTTAGTTGTGGTTATTTCTCACCACGTAGGCCACGTTGTTGACCCCGGGGCACTTCCTATAAACGGCGTCGCTGTCTTCAGTGATGAGGTGGTCTTTATCTGCTTCCATCAGGCCTCCATTCAGCTGATCCTTCAATCTCTGCTTTGGAGAGCGCCGCCCACGACCGCTGGGGAGCCAACAGACAAGAGTCCGCATGACGTGGAGTCATCCTGCCTCAGCTGGATCAGACGATGCTTTCACACACAATCACTGATCAAAGACATCAGCTCAAACCTTTTCTTGGAATCCATAAAGACGGCGGGAACGGGATTATCAGGATCCAGAATCTTATCGATCTGATTCTGTGCCTTCTGGTAGATGCGATCCTGCTCCTTTGCATCGCCGAGGCTGCCGATCATGTCGTCCATTGCAGGGAAATCATAATGACCTTTCCTCTTGGCGCGCAGACGAATCTTGTTACGATGATGTTCAATCTCTGACTTGTGCCTCAACGCTGCCTGGATCTGAAGTTTAGAACCACACAGACATTTCTAATCAATGTTATTGGGACTTTATTTGAAAAAAACAAATGAGCACAAATATTCATGGTTTTCAACATTCATTATAAAAATCTGAAAAGTGTGCCATGCATTTGTAGTTAGGTAGGCATATGACAAGGTACAAGGTATATAGGTAGCTAGGTGGGTGGATGGGAAAGGTGGGTGAGTAAGTAGGAAGGTTGGTTGGTTAGTAGGTAGATAGACGGGTAGCTACATAGGTTGGCAGGTGGGTAGGTAAGTAAACTGGTTGGTTTGTTGGAAGGTTGTTAGGTAGAAAAGTGACTAAGTATGTCAGAAGGCAGGCAGGTAGTTAGATGGGTGGGCAGGTGGGTAGGTTTTTAGGCAGGTGGATCTTTCTGTTCATCCAGATGAATTTCACCTCCTTGTTCATTTGGTTGGTATCTGACAGTTTGCCGTTGACAGGTGGGCTGTGCAGTGGTGGGACAGGCATTGGCTGCATGGCGATGAGCTGGACTTTGTTGGGGAGTCTGCGGCTCGCATCTGTGGCGCGAGACATCCGGTCGACATGTTCAAAGATGGAGGCTGACGACAGCTGCTCATTTGCAGCACCATTCATAGGTGGTGGACCTGCAGAAAGAAAGGAGGGGAAATGTGACCCTGCAGGGCACAGGAATGCTAACTGCTATTGCTAATCTACAAATATTGATTTAAATCAGGGAACAGAAGCTTCAAACACAGAGCTTTCTATTAAATTGCATAAACTATATTTAAAGCATTATTTTCTAAAAATAAATAAAATGTAGAGGGAATGTTGCCATGAATGATCATGGATCTCCATCTACAAAAGCTAAACTTTCCTTCAGACAACCTACAATAGACCTTCTGGTGAGGTCTATTGTATCTGTGCAGTGACTGACAGCTCAGCAGACAGTGATGGATGGTGAGAACGAACAGAGCATGAAAACAACTAAAGAAACAAACAGGCAACACACACAGACAGCTGCTGGAGGTCAAGCCTGAGCTCCATGGGGGAAACACAGAAACTCTTACCAATTCTATTCTTGCCTGTAAACCATGATGGAAAAGAGAAAGAGTCTTAATGAGATCAAACAAATCAAGAAAAACAAAGTTAAAGATCACTTTGATAAAAACCTAAAGTCAGGTGTGACACACAGAAGAAGAAAAGACAGAAAAAAGCCTAATTTGATAAATAGATTTAAAAATGTTTTAATTTTTCAGGTTCAAAGTTTCTTAATGATCTTAAATAACCTGAAATCTTATGCCTACATGTTACAGCATTATGCAATAACTGGCCCTAAAGATTACTGATTGATTGATAAAAGATTTTCTGTCTCCAATTCTTTTAAAAACAAAAGCAGTTCAGAGGAGCAGGAAACACCCTGATTACAGACTGACTGAACCAAAACAAAGACATCGCACATGAGCTTCACACACCTTCTAATTACAAACACAGTGGAGCTCGTTCTTAGCAGTAACAACACAGCGAGCATTCCTGTGTGAGTGATTCAGCCTGCAGTGTGTGTGTGACGCAGTCCAGCTCCCAAACACACACCCTGCCTGACAAAGCAAGCTTGATTCAATCAACAAGCTGTCAGATAAAGTAAATTCAGGCACTTTGGGTTTCCCCTCCCCATTCCTGCTCTGAACCCTGTTGCACCACAAACATAAACATACAACATCTTTCCTGGTTTTTCTGCTGCTCTCTTCAGTTTTCTGCGTTTCTCCTCTGCCCTCAGTCTGGTCCGGCTGTCAATCAGGCCCACCAGCTTTAACTGCTCTTTCTTCATCTGCTTATCTCAGCTCATTTTCCCGTCCATGCCCCTCCCCAACTTGTTCCTCCTCCATGTTTGGAGAAGCGTTGCCATGGCCACATGCCGTTTAAAACACTGATGGGGGCCTTACGGGTCTGCTTGCTGTCGCTGGGCGTGGCGTGGGCTCTCAGGTTCTCCTCAGTGGGTTCCCGTTCACTGGAGTGGTCACTCACCACTGAGTCACCGTCTGATGGGGAGATCCTGCCCAGAAAACATGCACACACACACACGCACGCACGCACGCACGCACGCACGCACGCACGCACGCACGCACGCACGCACGCACGCACGCACGCACGCACGCACGCACATACTTAAATGAATAATACAAGCCACATCAATGTGCTCTAGCGCCATGCATTAGCAAAAAAACAAGGTCTTCCAGGAAGGTATAAGCCAGGACGTCCAACAAGTCAAAAGGGAGTAAAACAGGAATACAGTCATACAACAATAAAGTGGAAATAATCAAAGATTAAAGTAACATTACCTGAACAAAGTCATAAAATAATCAAAGTCGTAATAATACGAGAATAAAGTTGCATAAAAACAAGAAAACATTCAACATCCCTACAGAGAAAATAGTAAAAGAATAAAGTCACAATAAAACAAGAATAAAGTGATAAAGTGATGACAGTAATGTAGTACTATTAGAACTCTTGCATTAAATACACTATAAAATATAAAATGAGGAATGTCTCACATTTTGTGAAGTTAAACTTTGGTATTGCTTTTACAAGTACAGAAATATTTGTTCTCGTACCACATCTGCATCACATCATTATCAGTAGATGGATTTCAAAACGACTGATCAAACGACTCAGTATTCAGGAGAAAGAACCACGGACTGGACGATCAAGTCACTTTCGATCTCGATAACCATCAAAGCTCTGCTCTTATTAAAACAACTTTTTTCTCAATATTTTTATGACTTTCTTCTGGTAATACTATAAAAGTTTATCAGGATAATATCAAGACTTTATTGTGGTACTAACATGACTTCATTCTTGTAATTTCATTTAAAAAATCTCAATCTTAGTAGATCCAAAACTGCTAATTGTATTAATTAACCTGCAGAATATTTTGCTTGTGTAATTAAAACCTGAATCTGCAGCTCAGACAACGTTTGAGAAAACGTTTGCCTGCAGTCAGTTTTGACACCGAGGCACGGTTTCCCTGCAGTAGCACTGACCTTTCTCGCCTCCGGCCGCCGCGGGACGCCTTGGTGGAGGAGGCGGAGGTTTTGGATTTGGGTGTGGGGACCTCGCCGTTCTCAGATGGGCTGAGGCCATCTTTAATGGACTGAGCGAGAGGAGCGGAGCCAGAGCCTGGCAGGGCGGGCTCCTGGATCACCATGACATCATCTTTACTCTGCTGGCCAAGATGGAGCTTGGCAAAATCAAAGCCTTTCACACTGGGAGCCTGTAGCTGAGGAGAAAAGGAGGATGACGTAAACACAGCACGGATAAAGGTGGAAAGAAAAGGTGGAATAATATTCTGAGGCCATTATGGTAGAGCTGCTAAGCTGCTGTGAGCTGGATTTTACACGCAGGTTAAATGGAGAACAAACAAGTTCCAAGTCAAGATGACACATAAATATTCCAGTAAGACTCGACATTTGCAGCCAAGACAGAAATACAATTTTAGAGCCATAATTAGGTTGACTAACTGAAAGGGTCTGCAAGAGGGAGACAGGCAGACATTAATGAATAAAGAGAGTCTGGCAGTCTGTTAGAAACTGGGGTAAACACAGAACTGAGGTGGTGGTGGGTGGGGGTTATTTCTGTGTAAAGCCCTCAGGACGTTCCAGCAGCACAGGGGTAAAAGGAGAAGAGAAGCTCACTGTGTGCTGACAGACAGAGAAACTCTGAGGTGAGATGTGGCTGCCAGACTAAACACTCTCCTTAGTTCCTAAACGTTCAGTTGTGCATCTTAAAAAGAAGCTTGTTGGTATAAAATGGCTAATCCTGTGTGACACTGCTAATCCCAAGAGAGGATATTTGTGTGAATGTTTCTGTGTGATGGTCATTACGCCACATGTAAGACGGCAATCTGGAAGAGGAAAAGGACTGCAGCGAAATGTTCTGATCTTTAAAATCCTCACCTGTTGGCCTCTGAGGACAAAAAATATCCTTTGACTAAAACCTGCTGAAAGACAATAGATACTGTTTTGTTTACTTAATAGAAACTTCAGCCTAAAATATTCATGTATATAAACATTTCTAAGAGTATTTGGCTGTGATGGGTTAATGATAAACAGCGACACTTGTTTTGAAACATCAATATTTTTCTGCCATATCAGATTTAAAAACCTAAAATGTACTGTAAAATATTATACAATATAAATGGGTGATTAACTTTAAATTTCTTCAACTGGAAAAATAATTATCAAATGCAGATAATATGTTTTAGATTACAAGCCTTTAAAGACAGTAGGTTTACAAATGATGGTCTGTTGGATCGGAGGCCAAACCGGATCCGACTTAAGACCCAAAACACTCCCACCATTTCCAGCGACAGCTTCTCCAACTTTCCAAAGTGAAACACATCCGCTTGGTCGGAAAATACAAACTACAATATTTCACTTGCTAAAACAGTAGTGTAATTTTTTTGAGTAGTAGGATGTGAAAAAAGTGAAAGAGTAAAACGGAGATGGTGTTTGAGCAGCTTTGGGTTTCTGTTTATGCTGAAGAAAATGTCTGGTCGCAGCGTGAAAAGTCAAGTTGTGTGTTTTGGGCCATAGACTGACATGATAAAGAAATGTTATAAACAGTTCTTTTATAACTGTTTAAACAATGCTCTAATCATTTTGCAATAATTAGAGAATTGTTGCTTTCAGTTTGAAGTAAAACACATATGATGAAGTTGAAACATTTTTCTAAACAGAGATTTTCATAGGGTGGAAACATCTCATGCTTCACCTACAACAGACCACACACTGCATCTGTTACTGCACAACACACAACCTACACACCAACAACAAATCACTAACAACACACACACGTCCAGCGCTACAGTTCTGCTGTCGACTAGAGTTACGAGATGAGAGGATCATCAAACAACCACTGGCCTCCAGGTACCTTCTCCTTGGCTCTCCTCCCTTTAGACTCAACTTTTCTCTCTTCTGTTTTCACTCCTGATGGTTTAGTCGGCACAGCTCTGATCTTTTCTAGCTTTTGATCTTCAGATGTCATTTTTTTCATTTTGAACTTCTTATTTTCATCCTCTTCCTCGTCATCCTCCTCCTCTTCTTCGTCATAATTATCTCCTTCTTCTTCTTCTTCTTCCTCTTCTTCTTCTTCCTCTTCATCACTGCTCATATTTTGTCTAGTCTTGGGAAGAGCTACTGGTTTCTAAACAGAAGCAATGATGGACAGAATGAATGGATCCATGTTGAATATTTTTCTCCAGCAGATAATAATTTAAACCTCCAAAGCCTGAACAACAACCAGATTCTGTCCAATAAAAGACATCCATCACCTTTCTAATTCAAAATGAGTAAACACCCATACACATACAGTCATGTGAGTAAATTAGGACACTCTATGGCAGACTGGACATATGTTTATGAAAAATCCTAGTGACATGAATAAAAAGTATATAAAAAAATTATTTTTGCAAAAGCAATTTCTGTCAGGTCATAAATTAGGACAACCCATGTTGACTCTGACCTAAAATGACTGCAATCACACACACAGGTGTATCACAGCAGGTGTGCTCGATTAAAACATCATTACTCAGGACTGTGAAGGAGGTTTGCCCCGTTAAAAAGCAGAAACATCGAGCTTGGTGCTCCTCACTCCTAAACCGAAAGTGGTGAGATTCAAAAAGATAATGTCTAATGTTGGATTATGAGTGTAGTTAGGGATTTAAAGAGTTTCTAAAGAACATAAAATGAACTGTTTTATGGTACAGAAATAGTCTAAAAGAAGTGGAGGACATTCGAAACATTAGCTAAAATGCAGAGGTTTGACTGTCCAAAGACGTTTACTCCAACATCAGACCACAAGATGCTAAAACAATCCCCAAAAACCCGAAGATGTAAAAGTAAAGGCTTGTACTATCAAAAAAAACTGAACAAGTTTAACTTTAATGGGAGTTGTGCAAAGAAAACATGGAGGTCCAAAGACAAAACGTTCCTAACTTTTCCTCAACTAGAAAACAAAATTATCTTGATATCTTTTGCTTAATGAGAAAAAGTTGGATTTTTGTTGCTAAAGTGACATAAAATCACTTTGTTTTCTTAATGATAACATCAATATGAGAGCATTTCTTAAAGAACTAAATATTCAATGGGTGTCCTAATTTTTTAACATGACTGTATTCAACAACATGAACCACAATCACACAAACTGTCTGACTACATAATCTACAAACCACCAGACACTACTCTGTACCTTCCCCCTTTTAACTTCCAGCTCCTCCTCTTCTTCCTCCTCCTCCTCTTCCTCATACTCCCCCTCTTCATCCTCACTAAACTCAATATCCCTTTTAGTCGGAGGGCGCGGCCGGTGAAGGGAAGCTCCTGATTCACTGAACGAAGTGGTGGACTGAGAGAAGAGCAGTGGATGAGTGACAGACGATGAGTAGAAAAGACGAGGCTGTGCTCTAACCGGCCAGGGCATCTGCTCAGACTCTTCACAATAAAAGCACAGTTTAAAAAAAACCAGCAAGCTGCAGCTGCAGACATTCAGTCAGAGTTGGAATAAAGAAGCTGTGTGGTTCCCCGAGGAAAACGTTAACATCAGTGACATAAAAAAAAAGAGCTTTTGACCAAAATGATGCTATAAACGAGGCAAGAGAATTTAGCTTTTTTTCTTGTTATTTTTGATATTATGATGTTGAATATAAGGGACTGGAAAAAAATAATAATAAAAAACATTTAAATCTGATATAATTTTGTTGAAGAACAAGGAGAAAACTGGTCTAAATTGCTACAGATTAAAATTAGGAAACGGGGAAATTAATCTGTAAAGAAATAAATACCAGCAGAAGTAATTTGCCTTTTACAGTAACATGAGGAGAAGTAATAATTCTCTGTAATAAAATTATTAAAGCACTGCTCCTGCAGCACATTCATTACAAAGACGGATAGACCTAATTAATCAGCAGCTCCTTTAAGTGACCATTAGTCACATGTTTCTTTCTGGCCTTATCTTCTTCAGACACTGGTTAACTTGCTGTGGCTCAAATTAAACCCTGAATCAAATCATTTGCAAGGTAAAAAATTAAAGCACAGTTAATAATTAAAAGCTTTTCCCCATTACTAATGTAATCAGTCCAAATGAAACACAAATGTGTTAAAAAAAACGAAACAACAGAAAAACAGCAACAACTTGGCTGCATTAGTGAGAACACCATTAAAATAATATTATTGATCCAGTTTCAGCATCATTAGTAGAATATCCATCATCCAGACTGGGTCAGATTTACAGGATGGATGGACGGATGGATGAATAGATGTTGGATGCATTCATCCAGTATCCATCCATCCAACATACGTTGGATGGCTACATAGATCCATCCAACATATATGGATGGATCTATATATCCATATATACATCTATCCATCCAACATCTATATATGTTGGGTGGATGTTGGATGTACCTTCTGCCTCTGCTGGATGGTTGTCATGGCGTCCGGCTGGAACTCCAGCTTGTCGGTCCGGCAGAGCTTCCAGTAGAGGATGGAGATGATGATGACGACGACGAGCAGCGGAACCACCACGCCGATGACGATCCACATGTTGCTGTTCTCCGAGTCGGAGGGAGAGGACGCCATTTTCTCCACAGCTGGAAGCAACACCAGCAGAGCGACAGGATGACACATGGCGCTTTAACACCAACCACAGTAAACGGAGGGGATACGCACGCTGAGCCAGAATGCCCTGCACACGGTAGCCCAGGACAATGGCCGCCCTCTGAACATCCAGGCTGTTCAGCAGGTCGGCGGTTTGGACAGCAGGCATCCTCTGACCATTCTGACCCTCCACAAAATACACCATCTCGGCTGGATTGTCGGCACCCTCCAGCCGGCTCACACTCAAAACCTGACAGAGGAGACATGCAGCGGTTTCAGCCTCGACTCAAGAGAAACGTGGACTTGTATGAGATGTGGTTTTTGTTCTAATAAAAGCCTGCAAGTGAATTTGCAAATTAGCTGAATATTTAGCTTTGGGCTGCTTTTAGCTAGCTCAGAGCTAAATATTTAGCTTTAAGCTAAATAGATAGCTTGCAAATGCTAACTGAATATTTAGCTTTGTACTAAATATTTAGTTATATTAAAGCTAAAAATTCATTTTAGAGCTAAACAGCTTGATAAAATATTTAATTTGAAGCTAAATACTTATATTTAGGTTTAAACTAAATATTTAGCTATCTCAGACCTAATTATTACTTATAAGCTAAATAGTTAGCTTGCTAGATTAATATTTAGATTAAAATTTTAAAAATTAGCTTACAAATTAAATATTCAATTTGAAACTATGACATTTGCAAATAAACAGAACAGTGAAAATACGATTTTGAAAAATGAATCCTCATTCTGTGCTCTTACGACAGTCTACAAATGTGCAAGTCTAAAAATGGCTGCCTGTCGTTTCTTCATCTTCTTCATGTTGTGAGAAGAGTTGATGTTTCCTAAACTGTACTTCCTTCCTTTGAGTTTGGAACCACGTCAGATGAGTTTTGACATACGTTTAGCTGGATTGCAAGAAAACAAATAGCAGCTAAAGGAAAAGGGACGTTGCCAAATAGAGTATAGTTGTCTGGTTTCTATTCTACGCAAACCGATCACCACTCATAATGACATAGTTATCCTTTCTTTAACTTAGTTTCAGTAATTACCTCATTAAATGTTTTTTAAGTCTTTTCCCTCAAATGTTGCCATATTTCTTCTTATCTGTAGTTATTTTGAGCTTTTAGTATCAGTGTAGACCACAGTGAGCTTCACCACTAACCCTGTGGTGTAATTAGGACGTTAGAATTTGTTGTGTTATAGATATTTCCACTTTCAAACACAAGCAGCTGGAAAGCGGTGCATCCAGAAGCAAACGAGCTATTCAGGGACGATGACGCAGCCTGCTCTCTAAATTAAGAATGGAATATCTGATGAAGATCCTAACGAGCAATGTGTCACAACTGCTGTGGGAAAGAATGATTTTATAATGAAGAAGGCAGTGCCTCACTATCAGTGAAACACAGCAACTCTGAGAAGTTGAGAATTCATTTGAAGGCAGAAAGTAAAACTCAAAAGATTTGGAAACAGCATACTTTAGCAGGATGCTATAAACCCTCAAAGGAAAGTCTGAGCAAACTGAACAGTAATCTTTATTTTATGTCTGGACAAATATAATTTTTAAAAAATAGTTTAATACATTTACTGCTGTACCATCTCATCTATCGATCATAACGAGCAAAGAGTGGCTTTGTTCGGCTTTCTAACCGTATGGCCAGACAGAGATTTAAAGAGATGCAGTAAAAGCAAATGAGGTGGATTAGCAGTGCCAGACAGCAATTGGTGGAGTCGTCCAGGATATGTTACTGTGGAATATCATCTCTGTTGCTGGGATGCTGAACTGTTAGCATGTTATGTTAAAAATAACATTTAACCTACGGTCAAACATGGTGGTGGTGGTGTGGTGATCTGGGGCTGCTCTGCTGCTTTAGGACCAGGACAACTCAACATCATTAAAGCAACTCAGGATAATGCTATGCAGTCAGTTTGTAACCTTAAGTCTGAGCGAATTTGACTGCTGACCCATGATGATGTCGTATGACCTTCAACTGGCTGTTCATACAGGAAAATGTGGTTGAATTAAAACATTTCTTCAATAACGGTGTCTCGACATTCCTCCATGGTGACATAAAAGATTTATCGGTGGCAACTTTGAAAAATGCATTAAATATTTATCTATACTTGCCGTCAACAGAAATTGCCTACGGGGCAAATACGCATCTGATTAGATGGGCCACTGTTTAAATGATCTCCGCTTTATTTTTTTTATTTTTGAGTGCGTGTGTGTGTGTGTGTGTGTGTGTGTGTGTGTGTGTGTGTGTGTGTGTGTGTGTGTGTGTGTGAGTGATTCCCCGCTCAGCGCCCTCAGGCTCTGCTGCTGTCTGTAGGACAGGAAAGCCTAACGCTCAGGTCGTGTCTGAGCAGGCGACCTCATGCAGAGTCAGTTCTAGTTCATGCACAGTTATTAGAGTGGAAAGAGGTCAGCATGAATGTGTGTATTATTGCCCCGCCGCTCCCTCCAGCCTCCTCTTTTATCTGCTCAGAAAGCCTCATCAGGTATTTTCATGGGTGACAACACTACGCCTATTCTGTCATGGTAGATCAGGGCATCTGTCTGACACACAGGATGTGAATTAGTGAGCAAAAAAAACACTAAGAGACGGTCAGCTTAAGCCCTGCTGGACTAGATGGTCAGACAAGTTGAGAACAATATTAATTAAACATATTTACATTTTCTGTTTAATTATCAGGTTGAATTAGGATCATTTCTGAAGCAGAATGTTTGAAATTATTACTCCGGCATCCACATTCTAAACTTAGATTTTATAAAGTCAAATAAAAATATTCCTCATAAGATGTCACCTTTATCTCTGTTTGTGGCATTCACTGATTCTAACTTTCTTTAGTCTTACATGTCTTTGAATCCCACCACATTAAAGCCGCTACTTTGCTAAAATAGACAACTCTTAATCATCTGAACCGAAGGATCCAGACTGAGAAAGCGACCAAATGAATAATTGATCTGCTGTTAGCAGGTCTGTGGCTCTCCCCAGCCGGCGAGTGAAAAAACGAGGAAAAGCGACAGAAATCTGAACCCCTTTAGGTGGAGGTTGTTAAGTGGCTCGTCTCCTGGGTAAATGGGATGCTGTTGCCATGGAGAAAAAAGCCACATCCTGCCCCCCTTTGGAGATGAGATGAGCAGGTGCAGAGAAGACCCACAAAAGATGAAGCTTGATTAGTAAAGCAGTAAGGTTTTCACTGGTTACTGCAACTCACATAATGAGTCTGTAGTCCGTCCCAGCACTCAGAGTCTCTACCGCTTATAAAGATATTAAAAGTAAACAGAGGCATGAATCTAAAATATTTAGGAAGGGTTCTGTTAGCTTAAGCATCCATTTGCAGAGTTGATGTGTGTGTGTGTGTGTGTGTGTGTGTGTGTGTGTGTGTGTGCGCACGTGTGTGTGTGTGTGCGCACGTGTGTGCCCGTGTGTGTGTGCGTGTGTGTGTTTGTGTGTGTGTGCCCATGGTTTGGTTTAGCGTGGAATAAATGTGTGTTTCAACTGCAGGATCTGTTTCCAGGAACCAGGGCTGCTTTCTGGGGCAACTATTTACCCCCATTACTTTCCACTGCATCTACCAGGGTGAAAACAGAGAACCAGACAGACATTTACCCCAGAAAAATCCGCTGGTTGGAAGGTAGTACGTCTTACTTTACCTTAAACTATTAGGTGGAGCTTTTCTTTGTTTTTTTTGTAAAGAAAGTACCAAGCATTTCTGATAAGTTAATTTTTAATACATTTACTGCAGTTTAGACTCATCTGGTGATGATTTCTGTTAACAGTCAGATTGAATAGCTGACATTTCTTTTTCAACTGCCCAGTTAATGTAAACATTAGGATTTTAAATCCTTTCTGTTCTGAGGCACGAATAAACTCAGCCACAGTACTCTTGGATCATTAAAGTGGGCATTATGAATTTTCCAGGCACATATCATTTTAAAGCATAATAAAGGGCCATAAAAATGTAAGTAACACTCTGGGTATGTTTTTGATGAGAGAATAACATTATAACATGATGCAAATCTAAAATAAATTGTCAATTTCACATACTTTAAGATTTGAAGTTAGGAAGCAAGCTGCTGCTGCATTTGTGATTTATCCTGAAATGGGACACATTGCACAAGACCTAAATAGCTAATGCTACAAACTTCCTTTGATTCATGTATGATTTTAAATCTGTTGCAGAGGGTCATCACTGTGAAATAACACTGTGGTTTAAACTAGGCCAGAGGGTTTTTGTTCTTCCATCATTTTAAGAACAACTAGAAGTCTGCACAATATTAATAAAATGAGTTACTTACAACTTTTAGAGAACTTTTGTTGTGACTTTATATAAGTTATAAAGTGTAACTGCTGTCAGAAGATCTTTGATTATAGTTTTGTTGGTGAAACTATTGCATATTCTTTGTTGTTTCTAGATTTTCAGATTAAAAACTACAAATAAATAAAGTTACAGCAGATTTAAGCTCATGTATTTTCCTCCAACGTTCTGAATGAGTGCAAAGGTGTGCTACCTGTACGCTGCTGTTGCCTACAGCGGTTGCTCTTTTGACCCGCCTGACTTGTCCCATCACTTCCCCAAGCAACAAGGCCACTCTGCGCTCCATGTTGGCTTGAAAGGTCCGTTCGCTCATTTTCTTGTCCAGAACACCCAGGAGAACTATAAACAAACCAATCATAAGTCATTTCAATCAAGATTGTTTTCCGTTTATTGAATGGAGCAGAAACTGAAAGCGTTGTACCGGTTCGAACCCAGGAAGAGCGAAGCAGCTGACTGGTGTTCAGCTCTGGATAATGGAAAGCTGAAGGAAAAAGAAGGAAGCATTAATGAACCAGCAGGGAATAAAAGCAGAATTATTTTTCCACATTTTAGTACTCACGCTCTGCAATCTGCAGCACAGGGAAACCAATGAAGTAGCTAAACTCTACCATTGTGAGCTTCATTAGTGCGTTGCTGACCTTCGACCCCATAAGATAACCCCGAGAACCACTGACAGTGAAGGTGATGTCTACTGGCTGCCTCGCCAGCTGTTGTTCCCCATATCTGTTTGTAGCCATGGTGATGTTTAGAATCTGAAACAAGCAAAATAAATGCAAAGATTGTGAGCATGAGACATTTTGTCTTTTAGAGAGCAACTGAAAAATTCCCATTATGACATAGTTCACTTTAGAAAAAGGAAGAAACAGAACTTAGCAGTGTGGATATGAATAGTTACAAATCTGGGCTCCTATATTTGTTTTAAGAGGTTCACAAAAAGCACTAGAGATCAATAGGCTCACGATTAAAACAAAAGAATCCCAAAAATCAGATGTTATAAAACTTAAATATACTTTCATAAACAGAGTGCTGCTGTGTGATGTCTGTGTTATCTTTCTGTGCCATTGGTTCGTTTTAAAAGTCATAAACTGTTCACACATCAGTCTGAGTGCAGTTGCATTTGTTTAGTAGCATGAACGACCATGCAAAAAAATAATCTGAATTGAGCATCAAGACCTGCATGAACTCATCAAATGGTAGCACTGATTAATAAAGAGAACCAGTCAATACACAAAAAACACAACTAAGAACTGATTCAATCATTTAAAATACCCAGAAGCAGAGAAAAATTATCACTGAAAATAGAAAAAGTGTCTTAATAGAATGGCTTTGAATCAGGGTTACTGTGCCTGAAACCTCTGATAGACTAATATTCAATCACACTTAATAATAATAATGTAGAATTGCTCTGCTCCAGGGGGCAGTGTGTTGAAATAGAACTTGCAATTAACTTGATTATTATTTCTAATTGAGTCTCACCACTTCAAAATTAATAAACAATAAAAAAAGATCATAAAGCTACATTTTCTCCAAAAGGTTTAATAGACAGTTGTGAGCCTTCATAAAGTCCTAAATGATCACTCACATGGATGGTGAAGTTGCTTGAGTCCTTCGACCGACGCCGTACTTCTGTAAAAGCCATGATCAAACCGTTCTCCACGCTCTCAAAGAAGCTGCAGTATCGCATGTCAACATGACCCGGGACAAACTGCAACACTGCAGCAGAGGAGACACCGGGAGACTCAGATAAAACGTCTGCAGCAGCTTCATAAGAACATTTAAGGAGATGAAAATGCACCTGTGTGGACTTGGTACTTCCGGTCCGGTGTCGTTTGGTTAGGGGACACATAGAGGAAGCGCCGGCCAGACCTATGCAGAGCGTTGATGACAGATATGGCTGTGTACACAACTGGACCTGACACCACCCGGAAGACGAACTGTGGAGGAGGGCTAACCACCTTTACAGTAAATATAAAAAGAGAATCACTTACAGTGATGAGAAAAGGTATTTACCTCTTTAGAGGTTAATATCAGACAAAAGTCAATAATACTGAATATATATAAACACCTACAACCTTATTTGTCAGATAATTACCAGGATATGAAGGGAAAATGGGAGTTGGAAGCAAATACAATTACCAAAGATATAAAATGGGAAGAGGTTTGTGGTAAGAGGTCATAAAATTACAAATGATTTGAGTTGGAAAGGAGATTTTTCACAACTAACAATTAAAAGAAACTAAAACTGATTTATGTTGGAGTGACTGCAAACAAACTGGTAACTATTTACATATTTTCTGGGATTGCCCAGTCTAAAAATCTTACTGACAAGGGATCCAAGGAGAAATTCAAACCATATTAAAGCTCAAATTGCCACTTGACCCTATTGGGTGGAGTTGGATAAAAAGAAAGTTCAAACACTCTAAATCTGCTTAATGGTGGCAATGAAAATAATAATGAGCTCTTGGCCCAAAATGCTACCTCCCACACTTCAGTGGTTTAAAAAATGTCTACATGATGGAATAAAGTAGACTTGTTTTTATCGACTTGTCATTTATCACTTTGTTTGGCCATAACTACTTGCTGTCTTCACTTGATGTATTTTTTATTTTTATTCACCACTAGTTTATGGAATGTGAACCAATACTGTGGAAAATGTACACCTAAAAATTTTAGTTGGCTCAAAAACAAAAATGTTTTTGAATGTAGTACTTGCAAAGTTGCTATTTGTTCTTTTTGTAATGACAGAAAACAATGTTACCTGCAGTTCCACTGACTTGTTAAACTCCACTTTCAGAATGTCTCTTACTTGAGATTTGGCAAATCCAACAGTCACCCCAGACGGGAAACCTTGCACAAAGCAGAAGGTTGAGGTTGTAGTCTCTCATATATGGATATTTATTCAAACATTACACATTAATAACAGCTAGGGTGAAAAAAAGACTTCAGACTTACCAGTCTTTGTTAAATAAGCAGGGTTGTCAACTTTGCAGAGGTACTGCCTTGATGTAGTTGATGGAGCTGTGGTTGGCTTGCTGGTAGCAGTAGTGATGCTAACACTAGTCGAGGTTTCAGCGGTGGCAGAAGATCCAGTTGTTGCCTGATGAGGGGTATTTGTGGCAGCTGGATTTGTGGTTGCCGCAGCAGTAATAACTTCACTGCTTATTGGGTTTGTGACCATTGTGGTTCGGTTATCCGCTCCGTCTTCCGTCATGCTCTGATCACCAAACATAACCGGAGGAACTAGAGTAACATTGTAAGACATGGATTCATTTGAAACTAGAGTCATATCGCCGGTTTGTTCGGTTGCAAATGAGTCTTGGGACATTAGGTCAGTTGCAATGGCAGTGGTGTTTTCAGGAGGTTCAGGAGAGAAGGCTGCAGTTGCAGTTATGACGGGAGTAATGAGTGTAGGACCGTCATCAAATAATTCTGTAACAAACCAATGGACGTCTGTCAGAGAAGAAGACGACGCTAAATCTTCTGGTAGCAGAGATGTTGCACTTGGATGTAAAACTTCTGCTATAGCAGAATCAATATCTATGGTGAGTGAATGTGTAAACCAGCCTGTGGTGGAAACTGGACCATCCCTTACAGAGGAAGAGGGATCTAAGACGTAGGTTGGGACGATGGAAGGATCAAGAAAAGACTCAGAAGCATTGCTCAGCTGAGGAGTGATCTCTGTGGTAACTACTGTAGTTGATTCATAATGAGGCCCAAACCCTGACAGATCGCTGGAGGACTCACCCTCTGTCAGATTACCATCAGTAGTGACGTCTGTGGAGGGTGGAGCCAATGTAGCATTGATGGACATCTCAGTGACATTCTGCCTGTACTCTGCTCCAGTTTCTGAAGCATTGCTGTCCTTTGTCAGCTGTGTGGTGTAATACTCTAAGCTGTTCATGTCAGGCAAGAGGACATCTGTTGGTCGAATTGTGAAGGCATCTCCCCAATCGATGTCTGATACGTCAGGTGCATCTGTTCCAGCTACATCAGTCGGCTGCAGTAAATTGGAAGCCTTTGTAGAAAGGGAGGATGGATAAATGGATTGATGTGGAGGAACGGTGAGGTATGGCGTCATGAGGCTGGAAGGAGATGAGGCATAACCAAGGTGCCTGGAGGAAGGTGATATGCCCACTCTGGAAGGAAAGGCTGTGTCGTAGATTTCAGTGTCGTCCTCCATATCGTATGGGTCTGAGAGAACCTTAGTAACCAGAGAGTAATCATCATTATCCATGTTGAAGAAGGACATCGTTTCCAAGTAGTCTCCAGAACCCCAGTCCACATTCATGGTGTTGGTAGGGTAGAAGTCCTCTGAAGGCACCTGGTTAGGGTCAGAAAAAACCAACGAGGATTGGGGGGTGATGAAAGGCACATGGTAGCCAGGAGCCATGATCTCATCTAAGCTAGGTAGTGTGTTCATGTTCCGTTCAGATTTGTTCTGCACTATCTGGCGGCTTGAAGCCACTTTTTGACTTTCAGTCTCAGACAAAGCTAGTTCAGGAGGTTCAAGAGGTGGGTTGGCCACTGAGGTCACAACTGACTGCATTTGATTTAATGTCCCATTCTGCACCAGGCTTGAAGTTGTTTCTTCCTCACGATCAAGACTTTGATGAAATGTTGATTTTCTCAAAGCAGAAGGATTTACGGTTGTCCGAGATGCATTAGACTGGGGTAGTTGCTTCCAAATCTTGGAATATAGAGAAAAATTATATTCCTGTTTGTGAGGATCAGTCCTAACCCCCATCTTTTCAGTGGAGCTTGTAGCTGACGCCTCAAATCCCTGGGGAAGTCCAGTGGGTCTTAATGGCGGAGTTGTTCGAACACCTGTCTCCTCTACAAAGACATTCCTTGGCACTACAGATTTAGAGTTTTCAGAAGCACCATGCCCTGATTTTAAAAGCTCGCTGTCAGCAGTTCTTGCTTTGGGAACTGGTTCAGGAATGGAGAGCAGGGCACCGAGTGACTCCGGGTTCTTAAAGGCAGCATAATGTGAGTCTGGTAAGGCGGACGGTGATGATCTTGTTGTCTTTGGAACCCCTCCAAGAACTTCGACAGGGGAGGGGTTTGAGTCCAACAGAGACTCGTCTGCAGAGGAACACAGATAATGCTTCAGTCTGGAGGAAAGTAAACCTTTGAGTGCTGGAGTATTATCAAAGTATCAAAAAGTGACACAATAATACATGTCCTACACCACAAATCAGATGAGGCATTTGTTCTTTATTTACATTTACAGCAATTATTTAAAAAAATTCTAAAGACATTAAATTAGAATTACAGAACAAAGTTATTTTAATACTGAATTAACAACAGCTCCCGCCAAAATAGTTAGCTTTTTAAAAACAAAGCTTATGTTCATAAAAAAGAATGAATAACTAAAACAGTGAGAAATGAAAGGTTGCTGCCAATTTAAAATGGACAATAACAGACAACATGATTTAAAGACAACAAAGTAAATCTTCTAGTGTGGCCATCACAAAAACAAGGAAAGGAGAACCAAAAGGTAAATAAATCTTACATTTTCTTTCTCTCATAATTTTGGCTTTTAGCGAATGGAAGTAATGTTGGTGATTCTAAGTAACCTGAAATGAGAGAAAGTTCTCTGGTTTAACTTTTAACACTAAATCAAACATATTTTCCTTTTGGAAGAGCCTCAGTTACACTGCTCTGATATAGACATGTTAAAATAGCTTCATGAGAGGAAATAGATCATAAATAATTCATAGAAATACATTATAGGTCGTTTTACAGTACCATCTACGTGAAAGAGCTTGTCATCTTTATGTGGTGATGCTGAATTTGTTTTTGCCAGAAATCTTCTACACTAACATCTTCTAAAACAAACTGAAAAACAACATGTCTGCTCATAGTGAACTTTAAAGGCACAATTTTTGGTTTTGCTTGACATTTCCATTAAAATCTAAACTGCCATCTACTGCTGCTCTCTGTAGTGTGTAAACAGACTGTTAGGATATTCTTCATATTAACAAGAGAAAGCAGATCACCTATAAAAACATTGCAACTGCATCGTTTCACACAATCAGAAAGTGGCTGACTTTTCCCTAAAGAAAACTTCCGGCTTAATTATAACCTACATTGGTACCTTAATCAAGTCAGCATGCCCCTTTAGAAGAACCCGCCTGGAAGGACTTGGGAAACATCCAGGGTTTCTGTTCAAACGCTTTGCTGCTGTGCCAAGTGTTTGAAAGCAGCACACAGATGGGTATACACACACAAGCTCATATTTCTACCCATATTAGGACTTTGTATTGACTTCTACTCACTTTATTTACTACAATTATGCCTATCCCAAACACTTAACTTAGCCCCAACCCTTAGCAGTTTATTCCTCACACTAACCTTGAACAAAACTCAATTCACACCATACCTCTAAACCTAACCCTTGACCCCAAAAACAGGGTTGACTGCTTTATGACCAGGCTTTAGTCCCCATAATGCCCATCGGTCTTCAGATGGTGAGTAAATGTGCCAGAGACGTTCTTAAATAGAATTGCTAAACCAGTAGAGACACACACACCCGCGCACGCGCACACACACACACACACACACACACACACACACACACACACACACACACACACACACACACACACGCAGAAAACATACAGGACACATAATAAAGCGATTAGCCTTCAATGCAATGGAAACCATGTAAATGAGAATAGCAACATCTGCTAACCTGCTTTAAAAAGAACAGAAGACAAAGGAAGAAAAAGGCTCGTAAAGAGGACTTATAATGCAAAATTCTATTTTTTGCACATTTCTGTACTTCCATTTGGGTTTCTACTGCTTCTAGAAATAGGTCACGCACTTAAAAAAAAAAATTTACGTTAACGTCACAATCGGCAGGCAGTACACCTCACAAAGCAACCCAAGCTTAGCTCTGCCCCATTCATGATTGGAAGACAAGCATGTTTGGTCAACTGGTTGGCTGCAGGAAAAGACAACCGTCTTGTTGTTGACTTAACATTCAGAAACCACTGCTACCTCCTTGTTGGTTGTGCTGGAGGTTCTACTTCTGCTTCTGGGTCTGACTCAGGGTCAAAGATGCATCTTTTTACCATTGTTCATCTGTTTACCATTGTTCATCTGTTTGCAGCTCTTTTTATGTGAATAAAGTTTAAATAAGTTGGGGGGTCTGACTAGTAACAGCTTATTTGCGTAAAAGTGAGAGAGCACAAAAACAGTTAATTATTTAAATAATGTGTGGTTGAATGGTTGTTGCAGAAACACACATGGTTTCTGACAACGACTGTAACTATTTATGTGGCTGAAAACTGCTTAAAAACCAAACAAAGAGAGTCCGACTCGTGGAGGAGATCACTAATGTCTGAGGTCAAGCAGCTGCTCGTGACCCCAAAATGTCAGCTCATCTAAAACACGCCCCAACGGCCACAAAGAACTTTATCAGCAGTCACCTTTTTGAGACAACAAAGCTTGGGTGAAAGGACAACAAAAATAGCCACGTAATTGAGATAATTGTGATTACTGGAAGGCAATGGATAATAATAATGACTGAAATAAGGACGAAAACAGTGACACGGGTAATTACAGATTAGAGAGAGGATGCGCCGTTTACAGCACAGTCTTCGCTCCATTATCATTTTATGAGTCTTTTAAAAACTTCAATTTGTAGTATACAAAATATAATCAAATAGCTGTTTAAATAATGCCAAATTATTTCAAACTACAAAGAGAATGTATCCCGTTTTTAATAATTAATGCTAGAATGCGTCAAAGTGGGTCAAAGTTTATTGCAGCAAACAGCAACCAGGCGTACATAGATGCTCAGCCTGGATTAGGGCGGCCATTACTGTGGGTAAAGTATGATGAAGGTCTCAGAGACGACACAGCCACACCACCTGTTCGCTGAAACAGGAGAGGGTTCCAGTTGGTTGGCTGCTCATTGTCAGGCCAGTCCATGAAACCAAACACCTGTAATTCCACCAATCATGCTGCTCAGAGAGAAAACTAGACTGACTACTGAAGGGCCGATTTTCAAAAATGAATTGTGCAAAAAACTGCACTTTATTGCGAGGTATATAAATGAGATTCCTTAGCAGCATCAGGAAAACTTTCTAATCTTTTCTTTTTCAATCATTAATTCCTGTAAGTGTTCTGAACATCCGGATCTATATCTTCCATGAGCGGCAGTGGCAGTTCCTCCATTCAGCCAAATAGGTGAATGGAGTGTTAATGCACGCCTGAAATGCAACAGGCTACCAGATGTTGCATCCGAGCCCTCCACCGAGTCAAGTTTATTTGCTTCGCGGATTTCAGCAATAAGGCAGTTCAACGTGTTTCCAAGATAATATTATGAAACAAGCAACAAATGTCACACTTTGCCAAAATCATCAAGAATAATAATCAAATATGTTAATCAAAGGCAGCTCTAAACAGGTGGGTTTTAGCTTTTATTTAAAGGAACTCGGTGTTTCAGCTGTTTTGCAGTTTTCTGGAAGTTTGTTCCAGATTTGTCGTGCATAGAGTTGAATGCTGCTTCTCTATGTTTGGTTCTGGGTATGCAGAGCAGAACCAGAAGACCTGAGGGGTCTGGAAGGTTGATACAACAACAACAGATCTTTAATGTATTGTGGTGATAAGCTGTTCAGTGATTTATAAACTAACAATAGTGTTTTAACATCTATTCTCTCTTTGGAAGGACTGTAGAACTGGGTGATGTGCTCTATCTTCCTGGTTTTAGTCAGAACGCCAGCAGCAGCGTTCTGGATCAGCTGCAGCTGGAGGATTGATCTTTTAGTCAGCCCTGAGAAGACGCTGTTGATGTAATCGATGGGACTAAAGACAAACGCATGGATGAGTTTTTATTGTTGGGACATTTGTTCTCTAATCCTGGAAATGTTCTTCAGGTGACAGGAGGTCGACTTTGTAACTGTCTTTATGTAACTCTGAAGGTTCAGGTTCAGGTCAGTAAAATAATAAAATCGTAATGAATTCCTCAGTCAGAGAAGCAGAGTTGTGATGTAACACTAAATGTGTTTTTCTTCTTTAATTATTTTGCACAGGACACAGTTGCACTGTTTGGTTTTGCATCTAGTTCCAGGCTTGAATTGCAGCAGCCAGTCACGTTAAAACCATCCTAATAAGACGAGGATTATTACTGTTAACAGATTTCCGTTTTAAAGTCTCCCACAACAAAACAAAGCATGATGAATCGTCCTGCAGAAACTGGGTTCATTCAGGGAGGAGTGGGCCAAAGTAAAGCCAACATCAATATTATTTTCAACAGCAATTCTGTTACAACAACTTGAAACCTTCAGATATAAGTATATATAACTAATCTAGATCAGATTAGATTCGAACACGGTTTCCAAGCTGCTGCTGACAGAGAGCATGTGGTTTAGGTGTGAAGAACGCCTGGACACCAAGTGGAAAAAAAAATCTAATGATATCATTTTCTCTGTTTTCAGACTTTTTATTGCAAAGCAAAGTTGTTTAATGGTTGTGTATTTTCTGGGAGGAGAAGGAGACAGGAAGACGTGTTTCTCTAGTAATAACGCTCGCTAACTGCAACCCCACACATGGTTCTGTTTTCAGCCGAGCCCCCTTGCGTGACTGGCTCTTTTCAGCTGGCAGCGGCCGCCAACGCCGATGCAACTCCAACAATCAAGATACGGCTGAGCTGCTGACATTCGGTTAATCGGGGAAGCTTTTAAGATGGGAAAGATTGCATTGTTTTTATCAGTGGAGCCGAATGAGATCAGGCTCTCTGTTAAAACTCAGGCTGCTGAATAACTGAAAACAAGCTGCAGCTTCGTCCGAAAGCAACACTTGCATATAAAAACACTGTTAATATAACAGTTATCAAGCACTGAAATAAAAATGGAGGAGTTCAACAAATGAAAGGAGGGAAAAAAAACAAATCTGCACTTTATTTAATGGTTTGATAAGTCAAAAGAAGTTGCAAACTTTATCTCTGCTTTGATTTTGACAAATATGAACCTGGGAATGGAGACCTGACTGCACGGCACAGACCTCATAAAACATTCATGTGACCCTTGTTTTGCTTTCCTGAGGGGATGCTTTGTAAGATAAGGGAATGGGTGGCGGGTGGGAGGTTAAAGAAAGAGGGGAGCAGCAAACGGGGGAGGGGAGGAGAGCGGCACAAGAGTCCGATTGAGAAAAAGGAAGAGGTGAAACAGAGAGGGAGACCACTAGAAACAAACAGAACTACAGGCCACAGCTGACTTTCCTGAACATTTTTCAGTCATTTCCAAAACTTTGGGTTCAGAATCACACACAAAAAAAAATCTCATAAAATACAAAAAATTTTAATCTAGGTTTTCTTTAGAAAACAAGAAGGCATCCAGAGAGGCGCTCATCACTCAGCACTTTGTCTCAATCCTCCCACAGGCCGCGGTCAGAGTCCAGGCCCTTTGTCTGCTGGGTCCAGAAAGGAGCTCCGGGAGGTTGGAAGGAAGCTTTCAGCTCTAAAAGACTGAGACGGGTAAAGTGAAGTGCTTACTGGTTGGTTTGTAATGCATAAAGGACCAAAACAACATGATTTCGCCTGGAGGAGCTCAAAACGAGGTCGCATATGTTTGGACATGGAACAATAAGGCCTCAAAAAAGGCTGGAAAAGCTGTTAACATTCAGCAGGGCTTCTCAGATCTCTTGTTCAAAGATCCAAAACACATTTAAGGTCAAAGGTCAAGAAGCCCTTTCATTAAACATGTTTACAACTTAAAAGTTAAAATCAAATGTTGCTTTTTGCTTACGGCAGTTTGCTTTTGACCATGAGCTGCTCAGATTTTTCACAGTAAACATAACGAGAGCTTTGAATTTAAAAACACTTCATGGTAACAGACCGAAGAATTGTAATCAAAGATTTAGTTCCTTCAAGTGATTAGGGGAACATTTAAAACACTCACTTCAATTTTTCGTGATTCTGCGATCGCAGAAATTTGAACAAAATCCACAGATCCGCAAATTTTTTTGCCCTAATTGTGAATTTATTGCAAATTTTCCACAAAATGGAAAAAATTGTTGTTTTTAAGTGATGCTACAGTAATGAAGCAGTCTTCCTTGATGTCTAGTTACAGACGTCTAGCTATAGACATTTGTTACTGTGATCAGTCAGTAACAAAAAGTCAAATTTACAGCTACAGTTCAAAATATCACAGCTTGAAAACTGAGACACAGTTTTTGACTTTCAGTTTAATCTAATTATATCTGACATTCTGAATCATATTTTCATACCATACCAACTTTATTTATAAAGGACTTTAAAACAACCACAGCTGATACAAAGTGCTGTACATTAAAACACAACATAACAATAAAAAAAACAACTCTTGGACTAACAGCATGTTAGCCCAAAAAAGAAAAATATTCACGTCATTTTTCTTCCACATATCAGTAGAGCTCAGTCAGATGTGTCGGCCATCTTGAAATTATTGTTAATCCTTTGTGTCTGATTGGTGCCTCTCACCCCCTCCCAACCTGCAGACCTGCTTCCTCTGTTCTCAGCCGAGCCATGACGGTGGCCGGGACAGGCTGGTGGGTTTGGGGTCAGCGGCGGGCCTGCTCAGTGCAACATTACCCAGAGTTTGGCTTCTGATGGCTTCTAACCATTGATCTGTAGCTGCTCTAATCAACAATGAATGGACATATTGTCATCCAAAACAGATCAGATTTTGTGTGGCAACAGACCGGGTTGGTAATTAGACGGGGCTTTGCTGGCTCTCAGCTTCATCTGCCCAATTTGTCAACCAATTCAGTGCAGAGAGGAAAAACAAAAGCTGAAGTGAAAATCACAGCGCTCTTTATTGAATTGGAAAGAAATAACCAATCTAATTTTATGATATTCACTCTTAGATTAGTGTTGTGGCAAAATTCGAGCTGCATGGCAAATTTTTGGTATAATAATGATATATAATAGCAGTATGAGTTGTGTAGTACACGTCCCCTGGCAATGAGGCGGCATTCCTTTAGTGTAGGCTTGATCATTTGAAGCTATGCATACAGTAAAGGAATGCAACAAAAAATACTAAATCTAAAAAGTACTAAATAAGCTCAGCCCTTTCTGCTGAACTGAACATCAATACAGAGTAGGGCTGATCTGTTGATTAGTTTTTTGATTAACCAATTAATAATTTGATAGCAAAAGATGCTAAATAAGAGATTTTTTTTTTTTTTACAGAATTGCCACGAGTTTTGGGTGAAGCATTTACAGATAAAGAAAGTTTATGTTTAATCTTAGATGCAAAATGTAGATATTTTTACACAGTTTTTGCTTAATTACTGCTGTCACTGTGTCGTTTCAGAAAATAGCCTTTCTTGAGCATGCTTACTCTTGTTAACGATTAATCGATTACAAATTAGTTGACGATTATATTCAATAATGGATTTATCACGATTAATCCGATTAACTGTTTAAGATAGCATCACTTATTGACAGTGTCAAAAGAGATTGTTAATTTTACAAATATTTGAATGGAATTATGTACGACAGTAAAAGTGACTTTTTGTTACTTGCCACATTGACCACAGATAAAGGAAGGCCGAGGCAGCAGTGTAGAAGTAAGAACTACTGCCACCTACAGGTGGGAGTTAGCATCACTTAAACCAAATCTTTTTGACCAATTTAACAGAAAATTTGCAGTGAACTCACAATTATACATTAATGCAAAAAAAATAAAAAAATAATTGGATATCCATTAATTTTGCGTGAAATGTTTTGCAAAAAACTGGAGTAAGTGAATTAAGAGGCAAAAATATCTTTGACCTAAGGCAGCACAATATATCATTATCTCAATATCAGTGTGTGGTATTCAAAGGACTGTTGAACTGTAAAGTGTAACGAACTTCATGCTGATGTAATGTTCAGCCAGTTGGACTGAATCTCACAGCAGCACAGATGAGAACATGAGGAAAGAAGAAAACAGCGATATATATATATATATATATATATATATATATATATATATATCATCAACAAGACTGGCTACGGATACCGACTTAAGAATGGGGCCACAATCAGTCACCTCCTCTACATGGATGACATCAAGCTGTACGCCAAGAGCGAGCGAGACATCGACTCACTGATCCACACCACCAGGATCTACAGCACTGACATTGGGATGTCATTCGGACTAGAGAAGTGTGGCCGGATGGTTACAAAGAGAGGGAAGGTCGTCCGCACAGAAGGGGTCTCACTCCCAGAGGGAACGATAGCAGACATAGAGCACAGCTACAAGTACCTGGGAATACCACAAGCAAATGGCAACCTCGATGAGGTCACAAGGAAAGGAGCCACAGCCAAATACCTCCAACGAATAAGGCAAGTCCTGAGAAGCCAGCTCAATGGCAAGAACAAGATCCGTGCAATAAACAGCTATGCCTTACCAGTAATCAGATACCCTGCCGGAATAATTAGCTGGCCAATGGAGGAGATGAAGGCCACGGATGTTAAGACTCGGAAGCTACTAACCATGCATGGAGGGTTCCACCCCAAATCCAGCACCCTGAGACTGTACACGAGCCGTAAGGAAGGAGGCAGAGGACTAGTGAGTGTGAGAGCCACTGTCCAGGATGAAACATCTAAGATCCATAAATACATCAAGGACAAAGCCTCAACGGACGATGTGCTCAGCGAATGTCTCAGGCAATGGGGAACAGAGGACGAGGTGCTGGAGGAACCATCATGGGAAGACAAGCCCCTACATGGGATGTACCACCGACAAATAACTGAAGTGGCTGATATCAGGAAATCCTACCAATGGCTGGAGAAAGCTGGACTCAAGGACAGCACGGAGGCCCTCATCCTGGCCGCCCAGGAACAGGCCCTAAACACCAGAGCAATAGAAGCTCAGATCTACCACACCAGACAAGACCCAAGGTGTAGGTTGTGCAAGGAGGCCTCTGAGACAGTCCAGCACATAACAGCAGGGTGCAAGATGCTGGCAGGGAAAGCGTACATGGAACGACATAACCAAGTGGCGGGCATAGTGTACAGGAACATCTGTGCAGAATATGGACTGGAAGCCCCGAGGTCAAAATGGGGGACACCCCCAAAGGTGGTGGAGAATGACCGAGCTAAGATCCTGTGGGACTTCCAGATCCAGACAGACAAGATGGTAATGTCGAACCAACCGGACATTGTGGTGGTGGATAAAGAACAGAGGAAAGCCGTTGTGGTGGATGTAGCAATACCAAGTGACCACAACATCAGGAAAAAGGAGCATGAGAAACTGGAGAAATACCAGGGCCTCAGAGAGGAACTGGAGAAGGCCTGGAAGGTGAAGACCACAGTGGTGCCTGTGGTCATCGGGGCCCTCGGGGCAGTCACCCCCAAACTGGAGCAGTGGCTCAAACAGATCCCAGGAACAACATCAGACATCTCAGTCCAGAAATGTGCAGTTCTAGGCACAGCCAAGATACTGCGCAGAACCCTCAAGCTCCCAGGCCTCTGGTAGAGGACCCGAGCTCAGAGGATGAAAGAGACCACCCACGGAGGGTGAGAGGGGAATTTTTAGAGTCACCACAATAATTACCAATATTATCGCCATTACCAGTTTATAATTCCAAGCAGCTCCATTTAAAGCACTGCTTACCTTTCTTTTTGTATCACAAATATGACCAATGCAGTAACTGGAAAACTGCAGTTAATTACATTAATGGCTGTGTTATCATTTCAACAGAACTTTGATTCACTAATTCCTCATTTCCTGACATTTTTACTGCTAAATCCTGCTAAAAAGTAACAAAGCAGATTTTTTGCAACGTGTTCTTTTCCCTGGGGAGTTGCATTGATTGGATAACGTCAGCATCAATACATTTAAGTAAAGGGAGAATGTCTATCTAGCAGATTCAGACATTTACTCTTTGTTTGGCTCTTGAGTCTGAAAGTCAAATGTCAGATCTTTGACTTTAGCCAGTAGATTCAAGATGCAAAGGTTGCAGCTTAAATTGAAGCACCCCAGTGCAGCTGCCCTGCACTCCACAAACAAGGCTGCAATTGTGCAAAGAGTCTCCAACATTTGAGAAACCATGTCACATACTGATCAGAATGGTGGAGGCTGGATAAAGCAGACACTGAAGCAAGAGAAGAAGAACCAGAACAGAAATACATCAAGATAAAATCCTAATTACTCTCAGCAAACATTAGCAGAACAGATATATGTCTGAATATAAAACAAAATAACAGAATAATACCTTAAATGTCCTTTAGAGGTGAGAAACACAATGCCCACCAATTTCACTAAGTTACCCGTCTTCTAAAATTCTGATTCAAATAAAGAACTTTATGTTTACTAGACTGTTGATCATTATTTGCTAGTCAATACTGCCTCCAAATACAGTGATGGAAAAAAAAAACTTGTAAAACTACAACGTTAAATGCAATGCCGTTGAAAACTTTGGTGCAACTAAGCTAAAAAAGTTAGCTTCACCAGTGCAACCAGTGCAAAAGGTTTGTCTGGAGTCCTGCAAATAGAACTCCCCAAAAATCTCATATGTAAAGAAAAAATTATCATATAAAAGCAGAGAAACTATACTGTTGTCAAATAACTACACAAATAGATGCTGAAATATATTGAATAATATAAGTTCTGTTTAAACTGTTTGTGAAACTTGTGCAAATATATAAATATTTTGTGATCATGAGTCCAAAGCAATTGTTGCTCCTGTTTTTTAACAGTTATATTTTTGCAATTTGTTTTACAAAACCCATGCAGATTACAGAATGTGTTGCATGCATCAATCTGCTTCTCAAACGCAGCAGGATGCGCCACGCGATAGGTATCGAAGCCACTTAAATAACACAAAGTTTAAGTCAGTGGATTGAGTTTCAGTGAGTCGTATAAAGGTGTTCTCTTACCTACAAGAGGTGAGCCAGCAGAGATCAGCGTTACCAACACTGTTATCCCCAGAAACGCTGCACACTGGTCACGGATCAGAGCCTGGAGCATCACCGCCAAACCCACAGCGGAGAGAAAACCTGCCATGGTACGGCGGTGCAAGCTTCAAGGCATTTCATCCGCTTAAGAAGTGAAGATTCATCGCATCAACCAACAGAGGCTTGAATTACTCCTACAGGAGCATCCTCCTCCAGAGGTCAAAGGCTGCAGGGAGACAACAGAGATGCAAACTGATGCTAAATGCTAAATTCCATGTGCTTTACAGTCAAAATTACAGCTCACTTCAGTAAAAAAAAATACAGATTAAAACCACCAATTTCAGTGAATTTAATTGAGATTTTATGTGAGAGATCAACACAAAGCAGGACAAAACTATAAAGTGGAAGGAAAAGACAGAATCTTTTTTACATTCTGTCACCTTCCTAAAATAATGACCCTTTTCATTTTTTTTGCCAAAAGTGACTTTTTTCTGCCTGAAACATCTTTCGGAAAAAAAGGAGGTGGAGACATTTTTTTTTCTGACAAAAAATTACAGCGGCACCAAATTATTAGGCAATTATTTTAGGAAGATGACAAATTATAAACCTTTTTACTCTGATACTCCTAAATAAGCTCCAGACCAACCAGTTCCCATTAGAGGTCACCTCATTAGGAAGCAGAGTCTGCATGTGTGGAACTGAATCTGAGTCTTTTTTTTTATTCTGTTTTCTTAATTTGAACAATTAATTCCTCTCATTTCGCAGCTAGAAAGATTTTTGCTTGTATTTTTTTTCTTTTAAACAGTTATGATGCGTAGCTGTAGAAACAAGCAATTGTTTTTCCAACTGGGAGCAGCTGATTAGCATCTTAAAAGCTAAAATAATTCTTGAACTTTGACCCAAAATCCCAGATGAGTTGAAAAGGAGAACCAAAGAGCAGAGAGAGAAGGAGGAAGTTTAACCCATCTCTCCATCCATCATAATGCACAGAGATTTAAAGGAGTGGCAAAGGCAAAGTAAGTGGATTAGCAGTGCTTACGAAAAACTAATGGACATGTTAATATTATCTCTGATGCTCCTCTAATGAGCTGTTAGTTAGTTAGTTAAATAGATAGACAGACAGACAGACAGAAACCCTTTGGGATTTACCCTCAGGGAAATTGTGGAAACATGGTGTTAGGATCTCATAATAATCAAACAGCAACAGGCTTCAGTCAGAGGCCTTTTTAGATTCCTGGAAAGACAGGCTGCTACTGGAACTCCTTCCTGCCTACATGGAAGACAACATGCAAAAGACGTCGTCTTCCATGTAGGACAACAACGTTGGACAGATCATCCACTTCCAGGAGGACAACCAGCCTAAGAAAGCGGACAAAGCTAAAACGGATAGTTTGAATCAAAGCATATCTATGTAAAATGACCTAGCCAAACTCCAGACAAATTGTGAATCTGTGGCAAAGTCTTTGATACTGATATTCACAAGTGCTCTCCATCCAATCTGAGGTAGGGATATTTTGGAAAGAAAAATGGGTGAATAATTGATGAATACATTAAATTTGGAGACTTTAATATTCCCCTATTGCTGTGTTGTGATAAACAAAATTAAACATCCTCCAGCATTGTTTGTCACAGCTGGAGTTCTTTTAAACTTTTTAATTTTCCCACTGTAGCAAGTTTAGGTGAGAACAGATCTGTTTTACTTGAACAGCATGTTCTATTGTGTTCCCCATTTTGAGGAATTAAATATATATGTAGAGGTTTTTAAAACAGTTTCCAGGGTTTTAAGTTATCTCTACCAGAGGTGAAACAGAGCGGCTAGCTCTGTCACCCAGACACTTCAGCCTCCGTCCTTACCCCGTCCCGTTACTCTGAGCTTAGCCATCATGTGGCTCCTCATGAAGCTACAAAAAGCTAATATTCCCTTTTTGGGTGCCGCTGAAAAAGGCTAAGCGCTGATAGCATCCGCACTCGGGTGATATTTCCAAAAGCTAGCTCGGATAAAACGGTTATCCCCCTTTTTCTTCCCGGAGCGGACTGTCCTCTCAGCCAGCTCATAGCTGCGCACTTACCCATAAAAAGCGAGCTCCGACTCGGACAGTTTACGTGAAGGTGGAGAGAAAATATCCTTGGAAAGAATAAAATCCTTTATATGAAGCGCTTTATGAGAACCTTGCTTGTTTTGAAGTTATTTTGGAGAAAGCGTGCTGCTCCGGACCTGATAGCTCCTTGTGATGTGACACAATTTCAGTTACCAGTTACCCCCTCGCGTCCTGATTGGCTTAGCCCCGCCCTCTGGCAGTTCTGATTCGTCTCTTGCTAATCCAGCCCCATTCTGATTGGCTGACGCTTATATCGATCAGGTTTGCCTTTTAATATTAGGTTGGTCCTCCCGCACAGGCGTCTGCGGCTTCCACGGCAACGTTACTTCATGCAATGATGCATTAACATCTATGGGAGACATATTCGTGTCAGCTTTTTATCTGCTAAATTGGATTACCTTCCTTATGAGCCATTTAATGAGTCATTCAGTTTTTATGCAGTCCTATATTTAAACTTTAAACTCCTTTATGTTTAACTTTGAATTCAATCACAATTTGAAGCTACATTAAAACGCAGCGTTTACAAATAGTGTGGCTTAATAAAATTAAGAATGATTGTTTATTTTGCTGCTTATTTCGTTAAACTGAGTCGCTCCAGAAAGCAGTGTCATACCATAATTCAAGACGCTGTTTGCTTTCAAAGCCTGCAGAACTTGTGCCTGGAAGGTTTTTCTATTTGTTAGTTTTCAATGAAATGGAGATAATCAACAAAACCCCATCACGTCATTGTAATTTATTGCAAGTTAACATTTTGGTGCATGCTGACACCTAGTGGTGGCAAAGTGGTCCTATTAAGGTTTCAGTAGGGCAGTGCTCAAACTGTTTTCACCCGAATCCAAAGTCACCAAGTTAAAAGGTCCTGAAAACTGACAGATGTTTCCCTTAATAAAAGAAAGGTGTACGGGTTTCTAACTTTTTAGGTTGAATGCTTTCTATTTTGTTATGTTTAGAAAATGTTGCCATCATGAATGTATGTATTCTGTTGATAGATACATTCCCACCTACACATTGGTTTGTATTCATATTATCTAATAAGTTTAATTCACTTTTGTAAAAAGTTATCACATGCAGTTTCATAACAACGCTTGCACCTGTATTTTTTAACATTTTAGGAAGGAAGACGCCCATGTTTAATTTTAAGACGAAGCTTAAAACTTTCCTTTTCGATTAAGTTTTATAGTTAAAACAGCAAAGTTTTCCCAGTTGGGATCCGGTGTAGGGCTAGGAATAAGCTGTCGATGGACCACTTTTCCTGACTTTCTTCTTCTATTACTCTCCAACTTACATTGTTTTTCTGTTATTTCAACTGGTAGCGTTACAGTTTCTCTTGTGTGGCGCTCTGTTTAGCTGTGAAACGTTCCTGGAGGGCGGCATCAGTTGAGATAAAGCTGCCATTAACTAATTGTTCTCTCTCTCTCATGTTAACATTTTACTTTTCATCAGTGTAGAAAGTTCTCCTGGATCAGTAAATCAGTTTCTTTTTGTGTCTCTGCTCAGTTTTCTCAAGCCTTGGAAAGCGGCAGACTGTACTGGGCAAGGTTCTGGTTCTGCTGGAGGTTTCTTCCTGCTAAAGGGGAGTTTTTCCTCTCCACTGTCGCCACATGCATCCTCAGTATGAATGATAGCTGTCAACAACGATGCAAGCGATTTTGCAATGTTGCTACATCAGGAGGAGTAAATGCTGTAAGTCAGTGACTCAAAGCAAAACATTTTAAACTAATTTGAATATTTTTTTCTTTTTGTAAAGTGCTTTGAGGCGACATTTGTTGTGAATTGTTGCTATAGAAACAAACTGAAGTGAATTGGACACAGAGCTATCCTGAAGATCACACACCATGGAATAAAAAAGTGGAGACTGTTGCCGTGACTTAACAGTTTAATGTAAATCCAAGACAAAGTGTGATTACATTTCTACACATATACAATATGCATATGTGAGCTTACAAATTCTCATTAACTCGATTCACCTCTGAGACCCAAAAAAATGATCAAAAGTAACAGTGAATAACAAGCTAGAACATAGTTCACCACAACGCGAGCCCCTTCTCATCCTACAGTTAGTAAGGAGGACAATTAAAATTACTATTCTCTTCTATCTGATGATGCCGTTTGTCTAATAAAAGTCCTCCTGTAAAATTTACAATTGTGTCATTAGTTTTTCAAAGCCTAATATAATTTCACTCATTTTTTCTACAACGAAAATGATTAAGAGAAGCACACAATATCCTAATGGAAAAACACAAGCGCTTAGTAGCATGTAGTCAACGTGTTAGGAGGTTTAAATAATCCTTTTTTTCTTATTGTCAATATTATATTTATTTTAAAACATTCTATAAAGCCAGTAAAATATCCATTCTCATAACATACTTGATAATATTAGGCTAAGGAACAGGGTATACATAAAACGCTACAATAACAGATTGAAATAATGAGACATCACTCCCCGATAAACAAAACTAATTAAGAAAAGACCATCAACAGAGATGTATACTAGGAAATACTGCAGCACACATTAGCTTCATTGACAAAGAATTAAATATCACAACATTGAGAAACCATACAGCAATAGATGCAAAAAAGGGGGTCAGGGTTTGATGCGCTCCTATTCTCTGTCCTTTAAAAGTTAACTTATTATTTACCACTCATAGTTTCTAGGGAATATTTGAATCGGCCAATTTCTTCCTTCAGAAAAAAAAAATATTAAATGCATCAAAACTAAGAACTTTCATTACTTTCAGTCCACAGACACAACAGCAGGTATTTTCCAAACTTTTTTAGATTAAAAAAACATCTGATAAAGATTACAAACACAAGTTTTATGCATAGATAAGAAAAATCTTATATATTAAATTACATTTTCTGTTGGAATCAAATCATCTCTACTTCTATCAAAGAATCAGAAACATATTTTTAATTTTTTTTTTAAGTGTAGTAGTCCCCAGAAAACTAAATTAAATTCAGTACCGCTCTGATTTCTGATGTAAGCTGAATATTTTCCCAAAGAAATTTAAAAACAAACAAAAAAAGCTTTTCAAATCTAACTCTAGCACATTCAAGTTACATGATTCCTCATAAAAAACAATAGATGGTATGTACAATAATTCTGTTATAAAATCAGGACCTAAGTTACTTCAAGTAAGCAGTTCTTTCTTTTTAGCAGGTTTTATACACAATAATTCTAACTGGAGGTGTTGAAAAATTGAATCAGTCAATGAAGGCATCAAACCATGACCACCCAACCCTGAATTCCCCCGAGGAATAACCAGCGAAAGGAATAGATCCAATTAACAAAAGGGTTAAATAATAATAATAATAAAAACATGTATCCAAAGGGGCTTTGAGAATGTTGTGTAACTACATTATGCATTTCTCTGTGACATAACGTATCTACCTGCACACCTGTCTTCATCTCCTTTGACCTTTGGGAAGCAGCTGCAGGTCCAGCCAGGTATTTCTACAGCGCAGGTGTTGCAGGTGTGTTTTTAACGAGCTGTGAGTCGTTTCAGAACGACTGCTGCGGCGCTGCAAGTAACACTGTCGGGAATGTTTGTCGGGATGAGCAACACCGTAAGCAGGACTGGAAGTTTGAGCGCTTTTCGACAGGAGGACGACAGAGAGATGGACACGCTGCCTTGTTTCAGTTTCCACTAATTAAAATGTCACCTTTTAAAGCTTTGGAGGTATCGTTGGTTATTTGGAAGGCAGTAGTTAACATTAACGTTGCTATCTGGGAAGGCTGTACACACCTCAGCAACACCGAACATTTTTAAACGCTACTTAAGCACATTTTGGTAATTTTAAGGTCACTCTATCTACGATGATGCTCACTTTTCTGACCCTCTTTTTCCTCAGTAATCCATAAAATGTTGGTTATGTGAAACAGAAACAGACAAACATATCATACAAATCAACTTCCACAGTGTTGTTTCATTTTGCAAAAATAAGAGCATTTATATCTCCTAATTATGATAATAGGCAACATTACATTGTTGGTTTTTAGTGGGGTTTTGATGGAAACCAGTTGTATAGTCATTGTGCCATGCATGGGTCACAAATCAATAAAATAATCACCCACCGAGAGATCAAAAGCCATGACAGATGTGGTTGGGTCACATAATGTTACATTCGTTTTGTGCAGGTGACCATGATCTTTAAAGGTATACTTCATACAATTTGGGTTATTCATTTTTGCAGGTCAACTCTTAAACCTTTTAAAATTAGCTTTCCTACAACAACAATAAAGCTAACACATTAAAAACAGAAAACAACAATCAGGAGAGAAAAGGCATGATCATTCATTTCTGGTTTCATTTTAACAGGTAAAAAGTGTGGAAGAATTCAAAATAAAAACAGAAAAAAGATGTTTTGATACGGCGCTGTGAAAAAGTATTTACCCCTTTTATTCTGTTTCTGTTTTTTAATGTTTCAGATTATCAGAAATGTCTTATTATCAAAGAAAATCTGAGTAAATGCAAACAGAAGTTTTCAAAAGATGATTTGAAACATCATTTATTAAGGGAAAATTTAATTATTTGATGTTATGTTAATTGGAGGGCATTTGTGCATGAAAATTCAGTTTAAATGTAACTAACTCCCCTGTGAAAGTACCAGGATGACAATTTTGGAAAAATTCCACCAAAGTGGGCGGAGCTAAGGCACGCTGAGGGGCGTGGCCAAATGTGGTTATGAGTGGAGGGGTGTGGTCTCGACAGAAGCTCTGTTGCTAACTTATCAACTTTGTCGCTACATTTAACGACTTTTCAGATGCCTCCAGCAACTTTTGTTCAAAACGCAACTAGCACCAAATCTAGCGACTTTCTTACCGACTTTCGACCGTTAGCCCCTCCCACTTTCTACGCACTGAAGTCTCTCTTAAACAGTCGTCATGTGGGAAACCGACCTGCCACAGCATCTCAATTGGACTTAAGTTTGGACTTTGGCCAGGCCACTCCAGCCAATCACAGGTTGATTGGCTGTTTTGGATCATCGTCCCACTTTATAAATCTAGTTAAACTGGGCTAACAAAAATGGTTTTCTGCTAGAAAATAGAATTCATGGTTCCACGCTGCAAAAACAAAAGATCTTACCAAAGTAATTTCTGTCTAGTTTCTACTGCAATTATCTCAGTACACTGGATATAAGACAGAACAAAATTGCAAAGAATTTTTCACCAAGATATAGGAGCTTGTTTTAAGTTAATAATTCCTTAATATTGATGAAAAAGTACAAGTTTCATTGGCAGATTGTCTCACTAATGAGACATTTTTCCCATAAGTGGAACAATCTGCTTCCATTTTGTGTTATTTCAAGTGGACTAAGATATTTGCACTAGAAGTAGAGCAAAAATACTTTTTTTTGTTTAGTTTTTTTTAAATAAGATAGGCCTTCATGGTTTTAACCTTGAACTTTCCCTTAGAGACCATTTTGACATATTTTCCCTACTTCTGTCAGTTGGATTCTATTAAAATTATTTCTTATTCTGGCAATAATTACACAATGAGGTGGATAGTGAAATGAGCCAAAAAAATTATGACAGTTAATTCATGATTTAACGAGGCGACCATGTTGGTTGGGACAGCTTTAAAGCTGTTCATGTTATCTTTTAAAATATTTTAGTGTGCGGAGAAAAAAGAAGATATCTGCAAGGGGGTAATTGCTTTATCATGGCGTCGTAGCTAAAAGTCCACAAAGAAACACCTGTGCTGTATGGATGTTAAATCCTCACACACATGGGTTTCCTAGAGTGAAATCCACACTTTATGAAGCGTTTGAAGTTATTGCCTGGATATTCTGGCAACGACGAGGAGGATTGCTTGTTCTGTGCTGTGCATGGTCGATCTCGTTAAAGTCTTTGGTGCCTCCATGCTGACGGGTGTGGACAGTAGTTGTGAAATTCCCTCAAAAACAGTGGAATGTTTCAGTAGTTTGATTCAGAAATCCTCCATGTTATGCACGTGTGCTCTAACCTGAACAACCCAGAGGAAACGAAGGAGATGAAACAGAAAACAACAGAACAGAGACGCCTGATGTAACCAGCGACATACCATGTAATCACATCTTCAAGTACCTGGACCCGAGGCGTTAACGGGGAGCGGAAAGTACCAGGATGAAAGCCGACTCCAGAGGGCGGCTGGATTACCCAAAAGCAGGTTTCTGAAAGCGCCCCAGTGGATTACCATCAGCCTGCCCACCCTCAGCAGTGTTGCAACACTTTACACAGGGGCACCCACCTTCACCCAGTACGAAACATCACTGTACACCAGGTTACAAAACCCAAATAAGCCCGACATATCATAAAAACACGCACACGCATTTTGATAAAACGTCCACAAGAATTATTGCAACAATCTCTAAAAAATAAACACAAGTACTACAGCCATGTAAAAGAAAATGAAGATAAGTTAAAAAGAGAGAAAAAAAATCACTTCAAATGCAAGTACTATGGCATACCAAGGAGGAGGGCAGAAGGCTTTGACTAGACCACCAGCAGTTCTGATGTGCCCATGTTCATTCAATAGGGCAAATGGTTATTTGTACTATTGGCTAAATAAAATCAAGCAGCAAACACACAAAGCGGCAGCCCTATTGGTTCTCTAAGTGCTCAGGCATCCCCGCCCCGTCGGCATGGCGATATCCGTGGTGTACCGGGATCGAAGACAAATGGACAGCAGTGACGAAAACATCCATAAGGCGCCCCTTCCAGGTGCATGCGCGTCCCGTTTCCCGTCCGCTCTCCCTGCAGCGCCGCCGCTAACGCTGCGCTCGCATCATCAGAGCTCACAAACAATATGTCAGATACTTAGGAGCGCCGCCGCCGCCAGGTGAGGCAGCGCCCGCCGCCAGGTGAGGCAGCGCCCGCCACGGCTCAGTGTAACTATCAACCTGCTCATTGCCAACTTGCAACCATTTTAAGTCCCTTTTAAGATGGAGAGTTCCCCCCGTTCCTGAACGGACCCTACGCTTCCAACCAGCCCCTTTCCTTCACCCCGTTCGGTTTCTCTTCCAAACATCCCTCTGTGCTCTGTCTGTTGAACTACCTCATGGCAACAATCACTTTCTGTCAGGCCCTTCTCTCAGACTAGCTCTTAACCTTGAAAAATACAGGTGCATCTCAAGAAATTAGCATTTGTTGAAGAAAAGAGTGATTTATTTCTGTTAAATGTAATGATTATGACAAAATCAAAGGAAAGATGGCTGACTCATTGACACAGTCAGCCAATAAGAATATTGGTGGAAAGTTGAGTGGAAGGAAAAAGACTGGTTAAAATCATAATCTTTTCAGACTATTTTTTTAAAGTAAATTTGAGATTTATTTGAAAATCAACAACACAGAGTCTGGAGGAAGATATGATACACATTTTAGCTTTTTATAGGTTAGTTTAATTTTCTGACAGGACGTGTTCATGCTACACTACAAATATCTGTTTAATGACTGTTGTACTACTGTGCTAGATTTTCCTTCCACTGAATTTTCCATGAATAAGCTAGAAACAGCTAAATTTCTGCGTTATATTTTACCCTCTTTGTAGTGAATATTCAAAGCAGTTTTCTCTATGATTATGTAAAAAATTTCTTTCTTAAAATTCGGATTTTTTGGTACTTTCTAGTTTTATTAAAGATTCAATTTTGGGTTTCATTTGCTGCAAGCCATAATCATAATTAACAAAAAGAAATTACTGAAATATACAAATTTTCTTTAGGTTTTTTGAACATTTTGTCATAATCTAATTCACTGAGATGCACCAAAAACTCTGTTGTGTCTCAAACTTTATCCTGTAACCTCAAAACAACTGAGCTGACGTCTGTGAATCCGAATCGTGACGCACGTTTTCTCGTGTGATTAGCAGAAAACGAGGAAAACAGCTACAGCTTCACTCTACATCTATCTTTTTATATTTACATGAATTTCCAGAGCGAAGTGTAACATGACTTTATCTCTGACTTTGGTAAGTACCCCAGGCAAATTATCTCATGCACACACAACAATAACAACAAAAAAAACAGCTCAGCGTGATTTCTGCTTTGACATTAATCTTCATCATCTGCGGGACGCTGTGGTTGTGAAACAGCGAGGGCTGAGCCTACACCTGGAAGAAACCTACAAGTGTCCCGATTAAGATGTGAAACCGGGGAAAACGCGTCTCGCTAAGTTTAGCCGTAGTCTCTCGCGGCTTTCGGGACCCGAGCCGAGTAAACTGTGTCGGTAAATCTGTAAGGCACTACGAGGGAACGACGATCGACATCTAAAGACTTGAGGAGGATCCTGTGGAGATGAGCTACACACGCATGGCTGACAGTAGCACACAGACAATCACGTTGTACATGCCTATGTTATTATAACCACTTTGTGCAATCACATTGAAGAAGAAAAAATAACAAATAACTCTATTGGTATCAAGGGAATTAAAAAAGAAATAAAAACAGGTGCATACTGCTACATTCTATACACGGGGCCCAGCTAAGACACCTAGACCAAACTGAAGGTGGAAAAAACAAAGGAAAAATATCTATAAATACACTAAAAGATTTGTTGTCTTCTGTTGGTTAGATTTCCAGTTCCCTCCTCTGCTGGAGGAGGCGGAGTGGGCGGAGTTTCCTCTCTTCGTTTTCACCCCACGCCTCCGCTGATTTGGAAATACTAAGACAGTTCAAGGCCATCAGTATTTTTTTTATCTTTGAAGAGCAGCAGGTTTCCGTATTTCACCAAGTCCCAAAGCTTTTGGGAATTCAAACTTCCAGTCAATATCGCCCACCTGTTCAACAGTCCCAAACATATTTAGGCGGGGGACGGGAGAGGAGAGCGGGGAAACAAATGAAATAAATCCTAAAACATCCGCTGTCCTCAAAACTTCCCCCAAAAAACTAACGAGACGTTGCTTCTTTCGTAAAGGAAAGCAAAGGGAAGGGAAACAAAAGCGGAACTGGCCCTTTTCTGGGGGGAAAATGGTCAAAAGAAGAAAAACAGTCGCCATCTTTTTTCTCTTCTCCAGAGGATCTGAGTCACGTTTCCTTCTGTTCAGTCATTCCTTCTTCAAGTTACACATGACAGCTTCATGAGGGTTGCATGTTCCTCTGTCTCTGTTCATGTCTGAGGTCGAGGAGAGGATGGGATGGAGGATGAACACTGCAAAAACACAAAATCTCACCAAGACTTTTGATCCACTTACTGGTGCACATATCTTAGTAGACCTGAAATAGGGCAAAACTAACTTAAATGTAATTTTTCAGCAAGATATGGGAGCTTAATTTCTTAATTTTATTTAAAAAGTACTAGTTATATGCAATTATCTGACAGTGGAAAAAATACTTTTCTCATATTGTAATTTATATTACAGGGAAAGTGTCTTGTTCCCCTGGCAGATTATTTGAATTATATCTTCATTTTCATCAATATTAACCAGAGCTTACTTACAAAAATATTTACTTTTTGTAAATTTTACTCTTACTTGAGTAAAATTTCTGGATACCCAGTGTGATTAACTTCACTAAATGAATAACAACTAATAATTCACCAGACAAATATTGGCAGTTTTTGTTAAGTTATGTACTGAAAGGAACTGATTTAGAAAAAAATATTTATTTTTCCTGTTTTTGTTACTTTTTAATAATTAGTTATATGAATTATTTTCATTTTGGTCTTTAAAATACCTACAATTCCACATAACTTTAGTGGTCTGATGTTGTAATTTTGAAATATTAAATGACTGATGTAGCTTTCCAAATACTTTTTTACTCTTACTTGAGTAATTTCTTGGACGGCTACTTTTGACTTTTACTGGAATAAAAATTTGTTGAAGTGGTGCTGCTCTTACTTGAGTACTTGGACACTCTATCTACCAGTAATCTCACATCAATAATATTAATTAATTACTGAACAAGCTCCTATTTCTTGCTGAAAAGTTACTTGTAAGTTTTGTATTATTTCAAGGGAGCTGTATATTTGCATCAGAAACTAGACTAAAAATACGTGGCGAGGTTTTGTGTTTTTGCAGTGCAGGAAGCAGCATCGCTGGGTCGGGGGTCGGGCCCCTTCAGTGTCAGTCCGGCTCGTCTCTAGAGGTAAGGATACTGGTTGACCTTGGTGGGGCTCAGTGGGTATCCAGTGTAGACAGTGGAGGCGGGTGAGGTGCTGATGTAGGCCTGGTGGGCGAACTGGGCCTGGTACTGGCTGTGGTGCATTGTGGGCGACGGCAGGACGCGGTGGCTCACGCTGACCGGGACCTGGTGGACGATGCTGGGGGGGTAGCTCCCGTGCTGGACGGCGTGGCGCGCCGAGCCCTGCGACGCCACCAGGTGGGCCACGGTGCCGGTGGAGCCCAGGGCGGCGGGGGCCGTGTAGGTGTACAGGTGGGGCTGGCTGGGCAGGTGGGTGGCGGCCAGGTGTGGATGGACGCCGCCCGTGTGGGAGGGGCTGTTGTGATGGAAGGAATACGGGGCTTGAGCTGCGATGTTGGGGGTGATGTAGGCTTGCTGCCGGCGGTGTCCTGCGTTTCGCTCGGCCACCATGTGCTGCTGAGCCTGAAAGAACAGACAAACCCACAGAGTTCAGTCCTATTATACTTCCTTCAACAGGTTAGGATAGAGCTATGGTCTATACAAAACATGCTCATTACATGTTTCACACAAAATCATTCTTAGATAATGAGATTTTAGTCTGATCATTTCTGAGCTCCTGTACGAGCTGCTTTAGGGTCTCTGTCCCTCCAAATGCAAATAAGCTGCTGCTGGCCACGCCTCATAACAACATTTACACTCGCACAGGAAAATAGCTGCAAACAGATGCACAGCTTTACAAACACAGATCTTTGAAAAGCAGAAGTGGAGCCTCCTGCACAAAAAAAACCAAAAACATGGCTGCAGCATGTAGTTTCTGGATGGCAAGTAAACAACAAAACACTTGTCTTTTCCAGCAGCCATTGTACAGTGCATACAGCAGTAAAATGAGCTGACCAAACAAGCTGGAGCTCTTCTTGGGTTGCTAGGTAACGGCGCAATTATATTGGTGTTAAGTCAGGCAAAAAGCCCTGAACATTTCACATGTTGAAGGTAGAAGTATTTTTTTTATCTCTAGATGCATCCTTTGCTACAAATAATCAAACGTTCACTAAAGGAATGTATATTTAATTATTTCATTTTAGGCAATAAAATACTTATTATATGTATTTTTTAACTGTATTATTTGTTTATTTGCATTTTTAATGCATTTCTAATTTTGTATAAAATATTAGAAATGAAAAATCTGTAGAATGTGGAATTTTTTTCTCTCTGATTGATAGTTAGAATAATTGACAATGATAAAACTAACTGACCAAATGTTCTGGAGCTCTGCTTTGGTTGCTAGGTGACGGGTAGCATCTGCTGATTTGTGACGTTACATTCGGAAAGTTTTTGAAACGGCTCATTTTCCAAACACAAAAAAACGTGACCTTATTGCCAAAACTGCTGGGTGATTAATTTTTTTTTAATTTGTATTTTTTTAAGTGTTTGGGCTGCTTTCAGAAGCTGTAGAAACCAAAATGGAAGCCCAAAAATGAGCAAAGTGTGAATTTTGCATAATACGTGCCATGTAAATATTGCCATGATGGAGCATAACATCGTATTGATCAGTTACATTGATTGTTTGCTGCGTACTGTACCTGGCTGAGATTGAGTGGCTGCTGCTGAAGCGGGTGTGGTCCTGAGCGCTGCTGTCGATAGGCCACGCCCCCTGCCACGCCGCCTGGTATGTGATTATTGCCCAATGTCACTCCATTGGAGGATTTAAACTTGTAAGCTATATTCTGATGATTCAGTCCATCTGTTCAGTAGAAAAATAAATAAATCTGTTCACCTGCAAAGCAGCAACTTTTACCTTTATCTGAATTATTAAAGCGGCGTTTACCTGGCATCAGCCGCTCACATTCGCTGGGCACCTCACTGTTCTGTGTCTTGAGCGGAGGGAAGATGATTGTGCGAGGGTTCCCATTGTTGTAGTTGTCCAGGATGGTGGTTTTCGTGTCGTAGCTGTTGTTGTTGTTGTGGTTGTGGGGTCTTGACTCCAGGCTGTAGGGGCTGTTGTGGCTGGAGCAGTCTGACTCTGGGGAATCATGGACCGTCACACAGCTGATGACGTTCTTTCTGTGCTTGGAAGATGAGCTGCAGAAAACAGACAAAGAGTTAGGAGGAGTGTTTAACATATTTCAATTCTCAATTTGTTCCCACTCTTTAAAATAGGAAAGAAAGAGAGCAGGCGACCTTTCATATTGCTCTGAGTCGCTATGAACTTTTAATTATTTTGGCTAATTTTAGTTTATGACAGATCACAATACAATCCATTTTATTTATGGTTCTCCTTGTGTGTGGTTTTTATTTCTGTTATAATTGTTGTTTTTATTTGTTGCATCTTATTTTGGATATTTTAATCATCTTCTAATTCCAGTGTTATGGGTTCTTTACTAAATTAAAGTTGATTGGTGTTTAAGAGGGCCATAATCAACATATTACTTGAAAATGGTTTCAAAACAATAACATTATTGTTTATCACAATAATTACTGAGGCAATTTAATGTCCAACAAAAATTTGTAAAAAAAAAACAAAATAATAATTTAAACCTAAAATCCAATCGGTTTTCTTAATTATGTTGCAGTTTCCTGCTGAAGAAAAAACCCGAACCGACCCGTTGTTCTGCTTCTGGTCGTCGTCCTCTGAGTCGCTGCTGATGGTAATGATGCTGACGGCGGGGCTGGGCGTGTCGGGGATGATGATGGTCTGTCTGGGGACATGGTGCTGGTGCTGATGGTCGCGGGTGGTGCTGGAAGCCTGCTCTGCTTCGTTGGCGCCCCACCCTCCTCCAGCGCAGCCCTGCGCCGGTGGGCAGTGGGACGCCGACCCATTCTGTAGCACGGCGCAGCGGGGGGGCGTGTTCTCCTTCACCCGCTTGGATCGCTGCGGCGACAGCACCATCTGGGAGGATGACACCTCGTAGGTCGACACGTTCCTTGGAAAAACAGAGGTGGAGGCGAGAGATCAGGCCACTGATGCTGAAGATTCAGGAGCATTAAAGGGGCAGCACCATGTACTTAGTGCCATTTTATAGAACATTCAAGTAACAGTGTTATCGTCAGTTGTTTTAAAAATTCTGTATATAACAAAAATCACTTAAAAGAAATTATATTTCATAATTTAAAACCTTGAAATTGGGTCTCTGTCTCTTTGAAAACTTCTGCTCTTTCTGAAACTCCGCCTTTAGGAAGTCATCACAACATGGTTCCTCTATTTAACTACCAGCATTGATCTAAGAAGTAGCTCCTCTGATGAGCTCAGCAGATGCCCCGTTTCTACCAGGTGTTTGCTAATTGCTGCTGGCTAGTCTGAAGGAGCAGTGTGGGGTAGTTCGAGGGGCCTCCGTGAGGCAGAAGCTCATAGTTTGGAAACTGCAGGTGTGAGGAGGAGCTACGTCTCGAAGGTGCGGGTAGGTCCAGCCAGGCTTTATGCACAGCTGAATGGTTGCCATGGAGATTAAAGGATTCCTCAAACATGCATGAAAACATCAAGGCAAAAATCCAGGTATGTTTTTAATGAGGGAATAACATCATAACAGGATGTAAAGCTAAAAAAATTGATATTACATAATACTTTAGCCCTATAAATTCATTTAAAAAGACTTCATCAGTAGTTTGCATACCTGGTCGACATCTGGTGCTGTTTGGTCTTTTTGGAAGAGGAGTTGTTATTGGTGGATGACTGCCTCATGACATGAGCCACGCCCACATTGAGAGTCTGGTTTGATGGGAGCGTGACATGACCAGTCAGCAAGGCTGGCTGCTGCATGATGGGATTATAATGGCTCCCATGAGGATGGGAATTCCTGCAGAATGACACAAATGATGCACATTCATCTCAATCAACTAGAATACTATTTGAAAGTTGTTTCATTTTAAGAAGCGAAACAAACATGCATACATTAATTCAACATCATTAGTGATAGGTACACTTTTGCTAATCTGCAAATGCACAAACAGTGGAGCTACACTTTAGCTTAGCGCTTTGTGCTAACATGTGGCTTCCCCTAAATAAACTTTTCTGGATAAATTCATTCTAAAGCACTAATTTACTTGACTGTATTGTAAGCTTCCACTTGAGTAAAGTTTGATATCTGTTGAAGTTCTGGTTAATGACCATTAAGAGCTAAGAAGAAAGATTTGCTGTTGTGTGTTGTTGGCGGTAACGTTAGCTAACTCATTAGCTAACTCATTAGCTATGTTGAAGCCTTGTTTACAAGATGAGCTCAGTTGCAGCTCATGTCATGGATACATCTGTGACTACCACACTTTTTCTTTCCACTAATCCTTCCATTAACACACTTCTTTTTATGAATGATTGTCTGTGGCCTTGTTTTATTTATTTCTGATTTTTTATTGGATGTAATGTAATCTTTTGGTTTTCTTAAGCTGTAAACCATAATTGTTAAAATTACCATATGAAATCTATACGAGTTAAAAAATTTTAACTGAACTGATAAAATATATTTACTTTTTCAATTATATTTTATTTTATTCAGATGCATGTCAAGAATCTGCAGAAAAAGTATCAGATAGATCTGCAAAAAAATTTATATAAATCAGTAAACATTGGCAGGAACACAGTATTTCACAGTGAAGCCAGTAGGTGGCAGCGGCTCTCTTTTCTGGAGAGGCTAAAAAAACGAGAGGAGAGCAGAGAGGGAGGGCAGAGGAGCTGACACCAGCAGCTGTGGAGCGATAGCTCTGCAGAGGAAGTGCGACACTTTCCTGATCTTCTCTCTGAGGACTACAGAGCTGCGACTGGACAGGAGATGAAGGAGTGGCAGGGCGGGGGCTGACTTCCCACAGACGGGCAGCCCTGAATGGATCCAATCGCCCCGACAACCTCCCATGCATGCACATTATATATCTGTACATATATGTCCCTCTGTCCCGCTTCCATCTAGCCTCCCATTCATCAATTAACTTCAGTGACAGGCTGCACTCTGCCTATAGATACAGCATATCCTCTATTTCTCTGAGGTCAACCTGCTGGTGTTCCAGCACATGATCTCATCTGAAGATAAAGTTACTAAAGAAGCAAAGATTCCTGAGTTAATGGATCAGTTTGGAAATAAAAACAACACAAATGAACTAAAGAAAGACAGTTTCAATTCACATATTATATCATTCATTAAGATTATTAATAATGTCTTGTGGCAGTATTCTACATTCTGCAGCAGAGACAAAGTGAACTGAAATACAGCAACATTTTATGATTTCAAGTCTCCTTCTCACACAACCTGCACACAAAACACCAATTCAACAAAAAAGTCCCCAATTTAAAAAACATTGTTTAATGCAGAGGTTCCCAAACTGTGGGGTGCGCCCCCTAATGGGGGCGCCGTGTCATTGCAGGGGGGGGGCGGGAAGCCGTCTGGATGAAAAAAAAACAAAACAAAACATGAACACTGTATGCGCTGGGTTTTTACCTTAGAATGGCCAACTCTCTGTTATTCCTATGTCAATTTGATACAGTCGAGGCTTCCACACTTCCCATATCTGTGTCCTCTGTCACTTTTATCAGCAGTTAAAACTGTTTAATCCGTTGTTAACATGTTGTAACCTGTTTTTCCGAGCCGCCTTTAAACGCAACATGAGCGCTACGACGCTCGCGCTGGGTTTCCACCTGTGAAGGAGACCTGCTGCTGCTGGGCGGAGCTACGTAGGTTTGTGTTAGAATCACGGCAACAAACCAGCAAAACGCAAAGAACTTTTCACAGTTTTTCCCTCCAAACTAACCGACTTAGGTGAGTAAAGCTGCTGGATGCAAGTAATGTTAGCTAAAAGATGACTAGCTAATATCAATACAGAACCTTAAGCTTAGCAAGTACCTTGTAGGCTACCGATGTTGGTGTCTATTTTCAGCTACGTACATTAATTTTGCCCCCCAAAAAAGTCGATGCAACTGTAAATAACGTTTACAAAATTAGTTTTTAAATTAAATGTCAGTTTATTATAAAACACTGCAGTTTGAAAATCAAGAATGTTCAAGGAATTTAGACGGATATCAAGAACTTTCCAAACCTTGAGAACACCTCATTGAAATTCAAGTATTTTCAATCACCTGCATGGACCATGTAGAAACTACTGAAGTGTTTACCTCCAGTTGGCGAGAGTCTGTGTGCTGCCCATGGAGTCTGGGATGACGGCGGCGTGCTGGACGGAGGTGTGGGTGAGCTGCTGCCACGCTGGAGGCAGCAGGATCTGCTGGGTGCCGCTGGGCCAGGCCTGCTGCAGAGACAGAACCCGGGTCAGGCCAACGATTTTAAGGTCACAACAAGGAGACAGAAAACTGAAAACTGGCCAGGTAATATACAAAGTGCAGAGAGAGAGATCCTTTTAGTAAAAAATTCAATGTATTTTACTGGCATTTGAAGTAATGCTAACACATAGCAATGCATAATGTTTTACAGTAAACTAATCCTAGCATTAAACATGTCTTATTACTGGGCATTTGATACAAATACACACAAAGTATTTATTTTACACATAGGTTTGAATAATTATTCCACTGCTACAAACAAACTGTTTGTCAGAGGTGATGGAAAGAGGGATGGAGGTAAATCCAGATCAATCCGAGAGGAAAACCTGCTAGGGCTGCTGGACCACGATCCTAAATATAAAGCCAGAGATGATATGGGATGGCTTCCATCCTAGAATGGCCTAGTCAAAGTCCTGACATTAATACAATAAAGAATCTGGGACTGGGACAAAACCTGAAAACTTAAGTTCACAGATGTTCTCCAATCCAAAAGAAGGAAATCTAAAATTATGTGAAGCGTCGCCTGAACATCAACAGGCAGGAGCAAAAATCTGACCATTTTTATGTTTTATGTTGTTCAGCTGAAATATTCTCAATAATGTAGCATGAGAAAATGGTGGTTTCTTTTCAAAAAGTGGTAACATTAAACTCCAACTAGCGTAGCTAGAGGGCAAATATCTGATGAAGTTTGTCAATTTGAGGGAAACATCTGTCAAAGGAGAGCGCAGGGCTGGACCTAATAAAGATACCTCAGATCCTTTTTTGAGTGTGTGTGTGTGTGTGTGTGTGTGTGTGTGTGTGTGTGTGTGTGTGTGTGTGTGCGTGCGTGCGAACATGAGCAGCTGAGTGTGTGATGCTTGCCTGTGATTATGTGTGTGATGTGTGTCAAATCAACCAGCGCTCTAATTAGATTCCTACCTCTCTTCAGGTTGCTCTGAAAGAGCCTTCTTTGAATTTCTTATGCAGAAGCAGAGACCTAGCAGGCGTAATCTGCCTGCAGATGTGCCATGTGTGTCTGAACACGCCTGTGTGTGTGTGTGTGTGTGTGTGTGTGTGTGTGTGTGTGTGTGTGTGTGTGTGTGTGTGTGTGTGTGTGTGTGTGTGTGTGTAGCCCTAGCGGTTTAATGCAGCTCTATTGATTAGCACTTTAATGTCAGGGCTAATGAATTGTTCCTTTAATACCGTTTATGCATCTATTTACAACACCATCAGTATGTGTTGCAGAAATGTCTTCAGCACTTTTTCTGCTTTGTAGTCACAGCTACATGCTTCAGATCAACTACTTTCACTTTAAGACAACCTAAGTAAACACAGAATGATGATTTCATTCATTTAGGGAAAAACATCCATCCAAGCCAACTAACACCTTGTAAAATCACTTATTAACCAGGATTACCCACTTTTTTGGTTCAATTTCTCATCTCAAAAAACTAATAAAAAAGCAGCAGTTGGATGCCAATAAGTTGGCAAAAAGAAGAAAAATGGCTTTGAAAAACAAAGCACAGCCATCGCAGTGGCAGAGTGATGGTCTGGGGCTTGAAGAGGATTGATTCTGAAGGACTCACATGTTCTTTTCAATTACAAGAAAGTCTTGAAGGAGAAAGTTCAGCTATCAGTTTGAGACTGCAAGTCCAACACGGAACAACTCAAAATCTACAAATATCTCTCCACGAGAATGTCAAGTTATCAGAATCCGTGGTGTTAGCTGTTGGTGCACAACCAGATGTCTACTCTATTTCATTAACTGACAGCTTGGAGTAGACATCAGTTTATATTTACTCAGGTTATCTTTTGTCTGACTTGTTGGGTGATATTGCTTTTATCTATTTCTAATGGAAAGGCAGATTGTGTTTCCAGGCAGAGAGGACAATCCGCCAGTGTGATTGGACCCTTTAACTCTTCCATTTGGAGCAGAACCTCAATCTGACCAATGTCTCAGATTTAGAGGTTCTGATTCTCATTGTTTGATTTTGATGATATGAAATATTTGATCATAACAAAAAAGAAGAATCTGAAACAGACGAACCCTGTAAGGAGGTAAAACACTTCTGTCAGGCCGTGTTTCTGTACTGCAATGTTTGCATGTGATTGGTTTGTTTTTGTGTGTGAGGCAGGTTGCACAGAGCTGAAGGTTGGGGGTGGAGTTGGTGCAACATGGCTGCTTTGTCTCAACCATAATGACTGATATCTCTAATGGAACATTCTGGAGATGTTCTTTACATCCCGACCACATCCAGGCCCTTTTATCAGCGGCCCATTACCAGACTGTAATACGTCCAGCCCGTCTCCTGCTCGCTCTATCTCCATTCCTGCCACTCTGCATGCCTTTCTCACGCGCTGTCTGCGTTGTGTAACTGGCTCGTCTGCCCTGAAATGGTAACCCAGTTAAGAGGTTGTTTTCTTTCTCCTCAGAGCCCACCATCACCATCACCATCAGCGGCCCACCGCCTCCCACCGCGACCCGGGCTGCCTGGGAGAAACCCTTTGTCACCTCAGGCCTTTCAAAGCCCCGGCTCTCACTCCCCAATTGTTTCCACATTTTCTGCATTCCTGCTCCAGATAAAGGTCCCGCTGGTTTCCCTGCTCCCGGCTCAGAGCCGCTCACCCCCCGACCTTCGCTGCCTTCTCTCTCCGTTTCTGCACAGCCAGGTGCTTGAGACCAACCTTGGCTTGGCTCAAGGTGGGCAAAGAGTCCGTGGGTAACAGTAAACAAGCAAGAGGCGAGCTCAGACCTCCCACTGCAGAGGAATAAACACACTCACCACATACCCAGTTATTAGGTGTTCTGCTCACTGGCCTGTAAAAGCCATCTGCTTCAGTTAACTACTGCCTGTCTTTGTTTAACATGTGTGCAGACAGAGGTGACAAGGAACACCTGCAGGGCACAGAGGAACAACATCACTGCAACATTAGACTGTTTTTTTCTCAATTTGAATCATTATTTGGTTGGATCTGACAACAGAATATCAGGGCCACAGTACAAAAAATTTAAAAATGTATACTTACAAGAATAAAGCCGTAGAATTATGAGAATAAACTTGTACGGAAAAACGTTGCAATAATGCAAGAATAAAGCCATGTGAGAATAAAATCATAGTATTATGTGAATAGTTACGATACTACAGGAAGAAAGTCATAATAGTTTGAGAATAAAGTCATAGCAAGACTTTATTCTCATAATATGACTTTTTTGTTATTTTATCAACTTTATTCTTGTAATTTTATTATTTTATTCTCTTAGTGAGGCCGTATCAGCCCGTCGTCGGACTGGTTGCTGAAAGCGTTGCTGACTTTTTGCTGCCTCACCCCAGCTTCTCCCTGACCTCTGGAGGTCCTGGGAGGCCTGTAATTTGGAGCGCCTGACTTGGAAGCAGCCATGGAGCTAATCACCATTTGGTATCTGACAGATTAGCTCACCGTAGAAAAACACGCATGTGCACAGGCGAGCGCACGCAGCTCTGCTCCTCGCATGCCTGCCTACTGGATGATTAACTAGAGATAAGGGAACGATTTAAACTCCCGGGATTCTCAGGGATATTTAAAGCCTGCATGGAAATTTCCATAGGGAGAAAGACGCGGAGCGGCGATGGAAGACACTGGCAGTGTTTCTGCAGCGGGAGCAGCTGAAACTTCAGGACCTTTCCAGAGTGAGGAGTGAGAGCAGAGGGGCCGATGGCCTGATCGCACTCAGGAAGAAGCAGCTGCCGGCAGGGGCCGCGTTTTCCTCCCCCAACCAGAGATACCACTGAGGGATTGTGGGAAAAAAGGAACCCAACGACTGAACGCAACTGAATGTCATGAAGCTAACTTATCAAGCTTTATCTGCTAAGATGATACAAAAAATGTATGTTTATTTCAAAATTAGATCATATTCAACATCTTCTGTTTCAAACACTTCTCTTGATGCCATAATACTTTTGTTTTTTTGTTTATTTATTAACATTAGTTTCCACCACAGTAGAAAGATGATCTTCCTGGGGTCCAATTGCTAAAACCCAAATAATGTTCATGCAACACATAAGATCATTTGAACATCAACATATAATATCATAAATTTAGTCAGACATTATACACACTACTATACGATTAAATAAAAATAACATTTAAAATAACATTGTTTTTATGTGATTTATTCCATTCCTGAATAGCTCTCAGTACAACAGATTATTAAAATGTTTATAAGTTTGTATTTTTTAACAATGTTTATCTAATGAAATCTTGGAACCCAGTAAGTCCTAAAAAACTCATAACGCCTCATTTCATAGTTTTTCTTATTCAAATGCTTAAACTTTTCGAAATTATGTTTTGTGCAGCGTTATTAAACTGTGTTATTATGTAGGTTTTCTGCTCTGACGCATCAACCCAATCGACTACGACACTTATCACTACCAGCCTTTAAAAACTGTTATGACCAAAAATCATTTTCTGTTTGTTCCAAAACATATAAAGTCAATCTCAACATTTGCACTTTTAATAAAAATCATGCATCATTTCTTCAATGTGTGTTTTTTTTACAGTCACTGTTCAGTGTAAATATTTGACTGTTTTGTAAAACGGTAAGTCTATGTGTTTATTAATGGGGTGTGATGTTGCATATTTATGTGTTTTAAGAGGAACCTGCTGTAAAACAGTAATTATGCTGAGCCAGGCCAGATTTCTTTTCATCTTTTCCTGTTTAAAAATTAAATAATAAATAAAGTTAAAATGTGGGAATATGCCCCTTACCTGTGTGAGGAGACCAGGTTGGATCTGCAGAGGTTGGGCACCGGGAGCCTGCGTCACTATGGGAACCGCGTTCTCCATCCTGACAGAGTAACTGGTGTGCTTGGAAGGGGATGCCTGCAAACCTGCTCATGAATAAAACACAAGCCAAGAACGTCATAAAAATAGCATGAAAGGCGCTCAGATCAGATCAGAGCTAAAATAACTCAGTTTATGCTTAATGCATTTCTGCTTTGTGTGCTGAAATCATGTAGGTGAATCAAGAGAAAATAAAAGTATTGAAAAAATGGTTTCTTGTATCAAAAAGTTAAGCTCACATATCTATTCACAGAGTGAGATAATTAAAGCATTTATTTCTGTTCATTTTGGTAACCATCTTAAAATGCATAATTCATTTTCTTATCAGATATTCGCACCTTGACTGAAGTCATCCTTGTTTCTTGTAAAAGCTTTCTTTTGACAGTTTTTCCTTCCACTGAACTTCCCATTAATCTTGTCTATAGCACTCTGTGAACTGCCCTAATGGCCTTTCACAGCTTATTCTACTAGTGGATGATGTTAATGGCTTTGCTCTCAGCAGACACTCAAAATTCTGAATTTTCATTTGCTTTTTTTGTTACATTGAGATGTTTCTATAAATATAAAACATAGTTCTGAAATGATGCTTTCATTTATTACTGAAAGAGTAACTTTCCTCTGGTTGAGCTCTGGCATCGTTTAACAGGTAATAAGTCGCTGAGGAGGAGTTTTAGGATCATGAACTGATTTAATTCATCTACATTGGAGGCCTGTTCAAGGCAATTCACAGCTGGATTTAAGTACGGGATTTGACTAGGCTATTTGAAAATCTTTGTCCTGCTTCATGACCCAGATGCACTTAAGTAATCTTGAATATCTTCAGATGTGTTGCTTTCTGAGGTCTTCATTCTTCTGTTTAAATCGTTAAAATAGTTGATTACATTTAATTCGTAAGGTAAGTACATTTTCACATGAAGCCAGGATGGTTAATATACACAACCATCATTTTAAAACAGCTTTTTTCATTTTTGCTCAGATTTTCTTTGCCTTGAAAGATTCAAATGTGACAATAATATTTGAGTTTCCTTTTTGAACACCTGAAATAAATAATCTCCCGTGATATTCTGAAGTTTTGCCATGCTAACGTTAATGTGGTTACCTTGGAATCCCGGCGGGCAGACGATGAGCGCCTGCTGGAAGGGGTCGGGCCGAGCGGCGCAGAGCTGCGGCGCCCCCGGCTGCAGCGGCATGCTCCTCTGGGCCACAGCCGCCATGGAGGCGGCAGAGGGCTGGTAGAGTGCAGATTGGTAGTTTAGTATGGAGACGTCAGGACTGGCAAAGGAAAGGGTGGCATTGTTGGTGGAGGAGGGAGCCAGGTTGGTGGCCTAAAGGAATGGTGGGACCAAAATAAAAGTCATGAGGGTGGAGGTTCTGATGGGAATGACAGGGAGGTGGGATGGAATCAGCTTACAACTGAAACAATCTGGAGAGAAATAATGAAACCCAAAGGAAGAATCTGGGAGCAGGCAGAGCAGAGGAATCTTAAAATATGCAAACCGCTGATTTGATTAATTAGGTGGAGAAAAAGGATGTGAGTGGAAATGCAATCAATGCCACGGTTGCATGAATAATAACTCAATGACACAAAATCCCCTGAAAGTAAATGCAGTTGAATCATTTGAGCTGTTTACCACAGTATCGGTTTTTACTAGAATAAATTGCTTCTGGGTGTTTATTAATATTTACAGCACTGGTCATACATTCTGTTTTGTTGTGGGCTGAAAATATGTCATTTTAATAAATTTTAAAAGAAAGAATCAGTTGCATGTGTTTGCGTATTTGTTTGGATCGACAATGAAAGATCAAAACATTTCACTTGAAATATTTCAAATAATTCACACAAGTGCAAAATGATGGACAAAGGATCAAATCCTTACATGCTTTCATTCAATGTCTCCAATTGCAGCGAAATAAATGTTTAATCATTTAACATAATTCTGCCTGGATCACTGATTTTTTACAAAATCTGTGATTTTTGTGTACAATGAAAATCACTGATTGTGTGTTACTACTGACAAATTTTGGAATATTTGACAAATATTTATTTTTCTTCAAACTTGTGCATCAAATTATTAGCTTTAAAAATCCCTGGAGTTTATATTGATTAATAATAATAATAATAATAATAATAATAATAATAATAATGCACCCGGAAAAAAGGATTGATTGAATTGCATCAGTGAAAAGTCAAAGTGAATGTGATGCTCATGTCCATGATGAGTTCATGTAAAGTTCGGACATAGAGCCAACATGAACCTGACAGAAGCAGAAATGTTTCTTTTTCCCACTGAAATGTGACATGTGATCTTAGAAATCAGCCTAGAGCAAAACTACATCAGCTTTTCACACAAAGTGTCAATCTGTGTGGAAAAGTTAATAAATCACACGTCACAAGGTTCCTGCCTAGTTTCCATCTCGGTTACGATTGACAGAAATACATTTCCAGTCAGCTGTGATGGCATACTTATGTAAATTTGGTAACTTCTGCATGTTTTAAGCATTAGACGTGTGGAACATCTTCTGGGAAACAAACACTTTTAAAAGGAACTTTTTTTCTGTTCAGATGAGGAGTTGTACCATGAGACAACGTCTAATTTTAGCTTTTTGCATTAGGTGTGTAGGAGCAGAGCTTTCATTTTTCATTTGCTCTCTTTAGAGAGTGTGATGAACATTAGGAGGGGAAAACATGATCAATATTTTTCTGTGGCATTCATCAAAAACAGGCACAGAAGGAGCAAAAAACAAGCCAAAAACACTTTCCAGTTTTGCAAATGAGTTGAGAAAAATAAATCAGTAACTTGAGCCTGTTTCGTTGCCCTGAGAGCCAGTTGCAGGAAAGACAGGCAGGAGGAAATGTTGACGCATTTAAATCACAGCAAGACGACATTTTTGTCGCTTATATGAGCTCATTCAGTATAGCTGGCGACAGGGAAGGTAGAGTTGGATTTGTAGCTGTGCACAATCTGGTAAACCTTGTAACCAGAAGCTCTGTGATTCCTGCACAAGCCAAAAGTCAGCAGTTTTGATTCACAGATTGTTGGGGAACAGAGCGGTAAAGCACCACAGGCTCAACGCAGCCAAACGGGAGGAAAGAAGAGAAGACAGACGCGGACTGGAGCGCGAGGAAGCCTGGCGAAGGGATTCTTAAGGCCCTGGAAGCCCAGGGATGCTGGGCAAGCAGGAAGCCCGGCTTGTCGTGTGTGTGATCAGCACTTTGTGACAATCCCACAGGACCGGGCCACAGACAGAAACTCTGGGCAGACAGAAATCCAGGCACCAAGACGGAGAGAGGCTGATAAACTGACAAAAGGAAGAATGGACCTAATGAGAGCAGAAACGGCTCATCTCTGGCAGGGAAGCTGAGGAACTACTGATTTTAAAATACACAGTTTACAACTTTTTAATTGGCTTTTGTTTTAGTAATTCTCAAAAAAATACTCTGATATGTGCTAATTATTAGTCAAGCTCAAATTTGACAATTTAAATTTTAAATAAAGAACGATAAATCAGCTTCTCCAAAAGTATTCATACCCACACTGCAAAAACACAAAATCTTACCAAGTCTATTTCTAGACAAAAAGAACTGGTTCCTCTGCTAGATTATTTCACTTATAACATGGATAAAATGTCCTATTACAAGTGAAATAATTTCACAGTGGAACTTTCATATTAAAGAAATTATTTATTTTATCTAAGCTCCTATATCTTGTTGAAAGTTACCTGTAAGTCAGTTCTGTCTTATTTCAAGAGTTCTAAGATATTAGGAGGGTCATGGCATGGAAAGGTTTGGGAACTCCTGGTCTATCACATAAAATCCCAATAAAACTCACCAAAATGTGTGGCAGAATATTTAAATATGGAAGAGTCATTGTCATAATAAGGACACAACTCATCAGTTCAGCGATCTGCCTCCTTTGACTCTCACCTGGCTGTGCACAGTGTTCAGCTGGTTGTTGAAGGTCATGGTGAGGTTGGTGGAGGTGCTGGGGGCCACATGGGTGATGAAGGGCGTTTTGCTCTGGTTGACTGTGTCGTACATGTTGACACGACGCTTGCAGATCTCCATGTTTTGGAAGCATGACTTTACGCTGCACAGACAGAGCAGGAGTGAGCCCACGTGGGGCACAACAGAGGAAACGGTGCAAACGGCAGTAGAAGGGCGTACTGGGTGCTGTGAGGGTAATCGAGGAGATGCGACATGGTAACGAAGGGGTGGTTGAGTGTTTCGATGGGGGTGATCCTCTTGTCAGCGTCGATAGTCAGCATCTTGGTCAACAGGTCGATGAACTCCCTCCGGTCTGCCTTTTCCGCCAGCATGTCGCTCCCTTCCAGGTCTGATGTCATGTTCACCTGGAAGAAAACAAGGTTTGTTACAGATTTATTCATTGAGAAAAAAATTTGATGCTTTTGTCTCACTGGGAGAGCTTTTTGATTGTTTTGTGATTTGAGGCACATTACATTTTCAGGAAGGAAAAAAATAAAAATAAAAAGGGAGTAAAGAAATGATCCTGAAATCATTTTCTGTTGGGTTTTATATATTTCTTAATCCCATAACCTGGAGGATTTTACTGTATTTGTAGATTATCGGTGATCATGAGAAAGCCAGCTGTGTGATTTGGGATTGTTTTTGAGAAAAAAAAATCTTACTGCATTTGAACTTAATTTTGTTTTCAATTTTCAGTTAATTCAGGAAGAAGAAAAATTCTGATGTTTTTTTATTAATGGTAGTTCTTAAAATCAGTTTTTGTAGGTCAGAAGTTTACAAGATCATCAGAAATCAACTTTAAAATCTGTGATCGGTGCATCTCCAGGTTTGCACACTTCCTCAGAGCATGATTCAGGGCTCTGGGTATCAGAAAAATCTCCACCGCATCATTTTCCCAAGAAGGAAGCTAATAATACACAGAAGGTCTCGTAATTTAAGGAGTGTGTCAGAGCTCAGTGATAACCTTGTTCTGCAGTGGGATTAGAAACATTTGCACTGGTACTCATAGAAGCAGATGAAAAATGTCCCGGGGCCTTCTGCGAGAATTTTATCTCCTCCAAAGACGTAAAAACAAACAAAACGGAGGAACTCAATAAACAGCGCCACTGGCTGTCAGTTTCACACAGGACATCAGTTTGTGAGCAGCTCTGAAAAAGCTGACACGGCATCTTAATGTAAATATGTTCTGAGGGAAATTCTGGGAAGCTGCCTTGAAACATCAAGCTGCTTCAGCCGTAATAAACACAGCGGCCCAGGCTGTGGGTAAATACTTGGCAAGGCAGCCGACTTTCTGCTTTAGCACTTCACACATAAGCAAAGACTGATTCGGTATGTGAGGCACTAATTCTGATTCTGAGCTACTTTTAGTGTCGTGGCGTCTGGTGAGGGACGAAGCGGAGGGGAACAAGGTCAGGATGTAGCCGCTGAGCAGCCTGTCAGGCAGCGGGAGCAGGACCAGGCAGCAGACAGGCAGCCTTGTTTATTGTGACTGCTGTGTGGAGGAAGCAGGCTTGTTTTTCATAAAGACGCAGCGCTTATCTGCGGGTCTGCTCCAGGGTCTATCAGATGTGCTGCCAGTCAACACGGCAAATCTGATTCAAGCCCCTATCTTCATGCAGGCTATTCAGCTTCTGCAGCCATGCCTCTTTCTTTGTCATCTCCGCTGCCTTCGATAAAGGAATAATCTGCGAAATGAGGTGAGAAATAATCACAATGTCCTCTGTAGGGAGATGACTTTGGGGAAATGTGAACAATCAGGTCCAACAGAAGTGATAAATGAACAAAAAAGGAGGGGGAAATGTTCCTACCATCTACTGATTTAACTGAAGAGAGAAGCTAGGCATTTCCAATTCTTTAAAACTGATTAAAAGCCCAAAAACAGCAAAACACCACAGGCAGTCCTGTGTGTGCTGTGGGAGCATTTCTGAAGGAAAGGCAATCAGATGCTGAGCAACAGGATCAACCAGGCTGCGTCTGTCATCATGGCCTGCATGTCGCAGTCCTGCCTTCAGCATCATCCCAAATCATTTTTACACAACCAGGGAAAAACAGAGGCTGAAACTGGTCAATCAATCAATGTATAACGTGATTAATATCACTGGATAATACATCTGGTAGAATATTCAATAATTTCACCGGACCCTGATCCAGAATCGCACAGCATTCTGGGAGATGTAGGCAGAAAAAAGGCTAAAACTGCTCAGCCAGGTTGGTGGCATCAACTAACTCACTCACTGTTTGGTTACCTAGCAACTCACTCTTTGGTTACCTAGCAACTCACTCACTCTTTGGTTACGTTTTAAGTGGGGCTGTCAACATTAATGCGATAAACCTTTTAGATTAATCGCATGTATTAACACGTGTTAATGCTGATTAATCGTATTTTGTGTTTTGACCTAAAAGCCTGTCGCCCATGCAGGGTCACCCAGTTCAAAGCAGCTGTTACACAGCATCGTACTTCGATCAGCAACGCATAATCGCAAACATGAGTGAAAAGATGAGCGAGGAGAGTCAGAACGCTGCGTTAGAGCGCATTAAAAACAACAACAGAAAGATAAAACCCAAGTAAAGCATTTTGTAACAGTCAATTGTTCTTCTACTTTGGAAACAAAATAATTCTTTTAAACCTTCATGAATATAAGAAAATGGAGATGTTTGGTTTGCATGTCGTTTTCCAAAACATGCTTTTCTGTAGTTCAAGCGTATAAAGTTACACATAGTTATTACTCACAGCTCTAGAGTGTGATTAATCTGATTACATTTTTTAAATAGATTAACTAGTTTTAAGTCAATTCTGGTTTTCTGTATAGGATAAGTATCAGCTGATGCTAAACCTCAGATATCTGTATCGTATCGGAAGTGAAAAAAGTGGATCGGTTGATCCTGACTAAAGACTTGTACTGATTTCCTTCCATCAAACACTCAGGCTATTTTGTGTGAGTTTATCAAAGAAGATTCCAATAAAACACATTATTGTTTATGGTTTTAACATGATGAAATGAACCTTTTACAGGGCGGTGTAGTAGAATGAAGACCACGATGCTCCCCTCGCCATCCTGTCACGGTTATCAGTAAGGAAACCGATGGACTGCAGATTACGGCGGATGTTTACAGTATTTCCGGCCTTCCTTCGCTCTCCACCGGACTCCTCCTGCAGTCCTGCATTTACTGTAAGCTGGTGTCTGATTTCCCTTCAATTAGATATACTCATGACTGAAGCCTCCACACATTTCCCACGACTAAAAGGAGGTTCATTATCACTTCCTGGCTCCCCGCCCCTCGGCCTTGCAGGGCCTTCAGCTATATCATCCATTATAAACGGAGGCACAGATGTCCACAGTGCTGAGTTGTTTATGCGGTCAGGACAGTGAGATGGGGTAAAACAGGCCATTTTTACCCCATGTTAGCAGCTCTGAATCTCACCTCCACATGTTTCTTTGGTAAATCGAGTATTGTTGCAACAGAGGAAGACAGGATACAGAGCTGGAAGCACCGAAGATACAGATAACCCAGGGGATATCATGCCAGCACAGGTTGGCTTCATTAAACCGTTTGCCTGGTGCTGTAAACCCAACAATCCCAGGAAATGATACCATCTCGTCCCAGCTGACCACGTTATTCCAGACCGGCCTGACACTGGCCCTGGGCACTACTGAACCTCCGTAATTGTCTCCATCATTTAAGCAGCAACATGTGTCGGGTGTCCGCATGGCTGGTTTTTCCAGGGGCCGCTGTCTGGATGTAATCAAGATGAACATCCACCAACAGAGGAAATCCACCTGCCCAAACCTTTTTATCTTGGAAACGATCATCAGGAGCTCAACCACGGAACGTGACGATGACATTTGAGCCATATTAGTCATCACTGAACCCATTATCTACCAGCAGAATCAGGTAAGGGTGATATATACACAGGTAAACATCACTCAGGTTCTGATCTGTCATGGGGACATGATAGTGAAATCTCCCCAACCCTACACTGCAAAAACACAAAATCTGACCAAGTATTTTTGTCTAATTTCTTGTGCAAATATTTTATTATACTTGAAATAAGACAAAACTAATTTACAAGTAACTTTTCAGAAAGATATATTATCTCTTTTTAAGTGGCCAGACCCACATCATAACACCCCCTCCACCGAGCTTTACACTTGACACAATGCTATCCAGCTATACTCTAAAGAACTAACCATACATGGTTTGTCCCTTAAGTGCAAATTGGCTGAGGTTTAGGATATCAGCAGCATTTAGTGGGTTTGGTTATTACATGCTTACATGAAATACAGATGGGGAACAGCCTCAGCAGCATAAATAAAGAAACAAAGTGAACGCATCAAGGCCTGTTAGCCAGTCGCTGCACATGTTCAGTTTGAATGTCTGTTAGTTATTAGACAGGCGAAGAGCCGTGCGGGAGTTTCAGCAAACAGCTGCTTTCATTTGGCTCTGTAAAACTCCGTGTATCAGTTGAACTCTGCTGCAGCTGGAGATCCGGCCTCAGCAGCGTAAATATTTAAAAGGATTTCATACATTTGATAGATAATTGTCAGGACGCGATGGATCAAACCGGCTCTGGACCTTAACCTGCTTGTGCTGGACGTGAGAGGCAGAGCAGAAGAAAGCAATAGTTCTCTGGTTCGACTTGTTGTGAAGGAAGATTCCTGCTCTGATGGGTTGCCAGATCTGGCTGACAGTTTCCAGCCCAAACACAACATAACGCCGCCCAATTCCACAAAATCAGCTCAATAAAAGTTATTTTAATAGCACCACATGTAGCCATATGTGGTGCTATGACTACATGACTACTACTTAAACAAGATATAAATCTTGTTTAAGGATTTAATTTGAGTTAGATTTTTAGGGTCACGATTCACTTCAGAAATGATCTTTAATTCAGAAACATGTTTTTCTATTTAGAGATTTTGTGTAAATTATGTGAATGACAAGGAGAAATGATAGCGTAAGCAAACAGAACATTTATTTTTAAAAATTCAGTTCCATACCGAATCATATTCCATCAGTTTCATATGTTTGTGCATGAAATTCTGAAATTTAAATTACCACTATCAGGTTAGCTGCGTAGCTTTTCCTTAAATAAAACATCAAAGAATTATTCAAAATATAATTTTACAAACAATTAAGCAGTCTAAAATAGATTTTTGAGCATTTTGAATCGATTCAGAACTCCCAGGACTAGGAATTGATTAAGACTAAGTATTGATTGATTAGGACTCGACTGCTGGAAGACAATAAAACTTTTGGTTTTTTTGGTTGTGTCTTTTTAAGTCATGATGTTGCACTAGGATTTCTACTACACAGTGCCACTTAATTAACCAATTACTAATAATTGATGATTTCACTTTCATTTCAAAGTAAATTAGCTAATAAAATAAAAGTGTGAACACAGCTCTCTGTCAAAAGTTTTGTGCTTTTCTGCCACACGACGTTAACTACTTTCCTCTAAACCTTTCCTAAAAACCAGTCCAAATGTGTTTCTTCCAGCCAAAAGTTCAAAAGCAGCCCAGTTGGACAGAACCTATCCAGTCTGGCAACATTGCGCGGACAGCGTACCTGTGCCATATCATCCAAGCAGTTGAAGATATACTTGCGAGCCTCCTTGGACTTGATCCCCGTCTCAGCCTCGTGGTCTTCCGGAGTCTGCAGGAGACAAGAAGCAGATGTTTGGTAGAAATACCATCAAACTTCTCCCTCTGGAAATATACTATTTACATTTGGCTCATTATAGCCTCTTGTTGTTGATGTGCAGCAGACCTCATCCTGCCCTCTGAGTAACCCAGGGGTAACACACAAATGCCCTGCTAACAGATTGCACACCAACGCCGCAACAATACGCAGGCGACACAGCGAATTTACACTGGAGCACCTGGACAGACACAAACCTGACGGGTATAAACATGCCATCATTACGTTCCAACAGATGCAGATTTACACCGACTGCAGAAATCTCCTGGCTTAACACAACGTATCTTTAATTACAGCCAGCAACGCGCCACAGCTGGCGTTTGGTGGAAACACATGGCGAGGTCGAGTTAAAGCTCAGCCGTCGCTCTTCAAAGAGGAAGGGACAGAGAAACGTTTCAAGGATGCCTTGATTTCACACAAACCAGATGTGGGACAGTCGTAACGAGCTGCAACACTGTGGCAGCTCTGCTCAGCCATGTCATGATGACTTTAATATACTCCGTTCTTCCTGAAATTCATCTTAAAGTTATTTTAAGTTTGCTTGTTCTGCAATTTTCCAGATATAGCAGAAAAAATAAAAAATGAGTAAAATGAGGTGTTTTTAGGGTTTCTTTGGAACAGAAATAAATCCCTTTAGAGCATGTTCTCTTCACATATATATATAGAACTTAAGATTGTCTTGCAAAAGTATTCACACCCTTGCATAAATGACTGAGTTACTCCTCCTGTTTTATCTGCAACTTAAAACCAGTTTTCATCCAAACTTGGCCTGAATTTTCCTCCATCTATCCTCTCATGTTGTGTGATCATCTTCCCTGCATCTGTTAAAGGAAAGCATCCCCACAGGATCATGATGCCACCACTGTACTTCACCAAGGCAACAATGTATTCAGGTTACTTTTCCACTAGATATGGTGTTGTGCATGTAGGTTAGGTAAGATGAGTGTAAAATGTTGTTTAAGAACCTAACCCTGCTTTTGCATGCTATTTCTTCACTACCAAGACATTTACACTGCAAAAACACAACATCTTACTAAGTATTTTTGGTTTATTATCTAGTGCAGGCATCCCAGTACACCTGAAATAGGACAAAACTAACTTATAATAACTTTTCAACAAGAAATCCAAGCTTGTTTTAAGTAAATAACTCATTAATATTGATGAAAATTACTAGCTTCACTGGCAGATTATTTCTCTTATTACAAGACATTTTTTCTAAGTGAAAAAATCAGCCATTGGATTCAATAGTTTTTATCAATACTCAAGAATTATTGACTTAAAGCAAGCTCATATATCTTACTGAAAAGTTTCTTGTAAGTTTGTTTTATTTCAGGTGTATTAAGATATTTGCACAAGAAACTACATTACATTAGATAAAGTTTATTGTTCCCAAAGGGTAAATGACCTTCAGCCAGAAAAGATCAATTGCAGATGAAAAACAAATGTACACTAAAGAAGAACTAGACAAAAATAATTGGTAAGATTTTGTGTTTTTGTTACAACACATCTTTATGTGCTGCAGCTCATCGCAGTCAATATGCACAATGTCTGTGTGACCCCCAGAAGTTCAGATGAAGCTGACGTTGTTTATTGAGTGGCCTAAATGGAGCACAGAGGGGCAGTGAGTGGAGCTCAGAGCAGCGTCAGAGCTCCCACACAAATCCATTTTACCCAACACAACACAACAGAAGCCTCAGTTTAATGCCTCACATGTACGGCAGGAAAAAATAAAAACACACACTTAATTATTCACTTTGTTCTGGGTTTATAGAGCAATATTTGTTTATTTTATTCTTATCTTTTCATTATACATGTTTTGTTTCATCAATCGAAATTAGCACAGGTGGATAGATTACCCAAAAATCATACTCAAGTAAAAAGTATTCGGTTTAAAAGGCTAATAAACTACTGAGTAACTGGTCAGAATCTGATTTAATATTTAAACTGATTACATCAAACAAACAAGAATGCAAAGTTATGTCCACATTCTGGTGTTTTAAAAGCTAAAAACAAAAATTACTAGTAATAAATATCATGACTACAACATAGTAGATTTAGGCAGCACTTTTCCAAATCATAAAACTTGACTTGACACATAAAACTTATCATCTGACACTTCCAGATCTTCATCATACCTCAGACTCAACAGGAAGAAAATAAAATTAAAAAAACAAACATTGTGCACAAACAAGAAGTCTCACCTTAACTTAAACTGTAGGTTTGTCTGTTGTCTGTATTTTATTCTATTTCATTTTTTGTTTTTCTTCATTCAGTGAAGTTACTCACAGGTAAAGTATCCAGAAATTTAAACAGATACTTTATAAAAGTAAAAAGTACGATGTAGTGAAACTACTCCTGAAAGTACATTTCAGCCACAAAGTGATGTAAGAAAATGTATCTAGTTATTTATTTTGTTTTGTACCTTCAGTCTCCAGAGGGGATAGGTGGAATCTGGGTCTCTGTTGAAGAACCTGGTGGTCTTCGTCCCTGCACTCAACAGATACTCTGCTGGAAGACCCTGCGTCTGTGAGATGTACCGAATCTGCAAGACAGAAATGCAAAAAAAAACAAACAAAAAAACACCCAAAATGAAGCAAATGCTTTGAAAGAACTTTGAGGTCTGAGACGGTCACTAGAGCATATAAAAAAAGGGACATGCTTTATGATGAAGGCTTGTTTGAAGGTTTAAAATACATTTACGTAGATAATAACAAATAATGATGGAAATGCCAGAAAGGGCTTAAAAGCAAATTATGCATGAAAGATTTTCTTATGTCAAAAAAGGATAATCAGTCAGATCAGAACATCTGCTGGTAGGAAAGAGCTACACGGCAATGCAGAACAGCAGCTATGCTAGCCTGCAACAATGATCGCATTTTATCTGAATTACCTCATAAAGAACCGACAGCAGCACATAAACAAAAGCAAAAGTTGGGAAAATCAGTTGTTTACTTAAATCTGTGCAAACCAATTGCCTCAAAAGAATCAAAAACTGCAATGTATAAAAACGAGTGAAGCTACGTTGTGCAATTTAAGAATTACAAAGCTAAAGTAACTTGATGAATTTTGTTGAACATAAATTAGCTTTTCTGCCGACAACAACAGCGTTCTGCTTATTAACCCCTTAACATTTTTACCAGAAGTAGCTCACATGATGTGCAGGTCCACCAGGTGTTTGCTAATTGCTGCTGGCTAGTCTGAAGGAGCTCAGTCATGTTTACTTGAAGTCTTTTATTCCAGTGTGTGTGAGGTAATGATGTGTTACCTGGTCGTATTCGGAGGCTCCGGGGTAGAGAGGCCATCCCAGAAACAGCTCAGCTATTACACAGCCCAGCGACCACATGTCTATGGCCTCACAGAACGGCAGGCCCAGGATGATCTCTGGAGCCCTGAGGGAGAACAAAACACACGTGGTCAGAGATCCCACGGCTTTATTCAAAACGCTGCGTATTAGTGGAAAACTCATAAACTCACTGCCAATGAAATGTACATGAAAGCAACGTTATAACTTTTGATAAATCAGCTAAAATCAATTTCTTGGCAGCTCATCTGAGCTGACGGACAGCAGCCTGGAGTCGTACGCAGAGGGAACCGTCAACATGGAGGAGGAATACATGTCAAAATATTTTAACACTCCAAAGCTGATAATGATTAAAACACACAGAAAATAAAAATCACATTCCTGCATATGGACACCAGAGACATTTCAATTAATCTGCAGCGTCGGAAGATTTCTTCCTGAGCTGCTGAGCTGTTAGCATGAAATGCGTTTTAGACAGTTTTATAGGAGACTACTTTCAGATCATTTATAATATAATCAATTTTATCAGTTCAGCTTGGACTTGTGTAAACGCTGGTACTGACACACTTAGATGTGGTCCAGCTTCCAGCACAAAGACACAGAGATTATAAGACCTTCCCTTCATACAAGTCCTCAACTTTAAATCCTTTAAATGATGGAAGAGAAATCGCAAACCACAAAGATAAATTCAGCTGTTTGACGGCAAACAAGACCTACACTGCTTTAAAAAGGCAGTTATTAGAACCACTACATATTGTAGGATTTATTCAATATTTTCATTTTATTTTATTTTATATTACTTAACAAATCACCAATATTGCAAATTGTTGCAGCAGTAGGACTAATTGTTTGTTTTCTGCTTAAAATAAAAGTTTTTATCTTGACAAAAGATTGATGGTCTCATATATTTCAGTCCAGAGCTCTTATTTATTTTGGTTTGTGCTGTCAGAAAGACGAATACACTCACATCTTCGATGACACCCAAAATAACCAGGAGCCCCGTGATTCCTCACACTAAAGTACTTTTAAGAGATTCTCCGCCTGTCATTGCTATAGGAGGGACACTCTTAGTCCAACATTTTCTTCTTCCTGCTCTAGGTGGGATGTCGTCTCTGGGCTCCACAGAAACCTAATCTAGGCTGAATCCACAGAAACCCCTTTCCATTCATCTGTAATATATATTAACAGCATGACACGCGGTTCAAAGGAGCTCAAGGCGGATCTTGGGAAGTTTCAAGTTCGCAATCCTGATTGCCGTGACCATGGTAACTCGCCCCCCACTCCTCAGGACTCGGCGGGCTCTGGCAGGGTTTTGGTCATGGGAAACAGCATGTTATGGGGAGACTTTACAGAGATGTGAAAGAGTTGGAGGTAAATGAATGAAAACACTGCACACAGTTAGAAGAACGTCTCCAACTGCAGCCTGCCAGCAGTGACGGAGGAGTAACAACAGGCCGCGTTTTTATTGGGATATGGCTGAAACATGGAGGCTGCAGGCATTACAAGGACAGATGATTATAAGCTGTAAAAGACAGAAGGAAGCAGAATACACTGTTCCAAAGAGGCAGAGGCACCAATAAAAGGTTAGGGAGAAATGCTTTACAAACTGACAGAAGGTGGTTATTGGGGTCTAAAGGGCAGCAGTGGAGCAGACACCAAAGACAACACTGTGGTAACAGTATCTCAGGGCGCCGTTACACACCGATACAGAGTCAACATCACACACAATGAGCTGGGGCATCAGTCAAAAGGTTCCCCAAGAAGCAGAGAGTGGACTGCCAGGAGGCGATAACGCAAGGAAGACGAGGAGGTTGAGAAAAGGAGACGGGCTGGAGATTCACTGACGACATGGGGACCGATGTAAACGTAGCTGCTGCTGCCGTCATTATATCTGGACATGGCTGTCCAGATATGGACATGTAGCCATGTCCATATCTGAGAAAACGGAGAAATATTTATGTTTTGGCCTGTCGTCCACACAAAAATTTTAATGTTACTAAAAATCATTATTTATAAAAATTTCAACCAAGTTGGAAATTTGAGAAAACTTAGAGACTGTGGCTACTAGCTAAAAGCTACTGGCTGTTGGTTACTTCCTGCTAGCTAAAGTAAATCAACATTTATTGTTTCTCTGTTCAACTTATCAGTTTATTAAGTTACTTAGATTTTTATTAAAGCTACTGTTTAACAACAACATCTCGTCATTTAGCTCCTACAATCTTGATTCTTTCATAGCTGACTACCGTATTTCCAGGCATAATGGAGCCTTCTGTATATCTGGACTTTATATATCAACCATCTTTGTTCAGGTGAACCATGGCACAATTAATTTATTTGAGAAAATTTGTCACCTTTAATTGCTTACAAATGCATTAAAATGCATTACAATAAAATATTCACGATATTAAATGTATAATATTCCTTTACCAGAAAAAAAGTATTTAAGATGCTGAAAAACACAGAAACATTTGAGGTTGAGGTTCTGTTGAGTGTCTGGCCTTTCAGTTCTCTTTACTTATTTTATTGCTTGTTGAAGAAGCTGAAAAAACGGAGACAACAACGCCACATTTGTGACTTTTTGACAATATATTGAGAGCAATATGGTTAGTGTGGTTTATCTAAATCACATTTCTAATATTCAAAACAAACGAAGCATGCATACTCTCTAATTTACAGTGGTAGGTATTTTTCAAAACTCCAATGGATCAAAAAGCTGATTTGATCCATTTATACCTTTGCAAGTACTTCAGTGAAGAAAAATGCAGGGACACTTCTGTTATGAGTCAGATTCCTCTAATAAAGACTTGCAACCGAGAGGAACCTCAGTGTAACCATGTTTTCTCTTTTCTATCTAAAGTGTGATGCTGCTCGAGTGATTTAAAGGCTGAACTCCACAAAATCCACTAAAATAAAGTGAAAGTGATATTTCCATTTCTTGCTGCTCTTTTAAACTGAATCTGAGCATGAATGTCTCGATGCTTGTGGTGACTGGTTTTATTGACTTGGATCGATTGCAGCCTGCGGTTTCTCCAGTTTTACACTATTACTGTGTTTAAGGGTCGTTTTGTTTCCCCTCTTTCTCTGACAGATCAGCAAAACAAAAACAGAGAGGAAGGAAGGGAGAGGGAGTAACCTTGTTGTGCATGACATGAAACCACAAATGCAAAGTTGCCCCCACCAATGCACATCTGCCACTGCCTGCAGAGCACCTTGAAGTTGCTGCTAATGCAGGCCTATCACTGGCATGGATAAGCAATGAAGTGATGAGTGCACACATCTGCTGAGCGTATCACTACTTCTCTGTTCTCCTTTTGCTCTCTACAAGAGCAGCACACAACACCGGACAATTTACACACTTTGGATCATTTCAGCAACGGAACTGGTTAAGTGTAGTTAAATTTACTGTTAATAAATGCTTGGTAGAAGCAGATTGGCTTCTGGAGTTAACAGATACTTCAGTTTGGAGACATAGTTGGGAAAAAGTGCAGTGTTAAAATTTAAGTTTCGTTCGGTGCCAAAGGATAAATCAAATCCACGATAATGTGGTTACAGATACCATCATGCTAAACTCTGCTTAGGTTATATAGATTATATTGTAAGGTATAATCAAATTAACTGTGATGTAAGACAAGAACCAACACATTACGGAGTAAATCTGTTGGTTCTTCATAAGTTTTCACACCCTACCCTAAATAAAAAAAATAAAACTACTGAGAACCTGATATTTAATTATCTCTATAAAACCACAGGCTCCGGCGTTCTGCATTCAATCACCTGATTATCAAACTGATTAACAAAATGAGCTGCAACATTCCCAGCTTAAGTTTTAATATTCATATTGCTCATATTTTAGGTCATCAGAGAAGAAGAAACAAAGAAAGCAGCTTTTGTTGTATTTCTATGGAGCTAATTTAGTCTCAAATGTACCAAGAGTACAAGTAGCGCGTTACATTGATCTGACTCTTGTGTGTTTATTAAAATGTTTATTTTAATGCATTTCTCAGTTTGCAAAGCTTGAGGATGATGTCCTGTTCACATTAAATGTTAAAAGCAGAATTCACTGTAATGTTTAATAAAATTCATTATCAGATCAGAAATTTTGTTCATGCAATTTGAAACAGTAATTTGAATTATTCTAAAGTAAAATAAGTGCAGTAGTTATTTTTATTTGATATTGTGAGTAAAAATAATAGAGAAAAGTGTCCTTTAACTAGGTGAGGGCAGATTTTATGAAATAGTTATTTGGTTTAAATTGCAGCATTAAGTTAAAACTCAATTTAAGATTGAAAACGTCTAACACCACTTCTGTCTTAGATTGAAACGTTTTAAGCTACTTTGGATAATTAACTGAGCTTACTGCACTGTTGGGAATGAAAATGTGATTGGACTGAAATTATTTTTGTGAAATCCCTTGAGATGACATTTGTTGTGAATTGGCGCTATCGAAATAAAACTGAATTGAATTGGGAACCATTGTTCTAGACTATGCATGTCTCATACAACACAGACAGCATGTAAACTAAGGCTAGCCAAAGGCTTTGAATGGTTCTGAATGGGCACCCAGCAGCATGAGAGGGCTCAGTGTTCGGGCTACTGCCTCTGACAGCACCAGGTCCCCACAAAGAGAGGTTGGGACGGGGAGAGAGGGAGCCAGTCTGCGTTTTGACATCCTCCCAGCTGGCCTGGTCATTGATGAGCCTCGATCCCCTTGGGAGACAGAGATGGCACGACTCATGAATGAGGCCTTTCTTCTGCCACCCCAACCCGCCCCAACACCTCGGCCCGCTCGCCCAACCTCACCATCGCATCCCTCCTTAGCCGCCCCTCCGCAAGCAAAACCTCCTTAAACTAGGCCGCCGAGGCCAGGCTGTGGCGCTCCCCTCCCCGCTGCCTATTCCGCCCTCTGCTGAACTTCGCTTGGCTGGCCCAACAGCCCACACACACACACACACACACACACACACACAGCTGACATCACAGGCTGTGTGCATGTCAGGATGTATCCATCAGGCTGACCTTCCCTTTGCATGGCTCCAGAAGGGAGACGGATGGATCCCCAGAACCCAGCAACATTTAAAAAGACATAAATGCACAACGCGGTTATTCCAGTCTCTTGACATTGGTTTGATCTTTCTCTTTTCCATATTTAAAACCTCCATCACTGGCCCTTATACAAACATGATTTATTCAAGAGGCTGGGAGTTGGGGGTACGGGAAAGAAGGAAGGCTCTTCAGGGTAAATAACAAGCTCTGTTATGACAAACTGCAAAAATGGTTCAGGAAGGAGCATTTTTCTGTGATCAGGAGAAAAGACCTTTCCATTAACGTTTCTCCACGTCTCTCCGCCGGTTCCCTTCCTCCCATCCCACGTCTCGCCCTTGCTAATGTAAAAGGCTCCTGGAGGTGCTGTGAATGGCTCCATCCCTCCCTTTGGGTTTCCATCTACATATTCATGCCCCAAAATGTTCCTCCACCACTTCTTTGAAGAAGCACCATAGAGAAACACTCCCAGATATAATGCATGGTGTTGGCCGACTGTGAAATCAATATGCAGAGCCGCATCCCCTGCTGTGCACCTGTGGCCCATCAGAAGTCAGCACAGCCCTACACATGTACTCACAAACATACATCACACCTCCACTGACGCACCTGAACCTATCACTTTGGAAATGGCTGCACACAACCCAGGCCATGCATATGATGATGGGATATAATGAAAGTGTATGCAGCAGCAATGGAGTGCAGGCTGCATTTAGATTTAGAGCTAGTGTTCCAGGTGGCTGAGAGGTGGAAAGAGGAGAGATATGTGGACATGGAAAAAGTTTTTACAGAGTCCTTGAGAAATGTCTCACTCCCCAAGCAGCGGCAACATTCCTGGTACTCAAGGTCTTGAAAAAAAAGGCCTCTCTCTCTCTCTCTCTCTCTCTCTCTCTCTCTCTCTCTCTCTCTCTCTCTCTCGGAGTCTCGTTGTCAGAAGAAGGGACAGAGAAAGCGCTGACAAGGCTGCCACTGTTTCGCCTGTTAAAGTATTAGCATTCCATGTGAGTCTGGCAATACATTACAAGACACAGAACTGGAGAGGAGGGAGGAATTTTTTTGATAAAAAATATGGACAGATCAACTTCAAAAGATGTAGAGACCCAAAGCACGAATAATTACGTGTATGGAAACATTTAAGCTCCTCAAACTGTATGGAAATTCAAATACATCAAAGCATCCTAATGTGAAATATAGCAGCGACCTATGCTGATTCAACACAACCTGGAGTCCAGTTCAGCTCTGCACCCACAGGGAGTAAATTGCAACAGAGAGCTAACAAAGATAGCATTTGCACACTCAAAGGTCCTTTCTGTCTCCCTCGGTCTCTCCATCTCACATTTTACACCTCCCTCCTCTTTGAGGCCTTTTTAGATAATGAAATATTCAGCGGGCAGAGAGCCACCCCGTCACTGAAGCACACATGGAGCCGTGTTGTCGCTGTATGCCACCATCAGTATTAGCATGCCACATTCTCTCACATAGCAAGACTCTTTGCCATTGAACAAAGACTGATTTTATTTTGAACAGCAGCATTTGAAGACATTAAATTTCTGTTAGCCTGCAATGCATTTACTTCTATCGAGTTTCCCCACCTTGGAGGAGAAATTTTTTGCCGTTTCAACTGCAACTACAGCCCATTTGTTCGTTTAGACGTCTCTTTATTGTTCCATCATAGCCTGTTGGTAATTGCCTCTTTCCCCTGGTTATTATTCTCCAGCATGCAGCTGATCCTATCAGTAATACATCTCATTTCCCCCCTTCAACCTGCTGACGGCTCCTGGCACAGCAGTGCCTCCACAGTATACCTCCACCCCTGATTTCTCGGTGCAGGGGTCAAAGGGACAAACCTCCGTCTGCAAGGTAGAGAGACGAGAAGAAATGACAGAAGATGAGGAACAGTGGGATGGAGACGGTGAGGTGGGGAGGGGTTGTAACAATAGAAGATGGATGCTTTCTTCATCAACAGCCACCTATAACACACTTACACACACACACACACACACACACACACACACACACACACACACACACACACACACACACACACGCACACACACACACACGCACACACACACACACACTCTCTGTCCTTCTGCCTCTCTTGTCAAAGGGAAGAGTGCCGAGAAGGATTTGCCATTAGTAAATGATGGGTATTGGTCATACAGTGATGCTGTCACATCAGACAGCCAACGGCGAAGATTTAGGGGATGCCAGGAGGGATCTTCATGTCTCCCTGACCCTATTAGGACAGAGGACTGACAGTCAGACATTATAAGGCCAACCTAGAAGCCTCAATCTCAGGCAACCATCTGAAAATCACACTGAAATAATAATAATTAGAATGATGCAGCCGTGTACTGTTATCTTATCTCTTATCTAATATGTAGTTAACACATTTCAGGTGTTCCAGTCTCTTCCATGGTCACAGTGTATGAAATCAAGCAGACTGATTCTGAAAACATTTTTTTCTGTCTGCTGCTTTAACAGCTGCATCCACACCTTTAATCACAAGATGCAACAGAAAGCATCAGACGCTGTGGTAGAAAACACACACACTGGTTTCTGAGGAGGTTTCTGGCAACTTGATACACAGGTTTGAATTTGGTGGTTGCACTGTGCCAGGTTTGAGGTTTAAGGAGGGAGTATTATGGCGTGGGATTGTTTTTCAGGCGTTGGGTTTGGCTGGTTGACCCAGTGAAAGGAACTCTTGATGCTTCGGGACATGTTGATACTGTGGCGATGGCCCTTTCCTGTTCCAAAATGACTCCTCACAGCACATGAATCTTAGTCCGTTAGGAGATTGGAGTGGAGAACTGGAGACTGACCAGCACAAAACCGTGACCTCACCCAACCAGAGCGCCTCTGGTATCTATTAGAGCAGAGGTTTGCAAAGTGTAGGGTAGCTAGCCGCCTCTCAGAGAGCAAATACAGAACTGCTACTTTATCGCTATTATTTCTGAAAACCTTTTGCTGTTCCTGTACTTGATGTTCAGGATAAACCATTGGGGTTTACCTGCTTTAGCTATGCGTAGCGCCACATGATATGATGCTTCAGTCCAACCCAGGAAAATCTCAACTTTAAATAATCATACTTTTTTATATATATTTTACTTGGCCAAGACTCTGTCTCCTTCCTCACTGTAGCTTTAGGTACTAAAAATATATCAATTTCATCTCTGGCACAGACTTGGTGAAGTTGGCTAAATGTTTGCAGTTACTTTTTCTGCTGTATTTTTCTATCCAATGCTCCCTGGGAAGAATGCTCATTCATATAAACGCCTTGAGAACAATAAGACCTTAACTTTTATAACGCCAGCTGTATTTTAAAGCCGATGTATTAACATTAGGATGCCATAATAGTTCAGGTGTGTTGAGTACTTCAAAGCCACTCAGTCGGGTGAAAGGAATCTGCTTGAGCCCAAACTGATCACCACAGCAAATCTGAGTGCACAACAAAATCAATAAGCTAAGTTACTGTTAGCAGTTGCTCCACTCCATTTGGTTCTGGTATGCAATGAGAGAAAGCAGAAACTGTGAAATATGCTGTTTTCATATCGTATTTGGTGGTGAAACCTTTGATCTAAAGATGGAAGGTGTTTGTAATTACTGGCCTAACCAAACACACTAAAGTGTTTTCTTGACAGTCTCTTTCTGTATCATTTTTAACATGTCTCTTTGAGTGTATCTTGTGCTATGTAGCATTATTACCTCTAACCTGTGTAATTTACCTCCAGCAGTTGCTTTAGTCCAACACAGCTCAGAGCAATACAGAGCCTGAGTGATGGAGGGGGAAGCAGCGGTTTGGTCAAAGTGGTCGACTGCTGGAGCCACCCATACTGGATATGTGATAAAACAACAGACGACAAGCATCTATTTGAAATGTGGCGCCGGAGAACATATAGCTCGGAGCCAGCAGGAAGCCATTATACCACCATAATGACATGTGTCTCCCTGCAGCACACAAACCTACAACCAGGCTGGAACAACACTCAGATTCAATCAGAAAGGCTGATAGGGCCAGAAGAGAAGTAGACATGGGTAGACATTTGCAAGGCTAAATATTTCCTCCTCCTCCACCTCATCCCTAGCATGATGCGCAGACTTACAGTATCTGGTATTTCCCTACCATCCCCCAGTATGCCCGCCCTGTCTTTATCACTCGGATTTGACTACCATCTTCCTTCCTCCCACCAGGTCAGGCAGCATTACCATCTCCTGCCTAATCAGATTCTGCTGTGCGCGACAGGAATTCTCAGCGCCCAAGGCGTCCCTGCTTCACGACAAGCTAACTGGCTGCAGAGAGCTGCAACTAAACCTCGGATCGGTACTCTGGAATAGAGCGGCTCCACGTCTCCTCGACCTGAAAACTGAGGAAAGACCTCCTGGTAGGATTCCCGGGGTTTGGGCCTTCGATCTGCCAGCTTTTCTGCTTTTCTCTGTTTCTGTCAGACCTTGCAGAAAACTGGTGGGATCGACTTACAGGATCTGACCCAGATTGTCACCCAACGTGGTCAGGAATTTGTAATGACTGACCCTTTGGTGGTTCTAACACATGAACATCACACATGCATGCATACACAATGTGTTTCTGGGGTTTCCAGAGTAATGGTGAGACTTCAGGTCAACTCACAAAAGGAATTATTGAACATTTTGAAGATATTGTTTGTCATTTGTATTTTTTTAAGGAAAAAAAGTGGAAGGAAAAACATTTTTTAAAATTGGAAACCAAATCTGGCATAAAACAGATCTGAGATTTTTTTTTATACCAAAAAAAAAATCTATATCGCCTAACTCTACCCTAGATAGAAAACTTTTAAAACTAATTTGAATAATAAACTGAGCTTAATGCATTGTTAAATAGAATCACTGGAATGTATGTATAAATGGACTGAATTGACTTTTGTTTATTTGGGATATTTGAGCTGTCAGACAGTAAATGAGACGACGGTTTTGTTTTTCCTACTTTCATACTAAAGCAGAGATCATTGAAACTAATTGAGAATAACAGAAATAACTCAGGTAACTCAGGTGTTTGTGTCGGTGAGGAAAAGCAGCGCTCGCTCATCTTTCAGAGCAGACATTAATAAGAGCCGTCTCCAAAAACAATAAGCCGTGATGACAGGTCATTAATTTGGCTAGGAAACTGTGCCCAGTTATTTGTAAGTACAGTCGCACGTGATCTCCTTTAAATGACAACATATACCTCTTCTCACTGTCATACAGACGCCGTTAATTTTCTCCCATCGTTCCACAGTCTGGGATAGACATAGAGTCATGCAACACATCATATGCAATAAATTGTTGCTTTTTTTCCCCAAGGAAAGCAATTATTATACAGCAACAATCAATACCATGTTGCTGTTTCATGTAGCAGTGCTTGAGGATTCAATTATTGTGGCCAGAACGACATTATTGCTGCTGCCATGGCCTCAGTGGAGGAGACACCAAGAAAAACTGATTCCATCTATGCAGTGATTTGAAGAAAACTCAGAATTCAATGCTGAATATGGCACTGTGACGTCCAAAAGAAGAAACAAGCACGGACCGTCTTAACAGGAGTTTACAGTTGATCCCAAACCGGCGGGCATTCTGTGGTTTTGTCAAACTGTTTGGACTTTAGAGTCAATTCCTCTTTAGAGAAACAATCAAGAGTCAGAACACAGATTCGGTTATGACAGCTGGAAACTAGAGAACCTCTGCTGATCCAAAACGACACAACGACCCGTCTCTCATTTACCAAAACGGTTTCAATGTTTACTGAGGCTTTTGGGAAAAAAGTAGGGATGAAACAATTAATCGGATTAATCGTTATGAATCGATTATTCAAATAATCATCTACTAATGTAGTAATTATTTCATTAACTGGAGACTCAAAGAAGGTCAATTTGTTGAAAAACATGATACTGAATAGTGATTAAGCCAAAACTGTACTATATATATATATATATATATATATATATATATATATATATATATATATATATATATATATATATATATATATATATATTTTCTTTTTACTTTTAAGAAACTTTTGCGTGTAAATATGTTTTAACCAAAACTCCTCAAGTTTTATCTTTACTCAGTTCAAATTCACTAAATAAATTATATGTTATTGCATTTTAGGCATTACAATGTTTACTTTCTTATTTAAAAGAGGAATTAAATTATTTATTTGCATCCTTTAATGTATTTCAAATATTGTATGAAACAGGTTTAGATGGTTAAATGAAATATCTGTAGAATGTGGCCAGTTTTGATCTGATTAATCATCAGATCAATTACTGATATGATCATTAGCTGCAGGCTAAGAAAAAAGCTGAACTTCTTCTATGGTTTGTATTTCAGTGCATCTGCTACAAACCCGACATCGTTTCAGAAAAAGACCACCATCCGACACGGTGGTGGCAGTGTGATGGTCAGGGCTGGATCTGTCATTCTATGTTAATAATCTTTCAATGTGGGTTAATATGAATAATCATGTAAAAATTCCTCCACAGAAATAATAAAAAAGAAACTCCTCACTAGTTATTGCATCGCTGGTTGGGCCGGTGGGGGAGATAACAAGTTATTAGGTTTAGGAGGCAATTAGTTTTTCACTTTTCCCCTGAATAAATGACAGTCTTCTGTTTGCTCTGGCTGCATTTTGTCTGATATTAAGATGTGTTTTAAGTGTGACAAAAAAGAAATCTGCAAAGAGGCAAATAGTTTTTCACAGCACCTTATTTTAGAAACAGCAGGAATAATTGTTGCGTAGATGAAACCAGTTAAATTACTAAATGTTGGTGTCAGCATCGTGAGAATCTAATCCCAAACGAAGCCTAAGGAAAACAAACATGCTTTCATCTTGGATTGTGTGGACTAAAGACACCTTCACATGCCCCCCTGACAGCTCCATAACTCATAATTGCCTTTTTAACCAGGTGTTTTCCCTCCTTAGCTCATTCTGCCCAGCGGGAGGACCGTCCTCCTGGTGACACACCACAAAGGCATTCTGGCACCCAACGTTTCCTTTTGTTGTGGCATCGGAGTCAGCGGCACGGCAACAAACTGCAGGATGATTCTCATTTTTCTTGACAGGTTTACAATTATTTCAGAGGAGAAATTACAACACACTAAAATTTCCTTTTCTTAAAACTGTAGTTTTCCTCTGATGTTTTCTTCTGGAAAATAACCAGAATGACACGGTGTGAAAAAAGACAGTGCTGACCTCCCAGACACCCTGGAGCAGCCAATCAGATCACTTCTCTCTCACTCATAGATGCGCTATAATTGGCTGGAGGGTGGGAGATATCACTAGTGGGGATTCTGGTGGCGGGAAAGAGGGAGGGAGCGAGAAGCTGGGAGGGGGGAACAAAGGAGCGCTGCTACGCCTCCTCTCTGCACTTTAACCGACCCTTTGCTGGAGACAGGGAGGAAATTTCCAGAACAAAAGTGTGCAGTCGTCCTGAAGGAAGCGGATCTCAGCTGACCGGCGTACCGACCCGTCGCTGGAGGTCGTGGAAGAGTCTGACCTGAGCCGTCAAACAGGAAGCGCTCCGTTTGACGAGCGGTCAGAAAGAACATCGCACAGCCATCAGCTGCACAAATGGATCCGCAAATTACCAGCAGTGGAGAAATTACTACTTTTACCTGTACCTAAGTAAAAGTAGAAATAAACAGATGAAAATGTGCTCTAGTAGAAGAAAACATTCCACGTCAACATTTTCACTTGAGTAAAAGCTTTTAAAAATACTAAAAATATTGAAAGTAAAAGTACTTGTTGAATGTATTACCTAATGCAATGGTTAGTCTATCATTAAATGTAGTTGCTTTATTTTCTTAATGCATCAATGTTGTAGAGTCTGCAGATAATGCTTGTTTTTATTGAGTTTACTCTCAGTGACATTTTCACTGACATCTGAACTCCACTTTATCATCAACTTCACAGTTAAAAACTCTATATTGAACAATACTTTAATTTCCTGACACCATTTTAAAAACTTGTTCTCTTGAACCATTTAACTTGAATAAATCGTTGATTATTTTTAAGCTAAAAAGATAAAAAAAAAACAATGTGATGTGAATGCACTGTAGAATCCAATATATTATAGAAATGTAGTGGAGTAAAAGTCAAAAATACCCACGACTGGATCTACTTAAGTAAAGTACAGATACATGGAAAATGTAATTACGGTAAGTACAGCGAAGTACTACACCCCACCGTCCGTTTTCTTCCGATTAAAAAGACAAACATGCACATCCCCTTTTCCCAGAAGTCACTGCTCACAGCTGGCCTCGCGATCTGCAGCTCCAAGCAGACGCATTCCACATGAAGGGCCCCGGGGGGCCGGCGAGCGCTGCAGCTGGGCACTAAGCTGGGCTGTTCTCTGCCTCTCTGCACACTTTTAAAGGGGACCTATTATGAAAAATTCACAATTTCATAATAGGTAGAAATTCAAACTTCTTTTTGGGTTTCTACTGCTCATTAAAACAACCCAAGCACTTAAAAGAACCTATCAGATTGTATCGGCCGATACCAAACCTCAGATATCGGTACAGGGAGTGAAAAAATCCAGAAACCACTTGCTGTATTCTTACAGATTGTGCAGGAGGCTCTCTTAATGCTTTTCAAAGAGTACAGTTGTACATTTTTGCATCTGTTTGTAGTTATTTTCACGTGCGAGTTAAATGTTGAGGGGAGCGTGGCCAGCAGCGGCTTATTTGGATTTAAAGTGACAGAGACACTAAATCAGCTCAAAATAGTCAGAACTGACCCGACTAAAGTCCAACAATGAAACAAAAAAATCTACTGAACATGATTTGTATCCTATCTTAACTTGTTCAAGGAAGCACAGTAGGTCACCTTAACCATATCTACCGTATGAACTCCCAAAAACCAGAACACTTTCTGCCTTCATTTCCACATCAGAAGCTCTTTGGGTCATCAGCTCAGGTTGAGCTCAGACAGCGAAGTCGAGGGTCGCAGCAACCTTGGATCAGGATGAAAACGAGCAGCTTGACTGGTAATGAGTTACCTCTATATGCCATTACACCTTCATACAGCAGAGAGCTGCGTTCAGGTGTAATAGGACATGCTGGCAAACAGAGTACAGTATCTAATAAGATCTGTGACTGAAGCTGTCTTGTTGCAGGCAAACAGCTACAGCAGCAAGTTTATGAAACCAACTTCATGATGCAATAAATAAATGTATGAGCCAAGTTTGGAGGCCCGCAGAAAGAACACCCTGGTGAGAATATGAGACGAGATCATCAAAACTTCATTTCAGAGGTCTGATGATTTCACGGATCAGATCCTCATAAACTATCAATCACAGGTGAGAAATACTTGACAGGTGGTTTTGTCGGGTCTCTGCCTTGACATTTCTATCATTTCATTAGAGAAATAAGGCAGATTTAATCAGAGGAGCGCCCCGAGATGAAGTTTAGCTCTAAAAAATGAAAACAGAGAATCTGTAATGACGTGTGGTCCTCCTGCTCTCCTCACTGGGCCTCAACAAAGCAAATCAGTTATCTGGAAAAGCTGGATTCACACACCTCACTGACTTTAACTTTCATACATTTTCTCTCATTTCATCTGAAAACTCTACATTTTGTTGGGGTTGATGTCAAAGATCAGCACAAATGGGAGAAGAGCTGTGAAGTTGAGGGAAGAGAAAGAAAGTTTTAACATTTTTTCAGGAATAAAAATCTAAAAATGTTTCATACATTCGCATTCAGCTGCTCAGTCAATACTTAGCAGCATTTCTGGTGCGATCACAAATGAAAGACTCTTCTCTCCATCAGTGTTGCGTTCAGAGACGAGCTGCATGTCAGAATAACATCAATTTGTAATATTATTTGTCTAATATTACAATAAATTTGTCAATTACATTTAAACTGCAAACAAAAGGTTTATTAAACTAGGAGAATATATTATTTGAAATCATGGCTTAAACACTTACAATCAAATATTGATGCAAGACTTCCCTACTGTTGTGATATCAGTGAAATTTAGTTTTATTTTATTTTTTCTATTTTTATTTGATTGAATTTTTTGTCTTTTTTATTCTATTGTATTATCAATTATTTTTATTTCAGTTGATTTCATTTTCAGTTTTATTAATTCAGTTTAGTTTTTATATTTATTTTACTTATTTTCTTTGTAAGATTTTTGTTTTATTATTTATTTTATTTTGCATTGTTTATTTTCTTCTTTCAGTTTCTTTATTTAATTTTTATTACTTGTGTTCTTTTTTATATTTTTGTTTCATCTTAGTTTGATTTTTACTGTTTATTTTATTTTCTGTTGTCGTTTTTTTTCTATTTTAATAAACTTTTTCACTTTTCTAAATTTTACTGATGCTTCAGATTTGACGTATCGTGCAGCTCAACAGAAGATTTTGCCAAATCTTCTTAAAAAAGTCAAAAGTGCTCAAAGCCACTCAGATTGGATGGAGATGATCTCAGCTCAATCCGTTGACTCTGACCAACCGACCCGCCTCTGCTGATGAACTCACCCCAAAGCATGATGCTGCTACCACCATTTTCCACCTAAGGGGTTCTGTATCCAGGGAAATCTGCACACAAAGCTGTGAAGGTTAGTTTTTCTGTCATCTCTGAATGATCAGATGACAGATTAATTTGAGCTCTGGGAGATTTTCAAAGTTTAGTGTGTGTTTATTAGCTTATTTGGTGAATTCTGAAGGAAACTGCCCTGCCTCACTTTTCACATTATTTCTAAAATCCTGATAAATTAGGTTAAAGTTTGTTAAAGATGTGGAATGAAAACGTCTGCACAGCAGAGCGTAAATGTTTCCACATCTACTAATGTCTGTATCTCTGTGTGTGTGTGTGTGCGTGCGTGTGTGTGCGTGCGTGTGTGTGTGTGATTAAATACTAAAGGCCAGGCTGTGTTTCATAATTTCAGTAAATGCCATGCAGTATATCAGTCTAACTGCGTATGTCCGCGCCTGTTTCCATTTCTGTAATAGAGACTGCCCTTCTCCCATCAGCGAGCCCAAATAACACACGCTTGTCTGCACAAATGGGCCCACACACACACACACACACACACACACACACACACACACACACACACACACACACACACACACACACACACACACACACACACACACACACACACACACACACACACACACACACACATACGGCATGTCTGATGAGCTGACACAGAAAACTAGATTTTTTTAAGCAAAAAGAGGAGAAATTTCAGCAGTGGACACTCCTCCAGCTGAAAGTGCATCGCTCTCCTCCAGCAGATCTGTTTATTTCAGACCAGTGACACAAAAGCCACAGCGGCGCGCAGGCAGGCTTATCTCCGCGCATCCCTTAAAACACGGCGCAGCCCCCAAAGAGCTCCCCAGTACTCCACATGCCACTTTCAATTAGTTCCACAAAGAGAGCCTTCTGCTAGCAAAAGGAAGATGGGAGCTCATTACTGAATTCCTCTCTGCTCTGGGCTTTGAAATATAGATCAGGAGGCTATGTTTGACTTCTCGGGTCTTGGATGTGCCAATCGGCGACCACGCCACACCAGTCTGGAGCAGATGAGCACCGAGCGCCGTCTCATGGATTAACCGCTCCTCAGGTTTAACGGTCCCTGCAGCTTACCCTCAATCTCACCATCACCATCGTCTTCCTCTGTTTTTGTCTCCATTTTTCTCGCTCTCTATTTTTAAATAGCCCAGCTCAAAGCCATTAAACACAGGAATGGGAAAATACTGATTCTAATAATCTGATGAGAGCAAAAGAGAGAGATGTGGAGCAGGTATCATGTCACACAGAGGAGCATTAAAGTGGGGGGGGCAGGAGCAACAGCGAATAAGGAGATGCAAATTCATTCAGGTACTCTAATGAAAATAAAGCTTAGCAAAGCAGCAAAGGAGGAGGCTTTTTATGGAAATGAACAGCTGTACAGTAGTTCATTAAGGTTAGTTTAGCACATTCAAATTCACTGATTAAAATATGCTTGAAATATTTGCCAAAATGTGATCAAAGTGAGACAGAAATCAGCAGCATGTCTCAGAAGAGCAGCTCAGTTTAAACAGGAAGAACCACAGAGGTTTGGGGAAAGTATTCACACCCCATCAGGCTTCTTCACCATGCAGATATTCAGATCTGGAGCCGAGTTCATGTTTACTTTGACTGGTTCTTATTATTTATTATTAGAAGGACTTTAACATAAAGAATAATAAAATCACGAATGAAAAGGAGCAGAAATAAGCATAAACTATAATATCTGACCCCTATTCAGCAGGCCATCACACACATATTTCAAACACACACAAATACACACCAGTTTATTCAATGCCACATCGTTTCATCATCAGGATTTTCACATTTCTTTTAAATTAAAAATGAGATTTAGTTTGTTTTATCTCACTCTCAAGATTGTTCCATAAACTGACACCTTTAACTTAAACCCATCTTTCTATTGTCGTTATCCTGAATCTAATTGTTTTTTTTTTTATTTTGGCTTATTGGCTGCTCTGAATGTTTTGTTCTTTCAGCTATTGGTCTTTTTTGCGTCAGTATAGTTCAGTTAGCCATTAACTGATTACTAAATTAGTTGACCATTAGACCTGTCATGATGACAAACTCTGCTGGAAAACAAATTGTTCTATAAGCTATTGCAATAAACAATAATATTGTTGTTTTGAGACCATTTTCAAATGATATAACACATTCTCAAAGATCAATAATCTTTAAAACGAACATTTAACACTGGAAGACATTTTAAATATCCAAAATGAACAAAACAGAACAGTATCTATGCTGCAGACATTAAGTTTATCCCTTCATTTAGCAGCATCCATTAGCGGCGTCCTCAGTGGATCGCCACCAGCTACGTAACAAACAGGCAGTTAATTAGGAGCTGCTGGATGAAGCTATAGAGACTGACCATTAGAGATCAGCCACATGGTACACTTTCATTCAGCACTGGAAAAAAATCCTGTCTGGTTAGGCAATATCTCCCCTGCCAGTCAGTCGCTGTCTGGAGGTACAGACCGGGGTTCAAGTGTCAGCGAGGCCACTGATGGAAAGAGATGGGCGGCGCGGTGGGGGGTGGCTGCATGTATATTACCGAGAAGAGAGGTTATAAGGTTTTGATAGCGCCTGATTCGCTTTCTATGCAAATCACAACAATTGCAGGAAATGCCTGGGCCTTGGCTGCAGTTAATTGCCACAGCAATAACAAAGGAGGGCTTCCTTTGAGCGGAGAGGCAAATTAAACATTAGTTTAGAGTTTTCTTGGAGACCAAGGGATGCTGTAATTACCTAGAAACCAACACATCAGCACTTTGCACGCGACACGTCCCACTCCTGCAGCAAAACAAATGTAGCTCATATTCTGGGAGAGAGGTGTTTTGGGAAAGGGGGGAGGAGGGAAGTAATCAGAAAGGAGGCGGAGGTGGAGAAGGGGACAGAGAGGGATAAGAGCAGGAAAAAAGGGACAGAGATGGAGAGATGCAGGAGGATAATGAGGAGAGAATGATGGTGCAAATCACCTCTGTGCAGCAAATCAGGCATCACAATGGTCACCCGTTATTAGCGTACTGACCCCACCCTGCTCCGGCCTTTCTCCTCCCACATGGGTGAAGAAGACACAAACCAGCCTTACTTCCTGTGGAGCATTTCCCTAAATGTCACATTAGCCCTGAAATAAGAAATGTGCATTTCTTCTCACTTCAAAATACTCCGTTTGATTTATTTGTCAAAGGAAAAAAAAAACTGAATTTCTAGTAAATAATGTAATTATTGTAACAAAATATTAGATTCAAAAATGTTGATTTGCAAAATGACCTCACTCAAAAATGAACTCTCCATGTTCAAAACGTGTGTGAGTCAGATGAATAACACAAATAAAACTTTGCAAACGGAGCACCTTGACATCTAGCTGTGTTTGACCTGAAAGCTCTTCGTTAATGTGGGTCGGCGCGTTAGAGCCTGATCCAGAAAAACAAATAAGAGCTGGGATATGCACCCATGGAAACTCTGGAAGACGTCGTTGGGTCTTTGACCCCCTGGGGGGAGCGAGTCCCTGGCCCAGTCAACATGGGCAACATTGGGCCTTGAGCACAGCGGAGTGTCCTGGATGGCTGGTTCTGGTCTATTCTACTGGTTTGATCTACGTCTCAGGGCAGTGGCACGGCACCCAGCCTGTAACCTAAATGTTCACTGGAAAGGCCCGTCTCTCCCTGCAGCTACAGCCTGGCCTGTATTCCAACCTGAGTGCATCCATCTTTCTTCCTCCCAGTCCACTCGTTCTCTGTTTGTTGTCCTGTCTTTATTTCTTGTTTTTTCCAGGCTGCAGATCTTGATCGCTCTAACACCATGAATCCCATGGACGCATGCGGTCGTACGAACCGCCGATCATGCCCTGGAAATGTAATCAACCGGCACAGCTGGGTGTTTGTTTGTGCATGTATACACAGATGTGCATATAGTGGCGGCCATGCAAACAAACAAAGGGAGTTCCATTCAGCGGCGATAAGAGCCAGCTCTGGTGGCTGTGAGCTCTTGTTGGGATTTATGCTCTGAAAGCAAAGCTTTTGTGTTGTATTAGTCACACAAGGCTGACCCCCGTCTCACACCAGGACATGCACACATATGCACATACACAAATCCCCTCACGTCAGCAGGCCAGACTCATAAAACATTCACTCACTAATCGGCATGAAGTAATTTGGCCTGTTTCTAAACTTTTCTTTACCCCTATTACTCCTCCATGTTCGTTTAATGGAGACTATTTCCAGACATTTAATATCTCTCCTCCATACAAATGTAAGCCACACCAGGGAAAACACAGCTGACCCCTGACCTCAACCACCTGTGAACAGAGAAAACCCACAAAAACACTTTCAACTGCCTATTTTAATAGACCAAACACCAAATGTACTCTAATACACACCAATACGCGTTATGGAAGTAATCTTAGCAGTAGCAGTAATATTTCTGCTCACATGGACTCAGCCAATTAGCACCAAGGAAAATAAAGTTACGTGATGCTCCTGATGCTCAGTTACAACTTTTTGCTGAAATCTGATTTTTTTAAAATAATGCTACTAATTAAATAGAACCACAGTGACCTAGACATCAACCAAGCTGTACTGTTGTAACCAACAGGAAAATTCAACTGCAGAAGCCACCATTTAAACCAAAGAGGGCAGCGCTGAGACAGTTTCAAGCTAAATATTGCATAATTTAAAAACATTAACACAAAAATGTCACAATTTGCACATAAACATAAAGATAAAACTCGTAAGGACCAATTTAGACAAAATGTTAAATTGAGGTTTAGTTACTCTTTAACAACTATGACGCTTGGAAGTGGCAGTAAGTATCATGGCTGCTTTTCAGCATACAGTACGGACAGACTTCCTATATTTAGGATGCATAAATCAAGAAATTGAGATCTTTGTGACAAGAATCTGAAAAAACAACGGTGGATTATACACAATTATCAGAAGAAACTCAGCTAGTTTCAGAGAAAGGAAAAACAGTCAGTTGACGTAAATGTTGATTTTTTTCCCAGCTGTATGTGAACAATTACCTTCATTTGCTGCAGAACTCTTGAGAATATTACTTTAAAGCAAACTAGATCTACATTTATGAAATCTTTTTAAGCAATATAGAAAAGGACACCTGCTAATTTCAAAATCTGGGCATCATGCAAAGGATTAGCGACGTTACGACACAAAGGCAAACTAGACTGCAAGAGGGACAAAGCAATGCTTCTGAGAGCAGCATCAGGGATGGATTGAATTACATCACAGAGCTGCAGTTATGTAAAGTATTAGATCACAGAAAAAGCTAAAATCCTTTTTTAGTTTAACCCAATGCTTCTGATTGTGCTCACGTCTGGTCAGCCAACTTTGCAGAGCTGTAGAATATGTTTTAACTTTTGCATCAGTCTCGATTTTCACTAAATATTTGCTCTGAGAGGCACAAACACAGGGACCCACTGTTGAGCCGGCGCTGGAGGGGGTTTGAGATCCCCGCATCCTCATCTCGAGGAATAAAGAGTATCCCAAAGAGGCAGAGGTACGCGGGGAGGGGGCATCAAAGCTTGTGTGATCCAGAGGTTGTTATTCCAACCCACTGCGGGGCCTCCTGGTCCGTCTCAGGCAGCAGGGAGGAGGAGGAACACTGACCACGTCCCATCTCTGTACGCAACCGTGTTTTAACCCAGCCTCCACCGCCGCCTACATCTGAAACTCTTTCACATTCACTAGCTTTCCACTTTGCATTCTAATAATTTCCATCTGACCGCGTGTGCATGTTTTTGCAGGCGACATGAATAGTCATGAGCTGCACATGCCCTCACTAAAGGACTAATTTAGATCTCCACTGGTCGCTTTTCTTCCCAATAACTGCAGGAAGGGCTTTGCAATTCCTGCCTTCTTGTTGAACTTGTTCTAAACTCCAGCTTAAAAACATTTTTCTCATGATCCTTCCCTCAATCTCTCGCCTCCTGTGTAGTTTAGCAGAAGAAACGAGGAGCCAGCCTCTACTGGACCTTGTTTTCTTCCCTCAGTGGAAAGGCATCTCAACAGGCCGGCTATTGACCACGTCCACCAGGAGAGGGAGCGGGTCAATGTGACTAAAAGCAGGGGACCATTTTGAACCACTTAACTATAATCAGTAAATGCACCGCGGTTGCAATTAGCGCAGGGCCACCCTGAGAGTCTTCGTTTTGCTCACAGCTCTGCCTGCGTTTCATTCTGCTGCACAGCAGCCTTGTAATGCAAATAGCTCCCTTCACATGCAGCTTAACAACTGGGGACAGGAGACATGCACAACTTGTTTCAACAAACTGTTCCACCCTGATATTTAAACGTTCGGCTGGATCAGCAGCTATAGATACAAAGATGCGTTTCCAGTTGGCTTTATGTGCAATGCCTCGTAAAGGTGCCCAACTTCCCTACATTTTGTCACATTACAAACGTTAATGTAGTTTAAATGGGTTTTACGTGATGGAACGACACAGTGGATCATTGTGAAGGGGAAGTGGTTTTACTCATGAATAAAAATCTGAAATGTGGCGTGCCTTTGTATTGAGGCCTCATGTACTGTTGTACTAAAAAAAAGAGAAATTCTTGCCATGTTGCAGTAGCAACTAAAAAGTTAGTTGTGCACCAAACAGCATGACATTTAGCAGAAGCTAATGCTAAAGCACTAATTTCCACCAAGTGTCAGCGACACATAATGAATTAAAACACAGAATATCACCACTTCAGGATGTGATTTTTTGGATCAGACGTTTCACTCATGGCTTCAGTTTTATAGTTGTTAAGCTTTGCTAACTCAATTGCTAATTTTCCCTGCCTGACCACAGTAGTGCTCCAGTGAGAAAACACAGAGCATCAGCAGATTTTAAAATTGTAATGCAATGCATTCTGGGTACAGAATAAATGCATCTTTGTTTAATTAACACCCTGTAAATTAACATTCCTTTATTTGTTGCATACTTGCCATTTGCTTGAAAAACAAGAGAACATGAGATGAAACAGAAATGCTGCTGAAAAAGTCACCCACTTCAAAATAAGAGCATGAATAGTTGACGAACTCTTAGCAGTCAATAACCAAAACTTCAACACAGATGTCAAACTTGATTCAACTGAAAGTTTATAAAACAGCTCAATAAGTTATTGCTTTAAAATTTAACTGGACTAATTAGTTAAATGTTAAAGCGCTAATTGAAAAATTGGCTCTAATTCAAACAACTGCTTTCAGAAATCAAACTAAAAGTTGCAGGTTTTTGGGAAATAAGCATAAGGGAAAAAATCATCTAAACATGAACACATGCAGCAGTTTTGTGTTGCTTTTTCACATAAAATCCCATCCAAATTCTTTTTAAAGGTTTTATTGGCTCTAGTGGCCTTTATTTGATAGTTAATTGACAGGAAAGTGGGTCATGAGAGAGAGGGAAGACATGTGGCAAAGGTTTCCAGGATGGGTATCAAACCTGCGATGGCCACGTCAGGGACTGAGGCCTCCATATGTGGACTGTGCTTAACCCCTGCGCCACCACAGCACAGCCCAGCCCATCCAAATTCATTGCAGTTGATGACTGTAAGGTGTTTTGCCAGACACTGTAATTTGAATTCAAAACCATCATTGTTTTTCAAAAGCAAGAACTTTAAAAAGATTCAGAAAGAAATGATAAGTAAATTTCAAAACAAGCATCGGCTGGAAGGGAAATGCGACAGGTCGCTGGTGTCCTCTCCCATCTACTGATACACTCCTCCAACCATTTATGATTCACTGCACTTAGCCAAGTACTCTCCAGCATTTCCCCTGCTCCTGTGAAGAAAAGGCGAACACAACAGACAGAGGGACACACAAACAAACAGGCGGCCTTTTTAAGTGATGCTGGCATTTCTGCCGAACAGGTGCTGCAGCAGCTATGATTGATTTAAGCAGCAGTGTGTGTTTGCAATTCAAAGAGAGGAGCCGAGCACAAAGAGGCACATACACAAGCTTAAGGAGTCGGTTGAACTCTCTCCTCCCGCAGCAACGGTTGTTTTTGACTTATTCAAGAGCAGCAGAGCTAACTCAGTCAGCAGCACGCGTGTTTGCTGCGCTTGTGGCTGCAGATATCTCCGAGTTGCACACACCTGTTTGCAAACACAAAGCAGGGAACAGTCGAGTTTGACCCCATTTTCCCCTCTAACCACCTGCTTATCCTCTAAAAGCAGGGAAGACAGACACACATTTGCCATTAAGCATGAAACCATTTTTGATGTGTTTATGTTTCCAACAAAAAGAGCTTAAAATATGTCTCTTTTTATCTTTGAAATTAAATGCATCTCGCAGCCCGAGGGCCTGCTGAGTGTTCTCAAACACGCTCATGCATAGCATCGCCTCAAACATGCAGGGATATGGAGCCGTATATACCGATGCTCTTTATGCTCACAGCCAGCTGTGACGGATGACGCTTTGAGATAGACTTTGGTTTGTAGATGTGATGATTGAAATGCCAGTCAGAGCTGCCTGCGGGACGGAGGGAAGGGGAGAGGGACACCTCAGATTGGTGGAGCATAAAGACAAACGGAGAGTTGTTAAAAAAAAAAGATGGGAAAAGGGGGACAAAGGGTAGAGGTCACTAATGTAAGATCCCTGCTGTTGTCTCAGCTGTTCTTTTCAGCGAGCGGAGCAGAAAGACGAGACATTCTGCTCAAACTTAAAGCTTCCTTTGCTTTAATTCGCTCTGATTTTGGGGGGAAAGTCACACCTGAAAACCTCATCTTTGATTGTCATGTGGAGCAGTCGCCATGGTGATGAGTAATGAGAGAAATGGTTTGGGACTTTAACACTGAGGTAGGAAGGGCCAATATTGGCTTTCGTCACAATATTTTGTGGTACTATTCCGATAACGATAAAAGTGACGATAAGAACAATTTATGATTGAGTCCCTTTAATGAGAGAAACAGAGCAGAAGGAGCTGCTATAATTTCTAGCACCACAAAATCACATATTGCTGCTTTTATTACCTCTGAACTTTTCCAGATTTTTCCAAGTTACAAAATCAAAACTCATTGGCAGCTTTTGGAGATTTTATTAGACAGACAAACTCAATAGTGAGAGAAAATTATACATCGTTTTCATATTTTCACAAATAAATGTATGAAAATGTGGGATTCAGTTAATTTCAGCCACTTTTACTTTGATTTCAATAAAAATGTACTGATGCAACAAAATGTTAGATAATAGATGGACGGATGGATGAACGATTGATAGATGATTAGATGGATATTTTTCCATATTTTTCCAGCTTTTCCATTCTACTTTCCATCCTAACATGGAAAGTCGGACGACGCTCCACCTGAAGTCCGCCGGCAGCGGGATCCTCACTTCCTGTTCGCCGCAGCACAGCTGCTAACAGGCTGCACATGAAAGACAATTTCAGTTTCTTTGTGTAACCAGGAGCTCCAGTTGGACCACAGCTCCCAGTGGAACAAAGACGCGGAGGGCCGAGGGGGGGAAAGGTGAAAGAGAGAGGTGGTGGGGGGCGGCAGGGTGTCCGGGCCCACCTGGGCAAACAATGGCAGAGAGATGAGAGCGTGGCTCAAGGGCCGTCCCTGTCCCCAAAGTGCACAGCTGTCGGTGGGGGCTGGAGCGGAGATCAAAACAGCCCCCGCCTGGTTCAGGTGTTGGACCTGCTCGGACCGTTTCTGGAACAAGAGCCTTGGTTTCCATGACAACCGCGGCTCAGAGAGGCTTCTTTTTTAAGCGCTCGAGAAGTGATGCGTGTTAATGTGTCGCATTAATGAAAACAAAACAGACAGAAACTTGTTTTGCTCTAATAAAAGAGGCAAGGACATTTTATGTAAATGCAAAGAGGCAACAGCTACTTTCTATGCTTTACTTCACTTGTTTAAAAAAAATATTAATTTTCTGTTGTTTTTACAAGATTTAATGAGATTTAATTTGTTGGATTTTTAAGCTTCAGCCTTGAATCGTTGCTAAAATCCAACCAATTTAAATAAATTCTACCATTTTTAACAAATATGATGCTAGAAAAGAGTGGATGGCAACTTAAAGTGGATAATTTCTCCTTAATACTGCAAAGCTTAAAAACCATAAAAACAGTCCATCTCCTCAGATGTTGCTGCAAACTGACAGTCAGCTGGCTTAAAATCAGCTTCTTTAGTTTTTCCTGGATTACAAGAAAGAGAAATTCTTCTTTTTGGAGTTGGCGAGCAATGAACAGGAAGTCCGAAGTCCTTAAACCGGACTAATTAACTAATTAAGGTTAAGTTGCAATGAAATGCATCAGATAAGCCCCAACACCTAAGCTAATGGGAAACAAGCAGCATGAAAGCAAAGAAGAATGACCAGAAGACCATAACAAGAGGAACTGACAAAAGACTGAGGAAACCTGGAGCGCTAGTAAGCTAGGAGGGTGATTACGGCCACGATCACCAGCTGGGACTGGTTACAGATAGCCTTCCTATTGACTTCCACTTCCAATCAATTCTCATCTCCCCCCTCAGTGCTCTGTCTGGGATTTCTTCTATTGAGCTTGATTTCTCTGGCAGACTTTCAACCAATCAGCAAACAGAAGGAGGAGTTGTGATTTTCTGCGCTCTTTTTTAAGGTTGCAGTTTTAGAATGGCAGCAGAAAAAAAGCCATTCAGTCTGTGCTGGCCATGCTTCCAAATATTTAACAATCAATGTCGAAACAAGAGAAATGTAGTTGTTTAAAACTTCAACAGAGTCTCTGGACGAAGAAAAACATAGAACAAGGGAAAGGTTTTTACCACACTGAGACAAAAAACAGTAAAAGAAAATAGTTTATTTGTTACAAATGATTAAATTAAGTTTATCCAAATAAATATATTACGTTTATTATGTTGTCATGTTAAACACATTTTTAAAAAGTAAGCTTGACAAACTTAATTTTTTTACATGTAGCAAACGAACTCTTTTTTTCCACTTGGAGTGAATTACAACTGAAGTATTCTAATGAGAAGGACAGAAATACTAGAAAACCATGGCAACCCAGGACAAAAATGACTCAGGATACCAAACCTAAATGTGAACAAAAGAAGAAATAAACAGGAATAGGAAGAAAACAGGAAGTACATAAAACACAAATGGAAACAGGCTATGAAACATTTGAAATACTTATAGGAAGAATCTTCAAACTACATGCTGACTCCCATATGCGACAGCAGTAATTTGTGTCCGGGTAACTGTGGGCCGTTTTTACGTATTCCTACCAAACTCCAAGCATTTATTTTGCAGCCTCCGCTCAGAGTGGGGCCCTGCTGGCGTTTACCTCCATGTTCTAACACTATAATCATCTGTTTCCCCTCAAACCTTTGTAACACGCTGCATAGCAGTTGATCCCACAACAGCATCATGCTGCTTAAGAAACATGGAGCAAGCGAGGACACATCCTTTTAGCCAATCATCCTGTCTCATTCTCACTTATATCAATCAATTTACAGCTGTTTTCTTCCCCTGCCTTCAATTTCATTCCTTGTTTCAGTTTCAGTCTCTCTTTCTGCGTCTCTGTTGCTCTTTTGGTGCCTTGCATCTTGTGCGCTCACCAACCAGCTGAAGTCTGCAGACAATCTGACGCGCCTTGCTCATAAAACACAAGGATTAGGCTTTAAAGCTCACTGGCTAACCACGCAGAGAAACTTTATTATTTTCCAGTGCTACTTTTAATGAAATGTGGCCATGTAGTAGCTTGAAAAATAACAGAAAGTAAACATTTTATGTGCCAGTCTGTCTGTCTGAAGAGAAGGTCCTGCCAAGAGAAGGCTCTTCCCACATTCCTAATGCTAATCCGTTTAATATTTAACCAGGACCCAATACAGGAGTAATTATTTTTCCAAACAAATTAAGCCTAAGGCTGAAACCACAAGCAATCTGATACGCCACAGCAATACATTCTCGTTCTGCCACAAGGTGCTATTAGTCATTTTAAATTATTTATCAAGCTTGGGTGAAATAGGATTTTCTTCAGACCTATTTCATGTCAAGCACTCAACTTCAAAAGAATACAAACAAGCCATCACGTTGCAAAAAGAAAAAAAAAGAAGCAATTTTTATGAAAAGCTCCTCTGGCTCGTTTTCAGAATCCCCCGGAGACGTCTATATGCAAGTCGATAAAGGATTGACGATGCAGACGTAAATTACGTGGAAATGACTTTTTTTCCAGACTTCAGAGCAAAAAGCTCACCAGCACTCAGGAAACTGACTACATCACTCCCTACAAAGAATACACTTTGATTAACTTTTCCAATTAAATGACTCACACAGCCTCAAAAATAAATTCATAATATTTCCAGGTGGAAATATTGACCCTGGACAGGTCATCAGTCCATCACACTCATTAACTCAACTGTTGCGTTTTTGGACAGTGGGAGGAAGCCGGAGTACCCTGAGAGAAACCAGGGAACGCCGATAGATAACGATATCTGAGGTTTAGTGTCGGCCGATACCAGAGAAACAGCTGAAGTGACTTTAAACATTTATTTTTTCAAACATAAATGTACTGAATTACAAATTTACATGAAAACTCTGCACCAGTACAGCTCACTGGGATACACGAATAGCTTCACAAGCTTGGCCAAACTTATAAAACCTCAACCTTAATTTGTTCAGTCAGTGTAACCAGGGGTATGACAGCCAACCTAAAATAGGTAGCAAAGAAACTGAAACTGACTAAAACAGTCAAACATTTACAAATAAACTGCGACAAACCTTCTTTCAAATGGTTCAGAAAGTGCAATTAGGAATAATAAATATGATGTAAAATGAATAATAAAGCACAATGTGCCTCATAGATTGGGCACAAAGTCACTGATACCCGATCTAGAATTTTTTTTCAATGTCGGGACCGATACAGATATTAACATCAGATCGGTTTCTACATGCAGAAAGACCTCAGACCTCTGCTGCTTTTTATTCAATGAAAATAAACTGATATTGTTGCTTTATGACTAAATGAGTGGTGCTAGCAACAGCTTATTCAACTCATCCATCTGAAAAACAGCAACGTTTTTATAGAGCAACAACTGTCACCATATATAGGAGCTATACGCTGCCAGCCACATTTATTGGCCCCTCTGATAAAGCCTGCATAAAAATCCTTGCAATAAATTCTTCTCTCTTTTTATTTCTTTCCTTTTCTGAGTAGCATAATCTCCAAAGAAATCTAAATTTTCATAACTTCTTTTTTTTAATAAAAATAAGACGAATATATTCCTTTCATAGTGTTTTATTTTTAAAGGAAAACAGGAGATTCAATCCCTGCTAGATGACAGATTACCTGTAACGCTGCAGGACTTTAAACTGTTAAAAACAACTGGAACCGTGACGACTGGCTGGACGAGGAGCCAAATACCATCGCCATGACAACCATTTGTTTGGGAGGGATGCTAGGAAAAACTGCGCCTTGGTCAGATCAGACTAAGGTGGAGTCTGAACAGCCGAAGTTTTGGGGTTTAGTGTGAAGTGAAGGATGAATCTGCAGAGCAGCAGAGACCCGCCGGCTTGTCTGCCACAGAATTAGCCAAACTATTTACCAGACATATTTGCACATTAGCAAATTCCTGCAACTGAGAAAACAAACTGTTTTGTTCTGTTGAAGACTTGATGGGAGCTTGCATGGGTCTGTGCACACCAGGCATCCTCTATCACAGTGGCACAAGGTCCAAACGCACACACACACACACGCGCACACACACACGCACGCACGCACGCACACACACGCACGCACGCACGCATGCACGCACGCACACACACACGCACACGCACAGAGCCATGGTTTTGCAAATTGCAGCTCCCTGCCGGGCCTCAGCAGATCACACTCTCTCAGTTTCTCCCCATGCCCTCTGTCTGACTGTTGTCAACGGTCTCAGTTTGTGACTGTCCACATAACGCCACTCTCCCTGTAATTAAACTGCTCTAAATTTAATTTCCTGACCTGCAATAAATTAAGAAACTCAAGGTCCCAAAATGAATCTTTTTGCACCAGGTCTTTATAGGCCTGGCGGCATATTTTCCATCTTGGTGTTAGCTTTTAAATATTCATGTGAGTTGGATGGAGGAGGTGATGAGGGGGTTGGAGGGAAGGTGAGGCGGCGCGCGTTTCGAGGGGGGCTGCCCCCTCTCTGGAGCTCCCTGTGGAGGGACGGCGGGGCATGGAGGAATGATGGAGGTAGGCGATCAGCAGGCAGCCTCATGATTTATTTAGACCCAGGGGCACCTGTGCCAGTCAGCCATCACCCTGCCAACCAGTTGATGCCTGAATCCTACATAAATGAGCTAAACATGTTGTTCAGTGGATAAAATTAATATACAGTCCAATGTAAAACTATTCACACCCTTTTAACTTTCTTTGTCACATTCCAAACATAAACTCAAAGTCTAAAGGTGACCTATTATGCATCCTTTAACAGGTTAGGATAGATCTATGGGCAACACAAAATATGTTCATTACATTTTCTTAACAAAGTAATTCAGAGATAATGAGATTTCAGTCTGCTCAGTTCTGCCTGTTTAGAACTGTTTTATGGTGTCTTGTCACGTGGACATTAAAATTCACACATGAAAATGACTGTAATGATTATACAACTGTACATCTTTGAAAAGCAGAAGTGGAGCCTCCTGCACAACCAACAAAAATGTAGACACTAAAAAACATAAACTTTTGTTTAGGCTGTTTTTAGAAGCAGTAGAAACTCAAATGAAAGTATAAAAACGTGCAAACTGTTCATTTTGAATAATAGTTCCAATTTAACATAGGTAGACAAAAGCCAGTCAGAATAAGCAATAAATCAATTAATCACATGATAAAATGATAACGCTATTGAAAGTTTCCATTCTGATTATTAATATTTTTTGAAGGAAAATTAATTGGTTAGAGCCAAAGCTCATGTGAAGGAATCCGTTTACAGATCTGGTCTTTACGGAACATTGGTAAGAAGAAGATCAGTTTAAAGTTTGCTAATAATTAATGTAGAGATGAAAGAAGGTGTTTTGGTCAGGTGAGGTTTTCAGACGGGACAGGAAGTCTGGTCAGACTTGATTAGTTTGGAGTTGTTTTTAAGTTGTTTTTTTTGTGAAAAATGTTGAAAATTAAGAATAATTTTCCTACAGTTCAAGAGTTTTGAATACTTCAGCTACAAATCACATGTCCTACTAATGATTTTCTGACTTAAATTGAAACAGGAGCTGCATTTCAATGACCTACCAAGCAGCATTATGTAGGAACTCCAGGCAGATAAGTCACTACTGTCTTCTGCCATCATTTCCTAAACACACCACCAAAAGCTTAGGTGAGGAAAAAAAATCCAGTTTCAACTAAGCCGATCAATAGAGAGCGAAGAGATAGCAGCCTTAGTGAGTCTGAGTGGGCAGCGTGCTGCGTTTTATCGAGGCGGCTTCATTTCCCCCAGCCTCATATCCTGCCTAATGTATGGAAATTGAACTGTGACGGAGAACAAAGACAAGCATCCAGAATAAAACAGTGCGTTGAACCTCTTGTCTGAGCGCTAGCAGCGCGCACACCTGTGCAGCCTGTCAGAGTGCAGCGATGGGTCTATCTGTCTCCTGCATGGCAAAGTTCACATCCATCTTAAATAATTCAATCATTTTCATTCAGAATAAATGTGTGCAGCAGAGTTATATATGTCCTGATGCATATGCTTGACTAGCGGCAGTTAATTAGCTTTGCTGCTACATGCCTGCTGCTTGCTGACTGCTCTGTGGAGACACATGGAAGAGCTGCCCAGAGGCAAATCATAAATGAGAAGCAGGTTATTAGGATTTTGTCATGCATACTAAGGTATTATAACTGCCATAAAGAGTGTAACAGTGAATACACAGAGCGATAATTATCGTTTCAGGGGTCTGCCTCTTATTTGCTGCTTCCTGATAGCGATCTATGGCCTTAGCATCTACTGTAAGCAGCAGCCAGACAGCCCCGGACCTCAGCGGTCACAAGCTGCAAATTTATAAAAAAGTAATTATTAAACAAGGTGAAAGTCAGCAGAAAAACTAACAGCGTTCCTGTCAGGCTGAAACTAATGAAAGCTCATCTGGGTTAGGAATTATCTGCCACTGCTTGGGGATGAAAGTGTCTCGTCCCAGGTAGAGGTAAGGAATGCAAAACAAAAACCCATCTGCACATCCACACCTCCAGCCCTCTCTCTGCTCTCATTCCCCCCTTTTCTTTCTTCCCCACTGTTCAATCATGAGAATCTTCTAATAAACAACACCTGCGCTATTAGCGGCGCCGCTGCAGATAAGCCAACCTGTCTCTCAGTCCTTCTCGAAAAATCATTGCTCCTCTTTAGCAACCTGATCCCGCTGTTCTCCTACCTTTCTCCCCCTCCTTGGCACACACACACACACACCCACACACTTTAACGCACGCTTCATAGAACAGTAACTAATAGCAACCTGATTCGCTGAAACACCCCTTGATGTTTGACGGAGTCCGGGTAAATGTGCTGGAACGCCTGTCCTGTCTGTCTGGTTGGGTGACGCTAACAACAGATAGCGAGATATCCAGACAGGTGGAGCAGAGACTCATCTTACACTCAGGCAGCCCAAACAGACCCCATCCAGCTGGACACGCATCTACATGCAGGATATTTAGTCTCCTGCTTTTATCACCATCATAAAAGTCATAAAGTCCAGAGTTTATGGACTTTTGTGGCTTTTCTTTGCCTCAGATGTCACCTTTTACTGATTATGAGAATAACTCGACCACTCACGATTATTTGTGACTCCAGGGATCTCATCCCTCTCTCTCAGAAGCTGCTGACTCATTTTCATCACGACTTCTAAAGGAAAAATATTTGAAACCATAAAACTATCTATATAAATTATGATTCATACGCAATTAAGTTTATGATGTCTATAAAACAGGGTTCCTAAAAAGACTCTAGTCTTGACACTTTTCTTCGAGTTCTTGGGTATTTTTTAGCATATACAGAATGATTATTAAATCTACAGCACAGACTGGCGTCAGAACTTTAGACAGAATTTTTTTTAAATTATGTCCCCATTTATCTTATGAGCTTGATTTCTAGTTAGAATAAAACAGGAAACGTTATCAATGCTTTAGGATAAAGTAAGCTGTTACAGGCAAGTTTGTAATAAAAACTGAAAATAAAAGCTTTTTTTTACTAAGTTATGTTTATGAACGCTAACCCAAACTGTTACAGTGCTGCTTATTTTATAGTTCTTTTTCAGCTGCTAGGTAGCTAGCAAGCTGCTGAAAAAATAATGTTTTCCATCCATCCATCCATCCATCCATCCATCCATCCATCCATCCATCCATCCATCCATCCATCCATCCATCCATCCATCCATCCATCCATCCATCCATCCATCCATCCATCCAAATGTATTATTTAATCTTTCAGCAGGACAATGAACCAGAAACTTTTCCAGGTTTACCAGTCACAAAATGAACGGTCCTATCTCGGTTCCCAGACCGAAATCCTGTTGAAAACTTGTTGGCTGAGCTGAAGAGGAGAGTATCAGATAAGAACCAGGACGCTGAAAGATCTAGAAATACTGCATAGAGGAACAGTCAAAGTCAAAATACATTTTTTTTTTTTACACAACAGCAATAAATCTTCAGCAAATACAGTGTGTTATGTGTTTTTTTCCTTCAATACTCTCATCTCTCTGCACAATGCATGTCCGTGTCAGTGCCAGCTGCCGCCACAAGGCCTGCTCTCAGCTGGACGACCTCAGGAAACCTCACATAAACTTAAACAACATCTTGCTGCATTCCACAAATCTCATGGCCTTAGCCAGAGGAGATAAATAGGACAAAAATGTCCATCTGGGACAGGACAATCATTTCTTTATCTGGCACATGATAGCCTGAGCTGGAAGCTTACCTGTTACATAATTAGCCACAAGGAAGGAATAAGAGGAGCATCAGGAGGAGATAGAAGGGAGATTAAGGTTAGGTCAAACACTGATGTAATCAGGACATAAACAGAACAGAACATGTGGATGTTTTATGAAAACTGTGTTGAAAAGCAGAGGAATCAAGAGTCCAACAGGCAGAAACTGACGACCCTGAACACAGCTGAACCCTAAACTGCTGTTTACCTTCAGCGCTGCTTTTTTTTTTTTTATTTGCATGAGTCAACCTTGTGAAAAAATCCATAACTCATTTGCAAGGCTGTTACAGGACATATAATGTCAACAGCAAACAATATCTGGGACATCCAAAAAGCAAACAGCTACCGCCATTAATCTCCCCGGTCGGTTCACCTCATTAAACAAAAAAACAGTCATTGTTCATAACAAGATAAACAAAAAGTCATTCAACAGGAATCAATACAGAGCGGGGATGTGACTGTGGTGAAGATAGAGGATAATAAGCACACCTGGGTGGAATCTCCACCCTGTTGGTGAACATTGCTGCTATCTTCTCATCTGTGATCACTAAAGATGGAGGGATGTTATCCTTTAAGCTTCTGATCTCGCTGTGAACTCTGCCCACTAACACACCCATGGTACTCATCCACCACCAGTGCATTTCTCTGGAAGAAATCGTTCATTACGGAGCGCTGAGACCCGACAACACCCATCCCCGCCCTCCACTGGAGCATCAAACCCAGGGTCGCCAGGTCCCCCCGGTCGGGGTTCTGGTGGCTGATGGGTAAGTCTTTCTTTCCTGCCTCCTGTTGCCAAGAGGAAATGAAGGGATGATCTTTCCGGCCTCTTCCACTCGTCACTCCCACGGAAAACAAACAGGACTGTTTTATAACCTGCTTGTTGACTTGAAGCAACGACAGGCGACACCTGAAACAAGGACAGCAACTAACGATTATGTTCCTAATCGGATGTTCTACAGATAATTCTGATTAATCAGATTTTTCATTTGACCACTTAAGCATTTTTATACCATATTAGAAATACAATAAAAGATAAATATGAATAAGTAGTTCAATTATTTTGGAAATAAAATACATATTTTATTGTTATATTAACAATATATTTATTATATATTCTGTTATTGAATCTGAACTGAGAGAAGATGAAACAAATTTACAGGCAAAGGCCTCAACTGCAAAATGTATGTATTTTGTAAAGTTTCTGTTTAATTACTGCAATAAAGATGTTTTTTCAGCAGATGGCCTTTTTTGTGTCCGTATATTCAAATAATCGATTACTAACTTAGTTGACAATTATTTCAATAATCAATTAATCATGATTAATGTGATTAATCATTTCAATCCTGACCTCAACGTGCTTCTGTTTCATCTTGCAATTTTAAATAGTTTCGACTTCAAAACTATTAAAATGTTTCCCACTATGGTTTAAAGAGGAAGGAACGGGATTTGATTATGTTGCTGCTCACTGACTGTCAGCTGCCTGAAACAGGACGCTGCACTGTCCTGTTGCCAACTACAAATAAATAAAATAATGTGACAAACACACAGCAGAGGTCATGACTGCCACGGCGCCAACTGTGCAGAGCAGAAAAACTGACATTTTTCTTCACGACAAACCGGTTTGTTTGTTCAGTGCTTTTAAAAATCACAGAGGATCACGGTTTGCAAACCAAACCGGCGCCACCTGGTTTCAGTTTCGGGTCGTGTTGTTGTAAAACTGCAGTTTGAAAGTGAAGCAACCGACTCCAGGTTGATTACGCACAAACTGAACAGCTAAGCCTCTTATTTTTGTGCTCGTCTATTGAGAGAAGAACATCAGGAGGATTCTGCACTAAGTATAACTAAACTACAACTAAATTTAGCAGATATTTACTTCTGGAGGTTCGCTTAAACCTATGCATGAAAAGCTGGATAATAAATTTGAAAACACCTGCTATTGATTAACTGTTTTAATCTATAGCAGCAGAAGGAATAATTGGTGCCTTTCTGTTCAGATAATCGCACATATAATGGCATAAACAGCTTAAAACAAACTGGTGTGTTTACATTAAGGTTATACCATGAGAATATCATACCAGTTTTGTTAAAAATAAATATTAACATCATTGAATTTGAGGCTTAATTTGTTCTAGTAACATCCATTCATTTCATCCTGTATAAAAATCCTTCCTTGTGTAAGCGTCTGTTCGTTTATTAGGCTCGGATTAGATCATTGATTTAACTCCTTTGGGTTGTTCTTTGAACTTCTAAATCTATTTCAGCTAAATTAAATAATAGCTTATGTAAACACTCAGTTCATTTAAGTTCGTTTGGATTAGTTAATTGATTAAACTGCTTGTGGGAATTGTTTCAATCTGTGAGTCTATGTTATCTTTGTGAAAATTGTCTGGTCATTAAAATCAAAGGCAACGACTGACTGAACTAAAGGAGGATTGCTTTGAGTTTTTAAAATGTCAGTTCTTAATGTGCAGAGTATATTTGCTCAAACGACTCTTAATTATAAGAGAAAATATTGCATGTAAAAAAATCCATGAAGTCATGATTCCCAAACTGGTTGCATTTAGTGGTATGAATTATTTTTTTTCAAGATAAATTCCAACAAATTGACTCATCAAAAGCAAAAACTAACTGAAGCCAACAACAGCAAATCCAGAGAACCACTTTATATGCAAGGCAATCAGTCCTATTTTAAAGATTTACATTTTTACTTTCTGGGTAAGAATGGAGTCATAACTAAATTACATCCTCCAAAAAATAATGAGGTAGAATTATTAAGGAGGGTTTTTCTTTCTTTTATTGCTTTCAAAACAAACCAACTACAGTTCCAAAGCAAATAAGTACAAGTTCTTCATTTATTACTGGTCCAAAAGTCTTTGTATCAACAGGTAATTTTTTATAGGAGCAGACAGAAGTCGCAGGCGAGGTACCTCAGGGTTCAACCCTGGGACTCCTTTCATTTAATATCCACTGCTAACTCAGTTCAAGTAATAAGATTAGTTACCAGTAAGATGTCACCAGGTAACCTGAACCATCAAAGCAGAGATGCTTTCAGCAAGTCAGTATGTGGAGGTGCCATAACTTTCTCCAGCTGAATAGAAACAAAACTGAAGTTGATACTGAAGAGGAACGATCAAGAATCAGCATCACAAGCTTCAGTTTCTACAGCTGGAAACTAGTGATCAGGCCTGGACCTTCAGAGTCACATAAAGACAATTACAAAGTCAGCCTTCTATCAAATGAAGAAAATTTCCAGAATTAAAGGACTAATGTCCCAACAAGATCTAGAGAAACTCATCTATGATTTAAATAGAAAGAAAGAAATCATGTATGCTTTACATTTTTGTGCTGGTTTTACACATATCTCTACTAAATGTTACCATAGTGTGAGAACTGCAGGTTTATGGAGGTGATAATTGTCAGAAACATGTTAAGAACCACCTGCATGGAGGATGGCTTTAGCTTCAGAAAGAGGAGAAGGGAGGGAAAGGATGAATGATGGAGGTGAAAAAGCAAACATTATAATCCACTAACACCTGACAGACCTCCAGAGCAAATATACACACATCACTTTTTCAGTTCGAAGCAGAATTTCAGTTTAACTAATTACAGCTTGACTACAACCTTTGACCTCAGATGTAGCCATGTTACATTTTTTAAGATTTTTTTTTGTTCAACAATAAACTAAGCAAGAAATATTTTATTTAAACAAAGAAAATTTTTAGTGGAAAAAGAAGATGAAAATCACTGTAGATCCAAAACTTCCTTATTGAAAGAAAGGAAACCACTTTAGGCATATATTTCAGGCTCAACTGAAGAAAATTTAAAAAGGTTAGTCTATTATCAGTAATAGAAGCAGGATTTATTTGGAAAAGCTTTAAACCTCATTCAGAGGCCACACAAAATCAGTCCAATGGCCTGGAAATGGCTCCCAAACCACACTTTGGACAACCCTGCTTTTGAGGACATCAAAGTGACTCATGAACATCCGAAACAACCAAACGATTCTTCACAGACTCTTCCAGCAGAAAGAAGCACAAAGCCGAGCTGAAGAGCAACACCTGGCAGTTGTGTGTGTGCGTGTGTGCATATGTGTGCGAGCGTGTGTGTGTGTGTGTGTGTGTGTCATGCAACAGCTCACACACACCTGCTCTTCCATCAAAGCCAGAACCACACCTGAGCCCCAAACTATCTACTATCTTAACTCTGGCTTTGCTCAAACCGAAACAAAGTTTTTCTGTAGGTAGAAACATGAATTGGGAGAGGGATGCCGGGTTTTCCCAGAGTGTCATCTGGTTCTGGTGCCGGCCCCGCTGGTGTGGATTACAAACACATATAACGGGAGAACTCAGCCTGACCCCTCGACTCTGTCCCTGGGGAAACGGGAGCTCCTCTGTGGTGGGGGCCGGCTATCTAAAGGCAGGAGGGCAAATATATGCGTATTAGCGCTCTTCTTCTTCTTCTTCTATGAAGGAGTTTATCTGGGATCCTTTCAGTTCTCCTCTACTGCAAACAGGAAGCCCGTTTTTAACACAAACTTCTCTCTGGAACCAAACAAAGTCACTGCTTCATAAATTCCCTGTGGTCTGCTGCGTCTTTACGAGAGGCTGAGCGAGACGTGAGAAAGCTGAGCAGGACTTCCATAATCATCAAAGTAGCACCAAAACATGCTTGTTTTATCTCATTAAACACAATAAGCAGCTGGCCACTTTACAAGCCTTTGAGTTTTACTGGCCTGCTCAGGATTAAATAAGGGTTTAACAAACGCAGTAAATATGAGGAAAACACAAAGCTGGAATGTGGAGACGATTTAAGCAGCAGCAGCGATTCTAGATGGTTATTAATCAGCCCAACAATGAAAACATTCCCATTAAACAAAAAACAATATACACGCAACCATGAGGAAGAAATGAACTAACATTTCTTCTTTTCTGCATCTTCTCCAGATAGATTTAGAACTTCATTGTTTTTACTCCATGCAAAAGTGTTCGCACCCCCGGGACCTTTTCAACAGCTTGGATTTTTAGTTAGAAACAAAGCAATGCTTATTTTGGAAAAAGAGAAAAAATATCTGAAAAGTGTGGCATACCATATATTAATATTCACCTTTATCTGAAGGTACATGCCACCTGTTTTGCACAACTGGTGATTTCTCAGGATTTTTCTTTGACTAGGCCGTTGTAACCATCCTGCTAGAAGGTGAAACTCCACCCAATTTCAGGACTTACACACTTTGCAGAATTATACTCTAATCTGAGTAGAGCATCTTCTTGAGTACAGACATGGATTATTATGGTTCTCAATAATTCATCAATGTTCAGACAACTCAGATTGTTAAAGTGCTTGACCGAAGAGGCCTTCACAGATCAGCTGGATTTACGCTGGTAATCAGTCATGGGCCAATGCGCTAACAGCGTAGCTAATTTCTCGCTTAGCGCTTCAGCAGTTTTGCTAACTTTGAAAGCTTTCTGAACGCTTAACGTTCCTCTAAATAAATTTTTATCAATACATTTTAAAGCACTCATCTGCTTGGCTGTTTTGTAAACATTCAGTTGATTAAATTGGAAATCTGTGTTGAAGGTTTGATTATAGATTGTTAAGAACCAATTCATCAAGTAGTTAGGCATTTATATTCATGCTCTTATTTTGAAGTTTGTTTAACACGTGCCAAAATGGCTATAGCTAGTGCCTTAGCGTTAGTTTCCACTAAGTAACAGCATATTATTTAGTGGAAGCTATATTCTATACCAACGTATTATTAATATGTTGGTACACTGCTTTAGTTAGCATAGCTAACTTTTTAGCTGAGCATTAATAACACAGATTTTATGAATTCTGACTGAAATCAGATCCACTGAGCATCAGAGCAAAGCAAACAGTTTGTCTGAATACTTTGTGTTGCTCTATAATGTAAAAGCCCAATAAAATACAAATACTTGTGTGACAAAGGCTGAGAAAGCTTCAGTACCATGAATACCTTTGGGAGGCAGCGTATCTCAGAGCAGGTCTCTGAGGCTCTTACCTGTAGTATCTGCTCTGCAGGTAGGTGGAGCACACCGCTTTGGACACGTGGCTGGCTGAACCAAAGTCAATGACTTTGACCCTGTAGGGCTGACGCGAAGGATCCACCAGCATGATGTTCTCCGGCTTCAGGTCGGCGTGGATCAGCCCCAGGCTCTTCAGCTTCATCAGCGCCGTGGCGACCTGCTGGAGCACCGGTCTGATGTACTTGAGCGGCAGCGGGCTGAACTTGTTCTGCTTGAGGAAGTCATACAGGTTCTGCTCCAACATCTCAAACACCAGGCACGTATGGTTCTTGTGCTGGAAGCACTCGTAGGCTCTCACAAAGTTGTAGTCGTCTGCGCTCTCTGTGCTGAGGCGCGCCAGGATGCTGACCTCGATCTGGCCCTGCCGCGCGTACGATGGGTGGTTTTTTAGGATCTTGATGGCCACTATCTCATTGGTTCCCCTCTTCCAACACTTCACCACCTGGCCGAAGGTTCCCCTCCCCAAGAACTCCAAGACTTCGTAGGTGTTGGTCATGGAGCAGAGCACCTCGTGCTGCACCAGCTGGTAGTCGCCCTCATTGTTGGAGCCGCTGTTCTTGGACGTCGCCGTGGAGGTGGCGGTGGCCGCCGTGGCCGCCGTGGCTCCGCTGGTTCCGCCGTTCTGGATCATGGGTGGGCCGTGCTCCTCAATGATTTGCACGCTGCTGTTGTTTTCGAGCTCTTCACTCTTGCGCTTAAGCCCGCATCGCTGGTAGGTGTCCAGGAGGCTCACCGTACTGCGCCGCGTCAGGTTGTGGACTCCGCCGCCGCCTCCGCTGCCGCTACCGCCGCTGCTGTCTCCACTGCTGCTGCCCAGCAGAGAGCCGACGGCCCCCGAGGTGCTGCTGGCCGAGGCGACCACGATGTGGCCGGCGCTGGCCGGGAAGATCAGGGTCTGCTCGTAGGGCAGGGAGGAGCCGCTGAGGCCTAGAGGAGCGCCGCCAGTGGCCGACACGTTCTTGCTGCTGTTGTAGACTTTGCTATGCGTGCCGTACCCTGTCATATCCCAGTTACAGCTCTGCTCCACCTTCAGTTTCTTTACGCTAAAGAAGGCACTTGACTGGAGAGTGTGAGGGGAGAACACTTGCACTTGCGAGGCCATACCTGCAAAAAGAGGGGAAAGAAAATGAAAGTGTAGAAGTTAGGAATCTGAAACAGGAGCAGCAGCTAAGAGCTTTAAATAAAAACAGCTTGAGGTCGGAGCAGGTCACTGGAACACAGAAATATTCATTTATTTCAAACAAATCAATAAAACAACAAAATCAAAAAGAGAATAAATCTTCTAACTCCCACCCCACTACTGTTTTTCACTCTTAGGTCAAAATACATGCACCAAATTCTTACATTGGAAAGCATAATTTTATATGATATATATTTTCTGCATAGAAGCAGAATTCAGCTTCTATGCACCATAAATCTGGAACAAACTTCCAGAAAACTGAAAAACTGAGTGGCTTTGAATTAAGAACCCACCGTTGCTTTTGATTAATAATCTATGAAACACTGACCAACACATATGATATGTGTTGATGATTTTGATGATGGCACTCGACAAAATGTAATGTTTGTCTCTGGTTTCTCAGTTTTGTTGGTTTTTCTAGTGTTTTTATGATGTTAAGCATTTTAAGATGCCTTGTTGCTGAAATGTGCTACGCAAATAAACTTGATATATAAATATTTATGTATTTAACTGAATCTTCCAAAGCATCAAAGTCATATAAAAATACTTGACACTCGAAGTATTTAAACCCCTTTAAAATGTTAATTTATCAACACAAAGAGCAGATAAATTACTTTTACCAAATTATTAGCAAACAATCTGAAAAGTGTGGCAAGCATTTCTGTTCAACCTTTTGTACAAAAACAAAACACAAACCTTGCATTATTTCCCTTATGCTTCACCATTTTTTCAACATGTTCACAAGAAGCTCTTACTAAGATTCATATAATACTGGCATTTGTAAGTGAAAAAACACAATACTGAGTCAGGAAGTTCTTCAGATTGCTCAGCTGCTTTAAGAAGTAAGCAGATTTAAATTACATATTGCTCATGCAAACCACCGGGTCATGCAGAGGAAATGCCTTTTCCCCTTTGTTCCCATCTGCAGACGTGTGAAAACTACAAGAGCAGCTTTTTATTGGACATTCCACTGAAGCTCAGCAACACAAAATAAAACCAGAAAAAACAGGTTTGACAAATGCAGCTTTGAAGGAATCATGTTTTCCTGATCCTCCCCAACCCTGCAGAGGCAATTATTGGTACACAATTACTCACTTAAGAGGAGGTGGAGAAAGAAACTATAAAAACAAGAAGAAGGGCCACTGAACTCCTGCACAAGCAAGAGATCCTGAAAACAGCAAAACAAAAGCAGAAGCGAGCAGCGAGGCTGAACTCCTGGGAACGAGTTGCCTCAGAATAAGCAAAAGCTTCTCCAAGCAAACTGCTGCCCAAAATAGTCCCTTCCTTTATCTCACTCTGTTTTCTGCAAACAGACTCCTTTGTAACACAGAAATTATTATTACAACACAAAAACGATTATCCAAGGATTCAACTTGGAGACCTGAAATGAAGAGTTTCTCCCCTGTTCCCACAATACTCAGGTAAAAAGCCTTCAAACTCTGTTTTCTGGAGGTGAAATTAGCTGCTGGGAACCTTTTTTGTTTTCAAAAATAATTAAACAGCCATAGTTCTTCCAAAATAGGACAACAGTTGTATTAGTTGGGCTCCATTGTGCCGCCAGAGGAGGTCATTTTCAGCCTTTCACTGTTGATGATGATTAATTGAGCAGGAAGCTGCTGCCCTCCTCTACACTTTGATTCAATTGTTTTATTTTGCCACTGCTGACCTCTCTTCTTCCTGCATTTTGAATTTTTTATTTATAGTTTGGCCCACACTGCAAAAAACATTTGCACCAAGTATTTTTCTAGTGCAAAACTAACTTACAGGTAACTTTCCAGCAAGTTATAGGAGTTTGTTTAAAGTCAAAAATTATTTAATATTGGTGAAAAAGTTCTAGTTCCACTTACAACATGTGAAAAAAGTATTGTTATAAGTAAAAAAAAATAAAAATCTGCTGGTGGAACTAGTACTTTTTAAAATCAATATTAAAGCATTAACTTAAAACGAGCTCCTTTATCTTGCTGAAGTTACTTGAAAGTTCATATTTCTCATAGATTTTAGAAAAGAAAATGTTTAGACAGCAAAAGTTGGATGCCTCATATTGAATATATTAGAAATAAAATAGGAATATTGCTGAAAATAAAATATTTAATAAATATTTTCTTGGTAAGTAACCAAGAAAAGGCTTCTTGGTTATGTCCTGCTTGTCATTTTGCTCAGAAATATGAGGAAATGCAAATAAAACAACATATTAGATAACATATTAGATAAACAACATATTAGTTACAAAAAAAGGTATTAGGCTTATAAATAAAGTGCGATCTCATGAACCAACTGATAAACGTTTTATTCAAAGTAATAATTTAAAATTTAGTGACAAAAATACTAGAAATAATGCATAAAGCTTTGAAGTAATCTTTCTGGAATTTAGAAACTATTAAAATTAAGACAGAGTAAATATAATTCATGAGGTTTGTTAATATTTGAACATGATAAAGAGAAAAGTAAAGTGTTTCTGTTATTGGTGTGAAAATGTGGAATGAATTCAAAGATGAACTCAAATTATCTGCTTTTTGGTGAGCTTTAAGAGCCCTAAAATACAGAATTATAAATTATATTTTATTTACCAAAATAAAGTGAATCTGAATCAAATTTACTAAGATATTTACACCAGCATATTTGAAAAGAATTTGTATTTTTGCAGTTTGACTCCAGCCGTTAGTGGTTATCAGGACTGAAGGCGCTTTAAATTAGACCTTCTTCTTCCTGCTTTCTGTCGGTTCTTTCCGTGAAATCGACACGTCTGCGCAGCGCCGTCTGACTCTTCCAGAGAAGCAGTGAAGAACGTCCGCAAGGCTATTAGGGTCAAGGCTCTCTGCTAATCACATAAGCCCTGAAGGCCAGATGTCACTCCTTGGATTACCAATTCCTGCGCCTGGACTTTAACGCTAAAAATAATTTGAATGATGGTTTGCGTCAGAGAACGGTGTGACTGAGCGCGCCGGCAGGATAATCGCAGGCGCAGAGTGACGGACGGCCGGTGTGGAAACTGCCGGGGTGATTATGGATGGCTCTGGTTTTATGAGGCTAGCCAATCTTTGCACACAAATTCCTGCTCAGCTCTGGTCACTCATTGACCCGCGGTCAAAGAGATGCTTGCCTATTCAGGTGCAATGAACTGTGGCCGATACGTGTCAAATTAAACAGAAATAGAAAGCAAGTCAATGCAAGTAGGTTTACATTAAAATATATGAAAACAGAATAAAGAATAAAATAAAAATACTGTACAGCAGAGGTGTCAAACTCTTTCATTTCAGGAAACATCAAGATCAAAAATGTCTTTAAAGAGCAGGTTGTGGCAGAAAGTATTGATAAAAACCATCAAGAATTTCTTGAAGTAGCAGTATTGCATATTTTGAAGGCACATAGTTTGATTTTATAGCACAATCAAGTAACTATGTTACCTTCAGTTATTATAAAAATATGAAATATGACAATAAACAAATTTGACTTTGTAATTTAACACCTTGAAATTGGACCTCTGTCTCTTTAAGAAACCCGTGCTCTTTCTGAAACTCCACCTTCAGGAAATCATCATAACATGGGTCTTTTATTAACCCTTTAGCAACATTTTTACCAGCTGAGAAGAAACTCGCATACTGAGCTGTTCCGAGGAGTGTTTGCTAATTGCTGCTAGCTAGTCTGAAGGAGCTGAGTGGCAGAAGCTCAGAAGCATGCACACTGCAGGACAGCTTTATGGCTATCCTGCAGCCATAAAGCAAAATATTGAAGGAATTGAAAAAAATTACACAAAAAAGACAGAATCCTAAATAACTTATTTAGACAGTTTATTAGTATAAAAAAATTGATTTCGATGTTAGCTATCAACCGCCAAATTCTCCAGAAACAAAACAAACTCACAGAAAACTGCAAAACAGCCGAAACACTGAGTACATTTATATCCGGACTAAAGCCCACCGGCTTAGAGTTGCTTTTGAAACATAATATAATGTGTAATGATGACACTTGACAATTACTGTCTACGACTTTGTATTTTTTTGTGTGTTGTTAAGATATAAAGCACTTTGAACTGCCTTGTTGCTGAAATGTGCTATAAAAATAAACTTGACTGAAACTTGATTGATTGAGTTCCATTTTAAGATGTGTAAAAACTGAAAACAACAGTGGAAATGCATGTAAACACTTACTGGGAACATTTATGGTTATAAAGTTTTACATCTACTGAGAGGAAGGATCTCCTAAAATGCTCCTTTGTGCACATCGTATGCAACAGTCTGTCACTGAAGGAGCTCCACAGAGTTCTTCAGTCTCTGTCCACTTGTTTTTGGTTGAGGTGCCATTGGTCAGTCGATTTGAAATTTTCCCCCACAATAAAAGAAAATGCTCATGACTGAACTGGAAATCCAGCTTTGAGAGAAAAGCTGAAGGTTTCCGAATCAGCAGCAGCTTGAAAGCCTGGTGCAGAACACAGATAAGTAATTAAATGAACCAACCGTAAGAGGTCAGATGGGTGGAATGTTATCTCATGACAACATTCACAGGCAACAATGGGACCAATTATAGTTTGTTGGGAATGGAGCTCCAGTTCTCATGAATCCATCTTCACCGAACTTACAGTTCCAACATATTTATGATCTCAAACCCTCCGTGCGATCTGAAATCTATGCTTGAATTTCTGAACTCCAAAGATCCATTGTTGCACTTTTACAATGTTGGAACGCCTTCAGTAGCCAAGGCTTTCCATTTAGCATACCTAAAGGAGCATTGTGAGTCCCACACACTGCAATTAAGCATACCAGAGAGGCAGTTCGCTGCGTTGAGAAGCAGCATGTTGAAATGATAATAGTCAATGTTTTCAGAGAGATTACTTCTCTGTCAGGGGTTGGTTAATCTTCTTTTTGGGGAGGATCAGCGTGGAGTGTAAGGGTGAGGGAGGGGAGGAGAACGGAGACGAAGAGGGAGGTCATGAATGGCCGCTGACGGCTTCTGTTTGCTGTCTTTTATTAAACTCGTCTATATTAAGTTCCTGACAGCGAGAGCAGCACTGAGGACAGCTTCAGACGCCACTAAATATGCAAAGTGAACAGAAATAGTCATAAAAATGAACAAAATAGTCTAAAAGATCAGAGCAATTTACAGTTTAAAAAGCAGAACGATGCATAACTGTTTCACCGGAGGAACTGTTCGATGTTCGGTCGACAACCAGAGATCGAATGTAGGAACATCAGAAATCACCTGGGAGACGCCAGACTCCAGTCTGTTCAGTGTCTCCAGGCTTAGATATATTTAAACAACTTCTTGAGGCTTAATGGCTCCTGACACCAGAGGAAATACTCTGATGACCCCGTCTCTCTTACTGGACGTCAGAGCGTCATCAGGCTTTGGAGGAAAAGGGGGTTGGTCCAAAACGTTGGGTAATGAAATGACTTCTGACTGTCTAGACAAAGCATTATCTCACCCTTTGCTCCTGTTTTCATGCACGCTTTGCTTTCTGCACCGTAAAGCCTAAAGAGAACCGACCCAGATCTCACCTGATGCACACTGTGAGCATTTTAACACTTGCAGAATATGTATGGGGGAATTTTAGTGCCATAATCCAAGAGCAGAAAGCAGTCTGAAAGCAGGTTTTCATGTCTTTTGCTCTCAAAACTTGTAATACTTTGCTTACAGTTTTATTTTGAAAGCCAGACTTCATGTCTTTCTTCTCAAAGCTTCTCCTCGCACACAGACATAGTCTCTGGATTATGGCAGAAAAATAAATAAATATATATGTGTGTGTGTGTGTGTGTGTGTGTGTGTGTGTGTGTGTGTGTGTGTGTGTGTGTGTGTGTGTGTGTGTGTGTGTGTGTGTGTGTGTGTGTGTCTGCTGATATTGCAAAGATAAAAAAAAATAAACGAAGCAGACCTAATAGTTGCTGAGCCCTGATGATAGAAAGGGAACAGATGGAAAGTATAAAATGTATAAATTAGAGCTGCACTGCCTGCAGTTTGCTGATCGATCAACAGTCTTTAAAAATCAGACTATTCTGGTTGTGGCTGATATTGATTTTCTTTCTGAAAAGTCGCTAAATATAGTGACAAGTTGTTCAGCTGTAGACAGTGGAGTGATACTGCTAGACGTGACCGGGTGGGCGGGACGGCTGTGGGCGATAGAAGTTTTATCACAATATTTTGTGATAACGACAAATGTGACAATAAGAAATATTTATTACTTATTTTATAGGTAACTGTATGCCAGCAATCAGCCTCACAAAACATATCCATCTGTGAAAAGATTCTTCAGGGCAAAAAGTGATTTGAATCACTGAACAAACAGCAAATTGTTCATTTATTTGAGTTTGTTCAGGACAACATCAGGATTAGCACACAGAAATCATTTTGGGAAAGTCGACTTATGTCATGTTTCAGTGTTTCCACAGAACTGGACATCATAAAGTAACTTTGTTTATCAACACAAAACATAAAATTTGGATGTTTTCAAAATAAAACCCAGAAACCTTGAACACTTCAGCAAAAAACGGTTTTGGCTAGCTCTGCCTCAATGTAAGGCACTTTTCCTCACTTTCTTCTTCTACTACTCTCCAATTTGAATTATTTCAACTCTTAACTTCATGAAGCTCCACCCGGTCCGGCGTTCTGTTTGGCTGGAGGAGGGAATCGATTAATGCTGCCATTAACTAATCGTTCTTTCTCCTGCTCTTAACTTTTTACTTTTCATGAACGCAGAAAGTTCTCCTGGTTCGGTTCTTCAGTTCAGTTTGCATTTCTGTTTTCTCAAAGCTCAGGTCATTCGTAGCGGACGGCTGCTTGTACTAAGCCAGGTTCTGGTTCTGGTTCTGAAGGATGTTTCTTCCTGTTAAAGGGGATTTTTTCTCTCCACTGTCACCACATGCTTGCTGGATTTGAGGCTGTACAGTCAATGACTCAATCATTTTAATAATAAACTGAACTTAATGAACTAAATGTATTTGTGATTGAATTGACTATTTTGTTAAACGACTTGTTGAGAATTAATGCAGGAAAATAAGCTGAATTTAATTTAATTAAATGAGTCACCGTGTGATTAACATTTTTAAAAAAAAGTCTTTATTTTTGTGGTGAAAAGTATGAGATGTCGCCTTTCAGCTCCCTTTCCAGTGAGTTCCTCCAAAACAACAGTGCTTCTACTTTATCTCTAAATCTTGTGTCTCAGTTAAATCAAGCATTTCCACAGGTAGAGAAAACGCTTTAAGGAGACAGAAGTCATTTGTAAGGAGGAACGTTTTGTCCATAATGAACAGCTCAGTCCTGTCTGTCCTCTGGAAGGGAGCTGCAGTTACCCGCTGCAAACTCCCTCCTTCTCTCTCTTCTCTGGAGGCTAATATTGACCATCCTGACTGCTTTTTTAGCTCTTTCATCACTGCTTGTTTATGGGGCAATGCATCAGACATGCTGGTGAGAAACTGTCATGCAAGCTGCTGCTCTTTGCTCTACTTGGATCCGTCTTTCTATTCGTTCTTTTGCAAAAAGAAGCAACCGAGTGGTAAATTTGAGTTTAAGCACGGCTCCTGTTAGCTGTAAATGTGACACTCCCCTAACTCTCCCCATTCCTGGAATCAAACAACCCAAGATATAAGCTGCTGTGTTAGCTGTGAGATAACATAATTACTCAGCGTTTGCTACGATCCACATGCAAAGGCAGAAACACACAAGCTGCAGCTGCACAAATATCCGGGCATGTAAAAAAGCAATACTAACTCTCTCTTATTGATTTGAGCACCGATGTTTCAAAGCTAACATTTGTGTTGCATCGGTGCAAAAAAAAAAGCAAAAAGGAGCAGCTACCATCGGACAACTGTCAGTCGATAAGGAGGGTGCTATTCACATCGTAAATGTGGCCATAAAACGGCTGGAGTGAGGAAAAACATGGCCGGTGTTTACGCTGCCTGGTCAGCCCAACCAGCTGCTGCTTCACCACAAAGTTCCTCCTCACTCGGCTAAAATGAGGAGCAAAGGTTCAAAATAAGGTTCATATGAGAATAAACAGCTGTATGGGTCAATAAGAAAAAATCCATAAATATAGGCCTACTGATGTAATTTGGCCGTATAAAAATAAAAACTGCTTTGATTTGATTGGTGAAATAATGTGTAAGCATGCAACTGTTTTCCTGAAGGTCCTATTTATACGTCATTCTAGAGAATAACATAAGATATTTGTGGTTTATTCAAACACACTGATGCAGACTGAAAAAAGCAGGTGTTGGAAATCCTGTCACAATAATCAATTAACTGCATGATAAATTAAAATGAGATGGATAATTTCCATTCTGACGATTAATTTTTGAAAGGCAGACATCATAATATAATTCAGGGACGTCCAACATGTGAGATAAACTGAATTAAAATAAAAAGGGTTGTTGGTTTTGCAGCAGCTGTGCAGGACTGAACTTTGTATGAAACACGTGGAAACCGAGCAGAAAGCATGAACGACCATAAACCACCTGTTAACTGACTGCATTACATCCACCGCATGCATCAAGATGTGCTGCTTTGACTACGCTGCAGGCACACACACGCACGCACGCACGCACGCACACACACGCACCCACACACACACACACACACACGATAAGCAGCCAGACTGCTTATCATTTGCTCACAGAGAGAAACACCCTTCTGTTGCCTTTAGGACTCACAATGACGGCCGAACTCAACGCGCCGCACTGAGATCAACAGGAGAACCACAAAAAAGAAACAATAACCCAACAGTACAAACAGAAAGGAGAGAGGGGAGCTGAGTGATGCTGAACTGATTTCTGTGTAGATCTGGTTGAGTGAGGAGCTGTAAAAAGCCACTGTGCTGAGTTTTTAGTTGTAATGTGAACGATGACCTTATTTGGTCCTGGCTGTGGTTTTCAGAATAATGGCATGTCAGTCAGCTCAGGACAAAACCGCATCTCACAAAATGAGATTAAATGATGCCAATGTTCAGCTAATTGTGTTTTTTCTACACTGTTTTTTATTCAGTTTTCATTTCTGTTTCATTTCATTTGTACTGTCCACTTCCTGTCATGATAAAAAAGGATCATCTAAAATGTTTTAGATTAATTCATTTTGGGTAAAAAAGGTCAGTTATCCATCCAACCTGGCCCAGTGTGGCAAAAGCTTAAAACATTTAGTTAAATCAGGCATTGATGGTTATTAACCAAATTGTCTGGAAATATGAGTTCAGTTCAGGAAACATGAGGTCTGATTATTACTAAAATTGTAGAACCAAGAATCATCCAAGCGGAACCTTTCTGACAACATGAAGCTTAAATTTACAGAAGACAAACATTTTGTATCGGTTTTTTGTTCTTTCTTTCTTAAAATCTTCAAATCTTGCCGGGTGAACCAGGCATAACGTTCTGATTTGCATAAAGATGTCTTGATGATCTTTTGGGGAAATATTCTGTGAACGTTTTTGGAAGCTGTGTATTCTGCTAACTCTCGTGTAAATGTACCACAGCAATTCAGTGAAGTAAGGTGGTGGTAGTATGATGGTCTGGGCTAAACTGCTGTAATTTTTGTAATCATGAATTCTGATCTTCTCAAATAAATAAACTGAATAATCAAAACAAACTGGCCAAAACTGCCTGGTTTTGGAGTGGCCTAGTTAAAGTCTAGAATAAAAAAAGATTCAGCTTTCATAAACTCTTCAGGGTAAAATCCTTTTATAAGTCACAGGTTTAAATAAAAACAACTCTTTCTGTTTGATGAGACATTTAAATCCCTTCTCACTGAAATTTAGCCTCTTTCTGGTGAACTGAAGTAACAGAATCTGAGAATAAAACTGAAGAAACTATTTAGATGAAGAAAACAGAGGATTGGTAAATTTCCAAATATGGGGATTAAAGTCTGCTGCTTCATCAATACTGAACAGAAACAGATGGAATAATAAGTTTAGTGTAATCAAATATAACACACATCTTCGTCTTTCCTAATTTACTGCACCTATCTGAAGCTGCCACCTAAAAACCACAACCTCACCCAAACGAAACCCAGCGCTGAGCCCCAACAGCAGCAGAGCTAAGCGGCAGCAGATCGATCATGCACGGCGATGACATCACTTCCTGTATCATCAAAACACAGCTGGATTCACACAGAGATCCCATTGCTCCTCTACTGTAAAAATAAACAGTCTTGAAGTGATCCTGTTCTTCTAGAAGCTGTGATCCACTCGTTTCTCTCGTCAGAAACAATCATGGCCGACGCGTCCGCAGACGGTAAGAGGGAGTGATATTTCTCAGGAAACTGTGAATTTGGAGCTGAAGGGCAACAAAGGCGACTAATCTAAACCTTTTCTTCCGCCTCAACATTTTCATTCTGCAGGTGACTCATTAATATTCACGTTTAATAAAATGTTTTAATCTGGCTTCAGATTTCCTCTGGTGGGTGAGACCACTGCCATGTACAAACACTCCACAATTTTGCAAGGCATATGTGCGGTGATCCTGCTGACTGTGTCTCAAACATGGCTGATGAGCTGAGGTAATAAATGAGTCTGGCCAACTCAGCCTCCTCCATCTGAATCAGCATGAAAACCATGGATTTAGCTGATTATATTTACAGTGTCCTCCGTCCCCAACAGCAGCACAAACAGGCAGGGGAGCGGCTATGCTGACCATCTGCCATGCACACACAACCATATCTGTACCACTGCTATAAGGAACAACTTCAACTGAATAATGAGAGCTGTTGTCTGTAATTATGTACATAATAATAAACTTTTCTTTTTCTGCTTGGAGAATTTCCCAATTTAGATCTTTTGCTAAGATCTGAGATGTTTTTAAAGTCACAGTCTTATGGGAGCTGAGAAGTGTTGAAACGGATCAGACGGAAAAGAGACGCATGGGCGAGTCAGTAAAAAAATAAATCCTTAAAGGGACAGTTCAGAATTTCTGGAGTGAAGTTCTGCGAAAAGCTTCTTCCTTTAGATTAAATTCTGCTAAACTGGGCCTGGAGGCCGAAGTTAGCAACGTGTCTGACAGCCAAAATGGATTTCTACCGTCTTAAAACAGAACAAACTTCATCATATTTAATGCAAACTTTATGTTACAAATCTTTAAACTTTCCTCATGTTAAATTGAGAGTTTATTTACAAGCTAAACAGTTACTCTTTATTTGTAAATGGAGAATATGCACCATAAAATTATCTCCTCTGCTGCCTGAAAGTTCTGCATGTATTTTTATGAACATAAAACTGAGAGGAAAAGATAAGCTTCAAAAAGATGCAGCATTTATTTATCTATTTATGTCTGAGCCTTTTTATTGCACTTCCACTTTTAAATGTCTGATACATGTTCCTCACCTAAAAGCTAATGCATAAATAAATTAAATACGCTAATGTAAATTAACAAAGTTTTAAATTAACACTTTCCAATAAAATGATTATGTATCTCAGTCCAAATTTAGAGAGGCAGCTTACATTAGCTAAAAAATGTTCTAACATTTTACTTAAAGGTATTTTAAATAATAAAGACTTTTAGCTTGACTAAAAGAAGCAAAAGAGGCTGAAATTTTAAAGCTCTCCCACTGAAACATGCAGTGGATCCCTAGAAAAAGCTAAAAGAAAAACATAAAAAGCTTCTGCATAAACCTTTAGCTTCAACCAGCTAATCAGGATTCACATTAACTGAAGATGCAAAGAGAGTTTCTGAATCTACTGAAGGAAAAACTAAACTAAAAAAGTCCAAAGTGTGGCCCGAGGGCCATTTGTGGCATTTTGGACTAATTTTCCACGGCCTCTACCTGCAATTCAACAATCAATCAGAATGTTTACATCCTTCACTGCCGTGTTTTTTATTGCATGAACAAGCTTATTCTTGTGTGATTTTCATTTTATTTCTTGTCTAATGGAATCACTGCAATTGTGAAATGGTGTTTGTTCGACATCAGCAGAATATAGACAAGGTTAATTTTCTTGAGAGAGCGACACTGAAAAAAGGCATGTGAGAGCAGAAACACTCACCTGTTCTCTGCTCCTCACTGAAGCCCAGAGAAGTAAACACAGCTGACCTCGTTTACTCCGTTCTGCAGATAAAGTGACATTCTGGCTGTTTTTAAAGCTAGCTTAGCTAACGCAAACGATAGGAGAAACTGCAGGTTGAGCTAGAAAAGGTAAGAGAACCTCAACCCCCAAACGACTCTGCCAGCACCATGACAACCGCCTCCAACCCAGCCTCCATGCCCCCTGACCTCTGACTGCGCCGCTGGGGGCTAATGGGCCCCCAGATGAAGGTATTCATCTCTCGACCCCGGCCTCCCTTCTTCTGTTTCTGCCTTCCTCTTCCCAGCTTTGTCACTCCTCATCTCGCTGCCATTTTCTCTCTGCGTCTGCGTCCGTCAGGCTGAGAGCCGGGCTCGGATCAAAACCGGCGCGGCGCTTTGAAGTGACGACTGGATCCAAAAGGTGGTTTCTCCTTCCTTTATCTGGGCCAAAACAAACTTCAGCCGAGTAAAAAGCCCCATTACTGTTCGACTCTTTTCCTGTAAACGTTCAATTTATTGTATATTTTGGCCAAAAAGAACAAGAGAAATAATTTGTTTTATGAACCTTTTAAGCTAAATTCCACATTGGTGTGTTAGGTCCTCTGTAGGTAGAAAAAAGGAGGAGTAAATTTCCACCAAAAAACTCAAAGATTTTCTAGAAAAAGAAACATTCTGAATTCCAAAACCCAAAAATTAGCTAGAAAAAACTCAGACAATTTAAGATCGCAGAAATTTTACAGGAAAATCACTTCAAAACGTTTAAAATTTTTGACTCATCAATGTTTCTGTTTTTCTAGACATTTTGTGAGATCAATCTCAACATTACAGATTTTTATCTAGCACATTTTTGACTTTTCAGAGTTACATTCTTTTCATTTTTTCTAGATTTTTTTAGATTCATCTCAAAATTTCAGTTTTTGGGTGGAAATGTACTCTTTCTTTTTATTTCTATCTACAATAAAAACATTTAATATTCGGTCTTCCAGGATTCACGTCTACCAGAACTTTTGTTTGGGTATGCAGCAGAAACAGTGATGGAGCACAGGATTGTGAGGTGTTTAACTGCAGAGAAGCAATACTGAATATAATACCAGCAAATATTTGTTATCGGCTATAACAGCAACACCTATATCGGATATCTATCTCTAAACTTTATGGTAAAAGTTTGAAAAACGAGTGTCTCCACTACAAGAGACGGAAAAAGGCGAAAGCTGCTCAATTCCACGCCTGTTGACTCTTTTGACTGCGCTGCTTCTCGTCTTTTGCTCCTTCTGCCTCCTGGGTCTGGACAGAAAGGGGCTTCAGCGCTCGTCTGAGCTTTGAAGTCCTTTGGTTACCGGCCAAGCGTAGCGCTGTACCTGCAGCCATCTGTGAAGGGGCCGCCAGCAGGCGCCCATCGCTCCACTTCTCCTCCACGACCAGGTCGGAGTGGGGGCAGGAGGTAAAGTTCAGAGGTGTGTTTGTCAGGGAACATGGAAGATTAAAAGTTAGAAACACCAACCTCAGTCTGATAATCTCACTGGGTTACTCAGTTCCTCTCTGCTTTAATATCTGTCTGCAAACACCCGCCCACCAAGAAAAAACTCACAGGTTATGAATGGCTTGATTAAAAACCGTTAGCCATTTTTTTCACTTCATGTAATGGTGAGAATCTGTTGCATGTAAACGCATCTTTATGCATTTTTTCCACATTTTGTCATGTTACCACAGCAAATTTCAACATTTTTAACTGGAATTTTGTGATAAACAAAGCAGCACATTTCCCTGGATTCTTAAAAGTGTGGCATGCACATGTATTTTACCCTATAAATGATTATTGCAATAAACAATATTGTTGTTTATAGCAATAATTTCTGGGATTTTATTGTCCTGCCTACCTGTACGAGTTTAGAGTCAGGAAAAGGGCAGCTAACAGTCCTGCAGACCCCACACATCCTGGACACAATCTTTTGAAACAACACTGTCTGCATATTTGCAAGAACTAAAAAACTTTTATTTTTTTATTCTGCCTTTTTTATGTACTTATACTTGAAATGTACAAGTACATACAAGCGAGCACAAACTAGGTGAATATCAGCCTGAGCTGTTTTTAAAAGAATGAATGAAGAAAATGGGCTGCAATGATTAGTTGTATTAATCATGATTGAAATAATCGTAGTCTAAATTTGTAATTGATTGTTAGGAATACACAGCCATTGGCTGAAAAAGCAGATTATTTAGCACAGTAATCAAGTCAAAACTATACAAAGAATACATACATTTCGCTCTGTCTGTAAATCTGTTCTACTAAAAACTCCTCAACAGGCAGTTTTAGCTTCACCTGATTCAAACTCTGTTAGAAAATAATCTATTAACCACCTATTGCTGTCCAATTATTAATTGGTTAGTAAAAAATCAACAGATCAGCCTTACACTGTGTTCAGAAAGGAATGAGCCTTTCACATGTTGATGCTAACAGCATTTTCAGCTGTAGATGCATCCTTTGATAGTTCACTAAAGGAAAGCTGTTCATGCATTTTAGGTAACAAAATGTCAATTTTTGTATTTAAAAATGGAAATGAATTGTAGTATTTCAAATATTGTATAAAATAACAATGAGCAGCAAAATGAGAAATCTGCAGAATGTGCCAATGTTTTATCCAATTAGTCGATTAATTATCAGAATAATCTATTACTGATGTAATTGTTAGTTGCAGCTCTAAATTAGATGTGTGAACTTGGACTTACAGGTGAGTGAAATAATGCACACCACACTTTTCAGATTTTTCTAAAACTCGAAAACCAAGAATTATTTCTGTCCTGTTCATAATTATGCACTACTTTAGATACTCCATCAGAAAAAGTTTGAGGTTGCAGCATGAGAAAAAGATCAGAAGTGAAAACCTGCACTGTGCCGAGCTGAAAGGCAAAACGAGCGACTGGTAAAAACTCTGCTGCAGAGGCAGGAACGGCAAACGGACTGGAGTGAGGGGACCAAACCACAAACAATGGGATTATGATACGGGACAACATGCACTAAAAACTGGCTGGTGGTTTGGTTTGGGACGGGGGAGGAAATGACCATCCTGGAGGGCCTGGGAGTGGGGGTCTTGATTAGAGAGAACAATACAGCTACAGTAGCCAGACCTCATCTTAACGCACACACACACATGAACACACTCAAACGTGCATGGGGGCTTCCAATCTGGCCGTCGGGCTGTTGCTGAAGTGTCACATGGGCTCCATGTGTGCCGGCCAATGGCCTCTCGGCTTATCAACAGACAGAGCGGGATGGGAGACGAGATAAGAGGTGGATATGGGGGGTTGGGAGGAGAAACGAGCAAAATGCTGATCGTTTTCAATCTTCAGCGTGCAATATAGTTCACATGCATGAAAAATGAGCCTGGGTGTATGAAGCAGAGGGTCTATATGCAGGAGGAATCCCTGTGTAATTACCGCCTAACGGGGAAGTTAACAAAGGGCCTCATTCAGCCTGCGCTGTGAGGAGAAGTGGTAAAATGTGAACCTTTGTTTGAACCGTCGCTCTCATGCTAGATCAAAGCAAAGGGTCTGTCATAAGGTACAGAGGCTCTCTCCACGGCGCTCCAACAAACAATAAGAGCTATCTGCACTCACTGCAGAGGCAGGACAGCTCTAACTTCTTAAAGTTTCAGTCAATAACCAGCTATGCCATCTGATAAGGTGAACTATTCCTTTACCAGGTTAGGATAGGTCTATAGCCCTATCCTAACCTGGTAATGAACACAAAATATGTTCATTACAGGTTCTGTACAAAATCATTCTTTGATGATGAGATTTCAAAATGAGGTGTTTTAGGACATCATGTCACTTTAAATCCTAACAAGCTGCTGCTGGCCACGCCCCCCACATGAAAATGGCTTCAAACAGATGCGCAAGTACACAACCATACATCTTTGAAAAGCAGAAGTGGAGCCTCCTGCACAACCAACAAGAATGCAGCAGGTTGTTACTGAACGGTACATCATAAACAAAAACACTTGTTTTTTTTTTCAGCAGCCATTGTACAGCACATACAGATAAAACCAGCTGACCAAACATGCTGGGGATCAGCTTGGGTTGCTAGGTAATGGGCAGTGCCTGCTGATTTGTGGTGTTACATCCTGGAGGTTTTTAAAACGGCTCCTTTACCAATTACCAAAAACCTTATTGCCTGAAAACAGTAACAAGTTCATGCTTGGCTTGTTTTAGAGGTGCCTTTAGACCCAAACAGAAGAACAAAAATGTGCAAAATGTGAGTTTTAAATAATAGGTTCCCTTCAAAAGAAAGCTTTATTTCAAGCAAACATTTTAGAAAACCATGTTTATTTTTTTATTTTTACAACTCAAAGCAAATTAGAGATCCCACACAGATTCTTAATTTAAGAGTCAGAATCAGAAGCAGCTGTTCTGAAACAAAACAAAACGGCAGGGGGAAGAAAAGGAACGTCGCACACGCTTGACAAGCAACACGGAAACGCTCCGTCAAAGCAGCTGACGGGTTTGAGGCTCCTTCTATCTCATCCCCACTTTAATAAAAAAACAAACAAACAAAAAAAAGCATTAATGTCAGCAGCTGATGGTCTTCCCATGAGGGGAATATTTTAAAGTTGCATCTAAAATGTGTTTTTCCTCTAAAGAGAAACTGAAGCGTGGAGGACATGATCCGGACCCCAAACCTGAGCTGCTCTGCTCATACATGCTGGGCTGACCTTTAGTAACCTGTCATTTTAGATCTGGATCAAGCTTTGAGCCCTAACCCCGACTAACACCCATCTGCTTCCAGGATCCTCAAATCACACCTGTGAGCTATTTCAGAGCGCTGACGTACGCAGGACGGCCCTGATGACGATTCAACTACACACATTTATTCTGTTTATCTTCTCTAACAACCAACTGGGCAATACGGCTGGAAAACACATCACAGTACAAGTGATTTAATAATTATTGATTTATTTTAAATATCCAAAATGATATGTAAGTAGTGATGTAACATTTCCTTTAATATCCTTTCTTATTGTTTTTAAGCAGAAAATGATTGTTGATGTGAGGAGCTGAAGCTTTTGGGTTAAAAACTGTTCAGATATATTAGCTGTGTGTGTGTGTGTGTGTGTGTGTGTGTGTGTGTGTGTGTGTGTGTGTGTGTGTGTGTGTGTGTGTGTGTGTGTGTGTGTGAGAAAGAGAGAACAGGAAGTAACCTGTTGTGTTCAGTTTTTTTCTGTTTTGTGTGAATATCTACGTTGTAATCTGTGGCTAGGAATTAATTTATGCTATAATCTGGTGCAGAACAACAAATGGTGACATTTATGTTTGAGCTGTTGCTTTTCCATAAAGTTTATTATCATCATTAGATCCTACAGCATGATTTAAATAAAATTTTCGCACTTGTAACATCTTACATCTTGCTGAACAAAAATAATTTATCACTAGTTTGGTTTTGATTGCCTTTTTTCCTGTGGTACACTGCAAAAACACAAAACGTAACTAAATATTTTTGGTATAGTTTATAGTAGACTTGAAATAAGACAAAACTAACTTTCAAGTAACTTTTCAGCCAGATGTAGGAACATTGATGTAACACAAAGTGCAAGTTTAACAGGAAAGAGATAAACGTTCTCGTTTGAACCTGCAATGTTTCCTGCCTGGTGTATCTATCAGCTCATCTCATATTAACCGTTGAGTTATCCTCCCCCATGTGTGTGTATTTCCTTACTGTGGACACTGAAGAGCTAAACACACCACCCTGCTTGTCATAACAATCAGGAAGAGAGACCCTCCAATGCATTCCCTGCCTCTGCCTCGGGGTGTGGCCTCGCTGTGGCCCCACACGGCCCCCAGGGTTTTTTTCCTGCAATTCTAATCAAAGCTAAAAAGGCTGCAGCCTTGGCGTCAGCAAGGAAGATATCAATCACGCTGCTAAAAACAAGCATGAAGGAAAGCGGGGTGGGAGAGAGTCTGGGAAAAGTTGCTGCTTCGACTCGATTTTCCGAGCGCCGCGCGTTCTCTGTTCTCGGAAACCACGAGGTAATTCGAAGTTGCATTAACACATAATGGCTGTGTGGATGGATAAATCATTAAGTTGCCTGTGATGCTGCGCGGCCCGTCACCACCAACAGCCATCAGCGGCGGCTCCTGACTCATTCTCCGCCTGTTTTTTTACCAGGTGGGAATGAATGAAGCCACTCTGGAATAGTGAGAGGCAGATCTGCAAACGCTGCCCAGTTCTGCAGCTGTCTAATCCTCCTGCAGACGCTGCTTGTATAGGGACTCAGACAGATAGAGACATATGCCCATGCATGCATGAGAACACAACAACACTCATATCTGGCCAAGCAGAAGGGCAGCTGGGCGAGCGGACTGGGTTTGTGTCTGAATATTCGCTTCTCCACAGCTGGAGGCTGCTGGACCTGCTCCACGCATCAGACATCCATCAAAGCGTCGGTTTGATCCCAGGGTGATCGCACCGCGAGCCTCCCCTTCCTGCCAGCAGGTCTGCCTGACGGCCGTCTGTCGCAGCCGGGGGAACCGAACACAAACACGTCACCAAGAAGTCCAGCCAAGAATACAAACCCAACCGAGCGCAAACCCTGAATGCTTTCAAGCTTGTCATGAAAGTAATGCTGATCTGATGTTAGCGTTGCAAATGTTTTCACTCCCTTTGATGCATCATTCAGCGGATAAAATGGTATGGCACAACCAAAACTGACAGGCTTCAGTTATACAGAAATCTGATGTAGTGACGGACTCGGACCTGAGCCTTCAGAGACCCAAAAAGTCAGTTACAAAGTCAGTCTTCTATCACACAAGCTAACTTTTGAAGAGCTGCAGAGATCAACAGCTCAGGTGGGATGGTCCGTTACCATGACAACTTGTTGTGCATTTCACCAATCTAGTTTACAGAAGAACGACAAGAAAGCCACTGCCTAGAGAATACTCCGAAAATAGATAGATTGGCAGCATTGAGGAATAAGGGATGCTTCTATGTATTTTAATAAAAATGATCATTTTTCTTCCACTTTTTCAATTTTCAAGCCATTGCACAGAACATCGACATCATCGTTCACAACTTATCCTGCTGTTCTCTGATTGGCTCTGTTGAAATTCTTCTGAAGAAATTGAGCTCAATGGATTCTGGATTCTCTCCCAGATGAGAATCCAGTAGGAAGGCAATAGCCACACTAACAGTATGAATATTTTTGCTTCTCAACCATTTTTAAACAATCAAAGGAAGCAGTTAATCATATAGATTTGAGTTATTAGTTACCCTGTAGCCCAGGGTGAGTAATTGCTATAATAGTTGGTCCCATTCTATGTGAACCCCCCTGCCCCATCCTCAAACCTATTTTCCACTGGAGACTTTGGTCATTTCCATAGCTGCTCTCCATAACAGCCCTCTCTAATGCCGAGGAGGACAGGCAGGGTAATTAATTCCCCCTGCTGCCTCTTTCTCTTCCCGTCTCCTCCTCTCCGTGGTGAAGGGAGAAATCGGGGAATGTAATTTACACTAATTACCTTTTTGCATAGGAGTCTCATTTCAACTTTCCTTTTCATGTCGAAGCACCAGTCGAGGTTTGCCTCGGAGCTTCGACACCCCTAATGAAAAATCACTACAAAATTACTGTGGGGACATAACGCCACTAAAGAAAGAGTCCCAACCTCTGTTTCATATAGCTCCATTTCATATACCATAAATATACCTGCAAGGATTCACTTTCAGTCGTGAATCTTCATCTGTTGGGACCATTTAACATGTATTAAGAACTGCTGCTGAGTTCCTCTCTTCCCTAATGGTATTCATGAATAGGGAAGGTCGGGCTTCCCTTTAACACCAGCAGAGGGACTATAGAGTAAACACAAATTAAACATGAGGCTGCTCCAAAATAAATATGGGAAGCATCAAGCCTCATTATTTGCATGTACTACTCTTCAGTTTGCATCAGCATGTATAACTCAGTTTCCGTATACAATCAATATTTTCTGCAAAGAGAGCATCAGTAAAGACTTCTTAACAGAAAGCTTAAACTAAATGAAGCACTGTACAGACTTCAGAATGTGCACATTATATCCTGTTTGGTCATGCAGTTTCATGTCTTGCAGCTGGACTCATTCATGCACGAAACAATCTGCACTGCATTGCTTTAATTATCACCCACTTTTTAAAAAATACATCATTCATATCGAAACAGACGCGGAGTAAATGTGTGATTTTGCCCAAACGCATAAAAAAATCTTCCCCATGACAGCCTTAATTCAGCGACTCAAACGCAGCTAGTTAGTTACAGCCACAATGCTGCAGCCATATCGACACCTTCCGTTTAAGATTCACTTTAAACAACAGATACATGCATCCATGAAACATTGCATCCTAAAAACCCGACAAAAGTCGTGCAGATTTTGTGCATTCGTTGCGATATAATTTGATGCAGGAGTAACGCTGGGACTGAAAAGAGACGCGACCGGGACCGATCGGTCTCCGACCCGCTCTCCTTCCCTTAAAGCTGGGATACAATTTCCACCAGGAAGCAACATGAGGACCGAACATCGTTTTTCACGAGTCGGATTAGACAGTTTGTTGTATTTTTTGCTTGTTCTGGGCGATTTGGTGCCTCATCAGCGGGATTTGACCACAATCTGACTGAGCAGCCAGTCTCCTGTTCAGCTCTAACGCACTAAACTGTTTGGTTTCATCAACCTATTTGGGTTAGGTTTGAAAAATGTGATAAATATGATGAATGATGAGATGTTTTAGTATAATTGTGTAATTTTTCCTCCTTCTGTTTGAGCTGCAAATCAATTGTGTCACTACACCGACGGGCTCCAGCCGCACAGAATAAAAACAGCACATTTCCACAGGGGAAAAGCCCTTACCTTCGTATACAGGGGCCATCGGTGCAAGGATTCCTGTTATTCATGGCAAAGAATAAAGCGAGCTTTCTGATCAAAACTCAATAAAAATCTGCCATCTTGAAACACTGATGTGAGGGTCGCCGCGGTCTCCTGCATCACTGGCCCGGTTCATTAGTGGAGAAAATGCTCATAATTCATATCCAGGCCGGTTTAAAAAAAAAAAAAGAAAAGAAAAAAAAAGCCGGGGTCCGATGCGAGGAAGGCGGCCAAGGAGCGACGGGGCTGCGCGTCCGTAGATCCTCACCTGCGGCGTAATTTGGCCCGAATGGAGAGCCGCGATGACAGGTTTACTTCAGCTATTGTGCGACATGTCTGTGGAGTGAGGAGTCTCTGCAAAAGTTGCAGCAGTGATCGGAGCGCAGCGAGTTTGGTGGGCAGGGAGAGAGTCGAATGTCGAGCTAATCGATGCAGGCGGAGGGGAGGCATCACCATCCCAGCCTCAAATGGGACATTAGGTTAAAAAAAACTAGTAATGAAAATCATCTGCTTTAAATTTAAAGATTAATGTTAGAATAAAAATGTAGTATTAATTGAAGCTCATGTATGGTTTAATTAATCTTACTCAGTTTAGCTAATTATAATTCACAATAACCTCAAGGCTTTCTACAAGAAAAATAACTTAAATTCTGAAGAAATGCACAATTAAATCAATACATATCGCAATATAATATAGACAGGTTCAAGTTCAATTACTCAAAAATGTAATTCAAATTCAAATTTAAAAATACTTTCTTGGTGAAAGCTGTTGGCAGAAAGGATCTCCTGTAGCGGCCTGTATTACAGCCAATTTGAAGAAGCCTCTGACTGAAGACATATGATAGATGTTCAGGGTTTTGCATAATATCTTATTATAAAATAATGTCAAATTCAGGTTTTAATTACATTTGTACTATATCAACATAGTAAAACATAGGGACAATGTTTTTAAAAAAATAAATAATTAGTCAAATCTGCTATTTTTAGCTATACCTTCAGTTACCTGTGGGGTTTTGTCACAAATGTGATAAATCTTTACATCACAACATGATTTAGGAAAGCCATGACTTACTTAAAATATTTAAGTGTCATAGATTATAAAAGGTTAACTTTTAGCGATAAGTAAATATCTTGGATGTAATAACGTCCCGGTGTTTTAAATTTTATTTGTCCATGGTGCAAAGTGGCTGTGTTCGATGACTCTGCGTGTGTTTGGTCGCGCCTGCGCAGAGGCTGGAGCGATCCTACTGTATGACGACACGAGATTTGCACAGAATGGACTGGAATCGGATTACATCGGCTCACACAAATGTGAGTAATCTGTCATTTAGCAGCCATCCTGCTCTCACAGCAATACGCGCACCGAGCTCTAAATGAAACATGTCAGCTCGGCTCGTTTGCAGCAGAGCGGCTTCACCTCTGCGGCCCTCATTACAAACCAGGCCACACATTTAAACATGCCAGGCTCTTCGTGTCTCCATTCAAGGCGAACGAAACAAAAAGTCATGAAATACTTTGTTGCATCCCAGAAAAAAAACAAAGCAAAAACGTTGCAGTTATTCTATTTTATTTTATGCAAATCATAGTTTTACTAAAACACAACAATATAATTAATGTCCAAGCTAAAATCTTTTTACTCTAGTTTTGTTTTTTAATTATCTTGTTCCAAACACATAAAATAAAGCTTCAAAATGAACAGAAGGTAATAAAAACTCATGAAAACAAACTGTGACCAGCTTTTCTATTGAATTTATAGTCATAATCACAGACTTCAGTTTGTTTTAAGCACAAGATAATCATTTTACATTTAAAGTTTAAATCTTTTAGTTTTGTGTTGGGTTAATTTCCTAAATATTCAGCATTTCTATGACGCATTTTCAGCTAAAACTGGCTTCATATTGAAATATTTTCTGCACAAATAGCATCGTTTGTTAGCCTAGATGATTAATAAATCTTTCACGTTTTGATTTGATTGGAACCCACAGTGAGATTTTATGTATGTAACAACATATAAAGCAGATCAATCCACATTTACTCTATTTTTCTTTTTTTTTTATTGAAAAACCTTTACTGTATTAGTCACAGTGATGGTTGAAATAGTTTGCACAGGCCTGGTTGTAGTTGCCCAAGCAGAGCAGCGCCCCCTGTGCATGGAGTTAATATTTATTTATGATAAGGGGTTTGAAGCCTTTTGCATTAAATGATATGACAGGAGGAAATGGAAAATCACAAACAGTATATCGTGTCTTTTTAAAAACCGCCTGTTTGGAGATAATGAATGTGAGCATGCTGTACTACAGACAGCCACTGTATTGCGAAACTATGAAAGTGCGCATTATGTGTAAGCTGAAGCCGGATGTAACCCTGCACATTGCACTTCCCAACAGGCTAATAGTTCAATTTCATCTTTCAGTTCCTGTTATGTCCTTTATGTGACACTGCTAACTGGAATATCTCTGACTCTTGGTTTTTACATATTTAAACTGCCTAATTGGCGCCGTTTCTCCCAATATCTCTTATCAGAATATTTTCTGAGATCCTCTAAATGTCGGGAGGTTTCACACAAACCCAGTGTTTGTGTTCAGAAATATCTATAATTTGATAATTATTGAGCCAATGCGGCGATATAATTGTGTTGGACAGGAGGCATTTTGGAGATAAAATTAATCTACCGAAAATAACACCATGCACAAGTTTTACTGTCCTGCTTTGATAGCAAACTGATGATACCAAAGTGTTTTACATATCCTGGATTTTCCTTGATGACACCGAAGGAAAATCTGACCCACTTATGGGAATTTTGGACACATTTACATAGTGACCATATTAGACTGTGATGAAGGGATACACAGAAAAATAGAGTCATCAGCTTTGGTTTTAGTATTTGATGACCTCATTTAGGGGGAGATCATGAAGCCTGAAGAGTCTTGAGATACCCCATGTGTGATCTTTGGTTTCTAGATTTATAGCTACCAAGCGGTAAAACTTAGTCTCACTATAGCAAATAAGATCCAGCCTTAGCGACGTACCAGGAAATCTCAATCATATAGTAAAATCTGCCTGGACGAGAACAATTACACCAAAACCCAGGGCTCACGTTCACTGAATATTTTCCGTCTTTGACAATTCACACACCTGATCCAGGCATGCAGACATTTCAGCTGCATGCATAAAGTTCATCATGGAGACAGGAAAGCCCTTTGGTCCGCTTGTTTGGCCCGGACCAAAAGCAGACTCACATTTGGTGCGGTTTGCTTTTACATTGTGCTTTTTTTGTAAACGGATTATAATTTGTAAACAAAGCTACACGGGTGACCATCATTGCTCCCATTGGACAGAAATGATGAGAGGCGGGACGGGAAACAAACTTTCAATCCGCAGATCGCAGATTCATAAAATTAATTTGTAAAGTAATCCAAAACCTCATGACAGCAACCTGCAGCAATTCCCCTGGAGAGATAGATTGAGTGAACAATGCAGGTCCATGCAGTCCAGGCAGAAGTGAATTCATGCCACAGCAGGTGAAACTTTCAAAGTTTAGGTGAAATCCTTTAATTTCATTGTTTATATGTAGTTACTGGGGCAACAGTCAGTGGTTTTTGTCACTTTGTATTCATCTGCTTGATGTGTGATGGCACAATGTGGATTCCATGTTCAGCCTGTTGAATGAAAATTAAATTAAAATTGAATATGTGATAATCATCATTTTAAAAATGACCAGGTAGAAATTTATTATGATGAGAGTTTTTGGACCTTGTCACTCAAAACAAAACAAAAAAAAGTTTAGCACAAGTTTTGGGGAAACTAATAAAAATGAATTTGTCTTCAAATTTTGATCGCTGTGTTTTACACTCTGTTTTCCACAGAATCAGGTGTGTGAGCAGTATTTATAGTAACCAGTGCTGAGGCAGAACCTGTTCTGTTACATGCTTTTAATTCATGTCTAATAACCACTGAGGTGTGAGAATGCTTCCTGTACGTCATGACGATCTGGAAAAGGAAACTTAAACTTCTTATCCTTCACAGTTTTGGATCCATTTGATTTTCTTGCTTTCATTTGCATCATCTGTCACAGCAGCCCTCTGTATTCCCTCCTTCACAATCTTTTTCATAAATCTCTGAGCATATTGCAGTTTTTTAGACTTAATTGGTGCCTGTATTCCGACTGTCATCTGTTCCTGATTTAATAGACGCTGAGTGTCCAGCTCAGGTTTAACTGGTGAGAGTTTGGATGCAGAAAGAATAGTCAATGAACGGCCTGTCGCTTTGAGATCTCAGTTACACATTAAAATTAACTTTCATGCCTCCTATGATCTGAATAAATCAGTAATGTCAGAAATATCTCAGTAAATGAAATAACAGCAGGTCCCAGTTCAGCTACATATAATCTGATAAATCTGGTTTGAGATCTTTTTGTAAGAAATGCGTGTTGACATTTCTTATTTTGCTCATTTGTGCTCACTGCTCTCTAAACTAATTTCACGTCAGGAGGCCGAATCATTCCTCTGCTCCTATTTCAATGGAAAATCCACTCAGAGCTCCTGACCTCTCACTTTCTGTTTAACAGTAAAATAGCAGAGCTTTTCCTGATTCAAACCACCGTTCGCCTCAGTCCCACAGGTCCAATTACCTCACACACCATCGACCGGCGCTTGTGCTCACTTGTAAATGGAAATTTGTCTTTAAAAAAAAAAAAAGCAGAAACACTTTTTGGTACTTGTTTTGAAAGAACTTGGTTTCCAAAGTCGTATTTTTCCACGTGTCTCGCATAAAATCTGGCCTATTTGTAAATGATTTGCAGCAGGGAGAGTTGATTTGTCAGAAGCAGGAAAAATCAGAAAGCATAAGAATTTGATTAACATCAGGGCTGAAACAATTAATCAGATTAATCATGATTAATCATCAACTAATTTAGTAATTGATTAATCATTAACTGGAGCACACACTCAAAAAAAGGCCATACACTGAAAGAACAACACACTCAGCAGTAATTCAGCCAAATCTGTACAAAAAACATAAATACACTTTTCTCTTAAGATAAAAAAAAAAAAACTCAACAGATGTAATTTTAGCTTCACCTGTCCAAATTCAGTTAGAAAAAATCTCTGGATAGCAAAATATTTTTTGCTATCCAGTTAATTGTTAAATCCATAGATTGATCAACAAATCACCCTGTGCTGCACAGATTTAACTGAAAAACTGTTTACTAGTTGATGCCGCCCCTTAGGAGGAGCCACCCTGGGCACCTGCCCACTTCGCCCACATGAGAAACCACTTCTGTCTGAGTGAGTTAAAAAATAAAAAATTACAAACAGAAAACCCTTAAAATCTGAATCCTTCACGGGTTTTCTGTGTTGTCACAACGTGACTTCACACTTTTGGCCACATGAGAAGAAACAGTTTGTCACAGTTAAACTTCATAATATAGCCTGGCTTTAATTCAAGCTTCTTAATGCGTTAGAATAAATCTTGAAAGAGCAGCAGAGCGGAAACACAAAACCAGTGAAAATGAAAGATGCCTATCTGAGCTGTTCTATGAATGACGGTTGTTCCAGTTATTGTACAGAAGCCGTGCTGTGGTTTTTTTGTTCATACGAGTGAGCGTGATGTTTTCCTGCCTGTGAGAACTGGTGGTTTACTCGGCCTTTCAGCAGAGTAAACACAATTCAGATCCGCCTGACGACTATTTTGGCACCGAGGACCTTTTTGATTGAGCTACAGAATTTCTTCAACAACAAACAAGGCAGCCTAAATTACAACCCAAAGCTGCAAATGATTATTCCGTATGCTTCACACGCACCAGTGAGCGCAGTTACGCATTCTGCAACTGAGCAATTTGTCATGCCTTATAAAATAAACTGCTCCACATTCTCAGATTTTAGGGTTTTTTTCCTCTCTGATTGTGAAGCAACGTATTTATCAGTGTGATCCTTCTGTGTTGCAACGTCCTGTTCTCGGCCTCTGTGTGCGTTTCAGGGCTGGAGCTCAGCCTGTCACGGTTTTGGATGTTCTCAGTGGGTTTATCATTGACACGGTGTCACTGCAGACTGGAGCGCCAGGGTCATGGTGGAAGGGGTCAACGTTGTGTGAGCACACAGACAAAGTTGCATTTACTGCCATGATTTCAAGCCATGAGGGGAAATATATTTGAAAGGGGCGTGCTGTGACTGAAACATTTGTCTTGCAGTAGCTGAGTCATTACTTGATCTTTCAATATGTTGACACATCAAATATAAACAGCTCTTTCTGTTTTTTGTTCTGTCATATGATCTTTTTGCTTCACACACACATTTTTCCAGATGCCATCAGCCGGTCTCCCGTCAAACACGGTTTCGCTGACACAGTGTGAGCGGCGGCAATGCTGCAAAGAAATCTGCACTCTGTTTACTAAATAAAGTGTGTGCCGTATTTAATCTCCAAAGAGGAGGATGTGACTGATTTGTAAATGTATTCCTCGTCAAAACCAGCGGCTTGCCTGCTTGTAGAGCCTTCCTCTTTTTTTCTAAGTGTCATATGTGTGGTTTTTTGAGCTACTGGTAAAACTGGTGTTAAAACCAGCTTTCATGCATGATCTGGCTTTGTTCTAGCTGGAGCACATTTCAGAACGTGACTAATGTCATGGTTATGACGGAAAATGCAGCTCAGTGACATCAGCACAGCTTCAGGGCGGCAATCAAATGCGCCTCTGTGTTTAGGTGTCAGAAACACCAGAAGACAAACAGCAAATAAGAAGGTGCTAAAAGGAGAGTCTGGTCTGTTGCTGGCGGGGTAAACAGCTGGTGAATGGCTGTAAAATGGGACTTAGACACACTGTAAAACACAATAGGTGGAGTTTAATTTAAAAATCTATGCAAACTCAAAAAAAATCAAGTTGTTAAAACTTAAAAATGTTAGTATGTGCAAGCTATACATCTTCAGTTTACACAACTCAATTAACTCTGCTGTAAAAACCTAAAATTCTCCTTAAAAGTATTTTCAAACTCATTACTTTAGACTGTTTAGTTTTCATTAAATTAACTTAGTAACATTAACTTGTGCAATTTTAGTGAGTGTAACTTAATAAATCTAAGTATATTGTGATTTTTTTGAACACCCAAATATTAATTTTATTAACTAGAAACTACTTGCATCAAAAGAAAACTACTTGATTGAAACAGTTTCTGCTTTTTATTTGATTTTCTGCTCAAACTTTGACAGAAAATATAGAAAGCAGTGATAGTTTGCTCACTTTTTGCAGTAAAACAAACAAAATAATATGCAAGGCTGTATCCTAAGTCAGAGTGGTTTGGTGCACTTTTATCTATTCAAATGTATATATTTAAAAAAAATCCTAATAAGAGCCATTCTGCTCCAAAAGTTGAGACTCATTCTTGATGAGCTGGCTGCAGAAATGAAGCTTCAGAGTTTACCCTTTGAACTGAAACACCATGAAACTGATTTTTGAAACAAATAAAAAAGTGATTTAACTAGTGGCTGCTGGTGGTGGCACAATGCATTATGGGATACCTAGTTGGCAAATCAAGTACTTACATTTTGTATTTTTTGCACAGATTCAAGTAGATAAACTTATCAAGCATTTTTTATCAAAAGTTCATGCCACTTCCTTAAGACGCGTTGCAACAAGAAGTGAATGAGAATTAGGTTTTGTTCACTTGAAATCTTTTATAAAGCAAAAAGTTTTGTTTTTCAGTGCAGGTTCTTCTCAGAATCTACCCCGACCCGTAAAGAGAAGTGAGCCAGAAGAGTGGTTAAAGCGCATGTCAAACCATGTGGGCTTGATACGATGTTACAGTACGTCACTGACGGATTTCATTTGTCCTCAGAAATCCGAATTTCAAATATGAAGCCAAACAAATTCTGATCTGGACAGCCAGAGATCCTGAAGCAGAAATTATTTCTATTGCAATGTTTGCTGCTTATTTGCAACTAAAACTTCCGATTGGAGATTTTGTTGCCAATTTCTTTACATTCAATTCAGTTTATTTCTATAGAGTCATTTCACAACAAATGTCATCTCAAGAAAATCTGTTCAATCACACACATTCAAAAATGATCCTGAATGTCAAACAAGTTTATTATTAAATTTAATTTTAAAAGTTTCTTTCTGAGTAAACCCAGCAGAACAGTGAGTCATTATGCACCCATCCTAGCGATAGGAAACAATCACTTGACTTTACAGATCATGTATGTGGAGACAGTGGAGAGGAAAACCTCACCTTTAACAGGAAGAAACCTCCAGCAGAACCAGAACCTGGCTCAGTATGAGCGGCCATCTGCCATGAGCAAATGGAAGCGCGGTCATTTTATTATCTTTTTATGTTGTAAATGTATTTGTACGCTATAATTTTTATTTTTTTCTCCATTTTAATCTACATGCCTTTATTTACTTCTAATTTTCAGCTGGTATACTGAAATTGATGGAAAATTCAAGGATATTTCTATAATATTCTATTCTAATGGTAATTTACATGAAAAACCTCCTGATCTGTATTCTGTTTCAGGCTGTAGATCATAGAGTCAAACACTTATTTTTCTGCATTCTTTCTTTTGCTTTCCCTCTGCTCTGTTAAGTGCTTCAGCTAACCTTATTTGCACACATTTCTTTGTGTTTATTGTTCGCCTCTTAGAGAAACACCAGGTTTCAGCTCCTTTATTGTGGGATGAACATTAACCACCTCAGAAAAAGCACTTTCCTTCAGCTGGCGAGAAGCCGTGCATACTATGAGGGCTTTTAATCCAACTTGCTCTACTGCTAAAAGTAGTGTTATTATTCCCCTTTGGCAGCGTTACTCTGCGTGCACACATGCATGCAGAGAGGCAGGAAAAAAGGGAAGGAGAAACTGTGTCCAGAACATGTAAATTCTTGTCTGTTTGCGAAGGTGAAGTTGCTGCAGAGGTTATATAACCTGCTATCAACATAAATGGAGATTAGCATGCTGTATATTTCTATGTGCATAAGAGCGTGATAGCAGCTGTGGCCCCAAGATTAAAAATGGCATGGTTCAAGGAAGTCCAGGTCCGGAGACAAAAAGCAAATTACGCCCACACTTTCAACTCAGATCCGCAGCAAAACAAACTAAAGGTTGTGTCCTTGGAACGCTGTGTGTCGGTGGTTTCTCAAGTGCTTCAAGGCTTATGCACCACTTTCCTGTCTAACTTTGTGTACAGCACAAACTGTGCATGCCCTGGGAAATCAAAAACCACCTCTTGTTTTCACAGAAAGAATGCCTCTCCTCTTCCACGTACTTGACGATGAATGCCCTTGCAGTCTCCCATGCTGAAGCAGCCAAACAGCGTTGCAGATTGTTATCAAGGAAAAGTTAAAATGCTTGTATGTGAATATAAACAGAATGGTTTTTTTTCTTGTCCCTGACGGTGGCGTTTTCACACCCGTGTGCTGTGCAGGGTGAACCTCTGGTGAACTCTTGTGCAGTTAAAGCCGTGATAAACTGACCCCTCCTCTCGCTGTTTCACACAGACCCGTGCCAGGTCCGGTGGGTTCATCGCTGCCACTCTGGTCTACACCAGAACACAGGACACAGTGACACCTGCTGGATTCACCGATTTATAACTGATTTATAATAACAGCTTAGGGCTGCAACGATTAATCCGATTAATCGTGACGAAAGCAGGTAAAGTTGATTTGTCAGAAGCAGGAAAAATTGTCAAGCATAAGAAGTTGAGTAAGATTAACGTTAGGGCTGAAACAATTAATCCGATTAATCATCATCGTCAACTACTTTCCCAATTGATTGTTAACTGGAGGATAAATCCTCAAAAAGCAAGATCACCAGCAAGAAATAAGCCAAAACTTTACAAAATATCAATCAATCAAGTTTATTTGTATTGTCTATTTGAGAAACATGGCAGTTCAACGTGTTTTATATCGTGAAAATATCATTTACAATTGTCAGTAAAGGAACTCAATGTTTCGGCTGTTTCATAGTTTTCTAGAAGTTTGTTCCAGATTTGATATATATATATATATATATATATATATATATATATATATATATATATATTCTTTCTCCAATTAATCAATTAGTTGTCAGAATAATCAAATACTGAAACAATAGTTTTTTAGTACCAGCCCTATAGTGGTTTGGTCACCTTGTGATTTGAATAATAATTACCAACAATGAGATTTAAAGAGTTTTGCAACCAACCACTGAAACTGCTACCTGTTAGTCAAACGTCAACACGATTTCGTCTGATGTCTGCGTCATGCAGGACGAGGCATTCGAAGGTCTGAAAATAGATGAAGAGGTAAGCAGTTCCCGCTCAGGGCAGCAGATGTCTTGGCCAGCATGGCCCATCTTTCAGAGTCCTTGTAAGAACAAACTGATAGCATGATGAATGCTGTCTGAAATGCAATGCCTCATAACTCAGACTACCAGCGCGGCCCTCAGAGCTCCATTCCTCCTAGGGAGGCGTTGCAGCACCTGTGGCCCGGCTGCAGCAGGTTTTGCTTTCCCTTCTTATTTCTCCAAGACATTAATAAGCAAAGGTGTGGAGAGGATTCAGAAGGTTTTATTCTGAATTCAGGATTTTCAATTTTGAGTGGATGCAAGTCCGACTGAATGCTTCATACAAGTAGAAGGAAGTAGTAACAAACTGAAGTGAAACATAAATGATTAATGTCAAGGTGAAAGTCGAGCTTTGAACATTTCCCAGAGTTCTGACTGACAACAAAAAGAAAATTAATCGGAAGCAGCCAAGAGGGCAAAGAGGACTCTGGAAGAGCTGCAGAAATCCACAGCTCAGGTGGGAGAATCTGTTGGCAGGAAAAAGTCCCTTCTGTTCCCAACTCAAATCATTTCTAGTTGATCTTCAAACATTTAGCAAACTCTACGAAAGAAGAAACCACTGGTGAAAAATCAGAAAATGAAATTTACTGTCCTACATGTAAAATAATGAGTGGTGAAGAAGTTTATCATTAAGCACATAAATAAAGATTGTTATATAATTTCTTTATACAAGTAAATCTGACTTGACAATTTTGTCCCACATGACAAAAGTTTGTACACCCCTGTGTTAAATAATCTGTAGCGTCTACACACCATTTATATGAGCCTGTCTCTGTTTCAGGAAGGACACCAACATCCTGTTTACAGCAACTATATGAAGACTGGATCTATGTTTCTGAGAATGTTTGACACGTGATGAAATGATGGCGGCTTCGTGGAAATAATGTGGTTAAGAATGTGCAGATTTTGGTTTAATTTCTGAATAAATGCAACACGATTCCTGCTTTCCACAACTTTTAATAAAACCTGCAGCATGCTGCAGTTTCAGACTGATGACATAACCTCAAGTGATCCCGCTACAAGAATTTCAACTCAACAGCACAAACCCAGATGCCACACTGTTAGGACACAACAACAGAAAGCCTCCAAATATGGCTGTGGTAACGTTACATAGCATGAATTTAGTGTAGAAATGTAAAATTAGCCTCTTCCTGTTTTTCTCCAGAACTGATAAAATGCACATCTCTCTGGAAACAAGTGGCTGGATGCTTCTGCAGCCTAACAGCTGAGCGCTGGTGATAAAATGCTCAATGTCCTGTCCAGATTGTTCAGGAATGTTGGAGGGGAGCGCAGCGATCCATATGTTCATTTTCCACATGGCACGGCTCTCTGGACTCTCCGGTTCCCACCTAAAGCAGCATGTTTCATTAGGCTTGGCTGTGTGCAGCGTCTGTGGGGAATCAAGTCTATAAATCACAGCTGAGTTAAGTATTGAAATTAGCAGCAGGCTTTAGCAGAGATATTCGCCTGCAAATCTGAATCGACGGGTTGCTGCGCAGTTTGGTTGTCCAGTCTGCAGAAGCGATTCGAAAAAGGGAACATCACTTCATGAGACGCATTTTTTCTTGAAAGTGATGCATAAAATGGAGGTAAAGGTTCCATACACTGTAAACATCCACTGATAAAGAGATTTATTTGGATGTCTAGGTGATGCACATCCTGCTGTGAAGAGCATGGTTAAAGATTTGTTGCACGTTTTATTGACAATTTAAATTGTCAATTAATATAACACACTGCAACAACAAAATCTGTGTTTTGGATCTAGTTTCTAGTTCAAATATCTTTGTGCACTTGAAATAAAACTAACTTAAAAGTTACTTTTCCGCAATATATAGGAGTTTGTTTCAGTCAATAATTCCTTTCAATGAAAAAATACTAGTTCCATTGGCAGATTATTTCACGCATCACAAGACATTTTCCCATGTTATAAGTGAAACATTGCAAAAGTTAGGTTTAAATTCAAGTGTGAAACATAAAAACTCTGAATCACCCTTGGCTTGGAATCCTTCAAAATGCTTAAATGTCAATGAGATGTTTTCAAGGTTTGGAAAGTCATTGATTTCTTTATAAAATCATTTAAAGTGCTTCAAACTCAAACTGTACAGTTGTGTAATAAAGTGCAATCAAAATTTTGATCACAAGCTAAAATTTGGAAATTATTTACAGCTCAAACCAGATATTTTAATACATATAATAAAAGTACATTTTTTTCCTCACGACTAAATCAGAATTGAATTACCAAAATTATTTTTGATTCACTAAATGCCAGGAAACTTGGTGGAAACATTTTTTAGAGATTTTCTTTTTGTGACTTTCTTTGTAAATTATATTTAACTGGAGGTCATTTATCTTACTATTTGCTTGGATTGTTTCAGTGTAATGAATATATGAAATATATTACCAATATATACGTCTAATGGCTCAGTGACTTTATGATCATCTTGCATTTTAAACAACGATACTGAAATTAGGAGATTTTGTTTTGTTACATTAGTTTTGTTCCTGGATCATCCTGGTGTATAAGTTGTGTGTGACAGAAACATTTCAAAACATAAAATTTAGCTATATTTTAGTTTATCTTGTTTAGGATGCAGAATACTACTACAAAAATATTATTAACAGTAATAACAGATATTATATTACAGTGATTTAAAACTGTCTTTTTTTTTAGTTCATTTGTACTGTCTTTATCTCCAAAGTGTGGTGCTGGAAAAGCTTGAAAACTTACCTTGAAAATGCCTGAAAAGTGCTTGAATTTTATTGTAGGAAACATTTAGGAACCCTGCAGTTTATTTATTATCTACTTGTTTTTTGTTTGTTTGTTTTTTGAGGATAAGTTGCATAAATGCATGACATATAAAACTTCTCAGTTCTCAGTGAATGGTGGGAAGTCTCTAAGGACCTAGTAGCACTACAAAAGGGATGAGTCAAGATCTCCAGTCTTAACTGTAAGCTTTATCAAAAAGAAAACCTTCAGAGCCGAGTCCTGAAGTAGACAGGGTGTCTCCCTCCCGGACTAAATCTGGGAGCTGATATCTGCAGGCTGTGCATCTTGTTCCACTTACCACAGGAACAGCAGGTAATCCTGCAGGCTGAGTCAAAATCTTTGCTTTAAAAATGCAGGCCTGAGAACTGGTGATATAGAACCGGGATAAACATCCGGTTTCCATCGGAAAAAACAGAGAAATAAACACAAAAACTGAGATGACTTACAGTCCATGTTGCCTTATTATCTGCTCTTGCTTTTCTTGTCACCTTAAAATGTTTCAGATCAACAAAGATAAGCTGAGGAAATGAAAAATGCAGTTTTGAAATGATGATACTGTTTGTCATTAATTGGCGTCAGTTTCATTTGGCTAGATTAGATCTGGCAGAATCAAGAAGTCACTTAAAGTTTAACTAACCCCAAATAAACATTTTTATTTAGTGTTCTATTTTTATACAACATTTTTTGTGTACGTGTGTTTAGATCTGCATCATTTTGCCCAAAACCGCCTCAGTGCTGCCATCTTTAGTTTGAACGGTGGTCACTGCAGTTGAATTTTCTTATTGGTTCTGACAATACAGCTTGGTGCAACTATGTGCAAAGATCATATATAAAACTATCTCACTCAGACCCACAGCACCACCTGGTGGTGAGTCAGGAGTTAGAATAGCGAGCGTGACTGAGGTGAGCATTGATTGATGAAATTGCATATTTGTGATTTGTCACTAGTTTGTTTTTTGAAAAATAAAAGTCGCTAGCAAGTGTCGCTAAATATGTAAAGTTACTAACTTTACCTGTAAAGTTAGCAACAGTGCTTCTTTCGTCCTGACCACACTTCTGCAGGTCCTATAAAACAAATGTTTATTATAATATTTCCCATTTATTGTAGAATGAACCGGTTGCATAATAATACAATATCTGGAGGTATTAAATGAGTGTTTTATTTTAGTCTGGGCCGCTGACGTACAGCTGAGTTTTGGCTGCACTGCCAGCGGTTTTCCAGGCAGCTGGAAGGAAACTCTGCTTCTGAAAGTTGTTGCCGTTGCTTTCTGCACCTCAGTGTGAAACGTGAAGGTTGTTAAGGGTTTCAGCACCTCTGTGTGAATGTTTGGGTTCTTCTGGAAAGAAAAAAATTAAGATGTTTTCCCAGGATCCAAAAGGAGCACTTGTTGTCAAACTTGTAAATATTAGTTGGCAAACCCTGAAAAAGATGATCTTTTAGTATCAAAGTTTAATATCAAATTGAACTGCAGTTTTTAACAATTGCATGCTTAAATCCATGTCATGACACAAACGTTTAGTTTTTCTTTTTTACTGATCTATCGCTTCCTATTTCAATATATAAATGTAATAAGCCACACAAGCTCATTTCTCTCAGCCACTCTTCAAAATCACAGAGGAGCAAATATTAACCTTCTTTCCTTAAAGTTCCAGTATGTAACTTTTATAAAAAGTATTTTAGATACTTGTTAAAACTGTCACTATGTTTGAGAAAGATAAATAATCTAACTCCTCTGCCTTCTCCCAGTGCTGACAAGAAACAACCAATCAGAGCGAGGAGGAGGGTCTTAGCGCTGTCAATCAGCCTCCATTTCAGTCTGAATGACCCAATTCTGATCTTTTCACCAAGAAAATCTAATTTGTGGCACTTACACATGTGGAACTAAATCAGACACAAATCCAATTTTTTTCAAAGTGTTTGCAATCTGAACGGTCGTGTCACATTTTAGTCTGTAGTAGCAGATTTTTATGTCAGTGACATTAGACATGCTTCCTAATTCTGGACAAGATGAGTCTCCGTGAAAAACATTTTCTTTAAGGATCTTGAGCACATCTGTCTCAGGACTGCCAACAAATGTGGGAGGAGCTGTAACTGTTACAAATATGCAATAATTTGAGGAATAAATCATTTTAATTCCAACTCAAACATCATGGTTAGTAGATTTTTTTGACAATGATGCAAAAAAGATGAAGGTTATGCGATGCTAGCTGGCTATTGGAGATATTCAGCTGGAAGGATGGATAGATAGATAACAAAAAACACTAGTTTCTGTTCAGCTGCTAGCTAGCTAGCTAGCTGTAGAAGACATTCACCTGAATGGATGGATGAAAAACAAGCTTTTTCATCTGTTAGTTATCTGGCTAACTAGGAGATATTCAACTCAATGGGTTGATGATAGATTGATAAAAATGCTAGTTTTTTTAAGCTGCTAACTAGCCAGCCATAGGAAATATTTAATGTGAAGGATGGATAAAGATATGAAAAACTGGTTGTTGTTTTTTCAGCATTAGCTTGCCAGCTATAGTGGACATTTAGCTGGATGGATAGGCAAATTAGCTTTTTTCAGCTGCTAGCTAGCTATAGGAGACATTGAACATTTTGAATAGACAGATGGATAGATAAATAGACAGATGGATAGATACCAGGTAAATTTAGTCACATCTGATGCTGCTGAATAAATGAGCAGGTCCTGGTGTATTGAGAGAACACAGTGACCTGGAAGAAAACGCCCTATTATTAGTTCCCTGTATTCATCCTTTTCTCTAAACATTTCTGTTATTTTACCCTCAAACCGAACATCACAGACTGAGACACTTGGAGTCTTATAGCAACAGGAAGATGCTCTGCCCTCCTCTGAGAACCCCCTGTTAATTTCCAGCCTTGTCTCCGTTTTTTATGACCACCATGACGTCAAAGGCCTTGCTTCTCTTATTGTTTCTCCAGGATTGACGGAGGACTTCACACCAGAGTAGTGCTTCCTGTAAGGATCTATAATAGCTGTCCTTTCTCCCTCCGCCTGCCCACGATCGTTGAAGTCACCTACGGTTCTGTGTGTTCAGAGAACGCCGCCTTCGTGACGAGAAACCTGGCCTCCTGGGGGCAAGGCTGTAAATATCGCTGTTGTTCTTGGGGTGGATGGTGTGCGCAGTAGGGAGGGGATGCACAGTGTTATACCTGCATGTGTGTGCATGTGTGTGTGGGAAAGAGCACCCCACAGGTAGGGGGGACGGATGGATCCGTGTGAGTCACAGCGAGGGGACAGGTTATAGATTCACACCAGCGTCACAGGCATCCTTTGTGTAACTAAAAGAAGACTGTATGGCAGGCCGTTTTAACATAAAATCAGTTTGACCGCATTAGCATTCCAGATAGTAGTTAAATAGATTTTACTGGTGCAAATTAAATTGCAGATATCCTGAAAGCAAATCATGCCTAAATTGGTGATATCTGGAAAGGTGACCTACTATGATTCATTGAACAGGTTAGGATATGGCCTGTAGAAAACACCCAGAGTTTTTGCACAAAATCATTCTTAGATAATGAGATTTTAGTTTGCTCAGTTCTTCCCATTTAATGTAAAACGGTGAGACATCTTAAATTAAATTAACATTCTGAGTAGTCAGAATGACATTGCTGATATCTTTAATTAGTGTCGTTTCTAGTCAAAACTTCACAGGTTTACAAAGCATTTTGAAATTTCAATAAAAATTAAAAACAGAAAAAAACAAAGAAAGATATTTGAAAATACTCCATTTTCAATTTATTTATGGGATGACAGTAGCACTTTTAAGTACGCTGTATTGGCTGGAAGTGAATAAAAAGGAAAGTTCAAGTTGTTGAAGTTTTGCGTTCTTATATCCCATTCTACTGAACTTTTTGTATATTGTGGCATTTCTGAAACCCAAAATTTTGCTTCAATTGTTTGAACAATGCAATTCTTAATTCAGATATCTGACAATATGATTCTGACTATTCATAATTACATCCAAGATATCGTAAATTGTAATTACAGATATGCGACTCTTCAAATTATTAATCCGGTGACGTCATTTGAGATTGAAACATATTTTAAACTATCAACATGTAATTGAAGATATCTTGAATTATTATTCTTACTAGACTGAATGTTAATGCAGATATCTTAAATTTCCATTGTGGTTGTCAAAATGTAGTAGTGTCCCATCAAATTCTGTAATGTAATTATGGACAATCAGATAAAAACTGACATTATGTTAAAAAGGGTTGCCATAAAGACGGAGAGGCCCGTTCTTCTGCTTCCACTGAGCACCAGACTGATGACGCACATGCTTCCTGGGTGTTTATGTTTAATTTATGATTTAATAAATCACAAGCAAAACTTATCCTTTCATTTCCCCAGTTTGCATCTCCGCTCTGTTGTCTTTCTCATCTTCTCCCTCACCTCCGTGCTCCATCATCCGTGCTTTCTTTCTTTCAGAAAGAAAGAAAAACATTCCGTATTTCCTCCCACCTCAGTGGTTCATTTCTGGCTCGTGTTGTTTGTGGAGGTTCAATGGAGCGTCTCTTACCGGCCCCTCGACAGATTCCAGACGCCGCAGCTGCGACTATAGAATAGGTCTCAGGTTCGGCTCTGCTTCGCTCCAAATTACCCGCGATGCTTTCAGTGTTTAAATAATGATCTTAGCGCAGAGTTAATGGTAGCCGCAGGAGGCCAACAAGGCGAGCGCGTCGTTGTTGTCGGTGGTGCTCTGGCTAACGTGCGCCCAGAAAGGCCTGGGTTAATAGGGACAAGAGAGTAATATGTATCCTTAATGGAAATGAAGGCTGCTTGAGGGAGGACATTACTGCGATTCTTTCATGTGTGATGTTTTGAAGGAGCGAATGTGGCCATTATTTCCTCCCGTTGATTTCTCTTGTTGCATCTTTGGGGGATGGGAATTAGAGTCAGTCGGTGCCCTTTTGTTAATGGTGTTAGCTTGTATGCAAATTGACACAAAGCAGCATACAAATCAATGTGAGCTTTCATTTGTTTCATCTCTCTCTCTAATGTTTCCTTCTCTTTAAGCTTTGTGTTTAACTATACAGAGGTTGTCAAAACATATTTGAACCATATAGGCAAGTTTTCAAAGGATGATTTTATTTATTAATGGATAAAAGAGTTATCCAAACCAACCTGGCTGGGTGTGAATTACTGGTTGGTGACAGCAGTTGCCTTCAACTAATTTTAAAAAAAAAGTCTCGTCTTCCTCCGCTTCGCAGAATGGCCTATTTAATCTAAGAATGATTTTGTACAAAAATGTAATGAACATGTCTTGAGTAGCTCATAGCGGCAGCGTTCATTATTACATCTGTAAACAGAGCGCTGCTGTGTGGTGTCTATGTTCTTCTTCTACGCATGCGGGTCGATTTGAGGTTGCACACAGACCTCGTAAAATCAAAATCAGATTTCAGCAAAAAAAATCTATTTTGAAAACTGCCATTTATACTTTGGTTATCTTTGTCTGATTTTAAAATATATCTAATGATGTGAAAGGTTCAACTACCATTAAAAATCAACAAGCAAACAGCAGAAATCTTTACTGAGAGACTAAACGGCTGCAGGTTCATTTGGTTTTTCCTTTCCCAGAGCAAAATTTCACCAAGATATTGTTTCATTAAGGGAGTAGCCGTAGACGGGGAGAGCACGCTCCATTATTGATGGAGCTCATTGGGGTTTTTTTCAGTGAGCCACAATGGATTCTCCTGATTGATCGGGCCAGACGAGCGATGATTCGACTCAGAGGAACAGACATGTAGAAGTATGAGGGATCGTCAGAGATAAACCCCCCGCCGCGCGCTCACACACACGAGTGTACAGTAAGAGGACGTCTCTGTAATGAAGACAGCTCCCTGACAGTAATGAACAACATGCAGGAGATTTGGCTGTTGCACAGATGAAACAATTAATATTCATGCTTGGCTGGAAATGAAATAAATAGCTGAGATTCTCACTTGTACCTCAGTGGCTGGAACGATTGAAGAGAACAGGAGAATTTTATCCAAATAGGTTGCTAAAAAAAAGTTGGTTTGCTCTGGAAACTCTGTTCTCTTTCAGGATGATTTTTCATTTCACCACTCAAGGAATGGTTTAAAAAGAACAACAATGAATCTGAGATGTTGGCTCTACCTCCAAAGTCTCACGATCTTGGTCCAATCTAGCATCAGTGGGATGTTCTGGACAAACATGGCAGATACCACACGGTCAGTGGTCTGGTACGCCCGGTCAGGGCTGCTTTGGTAACCAAGGGGAACCAAAACGTCATTGGCAGGGCGGCCATATTGTTTAGCCTGATCTGTGTAGTTTTTCTTAATTTTTAGGATGTTTTGCAGCCTGGAGCTCCACCAGAATTGGTGAGACTGAATACTTTTGGGTTGTCGCAAAAAACAATAAATCATTCAATCGTATGATAAATTAATTTCCATTTGCATGATTTATTTATCCATTTTTCTCTTTGTCTTTCTATGAACCAGTCTTCAGTTTGGTGCTTTGGTCTCAAATAGCCCATTTTTTGAAGGAACATTTTGTTTACAGAGACTCAATTCATTTTATTTGTTGTTTTGTTTATTTTTTTTTATTTTGGATATCTAAAATGTTTTCCAGTTCCAGTGTTAAATGTTCATTATAATTTAAAGTTTATTGATCTTTGAGACCATGTTCTTGCATTATTATGCAATAATCATCATATTACTTGAAAATTGTCTCAAAACAATATTATCATTTATCACAATAACTTCTGGGACAATTTATCGCCCAGCAGTCTCCAGGAAGCTGGTCAAGATGGATGAAACTAAATGCAGGAGAATATTTTCAGTAAATCTTTTAAAAGTCTTCAAACATTCAGCCAGGGAGACAATGGGATGGTTTAGCTCAAAGCACATTAGTGTGTCAGAATGGCCTAGTCAAAGTCTGCACCTAAATCCAACTGAGATTCTATAACAAAATTTAAAAATTGAATGAAATTTTGAAGCTGAATTTTGCAGAGAATAAAAGCAAAATACCTGAGTCTGCAGTGGCTCATATTGGACTCAAATTTACACATTTTGGACCAAAACATGTAAATCTTCCTGGACCGTCTGATGGCTGGACATCACATGTTGTAATTATTTAAACAAATGAACGTGATTCCTTCAGGCTAAGTTGTCGTCATCTGAGCATACTCAATAGTTTAAACGGATCATCATTTTAATTTATTTAAACTAGTAGTTCTATGAAATAAGAATATTTTGTATGAATCTGCAAATAGAAATAAATTGGGTGATCCTAACTGACGGTGAACGTCAGAAATGTTTTTATCTTTTTAAGCAGATAATATAAAAATCTGCTCTCATCTGTATCTTCATGTTCATGTGAAATCTTGAGACATGTGACTCGTGTCAGAGACAGCCGACACATTGTTGTTCTGAGATGTCTGAGGAACGCTCTCTTCTCACCATCTGTGCTCCACAGACAAAAGCATGCAACATGCGAGTGAACTTGTAAAATAAATAGTTTGAGCTGCAGGAGAAGACATGCACACAAAAGTTTCAATAAAACAAGGAGCGCTGCTGTTTTCCCGTCGTGTTGCCATGTTAGCTGTACCTGAGTCACCCACACAGGGCCAGTTTAAAGTCCTGCATAATTACACTCAGCTGACAGCAATTCTCTCCTGTTTCCCTCCATAAATAATCCTGCATTCTAATCTGCAGGTGGGCAAATCCACAAACAATATTATCAACCCACACGCAGTCCTGCAATAACAGGGTTTCATGATATTAATTGTCAGCACAGAGTGGCGGACTGGTAGAAAAACACCTCCACACCCAGCAGGCTTTTTATTAATGTCGCCGCTTCAACTCAACGCCGGTTTTAAAAAAATCCAGGGTAAATAACTCTTTTCATTTGCTTAAAAAGGAGAAGCAGAGCAGCCATGATGCCCAGCCGGATTATCTGTGTCATAGCTTATTGGGTTTTTATTGTTAAGTGCCACATAAAACAGCACATCGATACATGAGCATTGATTTGCTCACAGGTCGGTGAGCTCCCCCAGATGGTGAACATGCCTGTGAACACGAACACACACACACACACACACACACACACACACGCGCTGGTGGATGTGGCAGAGAGGAGGAAGCGCGTGCGGAGGTGGTCACATGGATAAGAGGATGCCAGCATCAGATCTGCCTGAGACCCCCACGCCGGCCCGCTGGGACACCGCGATGAATAAATGGATGTGTCCAGATGGGCGAGAGAAAGAGGCAGAGAGAGAGAGGCGACCCCCCGCCCCCCCACACACACACACACCCACACATGCACGTGTGCGGTGCATTGTCTGTGTGAGCTCAGGCCCTGTTTCACATCCTGGCTGCTGGTCACAAAGTTGTTCCACCAACAAACAAACACTCATTCGTCCTTTCACTTCTATGCAACTGAGGAACATTTATGTATTTATGCCTAACCCAGAAGTTTCATCTAATGCCAACTTTAAAGCTGCAGTATGTAATTTTTACAAAAATATATTTTTTCCATGTATATTAAAACTGTCACTGTGTCATATATGAAGAAACGTAGCAGTCAAAAACAACCAATCAGAGCCAGAAGGAGGATCTTATCGCTGTCAATCAACCTCATGTATGCTGCTAAATGAGCTAAAGGTGAAAATCCACTCACCGTTACAGGAAGACCGTCAGTGATCATGCTAACTAGCATTAGCATTCACACAGGCTCTGCTGACCGGGAGAAGCTGGATCCCAGCCCAGGTTTGGGCTCCGTGGGGAGCAGTTGGTCCTCACGATGAAGCATTTGTTGGAGAAATGGTCCTTATACTGTAACAAAAACAAGACACATTATAATCAGGCTTATCACAGGCAGCAGAACATTACTGATTAACAAGCAGCGGCAATTCAGAGTCACAACAGGCCTGTCTCAGAAACAAATTTTCCTGGATGATAAATTGTCCCAGAAGTTATTGGGATAAATGATAATGTTGTTTTGAGACCATTTTCAAGTAACATAATGGTAATGGCATAATAATACAAGAACACATTCTCAAAGACCAATAAACTTTCAATTCTAACATTTAACTGGAACTGGAAGATATTTTAAATATCCAAAGTAAAACAAAAACAACAGAAACAACAAATAAAATTAATTATGAAATCTCTGTAAACAAAATTGTCCTAGTTGAGACCAAAGCACCAGACTGAAGACTTTTTTCGACTAGTTTTTGGTGGAAAGAAAAAAGATGAAAACGATAAATCATGCAAATGAAATCATTGAGCTTGTTTTAATTTATCATGTGATTAACTGATTTATTGGTTATTGCAACAAACCTACTTTTAATTGCATCATTTCATTTGTGAATCCTAATGGGTAAGAGAGTCTCAAAGGTTAAAAGTTCAGGCAAGCTGATCCTTTAGCGTCTGTTTGCGCGTATTTGCAGATTTGCCTTCATATAGCGTTTTACCACTTGTGCAGTTTGAAAACGTGTAAATGTGGGAAACCGTTTACACATATGCGAATGTTTTGGTAACTCATGCACATTTGTGAGTTATGTTGTATACTTACAACATAATTTATACACTAATCTCTTTGACATTAATTTAGTTCCATACAAGCAAGTGTAGAAGGAGAGAGGAGCTTAAATACTGGTGGTGGTCTCTCTAGTCTCTCTAAATCGCTTGTTTGTCAGTAACAGGGTCGCATGGTGAACAGAAATAAATTGCAGGTGATGAATAAGATGATGCTGATCACCTTGTAATCTATAACTTCATCTTTTTCTACAATTTAACTAGAGATTTGCCGATCAGGTTTTTTCCTCCCGATACCGATACCGATCACCCATGAGGGCCGATCACCGATACCGATCACATAATTATTATTATTTTTATTTTTTTTATCATAAACACTACCGGTTACATTATGTGGAAAAAGGAACCATGAATTCACCTTAATTTAGACAAAAACATGTTTTTAATAACTTTTTTCAAGAAGAAAACTAAACAAAACAGGCATTGTGCAAATTGTACTGCTATTGATAATACTATCTTTAACAGACTGATAACATATGAAGGCTCTGAAGAGGCTAAATAATGCAAAGAGCCAAAATAAAACCTCTCAACATTGCCAAAAAAATATTCAAGTATAAAACTTAACATTCAAAGGCAAAAACAGGTTCCATTACAATAAACAATCCAGAGTTACTGAATGAAAACTTCCTGATAGCATGGCGGCTAGCTGATTACTGCTAGCTCTGATTGGCTGTTTCTGACTGAGCGGAGTAATTATGCAGAACAGGGAGGAGATCGATTATTTTTTTTAGAGATTATCTGTCTCATGTTAGGACAGCGAAAGTTTTAATACGTATGTAAAATGTATTTTTTAGGTTAGATGCTGCAGCTTTAAACAGAGGTTCGGTGTGAGAGTCACTACCAGGTGGAGCAGAAGCGAAGCTCCGTCTGTCAAATATTACTATCTGTAGCGTAGCAGCGGTTCAACAGGAGAGCAGAACCAGCGTCTGACATCGCAGCTCGAAGACTTAAATAATTTTGCGGGTTATTTGTTTAGCTTTCTGACCGTCATGCTAATCCGGGTGAGTGTTTGTAGCTGTGCGCTGCTTTACCTGCTATCTGATCCTCCGTATGTCTTTTTTACTGCAGTGAGCCTCGATGTAGCCAAACTCCGTCAAGTATGGCATTGTTTTTATGTCGTATTAGCTTCGTTGTGTTGATGCATTTTGACCTGCTTCAATTTTCCGCCGCAACACGCAAACTTTCCCATTCACTCAGTGCGTTATAGTTCCACATCGCTTAGGATTTGTTGCTCCGCGTTTGCGCAGAGTGAAGGAAAGAGGAGACCAGCTGCACAGGCAGGTTGGAAATGAGATGATCGGTATCGGCAACAAGAGCCAATGATCGCCGATCACCGATCATGCACTTTTTCACGAAAATCGGCCCGATTATGATCGGTGACCGATCGATCGGCACACCTCTAAATTTAACATATATTGGCTTCAGAACCATTGATGCTACATCAATGGTTGTATTGTTGTGATGAATGAGCAGATACAGCCCTCTACTCGTCCTTCCACCTGCACCTGCAGTGCAGGAGATGCATCTTTTGGTAAAATACTGTAGGAAGGATGAGGTAAACTCACTCTGTCCCTCCCAGTTTTCCTCATCCTTCCTGCCCCCGCCCCTGTTGTCTTGCTGCCTTGTTTTGAGGTTCTGGTTCCCAGAGGCAGACTGCTCATCCCTCAATAACTCCAGCTGGCTCCCTGCGGTGTTGAGCTCTGTCCTGCACCACTCAATTACTTCCCTCCATAAAGACATACAGATGGGCTGGGACGTACAAACACACACACCTCTCTGCAAGCACCCAATAAACACTGACCTGCTGCTGAACGCAGTTAAAACTCCACACAAAGCATGTGTTGCATTACCAGTAAAGGCAAACATTTTCTCCCTTTTTATATTAAAAGATAAAAACCTTCTCCTTCCTTTCTATTCTTTTTTTCCTCATTTCTTTGCTCCTTTTCCATCCCTGCCTGTGCATCCACAGGCGGGTAATGAGAGCACACCAAAGATTGACTCACCTACCTGCTTTGCTGCAGAAAACTGCTTGGAGTGTGGCACGAACTCACCGTCAGTACATCAAATTCCCCAATAAATAAGTCAGATGGAGACCAACATGCACTCAGAGACAGGTACACAGAGGACTGCATAGTAGATCATTATAATTTCTGAATATCAGGTGCAGTAAATGCAATGCAGCAGATGACAACATGAGACTCTCCTGCAGGAAATGTGTCAGCATAACATTTCATATATAAATCAAGCATTTTTCAGTTTATGGCCAAATTTGTGAGTTTGAGGCGTATTATTTCTATTTCTCATCATGCAAAACTTTAAAAGCCTTACAATAACTGAGTGTTTTTGAAGCACAGTCCAAGTCGCAAAAACTCAAAGTTGTAAAAATGCTGCTGATGTTTAAGAGTTAGCTGGACACAGAAATAACGGCAAGGTCTTAAAATAGTATCTACTTGATCATATAAGCATCATTTTACTTGGTTCATTTCAGACATATACCATGATATATATTCATATAACTATTTGAAAAGCCAACTTTTTTTACATCTTACTTTACACACTAGTCTTCATTTAAAGTAATGAAAATGTTTATATACATTTCACAACAGTTTCACTCCTTGTGATCATTAATGTCCATGTTCCACCATATAATTATTTAAAATTACTTTTTATGTGAATTATGTCTTTATGTTGTGTCAATTAAACAATTAATCTGTTTCATAAATCCACTACTCTGTTTTTTAAATCAATTAGTGTATCATCTTGTCACAGAACATATCTCTGAAAGTTCAGTGACTTACTTTAAACATAAACAGTGCAGTTTTAAATTTAACCAAATCACAAGGTTTCAATATATTTGACTTTAATAATAATGTTTGTGCACTTACCCTACCCTACTTTATGAATAATGCTAATGACTCTTTTTGATGCTAAACAAGATGGAACATTTTAAAAATGTAATTAGATGTATGGGCTCTTTGAACCTACGGCGCTGACGTCACATCCGCATGAGCGAAATGCAGCTTTCTTGCTTCCGCCTTGAGTTACCATGACAGCTAGGAAAGACAAAGTCGTACTTCAGAAGCAAATAAAGCAATACCATTAGCATTGTTGTCTTCCAAATATAATGGGCTTTTAAATTTTCATGGCTTTCCAAACGATCCTGAATTAAGAGGACTTGTAAATACTTGTCACGATAAGTTAAAGCTAACGCGGCACAGCAAGGTTTGCAGCCTTCACTTCACTCTGGATGAGCTTCTTCAGCCTAAAACTACCGGGGTGAGACAGAGGGTAAATAAAGAAGCCGTCCCTGTGTTATTTCCATGGAATCACTTCTGTATTCAACCTGAAAGAGCGAGTTTATGGGAACGAGTGAGCAGACCAGATCCAGACAGCTGAGCAACTGATCCACCTGTACACACTGCTGTAAACACCATCCTATTCGAGCTCTTCACAAGAAACATGCAAAAGTAATAAAACGAAACACTGAGACCTTAAAGAACACGGACAAATTTTTGTAAAAGGAACAACTTTGAACCTGGACAGTCAGCTGAAATCGAACCCTGACACCAGAGCTGCCCTGCTTTTAAGCTATAGGGCTTGTTGTGCTTTCTCATGGTTCGGAAACAAAAAGTCCGAACCGTAATCTCCCCAGGTACTTGGTCTCTGACACGAACAACAACAAACACACATTACAGCAATATACTTGAAAATAAACACAAAATAAGATAAAAACAGTGTTAGTTAGAATGAATGAAACTGTAGTTAAATAGCATGTTTTTGTTATGAAAATGTCTGAGAATATTGCCTCGGATACACCGACATACGTTAAAGTTAATGCTAGTCACAAAGTTGAAAGAAAGTAAAACTCACCTTCGTATCCGTGAATGTATAACAAAGGTTACATCTTAAAACATTTCTCCAGCTTACTTGTTGGAGCTTCGGATTGATGTACATCATTAATTATTACCTTGGACAAGCCCTGCAAGCATCTAGTGTAAAACGTCATTTTCAATAGACCGGAAGCGACCGAGTCGCTTAACCCCGACGCTGAGGTGCAAAGAGCCCATTGGTTGAGAGAATCGTGTTTTTCACAAAGTTCTGCAACATTTAGCCTTTAGCTGTGTCAGTGCTGCGGTTGAACGGTGGTTACTGCAATTGAATTCTGGGTTGCCTCAGAGCATTTCTGCATAAAACACGGCAGCAAACGTATGACCAATTACACAAACTTCTTCACACAGTGCTCTGAACACCTGTTAGAACGGCTTTCCTTTGCTTTAGCGTGGCTCCACACATTTCCGGTGTTTCCGAAGTGTTCAGTCTTCATTTTCCGAACTTTACACACGACGAAGTTCATGTCCAGCTTGGTCTTCTTCTCGGGAATTCGGTAAAAACCTAAATCAGTCCAAATGTTTGCCTTAAACGAAAACGGAGATAGTTGAATTCCGCTGGCGCTTCCCGCGCATGTTTACGTTCCAGTACCGTGGTGACGTCAGGACGTCCCACGTAATGTTCTTTTTTTAAATTTTTTTTTAATCAATTTTGATACTGGGACATTTTAAAATGATTCTGAATCGCATTATCATTTATTATGCTTGTTATTTATTTTACATTAAGCATATTTTATGATTTTGTTTCACCTGATGTTATCTTAAAAACACTTTTCACTTCTTTAATCTGTCTGGGATGAAATGTATAGATGTTTTTTAAGCACCTATTTATATAACCCATCATGTGCTGATTTATCCAAATTGAAATCAAGCATAACATGTGCTCTGTAAGAATCAAACACACACACACAATCACTCAGCCTTTTTTCTACTCGCAGACACAAACCTCAGTGCATACGGAGGCCTCTACGCTTCAGCAACAAGGGAAGCAAACATCGTTCCTCACCCAGTCTGCGCCACTTACGCTCACATTAGGCGCCAACCGCTGCGTCTCACAAAGCCACAGACAATCTATTCCACACAATGTCGGCAGCAGCTTAGTGTCAGACACGGAGCAACAGCGAGCCATGCACGCTGCAAACTGTTTGCGTTTTTTTCTATTCCCCCCTGTTTAATGAGTGCTCCTGCTGAGACAATCCCTCGGCAAATGTTGTTTACATAAACATATCTTACAGTTTTTCTCTTTTTCTACAATTTTATCAGGAGGAACCAAGAGGTTCTGGATAAGTTCTGCTTACTGCAGCGGCAGAATGGAGGAAGAGAAACACTTTTTTTTTTCTTTTGAAAGTTTGTAAAAATGTTTTGAATGGATCTTATCTCACTGCAATCTTCCTCTTACCTTATTCGGACACACTGGCCTTTGTCTTGGCGCCAGTAAGGTGAATGCGCCAGTCTGTTATTGTCATGCCTATATATAAAGTGGGAGAGTTGATTATGGATGCTAAGTATTTTTAGCTTGAGGAAAAGATGTGGAAGAGGACAGAAAAAGGGAGGGCGTGTGCAAATCTGCATACATGATGTGTGCTGAATGCCTGTCAGTCATTTCTGACACATGGAGTTATAATTATCAGTGTCATTAAAGTGACTCAGTGTGAGTGCCTGGCAGGCTTCTTTATTGCAGAGTTTAATCTATAACTGGTTCACATCTCATTATTAATATGGTAATGGATCTGCTTGGAAAGATTAAGGGATAGAGTGGTTGGAGACAGTCAAAGCTATTTTAGGCGTCAGGAGTTTAACCAACAAGAAAAAAAAAACATCAAATATTAAATCTTTGTAGCTTACCCCAACTGGTTTCTGTTTGAACACTTTAACAGCTTTATTTATTGTCTGTAAATGCCACAACTGTCCTGCTCTTTCTTGTACCCTGTAGAGAAACTGGTCTAATAATTGTTCTTTCATTGTTTTTGAATGAAGAAGAAAAAATAAACACAGCAGCATCTGTGTCTCAAAACGAAAACCCTAAAATATTCCCCCATTGTTCATTCTTTTTCATTTTAATTCCCATGAATGAAAAACAGAAGAGAAGCCAAACATCCTGGTGCTTCCTTCTCATGCCAAAGATTCATATGAATATGAAAATTCTAGAAACCATTTGTGTTTCTTCACTCTGATTCACCTACGTCAAATACAATGTAATCAACTTTCTGTGGGAAATTTAGGATGCATTCACCCCAGGCCTGTTTAGTTCGCTTTAATCCAACTCCAGTTCATATTAAATGCATACTCACATTCTGATGCGAAGCAAAAAAGAAAACTCTGGTCCGCCTACGAACCTCAGTCTTGGTTTGGTTGAAGTGAACTCTGGTTCGGTTTGAATGCCATGTGAACACTAAATGGAACGGAAAACACTCCAAAAGCTGGAAATGGACTACAGCGCCATGCATTCTGGGTAAATACAAACAAAGCAAATGTGTGACTCTGTTGCTAAACGCAGAAATGGCTTGTGGTCCTTAGCCTAAGATAAAAAAAGAAATCCTCCAACCACTAAAATCTGACAACATTTCATTTTTGTTAGCATTTGGTTAAGAAGGAAGTTGCGCTCAGTGTCTTCAGCAGAGGGTTTTGTGTCGTTTCGTTCAGTGGTTTTTGGTGCAGGCGAGGAGGGGAACAGGTTGCTGAAAGGGTTTGGTTTGTTTGACTCAATGCAGTGAGAAAGAGAACCACAGCAGCTGGAGATGTGGCAAATGTTGCAATTTTGGTCTCCAATCGTACCGAGTCTACCAGACTGTCAGGTGGTAAAACACCCTAAACCCCAGTTTATAGAAGTCAAAGGTTCCTTAGAAAACAAACAGAATCACGAAGAGCAATCAGCACAGCAGACAGGTCAGGGTGCAATGATCTGTGAAGTAGACAATTATTAACTATGCAATAAAGAAAAAAGTGACAGAAGTGGATTGGTGCTTCTTTAAAATATGGTCACCACTTCTGGGTAGTAACCAAAACAACAAGATCTTCTGTCTCTGTCTCTCTGCTTAGGCTGCAATCCGATGGATGGATGGATGGATGGATGGATGGATGGATGGATGGATGGATGGATGGATGGATGGATGGATGGATGGATGGATGGATGGATGGATTTCATCCATGTCAACAGCATTTAAACCTATGAGTTAACCCATCCCCCTTCTCTCTCTCTTTCTCTCTCTCACACACACAGATAATAATACACACATATGCATATCACCCCCTAAGGTGAGAGAAATCTTGCTTCTAACATATTAGTTCACTTCATTAGATTCGTTCATTAAAGAAGGCTCACAAGTAATGACTTCTCTGCACCATGTGACTGTCAAATAGATTACAGTATTGATAATTGCATTAGTCCTGTGATGAATATGTAAAAACTGCAGCAGGAATGGGGGGGTGTTTAATATCTCAGAATTAATATGGTTTTTTGTCATCTAGGCTTCAATTCCTTGAAGATTTTATTATAATTTTGCATGTCTGCAGTGTGAAAAATAGACTGGAAAATATCAGAGCCACAGTGGAAGGAATGAAGCAGCAGAAGCAATAGATGAAGCAATAACAGTGAAAGATAAACAGAGAGGCAGGTGCTCACACATATATGCTCATCAGGTATATTTTTATACCAGATTTCTGCAGAGAAAACCTGGCTGTGATTTATTGATCAATGTTTATTGAGGTGAAGCCTCACTGTAGGTTTATTCTATTATTTATAAAAGCTTGAAGGTGACATGAATGTTACGCAAGTTTAACATTAAACTATCAGTTGCATAAAAAATAAAACCAATTTTACAGTTACATGAAAATAATCTGAGTATAAATGCAACTGACAATCATTTTAGAATTTGATTATTCTGAAGACTAATCAATTAATCGGATAAAATATTGACACATTCTAATGATTTTTCGTTTAAACCCTAAAGCCGTTTTATTCAATATGAGACATACATAAAAAGATGCTAATAAAATAACTTAAACAGTCAAAATGCAATAACAGCATTCCTTGAGTGAATTTGATCTGGGTGAAGCTAAAACTATTCCACACATTGACAGACAATAGTGTTTTTATCATGTAAAATGTTTATATATTTTGTAGTTTTAGCTTAATTACTGCTCTGAAAATGTTGGTTTTTGAGTCGGCATAATCCAGTACACAATTAATCAATTACTAAATTAGCTGACAATTATTTCAAGAATTAATTATTCAATATTAACCCAATTAATTGTTTCAGCCTTAAACCTGGGAAAAAACCAAAAAGCACATTTATTAAGGGATAAATAAGAACCAAAAACAACTAGATCCTGTTTGAAAATAATCACCCAACTGTTAACTCAGGTTTTAGTTCTGGTTCCAGCTAAGAAACCTCCAAAGATTATTTCAGTCTCGGTTTTGTTTAAATTCTTTCCACTTTTTGTTTGCCTGATCTTGTTACATTTCTAATTCCTCTTTATTGCTTAAATGCCTTTCCTGTTTAATCATTTAGGAGTGAACTCTTCGGAGTCCTGCTTTGCTCTGCTGTTTTCTGTCGTTTTCTCTAAATGTCCTCAGTTACCTCTTTTTGTCTCCAAGTTTCCGTTTTACCACCTGTTCTCTGCTTGTCATTCACTCCCCTCTCTCCGCTCGGCCAGGCACCCCTCCCAGTTTCTGCTCCTCCGTTTCCTTTGTTCTCTTCCAGATCCTCTGTTGATGTCCCTGTTGTCTCTTCATTTGAGTCGGTCTACTTTTCCTCCTCTGCCACTTTTTTTCTTTTACTTTCTTTGGTTTCGTTCTAACATCTATCTGCCTTCCTCCTGTTTATTCCTACGCTTGGATCCTTCTTACACCATGAAGTGCAACATTTCAAACATCTTAAATTTTCCTTTCCTTTTCAGTGATGCAGGGAGATGAATCATGTCTCTGAACACAAAGGGTGACTTTAAAGACAAACATATGACAGAATAAACTTTTCATCCAGCATTGAAGACATTGAATGATAATAACCTTTCACTCAACTTCCTAAAATAAGTTTTGTGCTACATTACAGTTTGGAAACTGAAGCAGTAGTTCCAGCCAAAGAAACACAAATAATGACTAAATTATGAGTGAAATTAATAGTAAAACAGAAAATTTAACAACTAAAACACACTTAAATTAATTTAAATTCAATCAATTTTTTTTAAAGTCTTCAGACTTTTGGTCTAAAGACTAAATAGCCTCAAGTCTCATAAACAATCTTTCTCTTAAAAAGCTGGTAAGTTTAGATAATTTCAGTAAATTCAGTAAATTTTAGAGCTGCAGTTATATTATCAATTATTCTGATAATCAATTAAGCGGGTAAAAAAATGGCTAATTCTACCACTTAAGCCTTTTTATGCCATATTAGAAGTACATTAAAAGATGCAAATAGACAAATAATTAAATTCTCTTTCAATAAAACATCTACATCTTAGTGCTTAAAATGCCATGATGCATCTTTCCTTTCGTGAATTTGAACCGGAAAAAGTAAGCTATGCTATTTTAGGAGTTTTGGTTAATTCAAATTTACACACAAAACTTCTGCAACTGCCTATTTTAATCTTTTAAACACCAAATATACCTTAATATGCAGTGGGAATGGTGTTAGCATTAGCACAGAAGCTAACATTCCATATCCCAGCCAGTCAGCTCCAAGGAAAATGAATGCTGCTCATGGATTGGCTGCTTTGCAAACGTCAGCATCTTGGTCAGGAGTGTCCAGATTTTCTGTAGCATGAGCCAAAATCATAAACTCAAGAGAACGCACAAGCCAGAAATTAAAACATTTTTTACAGACTATAATCACAAGAAGTTTTATTGAAATGTTCTTTCCCACTCAACAATAAACTGAGCATGAACTATTTTAATTATGCAATTAAAATAGTCAGATTCCTTTGTAGGAAAGGAATGAGTGAAACAAAAGGGTTTCATATGTTTTCCTTATTGAAAGAAAGGCAACCACTTCAAGAAGACCGAAAAAGATTGTCTATTTTCAGCAATTAAAACCTGATTTAGGTCACTCTTTATTTGAAACCGCTTCCTTTATTCAGGCAAGTTTTAATAATGTAATTAAAAGCAGATTTGGGATCATGGAAAATCATGGACCTATCTACCATGAAATTAAAAGGATAGCAGAGAACTTGATTATTAAAAGATAAATACTTTGTGTTTTATCCAAGAAGATCTTAATTTTTGGATCATATTTTTTTCCTAATTGGAAAAAAAAACCTCGTCTGCACTTGAATCAATTAGCTGCGCTGGTGAGACAACTCCTGCAAACTTTCCCAGGAAAAGGTATGATTTCTTGGTAGCTTTGATATCTTACTTAGATTTTAATTCCGTTATTGATTTAATTTCATTCTTAAACAGCTCTCTGCTATCTTTATGCAGAGTATCTACAGTGCACATGTCCAATAAAAATGATAATATTCAGTTCATAAATCATGTATTGCTGTTTGGAGGTTGCTTTGGCCACGGGTTAGAAAAAACATGGCCATCACTGTGGAGTCGGAGGCATCTTGCTGTGTGATGGCACAAGAAAGCTGTTGCTGTGACAGACTGAGAAGGTGTTGCTGCTGCTCCTCTGCAATTTCTGAGTCTATCACTTTGGGGAAAAAAGTGTAACCCATCCATCTGGCCTCTCTGGATAAAGATTCAGAACAAGCACTTTCAAATAATTGACTGAAAGCAACCAATGTTGCACTCAGATATATATATAAAAAAGATCTGATAATTTAGATTGTGAATAAAACCATAGAATGTTTCTCTTTAATCCTATGCAAATAAATTTGTTATAACAGTAATATAATGTTTCTTTTAAGGCACAACTTTGCTTTGAAATTTCAAAGGACAAATATCATGAAATGTCTGCCAACAGGAGATCTTTAATCTTTATTGCGAATTTTACTTTTATGTCCTGATTTTTAATTCTCTTTCAGTTTTGCCTACATAAGATGACACAGATAAACTCTTACTACAAAGGGAGGCATTTTGAATCCTCTCTTTACAGACAGTAAACCCTAAAGGACTTAAAGAAGAATTGGTAATGAACAGTTTTCTTTGACTTATGGTTTTATTTTATCATATGTGCTGAAATTTTACAGAATGCTTTATGTTGTTGATGTTTGTCACCAAATGCATTTAGGTTGACTGGAAAATTGCACAAATTGGAATTACCAAAATTCCAATTTGCTTCATATAAATATGCCTATTTTGAAAAAACTCAAGTTTTTTTTATTTCAAAATGTTTTGCACTAGAATTATGTGTTGTTGTTTTTTTTTTTGATGTATCAAAATTAGCGTATTTCTTAAAACTGAAATTTTTTACATATTACACGAGTCATGATCCACAACTGGATGTTACGACTGGTGGAAAAACAGAAGTAGACAATAAGTGGTAGGAGGAGGATGGCGATGTATGTTTTTAATGACTTAATGAGTGAACTAAGTTATTCACATTATATTGTTTTTCTTATTTAATGGAAACACAACAACTGAGAGTGTGTTTTCAAGTTTAACAGAATATCAAAGTTTTGCAATGGAAACGCAGCTGATTATGTCCATTCAATGCAGATTTCTCTTTTAGGGAGTTTGTCCAGCTCGACTCAGATTGGATCAAATGCCCTTTATTTACTATATATAGAAACAAGCCGCTTTCCGTTACAAATGTGCTGGAATCTTTGTCAATATTTCGCTAATATCAAAAAAACACAATTTTGCGATTGTGGTGTTTCTGTTAAATAATAATTAAATTAAAATAACGTCACACAATAAGGGATTTTTATCCTGGCAGAGACAGATATAAATAATTACATGGGATTATATTCATAATTCTTCCATGGCGCTAACGCTCATCATCTATGAGACATTAGAGGAAACGTCTTATGCAGGAAAAACCTCTCAAACGTTGTATGCAGTGTATCGGGGGAAATTATAGTTGGTGATTTTACATATGAGCTTTGGATTCAATATGTTCAAATGACACACAAAAAGCAACAAAACAAACCATCATCCTCTTTCTACTTCCTGTTGTCTTCTTCGTCGTTTTTGCTAGTAGTAACATTCAGCTGTTGATCCGGCGTATGATGCAGGAAGTGTTTCCATTGCAGTTTCTATACGCTGAAAAACCAACTCATCCTCTTGTGCTGAAAAATGTGAGTTTTTTTCAACATTGCCATGTTTCCATTAAGCAAATTTATTTTCGTAATTTCAAATTGCAGAATTTTATGGTCAGTGGAAACGCAGCTCATGTTTGTCAGAGATCGGTAACTAGCTGACAACAGCATTTAGCAGAAAATCATTCTTTTAAACCTTCGCATATATTTTTGAATTACTGGTCATTTCCAGGACCGGGAACTCATTGACTTTTCACCATGTTTTCACACTGGAGCTGTGCGCACTAATCCATTGAGAACCAGCAGACGTGAACTCATTTGGAAGACCAAATGAGAACGTAAGATGGAGTTTTTGTGCAGCATTGGATCAGCCAGCCTCCCCCTCCCCCCGTGTTCCCTGAATGCCCAGCAGTACATTAGCAGCAGAGCTACAGTTACGGCGCGGCAGTGCCAGAGAGGAGCCCTGGGAAGCTCCGTGTCTCTGCGAGCCCCCACAGGTTTAATGGCGCAGGCTTCTCTCAGCACCTCGCCGGCTCATGGCGAGCTCTCTCCCCAGGAGCACCAAGGTCACAGTCAGATAGAGGACACAGCCGCCTCAACCTGGCTTTGTTCTTCTGTTTCTTCCTCACAAAGGCCGAGTCATTCGGGGCAAACAGCAGAAAGAGGGGGAAGGTTTCCTCTTTCTCTCTCTTTGGATGTTTTCTCACACGTTGAATGGTGTTGAAACTAATGTCTCGCCTCGTCCAAACACATATGGACATCGCTTACCCCAACAGAATGAAAAAATGAAAAAAATCCAATAGGACAAACTTGTGTGGAGTCAAGAGTACTGTATTGATCCACTCCGTCTGTGATGAATTCACAATTAGACTCATGGCAGGATGCCGCGGAGTCCGTCCTCTGTGTGATTGAGCCTGCCCTCTTCGCCTGCACAGCCATGGTTTGTGGATGAAACATTAGCCAGGCGAAGCGGCGGGCAGGTGCTTCTTCTTTAAGACGGAAACAAAGAGAATCATTAAAGAAAGAGGGGAGAGATAGAGAAGATGGATGTTCGATGACATTGAAGACAAGAAAAGGGGAAAACACTTGAAGAAGTTGCAGATCTTTGGCACAACACTGGAAAACACAGGGGAAAACACGAAATACTAATGAGAGAAAACTAAAATTAGCACAGAAAGTGAAGAGATAAGTGTTTCTGATTAATTATTTTCTTGCAATGAATCTGAAATCCTGCAACTTGTTGGTTACTCCCATCGTCTAAACCTGCATGTCTTTGCAGGGTCATCACAACATATTAGGACAAACAACCATGCCCACACTCATAACTAAGGAAACTATAGGGTGTTTTGACACCTGACTCATTTGGTCTGTTTTAAATGAACCAGACTTTATTCATAAAGTGCTTTAAAACAGATACAAAGAAAAGCACAAAGCTTCAAATCTACAAATTTGACTTTGTAATTTAACACCTTGAAATTGGGCCTCTGTCTCTTTAAAAGCTTCTGCTCATTCTGAAGCTCCACCTTCAGGAAGTCATTACAACATGGCTCCTCTATTAACCCTTTAACAATATTTATACCAGCGTTACAAAGAGCTAATTGCTGCTTGCTAGTCTGAAGGAGTTGCGGGAGAGGGCTGCTCTGTCTGGTTTGGAAACTGCAGCTCTGAGAAGGGACTGCGTCTCGAAGGCGGGGCTATGTCCAACCAGGTGTTTTTCACAGCTAGATGGTTGCCATGGAGATTAAAAGGTTTCTCAAACATGCATAAAAGAATCAAGGCAACACTACAGGTATGCTTTTGATGAGGGAATAACATAATAAAAAATAGTTTTTTGTAAAGGGAAAAAAAAAAATCACCTCTTTATTTGCCAACATGTCTTGTTGCTTCAAGCCTCAATCAACCAATCCGATAAACACCAAATAAAACTCAGTAGCAGAATAAGCTGTCTGGCTTCAGCAGGGAGGATTTGGTGAGTTTTTCATGGTTTTAACCCACATACTGAACTCTGCTGCTGCTCAACCCACAAATGCATCTTTCTTGAAAATGCAGCCATTTAGAGGGATAAAACAGGAAGGATCGTTAGAACCAAGAAACAATTGACCAAACACTAATTTACTGAAGAGTTTAGTTTTAAAACATGCAGGTGTCCATTCCGAGGGCGATGTGAAGGAATGCTGCAGTTCAATTGGGTGGGGGGGGGCGTCCTGCCAACGGGGCTGCAGCTTAATTAACTCTAAAGGAGGCAAGCTGTGGGCCGCCCCGTCGCCTTGCATATCAACGAGCCGAGTGCTTTCTGAGCACCTTCACAGAGAAGCCCGTCTTTGTGAGCCGGAGGAGCCCATTCAGTGCAGGCCAGGAAAACCCGCCTCTTGTTTTTTACTCCGTTCCTTCGGTTCAAAACTCAGAGGTCTGCTGGTGATGAGACGAGACTAAATCCAAAGCTGTAATGCTGGTTTTGTCAATCAAACCACAGAAGAGAGAAGTAAGAATTAAAATTCATAGTTTTGCTCAATGTTTGCTTTTGATTCTATTTTCATTGAAAAAAAAATCCATGAAACGTGATGTAAAATGTAAATTAAATTAAGAATTTTGATTAGGTCAAATTTAACAGGTTCTACAAGGATCTAACATCTGCTTATTTCCACAAATACTGCCTGTCAGACTCACAAAGCTCAGCCTAACTGACTACTGACCTCTAGTGGCTGAAAGCGGAACTAATCATCTAAAATTAATTAAGCCTTTTCTAATTAGAGTGAAAATAAAGGTAATAGTCAAGGTGTTTAGAGGCCTTGTCAATTAATTTTGAGGCTCTCTGTTTTACCACACACTGTGGGTGAATTTACGTTTCCTAATTCAAAGCTTGACCCTGCAGGACCACAACCAGGAGACATTTCTGCCCTTTATGTAACAGATGTTAGACACGGCATTTTGTGCGCTGAGTGACTCAAACTGAATGAGACATGATGAAACTCGTCCTGGAAGAACGGTGAAGGAGGTCAGACCAGAAGCTTGACATGATCTGTGATGAAAGGATCGTGGGATTATTAAATCTGGACCTGCCGCCTCCTTCAGGCCGGCTGACCTTGAGCTGCAGGCTTGGGGCGACGACCCACTGCAGTTTCATCTGATGTTAACTCTGCTGTATGTCTGGAGCTAAATATTTCAGGAAGACTGCATGTCTGTTTAGCTGTCAGAGAAATTTACTGTCATACTGCTGGGATCTTAAGCAAGTAGGGCTCTATTGGTTATCATTTATCAAGATAAGTAAGAATTTAGATTTTTTATTGTCACAATAAATTCCAAATAATGATGTTTAAAAGTCCCCAGAGCTGTTTGTATGGTTGAAGTTATTAACTTTACCATTTTCTCCACTGTTTCTTTAACAAATATTAATTCATTTGAGAATATGATTAAATTAAATTCCTCTGCTTACGATGGTGTATTAGGGCCACTGAAACACAACAACAACAAAAAAGGAATATAAATTTTGAGATTAATCAGGAATTTTTTTAGAAAAAAAAAATACATTTTTGAATTTTAAAAGTCCAAAATTTTCTTCTTTCCAAAATGTACAGTTGCAATGTTTTTTCTAGAGGTGGGGAAGTGTGACTGTGCAACTGAACCAAAACGTGAACTCTGGTCCACTTAACCTCGTCTTGGTTCAGTTGATGTGAACTCTGGTGCAGTTCGAATGGATATGTGAACCGGAGGCTGCTGAAGCAGAAAGCAGAAAGTGGACTGCAGTGCAGGGAATTCTGGGTAAATACAATCAAAACAAATGAACGTAGCTACCGCTAGCAAGAGAAATGATTCATTATCCTTAACCAAACGCAAAAGAGAAATCCTACAATCACTAAAATCTGACGACTCTCCATTTTTGTTTACATTTTGTGAAGAAGGAAATTGCGCTCAGCTTCCTGTGTTGTTTTGTTACAGTGCTCCCACAGGCGAGGAGGGGAAGATGTTTTTCAAAGGGACCACCATGAATACAGTGAAGTATGAAAGTGAACAGCAGCAGCTGAAAATGTAACAAATGTTACAATTTGGTCCCCAATCAAACCAAATCCACTGGACTATCAGGTAGGGTTTAGATCAATAAAGTTGATTCTATTTCTACAAATTGTCTCAAGGGGGATGAATACAAATTCTTACCACAATTTTCTGTTTTCCATTTATGAAAAAACCCCACAGAAAATAAGATAGCAATTATGCTCAACATTTGTGCAATTGTGTCATAAAATCTCAATAGGATCCCAGCTGTAAATACGGGAAGCTCCGTTTCCCATATGTAGCGCTGTGCTTTGACAGCTTCACTGTGGGAGTGCCAACATTAAAGCCACACTCATCAGGCCCTCAGCTTATCAGTCTTTGGTTTCATGAGATGTGTTTGTTTTCAAAAGACAGATATTTTTCTTAAGAACACATCAAAGAAACCTGGCATGCTTATTTCCATACTTCTATGTGTTGCTGAGGCCAAAAGAAAGAAAACAAGAATTAAGGTTGAGAAAAAAGCTTAAAATTGGGTGACTCGATTTCATGTTAGGTCTGGAGGAACCACATCAAAATCCAAAAGTATGTGCCAAGAAAAATTACTTCAGCTTTCAGAAAGCAAAATCTACCAGTTAACTGTATATTTTCTTTTCTTTTCACAGCAGGGGAGGTGGAAAGCCTCTTACTTCAAATTCTGGTATCTTAAACTGTGTAAGCCATCAGCTGTCAGGCCAAATACAAACAAGTTTTCACTCTTTCAAGAGAAAATGCATCTTAATAACAAATTTAACTAATGTTTTATTTAGTTATGTGCATGCTTCAGCTTCATGCGTTCAACAGCACACAGACTAAAGCCTATAATAAACCCCATCCAAGGTGTATACAGAAATGTTTCTAAAACAGATAAAAAGAGGGTTTGTTTAAAAAAACTAAAGATGAATATTAAAAACAGAATCCCTAAGTTAAAGGGTACCAGGTGTGGAATAATTATGAGGAGTTCAAACTTTGTTTTCCATTCTTTAAAGGGGCAGTATTATATAAAATCATTTTTTTCTAGCTTTGCATCATTCCCTCACCAAAAACAGACTCCTTCAGACTAGCCAGCAGCAATTCGCAAACAGCTGGTGGAGCTGCTGAGCTCATTATAGGAGCTGTCTCAGAGCAACACTGGTAAAAAAAAAAAATAAAAAAGTTGTTAAAGGGTTAATAGAGGAACCATGTTGTGATGACTTCCTGAAGGCGGAGTTTCAGAAAAGTTTAAAGAGAAAGAGTTTTTAAAGAGACAGAGGCCCAGTTTCAATATGTTAGATTACAAAGTAAAATTTATTTTAAGTCATATTTGATATATGTAGTATTATTTTAACAACTGAAGGTAACATAGTTACTTGATTATGCTATAAAATGGCACTATGTGGCTGGAAAACACAGAGACTGTCCCTTTAAATAAAATAAATAAATAACCATTTGCTAAACAAATACAAAGTTTTAACTGGAATTCCTTGGAATTATGTTTTAGAAGAGTATGATTCTGCTGTTTTGATTTTGATTATGTTTCATGTATAAAAAAGTGAAGGTATAATAAGCTTATGCTTCTACACATACGTTTTTGGTTTACACTTTGTGTTCGGGATTTAACATACTTTTTATCTACTTCTTTTCTAGTTTTGTCTTGTGTTTTTACTCATCATTTTTTCTTTTTTTAGTTGCGTATGGAAAGTTTAAAAATGGCTGAAACTAAACCATTAACTTTGAAATTCTTGTATTTCCTGATTAAAGCTCCTAACAAGCCGTCTGTGGACAGAACCTGCTGCTGAATCCTAAATATCTGCGCTTCCATGCATTCTGTCTACATAACAGAAGAAGCTGTAACTCCAGCACATAAAACGCTGAGACTTCTCTGGGTTTTTTACAGAAGCCGACCTTTTGATTCATAATTTGTGTGGGTGTGAGGATGTGTGTGGTCCGAGCCCGGCTAGCGGGCAGTATCTGCGGGGGGTCTGTGGATAAGCCTGGTGGTCTAAATCCCCACTGACAGCCTCGCTGCTCTGCTATAGGTGTGAATGCGAACTGTCTGCTGACGGCTGCAGATGGGCTTAGCCTGTCAGGGTTTCTGCAAGGCATCCATCTCCATGGATAAACTCTGAACGAAGGTTTTCCACCATGTTTAACACCATTATGGGTGGATTCGTTGCTGCTATCATTTGCCCTGAGGATCTTGTATCTAAATATGATGATGTTATGCCTGTAAGGATTTGCGTCCCTTGAAAATTCACACTTTTTCCATACTACAACCATAAACTTTAATGTTTTCTCTTGGGGTTTTATGTGATAAAGCAACACAAAGTTTGTGCATTATTATGAAATGGAAGGAAACATCACAAATAGTTGCTTGCATTCATTTAACTTGAGTGGGCTTTTATTGTATCGTTTATCATTTATCGTGATAAATTACTTATGATAAGAACTCTGAATCATTGTTGTCGCAATAAATTGTAATTAATGATGCTTAAAACTCCCCAAAACTGTTCTTTGTTGTCAGGATTGATAGTTTTACTGTTAGTATGACATTTTTAGTATTTGTCTACAAGGAACTTCTAAATAACAAATAAAGAAATATCTCATTGTAAAACCCCTTAATCTGCATGGAGTCAGTTAATCAACTAATTGCATGATAAATAAAAATGAGCTGAATAATTTTCATTCTGATGATTAACATTTATTAATGGGAAACTTTGTAGAGATTTCATAATCCATTTTATTTATGGCTTCAGTTGTGTGTGATTGTTATTCCTATTTTATTTTTTGTTTTGGTTTTGGATATTTAAAAAAATCAACAAAAACAACATTTTATTAGTATTTGAGAGAGCAACCTTGCACAGTTTACTTGAAAATGATCTCAACACAATATTATCGTTTATTGCAATGATTTATTGTCCAGCAGCATTAGTTATCGTGAAAGGTCTAAGAGAGCCATTCTATTAAAAATCAGCAGAGATTTTATGCAAATAAGCCCCAGTTGTTCCCACCACAACAGGGCGGGCTGCAGCGCGTGTGTGAGTGTGTGACCCTGAGTCGTAAGGGGATGATGTGTGTTTTCTGTACCAGTTCACGCTCTGTGCTTTCAGAACAGTCTTTGGGGCTTTGGCGTCCTCATCCCCAGATTCCCCAGCTGAACCTAATGCAGGATGGAGCAGCAAGAAGCCAAGCGGGGAAGTTCAGGGTGGAAGAACAGGACGGTTTAAAACGGAAAGAACAGAATTAAGAAATGAACAGATGGAGCAAAGCAGCAAAGAGTACATAAAGACTCTGTAACTTCTGTAAACCACAAGAAAATGATAGTTGTTTCTTTCAAAAATATCCCTTAGTGCAGCAGCCTTTGCTAATAATAGTTTGAAACGTGCATCAAACAGGGTTAAGGGGTCGCAGAGCTACCCTGGCTTTCATCCCCCTTTATTGCTGTTTCTGAGCTGCAGAATGTCTGCGAAATGTCAAAGGAGGCTGAAGCAGGCAGGAGAAAAAATCAATGGAGTCTGGAAACAGTGTTTGGCTCCTGCGCTTTGTTTCCAGCACATACAAGCCGGAGCACAAACACTCAAGAACATGACGCAAACGTGCTTTGACATTTCACCTGAAAGGAGAGCGCCTGAAATGTCTGCTTTCAGCTGATGCTGCTAGGGTCTTTTATTTTGAAGATCACATTCAGGGGGAAATATGTGGATCCATTTATTTAAAAGGTTAAAAGGTAATGTAGATGTTTATTAGATAAACAAGGTCTTTAGTTTGTGAGCATAATAACCTGGCAGCATATTTACTTTAGAGGACAGATGAATGAAAAAGGAAACCAATGATTGTTGTTCAGTCTGGCCTTCAGGTTGTACAGCAGGTTTCTTACACTGGACACCTTTAGAAAAACATGCTTTTTATGCAAGAAAGACAGCAGCTGCCAAAGCTTTAAGTCAGCTATGAATTAAACATATTTAATTTATGTAATTAATTTTTCTTTTTTTTTTACTTGAGACATTAGAATAAAGACTTCAGACTAAAGACTTTAAAACAATGACTTTGTCCCACCTCTGCTATCAAATATATGATTTAATTCCACATATGGAAGTGGGACAAATCAAATTTTCTGCTGTGAAAAACTCAGGTTTTGGTCTCATTTGCCTGCTGGAAAGAGAAAGAAAGAAAAGTTTAATCTATAAAAAGAGAAAATCGGACGTCTCCATCTGATTTTTATTCTTATTTACTAAATGTTTCTATTTTTGCATCTTGGTCCTTTACTAAAAACACCTTGCTGACAGACACCAGAATCAATCAATCCAATAAACATAATTAATCACATTTCTAAAGTGATGAGGCGGCATGTCCATTTGAATTTCTGAAAGGCGCCTCGTTATATTCAGTAGATTATGTGAACATGACCTTTATCTTCTGCTGCAGTCATGATGACTCAGGAAGAGTCTGCAAAAATCCTGAAATGATTCCCAGAAGCACTCTAAAAAGTGTTTTTGGGCTGTAGTTCATCTTATGGACTTATTTACATTAATTTAACTTAATTCTTTTGCTTTTGCTATGACAACTTACTTTTTTGTGTTCATTCAACTCAAAACTTACAAATCTTTAACCTGAAGGAACTTTTCACTTTGACTTTACTTAAAACAATTGAGTTCAACGCCAGTTTTGTATCCTAAGTCTGACCAACTCAATTTATTATGATCATCCAACTCAATTTGCTAAGTTTTTATAACTTAATTCATAAGGGGGTTTAACATGACAAATTTAAGTCATTCTTACTCAAATCATTTATTTTGTTCTAATAAACATTTAAAATCTCTTTGATTTAATTCTACAGAAAGTCAACTCAAACTTTTAAGAAGTTCCAAACTAAATTTAAATAATCTTTTTACAGTGTCATCTAAATACACAAATCTTTTCCTTAAATAACCTTTTTCACTTTGACTTTACTTGAAATAATTCAGTTTGTGTCCCATGTCTGACACAATGACTCAAGCTTACAGGGACACATTCCCAGTAAGCGACCGTGGCTCTGTGGATAGAGTAGTCGCCTTGTAATCGGAAGGTTGACGGTTCGACTCCAGCTTCCTCCTGCCGTATGTTAATGTGTCCCCTGGGTACTTAATGCCAAGTTGCCAACCAATCTGAGCATTAAATACATGTGTTAATATGTGCTTTCAGTGGTCAAAAGTGTTATTTAAGTTTATTTACCATTTTTGAAGTAAACTAAATGATTTGAGTAAGACTGACTTAACAAATTGAGTTGGATGATTATAATATATTGAATTGGTTAAACTTAATAAATTTAGTTGGATAAACTTAATTGAATTGCTTGTTACCTACAGAAGCAATTCAATTAAGTTGGTTCAACTTTTTTCTTTTTAGAGTGAGGAAAGAGAGCTAAAGAACGCTGATTTAGTTACAGCCACAGCTGCTTTTATGTGGTTTTGTTTTTTTTTAAACTCTCATTACATTAAAACTGCCTGATTATTTGCCATTGAAGTTTATTTCTCATTATGCACAACTGCTTAAACAAATGTCTTGTCATAAAAAGGCCGTGGTGGCTGCAGAGGACTAAAATGATAGGGAGTCAGAGGTGGAGCAAAAATAAAGATCCTTAATACTAAAAAGAAACTAATTCTGAGGTTCAGAAACTAAATGTATTTTCAGAATTAAGCAGTGAAGAGTAGATGAACCAGCCTTGAAGAATGACAACCGGTGAGCTTAAGAATAAAGAGGGGTGAGTTAATCAGGATTATCAGGAACAGCTGGGGAAGAAAGGAAACAGGCAAACTGAAAAAAGGGGAATAATTAACACAAAATAAACTGAACTAGACTAAATTCACACAGCAGGTAGAAACAGTCTTTATTGTCTTGCAAAGGATCAGTAAAGTTGGAACAGCAGGAACAGATGTAAAGGTACACAGAAAATGTTCTTAAAGTGTTAAAAACAAGAAATAAGATTAACAATAATAGCATCCAGACTAACAGAAAAATGCTGTGCAGTAGTTAGAAATAAACATATCGGACTCTCAATCCAAGGGATGTGCAACTGAACCGGATCAAGTTTTCAAAAATGTGCATCATGTGTTGAACTTGATGCTCAATTCCGATTTGTGTTTTTTTCTGAAATCTTAAAAAATTTCGTTTTATTGTTTTTTTGGGGGTTTTTTTTTACACCACCAACAACATTTTCTTTGGTTTTCCAGCGTCTAGAATGTGATCTGATGCTACTAACTAAATATGATTGCAATTGGACTTCTGTATGAATGATTTACGAACCCAAAGCAACCCGCATGCGCAGAAGAAGAACGTAGCCGTCACCCAGGAGCGCTTTGTTTATGGCAGTAAAGATGGCCGCCGCCATCTATGGATACATTTTATTCAGCAACGGGAGGCAACAGCATCGTCAAAGATTCAAATGACGGAAGCTGATAAATAGAAAACCCAGCTAACAGCAGCGGCCTTTAGTGGAGCATTGACTGCAGCTTCTGACCCAGTTCTGACCCGGTTCTGTTTGGATGTGGAGTCGGACCAGGAGTGGTGAAGTTGTGAGGTGATGCGTTCATTAACTCAGACTGCTTTCATCACTTCGTTATTATAATTTTTAGCTCTTGTCTGCATCCAGATTTGCCATCTGACTTGTTCTGGTGCAGAATTATGGCGCATGTCTCACATCAACAGTGTAAAAGTCGGATAAAATGCAACATGAGCGTTCAGACTGCAGACGTTTCGAAAACTATCTGATGCAATTTAGTTCTACATATGGAAGTGGCTCCATTCTGATTTATTTTGGGTCTAATGTCGTGACTGCAATGAAAATGTCGCATACGGGCAGCTTACGGGTGTATGCTCCCAGTGTCATATACTGTAAATAGTTTTCCATGAAAATATCAGAATTAGGTCATTTGGACTGCCATGAAAAAGTCATGTAATAGTCAGATTTGGGCAGGAAAACTGAATTTGGGTTGCATTTCCCTGCTGTGTGAATCTAGCTTTAATCACAAGGGAGGAAAAGATTAGCAGGTCATAAAGAACAGAACACAAAGGAATGAACCAATATGGGAACGCTCTAATGGCAATAAACAAGTATGGAAGACCTTTTCTAACAAAAATAAACCCAGAAATAATTAAGATGGAGACACCCAGTGGATCAATGCAGTCCAAGTCAATTATAAAAATTGTAGGATTTTGGCAGGAAACATTAAGCCACATACTGTTTCTGCAGACTTGCCTCATTTGATTCTAATATTTTTTTTCTAGGCTAACAGGGTGTAGCTTTACAGAAGAGACAGACAAGTTGGACAACTTTTTGTTTTCTAAAATGTGGTGCAAACAAGCAGACTTTTTACCTTCTACTCCTCCAGAGATTTTCTCTCCTGTCAGATTCCCATCCACAGAGGGACTCAGGATTTTCAGACGATCCCACTCACCAGGCTGGACAGGAAGAAAGCAACAGGACAGGCTTTGAGGAGTTGAAATGGAGAGGTGTAAGGTGTAAGGTGTGATGTTTAGGAGGAGGTGCAGACGGGACTGCGGTTTTTTCCATGTCACCTCAATGCGTTCTGCGTCACGGACACATTTAGGAGGGATGGGAGTAGGACCGTATATCTGGTCGTCAGGATGACAGGGAGTGAAAAACACTTTTTTCAGTTATTTACACTTTTCTCTCTGATCGCCATTTCTTCACACCTTCTCTACAATTCAATTTGTCTCTTTAAACCTCATTTAACATTTGATTCCGTTCTATCTTTGATTCTTTTCATGTATATTTTGGCAAATACTAGAACTTCCTGGGTTTTTTTTATCTGACAACCTATTTTTATTCATAATCAGACTACTGAAGAGGAAGTATTATGCAAAATTCACATTTTGTTCTTCCATCCAAGTTTATACTGCTTCAAAAACAGTCCCAGTGCTTAAAAAAACCACCAGTCGGTTTGTGGTAATAAGTTAATATTTTTTGGTGTCTGGAAAATGAAACCTCCAGAATATAAAGTCACAAACCAGCAGGCACTGCCCCGTTGCTTAGCAACCCCAGCAGAGCTGCAGGAAAAGACGAAGTGTTTTGTTGTTGGCTTACCATCCAGAATCCACTTGTTGGTTGAGCAGGAGGCTCTGCTAAAGCTGAAACCTATTATAGTTAACTAAAATAAAAGAAAAATAACCAAAACTAAAATTGAGAAAACATTTTTGTTTCCTGAAATAAATAAAAATGGTAATTAATGGAGGAAAACTGTAACTAAATTGTGTGTTTAGTGTTTATAAAACTAAAACATATTAAAGTTATACATACAATGTCCTTCGTTTTAACTTTTATGATTGTATTTATTAGCTTTTAAAATGGATATGAAATTGATTCCCCACACACGCGCAGTTTACGTCAGCAAATTAAGGTGCATCAGATTCCTCCTGGCGGACTGTACACTAGTCTGCAAATTGGTGACCACAAAATTTGGGAAAAAACACCAGAGTCACTTACTGTTCTACAATAGCTGGCGTGGCCAGCAGCATCTCATTTGGATTTAAAGTTACAGAGCCCTAAAACAGCTCATTCTGAAAAGAGCTCAACTGAACAAACTAAAATCTCATCATCCAAGAATCATTTTGTGCAAAAAAAATGTAATGAACATGTTTTGTATAAACCATAGACCACATGTGTCAAACTCAAGGCCCGCGGGCCCGCCATGTCATTTTATGTGGCCCCCCGCAGCATTTTATAGGCCGACATTGACTTACAATAGGTTTTGAGCACGAATTGACTACAAACTACATCTCCCACAATGCATTTCGACTGTTACCAGCTAACATTACGGCTTCTCGCCACTAGAGAGCAGCAGAGTCACCTCAAGCTGCTTATTGATTTTCCCAGCGAATAAAACTGAGACATCGACAAGCTAACATCAAAACGTTCAAGAAAAGAAAAATCGATTTACAAGTAAGACTGTGAATGAAGATGTGTGTGAGTTGGTGTCAGGGCGGCAGGTCGAGCTAGACGTTATCTTGACCGACAACATAAAAAACAAATCGGTCATGTACTATTTTATCTGTGAAATTACAATCATATTAACATCGGCTATTTAGTCGCATTTTATGCGGTTTTGTTAATATTCACCGTGAATCCAGATCCCATCACAAATTAAGCAGATAAATGCATCTACATTTAGTGACAAAAACCACCCCAATAACTTTTAATAAATTAAATTAAGCGACTTCACTTAAATTAGCATCACTTCACCCGCTGGGGTCTTAACGCACTTCCTCCTGGTTCCCATCTGCAGAAAAATCTGCGCTAATTCATCAGTCAGTTGGATCTGTCTGATCCAAACAGATCAAATGAACTCTGTGAGTGTTTTACCCTGAGCGGTCCGGTGTGAGCTTTTACCAGGATTATTTATTTATTTTTTGCGTGGTTTCGCTTCTCCGAAACGGACAGATGTTATGTCTGCAGCTCCTCCAGAGTGCCGCTCTCCTGGGTAACCTGCACCAAGAAGGCTCCATTTGTTAAATCCGCTGGATGAGTTTCTCCCAGCGGTTTCTAAGTCTTCGCAGCGGCGGAGCAGCGTCCGCAGTGGTTGAGCTGCGGACTGCGCATGTTGGAGTCTAATTAACTTTTGCATTGTCATTTATTTCCTCAAGATAAACTACCGGCTCCTCAAATGGATTAACACAACGTTGCATTCTCTTTCTCTGGTCTGTAATGGAGACTTGAATTTAACACGCCATTTCAACCAAAGGTTTGTAATGCACTTCCTTACCATTTTTTATTTGTAAGTATTGATTTTATTTTTTAGCCAAGCCTCTGTCTCTGCTAATGACATCTTCAATACATTTTTTGATCCCAGGCTTAGTTTATGGACTGAACAGATAGAAACAGTTATTATAGATTTTGATTTTATTTTTGAACCATTTTTTATTTTAAAGTGTTGATTTTATTTTTGAACCATTTTTTAATTTTAAAGTGTTGATTTTATTTTTGAACCATTTTTAATGTTATTTTTGAAACCTTATTTATTTTGAAGTGGTGATTTTATTTTTGAGCCCTTATTTGTTTTGAAGTATTGATTTTATTTTTTAACCCTTATTTATTTTGAAGTGTTGATTGTCTGAAAGACCTTACACATGAATTGCCCCATGCAGGGTTTGAACTGATGACCTCAGCATTACCAGCACGGTGCTCTAACCTGCTGAGCTAACTCACCTACCTTACAAACTGTTGAGTTTCCATGGATTTAAGAAGAACTTACATGATCTTACCACAATGGAGATTTGATAAAAGTGCTTATATTCCAATGTTTTTCAAAACAACATACATAATATTTTATTTTCCAGAGATTTTGTATTTTGAAGTGTTGATATTATTTTTGAACCATTTTTAATTTTCAAGTGATTGTATTTCAGAGATATTTTTTATTTAATGTCTTAATCTTTGATCCCAGGCTTAGTTTATGGACTGTAATGTGAAATTAGGCCCAAGTATAAGTTTGACAGTTTGTTCACCAAGTTACTGTGCTCTCTGAGAGGATCTGTAAGTTCCATGCCCATCGTTGACGTTAGTCTCTAACAAAATGTGGATCATCTACTAGGAACACTGCAAAGATCATGAGTTCCTGTAGTGTAGTGGTTATCATGTTGGCTTTACACGCAAAAGGTCTCTGGTTCGAAACCAGACAGAAATAAATTTTGCATGTTCTATTCATCACAGGTGTTTACTAAAGGTCAACAAGGGTTCTGTGGTGTCATGGTCTGTACTCTGAATCCAGGCATCTGAGTGCAAACCTCAGTTAAAATTTTCATGCGTTGCATCTCACATCATCAACTTTGGAACCTCAAACTGAAACAACACAGAGAAGTTCAGTTTCTGTAGTGTAGTGGTTATCACATCTGCTTTACATGCAAAAGGTCTCTGGTTCAAAACCAGACAGAAACAGTTTTTGTATGTTATGCATCTCTTGGGGTGCAGTGAGACAAGAGTCTTCCTCTTTGGTGATGGTTCATTTGCCAATCGACTTCAATGTCGGCTTCTTTGAAATCAAAGCTACTTTACTTCAATTACCAATTGGCAGTTCTATGGCGTAATGCACATGTGTCAAACTCAAGGCCCGCCGGCCACATGTGGCCCCCCAGCATTTTATAGGCTGATGATTGACTTAAAATAGATTTTGAGCATGAATTGACTACAAACTACATTTCAACCAAAGGTTTGTAATGCGCTTCCTAACCAGACGCTCCAAAGCGTCCGGTCCATAACTCTTCAACACGCTGTCAGCTCCCGATCAGAAAGACGCATTTAGTTCAGAGACCATTAAATGATATTCAGAAAGAATGTTTTTAATTAATTGGTTTCAGTTGCCTCTGAGACTAAATCTTGGCGTAAAGTCTATAATGTCTGCCCATGTGACTTGTTTTTATTATTTCTTTGCTTACCTTTAATTACTGATTTAAATATTGTAATTTTTAAACTGAGCAGTAATTTTACATCCATGGAAACTGAAATGTAATATTTAAAACTTCAATACATAAAATCAGTTATTTAACAATATGAGGTGTTAATTTATTTTTAACATTGTATTTTTATACATTTATGCTAGGGCTGCCCAAGTCTAGTTTTCCAGAGCTACCATCTGCAGCTTTAGATGCATTCCTTCTCTAACACACCTGGACCATTGACTCATTATAAGCCTCTACAGACCTGAATGAGGGAAGTCAACCTTTTGTCTGGGGTGTTTTAGCAGGGATGCACTCCTGATTTGTACCGTCAATGTGGCCCGTTGAGGGGGGCCAATATGCTGAAGTGGCCTTCAGTGAAATTGAGTTTGACACCCCTGCCATAGACTTATCCTAACCTGGTGACCTATTATGAGGCATAATAGGTCACCATTAAATTATTATTGTTTACTGCCAGTGGTCCCAGTTATTTATTAAATTGAGTGTTACAACCTCATCACCAACAAACTGAAAACTAACAGGAAAAAGAAATAAAAATAATGGATGTTTTGCTCTAGTGGGTGTAAATTAAACCACTTTAATTTGTCATTTAAATTATGTTTTAAGAAGAAAGTCAATGTGTTCATTCTCCTCTCTCCCAGCTCGTCTCTCTCCTCCTCTCACTCTCATTCTCACTCCCTCCGTCTCCATTTCCTGCTGTAAAGGTTGTGACACCATGACTGAGTATTTGACAAAGCCACTTTTCTGCCTGGGTCATAACAGCAAACAAACTGCCCGCTGCTGCAGCACATAAAACCTTCCTTCTTCACCTCTTTCTTTTTTTTATTTTGCTCCTCCATTCAGCTGTGAGGAGATGAGGGCTTTTCCTTGTAATTGAGCTCTTTCAATCTGTGCAGGTTGTAACATGCTGCAGCGATCAGCTAATATTTACATGACGCAATCAGCTCATGTTTAAATAATGCATCATGTAAACATAATGCAGTGAACCTGCAGCAGCGTAGGAAAACGTTTTCCTCAACAGCTCATTGCACAAATGTGCAGAGCATATTGATTCAGGTGCTGATGATAACACGGCTGCATTAATGTAATGAAACAGCCTTTTAGCCTGGAGGAAAACAATTCTTCTTTTTTTTGCCTCTATTGTTTTCAGACAGGATTATTTGGCGGTAAAACATAAGGAAGCCGACCACAGCGCTTGGGTGAGCAGAGTTGAAGTCTATAATTACCCAGGAGACTGAGGGGGTGAGGAGGGAGAGGTGGTCATTTAGATGGGATGTTAATTGTAATTACCGGTCTGGTGGGGATGTTGCCATGGCAACTTAAGCCACTCTTGGTTTTGGCATGACCGAGGTGGCTGCATTCGTGCGCACATGAGCGTGTGCAACAAAGGTTAAACAGGACACTGAAATGTCCAGCAGCAGCAGCGCCACCTAGAGTCCAGTTCAATCCCAGAAATCGCTCCAGCTCCACTCCATATGATGTTTGGGTCTTTGTAGAAACAAAAACTGGAAGAGTAAATTTACACCAAAAACTCAGAAATTTTGAGATTAAAAAACAACAATAAAAGTTTTTAGTATGAAAAGTTGAAAGTTTCCTAGAAAGAACTCGACTTCTGAAACTCAGAAAGTTCTGGATTTTTTCTAGAAAATTTCTGAGATTATTCGCAAAATGACTGAGATTTCAGAAATGTCCTTGTTTTTTTGTAAATTATGAAATTATTATCAATTTTTTAGCTACTTTTTAAACTCTAAAAACTCCAGAATTTTTTCTGATTTTTTGGGTGGAAATGTACTCCTTTTTTGACCCCAATATGCCGTCTTAGACTAAAAAGCCCTGATTTAGAGCCAGGCTCTTCAAGGCTCTTCAAATGAACAGTTACCTTCAGCAGATAAAGTGGGACAACAAAAACAAAGTCAATGTTTTGATGTGGCCATCATAAAGTCCGGATCTCAATCTGATAGGTAATTTGTGGGCAGATTAACATTCCTGATCAGTGAAACCAGTTCTGCCAGGAGGAATGGACCAGAACTACAGCAAACTACAATGAATAGCTTCTGGAAGGAAACACAAAGGTTTGACCCAAATCAAACAGTTCAAAGGTAATTTTATCAAATGCTTAAATTTATATAAATTTCATAATTTCAGCAAAGTAAAAAAAGTCTTAAACTCTCTTATTATTCTAGCATTTATCAAATCTAATCATTTTGGTAATCTGACCTCAAAAAGCAAAAGTTTATTCTGATTTACAGTCAGATAATTTGTGTTGCACTGCTCTTCCTGGAAAAAAATATTCAATCTGTAATCAGGAACCATTACATAAAAAATCACTAATCATTTTAATTATAGGAACTGATAACAAATAGCTCATTTTAAATTTGATGAAAACCTGGATGGATTCACAAAACTTTATACGTTTCTGAATAATGAAGAACGTTTTTTTCTTTGCTTGTTTTCTGTCTTGTATTCTGCGTTTTTTCCTGTTTGGTTCAGGAGCTGGAACGTTGTGCGTTTCTGTTCAGTTTCATCTTTTAAGGGTAATGAGACCACCTACTACTGCTGAGCCTGTTCCAACACACAAATACCAATAAATGAAGATCAAAAGTTTTACTGTGGGAGATCGACTGCAGCCGCAACGATCTGCCGTGATTAAACATCGCATCTTAAATGGACCTTGAGGAACCAGCTCAACAAACACACATGTGGCTTTCACAAATACTTTCTCCTCGCCCACAAATGCTTCTGGCTGCTTCTGCCAGCAATCTGGCAATCTTCAACTTCTTCCATCACATTAGGGATAAATATTTGTCTTATTAAGCAATTAGCTAAACAATTTAAATGCAACCATATGTCCAAACAAACACAGAATTACAAGCATGGATTTTAATATTAACTTAATACTGTGAAAAAAAAGTAGGAGACGTATCATCTGCTTCAGGGGTGTGGCCACAGGTATGAGTCACGCCCCTTAAATATGATTGGCCACGCCCACTTGAGCTGCCAATCAATTTGTTCAAGTCATATCATACAGACTAACGTTTTCTTTTTGCGACAGTAAATGACAGAAATGGTCCTTTTAATATTTTTGGTTGATTTTTTTTAAGTTTATTTGTTTACATTGGGATATTACATATTAATTAATATTTACATGTAAATTTAGGAGATTATAGCATTTCTATTGGCAGATTGATGTATATGATGTTTTGATGTTTAATAAGAACAAAAAGCAATATAATGGTTCTATAATTTTCACTTTAAGTTGATAACAGTTAGCATAACGGTGCTAAAATTAGTTCTATAAAGTTAAGCTATGCTAAGCTAAACAAGCTAATGGTGTGACTATAAAAATCATCCACTGTGACAAACAAATCTTCTGCATAGTTTTCACATGCTTAACGTGTGCATTTTTTCTGGTTAAATAAACAGTTTTATTATTCAAGTTTTGGTCCACACTGCAAAAACACAAACCAAGTAATAATTGTGGACTAGTTTCTATCTTACTACACTTGAAATAAGACAAAACTAACTTACTAGTAACTTTTCAGCAAGATAGGAGCTTCTATTAGTCAATAATACTCGTTCCATTGGCAGGTTATTTTATTTTTCATGTTATAAGTGAAATAATCTCCCAATGAAACTAGAACATTTTCATCAATATTAAGGAATTGTTGATTTAAAGAAAGCCCCCATTTCTTCCTGAAAAGTTGCTTGTAAGTTGATTTTGTCTTATTTCAAGTGCACTAATTTGCGGTGGAGGCTAAACCAAAATTCCTTGGTAAGATTTTGTGTTTTTGCTGTGCACAGTTTATTTTAATCCAAGTCTGCCATGCATTTAGCCGAAACGGTAATTTTAGTGTGCTGCCTGTCTACAGTTTGTGTCCCTGCTGTAGATTCTAGACACGCCCCTGCTGCTGTATTGTAATAAATCAGAGTGACCCTCATGGTCTTCTGATTATTATGACCTCCAAGATGAAAGATTTCCTGACAGACTTGTTACTCCGGATGAGAAGCTCCTTTCCAACCTGATCATGCCCCGAAGAAGAGCAGCCGCCGAATTCTGCCTTCTGTCATTATCTTATCTTCTTCCTCAGTCATGACTGATTGGAGAGTTAATCAGGCACATCAGATAGGAAAGTGATTAGGTAAACACCGAGAACCAGAGCTCATTAACGAACACCAAGCATAGTTGGGCGATGTAGAGTCAAACTAAATCATTGGCCTTGATTTGCAAAGCTTAAAGAGTTTTAGTCACACAAACGTCCAGCTTTGTGAAGAATTATTGTCTTTATTTATTATTGTCTGACCCTGCAGTGCTGCAGCGATGAGAAACATCGACTCATCTTCAGAAACCTGAGCTTTAAAGATGCCAAGACTGAAAAAACACAACAGTATCACAGTTTAGTTAAAAATATGCTGCTAAAATGCATGAGAACAACAAAAGATCATAGAAACAGCAATAATCTGTGGACTATTGTTTGGTAACTTTTATGATTTGGTTTAGGATCTTTTTTTGCTTTTTGAGTTCTCACTTCATAAATATGAAGTTAAAAGATTACAAAAAGAAACGTTTTTATGAAATCTGCAATACATATAAAATAAAAAATGCTGACTATTTAATTTTAATTCAATCATCAATGATAAGTAAATAAAACCTAAGAACAATATAATTAATCACAATCGATGACAAAATTTTTTGAAAATGATTAAATTTTTTAAAGGATGCATCATGAACTTTAAATAAATAAATGAATAAAAATATGGGAGCAACAAAAATAAATCATAATTCGTTTTTACTCATTCAATTAAAAAAAATGCATAAATTAAACTATTTAAATAAAAGGAAAATATGTTAAATTATTGTAGATCTTTTGGAGGTTTTGTAATTTTTAAAAATTTGCAATAGATGCTTTATACCCTATTTATTTATTGTTATTATAAAGTATTACAAATTCTTCACATTTTTAAATTAAGACAACATCTAATTAAAATCAAATGATTTTCTGTGGGATATAAAATCTAATGTTTTGAATTGTTCCTCTCCATAAAGTTATCTTATTCCATAAATATCCTGCATCAGTCTCTAAAATCATCCAAACTGATTAGATGACAGAAACAGGTCAGGCATAAACTCTGTTTTTTTAATTCCCTTCTCATCTTTCCCTTTGCGTTTCCATCTTTCTCAGGTCATATTTACTGTTTACCTGTGACTCTATAAGAAAAATATTATTTTTATGTGTTTATTTACAGTTGAAGCTGTGTATTACAGTGAGTTATTGTGTGAGCAGCTGAATGGCTGTGAGTCTCGCAGCGTTTTACTGTCCAGAGTGTCTTCCAGCCATGAAGGTCTGCTGCCGGTGGCGTTCCTAATAGATTTCCATTTGGAGCTCACTGTTCTGTAGAGGAGGAGGACTCTGCTGCTGTCACGTTTCATCAGCTCATCTGTTCTTCTTCATCTAACCTCTGTTTCTGTCCGCCTCATCCCGTGACCTGCCAAACATCCTCTGACCAGCTGCTCTCCAACCATTTACATCTCCACTTTCACCCAAATCCAGCCAGATTACGAGGCCAGGCTCTGCAGTCGGAGATGAGGTCAGAGGGAATCTTTAAACTCAAAGCCATCCATCCGTTCCTGACCCCGCAGTGTAAATATTTCACTCCATGCTGCGTGTATTTCCAGCATGTATTGATCCTCACTGAAGGAGAGACGAGGAAGACAGCAGGAGGAGGGGAAAAGGATGAGATATGCAAAAATCTTTCAGGTTCATTCCTACATTTAAAACTCTGTTTTGTTATAAAGCCAGTATTCCTTCATCCCTTCCTCTCCGGGTTGAGGAAGCAACATGGCATGTTTCTGTCATGCCTCTAGTCCCTGAAGCCATCGGAGAGCGGATCGATACTCATCGCTTTCTGTTGTTCCCTAATCACAGCTCCACTAGTGGGAGATGAAGCTGGGAAATTTTCCTTTTTTGGACTTTTTTACCCTTTTCTCATGCAGTTTTCTGGCTTTTTCCACCTTTTTAGATTTTTTCTACAGCCGACTGACACCCAATGCTGCGAACATTTCCTTTACTTCACTGCAAAAACACAAAATCTGACCGAGTCATTTTGGTCTTGTTTCTAGTACAGCTGAAATAAGTCAGAAGTAACTTCACCAGAAAAAAAGAGAATGGAGCTCCAACTTTAAAAAATTCTGATAATTTGTTATATGTAACCAAATTACATTTGTCACACTGAACTTGTTCACATTCGTTTAACATGACAACTAAATATATTTACTTGGATGAACTTAATTTGATTAGTTGTAGGAAATTAACTACATTTTTTAAAGTTGGATCACCTGTCTTCTGTTTTTGGTGTTATAATTTTTCAGCAAAACATAAAAGAGCTTGTTTTAGTCAGTAATTCCTTAATATTGATGAAAAAGTATGAATTTCATTGGGAGATTATTTCACTTATAACAAGACATTTTTCCATGTTATAAATAAAATAATCTGCCAATAGAACTACTTTTTCATCAATATTAAAGGATTATTTTTTATTTAAAATAAGCTGCTATTTCTTGGTAAAAAGTTACTTGTGAGTGGTTTTTGTCTTGTTTCAAGTGTAAGATTTTGTGTTTTTGCAGTGAAGGAAAGGAAATGTTAGTCAGCTGCAGAAAAAGACTAAAAATGGGGGAAAATAGTTGGTAATATTTAGTGTTTTTGCAGTGTTGCACTGTGTTTCAGCATCGCTAATAAAATCTGAATAGTAGCTTGTCTTTGATGAGCTTCATGCTTCATATTTCCACCTCAGCTTCTGATGTTTCTGCTGAGATGTTTCACTTAAAGCAAGACTTCCCATTTCCATTAGATTGCAGTATAAGCGGAGTGTGTTAATGAATTAATTAGATCCTCTTTGATCCGTCGTCATCGCCGGGCGTCTCTCCTCCGTGGTAATGGCCTCGGTGATGGTTCTGACTTTAATGGGATTTTAATCGATTTAGCTGCTTTAGCTCTCTGTGCTGCTTAGGTGGGCTGGTGAACTGATCCCTAAATGTTCCCACATTCCCAACATAAACTGCAAAACATGACATCAAATCAAACCAAATTAACCTTTTTTATGTGACAAGATGCAGCTAAAATTACACTTATTCTGATTTACTGATCCAATAAACATCAGCTGGGTGGCAGTTTCACAAAGTTTCATTTGAAAGTGTTCAAAGATTCAAAGGTTTTCTGGTCCAAGCCCATTAACCTGCCTCATTACAAAAAGTGTAACAGGGAAAAAGAGTTTTTAGTTATTAGGCTGGAAACCAGAAGCCAAAAGAGAAGAAAAATCAAAGACATGTTTGTAGTTGGAAAAATCACCAACAAGAGAAGAAACAGCAGCATTTTGTCATTTTTACTAAAGCAAACCTATAATTTTATCAGGTTTTTATGTGATGAACAAACGACTACTGTTCTCCTTCCAGGTTTATTCAGTCCTCATGTCTGAGTTTTTGGTAAATGTTGCCACTTTTCCCTAAATATCTTTACTTTCCTAAGTTCTTGGATTTGGGTTCAGCTTGTCTCAGTCAAATTAACATTTAATTGACTTTAAAATATTAAAAGTTTTGATTTCAAACTTGTTGTTGACATCAAATAACTTTTAAATCCTTAAAATATGTTGATTTTATGGAAGAGGATTAGGGCCACTGAAAATAAAAGAATTCTGACTTTTTCCTCAAAATTCTGACGTTTGATCTCAAAAGATTAAAGTCAGAATTCTGAGAAACAAAAATCTGATTTATTTTTCTTAATCCTCATGTGCACCACTGCATGTACAAAAATCAGTATATTCCACTCTAATGTTAAAGTGCTCTATTTTGCTCCAGATGCAGCTGAGCTTAGTCACACTTACCACTTTGAGCTTTAAACACTGTAGATACACGAGTGGCCTTTTTTTCCCCTATTTTCTTTAAATGATTGGCCAGGATTGTGTTCACAAACAAGGTAAAAAAAAAATCTCCGCATACAAAGGTTCCATCTGGAGCACGTTTCTAGTAAACCTGTAAATCTGGTGCATAAGCTACATCCACTATCAACAGCAATGGATGGCAAAGTGGCTTCTCTCGGCTCATTGGGAGTTAATTTTTGCTTCTAAAAATGATCTGATGAGGTGCTTGAAACGACTATTATTGTATTCAAGTTGTGCTAAAAGGAATTGGCTTATCAGTGAAGCTATTCAAGCCTAAAATAGCATCTCAATGCTAAACAAGTAGCAGCAGCACAGACGCTAATGCTAATGTCAGTGTCCACCGTCCACATTTCTAAAGAAGTTTAATGGGTATAATAGTATTACAGATTAAGAACTATTACAGATAGAGCAAACAAATTAAAAATAATAAATATATTTTGTATGTCTACTTATTCAATACATTAGCAGCAAAATGGCTTTTGACTTGAAAACATCTCTCATTTTGTTGACATAAATTTCTGTGATGTGATTACAAATTTATGGACCTACCACTAATTATTACTATGTATACTTAAAAGGATGGAAAGTATTTTCATGCAGTCTGGACATGAAAGTCAACATACATCTTACTTATTTGTCATATTCCAGCAATAAAATATGAATTTTCATGCATATTCATCTAAGCTAACTACAAAATTGAGCCTATTAAGTTTGTCATGCACTACTTAATTTTACTCTAAAAATGATTTCAAAGTATTTCAGTAATACATCTTCCAGATTTATCTGAAGCATAAAACTCACCTCACTTTTGCCTCAGTAATTGGCTGTGGCAGCTTGGTGGGACATGTCCAGGTGTCATTAGTCCGCGCTCCTTCTTCTCATGAACCTCGGAGTGCAGAAAGCCGGCGAGGATCCAGCACCTGTCATAAATAAAGTCCATTACTGCTGCAGCTGCACCCTAATAACACTCTCTCTGCTCTCACAGGTGAGGACCACCAGACTTAATGTCTGTCCATGTGTGAAACTGCTTTTGTGTGTTTTATTTAAACATGAAACTTTGGTTCATTTCATGAGAATTTTCAATCTGGACCCAGTTCATTTCTAACAAATTAAATAGTGAACCAAAAAACCAGGTGGAGTCACACATTCAGAAAATTTCAGTCCAAGACTTGTTGGTTGTCTTTTTGGAGCCACTACTGAAATGTGAGAGATTCTGTCAAAAAAGCTTTAAATGAAACCAGAAATCACAAATCACATGTCCACAAAATAAGACGAAAAATGGCTACCAGAGTTTAATTATTTTATACAGTAGAAAGTCAGACAGAGAGATGTTGGAGTCTGAGCTATGATCATTCCCAGAAAGAAATGATGGTTTCAGCAATTATCTGAAGCAGTAAAACTGCCTCAAACCGTGTGGGGTAAAAAGGGCTGCAGCTGTTTTACCCCATATGAAAACCCAGCAGCAAACATGGATCGCTCTTGGAGTAATTTTGGTTGGCTGGCCTCTTCTGAAGGTTTTCCACTGTTCCATGAGGGAATAATGTTTCTCTGAGACCCAAAGCCTAAAATGGCTTCATAATATTTTCCATAGTGACAGATACTGGATTCTCCTCTGAATTTCTTCTTATATGTTTGTGATTTGAGATTTAGACTTGGTTCGGTTTGGGACTAAAGTTGAAACATTTGTGACATTTTCACTTGCTGAGGTTTTCATTCTCACTGCTCTGAGTCAAACCAACCAAACACTTGGAAAAATCTGTTCTCCTCCCCGCCTGTGGGGGCGCTGCACCAAGACACACTGAAGGAAACGACATGAAAACCTCAGAAGGAGTCTGAATTAAATGTAAACACAAATGGAGTGACGTCAAATTTTAGGGGCTGCAGGATTTAATTTTTGTTTTCGGTAAAACTAGCGCTACACTCACATTTGTTTTGGTTGTATTTACCCAGAATGCCCTGCGCTGCAATTCACTTCCTGCTTTTGTCTCCGGTCCGCTTAAAGTACATGTAGGCTATATCATTCGAACCGTTCACTTCAGATATTGAAAATGTTTTCTCAGTTTCTTTTTACATTATTTCGTTAGTTTTAGTTAGCTATAATAACCTCGGTGTAAATGTGCACCAGCCTGTCCTCGCTGCGGTTCCAGTGGTCAGACGGAGGCCTCGGCTCCCTGCGCCGCTGTCGGACATGAAGATGGGATCAAACGGAGGAGGAGGAGATCTCGGTGACTGCAGTCAGACGTCCTTTCATCTCTTCTCTGGCATGCCGACTCTAATGCTTCATTTTCCCGACGCATGACCGAGGGACTCTGCACAAAGACACATTTCTCTGTGAACCTGTCTCTGTGTCTGTCTCCGTTTCAATTCTGCTTTATCTGGTTCATTCCTGATAGAAATACAGATCCAGATCAGCTCAGTTATGCTTTTCAATTTCACATTCATCTCTTTTCCCCCCAGTGTGGGGGAGAGTAAATATGTTTATTTCTGCTTTTCCTCTTTGGAGAATTCAGCTCTCTTAAAGCATTTTTATGCTTATTTTAAACCTGCAGGTGTTTGTTTTGAATGCAAGTAGTTTATTATTTTAAAACACATGAATCTGATTGCTTTTTCATGTAATTTACATGGAAGATTATGGAGGTAGAGCTGCTAATTTGGATAAAAACCACAGTTGAGGTCGCCTGAATGAGATCCGGTGTCTGTGTGTTAAAGTCAGCTTCCCTCTCTGCCATGTTTTCTTCCACATTTAAAAAAGAGGGAGATTTTTTATTATATGCCTGGAAACGTCTCACTGCTGCCCTCTTTAGGTCAAACTGTGCCTAAGCAGTTTAATTTTCCTATTGGTTACAGCAGTACTGGAAGCTGGCGTTACTAAATCCACCTCTTGTTGCTAGGAAACGGTAAAAAAAAAAAACACTGATCATGTTACCAAATAGTTACGAGGTTGGTATCATTTAATAAAGTTTATGAAGATCAGAACCTCATGGTTAAGAAGGATAAACTTTTTTAGCGTACAAAACGTGTTTTACTCTTTAGTCTCCGCTCATCCCTTATGTGACCACGCCCCTCAGTGTCTCTTGGCTCCTCCCACTTTGGTGAAATTTTTCTAAAATTTATCAGAGGGCAGGGTTATACTTTAAAGAGAAGTTACTTTTTATACTTTAACCAAACTCAATAAAATAAGAACTTCTCATTTATTCAAAGCAACAAACCAACAAACAGAAAGCACCTTATTAAATGAACTCATTTAATAAATGAAACCTATAAATGAAAACATCACATTGTGTGCTTTCTTATATGTATTATCAAATCAAAACTGGAGCAGGGACAATTTTGGCCACCTTTTAAATTGTTAATAAATCTACCTGAGTTACCATCTAGGAAATCTTTCTTCTGCCGCTGTTTTCCTTCACTCACCGTAGCTGCAGATTAAATATTTAGAGTTTCCACTTTCCGTCAGAGCAAAAGTGGATGCTGGAAACAATCGGGCGTCTTGTTGTGTTTGTGGAGCTGTCTACTTCCAAAAAGCCTGTTTTGTTGGCTGACTCACTGTTTACCGCACATGCCTCGTCTTTTGTTTGGATGGATGGAGGAGAGAAAGTCCAATCTCAGGAATCCAGATGCAAAATCGGGGGAAGTTCCTGCCATTATCTGCAGGAACTGTTTGAAAACTTAAAAAAAATGAATAAAATATGATGATATTTTGGTCAAATATATTTGGTATTTAGAATATAGATTTGTGCTGATAAATGTGCTGCATCCCTCAGCCAGATTACAGGGCTGTGAAAATTCCCCATATTAATGTAAACAAACATTTTCTGTTAAAATACATCTTTGTTCATGATCTTTGGATCTGTCTGCATGTTCCTTCCTCTTCGCTCACAGATGCCTGTCACGTCACCACGGAGAGACAAGAGAAAGGGAGAGTGTGACACAGATGCCTTCCCCTGACAGAGAGACAGACAGGCGGACGGAGAGGTGTGGCGGATCCCCGAGACGCTCTGCAGAGTTAATATCCCCTCTCTGAGCCACTGGCTACCGTGAGGATCCAGGCTGACGTCAGGGATATTTCTGTCCATCTCCTGGTCAGGGAGGGGTCATTAACTCTAATGCATTATTCACACAGGCTGCATCAACCTAGACAGATCTTATCTCAGCAGGGCAAAGCAACTATCAGCCCTGAATAAACACTAAACCACTCCGCCTTCACACATTTAAATTAATCCATTCAGAGGGAATTTAAAAATAAAAGCGATCGTTGTTCCTTCACTGTGTCTGTCTTGGATGTGGAGAAGCTCAGCTGTGGATTTCTGAATGATGTTCTGAATGTCAACAGCTGTCACGAGGCTCACATGGTTAGATAAGCCCTCTTTTCTCTCGCGAACCCGAGGGAAGATAAAACCCACACGCAGGCAAACACATGCACACACTTACTGAATACAGAATGCAGAATAAACACTGATGTCCTTCCTGTCATCAAGTGCAAATATCAGGTGAAGCAAAACAGGTGCATGACCCCTCATCTCCAACGTTGTGTTTCTACGATGGTGTGCTAGCGGCATTGTTGATAGAAATAAAATGGACGAGTAAATTTCAGCCAAAAAATTCAGACATTTTGAGATTATTCTCTGAGTTTCTAAAGTCAAACTCAGAGACTTTAGAAACTAAAGTCTACTTTTTGGACTTTGAAAATGTCCAAAAGTGGAAAATTAGCTCATTTTATCCCAGCATTTTCTTTTTTACTTTTGTAGCTCAGAAATGTCCTTATTTTTTCTACAAAATTTCTGAGATTAATTTCAAAAATTTTGAGATTTTTGGTGGAAATTTACTCCTCCTTTTTGGCCATTGTACAATGTACGTTTCTAATCAATGCATGGTTAAATCTTATTTCTTTCAATGAGGATAACTTTCCATTGACCATCAAACTGCGCCAACTAAATTATTCTCAGAAAGGCTGTAGAAGAAACAAAGACATTTCTGAGCTCCAAAAATCAAGAGTTTGCTAGATAAACTCAGGAATGTTGCGATGCTTACATATGTTCTTTGTCACATTCTTGGACTCTGACCTGAACATTCAGAGTCGTATAAAGACAGTTACAAAGTCGGCCTTCTATCACCTGAAGAACATTTCCAGGATTAATAGACTAACGTCCCAGCAAGATCTAGAGAAACTCATCCATGTGTTTATCTTTAGTTGTATTGATTGCTGCAACTTCCTCTGGCTCCCTGTAGCTCAGAGAACAGACTTTAAAATATCTCTGTTAGTTTTTAGATTACTGAACGGCTAAGCACCACAATACATTAAAGATCTGCTGCTGTATCAACCTTCCAGACTTCTCAGGTCTTCTGGTTCTGGTTCTGCTCTGCATCCAGAACCAAACATGGAGAAACAGCATCCAGTTTTTATTCTCCTCTTATCTGGAACAAACTTCCAGCATTTCTCTGTTACACTCCTTCTTTGTGTTTGTGCATTTTATTTATTTATTTATTTATTTATTTTATCATTCCTGTGTTTTTTCAGTATCTTGCAGGTTTAGATCAATTCATTTTCACATCAACTCAGACCAGCTTTCCTGTCTGTCCAGAATAATGAAGATCCACATTACAATTAGTCAGATAATTCAATACTTTGATTTAGTTCATCACATAAAATCCAAGTAAAATCTTTTCACAAAGCAGTTTGAGTTTGCATCATCCAGATGTTTCTTTGTCTTTTTCTTTGAAATAATCCCAGAAAATGCAGTAAATAAACTACAGTTCCTTTGTATTTTAATTTAAATAGATCAAAATGTCTGATTGTTGCTGTGCTGCTTTAAGGAAAAAGACAAACAGGATTCACTGGAAGCCTTGCTATTTTTTCCTTTGCAAATGAAATTGTTTGTTCTTTGTTTTTCCTTCCCTTTCTGTGGTGTTTATCCTGATAGGCAAATGTGCATCCATTTGTGCTGTTCTGCAGACAGGTGGCTTTGTGGTTTTGTCATTCAAATCATAATCTTCGTTGCTTTGCATCACCGTGGTGCTCGAGGCGACCCGGATAGTGAACTTGAACAAGTAATTTCCAGAGTGCAGCTCTCTTCTCCCCTCTCCTGTCGGATAATAACACGGTCACTCAGACACACACATATTCATCACACACTTTCTCAGACCAATTAACAAGTTGGACACTGGAATAATTATCCATGAAAAAGCAGAGTGTTGACTCTGTCCTGATTTTTGTCTTAATTGGGGCTGGAAGGTCACTAATTCTGCAAAGTGTTTGATCATTGGATGAACCTCCGAACAACAGGAAGTTTGAGCTTTTGATGATAATTTGTCAAATAACAGCAAAGTGCATTTGAAAATTCAAGATCCATTTTTGTGTTCTTTTAATGCGTTAAAATTTACATTTTTAAATAGACCAACATGTTACAACAGAATCAACTGGATATTTTGGTCTATTTGATTATCTTTAAGTTATCTTTTTTTCTTTGCTAAAATTGAAACAAAGTCAGTTTGAAACAGGCAGGAATTCCATTTAATGTGTTTTTTTCAGTTGACCATAAAATCTCTCCATTGTTTCCTGCAAATGAAACCAAGCGTGCATCTTTTTGTTTGACGGAGGAAAGCAAAAATATCTGTGATCCAGAGTTCCTCAGGACTCCCTTTCCTCTGCGCCATGTCGGCCCATTGTCTGACTGCCTCATCTCTCAGCAGGCCTCATTCAAATCAGGAGTAATATGATGTAAATCAGCCCGGATGAAGCTTACAGTGACAGCAGCCGGGGCCAGGAAGCCAGGCGGTCAGTGATAGGGACGGGAGGCAGCACAATGGAGCCCAGAGCCCAAACACAAAGACAAATCGGCCGTGAAAAGAAGGGCCACTACGGCCGGCGTTATATGAGGAGTAATTGGTTGTTTTTGTCGAGACGGAACCGAATCCTTTTACAAATAGACTTGAGACAACATGGAAATAAGGACAGCAGATTTCATCAGAAAACATTAGGGATTGTTGAACTTAAGAGAAAGATTGAAGATAATTACTAATGAAAGAGTTTAAAATCTGATGGCAGCGCTGTAGGATCACTTGAAGTGCATGTTTTAGGAAATCCCAGAAATGTTGACTCTGTGCTGCAGCTGACTGATGTTTATTTTAAAGAGTCATGAGGATAAGTTTCTACATTTCCCCATGCTTCTGTTTGACAAAATACATTTACGGTTAATTTACTGTACTTGGCAAAAACATTCAAATTAGTTGTGCACTGAGTGCAATTTTCTGGCTGATCACCGATTACAAATCTTTTTAAAAATCTGACCTCCTGATTCTGATTTTGTCCAGAATCATTTTTTTAGGTCTGAAATGTGGCTAAATACAGCAAGAAAATTGCTGAGTTGGCAACAGTGGTGTGATTATAACTGCAGACATGAGCTGCTGAATGGTTTTTTCGTGAAACAGAGCAAAAGAGGACAGTGGCTGATTTTTAGACCTTTGCTTAAGAAAAGAAAAACAAAACCATTTTGGCAAAAAGGTGATTTTTGATATATATAAAAATTTGATTTAAAAAATAACTAAAATCCAGCTCAACTTTAAAATATAATTCCATGTTGTGGAAAAAACCTAACATGCATTATTACTTGGTTTGCAAATTCAAGCTTCAACCATTTTTCTTTTTCTTTACATTCAGCAACAACAATGACTGTAAGTGTGGAAAAGCTGAACTTTTCTGTGTTTATGACACAACCTTTCCCTCAGCTGTTTTGCCGTTAAAGGCTGCCCTGCAAACTGATCCCTGATGGAGTTTAGAAAGATTATGAATGATGCAAAAATGGTCTCAGGGTTTTACAAAAGTTCAAATTTCCAAGAAAAAGCAGCAAACACTACTGACGGCTTGACACTGAATCCAAAAAATGCAAACATCTACAGAGTTAAGCCAACGTACAGCCATATAGTATATCCCACTCTGCATCCAGCCATACCGTAAAGTTGGACAGCTTGGCTTTAGGCGGTGTGAGTGGTAGTGGGCTGGTGGAGGAGGGGAGATGGTTTCATTTCAGACTCCCAGTGCCCTCTGGCGGTCCTCACAGCAGACCAAACCCAACCTCCTTATTTCTGACTTCAGCTCGTCTCTCCATTAATGGCTTAGTGCCGCTCTAGCTCCCATTGTTATTCCTGCCTGGCTGCATACTGAGCTGGGGATGCTGCACGTTTATCAGTCCAGAAACATTGTGCAATCCTGCTTTGTTGGAATGAAAGAAATCTCTCAGAAATACCAAATTATTTTGACTCAAGGTTCACAGGACCCCAAGTTTATTGCAACCGTTGTGGATTAATTTATCATGATAAGAAACAAAGTACCAAGTCCTGCATGTTTGCACATGATCTGCCAGCTTTAAGCAGAAAGATTTTGACTGATTAAGAACATGTTTAATGAGCACACATACGAGCACTCTGACTCAGTTTTGTTTAACACCTCAAAGGATTTGGATAAGTAATTGTCACTGCGTGAGCATAATTAGGATGCTGTGTCATGTGAATTTAAATGTCCTTATTTGCCCTGAGGGTCTGCCACTCTTCCTGCAAGACAAACTGCATATCAGCATCACATATGTGCACAAGAGGCAGTGCTTAATGAGTGGACTTAACTAAACATACATGCACTAAGCAGTAAATTAATCCTTTGAATCACAACAATGCCACTGGAGTAAGATACTTTTTTGTTCTATTTTTCTGTTTTACTCTGAACAGCATTACTTTTATGTTAATTTTTACATTTTCCCTTTATCTCCATGTCTCAGATAAATAAACTTATAAATAAAAATCAGACAGTCACAATGCAGCTGAGAATGTCAAAAAGAGATGATGTTACAATCAAAGTTTACCCAAAGTGTACAAGGTAGTCACAACATGTGTTTCTGTTATTAAAGTGAAGATTTACATGATTATAAATTCTGTAGGTCAGGAGTTTGGAGACTCAGCAAACCAACACATTATGGAGGAATTTAAAAGCCTTTTTCACTAAACATTTCCACCATAAGTGTCCAAATTTGGAGATACTGATATCCTGTACAACGTTGAGCTTTCAAAAACAAAGCCAGCAGTAAGAGTTGACAGGAAGCTTTGCACATAAAATCTGCTGAAAATCTTCCGTTCTTTTCAAAATGGCGGATGAATGGCGGATGAACGAAGGGCAGCAAATCTGTCATTTGGAGTAACAATCCTTTCAAATTTAAACGATTTATCGAATCTTAAATGTATTGCTGGAAGTTATTCCTGAGTCTTCTTGTTTGTTCTTTGCGATCCTGCCACTGATTTGTCGCACAAACCAAATGTGTTTTGGCCTTTTGCAAGTCGCCTGATGGATGGCTGTGAATACTTTGCTTGCAGAGACACTGATCCACATGCAAACAAAAAGATGCCTCCCTGAATATTACTCATGCCTGTAAGTAGCCACAGATCCATTTAATACGTTCTGATTATTATTTATTTCTTTTTTTGTCCATTCTGTGACTGTTATGAGATTAGTCCATATATATTCACATTGTTATTTGTTCTAAATATGCAAATATAAAAGTTGTTTTGTTTTTGTTTTTCAAGCTTAAATTGAGCTGTTTCATGTTTTCAAATCAATTCACCTGCAGACAATCTTTGGAATTTGAAATCTATCAAAACAATGCCATTTGTTAAAATTATTGATGTATTTTAATTTCTTTAAAAATATATAATAGTTGTAGATTGGAATATTTTCAAAGATCTCTAATCTAAAATGGATTTAAATTAACAACATTGATTTCTGTTTTTGTAGAGATAGTCATGAAACAAAATGGAGTGAGAGCGCCCTCTGCAGACAAGCTGAAGTACTGCATTTGGCAGATAACAGATTCTCCTGTTATTTGCATAGTGGAGGTCACGCGTGTTTTTTATTGCTCCCATGTTGGAGAGAAGATACTAATTAATATAGAAAATCTCTTTGAACTCCACTTCTGACTGTTGGTATAATACCAATTATAAAAGTAACAATAGATCAAAGATGTAACACATGTGGTGAAACAATCTGTTTATTATTCTGAAGATAAATAATCATTATGGCACCAAGATGCAGAATTATATTGTCATAAAACAGTGATCCCTTACAAAGGTATTTTTATAGTCCATAAAAGAAAGCAGCATAACTCTTTGAAGCTTTTTTACTTACTATGGAAAGTTTAGATTTTTAAATTGAAGAACTATAGTTTTAGATTCCATTCGATTTTTGTCGAAAATGACGTCAAAAAACACATAGTTTGCAACCTACTGAATAGCTTCAGTAGGTTTCCAGGAATAAAAAAAGTATTCATGGCACTATTAGTTCATCCTTAGGTGAAAACACCAATGTGAAACTGCTAAAGGTGGTATTTTAAAATAAAATTTTAATTTACAACATTGGTCAGTTCTTAAGCATATTGGCCAAAGCTATGAAAAGTCACGGTTGAGGGTTAAAGAGCCACGGGCAAATCGATGCAAGCTAGAGGATAAAAACTTAAACAGAAAACAAACAAACTGCCTCATAACAATTATGAAACAACATTAAAGACGCGTATAATAGCTTGTAGTTAATGTATTTACTCTATTCAGTTTTTATTTTATGTTTTAAATTAATGTAATAATAAATAGTTGCGAAAGAAACTATGAAGGAGTCTGTTTGTAGCTTTTCTTTTAGCTTGGAACTCCATGTCATACCACTCCGGCACAGAAGGTGGCGGTGAACATCAGCGCTTCCTGTTGCGTTACGAGGTTATGGTAAAAAAAGAAGAGCGCTGCAGTTTGGTAATGTTTACACTGAGAGCAGAGGACAGGGAACCGGTGAGTGTCGGGAATTTTAAACATTAAAATGTCAAAGATATTAAAGTAAGGAGAACTTGCTACAGTTATTTATAAGACGTCTTAGCTTAAATGAATCTGCTTAATCCATAAATTGTTTTAGTGTCACTGTTTGTTGTCATAATACGTGTGTCCATGTCACAATGTTCAAATATAAAAACTAAAGTTGATAGTTTTATCATATTTAAAGGTGTGCAACGTCTTTATATTTCCATCTTGCATTAACTTTCAGGTGTGAAGAGCACTAGGTAGCTCAGTTTTAGAGAAAGTGCATCAAATTCAGAGGCTACGATCCTCAACGCAACTTTCCCGGGTTCGATTCCCGGCCGCGATCCGTGTACTGTCCTGGTTCCTATTGAACTATTCCTGAATAAAGGCCACTTTAACCACAAAAACATTGTAAAATGCTGCTGACACAGTCACACATTGTACGTTACCGTCACGTGTCTTGCGTAACGAGTTTTTCTGTTTCAGAGGTTTTAGGTCAAAGTGTGTGTCTGTAGCAGCACCAGGCTCTTCTGTTTCACAATAGATACTATATGACCAGTCGCCTTATTGTAACTCATCAAAAAAAAAAACAAAAAAAAACTGAACACAAAGAATGATGTATTTCAAGGGTTTAGTGATTCTGGTGTGTAGCTAATTTATTTTCTAAGAAAACTGACATATTTGGTTCAGGAGTGGCTGAACAGAAGGAATGCAACAGTTGAGCCCATGTCCTGGACACATCTGCATATGTTTTATTATGCATGTGATTTTATTTTTTGAATAGAGGTTATCAAGGCTGTGGCTATCCCTTTTGCTTTTGCACCTTTTTCCTCCCACCAAACCTTCCATTATAGTTTGATAAAGCTATGTTTAAGAAGTTAGCTCCTTTAGTAGAGAACTTCAACAATCTTCCTCTTGATTGTGTCGGCCATAATAGAACATTTCTACTTATACTTTTTATTGGTTTGATGTAATAATCTAATTATGAGAGACTAAACTTTGGTTTTATGATAACTGTAAGATATAATCATTGTAATTAATAGAAATACATGGAACATTTCTTCTAGCTGACTAAATTTATTGAGATTTATTTATTTGGATGTTTGAATTTAATCAGAAATTTATCCATGAAAATACTTTGTAAATTGTTCTCATCAGATTAGCTTTAGATTAAACATAATAAACGTATTTCTTTTTGTTTCAGGTTGCAGGTAGAGAGTAGAGTTTTTCCACCATGGAGGCTGCTGGTGACCTCCTGAATGTTTTCAACATGGAGGCCAGCAGAACGACAGTGACAGTCGGACTCTTCCTCATTTTTCTGTGTCTCCTTTACTGGTAAGGAAGCTCCAGTACAACGTCACAGTAAAAAGAAAGTACACCCTTTCTTAAATTCTCAGACCTTTTCTCTCTATTTTGGATGTTTTGTGTGAACTTAATTTTGATTTGATATTAGTTTAATTAATAATGGCATGTAGTGATTATTTATTTTCTCTTTCACGTGAATGCAAGTATAAATAATTGTAACTGAATAGAAATAGGATGTTATACTGGAAGTTTTTATTGTACTTCCATTTCTGCTTTGGTTAAAACGTCTTCCTCTCATCTTGTGCAGGTATTCGGTCTATCCGTTCTCAGTCCTCGCTCGGTGTGGAATCAAACATCCCAAGCCGATGCCTTTCTTTGGCAACATATTCTATTTCCGTGAGGTAACATAACCTGCTATAAAAATAAGAATATCTTTAAGGTTGCACAATATTAAGAAATATGTGTGATAATATTGATGGATGCTGGGATAACAACAAAACATATGATAAATAAAGGAAAAATTTATTTCTGCTCTGGGTTTGTTGCAAACACATTGTAGAATGAGTCGCCTATCCAGAAATAAAATCTGTATTTCCATCTAAACAACTGGATTTTATTAAAAATGTTTCTTCTGGCTGGCATTTAATGACTTCTTATTTCTGATGTTCAAACATTCTTCCAGGGCTTTTTCAGACCTCTCACTGAACTTATAAAAACACATGGCAGAGTGTGTGGGTGAGTAATCTATTTATATTTATTTATTGTAATTCCCTCACATTAGTTACAGCGGTGTATTAGGGCTGTTTTAGATTAAAAAAGGAATACATTTCTGCATGAAAAACATTCAGAAAAATGTGCTTGAAAATTTTTGAGATTAGTCTCAGAAATTTTCTAGAAAAGAAACATGGGAATTTTAGTTTCCAAACTGAAACTTTTTGCACTTTGCAACTCAGAAAATTTCCAAAAGTCAAAAGATTTAACGATTTTTACTTTTTAAAATCAGAAACGTTCATTCAAAATTTATGAACTTTTTTTAAGCAAATTTTGACTTTTCCAACAAATTTCCATGTTTTTTCTAGAAAATATCTGAGAGTAGTCTCAAAATTTCTTAGCTTGTAATAACTAAGAAATTATTTATTTCTTAGTTATTACTAAGAATGCTCATAGAGCATGGAATAAAAACCCAACCTAAAGTTTCTCATGAGGTTTGGTTGATCTGTTGTGTTCCAGGTATTATTTGGGCCGCCGACCCGTGGTGGTGGTGGCCGACCCCGACATGCTCAGATCGGTGATGGTCAGGGATTTCACCAGCTTCCCTAACAGAATGGTGAGAACTTCAGTCACTGCAGTCGACCTTTCAGTTACTGTGTGACTTCAAAATAAGTGAAATGATTCAATAAACTTATTATAACTCCTCTGTTTTTGTTATTTTATTTTTCTCTTCAGCAATTTCGATTTGCCACTAAACCCATGACGGACTGCCTGCTCATGCTGAGGAACGAACGGTGGAAAAGGGTCCGCAGTATTTTGACCCCGTCCTTCAGTGCTGCCAAGATGAAAGAAGTGAGAGAATAATGACTAAATGCTTTCTTACTGCAGCCACCAACTTTAATGCACTTATTATGGGATGTCAAGTAATAAACCCACATGAACAATGGATATTTGTAATGTGGAATGTAATTTATTTACCTTTTTTGTACAATTGCATAACTGAAAAGTGTGGCTTGTATTTGTATTCAGATCCCAGAATTAAAAATTTGTAAAAAACTATTTATGTTTTACATTCTATTCCATTCTTTTTCATAAAATCTCAATAAAATACATTAAAGTTGTGGTTGTAATTTGACAAGATGCGATGAAATTCAGTATATATTTTTTTTTACAAAGAAAGATTTTTCTTCTCACTTTGCTTTTTTGTCACACTGGCATGTTTCAGATCAAAAAGCTAATTTTAATCTCAAACAAATTTAATCTGAGTAAATGCATTTCTTTTTTGTTTCCATGAACTGTGGCCTACTTCATGCTGTTAGACAGGTTCAATTTAAGTGATTCCTTAACTGGGTTAGTCATTATCCCTTAATAAATAAAACAATCTTTGTCTGATAATAAAATTAGTTTGGCAATCTGAAAAGTGTGACAATAAAAGTTTAATCTAAACTGTGATAAGCTTGGATGGAAATTATGATTTATTTGCACCTTAACTTAATTTTTGTAAATTTTAATTTTATTTACATTCTTATGTTTTAATTGCTTTTATTAACAACATTTGAAAAATATTCTGTTAGATGTGAGAAAATCTGAATTTTCTCAGGTTGATGGTGCATCACATCGTTTAAGCCTCTTTCCAGGATGTGGTTTTTGGTTCCGGTCCAGGTTCTGGTCTGATCCGGTTCTGGGTAAATTTATTTTTCTGCTGCAGATGGTTCCGCTCATCAACACGGCTGCTGATGCTCTGATGAAGAACCTGAAGGTCCATGCTGACTCAGGGAAAGCCTTTGACATCCACAAGTAAACAGAGCAAATGAAACTGAGCATTAATAATAATTTTATCTTTTTAAAAATGAATTTGTTGTTTTTACCTGCTGCCAGGTGTTTTGGCTGTTTTACCATGGATGTCATCGCCAGCGTGGCGTTCGGCACTCAGGTCGACTCTCAGAACAACCCTGATGATCCGTTTGTCCGCCACGCTCAGCTGTTCTTCTCCTTCTCCTTCTTCAGGCCTCTCATGTTGTTTTTCAGTATGTTTCATAACTTTATCACATTTTAATTTATTTATAATAGCCTCGTTTTTATGACAGATATCTTCTCCTTTTTTTCCACAGTTGCTTTTCCCAACATCATGGGTCCCATTGCGAGATTCATCCCAAACAAAAGGCGAGACCAGATGAACGGCTTCTTCATCAACATCATTCAGAAGATCATACAGCAGAGAGAAGAGCAGCCTCCCAGTCAGGTGGGGCTTCTTACTGTGCAACAAACAGGGACTGGGAAATATTCATGGAGTTTTCATGTTTCATCAGCCACACTTAGGAGTTTCTTTTTGTGGAAGACGAAATAAATTAGTGTGGGTTTTTGTTGGGAATAAGAAGGAGATATTTTTTACTATTAATTCCTGATATCCTGAGGATTATGAGTCGTGTTTTCCTGCAGCGGCGTCGGGATTTCCTCCAGCTGATGCTGGACGCTCGAACCGGCAAAGAGAGCGTTTCTTTGGAGCACTTTGACACAGCCAGCCCCTCGGAGGAGCTGGCGTCCTGCTCGGATCAGGAACATGGGTCGGCTCACCAGCAGGAGTCGCCCGCCAGGCATCCGCTGAGGAAGATGATGACGGAGGACGAGGTGGTCGGCCAGGCCTTCGTCTTCCTCCTGGCGGGATACGAGACCAGCAGCAACACGCTGGGCTTCACCTGCTACCTGCTGGCCATCAACCCCGACTGCCAGCGCAGAGTTCAGGACGAGATCGACAAATTCTTCACCAGACATGTAAGCCTGTCCCACATAATGGCCTGATTTTATTATGGCCTAAATAATAAAATACAGAGTTTTCTTGATTTATTTTCTAGAAAAGAAATCACAAATGACTGGAAATATTTTCAAGAAGTGGCTGTTATTTCAGTGACTTGGACAACTGAGTATTAGGACTACAATCGTTTTTGTTTAATTACAAGATAATAGCCGTAATATTGGCAGAATAAACACATCATTTTACCAGGCAAATGTCTTAAAATTAAGGAAAAAGCAATTTTCAAGAGAAAAAAGCTTCTGCACTGCAAAAACAAATATTTCTGTCCAAATTCTGTAAATATGAGACGAAGCTACCTTACAAACATCTCTTCAGTAAGATATGGGAGTTTGTTTTAAGTAAATAATTCCATAAGTTCCCGTTGGCAGATTATTCCACTTTTAACAAGACATTTTTCCAATGTTATAAGTGAAACAGCTCCACTGGTAATTTTTCATCAATATTAAGGAATTATTTACTTAAAATAAGCTTCGACATCTAGCTGAAGAGCTAGTTGTAAATTAGTTTTGATTTATTCCAAGTTTACTAAAATATTTGCACTAAAATCTAAAGCAAATTACTTGGTAATATTTTGTTTTTGTAGTTTAGACTTATCAAGATTTGGGACGACCATCTCAGTCTGTGAAGTATAACTTCACAAGATGCTCCACATTCCTCATTGTTATTCTTTATTGTTTGTGTAGGACTTTTTATAAAATTACAATTTCATTCTCTGAATTTAACAACTTTATTCTAGTAACTTAAAAAAACATCACAGCCTGGCAATAACATTAAAGGTCCAAACAAATGGAAGCTGTAAAACAAGATGGCAGCTCTGCCCGCAGTGACATCACGTAAAACCGATGTGATGATATCAACACAAAAACCTTAGTTTGTGTGTGATGATGTTGATCTTATCAGATCAATCGGATCTTCCTCCTTCTGCTCTGGTTTAAATGAATCTGTTTTCTAGGATTCTCCGGATTACTCAAACGTCCAGGAGCTGAAGTACCTGGACATGGTGGTGTGTGAAGCTCTGCGGCTCTACCCACCTGGCTTCAGGTGAACCGTCGTTGATGTTCCAGGATATTTACAGGCTTTACGTCGTTTATTTAAAAAAGGCAAAATGATTCAGATTCATAAAATCTAAAAGATTTATTTTTCTAATCAAGGTTTGCTCGAGAAATCGACCATGACTGTGTGGTAAACGGCCAGATTCTCCCTAAAGGAGCGACTCTGGAGATCCCAGCAGGATTCCTGCACTACGACCCGGATCACTGGACCGAGCCGGACCGCTTCATCCCCGAAAGGTACTTCAGGATTACTGGTATTCACTAGCAAGACTGACCAACATTTTGATGTGTAAATGACGCCACTTGGAAAAATGTCATGTATCAGTTGATTTTTGTTTTTTATGATGTAAAGCACTTTGAGCTGCCTTGTTACTGAAACATGCGACACAAATAAAGTTTGATTAGATTTCTTTTTTTTTAAATTTGAGTCATTATCTCAACTCTCGATGCTCTGTTCTGAGTCTTGTCAAGAGAAACCCGTCTAAAGTTTGAACAGGATTAGTTCAAATTCATGTTTCACATGTTTGAAATTCCGTTTGGGTCTCGGCTGCCCAAGAGACCAATGAAACACGTTTATTGGTGTCTGGAAAAAGAGCCGTTTGGCTGCTGGAAGACACAAGTGTTTTGTTGTTAACTTTCCATCCAGAAACCACTTGCTGCATTCTTATTGGTTGTGCAGAAGGCTCCACTTCTGCTTTTCAAAGATTTACTGTAATTAGTACAGTTAGTGTAAACAGTATGCCCCATGTCCAGGTTTACACCGGAAGCGAAGGAGAGTCGTCACCCGTTTGTCTACCTGCCGTTCGGCGCCGGGCCGCGGAACTGTGTGGGGATGAGGCTGGCCCAGCTGGAGATCCGGATGGCTTTGGCCCATTTGTTCCACAGGTTCAACATCGAGACCTGCTCCGAGACCAAGGTGGGTGGGAAAACATTTGGCTAAAAATGAAAACAGAACCTGATAATGTTTTAAAATTATATTCCTATGACATTTGCATTGAATTTCCATGAGAAATGACAGTGAAAGTGCTAGTAACCTGCTTTTAGATCTGTTTTTCTTGTCATTAGTCGGCCTATCACGATAGGCAATAGGCAATAAATTGTCCCACAAGTTATTGCAGTAAAGAATGATATTGTTGTTTTGAGACCATTTTCAAGTAACAGAATGCTAATCAACAAACTTTAAATTCTAATGAACATTTAACACATTTTAAATATGCAAAATAAATAAAACAGAAATAATAAATAAATGAACTCTGCAAACAAAACTGCTCTCAAAAATGGGCTATTAGAGACAAATGAAGGCCAATTTTGGTAGAAAGAGTAAAAAATAACGCAAATGGAAATTATTGAGCTTTTATTTATCATGCAATTAATTATTTATTGCTTTTTGCGTCAGATGTAGCCATTACATACGCCACATTCTGTCCTACAGAAAAAAAATCCTCGTTTTTTTATGTTTCTTTATTTTAAATTCTAAAAATATAAATCAAATTTTTGTCTTTTTTTAAATGACTGCATTTATCTTTTTTTCTAAAAGTTGTGTGACATTTGTGGCTCTAAACGAGATTCATTTGGCTGACCTGACAGAAAGAATGGTGTCAGATTACTGTATTTAAAACTTCTTTGTGATTGAATGAAATTTAAATAAACATTCTAAACTGATGAAAACAATTCCCAGTTAATAATTTTCTTGCTTCCACGTTTGTGTTTCAGGTTCCTCTTGACCTGAAATCCTCCAGCACTCTGGGACCCAAAGATGGCATTTATGTGAAAATAACTCACAGAGGCAGAGAAGCACAAAAAGCCTCTCCGTCAGATGATGAGAAGCTCAGCTGTGACCCTTCTGCACGGTAGAAATGTGACAAATTATAACAGACTCACATTTTACCTATTAAATTTACAATAGTGTCAGTAGTTGATAAAACTTTAAATTCAATAGTCAACTTTATAAAACTATGAATGTTATGTAAAATGAACCTGGGCCCAACAACTCTTCACTTCTAACCAACGTTCTGATGGATCCACAATTGATAGGTTAGAATTAATTCTAGCTCTGCAGGAATTATTTTAAATCTAAAATAAATAATAAGTGGAGTCCTTTTTAAGGTGCCTTTATAAAGATGAATGGTTTCAAAGCTTCTTGGTTCTGAACAGGTAGAAGACGATGAAACCTGCTGAGTCACAGAAAACAAATTATCAGGCAAATTAGCAGCTCAGATCTTAATCTTTAGGAACATCAGCAAATATATGAAAATTATTTTTTTTATGTTATTTTTTAGCACTTTATTGTATTTTATTGCAAAATGTGCAACTGGTGCATTTAATTTTGGGTCATTTTGTTGTTGGAAAATAGATACAGTGATTTAAAAATATGTATATTGTTATACATTTACATATTCCTTTTTCTGTTGATCAGAATTCGTATCAGATAAATAAATATGATTTTAAATGTATTATGAAAACAGTTAAGGAAACATTCTTTCAAAATTCAAGAATTTACATTTGAACATGATGTCTTTTTTTCCAAATGTTGTACTGCTCACCTTCAAAGTTCTGCTAACAAACAATTATGATGAGTTACTGATGACCTGCAAGCTTTCCTTGATGTAAGATGTATTTTGAACCTACTTTTCTTGTGTTTTTCACATAAATTTTGTCAAATGTTGGAGATGAAACTCTTGGTGACCTCTCTGTGAAGTTTATCATCTTAAAAGGAAAACAGGAAAACATTTGCACAATAGGAGTGATTTACTTTTGATTCATTAAAATGTTCTTGGTAAATAACAAGATGCACTGGAAAGAAATTACTCCTTGCAGCACTTGGATCACTTTATAAATAAAAAGAGGATTTATCTGATGCTGTTTGGTTATTTCTGTCATATCTGTACTTGTCCTTAATTTATTTTTACTCTTATTAAAGTAAAACATTAATTCAGAGTTTACTGAGCATGCTCATCATGAGCATGTTTCTTATTTGTGAACTTATTTTAGACTTTACCACCAGATGGCGACAGATTATCACAGAATCGCAGCAGCTGAAAATGTAACACATTTTGCAATTTTGGTTCCTGATTGAACCGAGTCTACCGGAAACACTAAGCAGACAGGCTTTTAATACCATGACATTGTTCCTTATTTCTATTTCTGATTTTTCTTTTTCTGTGATTTGTACTGGAGAGTGCTTTGATCACCTCAGCTGGTTGTTGAGCGCTACATAAATCAATAACCAATTAATCAAAATGTTTCTGGTCGTAAAGTTGATATCCAAGGGGTCTGAATACTTTTGAAAGGCCTTGTAAATAAAGATTTAAAGCTCATTTTTCACCTGCGATGGCGCTGGAGCCAGATAGAAAAAAAGAGGTAAAACAAAATTGACTTTACAACTCCGAAAGTTCTTCTTTTTTTTTTCAAGAAAATTTAGCTTAATCTCAAAATTTCTGAGTTTTTTTCTTGAAACTTTTTTTTTCTTGAAACTTTCTGAGTTGTTTTTTTATCTTATTTGTTTTGGAGGAAATGTACTCCTGCTGTTTTTCAATCTTTTAGATATTTCTCTCCCATGGCAGCTTGGATCTGCTGCCTGGTTTTCTCCACATGGTGTCACTGCGAGCATTAACGTCCCACCAAGTCCGACTCCAAAATGTAAGTCAACTTTTTACAAGCCTCCCTGTTTCTCCTCTGGTTCCCTCTGCGGTGGGAAGACTCACATTTTGATTCACACTCCCTGTTTTATGAGCCAGCTGATAAAAGATACATTTTCTTGACCTCAGTATCGATGTGTTAGCCAGCATCAGAGTGGCTGCAGGCTGACCAGGACCAGTACAGCCTGGGCAGAAAGCAGCACACAAGTTCTGCAAGAAGCATTAAAAGTGGAGCATTAGTAATGGGAAGACAAATGTTCCAGAAAGAGACGGTAAAATTCATCTTATGATGCCAATAAAACTCCTCGAATTGGATTGAGGGAGTGAAAATGAGTCGGGGGGAGGTGGAGGAAGACAACGGATGACAGATGGTGGGTGGCAGACAGAAATATAGGAAGAAAGGAGAGGGAGGGAAGGGCAGAGAGATGGAGCCACAGACAGTAATCAAAATGGAAAGAGGGTGATCCAGTGCAGGAAGGGATGAGAGGAAGAGGGGATAAAAGCGAAGGAGGAGCGTCTCGGAGGAGCGGAGCTGCTCCTTCTGCAGTGCAGCTCAGGTCAGGGCCTCTTGGCTGCATCAACTCCCCCATGATTGATTGCTGCTTTGTCTCTCTGATTAAGATGCTTTGTCTGCTTTTATTGATATCTTGTGTTTTCCTCTGCAGTCCGCTCTCCTCTCTCTTGATTAAAATTCTCACTTCCTTTTTACTTTCTTCAAAGGTCAATATCATCTATTAGATGTAAATTTGCTGACTCTGGTATTATTTTCCAAAAACAAGGAGAAAGCTCAACTTGCTTTGTGTCTGTCTGCATCAGAGAGAGGTGGGTTTTTGGGTTGTGTGGAGAAGAGTTGAGCAGTCATCTGCTTACCTGTAGTAACAGGAAGACGTCTCAAGCTGTGATTGACACAAATCTGATTTTTCAGCAACAGCCTGAAGGGATCAATTCCGATCTTTTCTCCTGCCGAAAATTGTAATTTGTGTCACTTTCATACACTGAATTAGATCTGCTTTTTAAATCACCTGCAGTCTGGACAGTCATGCCACATTTTATTATAATTTAGCACCAGGTTTCACAGTGTTGCACATTTCATCAGAAGTTGAGTTTGTCATTCTTCTGTAAATTCTGTAATTTCCCAAAAACGCTGCATAAATTTGTCGCTCTAACACCTCTGCGTTTCCGCTGACCTTAAAATTGTACAAATTGAAATTACAAAAATAAATGTGCTTAATGGAAACACACCAAGTTTACTCAAAAACTCTTGTTTTTCACTAAAATTGTTTTGCGCTAGGATGAGATGGATTTTTGGCTGTATCTTAATTAGTGCATGGAAACGCGTTTTTTCGCATCACACAAGTCATGTGATCAACATCTGAGTCTTACAACTGGCAGAAAAGACAAAGAAGACGAAAGGAAGTGATAGGAGGATAATGGTGTGTTGTTTTTTAATGACTTATCATGTGAACAAACTTATTGAAGTGTGATTTTAATTACATTTCTTATTTAATGGAATACCGTAATTGCATTGCAAAATCCTTTTTTCAACATTCGCAGAATATCAAAAAAGTTTTTGTACACATTTGAAATGGAAATGCAGCTACTGACTATCTATTGCTACTCCACACAACCCCATCTAAAATTAAACCAGAATGTTTGTTTTTTCTTCATGTGTGTGATAAATTGCATGTTTTTCTGCACCCTGACGTCGTCCTGCAGAGAACTCGTCTGTCAGAGAAAAGCTCAGAAAGACACCAGAGCTGCACGCCGTCTGTACTTTCATGTCATAGTAAACTCTCTATTGATTACTACAGAGGCATAATTCTCCCTGGGAGGTTTGTATGAATACTATACTGACACCATGAGAGATAAAAAAAAATCATAAAGTACAATATGAACCTTGTTAGGATATTATTTACAACTGAAGACGAGGAGTTACTTTCTCAGGGGCTATTTTCATGATATTATAGAGGATTTTCTGGTCCTGTTGAAGCGAAACGTGATTTTTTTCCTTTGATTGTTGGAGTTATATGTCTGCATGCCCTCAGGTAGCCTGCAACCTTTTCTGTATGCAGGCCGACTGCCAGATGGCTTCTCTGGGGATAAAGTCCCCAATTTTACGATGAATGCTACAGTAGAAATATATTGCTGATCAATTTTTTAAGACCAGTTGAAAAATGGCAAGAATTTAAATTTTGCACTGTTGGATCTTAAGTTTCTAAGTAGAGCTTCAAAATGGAAAAAGAAAAAAAAATCAGAGTAAGCATTTTATTGCAAACATACATTAAACTGAAACAGGCTGTTCATAATCTGATTGGAAGTTTAAGACCCTAAAACAGAAATGAAAGTTTTTTAAAAAATGACTCTAATGCTTCGCTGTTCATGCTAATCACCTTAAAAAATCATTTTTTATGAATTTCATGTTTGATGTTACTGTTTTCAGGAAGCTAAAGGAAATGTTGCTCCAAGTGAAATGCTGGTTTGTCCACTGTCTGCAGCTGGCGTCCATCCATGTAAACAACCCAAAATGTTCTCAATCCAGGGTTTCTGCAGGTTTAACCAACTCAAATTTAAGATTTTTACAAATGAAATGTAAGAACTGTCACAAATGTACAAAAGAAAATGGCACATATACATCTATATAAGTATGGAAAACTTTCTTACTTCAGTTGAAGACATTAATTATTGTTCTTTTTCATCTTCTTCCCCATTTCTCATCAAATCTCAGCTGGATTTCCCTCCATAGTAACAACTTTTTTGAAAAACAATTATTCATTAGGTCAGACTGGTGCTTTGCCACCATGTTTAAAATCCAGTAAACCTCCAACTTCAGTTTGTATCAGTTTTGTACAAATGTTGCTGTTATCTTAGTGTTACCCAGAGCAGCGCTTAGTGCTTCTTACAGTCTCTCTACAGCCTTAACTGCTGCAGTTGGAAGATTTTCCACACAGAATGCACCTAGCATCCCACAGGTTGGCAACAAATGTGAACCAGAAATACATTTGCATTTATCTAGGACAGACACAAACAAGCTAAGTAGCCGTGGAGTTTATACTAGCAGCTAATATAGCCTTGACTCCTTGACTCACAATTAAGAAGCTGATGGTCATCTTTAAGTGGAGTCAGTTGATACAAAAATAAAGATGGCAGGTCCATACCAGAACAGGAAAGAGAAACATTTCAAACGGAATTTGGTGTTGGATAGAAAACGCAGTTCATGTTTAGATATAAACAGAATATAAACTTAGTTTAGCTAAAAGTTTATATTCTAAACCAGGGGTGTCAAACTCAATTTCACTGAAGGCCACTTCAGCATATTGGCCCCCCTCAACGGGCCACATTGACGGTACAAATCAGGAGTGCATCCCTGCTAAAACACCCCAGACAAAAGGTTGACTTCCCTCTTTCAGTTCTGTAGAGGCTTATAATGAGTCAATGGTCCAGGTGTGTTAGAGAAGGAATGCATCTAAAGTTGCAGATGGTAGCTCTGGAAAACTAGGCTTGGGCAGCCCTAGCATAAATGTATAAAAATACAATGTTAAAAATAAATTAAACACCTCATATTGTTAAATAACTGATTTTATGTATTGAAGTTTTAAATATTACATTTGAGTTTCCATGGATGTAAAATTACTGCTCAGTTTAAAACTTGCAATATTTAAATCAGTGTTTAAAGGTGAGCAAGCAAATAATAAAAACAAGTCACATGGGCAGACATTATAGACTTTACGCAAAGATTTAGTCTCAGAGGCAACTGAAGCCAATTAATTAAAAAAATCCTTTCTGAATATCATTTCAAGTTCTCTGAACTAAATGCGTCTTTCTGACCGGGAGCTGACAGCGTGTTGAAGAGTTATGGACCGGACGCTTTGGAGCGTCTGGTTAGGAAGCGCATTACAAACCTTTGGTTGAAATGTAGTTTGTAGTCAATTCATGCTCAAAACCTATTTTAAGTCAATCATCAGCCTATAAAATGCTGGGGGGCCACATATGGCCCCCCAGCATGTTTGAGTACGGTGCATGTGTCAAACATGGTGTAATGCATGTTTGACACATGTGCATTAGGCCATAGAACTGCCAATCGGTAATTGAAGTAAAGTAGCTTCGATTTCAAAGAAGCCTGCATTGAAGTCAATTGGCAAATGAACCATCAGCAAAGAGGAAGGCTCTTGTTGTCTCACTGCACCCCAAGAGATGCATAACATACAAAAACCATTTCTGTCTGGTTTCAAACCAGAGACCTTTTGCGTGTAAAGCAAACGTGATAACCACTACACTACAGGAACTGAACTTCTCTGCTTTGATTCAGTTTGAGGTTCCAAAGTTGATGATGTGAGATGCAAAGCATGAAAATTTCAACTGAGGTTTGCAATCAGGTGCCTGGATTCAGAGTACAGACCATGACACCACAGAGCCTTGTTGACCTTTAGTAAACACCTGTGATGAAGAGAACATGCAAAATCTGTTTCTGTCTGGTTTCAAATCAGAAACCTTTTGCATGTAAAGCAAACGTGATAACCACTACACTACAGAAACTCATGCTCTTTGCAGTGTTCCTGGTAGATTATCCACATTTTGTTAGAGACTAACAAAATGACAAAATATAAAATCTCTGGAAAATAAAATATGATGTATGTTGTTTTGAAAAACATTAGAATATAAGCACTTTTATCAAATCTTCATTGTGGTAACATCATGTAAGTTCTTCTTAAATCCATGGAAACTCAACAGTTTGTAAGGTAGGTGAGTTAGCTCAGCAGGTTAGAGCACCGTGCTGGTAATGCTGAGGTCATTGGTTCAAACCCCACATGGGGCAATTCATGTCTAAGGTCTTTCAGACAATCAACACTTCAAAATAAATAAGGGTTCAAAAATAAAATCAACACTACAATAAATAAGGGTTCAAAAATAAAATCAACACTTCAAAATAAATAAGGGTTCAAAAATAAAATCAACACTTTACAATTAAAAATGGTTCAAAACTAAAATCAACACTACAATAAATAAAGTTTCAAAAATAAAATCAACAGTTCAAAATGTATTATGGTAACTGTTTCTGTCTGTTCAGTCCATAAAAAAAAATACAAAAAATATATTGAAGATGTCATTAGCAGAGACAAATGGTTCTACAGAGTCCAGAACGCCCAGGAGAGCGGCGTTCTGGAGGACAGTGACACTAATTTAAGTGAAGTCGCTCAATTTAATTTATTAAAAGTTATTGGGGCTTCAGTCACATAAAATGACATGGCGGGTCACATGTGGCCCGCGGGCCTTGAGTTTGACACATGTGTTCTAAACTATAGTTTAGAATATAAACTTTTGGGGAAAAGAAACATTACAGTGACAGATTGTTTTCATTAATGTTGCTCTAAAATGAGATGAATACAATTTTCTTCATTATTTTTATCATAAAATGTTTAATTAGTTATTATATCAAGAGAATTACAGTAACATACATTTCAATCAAAATGTTTTAGAACATTTTTACAGTTATACCCAATACATTAGAGTAATAAAACTGTAATAAACCCACATTTATGTATTAAAAATTTTGTTTTGTTGGACTAATATAAGCAAGAAATTGTCATAATTAACAGAAATAAATGTTTACAAACATCATTCTGTGTGAATGAATCTAGATACTGAAAACATAACAAAGCTTTCTAATAATAATCCAGATTATTGGAAAGCTGACATGTTTCTATCAAACTGCAAGTTCAGTTCTCTCAAAAAATTAATTTTTATATATCGAGAAAAATATATAAAATGAAAAAACAGCAAAAAAAAAAAAAAAAACTCTATGGAAAATGGTCTGACCATGAACTTCAGGATAGGTTACAAAAGTCGCTATATTACAGTTTTCCTACAACCATGATTAGTATTTAGCAGCAAACATGAGAGTAATTACATCACAAGCAAAAGGTTGTGTCCAAGAATGCAGAGAAATGCAGAACCGAAGCTGATAAAGAAGAAAAGAGTAATTTCAGCCTTTTAAGACGCGCTCCATGAAGGCTGTACAAGGCCAGAGAGACCAACACGATCCTGCAACAGCAAAAAGAAACATTAAAACGAGACACAAGACAACTCTGCACACTAAACCCAAAGGCAACCCAGAGAGACAGAAATATTCACTAATTTAGATACATTTTAACAACTGCTGGACTACTGTTCTCATCATTTGACCTGCAGAATAATCAGATGTCAGTTTGACAGACCAAATTTAATCATTTGGGTCATTTAACCAGAATTCAAACCTCTGAATTTCTTTTCATTTTTTTATTACTGAAAAATTACAATCACATAAAAAAGTATTGAAAACAAACCCTAAAAATTTCTTCTAATTTACTTTCCTCAACCTTCAGATTCTTCTGACTTTTTCTCCTTCAGGTGATTTTTTTTCCTTCTGAAGAGATTAGAGATTTTAGAAACAGGCACCAAAAAAGAGAAATGAATACTTTTTAATGTTCTGAGGAGAAAATTGCTTTGATTTTCAGTGACATTACCTTGAACTCTTGAAAACATTCGGAACAGGAAATCAGAAAGTTATCAGTGAAGGTTTTTGTTCTGCATCACATGCATGACGGCTTTGAAGGTTCACAAAGACTGAAAATTACATTTCCTTCTTTTTATTGAGCAAAGTTAATCTTTTCAAATCTAAACTAAAGTTCTTCATGACGTTCTGCTGATCTAAATCTACATTGGATTGAAAGTAAACAAACTATTTAATATTCAAACGTCTGTTGGGATCAGAGGTTTGACAAACATAAAACTGAATTTTGGCAGCAAACATATTTATTGTTTTTAATCTGTTATTTAGGTTTTTCAACCATCAGATTGGTGTAAACTGCTTTCAAATGTTTCAGGATCTCCTGATCATTCATGGAACTTCTTTAGAAAAGAGTTACCAGTATTAGCTGCTACATGGTTAGCATTGAGATGCTATTTTAAACTAGCATAGCTTCGTTGATATGCTAACTACTTTTAGCACAACTTGAACACAACATTAGTCTTTTCCAGCGTCACATCAGATCGGCTTTTGAAGAAGAAATTAACCCCCTAACGAATGCTGCTCGTACATCAGATTTATGGCTGTACTAGAAACGCACAAATACTTAAGTTCCAGGTGGAACCCTAGTATATTAAAAAAAAACAACAACAACCCAGAAACAGTTAAGTGTGTTGAAAATTTTAAGTGTAAAATTTTGTGTAACTAATTAATTGAAATGAATGCGTTAAAGGCCTGGCCTTACTGCAAATACTCACTGCAAAAACACAAAATCTTACCAAGTAGTCCTGGTCTAGTTTCTAATACACTGGAAATAAGACAAAATTAACTTTTCAGCAAGATCTAAGAGCTTGTTTTGTGTCTATAATTCCTTTATGTCAGCAGATTGTTTAACTTATAACACAGGAAACATATTGTTATAAATGAAATAATCTGCCAGTGAAACTAGTACTTTATCATCAATATCAAGGAATGATTTAAAAACGAACTCCGATTTCTTGATGAAAAGTTTCTTGTAAGTGACTTTTGCTTTATTTTAAGTGTACTGTGATATTTGCACTAAAAATTGGACCAATAACATTTGGTAAGATTTTGTGTTTTTTACACATACACACTATTTTAATCCTCCTTTGTGAACACAAACTCAGCCAATAAAGCTTTAGCCTCTGCTAACTCTGACTGGTGGTAGAACTTGTCATAAACTTTGTGATTTTGACAAAACTGGGTGTTTTCAAGTCTGCCCTGAAAAAACAACAAAGAATCAAATATTGGAATAAAAGTCCCGACTTAACATACAGGTTTGGTCCAAGGTGAGTGGATGTCAACTTGGTATGTTAGATAAACCCAGTGAGCAAAGTCCCACTTCATTAAATGTACGCTGCATCTTTAAGATAAATAAAAATACAAATGAAAGTAAAACCATCTCTGAGCAGATCTGAAGTAAAATTCTGAAAATGTATTCAAGGCTGGAGTGAAGGATAAAAGATGGAGAGCAGAAAGAAGGTGAAGGTTGACCTAATGACTGAAAACAAAGGAATGATGGAGCAGCAGAGGGAAGCTGGTGAGGTGGGATGTTTATAAAAAGGGAAGTTTGTTGATAATTACGAAGAGAATTTATGAGTAAAAGAGAGACCTTGAGCAGCTAAATCAAGGCGGAAAACAACCTCATGAACACACATATTCAGTGTCAAGATGATTTAATGGAATGGTAAACTGCCTGTGAGGCTCATTAAACATGAGGAGCATCGATCCAGCGTTCAGAGCAGCAATCAGATAATCAGCAGGGGGCAAGAGGCTGCGCATGTTGGCTTCCTCGGCTGGAAAAGTGTCGCCAGTGTTCGGTTCATCAGCCACCGCTGAATCGGCTCGGTGTGTTGGAGTGGAGCGGCGTGATGTGTGTTTTTCCCGCTGACTGTGGCCTTGGTGGCCCAGCTGTGACCTAACCTTTTCTCTAATTGACTCTAATCAATCGAGCCTGAAGGGGGAGTGGGGGGGGTTCTGCTTCTTACATGCTGCATGTTGCAATCAGTGATTTATCTCACCATAAAACCACTTTGTTCATCAATTTTGGGAAGTTTTCTGCACAGAAATATTACTTCTGCAAGGGAAAAAGGGATGTTTATTGTGTATTTTCTAGAAATTTCTCTTGTTTTCTTACTACCACCATGTGTTGGTTTTAAATTTCCAAATTCGGCAAAATGTTTAGGAAGAACGAAAAATATTTAAACAGTTTTAGTTTCACTATCTGCAGTAAGTTTATGATATTCAGATGTGTTTTGCAAAACCTGGAGGGACATCCAAATTGCTACAAGCAGATAAAAGTCAGTTTGGTGCAGCGCCCCTACAGGCGAGGGGGGGAAACAGGTTTTTCAAAAGATTTGGTTGGTTTTGAATCAGTGCAGAGAGAAAGAAAATAACTGTTGCAGTTTTGATCCCCAATCGAACCGAGTCTACCAGACTCTCAGGTGTGAAAACAACCTGACATAACCAGCCAAGAAATAATCTCCATAGATATCCCCTTAATTGGGATCTATTAGGTGGAGCTGGACGATGTTCACAAGCAGACGGATGTCTGAGTTTCTGGTCTTAAATAAGAGGAAAATATGGGATTCACTGCAAAAATACATAATCTTACTTAGTAATTTGGTCTAGCTGAAATAATCATCTAGTGGAACAAGACATTTTTCACTTATTATAAGTTAAGATATTTTATTCCACTGACATTATTTCACTTCTAGAACTTTTTATAAATATTAACCCCATAACTCTTAACCCTTAACCCTTAATCCTTACAATGGAAAAACGGCACGTGGGACTTAGATTAAGCTCATGTTTTACTGGAAAGTTACTTGTAAGTTAGTTTAGTTTTATTTCAGGTGAAATAAGATATTTGCAGTAAGAACTAGACAAAAATACTTGGTAAGATTTTGTGTTTTTGCAGCATGGATGGATGGATAAAACCTTTCAATGTGACATTCACTATTCCCAATCTTTCCTGTAGCGATCACAGAGGGAGCCTCTCGATCTCTGATCAATGCTCTCTCTCTCTTGCACACATGAACACACACACTCACACACTTACAGCTCATTCTCTCTCTGCTGCATCCACCTGTAATGTTTTTTTTTTTATCTTTCCTTCATTTTACATCATCATATAGATAAAAAGCGGATTAGCACTTCGCTCCTTTCACCTCTGCAGATGGAAACTAAGACACAAACCTCAGTAGCTGTATCTCACACACATCTCTATGCATTTTGCCTGATTCCACGTACTGCAGCAGATTTTCCTGAAGCTACAAAATGTTGCCACAAAGTCTGCTGCAGTCCAGGTACGATGCTGGGCCATGTGGGACGCCGCTGGTGTGTGTTTCTCACGATCGAATATGCAAAACAAATAGAAAAGGAGTGCAGGCATGTGTGTAACGTTTTACAGAGTGGAAACTAATGATGCATTTGGAAAAAAATAAATAATAAAGGTTGAGAGTCTCCTTGGTGTTTGTACATGAGTGTGTCTGTGTATGTGTGTTACAAAAAAGACGACTGTGATTAATTTCCCCTCTGTAGCTGCGGCTCTAATTCCCGCTTGAAGTGGGAATGGTCCCTGAAAGACTCCCTGTGGAAATCACAGTCAGCAGACAGCAGCTCTAAGGAATGCTGATGAATTATCCATAAAAAAGTGGGAGAAGAGGGAGAAGAGGGTGTTATATCAGGAGAAAATGCATGTAGGGAGGAGGAGGAGCGATAAGAGGAAGGGAAATGAGCAACAGAGCGACGGGAAAACTGAGAGTCAATCTGGATAAAATCACACCTGGTGCTCATCTGATCCAGATGTTTTTCCTCACTGTTGGATCACAGTTTGTCTTTTTCTAACATCTAAAAGTGGAAATGTCTGCAATATTCTTACTTTTTAAAAATAATTTACACAAACGTTCATGTTTTTTATGTATTCATGTAAATATGTTTAGTTAAATTTAAATAGTTGTGTAAAAGTGTTTCATAACTGACCTTTTTAATTCCAACTGTACATCAGCTTTACAGCATCAGACGACCAGCAGGAATCCTGTCAATCTGGTTGTGATAATGTTTCTAATTTTGTCACAATTGGCTTAGTTTGAAGGTAAACATTTAGTCATAAAGCACTTTGTATTACCTTGTTGCTGAAAATGTGCTGTATAAATAAAATTACCTTTAATTTTAACAAATTAAATATTTAGCTCTAATCTAAATATTTAGCTAACAGGCTAAATATTTAGTCTGTTAGCTAAATATTTAGTTTGAAGCTAAAGATTTAGATTTTAGATTTAGTCTGGGACTAAATCTTTAGCCCCAGACTAAATGTTTAACTAGCCAAATGAGCTAAATGTTGAGGTTGCAAGGTAAATATTAGGCTTGCAGAGCTAAAAGCTAAATATTTAGCTCCAAGCTAAATGTTTAACTAAATATTTCGCTTACTGACTAAATATTTATTTTCCAAGCTAAGTATTTATTTCCGTTATTAGCTCCAAAATACATATTTATTTAGCAAAGTAAATATTTAGCTTAAAACTAAATATTTATATTTTAGTGAGCTGTATGTTTTATTTGTAAACTAAATAATAATCTGGAGTTAAAAAATGAGTTTGCAAACTAAATATTTACCTCCAAGCTAAATCATTGGCTTCAATTGAAAGATTTAGCTTAGCTAGCTAAATATTTGGCTTCAAATTAAATATTTATTCAGCAAGCTAAGCCTTTAGCTTCAAACAAAAGCTTTAGCTAGTGAGGTAATTAGTTTACTAGCTAAATATTTTGGTTTGAAACTAAATATCTAGCTTGGAGTAAACTTAATTTTTAGTTATAAACTAAACATTTAGCTTATTTAGCTTGTGGTGGTCATGATGAAACGTTTTCTTGAGGTGTGTGTTATTTCTGACTGATTCTGCAGCCTGGTTGATGTTTCGCTCCTTTAGCACTCATTGAACAGACATTATGCTGCGTGTCATTAATGTAATTAAAGCACGTCGCTGGCTGCACCATGAATAACGTTTGACCAAGTAGTTTCTGTCTCTGCGCTGTATGACCCGGAGTCCTTGCTTTCACTCTGCAGTACTTCATTACGATTAGATTTTAAAGTTATATACAATCTGTCTTCTCTGAATAAATTATGCATCTGTAATTTGGGGTGTATCCCGCTTAGTGTCCTCGCAGCCCCGAGCTTTTAGACGTCGTGCAAATTGCACAGAAGGTTATTATCTCGAGATAATTTTGCCTGTAATGAACTCATAAGCTGCCTTTAATGTCTAACGACTAGTGCTTAGCAAGGAGGGTCATGGGCAATGAGCAGAATACAGCAGATGACGTATGGTCCTCCTGCTTAAGCGCTGCAGAAGTGACAGGAGGAATCTGTACAGTTTGCTGCAGGGAAGTTTTTAAAATTAGCCCATAAGTTGAAGGAAGAGCTGAGCTTTGGTTGCCAGCACACCTCTGACACTAATGTGTTGGTAACTTCACCCCTGGTATCGTCTTGCTAGGCTTTATCAGCGGCTACAAGCCCAGACGTCACTGGTTTTCTTTTCTTGGATTAGTTTAGGGAAATCCTGATTTCTGCTGACCATAACAACGATGCTTCATCTGGTGATAAAAGATGGATCCGGATGCCACGGACTGACGTTTGGTATATTTCTGTTCTGGGAACATCTTGAGATCTCCCTGTAGATCTTGTGTGTGGTGCAGATTTTTCTGAATGTATTATTTGTGGATCATCCTCTGATTTGCTATCCTGGTAAAAACCGTGCTGTTGTTCTACGTTTACTTCGTCCAATGGGTCTGGACCCTGGGCTTGCTTGGTAAACTCTGTTGAAGTTTTAAACGATTGGATCTGATCTTATCCAATCGCTAATGTTTAGCCGTGACGTATGTAATGCACAAGCTCGATGCGATGAAGCTTACTGGAAATTGTGAAAGCAAACGTCCCCCAGCGCAAAGAGAGAAGAGCTGAGCTCAACTACATTTTTAACAACAATAAAATGTCTTAAACATTTCTCTCACTCCAACTTTAATTACTCAATATTTGGAAGTGTGTCTAACACAAGCATTATCCATAAAAATGTGCAAAATTTTCTTTAATGGAAACATACCAATTAGGAAAAAAAAGATCAAAACGATGTTACAAAAATGATGTCACTACTGGCAAAAACCACAAAAAAGACAACAGGAAGTGGTAGGAGGATGATTGTTTTGTTGTTTTTTGGCAATGTGCAGCTGCTTCCACCAGAGCTCTCACTGTATCACACAGTTAATAAAAAGTTGTGTGTCATTCTAACGTGTTGAATCCATTGTTCTTCTTTCCTCATATTTGTACATGAGAAAAGATTGAACTGTCTGGTAGATATGCAACTGGAGGAATCAAGGTCATTTGGAGAAATTCCAGGTGGAGCACTGAAGGGAGATGAGAATCAATTAGAATTGGCCAAGCTGCCGATTCAAGAATTTTTGTTGTAGTATCTCTCGGGCTAGGCAATAAATCAATAAAAATATGATCAATATCAATAGATAATATGTCCAATAGAATTTTTAATAATGTAATTGAACTCCGATCCAGAACCGCAAAGCATTCTGGGGGATGTAGGCAGAGGAAAGGTTATAGTCACTGAACTGCCACAAGGTTGGCGACATCATCTAATTCACTCACTCTTTGGTTACCTAGCAACTCACTCACTCTTTGGTTACCTAGCAGCTCACTCACCCTTTGGTTACCTAACAACTCACTCACTCTTTGGTTACCTAGCAACTCACTCACTCTTTGGTTACCTAGCAACAACCAGTTGAGTAACAGCAGCAGATTAAAGTTTCGCCACTGTGCCTCAACTTTTTAAATTAAAAATAAATTCTATAAAATCAGCATGGAATGAGAGGAGAAAGTGAGGAACGAAACAGAAAAGGTCATGTCACTGTCAGGTCACTAGTTTGGCAGCATTTCAGATATTTAAAACAAAAACAAATCATTTATTATATATGTCGACTGATGTGACAACTTTATATCATATCGTATCATAAAAAATATATATATCGTATTGTAAGTATATCTAAAATATTCAAAATAAAATGCTGTTGTAATACCAAGGTGCAATGCCACTTGACATAAAGCAGCCAATCCTGGAGAGCCATGTGTTTTCCTTGGTGCTGATTGGCTGTACCCTTAAAAGCGGCGCTAAAGATCAAAGTTACCTTCTGCAGTGACTTTAGTGCTAAGATGATTTGCACTCTTTCTATTAATGCATATTAAGGTATCTTCTGTGTTTGAACTATTAAAATAGACATTTATAAGCATTTTTGTGAGTGGTATCAGATATTTGTGTATTTCAGCTATTTGCAGTTGACTGGTCTCTAAACCCTGTGGATCCCAGTTTCTGATCTAAAATGTTTTTTTCTTTTTTTATGGCGTCAGATCTTTATAATCTGACATAATTTTCCTCTATTTAAACTTTTGCCATAAACAACTGTGTGTCATTTGCAGAAGGGACTTTTTTAATGCATGACTCCCACTGGAGTTTTGCCATTATTTAAAAATAACACTGTGTACTCGCCGTCTTCTTCTCTCTTCAGCAGCATGAACTCTGATCAGACCACAGAACATTTCCGTTGTTCTATTCAAACTGTGAGCTGTTCCTGAATAAATGAGACTTTAATGCTCTAATCTAACACCAAGATCTCTGCCTCTGATTAGCTTCTCTCCCCAAGTTCAGGAACTTCTTCAACCTGTTAGATTGATTCTTTACACACATTCAAACTAAAAGCATCAAGCTTTTCTTTGTGACCTTCAGAATCCCATTTGACTCATTTTCAACCTTCTTCCCATCTCTAAGACACAAATAAGCATATTTTTCACATTTAATGCCATCTTGTTGAATAAAGAGCTTTTAATTTGTATGATTTGAAAGCACAGTAATCAGTCATTAGTGAAAGTTCATGCAGACATATGAATCTATCAATGTGATGTTCTTTGGATCTGGCTTTCTTTTCGAAAATTATTTTTATTTTCCTGATAGAGATAAGCAGCCAATATCTGAGCGATGACCACCAAGTGGATCCTCAAAGCGCTATTCAAAAGTACTTCAGTACTTTCTAATCACTATTATTAAACAACACATTGATCTGTCCTTCACTAGAGGAAAAGAGAGAATACTAACTAACTATTCCTGCTGAATGAACAGCGCCTGGCCTGTAATGAAAATATGTTTGCTTTCTCATCCGTCTGTCGTTTTCCTCTTCTAATGCTGCATATTGTGGATTTGTAGGCTCACTGCTCACATTGTACGTTTTTCATGCTTCCCTTTAGCCACTTGAATTTCAGGATAACAGACATTTTTCAAGATGGGATTATTGTTATTATTATTATTATTATTATTATTATTATTATTATTATTATTATTATTATTATTATTATTATTGTTGTTGTTATTGTTACTTGGACTTTAATTCAAAGAATGAAATTCATCTGTTATCAAATGTTGAGGGTTTCTGGCTCCTGAACTGCTGAATTGGAGCTTCATGCACCACTTTTTGCAGACAAGAACTAATCAATAGATTTTCACAGCTCATCAGGTTTCTGGAAAACTGATATGCAACGTGTTACTTGATCTTAAATAACTGAACTGACTGGTTCTTGAGACAAAATGTGATTTATATTAGACAAATTTAACTCAACCATCATCGGCTGCTCTTTGTTTGCATTCCTTCTGTATTTGTCTGTTTCCTGTGTTCACATATTGTTATTTATCAGACAAATCTTTTTTTTTACAGCTTCACTGATTTAAAGTTGAATTGACTAATTATTTTTATATTCATTTTATTCAAATAATAACATTTTAGGCAGATAAACCTCAGAAGAACAGCAGGCAGCTCCAGATTAGCGCTCCTGATGTGTGTGGGGGGTTTACCCATCGGGTAGCACTAAAATTAAACAGATTATGAAACTGAACAAATAAAAATCTGTCTTTATTAAAAAGCAGAAGAGACACGGAGTTGCACCCTGGAGGCTCCCCACAGTTTTGTGGCTCATTCTTGTCTCAGCTGGGTTGCGTCTGTATTTGTTCTTGGGAAATGTGGAAAATTAAGACTTGACATCTTAATTAATTTAAATGTGCACCTATGCACACAACATGTTGGAATGCAGTCCGTTCAAATTAATTTATCTGGTTTCTCACTTCAGCTGGCTTATGTCTAAAAGGTGGGAAAGTTAAACAATTTTCAGATTTTATTTGTAAAAATTTCTAAAAACTTTTCCTTCCATTTCAAAAACTCAGTGAAGTTTGTAGCTGCAAAGCTTAAAGGGTGTGAATATTTTTTAAATGGACTGTAAGCCAAAACCAGGACCGGTCCAAGACTTTTTAGAGCCCTGAGCAGATTTTCCTTTGGGGCCCCCCATACCAACATGGCAGCACCAGATGCTTAATCATTTCAAAGCTACTGTGAGGATTTGGGTTTTCTGTGTGTTTATTAGGTTTCAGTTGAGTCTCCGTGTCCCGGCTAACCTTTGATTGGTCCCAGCTGTGTCCTGTTTCCTTGATTATTCCCTCGTGTATTTAATCCCACCTGTGTCTGTGTTTCCTCATCGGCTCCTCGTCTATCGTCGTGTCACAGGTCATTGCCTTTATGCCAGTTGCCACGAGTGTGAGAGTCATTGCTGTTCCTGAACTGTGTAATTTGTGACTCATCGTTAAATCATTTCTCTCACTTCAACCTGAGTCCACCGCGCCTACCGAACTTAACCACAGCTATTCTATGCGTGTAGCACACTTACTATCATTAGCGTTGTTTACAATTAGCTTATATGGTACTCATGTTCTTATGGCTATTGGTTTTAACCTTACAGGAGTAGCTCACCTGACAATTTAAAATGAGGTCAATAATGATTGTTTATCATTTTCTCTTTTCTCTCTTTCTACCAAAAATTGGAATTTTCAGTCTGGTGTTTTGGTCTCAATTTGAAGAACAGTTTTGGGTAACACTTTATTTGAAGGGGGTTGAATAAGACTGTCATGACACTGTCATTAACATGATGTAACACCTGTCATGAACATCAATAAGCCTTCATGAATATTTATGACTGTTGTCATTCGGTAAATTATGACACTTTTAATACAAAGTTGACATTATTCAAAATGTCTTTGTTATGACAACTTGACATTAACCAAGAAATCATTACTGTTTAAACTTTACCTTTAATAACATAAAGTTACCTATTTTTAAAGTGCAATCAGTAAAACTTTTAAAACAAATTTATATCAGTAATGATTTCTTGGTTAATGTCAAGTTGTCATAACAAAGACATTTTGAATAATGTCAACTTTGTATAAGTGTCATAATTTACCGAATGACACTTTATGACAACAGTCATAAATATTCATGAAGGCTTATTCATGTTCATGACAGGTGTTATGTTTATGACAGTCTTATTCAACCCCCTTCAAATAAAGTGTTACCCAGTTTTGTTTACAGACACCTCATAATTCCGTTTATTTGTTGTTTTGTTTATTTCTTTTGGATATTTTAAATGTCTTCTAGTCCTGTGTTAAACTTTCATTAGATTTTAAGTGTATTGGTCTTTAAGAATGTGTTCTTGCATTATTATGCCTTTACCATTTAAAAATTTTCTCAAAACAACAATAATATCGTTTATCGCAATAACTTCCGGGACAATCTATTGTCCAGCAAAATTTCTATTGTGACAGTTCCTATTATTCAATGTTATTTTAAGTAAAAATATATATAACTTTGTGATTTGGGCCGGCCCTATAAATCTGAGATAAACTTTGACATCCAACTGAATTAATGTGCTTTCTGGTTTTCTTCTGATCATTCACATACTTCTTATCAACTTTTAACTTCTCTGTGTTTCTGAGTCTTCAGTGCCATTTTTCAGTGAGCCTGGCAGAGATTTTTACTTTTTTAACCCTATCTATTAATGATTTGCTGCTCAGCTCCACTCCTAATCCATTAAATAGTTAAAAACGACAGTGCAGAACGCCACACCTGATGTTGTCGTGTTTCTACATTTTGCTTTATGTGAGAGCAGCATTCAAGAGTTGCCCAAATGAATAAATGAGGAACTTTGACAGATTTCTCTCTGCAGGAAAAATCTTTTCTATAATTGAGGCTGCTGCAAGTTGGCTGCTCCCTGGAAGCTGGTGGAAGGAAGATGACCTTTGAAGGATTCTGCTGAGTCTGTAGCATCACTCCAACATCTTCACACTCAAGCAGCGAGCAGATGCTCCGCTGGAGTGGGTAGGCGTTCAAGTTTTTCTGTCCCAGACCGGTTCCAGTGTGTGTTTACACATGCTTGTTCACTCACTGTGTAAATTTGAGGAGCAGCAGGGCCCCTCGTCTCCTCTCCATTAAATGCTGCTTATGTTTGCTGAGGCATCCGGTGGTAATGAAATATTCATCCAGAAAAAGTAAACATCCAAATAACTTGGAGCAGCTCCTGCCTGATGTAAAGAAGATGCCTCAACCTGAAGTTCCTTCATCCCGTCTGCAGAAAGTCTCTATAATTGATCAGGATGAAGGTAGGAGTTGAGTTTTCTTAGTTATTTGCTGTTTTGCAGTGGTTAGCTTTGCTAACAGTAAAGTGCTAATCATAAACATTAGTTCCACTAATGCTAAATCGCTATGCTAACATGGTATTTAGTGGAAGCTAATGCTAAAGTGCTAAATTCACCTAGGTTGATACCCACCATGTGTCAAGAGACTCTCAAAACAATTCAACTATGCAAATTTTTGTTGAAATTTGTTTAAAAGTGACCAGCTATGCTTTCTCTAGGCTAGAAAGGTATATGGCCTATACAAAACATGTATAGGCCAATAATTCACAAAATTATTCTTGATAATGAGATTTTATTCTGCTCAGTTCTGCTTATTTTGAGCTCCTTTCAGATTCGCCTGAAAGGAGCTCAACGTTTACACTTACATCTGTTTTAATAACTTGAAACAGATGTACAATTATACAACTGTATGTCTTTCAAAAGCAGAAGTGGAGCCTCCTGCACAAAAAGCAAGAATGAAGCAAATGGTCTCTGGGTAGTAAGGCAACTACCAAACCCTTGACTTTTCCAGTAGCCATTGTACAGCACATTCTGGGGGATAACCAGCTGACCAAACATGCTGATACTGTGTTAGGGTTGCTAGGTAACAGGGCAGAACTCTGCTGGGGTTACTAAGTAGCTGATTGTTTTGGGAAGTTTTTGAAATAGCTCTTTTTCCAGACACAAAAAATGTATTCAAGATCTATTAGCTTGTATATTTAGTTTTAAGCTAAATATTTAGCTTTCTAACTAAAAGTTTGAAGCTAAATGTTTAGCTTGAAACAAAATAATTATCTGGCTAACTAAATGTTTGGTGCTAAATATTTACTTTGAAGTTAAACTAATTGGAGCTAAAGAACCTCTGTGGTTCTTTTTTCCGACATATTTTGTTCAGCACTGTGAAAACGTAAAAAAAAAAAAAAAGTTAAAAAGCAAAGATTTACTTTTTACTTTTACAAGAACTCTTCCAAGTTTTGGTGGTTTTGCTCTTTTCTTGCCTGCCAACGGTGGTGATGGTACCAAACAACTGGTTGATGTATCAATAACTTATAATGGTCGCCTTTTAATACTCCACTGAATGTACATCAGGCATGAAACTATTTTCTTATATTTATTTCCTGATTTAATATTATTTGGAGAAAATTTAACCAGAACCTATTTTGAATGGAGAACAGCCGGTTTATTCAGTCTATCGCCTCAGGTTTATACAGTAACCAAATCGTGCTTGTTTATGCAACACATGACTGTGAATATGTTATTCTTGTGAATTATTATTTCATGATGTTTTTTGTTTTTTTCCTGTGCTTCAGTGAATGTAAGTAGAGGAGAAATACGCTGTTAGAATTAAAGGAAGGTTTTTCAAAAACACATCAAGCCTCCATTTTACAGATTTAAATATTTTTTATTGCCTCTCACATTTCTATTTAGGTAATTATTTTGGTTCTAATTTATTAAATTTTGTCTGTCCATTACTGGCCGTGTGTTGAGCAGCTCTCCACTTTAAGGACAGATAAATATGTGTGACCTCTGCTGCAACAACTCCAAAATACTCCAACTGCAGATCCTCAGGATGTATTGTTCAGCACGGCTGCGTTGGTTACCAAGGTTGCCACAAATAGGAGATTCACTGATGTCTTTCCTTCGCCAATGTTTTTTATTCGACAAAACAGAGTTTAAAATTAGAACGTAACAAGGACACAATCAGTTTATCAGTCAGCACTGGTTTCTTGATTTTCTACAAACGTGGTAAAACTGTCCGCATGATGAAGTGTGGCCCAGAAGAGGAATCTGTAGGAGGAGGAGAATAATGGGATGTACATACAGAAAAGACCAAAAAGTGAAGCAGTAAAGGGACAGAGAGCTGGAAACAAGGAGACAAATCTAAAGACAGCCAAGGACAATGTTTCCTGTGGGAGCCCAAAATGCTGAGTGTGGCGGATCTGAGAGGAATCGTGGCTGGTCTGATGCACAGTGCAGATATTTAGCCCACAGTAACGATATTAAAGCAGAGCGTCTGATGTGTGCATCGGAGCTTTGGACTCAGGATCTTCCTCTTTCTGTTTCCAACATCAAATCTGCGTTCTGGGTTTGTAAAATTCCACATTAACAGCAGTCATATCTGGGCCCTGCCATAGCAATGCATGGAAGGCACTCAGGCATTCAGCACTTCAGGTATTATCAGTACCATTCACTTCTCCAGCCTGAAAATAATCGCTATTTTGATACTTTCTTCCAAAGTGTTTGGCTCTTCTCCAAAACCACCTTTGTCATCTTGGAGTGGATGGGCAGGAGAAACCGTCATATTGAGGGGAGTTTGGGGTTCATGGCTTCCTGGTGAATGCTGTTCACAAAACTAGATTCTTTCTTTCCATTTGTTTACTTCTCATAAATGTAAATGAATCCCCTTTCATTAATGTCCTCCTTGCAGCAGCTGTCTGCAAGGGCGACATGTTTATTGTCAGCCTTTAACATCTGTTTTCCAAGCATCAGATTGGTGTAAAAGTGGTTTGGCTCTGTAGACAGACTGTGCAGGTCAGCTCCACACTCTCTAGGAACATCAATGGTTGAGTTGGGAAACACGGATTGTTTGAAATTCCTGCAACTGGACACCATGGCAGAAAACAACACTATTAGGTTGTTGTTACTGAGGCAGTGTTTTTTCTTTAAGATTGCCCTGCAGATCAAACAATTAGGTCTGCCCCCCAAATCTACCCAACAGCTAAAAATTGAAGCTATGTTGTCGTGAGACGTTGCAGACAGAAGGAGAGCTCCAAAAAAGGTCTTACATTACATCTGCTCTTCTGGGGTCCAACATACTGAAAAGATGGCCGCTATAAAAAAAAAAAAGTGTTTCTCAGATCCTTTCACGGGTGGAACACAATATGTGACCAGGTTTTAATTTACTCCTACACAAGTCAACATAAATAATACATTAGGTATGTTCTCCTTTTTCCCTTATCCACAGTATTCCATGTGTGTGCTAAAGGCCATTCTGCATTTTTCCTGAAACGATAAGAAACATGGAAACTTTGGTAAAGATTTTTAGTTTTCCCATAGTTTGTGCCACTACTTCAACTATTAGAGATAGTTCAGAGATAGAAAAGTCTTTTTCAGGTAAAAACAAAATCATATTACGGTACATTATTATCTTAAAGTCATAGTTTAACAAGGCTAGGGTTTGTTTTCTGTAATATTACTAGCGGGAGTGAAACTTTTAAATGTATTTCTTCAGCATGCAGTCAATCAGCTCTCATTCATTCAGTCTTTGATTTGATACAGGTGTGTTAGAGAAGGATGAACCTTAGCCTGCCCAGGTCAACCTCATAGCAGGAAGCGGGCGGACCATGGTGCTTGGCATTCTGGGTAAATACAACCAAAACAAACATGCTAGCCTAGCATTAGTGGGAGAAATGACTCACGTGTTTTTTTTTGTTCTTTTTTTTTGCCAAAGACAAAAGAGATAAACAACAACCGCTAAAATCTGACATCACTCCATGTTTGTGGAGAAGGAAGTTGCACTCTGAGTTTTCTTCAGAGGTGTTTGTGTCGTTTCCTTCAGTGGTTCATGGTGCAGCGCCCCCACAGGAGAGGAGGGGAACAGGTTACTCGAAGGGTTTGGTTTGTGAAAGTGAACCGCAGCGGCTAGAAATGAAGCACAGGTTGCAGTTTTGGTTCCTAATCGAACCGAGTCTACCGGACCACCAGGTGTGAAAAAGCTTAAAATAGAAAAAATTAATGAATTTGTTAATAACTAACTGCATCAACAACTCTTAACATTTTAAATGACTGTCCATTAAAAAATTGTGCAAGTACTTTAAATTACCATGGCAGAGTTCACAAACAATATGTCAGAAAACAAAACAAAAACAAAAAAACTGATTTTTTTTTCCTTTGGGGCAAAATTAATGCACAACAAACATTATGGTTATAGAATTTTCTCTTTTTTGTGAAGGAATCTCTTTAATGTGGCCATATCTATAGTAAGTAATGTTTAGATATGTCCCTGTTCCAACACACCTGATTAAATGGGCGAACTGCCTCCTCAGTATTAGGCCTGCTAATGAATTACTTATCTGATTAAGTTGTTTTGACAAACCACGCTCTTTCTATGTCCATTAACAGGCTCCTCCTTTAGTTCTTACAGGATATTTGATCACTCTTCTACTCAGAAATGGTTTTATTTTATGGTTCATGCAGGGGAAACAACCGGTTTAATCCAGCGTCACTCATCTTTCTGAAAAGATGAGTGACCAAAACTGACAATAAAAAAACACAATGTGCGACTTGCTGAGAGTCCAGAGTCCACAGATGAACGGATGAATGTGTTCATTTGATCCTGCATGTCTAATTTTAAATCTGTGTGGATTTGTGAAAAATGTCATTACGTTTAAACTCATGTTTTCATATCTTGCTTTGGATCCATTGTTGTACGGCGTCTTGTTGATGCACTCTGAAAAAGGAATGACTCAAATAAATCCTGAACATTAATCTGACAGCCATGTTGTGTGTTAGTGTGTTTTATCTGGTGTTCAGATGGGCCTTTCTGTTGTGTCTGTTTTTAACCGTCAGCGTCTCCAGTTACTGCCTGACACCAGCATCACTCTTCACCTAATGCAGAAACTTATCTCACAATTGGAATCTGAATACATACAAAGTTTTAACTTAATTGGACAAATTCCTCTAGGTGGAAAACATTTTTATCAGTAAGTTTGTCTAGATGGATGGACAGATGGACGGACATCTTAGCTTACCGTCTTCTCTGTTGTAATTTGCTGTTTGCACTTTATTCAAGTTCAACAAGAAAACAAACCAATCTTGAGTTTTTTGAGTTTGTAAAATAGTGCATCACTGAGAAGATTTCCAGAAATAAAGGAGGTCAGTTTCTTCACTTTGATATTGATTTAGGAGTCAGGAGAGCATAAGTATAGAAGCTGTCATGGTCAAAACAAAATGAAAAGTACAAAATGAGCAAATGAGCTCCAAAACTGAGAAGCTAAACCCAGAAATGGTTCAGTGTCCCAAAATTACCCAAAATGTGATGCCATTATAGTGGTTTTCACAGAGCTTTGACTTTAGTTTCCTTTTTCCTCAGATCTTACAAACATCCATTCATAGCGACATGAAACACAGGTGTGTCAACGAAGAAGGAAACTTATACATTTTTACATATTTTTAATATCAGTCATTAAAATCAATGCTACTAGCTTGTGCCAAAATGCACAACTTTAATGTAAGAGACTTAAAAATTATGATTATGATCCATTTTCAGTAAGATATGCATTTTGATTTCTAATGAAATTAGGGAATGCACATAAAAATACTATCCTAAAACAATAATGCATTGTTTTTAATTATGTTTTCCCTCATGAATTGCCTTTACTTTGTAAAAATGATAATGGCAGTAACTGCGTTTACATTACAAACAATTTAAAAACAGCATAAAAACAGAAATTTTTTAAAATTGACATGTTTCAATTAAGCAAATTTATTTTCAAAATGTCAAATTATGCAAATTTATGGTCAACGGAAACACAGCTACTGCAAAGTGGAATATTCCTGCTGGTTTTTCACCGGGATTTTGTTTAATTTAACATAAAAACACGACGGGCTTCTGCTGTAAACATTTCCTGTAATGTGTTTTTATATTGACTTTAATGAAATACTTAACCTCACTCTGCCATGCACTAATTTGGAAACTATTCCTGCTCTGGAAACTTCTTTTTAGTCTGAATGCAAATAATTTTTAAAATTGTGTTTCCAGGTTGTTAGATCAGAAAACTGTTTTAATTGGATTAAAACTGTGAGTGGAAATCTTTTTTTCCTACTGATTTAAGCTTAATTTTAGAAGCTTAGATGATCTGATGATCTGAACAAAAGAACATATTTGTTTTCCTCAGTTGTGAAAGTGTTGCAGAGTGAAGCAATAAACAGCTTCATATGTAGTGGTGTCCAATTGTCCGCAGTCATAACTCAGATTACATCGCCCCCCTGATGGGACAGTGACTGATGCACTAACGCGATGTAGAGTCTCAAATGGAGCGCTGGAAAATAATTTCTCCCTCTCTTCTGGCCAACGATGTTACCGAGAACTGCTGCAAAGCAAAATCAGATCTTTTCCCAAAGAACACATCATCTCATAACAGACTTCATGAGTTTTCTCTTACAGCAGAAAATCTCATCGGAGCGAGTCGTATTCCCACAAAACACCTCTGGTTTATGATGATTAAGATCACAGCTCAGTCCACCCAGATCCATACAAACACACTCAGCCCGATTCGCAGAGTTTAGCCTCACATATGTGATTTACACACATTAGACTGCAGTTACAACATCTTATCTGAGCTCTCAAATTGCTTTTCCTTGGCGAGTCGGCCACTCAGGCCTTTAATTGCTAATTCTGTCAGTTTAATTAAAGTTCAAAAATACAGGAGCCTCTTTAAACCAGCCAAGCATATCTGTGGGTGAAGTCCCTCATGAGGGGAAAAAAATGAAAAGAAATCTGTGGGCTGCCTCCAGATTCTTTCTGCTTTAGTCTTGAATTTGCCCTCAGTGTTTTGCTGCACCTTTGGCTGCTCGGTGTTTTAAAATCCGGGTCAAAATGTGAAAGTTGTGGGGTTCTGTTCCTCCTGAGCTTCTGTGGGACATGAAAAGAAAAGCTCGCAGCATTTTTCTGTTAAATGAAACCCTTTTCGGCATTTTTAACGAACTTGCTACTGGCAAGGTAGATGACTTCTCTAGATTTCTTTGCTTAATCGTAATTTATTTATTTCTACTTTTGCCATAAGTTCTTCTTCTTTTTCTTTTTCCATACGTCTTTGTATAACTCTTTAAAGTCATCCCGGCTTTGATTATTTGTCTAGAGAGAAAAGTAAACCTACAACCTAAAGCCCCAGGTGTAAAACCCACTTGCTGAAAGAAAGAAGAGTGGATTCAATCTTCAAATAAGCCGAACGCTGTTTGCTTTCCAAATGTGCTCATCTCTCTGTCTTCCTCTAATCTGAAAGTATTTCTGATCCTCAGAATAAGCTTGCAGGGCCCAGATTTCCCTCCTGAAGCAGAAAATTCACCTGGCATGTGAGCAAGTTGAGGTTCTGACCGGAGAACATACGCAGGGCTGCAGTGCAGAGAAACCTTCGAGGATATTCTGTCATCACTAAATAAATAAAAAAATAAAAAAGCAGCTGCAGTGAGCTTCGACTTTAGTACAAATAGTTCCCTGCAAAAGTTTACAAAACCTTCACCTTTTTCTTTTTGTTTATTTTATTTTATTTTTTTACAGTTTTTTACTTTACATCTCCAAACCTATTTCATGGGTCTGCAACCTTTACAATCCAAAAAAGCAATTTCTGCCCTTAGTTCACCAACAAAGTGCAGCTTAGAGCCACAAAAAACACAGTTTGATTTCTTTCATAAAGTTTTAAAATAAAATAAGAAAACATAACACTTTTGGAAAAAAAACATGGATACATTTTCTGACATGGGATAAATATATTTATGGAAAATGATCTAAAAATATACTATTTGTACTGCTTAGTCATACTGCTGTGGAAATTTTATGCAATTAACTCCATAAAAAATGGCAAAAACCTGATTTTGTTTACATATCCATGTTTAAAAAACATTACAATGGACTTTCTGTAGTTAAAGTTGGAGAATGCAAATTTTATATTTAAAAAAACAGTTTTTTACATATTTGTTAAAACTATCATTAGGTCATGACAGTATATAACACAGATAATCTGTGAAAAAATTGAGCTCCTCTACCTTTTCCCAGTTCTCCCAGTGTAAACTGCAGAACACACCACTTAGTCAGAAACAACCAATCAGAGCTAGGAGGCGGGTCTTAGCGCTGTAAATCACTCTCAAGCTAAATTGGTGACGGTGGATAAACGGTTTTCCAGTCAAGGTAAGTTGTTTTTCACCATTAACACACTGAGCAGCATTGATTGGCAGCGCTAAGCCCCGCCTCCTGGCTCTGATTGGTTGTGTTTGGTGCATTTCTTCAGTAGCAGCAGCAGCTCAGAGAGCAGATCGATCTTTCTACAGATTATCTATTATGCCATGTTGTCAGGACAACGTGACAGTTTTAGCAAATATGTAATAAACTTTTTTTTTTTCTCCTTGCAAAAGTTACATACTGCAGCTTTAACCAACCACAAATAATTTATAAAAATATAAGAGACTTTTAGAAATGGTTGCAACTGCCTGTTTTAGGAGCTTAAACACCAAATACCTTTTGCTTGGAGTTAATTTCATTCAAATTTAGATGCAGGCAGGAATCCACTGGTTCTGTGTCTCCGGATTCAACCTGAATTTTTCTGTTGAATTCCAAACACACAAAAAAAATCTTGACATATTTACATGCATTTCCAAAGCAACCAATCCAGAAGCGCATTTATCTTCCTGGCCACTGATTGGCTGAATCCTGAAAAGCAGAAATAAGGAAAATCATAGATGCTATCTTCAGTTTTGTTGCTCAGAAAGCTTCCACTCTTCGTATTGATGCATATCTATTTATATTTGCACTCAGATCTGTTTAAAACACAGTTTGAAAATAACCAAACACACTTTTCATTAAACCCACGTTCCTGAATTAAATATTTTATTTTATCAGTCTGACCATAATTGTTGCTTTTGTTCGCTGTAAGAATAAAATCATAATAATTAACAGAAATAAAAGCGTGAAAGCGTCAGACTGAGTGAAATCTTCATATCCTCTGTTGATTCTCATCCCACAGTGTTGAGTTTTTGTCCTGCTTTGCTTTATTTTCAGGAAACATGGAGTTTCTTTCCATTGCTATGCAGATGACTCCCTGGTTTATCTCCTTCTTAAAAAGATCATTTCTCCGTAGACTCAAATGTTCAAAGCCCTTGATGACAAAATTAATTGGAACTTTTCACGTCAAATCCTAAGCTTGAACGGAAACTTGTAAGATCTTTTTTTAATTCAGCCAAAACAAACCAAATTCTATCATGCCAGCTTTTTTATACTAAAGAAGTAACTAACAATTACAACAAACTCTCAGATCTTAACTTTCTTTCTCTACTACGCTCCAGTTTGCATCATTCGCTGTTATCCCTCTCTGATAGTCGCTCATACTGACCCAGGTTCTGGTTCTGCTGGTTGTTTCATCCTGTTGAGTTTTTCCACTCCACTGTCGCCACATGCATGCTCAGCTTGAGAAACTGCTATAAAATCAATCACACAATGTAGACAAATTTAAAAGTTGAGTAGATTTTGAACCAGAAGTTCAAACTGTACATTTTTAAATTATTTTTGTAAGTTTGTGCAGAAATTGTTTCCTGTTCCCCAATCAGAAAGTTCGTGCCAACAGTTGTTTATTTGAAATAACCAACTTTTTATTTAAATTGTGGTTGGACACACATATTTACTCTCACTTGTTTGTCACTTGTTTTAAACTTTGGTGAAAAACAGCGATCTTCAATGTTATCAGTTTTGGAGCTCAGAAAATAGACTTTTAAAGACAGAAACACAAATTTCTCCTAAAATCTCGATAAGTGAATGCATCATAAATCATGACAGTATTGCTTGTGACTTTGTTGTTACATTTTCTGTTACCACAGTTAGGAACCTGAAGTCTTCCTGGAATCATCACATGCAAACCTATGACTGCATTTCGAAAGTGTGAGGACGTAAAGACAGACACGGGGCTCCACTGTGCGTCTCTAAAACTGTGTTTGCAGAAGTACAGATCATATTTCCAAGAGAAACACACATTAAACGGCAGAGAATATTCATGAAACGGAACCGAAGTTCAGAAATGCGTTATCAAAAGGACCGTGAGGCCATCTCAGCATGCAATTAGAAATATGCAGCCCCTGGCAGAGCACAGGAAGAAGCAGAGGAAAGTCTATGGACTTGGGGAAAGAGAATATTACACAAAGTTTTATCTATTTACACTAGTCACATTTCTTCAGGGTGGCTATATCCAAAGGAGCAGCAGTAGGAGAGGAGCCAGTAGCAGCAGAGGATGGAGGCAGGCTGCCGGATGATCCGCGCGTCCTCTTAGAGACTCCTGGTTGATCTCCTCCTGGCTCAGGGAGCCGTGGGGGGAGATGGAGTCTGCCGGGTGGCTGTTCCGGTTGGAGCACATGTCATAAAGGTTTCCAGAGAACTGCATCTTCTTGGATTCCTGGCGAAGAGACTCCCAAACGGCCGCCGCTTCCTCCGGACAGCCAGCCATCGCCATGTTAGCGCAGTCGTGAAACTCATCCCAAGACCTGCAGACAGGAAGCAGACAGTATTTCTGTCCGATTAATCAAGTTAAGCTTTTTTGTTCTTTTCGATTATTTAGCATTACCTCAGTTATCTGTCTTAGTTGAATGTCAAAACCATGAGTGAAACTTTTGGAGAGGAAGAGCATTGCAGTGACTTTCTCCAGCTCTCAGATCATGCAGCAGGGATTGTTTAATGAAGAGTATCGAAACCAGAGGATCAGGCTCAGGAAGCTAATAAGAGCTGAATTTTTTGGTTCACATTCTGACTGTTGAAATAAAACAAATTTGTTTCTGTATGAGTGGCCAATCTGACTAAATCTGCACTGACTCTTGCTGTTATCTCTGTGTTTACTTATCTTCAAAACCCAAACAAAAAATAGAGAAGTGAGACTTTTTACAGGAAAATGCAGGAGCTAATCAAACAGCTTATGATTCGTTTAGACGGGGAGAACAAAAGATGATATTTTCTGTTCTGCTGACCTCAAAGCTTCACATCTGCAGCTAGGAATATCTGACTTTAATTGGCTGCTAATTCTTCGCCTCATCATGAAAGTGTTGGATAAACTGTCTCTGAGGAGAGTTAACAAGCAGAGCGGGATCGCAGAAACAATCTGTCACAAGGAAATTATTTAGTACTACAAAAGCTTTAAGTTGGGCTTTCATTAACAGCAACAACACACATCAGTTTCCAAACAAGAAATCCACTCAAGCATGATTTACACACAAACAAAATGAATGAAATACAGAAGAAAAGGTGAGTTTTGGCTGTGATTCCAGGTTCTGAATGGAAAAAGGAGTTTGGACAGTGAAGCAAACTATTTCAGTAGATAATTTAATGTTTAGGCAAAAAGCTTTGACATGTGGTCATAAAACTTAATACAGATGCTCCCAGGAGCTTACTTTAAAAAATATATAGGTTTGAGACTTTATTATGGCATATTTATATTGAATGAAGAATTAACTCAAATTCTTATTACCTCTAAATCCTGTTGATTTTTATTCCACAGTAATTCAAGTGGATTAAATTGAGGAGTAAATTTTACCTGCAGCTCTTTGATTTATCACCTCAACCCAGAATGAAACTGAAAATGAAATCCATAGCTGAAGTGAAGAGCAGAAACCAAAATCTTTCAGCAGCTCCACTTTGAGCTGGACATCTGTGTGTGATCAAACAGCACACAAACATTTACCTCTGACAGACTTTACCTCACATCTGTTCTCCCTACCGTCATCCCTTTTTAAGCTCACATACCTGCGCCTCTGCACAAGCATCTTTACAAACTTTAACAGCCTGAGCGCTCCCGATGCGGCTGCACGGTGGCTTTTATCCAAGACTTAGACACTCCTGAGGTCCGGCTCCTGCTGCAGCTGGAGGGCAACTGTTTACCCGAGCCGAGCGAGGAGGCATCTGGCTTTAGTCTGTGCAGGCATCAGGGTGCAGACAGAGTGTTTGCAGGGGGAAACGTGATGGAATCCCATTCAGTAGGGGATATTTTTTCCTGTCTGCGGGTCTGAGATGTTTCCTCAGACGGACACAGGTGGTGCAGAGACAGCAGAAACTCAGTGAGGACACTGACAGACAAGCAGCTGCTTTCACAGTAATAAAACCTCCAGAGAGAACGTCTGTTCTGCTGCGAACGTCCTGCTGCTGCTGCTGCTGACATCCAAAAACGCTCAAAGTCTCAGCTCACTTCTGCTGCAGTTTTTTTTGATCACCTCTAGCTTTCGCAGCTCAGTGTCACAGCGTAGCGTTAAAATATGTTACACATCCAGATACATGATGCTGTAATGACGTGGTAGGGACGGAGAAGAAGAATCAGAAAACACAATGTTCTTCTCTGCAGACGATCTGAACCCTGACAGTCGGCTTCATGTGAGACGGATAAACCGCAGCGCAGCTTCTCAGCCTTAAAAGCCAGAATCTGACAGTTTTACCTGTTTTAAAATTGAGGTTTACGACAAAACTGACACTGGTGCAACGTTTTTCCTGATATGGGCCAGTTGCTCGTTTCAAGCTACAACAAGGTGCTAAAAAGTTTCTTTTGGCTCTGATGGATAAAAAATCTTTTTATACAAATGTTAGCAAAACCACAAACATTAATTTGTCTTCCTGAAACATCAACTGACACACTTGTTGCCATGCACTGCTGCTCAGCTGGCTGAAAGAAGGCTGAAACTATATGAGCTTGGTTAGAATAAAAATTAATGCAGCATTTTTGCATGGCTCTGAGGTCATGGAATTAAGTTGTTCTCCCTCCTGTTAGTCCGGTAGACTTTGTTTGATTGGGCTCAAAGTTGCAACATTTGTTCTGTTTCCAACCAAAACCTTTGAGCAATCTGTTCCCCTCTTCGCCTGAGGGGGCGCTGCACCAAGAACCACTAACAACAAGAAAGCCTCTAAAAAAGACTTTTCATATTATCATATTATTTTCATATTATTTTCATATTAAAACAATAAAAGACCTGAAATATTTCAGTTGGTGTGCAATGAATCTAAAATATATGACAGTTTAATTTTTATCATTACATTATGGAAAATAATGAACTTTATCACAATATGCTAATTTTTTGAGAAGGACCTGTATTTTTATTGACGTGGCAAAGATATTCATTTTTATAAAGACCCAGCTATGTGTGTACAATGACAAACTTTCATAAATCGTTTTTAATGATATAAAAACTATTTATTTATTTATTTATTTTTTTTGTGAATGAAAGACCACAATGCATATAGACTATTTGTTTTTGGGGATGTCAATAATTGTGGCATTTGTGGTTATAACAATTATTTTTATTGAAAAATGTTAAGCCAAGTAAATAAACTCAAAAAGTTTGAGTTTATCTCAGTTTGTGCAATGAAAGATTCATTTATTTTAAGGTTTTTAACAACGTTTCCCCAGGGGAGCCAAGAGGTGGAGGGTTGCTGTGATTCTGTTTTTTATATATACTCACCACAGAAAGTGGAGTCATTATTCCACTCAAGGTTGATAAATTAAGGAAAACTAAAAAAATAAGAGATAAAACAACCTTTGGGCCCCAGAGCGCAGCGTGAATTGAGAGAGGAGGAGGGATGAAAAGAATGTAGCTATTCTTGGTAAAGAGTTTGACAAAGCTTTCATGTTGAAACCAACACTTCAGCTGCTGTGGCCTTCGTAGAGGTAACAGGGTTGTCATACTTTAAGGTAAAATACTAAATTCTCTATTTTTTGTGATTCAAACAGAACACCTGATCTACATTTTCCACTGAAGCACTAAAAGTTTAGGTTTTAAATGTCTCTGCATGCAGATAGAAGCCCTGCAGATTCATAGTCAGTTTTTATTATTATTGAGGAGTTACTTTAGACTAAAAGCTGCAAAGAAAAAAAACTCTTTATGTCTAAATAAATCGATGCGATAAGTAGTGATGGATGCTGAACTTTCAAATGTTTTGGCCTCTTTATCTGGCAGCAGCTCCGGTTTAAACTGTTGCATCCCCGAAGAGTTGTGAACCTGAAAGGGACTTTAAACTGCGGCAGGAATTGAAATGGAGAGCAGCGCGGTGAGGAGCAACAAAAGCATGAATGGCCTTATCGAAATCTGCAGAGAATAGCAACATAAAAGCAAGTAGAGGTGCAGCAGAGGGAGAAGATGCAGTAAAAGAAAACTCAACCTTGTATGGGAGGTTTTCTGATTGCGCCCAGACTTCTGCCTTTATTTGTGTGACCGTAGCCAAGGAAACAAAAGTTACATTTCCACCTTTTTGGCTGTTAATACTTTACAAATTCTTTGACTGAAAGGTTATTAGTTTTCTCCATTTGGCATCCTGACATTTTAATAAGAAATTTTTAAGACTTTTTATTATAACTACTACATCAAATTGTTTCTGAACGTTCTTTAATGAACGGCATAGTTCATATAAGATGATTTGATATTTATTCATCAACAGCTTAAAAGCACTTCAGTAATGAGAAGGTCATTTGGATTCCAGGATTGATCATTCGTATTTAAAATGAGCCGATTTTAATGACGGGGTGAAGATATTTACTTGGCTTTATGTAATGGACTCAGGAACAGCACAAGGCTGTTTTATATCATTTTTATCCAACAAATTTCACTGCATGCTTCTGGTAAATCTTCTTTGAATGCTTGTTTGTAATGGAGTCCCACAGGGCTGAGTGCTTGGACCACTTCTCTTTACATTTTCATGCTAGTGATGCTCAGTTATATTTATCCAAACTGAAACACCAGAACCATGTTTTGGAAACTTAAAGTCCAAACGCTCCGCCTCTCCTCATCATTTAAATCCCATCTTAAAACTAATCTTTGTTCCCAGGCTTTTCACACCAAGTGAGATTTTAATGTTTTATTGCTATTTATTTATCTGATTCTCCTTTAATTGCTCTTAATTTTTGTAATTATTTAGCTATTTTATGTCTTTCTAATCTGTTTCTGTATATTTTTTTAATGTTTTTCTTGTCTGTACAGCATTTTGGTGCTCTGTGTTTTTTAAGTACTTTATAAATAAAACTGGATTAGATGTAATGACTTTTTGAACCAAAGCCTGAGGAATGCACTGGACAAAATGTAATGTTTTTTCACAGTTGCTGCCTGTATGTTGTGTTTATGATTTTGTTTTCATGTTTTCATGATGTAAAGCACTTTGAAGTGCCTTGTTGATAGACTGAGAATCCGTAATCAAACTGATTTGGACCAAAAAAAGTGACCTCAACTGACCTCTGGTTGGTTCGAATGCATGTGTGAACGCCAAGCAGAGCAGAGACCGCTCCGACAGCAGGAAACGGACTAAAGCACAGGGCATTCTGGGTAAAAACAACAAAAACAAACACTCCTCAAATTAACTGGGCTTTCTAGACAAACTGGAATTTAATTAAAGCAGAGAAGATCTGACTTAGAGTGAGTTAGATCTAGTTTACAAAAACAGGAAGTTGAGAAGCTGAATAGTTGAGGCGGATCCAAACCAACAGAAAACAACAACTGTAGTTATTTTGCATTATGTCTGAAGCCATGCCGTTTATAACAGCGGGATAATAAATCGGGTAAAACCTGGAAGGATAGAAGAATGCAGAAAATATAAAGTGGTTTCTATTCTTTCCTTTTAAAGTTCCTCCTTAGGATTCAGCGAAAGGTTACTGATTAATTCTGCCGCATCTTTTTCCCCCCTCAGTATGTTTAGCCTGAAATATTTCCCTTTCACCTCAGCAGATCGACGGTGAACGATTGCAGCTGCATAATGCCTATTGTGAGCATAAGGAATAAAAGCAGCGCTGCACTCCTGGGACGACTCTGACAATGAAGCAGCCTTGGCCTAGATGCAAATCACAGCCTCTTATTCACTGAGCTTTTTGTGCACGAGTATAAGAAAATGGATGGAGCGTGAGCAACGTTTGTGGATCTTTAGTGTGGAGCTACCTTCTCATTAGGTGGCTCTGATAGAAGTACTAAAGCCATGTTCCTGAGAGGAAAGAAGACGGGATGAGAAGCATGGAGGGGTGGAAGAGAAAGAGAGAGAAAGTAAGACAAGGACAGAGTGTGTATGCAGACATGAGAATTTACTGCTTGTGTGTTACACGCCTGCACATTAGGCAACTCACACTGAGGTGGCTGGGCTGCAGGATTAGTTTAATTGGTACCTCAAGGAATAGAGGAGACTTAACAACAGTGGAGTGGTAGCAGGACGCGGCTGCAGGGCCATGGTGACACAGACACAGTTACACGAGTTGTTATTGTGAAGAAAGTGTCTTTAACCAGCGCTGTACTCCCAGCTTTAATCAGGTGTCACCATTAAACCGAGCGCTGCTTCTAAAGTGGTGACAGTAAGAGAGTTTTTAAAGCTCACTAATCCACACAGAGATAATTCAGGGATAAAACCGAAGGAGCGCGGCTTCTTTATGCCCACAACAACCAGGAGTTTTTCCTGATTTCAGAACCTCATCATGCATGAAGCATGATGTGACATGTGTCACCATAACTGCCTTTAGTAATACTAATTACTAAAGGCATAATTTAGCTAAGTATTTTGTCTACACACTAACATTTGTTTACCTCCAATCTAAATAGCAAGTCATCAAATATTAAGCTGACAAACTACATATTTAGCTCCAAACTAAAGATTTTGTTTTCAAACTAAATAACACAAAACTAATGAATCAGTAGGAGCTCATATAAAGGTTCATAAAACCCAACTTTTATTTTGATACTAACCAAGTGTATGTAAACTTTTAAATTCAAAGAAAGTTACAAAAGAAAAATATCTGTAAAATGTTCTCAGTAAGTTTTCTGGCATTTTGAAACAGAAATAATTTTGTTGATCCTAACTAACCTGAAACAACAGAAGTTTAACTTTAAACAAAAATATAAAAATAAGGTGGATGTATCGTTTTATACGGTGTATGTAAACTTCTGTTTTCAACTGTATGTGTGGCCATTTCATTTGAAAGAACTGAATATTTAATGGGATGTCCTAATTTTCTGAAATATGACTGTATTTTCGGTTTGGACTGGGAATAAGTGTGATCCCTCATGAGGAGCCGAGCGTTGCTGGGGGAAAGGGTCACCTGGATCTCTTCCCTCTGCAGCCCGGTCTTCTATAAGTAACAAAAAACAATCTATGGATTGAACTAGATAATTTCAAAGGTCTGCATGATAATTATCTGTGTGCCAAAGCATGTTCCTACTTGAATGCCAACTAAATATTCCCAGGAGTGAGGATCCCACTTACCTGAAGCAAAACCCGAGAGGAATTTATAATTCAGCTTCCTGGATAATGAATGTTTCTGCAAAACTTCTAATTTCAGTCGAATCAAAAAGATAAATGGAAGCAACAAATAAACAAAATAATTCCTGTAAAACCAAACCGCCACAGGAAACTCTACTCAGAAGAAATTCATTACGTTTCCCTTAAGGAGACTTTGTAAATCTGAATTAGCATCTGTTTGTCAGGAAAAATGAGAATCCTTCCAGGAGTCAATGACACACAGCGAGCAACAAAAACTCTCTGTGAATTATTATATAAGTGTAATCTCTTTATGCAGCGTGCATGAGTCACAATTTCCCTTTTAGTTTTCTTACGGCTCATTCATAATGCAGCGGGAAAGAATGCTGGTCACAATTCCTGTTCCGCTTCGCTGAATAAGAAGTTAACCTGTCAGCTTTGCAGCGTATGCGCTTTATCAGAGCGTAACTGCAGCTTTACGCTTCCTGCAGCTGCATCCGCTCAGTTGGGCTGATTAGAAACAATAACTAATATTTGGTTTGGGTAAAAAGTTTTCCACTGACAGAAACTTTCAAGTTGTTAATATCTCCTTCAGAGCACTTCTTTAGAAGATGGATGACAAAGGTGTGTGTAAATATAGCGGCGAGCCGAGGTGACAGAGCAAAGGACGAATGATGGATGGCAAAAGGAGATGAAGACCCGAAATATAGGGAGAATAAATGGGGGGCAAGAGAAAATGAAAGTATGCTTAACTGACTCCATCAGACTTCCAGTTTTAACCTCCAGACAGAGAGCGGGAGGTCAGATTAACAGATTATTCCTATTATTTTCATTCCTGGAGCAATTTGCTATCATGTTCTTCATCTTTTTTTTTTTATTAAAGAGGAAATATTACCTAATTTACAGGCATATGGAATCAGCACAATAAAGTAACAATGTTAATGTAATTTGTTAAAAAATGCTATATATGCCTTAAAAAAATGTTACTTTGTAATTTAACACCTTGAAATTGGGCCTCTGTCCCTTTAAAAGCTCATGCTCTTTCTGAAACTCCGCCTTCAGGAAGTCATCACAACCTCTGTTAACCCTATAGCAACGATTTTTCCAGTATTGCTCTATAATGAGCTCAGCAGATGCTCAGTTCAATCAGGTATTTGCTAATTGCTGCTGGCTAGTCTGAAGGAGCAGAGCATAGTTTCTGCTCTGTAAGGCAGAAACTATGAGGAGCTGCGCCTCGAAGGCGGGGCTAGGTCCACCCAGGCATTCTGCATAGCTGGATGGTTGCCATGGAGACTAAAGGATTTCTAAACAGCATGAAAGAATCAAAGTATATTTTTGATGAGGGAATAACGTTATAACATGATTATAACTAGATGGTTCAAAAGGTTCTTTTTATAAAATAAGAAACCTTCAATAAATAAAATGTTTTGATTTTTAGAAATATTTCAACAAACCCTGGACTTAATTTACAAAACATTTATAACTCTTTTCTTTGAAATAATACAAAAGAAAAAAAAATCTATATTTTAGTTTCTGGGTTTTGCGAATAATGGAACAATAATCTTGAAAATAATTGCTCCTGCAAAGGTTTTTGTGTCTGTAAAGCCTTTATTAGACCTTGTTTACTCGATGTTTCAATTTATTTCTTCATCTTGGAGGTGAATTCCTGCCATTTTACTAAAAAAAACTTTTAAATAGCAACAAAAGCAGCAATCGTGCAGAGTCCTTGAAACCTCTCAAGGATTTTTCTGAACCTGAAAATTGAATAAGATCCCTTCTGTTTTATTGACAAGGTTTGTACTTTGGTTAAAACGTCTAACAGCCTTTATGTGTTTGCAGTCGAATCAATTTGGCTTCACGAGGAAACAAGGATCAAAGTTTTCTGTAGTGGAAGAAACGTTTAAGGAGATGGTTTTGGGCTGTTGCTCCATAAAACTGGACAAATTATGAAAAAAATTATGACTGTCGACTAATTCTGCAAGACACATACTTTGTTCTCATTTATTTAGAAACTGAGGAATAATTATTAGTAAAACCTTTTGCGTACACAGAATAAATGCGCAGTAGTTCATCGCTTTAAACTTTGTCTTGATTTTATTGTATCAAAAGCTTTAAAGATATCAACAGTTCCCATTTGTCAATCAGATGCTGCTTATTTCATATTACGGTAAGTTTGATGCTAAAACTTCATGTAGCTGTTCAGAAAACTGCTGCATGGATACGAAGAGGCAACGTTTTGGTTTGCAGTGTAAGACAGATTTGAATCAATGTGCTGTGCTGACATCAGATACGACGACGTTTAGGGCCAGATAGCAGAAAAGGAAGAGTAAATGTTAGCCAAATGTCAGAGAACTTTTTACTAAATTCAGAAACCTTAATCTTCATTTTTTTTCTAGCAAATCTTCAACTTTTGAAACTCAGAAATTTCTAAGGCTTTTCTGTAAAGTTCCTGCCACAATCTCAAAATTTTTGAGTTTCTAGAACATTTCTGAGATTAATCTAAAAAAAGTTTTTTCTTCTCTTTTTTCTATCTACAATGGCCCTGAAATGCTGTCGTAGATAGTGACTGACTGTAAATTAGTAAAATTTTAAACTTTTCTTTGAAGGCTCATCCCCAACTCCCGACACTCGGTAATGCATAATGAGCTTCTCTAGAAACAGAGATTAAGAATAATCTGAGTTTTCTCTGTAATCCATGCTTGTTTCTGAGTGTTGACCTGCAGATGGAGTGGATCTCGTGGGTTTCCTCCTCCTTGCGGGCGTTGTCGGTCAAACTGTCACCCAGAGCCATCAGACAGTGAGCGAAGCCTTTGTAGATGGAGTGACACCTTCTGGTTGAGGCAGCAGCAACGGGACACGGACTCAACACTGGAAGACACAAAGACAAAAAAAAAACAAAAAAAAACACAAGTCAGGTTATTTTATGAATTAAATCAAACAAAACATCAGTCTGAAGCGAGACAAACTCTGTTTATCGAGGTGAAATGGGCTCAATTGATGTCATTCAAAAGCACAATAAAGATATTAAAGGGCACATATGCAACATTCACAATTTGCACATTTCTGTACTTCCATTTGGGTTTCTGCTGCTTCTAAAGACAGACAAAGCACTAAAAAAAACACTCATACAGTTTTTGGTAACAAATGATTGTTTTTTAGTGTCTGGAAAATGAGCCATTTCAAAAACCTGCAGAATGCAACGTCAAAAATCAGCAGGCACTGCCTGTAACGGTCAGAACTCCGACCGTTACCTAGCAACCCCAGTGGAACTCCAACCATTACCTAGCAACCAAAGCTGAGCTCCAGCATGTTTGGTCAGCTAGTTTTACTGCTACATGTGCTGTACAATGGCTGCTGGAAAATGCAAGAGTTTTGTTGTTGACTAACCATTCAGAAACCACTTCCTGCATTCTTGTTAGCTGCATTTTAGGCAACAAAATACTTATTTTCTGATTTAAAAAAGGAATTTAATTATTTATTTAATTGGATCTTTTAAAATATTTTGGTAACATTTTATTTGAAGGGGGTGAATAAGACTCTCATGACACTTTCATAAACATGACATATCACATGTCATGAACATCAATAAGCCTTCATGAATATTTATGACTGTTGTCATAAAGTGTCATTCGGTAAATTATGACACTTTTAATACAAAGTTGACATTATTCAAAATGTCTTTGTTATGACAACTTGACATTAACCAGGAAATCATTACTGTTTAAACTTTACCTTTAATAACATAAAGTTGCCTAATTTTTAAAGTGCAATCAGTAAAACTTTTATAACAAATTTATATCAGTAATGATTTCTTGGTTAATGTCAAGTTGTCATAACAAAGACATTTTGAATAATGTCAACTTTGTATTAAAAGTGTCATGATTTACCGAATGACACTTTATGACAACAGTCATAAATATTCATGAAGGCTTATTCATGTTCATGACAGGTGTTATGACATGTTTATGACAGTCTTATTCAACCCCCTTCAAATAAAGTGTTACCAATATTTTTATTATTGTATTGAAAATGTTTAGATGGTTAAATAAAAATCTGTAGTTTTTATCCAATTAACTGACAGAATAATCCATATTTACAGTCCTAAGAACAACACAAACCAGCAGCAGAGGTTCAGCCACCCAGATGTAACAAAGTCAACAAATTGTGAAATCATTGCTTGTTTGTCCACAACTCATCTGACGCTGCTGGTTTCCCCATGACAGTACTCGTTAATTAATCTCTAGATTTGCTCACCACTACAGCTAAATGACAATGTTCAGAGCGTAACATTTATTTTCTAATTTTCTATTTTTCCATGACATTGAGGAACTGCTCCTGAGTTCTGCATCTTTCATTTAGTGCAGCTACTACCAGCGTCTCTCTGAAGCCCAGAGCTGTTTGTTAAACTTCACACGGGAAGGGGAAATTCTCGCATAACTCTCAGATGAATATTTGAGATAATAATTCAGATTTTGTTCAAGTGTTTTTCATGCCACACTGTGATTTGTACATGTCTTCACAGACGGCAGGTAATCAAAGCTGTTTGGGAGTGTGGGCAGTGCCGCTTGATTAACCCGGTCTCATCGTTTAAGAAGCAGCAAATGAATCCAAATCAGATCCCCGAGACGATGCTAAGAGCCGCTAAAGTGGAGTGGAAGCACCAAACTGAATCATTACTTCAGATTTTACCTTTTAAAGCTCAAATCCTCCCAACGTGTCGGGCTCAGCTGCATGGATCAGCTGCATTTTGAAAGAAAGTGACTCAAATCCTTTTTTAAAACTGAAACTACATGTGTTTAACCGAACCTAAAAGAATTTGAAAACTGTGTCTTTCTTTTCATACAGCAAACATCCAAACTTCTTTAAAAATTTTATTTTGAAAATAAATGACGCCTCCTTCCAAAAGCAAAAAAAAAATCTGGCTACTTTATTTGTGTTTTCAGAAACTGCAACAGCAACTTGGGACCAACGAGGAGCCGACTTATCGGTTTCATCGATGGTGGCCGAACTGATCGGACAGAGTAACCCTGACACAAAACATCTTTCATTTATTTATTCTAAAAACCATTAATATGTTCAAAACCATTTTAAAGAGATACAATTAAAGGCATTGATAGATTTCAACCTTTTAATAATAATAATATTCATTATTAGTTCCTTTCATAGTTTCTGTTTTTGTTTGGATCTTTTTATGTCTGAATTTTGCTCAGTATATAATTTAACTCAGCTAATTAAAATAGCAGGCGATTTGTTGATTCATCTTTCATTTTATGTAAAGAAAATGTGAATTCACATACAAGCCTAAAACAGAAATCACAGTAAACAGATTGTACACAGTCCTATTAGGTACTTAAATGTGATGATTTAGGAGTTTTTATCCTCCTTTGGTTTGAATTTGGTTTGTTTTTCTAATAAAAATAAGAAAGAGAAAGAGGAAATCGGCTCAGAATCCATTTCAACCAGATTTGTTGTCCAAAAAAAGAAACACACCTGCCATGTGGAAGCTATTTGTAGGAAATAAAATCCTTCTTTGAACAGAAATGAGCTCACATTACCTGCATGTCAAACCGAAAAACATCCAACATTCTTATTATTTTCAAATAGTGGAGTACGTTTGCATCGGCGGCGATTCTGTTCCAGAGAAGAGATGATGCCTCAGATGGAGGACAGACATGTGATTGATAAATAAATCATCAGGGGCGTCTGCCACAACAAAATCAGCTGTCACAGCCTGGGAGTGACACTTTAAAACGGAAACACAAACGTGTGTGACTGACACAAACTTTTTGGGATTATTTCCGTCTGTTCTGCAGCCGCCACCTCCGCCATCTGATGGAGGAGAAAGTGGAAACAAGAGAAGCTGCCTTGGAAAAAAAAGAAAAGTTTCTGGCGTCTTCTTTCTTTCCGCCATCTGTTGCTGGCTCCTGCCTTTGTTTGAATTCATCTCTTTACTCTTTCATCTCAAAGCTCCAGTCTGTGAGACGCAGCCATACAGGTGACTGCCTGCTTTAATCAATTATAGTGTGTGAATAGCTGCTGCTGCAGGCAGCCTGAAGCTCAGGCTCGTCGCTTAAACCATCATTTGTGCAGAGATCTAAAAAGTTAAAGTACCCTTGTAAATGCCAGATTTCTGAAACGAGGTCATGATTCAGAATTTTATAACTTTTTCCACCTAAATGGTGAAAAATGTCCTGATTGTACCAATGTTCACATGTATATCTTCTTTTTATAATGAAAGGATTAAAATTACAAGATAAGAAAATGTCCACACTCATCTATTATATCCAGAAGAATGTTTTATGGTCAGATGAAACCAGATTAGACATTTTGCCATTAAAACATGGCAGTGGCAGCATCATGCTGTAGTGTTTCTTTGCATCACTTTCAGTTATTAAAACTAGAAACCAGAGATCACCCTGAGGCCTGGGTGTGGTGACAAACTCTGACCTGAGCCTTCAGAGTCACATAAATACAGTTACAAAACCAGCCTTCTATCACCTGAAGAACATTTCCATGGAGAAGCAGCATTCAGCTTTATGCACCACCAATCTGGACCAAACCTCCAGAAAACTGTAAAACAGCTGAAACAATGACTTATTTAAATCTAGACTAAAATCCCAGATGTTTAGAGTAGCTTTAGAAACATAACAAAAAGTTGACCTACATGTTTGAGGAATATTGATAGTTTTGATGATGGCATTCATCAAACCGTAAAGTTTGTTTCTGGTTTTATCAGTTGTTGACTGTTTAGTGTCTCTTATGACTTTGTGTCTTGGTGTTTTTATGATGTAAGGCACTTTGAACTGTTTAGTTGCTGAAATGTGCTACACAAATAAACTTGATGGATTTCTGGGATTAAAGGGCTGAAAAATAGACAGAAACTCATCCATGTGTTTATCTTCCGTTGCAATGATTACTGCAACAGCAATCAACAGTTAGTTAAAAAGTCAAACTGTTGCCATCATGCCCACCTGGTTCTGCTCTGCTCTGCATCCCCAGAACCAGAACCAAACATGGAGAAGCAGCATTCAGTTTTTATGCTCATCTAAATGTCCAGAATACTGCAAAACTGCCAAAAACAAACAAACAAAACAAACAAACAAACAAACAGTGTTCCCATTACAGATGTGTGCTAATGAGGAAAAAACACAATTTTACGATGCCAGTGTTTCCATTAAATAAGAAATTAAATTAAAATCACACATGATTAAGGTTGTTCACCTGATAAGTTGTTACAAATCATGTCAGCAAGGGATGCAAACAGCTACATCTATCAGCCATCAGCTTCTTTATTCAGGCTTTGGAGCAACACTACTTGGGAGTAGTTATGTATGCAAAACTGTTGTCGGCCATTTTACAGAAGAGAAATCAATTTATAGATTCAACACATTGTAATAACACACAACTTTTATGAACTGTGATGCTGTGAGAGTTCTGGTGGAGCCCGGAAAAAAAATCATCGTCCTCCTACCACTTCCTGTCTATTCTTCAGCGTTTTCACCAGTGGCAACTTCCGGTTGTTGATCACGTGACTGGGGTGATGCGAAAACAGTGTTTCCATTACAGTTTTGCTAAATAAATCTATTTCCCCATGGCTGAAAAGCCACCTCATCCTAGCGCAGGAACCTTTTATCAAAAAACGTGTGTTTTTTGGTGTGTGTGTGTGGGGGGGGGGGTGCGTGCGTGCGTGTGTGCGTGCGTGCGTGTGTGTGGGCGAAAACACTAAAGCGCGTCTCTCCTGAAGACGCTGTTGGAGCTGGTTGCTCTCTTCGGGTTGTGACGGGCACAGATGGATTATGTCATGATTGGAGAACACGGCGGCTGGGATAACGCGGGTTTGCGTCGGACCGGAGCCTGACAGGTGAACAGCCGATGCTAATTGGGTCAGACGCTGCATCGCCGCAGCTCCTCGGGGACCTGCTGGTTAATATTTCATAAAGCCATCTTCTGTCTTTCTGTTTTACTTCGAGGAACACCATTGATTTCAGAGCAGGCTGTCTTGGAGGTTGAAGATATATTGGCTTCACTCATGTACATCAAGATTTAATGAAGAGCGGAGAACATAACAGCTGGACGAAGGAGAAGCACAGGTTGAAAAATGTCCGCCAAAAACTCAGAAATTATGAGAGAAATCTCATAATTTATTTGAGAAAAAAGCAAGAACATTTCTGTATCAGATTTGTTCAATTTTCTAGAAAAAAAATAATTTTGAGATTAATCTCTTATTTTGAAAAGAATCTGCAAATTCTGCAAAACATTTACTAGAAAAAAACTCAAAATAAAACTTTTCTGAGTTTTCAAATTCAAAAGTGTGCTAGAAAATGTAATACAATTTTTAGATTAATCTCAGAAATTTATAGAAAAAAAAACTTGTCAAAAATATTCAGCTTTTGGAACTCAAAAAATTAGCAAAACTAAAAAAAATTCACTTTTGAAACTCAAATTTCTAAGTTTTTTTTCAAGAAAAATTCTTTGCAGCAGATGTTTGAATTTTCAAGGTCAAATATTTATTTGTGTTTTTCTAGAGAACCTCTGAGATTAATCTCATAATTTGAGTTTTTTCTAGCACTTAACTTGTGAAGCTCAGAGCTTACTGGTTTTCTAAAAAAAATTCTATTAATCTCAACACTTTTTTACTTTTCAAACTAAAAAAATCACTATTCATTCTAGAAAACTTCTGAGATTAATCTCAACATTTCTGACATTTCTGAATTTTTTTTCTAGCAAATTTCTGCGATCTCAAAATTTCTGAGATATTTGGTGAAATTTGACTCCTTTGTTTCTACGTACAATGGCCATAAGATGCCGTCTTAGGGAACACATGGGAGTAACGTGGAGTAAAACTGAAAAGAAAAGCAAAAAGTTGAGATAAAATGATTAAAGAAGCACAAAAGGATAGAAAAAATATTTGACTATGAAGTATAAATCTGAAGGACATTTAAGAATCGTGACAGAGCCATAATAGAAAACTAAAATAAACTCTTTGTGTTCTCAGAATAGCTAGTAATGTTATTTCTGAAAGGAAAAGATTATTTTTTATTTTAGTGGGGAAGGTTACATGTTTCTACAACTGTGTGTTCTCTGTATTTATAGGTATCCAGTTTAAAATAGTTTTCTTGCTTTAAGACGCCTCTGCAGCCGTTCACAAAGCGAAAATACTCTTCATTCAGAGAACTCAAACTATTCTTTGCAACACAAACAAACTTTTGAAATTCACTGCATCACATAAAAAAAGAAAAATCCAACATCAACGTGACGATGAGGAAGCTGCAGCGTTCACAGCAGCTCTGGTCCCCACTGACAATAAAGTTCTGGTCCAACAGTTTAATCTGTCAGGTCTTTTGATAAAAATGATTTCTTTCAAGTTTCTGTTACACCAACAGCAGCAGCCAGGCTGACCCTGCAGAGCAGAGGAAAGTAGGGAAAGTAGCAGCCAGGCGATGCTGGTTATTATTCATTCTTCAGTCTCTATAAAAGCAGGTAAAATGCAAAAAATTCAAACTTATTCATAATATAAATTTAAAGCACAAATTAATTGATAAACGGAAATCAGACATGAGTTTCACACATTAATGCTTATTTTTGGATGTGATTTCCACTGATGTCGTTTATTTGTGTTTTTCTTGTTTTGATAAATAAGTGTTGCTATTCATGTGATCGCACAAATATACAGATATAAAAAATCTTTTCAATTATATTTGTTCTACAAACTGAATAAAATAAACAGGTGTGTTGATACAATGTCAGGGTGGAAAGACATCAGCAGCGTACGGGGAGCTGTTTGTAAAGTAAGGGTAAAAATATTTAGCAACAAACTGAGTATATAATTAACAAGCTAAATATTTATCTTCAGACTAAATAGTTAGTAAACCAAATATTTAGTTGGCAAAATATTTAGTTAGCTACAACTAAATATTTATCTAAAAACTAAATATATTCAGGACAGAATATGACTGAAAAATTTACAAATAATTTTTTCTCTTTATTTGCTGTTCATTATTTCTCTCAGTCAAAAGCATATTCTTTTGTTTTATTCTTATATTTTGTGTGAAATGTTGCTTTGATTCCTCTAATTACAACCACAGACTAAGTGATGTTTCTTGATTGATCACCTTTTAACTTGTTTTAACTTGTTTTAACTTGTTTTAACTTGTTTTAACTTGTTTTAGCTTGTTTTGATATTTATTGTGTAGCAGAAAGTTTTATAGAAGGCGAAATTCGATTTCGTCATGTCTTGGTTGAAGCACTCTGACAAAAAGAAAAGGCTGTTAACATCACAATATCAAGTTTTGAAAATACCAAACGTGGACCCTGAAGACCGACTTATGTGAAAGGGTTTTTAAATACGTATCACTGAATTAAGATCCAGTAAGCTTCTGTATATCTGTTAAATTGAGGAAATGCAAATCAAGTGGAAACCTGGTAATCCCGCAGTGAGTTGATCTGAACTTCGGTTTAAACGTCCTCTTCAGGAAAGAGCCATGTGATTAGCTGCACCAGTCGTTTCTTGTTTTTTTTTCCAGTCTCGGTTTTCGGAGTGCAGCTGGGAAATCTAAGCTGGGGGAAACATCTGTTTAGTTGTTTCTGGACTGGCTCGGATCAGTTTGCAGGAGCTTTTCCGTCTCACCGAGGTCACCGGGGGGTTTAACTTGGAGCGTTTGCTACTTTAACATTACGCCTCCACTGAAAGATGGATATCCTGGAAATGCTGCAGGACTGCAAACTAATTCTGTCTTTGTGTTTATACTGTAAAACTGATCGAAACGAAGTTGGAAAATCCTACCAAGTGTTTCTGTTGGTGTAGGTGAGGAGATAAAACATCAAACTTTAATCATTCTTTAAATTATTAATTCTTCAAAAATCATCTTTCATTCATTTATTCAGCAGAGCTTTCCAACCACATGGGCAGACACGGGGTTAAAGAGGAGCGGCAAAAGCAAATGAGGTGGATTAGCAGAGCTTTCTGATGGTTTAATCTACTGTGAAATATTGTCTCATGCAAACAGCAGATACACTGTCATAAACAACACTGTCTTCAGTCAGAGGCATATTCAGATTTGCTGCAAGACTGGCTGCTACTGGAGCTCCTTCCTGCATCACCGTCCAAGACGACTCTGTGACGATGCAAAGATAATGTGAGATACTTTTAATTTCCCTTTGGGATAAAGAGCAACTCCTTCTAAAGTGATTTTTGTTCTAACTTGATTGGGAGGCTAACGAGCAACTAGAAGGTGAATTTATAAGTTGAAATATGCAAAGTAAATCTACCAAATACATTTTTTATTAATTAGTATTTTCTACACCTTCTTAAGTTTCCTTATTTGATCTTAAGTCCCATCTGGTGAGTGATAAATTACAGAGATAGATTACTTTGATATCATGCTATATGTTGAGCCTTTGAAGAGCCACTCAGAATCCAGACACTTTAAAGCTGCTCTAACCATGCATATTAATTAAAAACCAAAACTTCGTCCAGACGTTCATGCAGCTGGAGATGAGGTTCAGCCAAAACATCCTGGGGTCACGGAGGGCCGTTTTTTTAAACCTTCTGGAGTTCGAGCTCCTGCGGATGCTACGACATCTACCTTCCCTTTTAGAGGGATTAAAAGGTGAAAAAAATAAATCATTAAGTGAGTGCAAGACATCGCCGCATCTGCATTTAAATCATCTGAGAGCCCCATTGAGAATTATTAAAGCTTTTTCGAGGCTTTCCCATTAGGCGGGAGTGAGAATCTGCCAAGGTTAGTGCAGCTGGGCGTTCACTGGCCTGAATTTGAATTAACGTCATTAACACTTAAAGATGTCTGAATCTCTTAAGTTTTATAAAATGATTCAGAGAAGAGAAACTCTGTCCTGTTGAATTAAAATAAAATAAATAACATTCTGAAGTTTAGAATGACTGAAGACGATGAAAAAAGTTGATGCATCGAGTGACAACAAGTTAGAAAACGTAAGGGTGGCGCTGCAACGTGATTATTTTTATGAATATTTCACTAAGATTGTTAACATGACACCAACTCCTCTGCTTGAAGCCAAGATTAACCTTTGACCTGGAAGGAGCAAATTCTAATGCATAAACTAAACCTGCTAAAGAAACTAAATATACTGAAGGATGATTCATCTTTTCAGAATGTGTTCATCTGCTGTGGTCTATCATGCAGTCATGGTCAAGGACTGGACCGTAAACGCAGGAAAAAAGCAATGAAATAAAGTTAAAATAATTTTAAAAGGTCTTCGAAAAGCCTAGACTACCAATGATTATGATGGGTTTAAATGCATCTTCCAGCATATTTTAAAGTAATTATGTGGACTCCATTTGTTATGGAAATCCTGTCTATATTAAGCAAAACTTAAAATAATTTAAAATGACACAGTGGGTATCCAAAGTGTGGTCTGGGGGCCATTTTCAGCCCCTGGGCTGATTTTGTATGGCCCCTGAAAGAAAAAACTTTGCCCCACCAATGCAGAGCCCAAAATGAATAAAATTGTTGCTTTTCTTTCATTAAGGAAACATACAAAACTTCAGCAGCATGTTAGGGTCAGATAGAAAAACCAGGATTAAATTTCCGCCAAAAACTCAGAAAATTGGAGATTAATCTCAAAATTTTGTTACAAATTTTCTAGAAAAAAATTATCTCAAAATTTCTTTGTTTTCTCTAGCATATTTTTGACTTTTCAAACTTGAAGTTTGGCTACTTGGATGAAAACTAGTGGGTTCCCTCCTCTTTACGGATTCACCTTTTTGTGGATTTATTTTCTAAAATATCCATAAGAAAATGGAGATTGTGAAGCTGAAATAGCTAGCTACAATGCTAGCTATTTCAGCTACAATAATACTTAATTGTACTGAGTATTTTCAAATCAGCCAATCCAGAAGCTCTGTTTATTTTCCTTGAAACTGATTGGCTGAACTCCAAAAGGCCAAAATAAGGAATGTTATCTCCTGCAATTGTACCAGAACTGTTCCCACTGTGTGTATTCATACATTAAGATATATTTGGTGTTTGAACTATTAAAATCAGCAGTTATGAATGTTTTTTGTGGTTTGCTGATTTAAGCTACTTGGAGCCTAAAGTTCTGTTTTTAAAGTTTTTTGTGATCAAAGTTGAGTAAAAAGTGCAGAGCCTTTCTGGATGCGTTTGATAATGAAGGTTGTTAATTCTAGAATAAGCCATATTGAATGAAAAAACAAGTGTTTAACACAGACTGACCTCGAGAAACACAAAGAACATTTCCAGGTGTTCCCTTTTGATGGTTTCAGTTAACCTTAAACTCCCTGAAATGATGATGGAGGAAAGGTCATCTGCGTTTGAACTCTGTCATTCACGTTTGTGCAGAGAGGAACAGCTTCCAGATGGGGTGTAATAACATCTTGTGTGCGTTGTGGAAAGAAAATGAGAAGAAACCCAGAGGTCAGTGTACATACACCTTAAAAAATCAAGTTACATCGATCAGACCTGAGAAATCAATAGTAAGAGATACAGTGTAGTTTAAAGATATAAAACATTCGATGATGCTTTCATAAAGTTGATGTGGTTCAAAGAGATTCTGACGGCCTTTTATTTGTTGTCTTGGAGAAAGTCAGGCAGTTCGACTAACTCTTTACAAATGATCCAACACCCTAGAGAAGCACAGAATCTGTTTTCTTGATGAATAGCAGGAACCAGCAGCTGTATAAAACATAGGATGTGCTGCTGGGAATGGGAAGTGAAGTTCATCAACTTTTAGTCACAACTCACTTTCAAACTCAAGTCTCTCCTCTTTTTTTCTTTTCGTTTTTTGGGGTGGTGACATTTTAAATAAAATATTAAGAATGAAAACAGCTGTCATTTTTATTGCATTTTTAAGCTGAAGTTTTTAGGTGTTGTAGACTTTTTGTAGCAGAGTGCTTCTAGATGTTCAGTGGTTTCAGAAAGCTACTGGAAGGTTCTGTAAAAGCACTCAGTACTTCAGTTCTTTAGTTTTGGATCGAGCAACTTTCACTTGTAGTTGAGTAAGATTTGATCATGAGTATCGATATCTTTACTCAAGTATAGCTGAGTACTTCGTCGACCTCTGTTGAATTCTGATGCGGACCAGAAAAAAAAAAAAAACTCTGGTCCATGCCAAGTGACCGCTCCAAAAGCATCAAGTGGACTAGAACTACAGTGACAACTCATGGATAAGTGATCAAAAACTGTTCACTTTCTTTGTTGGACCAATGGAGAAACTGCATGTTCACCTGCTGACCGAGAGAAGTTCACATAACCAGGCCGACATTTTTAACGTTAGCCTACCTGCGGCTAGAAGAGGCAGAATGCTAGCTAGCATGGATGTTAGAATTTTGTAAGAGCAACCTTCTGTGTATGGCTTTACATTTATGCCACAAACCTGTCCGCGTTAAATGAGCCACACCACCAGCCAATCACAGGCAGGTCTTTTTTCATCCAATCAGAGTATTCCTTGCAAATACTGCCTGGATAAACAACAACCAACAACAACCAGCAAATCCAGAAACTGCACCAAATACCAGGAATTACTATACAAAACGGTAGGATAAGAAAACTTAAAACAATAAATAGTTAAATTGTGGAATATTTAGGTAAGTTTATCATTAATTTATTTTTACTTTGAAATGTGACCAGTAGTATATGACCTGTTTTAAGATCCACTAGACGGCTGAAGTGCAAAAAATTAATATTTATTTGTTATCTTTTATTTTTTGCACACAACTAACAGCATACAATTAAACCAGCATTAACATGCAGGATTCATTATTTCCCAGTACTGAATTCAGTGTGTTTATTACCCAACAGACATGTATTATTTACAACATGCTTTTCTTTTTTTAACATTTATTTTATCAAAGACAACAAACGAAGCAACGACTCAGAGGAGGTTGTTGTCTCTGAGCAGAGGAAGTTTCTTCACCGCCTTTGGAGGGAGCGGATCGCCTACGGAGCTCCCAGCTTGTTAAACATGGAAGCTAGCAGGAGATCTGTCACCTTCAAGGATCAGAGAGTGTCACTTTTGTTTTGGGAATTATACTTCCAAAACCGAGTAAATGATGAATCTTTATTCTGTTGAAGCCTTCAGAATTACCCAACATTTTTTAGGTGGCTAGTGTCATGTTGGACCTCATTTTGCCTTCAGAACCGAGAAAGATCTCATAAACATTGCTTAACAGTTTTGGTTCATCAAGTGGAATCTCAATTTCAAATTTCTTTGTGTAATTTAGCCCCCACACCACCAGGGGGCCCCCAAGAGCAAAAACATAGCATGACAAAATAACATTAAATAATACAATTTAAATGGTAAGAAAACATTTTGTATGTTATTTTTATGATTGGTACACATAAGTTAATATCTGTCACTGTTAGGGAAATATAAGATAAAAAAAAACTTGCTTATTTGTTTACTGTAAATTTAGTGTTTGTCTGCTGACGTTAATTTCTAATAGTTAAATTAAATAACTACACACTTAAATACCCCTCTGCATTTCAAAATGTAATTTTTTTTAGTTTGTTATTCCTGCATGGTTAAAATTAATGTAAGCTAATTAAAAATGATACTAACGATAGCAGGTATGTTGCCAAAGAATGATGAAGCATCTGATGTTCATCCCCAAAAAAGCTTAGGCCGCCCCTGGTCAGTATATAGATAAAAACTGCTTTGATTGTATTGATAAAATATTATTTAAGCTCACAACTGTTATCTTGAAGGCCACATAAAAAGTTACGGCGGCCCGAATTTGGCTCCCAAGCCTTGAGTTTGACACCTGTGATGTAGAAAAATGAGGTAAAAACTCAGAACTCCTCACATTTCTGCATGCTTCTCCCTCCAAGCGTGTTTTGGAGGCTCTGGTTCTCCTCCACCTCTGCCGGTGCGACAGTTTGTCTAGGATCAAGCGTGTTTGTTTGTGAGTAGGTTTGAAAATACATCAAAGTTGTTCGTCTGCCCCCCCCCGCCTTGCCTTCAAAGTGCAGCGCTGACCCCCCACCGGCTGCACCGTGTTCAGGAGGCAGAGCGCTGCCGCCGTTTTACATGAAACGGACGCGCAGTCGCCCTGCTGTCCTCAGGGAAAACAACATGGATGGCATCCAGAGCATAAACACACACACATTAACACACACACATTAACACAATACTGATCTATTCAAGTCTGGTCGAGCTGGGGCTGGCAAGATCGCTGCTGACTGGACTGAAATGCTGCTGATGCCTGCTGCTACTCACAACACACACACACACACACACACACACGCAGACACACACACACACACATACACGCATACACACACACACACATACAACCACACACTCCGCTGGGAAGAACATTCACATTGATTATACCTGCAGCTATTTTTCTTCAGGTGTCAGTTCATGCATGAATGATGCACATGGCTTCTCATGACCCCCCCGCCTATTTCCTCCACACACACTCTCTCAGGCACACACACGGCATTATGCAGCGAGTGTTTTCAATGCGACACATGGCAACTTTCACTATGGAGACTTTGACGCACGTCTTCATTACAACATACATGCAGAAACTAACGATGGGACTGTGAGAAGCCTCATCGCGTGAGAAGCAGCCGCCCATTGAGACTGTGGGAGCTGTTTATATCCAGACTTATGGATGAACTATATGGATGTATGGATGTGCATATATATGCTACAAGGTCATGGAAAAGGAAAGCAGCATGAAAACAACTTCCACCCTTTGGGATGAAGTTACACCTGTCAGTTACATCAAACCCAAGACAAAAATATCTTATTTCTAACAGGCAAATTTTCAGATGGTTATTCATTCATTCATAAATGTCATAGTTTCAACCTAAGTATTTAGTTAGAAAGCTAAATATTTGTTTAGCTTTCTAAACAAAAGCTAAAGCTGGTTTATTTTAACCAGCTTCCAAACAACTATTGCTAGCTAGCAAGCACACTAAACATTTAGCTTTCTGCTAAGTATTTAGCTTCCAAAAAATTACTAAGGCTGCGTTCACACTGCAGCCTGAAGTGACCCAATTCTGATTTTTTTGTCAAATCTGATTTTTTTGCCATGACCGTTCACACTTACAAATATTTGTGACCTGTATGTGTTATCCAAGAGCTGTCGCCTTGCAGCAAGAAGGTTCTGGGTTCGATTCCCGGCCCCGGTCTTTCTGCATGGAGTTTGCATGTTCTCCCTGTGCATGCGTGGGTTTTCTCCGGGTTCTCCGGTTTCCTCCCACAGTCCAAAAACATGACTGTCAGGTTAATTGGCCTTTCCAAATTGCCCCTAGGTGTGAGTGTGTGTGTGCATGGTTGTTTGTCCTGTGTGTCTCTGTGTTGCCCTGCGACAGACTGGCGACCTGTCCAGGGTGTACCCCGCCTCTTGCCCGGAACATGAGCTGGAGATAGGCACCAGCACCCCTCCCGACCCCACTGAGGGACAAGGGTGTAGGAAAATGGATGGATGGATGGATGTGTTATCCAGTGTGAATGAGCAAACAGCCTGAAAGGTTCCCGCATGTGCAGTAGAGGGCGCAATAGCGTCAGCGTTCTCGTGTTCTCCCAACCGCCATAAAAAGAAGTAGAGCTCAGTGTTTGCGGAAGTAAACATGGATGCTAACGGTGGCGCATAACTTACACATTTGAAGTTGTTGTCCGACCGAAACCAGCATATTAACAACTTAATCCTCATTATAGTCCGTCATAGTTGTTGTTTTTCTTGCTAACAAAGTATTTAGTTAGCAAACTAAATATTTATTTGAAAACTAAATAGTTAACTCAAGCTAATAGTTAGCTTGAATCTAAAAATTAGGCATGCTATCTAGATATTTAGATTGGAACAAAATATTTTTCTAGAAAGCTAAATATTTAGCTCCAAACTAAATATTTAGTTAAGAAGCAAAATAATTACATATCTATCTGACACATCTATAAACTAGTTTTAAGCCATCGAAGGGAACCTTATTGTATATTGGTACCAAAATATCTCCTGATGCATAAAACTACGACGATTTAATAATTTCCTGAACAGTAATCTGCCAGTTCTACGTTAGCGTGTTTAGTTTTCTTGGGTTCAAAAGTGAACAGCAACACCTTATAATTATCCCGGTCCGGTTTAAGCGGCTCCGCGGTGAGACCGGCCAACCGGCTCTACGGTACGTTTCCATTAACACCTCTGTGTGCTTTCCCTGTGCCTGTTATCTCTGTAGGGGGGGATCTCAGAATGGAGTGCAAATGAAAGCAAAAGGGAAAGGAAGGAAAGAAAGGCGTCAAATCAGCAGGTCGGTCATTAGTGAACGGCTTCAGGTGACTGACTGAGAGGAGAGTCTAACCTGTGGGAGGCGGCTGAGGTGCTCAGAGAGCTTTTGTGTGAAACTTCACTGCTTGTTAACATGAAAGCAAGAGAGACGAAGGGGGAGTTTTGGTTTTTGGTAAACTAATTCTTTGGTCGTTTGAAGTTTCATTCTGAAGTGTTGAAGTTTCTCCCACGCAGGACTCTTTCCCTCCTCCTCACATGACAACTGTTTAAATTAAGGCTCATGTTTTATCCACACAGGCTTAAAATGGATGTGTTACCCAGAGGAGGCACGCTGACGTCACCGCGCCACGACGCCAAATGTCGGAGGTTTTGCTGCGCTGCGTTCATTTTGCATTAAAAGAACAGAATTTCTTTTTCATCTCTGAATTACATTTACTGTTCAGTCTTTTATATCATTATAACAAAACTTTTTATAATTCTTCAGAAGAGTTTGAAATTAACCTGCATTCTGTTCCTTGGGTGCTGAAACTAAGGATTATTTTAGTAATCGATTATTCTGACGATATAATCGGATTTAAAAATGTCGCATTTTGCAGATTTTTTATTTAAACTCTTAAGCCTTTTGTACAAAATTAGAAATACATTAAAAGATGCAAATAAGCAAATAATTAAAATCCTTTCTTAAATAAGAAGCTCACTAACAGCATACGTATGCTTGAGCTAAAAAATACTTCTACAGTTTATGACTGATCTGTAGATTATGTTTTGGATTAACCGGTTTATAATTAAAAAGTAAAAACGCAAGTAGCAGAATAATTTATTACAGGATTTGAACCATATAAAACTAAAACTGTCACTTGAAGAGTTCAGGATAGAACATATTTACAGAAAGGGTTTTATATGCATCTGAAATGCAAAATGTTCTTGTTTTTTGTACCGTTTTGGCTTCATTGCTGCTCTGAGTGGGTTGTTCTGTTAGCATATTACCTTTTTAGAGTCTCTATACTCCAGTTAACAACTGTTTATTGTTTATTGTTAGCTGGCCTTTACACCCAGCTACTCTTCCTGGTGTCCATCATTAAATCATTCAAATATATCACAGATAACAGATTGAACATACATAACAATAAAAAGGAAAGTCCAGAAATTTTTTTCAGGTAAAATTAGCGATACTTCATAATATCAAAGTATTTTCTCTTATCTCTATAATTTTTTCCCCCCCAATAATTCAGTTTTTTACCTTTTCGACAGTGTTGGACTGCTTTAATTTAACGTTTTTATTACTTTAATTTCTCTAATGATTTGTATTAGGTACTTTAGACATGCAGATTAATTGGTTGGTTGATTAATTGAGCTGCTTCTTAACTCATTATTGACAGATTTTTTTGGATTTATTCCCGTAAACCAAGTAGATCTGTTCACAGGAACCCCGGTTAATCAGATGGAGGAAGCTGAAAGCGCGCTCAGTGTGAATAATCGATGCCGGACTTCACTGGGTCTGATTGGCCTCAGGCGAGGCCTCAAACCACGACTCCATGTGTGAAGGTAACAAACATGGCGGTCTCAGTACTAATCTGCACAGATTCAGGTTGTAAAGCCAACATAATGAATTTATATATACAGGACACCTGATATCCACAGGAGTGAAGGACCTCAGCCACCAACCGAAGTCCACAAATAATTGAGACTCTCTCTAAGATGAAGAGTTGAAATGGCAAATCTTAAAACATCCCTGGATTTATCATATTTTCCATCCAAGAAGCCAGACATTCCCTAATTGAATCAGTTTTAATCAATAACTTTCAAAGCTTTCTGAAAGTCTTTGAAAGTTTTCTTTTATTTTGTGTTTTTTTTTTTATCCATTCTTGGAAACAACTTTAGTTCAAGGACAACAGAAGAGGTACTACGTCCAAAAACACAAGTTAAAAAATGTACAAAGAGAATTTCAAAAGTCCTTTCAGAAAGCTTGAAGACTTATTGATCAAGATCAATTCATAGGATGACAGGAGGATCTGGTTACATGGGAGGAAAATGTTTGGTTTACAACTTATGCAAACCAAAAATAAACCAATTATTTACGCAATGATTGCCTTATTTTTAATCAAACATCACACAAACTATGTTTCTGTTCACGTCAGTTTATCTAAGCCCCCAAATTTTACACAAAAATAAATGAACAATCATCAATACTGTAAAAAATAAACAGAACTTAGAGGTTTGGCCACTTTGCTATTTTCTTCTACTACTCTCCATTATGAGGCACTTCCAAACAGTGGAGGGCAGTTGCTGTATCATTTATCATTTATTATTTAAAAAAAGACGTATTGTCTCCATAAATTTCCATTAACGATATCAAATAAAAAACTAAATTGGTATTATTATTATTGGAAATGTTATATTTACCATTCTCACCACTGTTTGTCCCACAACAGCATTAATAAATCTCAATAAATTCAAAACTGTGATTAATTGCAGTTTAGTGATAAATCACACAGCTTTACAGCATCCAAAAGAAAACTATTTTAAATGCAGTCACACCCATACAGTTACCTAAAGAAGAATCAATAAACGGTTGTTTTATCATAACTTTTATCGTTATTACATTACCACAAAATATCTCTATAAAATTCAAAGTTTGAATTGTAAATATGAAATTCATCTTTCCGATTGCTACTGGCTGGCGTTTCTAAAGCAGCCAATCCAGGAACGCCATTAAATTTTCCTTGTTGCTAATTGGCTGAACACCAAAGCGTGGTGCTATGTAAGTCAGTAGCTGTTAGCTTCTTCTGTACTGCTAAGATGGTTTACACTGAGGGTATTAATTCATATAAAGGTATATTTGGTATCAAAATAATCAATTGTAATAGTTTTAGCTTAAATTTCCATGTACTATAAACTAAATTTGACTGAATTATATATTTAGGATTAAACTGGTTTGTACTTAATTGACTGATTTGACTATGTTTGTGGATTATAATAGCAATATTCTTTATTGCAGCAAACTGACAGGTATTAACATGAAATAGACACAATGGTAGAATATAAATATAACTAAAAACAGAACAAAGAATAAAATACTTTACAGTAAGCGTAAAATTTGATGATCTTTTTAATGGGTGATTAATAAACTGAACTGAATCAAATTAAACTGAAACAATCTAAAAAAGAAAAGTCAGTAATGTTTTTTTGATAGGAGCTACTTGAGTAAACAGAATAAAAATCTAAGATTAGCTCAGCAATCATGTAAAATGTTGGCAGCTTCATCATATCCGGGTAATTAGTTTGAGGGTTTCACACTGGGTTTATTATTGGTGCCATTATCTGAATAAAATATCTCTTGTCTCCTTCCAGGACTTCATCAAACTGAGTCATAAAATGAAGTTCTTTAAACAAATGGCTGTTTATGAGGTGACAGATAATTCAGAGCAAACCTCAGTGGAGAAAGTGAACGTCTCTCCTCTCTCTGCCTGGTTATAAATACCATTAACACTGTGAAGACTCAACCAGGCATCAGCTGGATGCTGAAGACGTTAGGGCTCCTGCAGACAGATCTGCTCTGACCCTAATACGCTCTGTGCATTAGGTAGCTGGCTGGAGTGAGAGCTTCAATACAAACGAGGTGGAACTTTCCTCCAAAGCAGGGATGAGATTAAACGACTTTATGCGAGGCGTTTTGGTCGGATGAGCCCTGTGATCACTAACTAAACTGACTTTAATAGTGATGAGTTCTGAACGTGGGTGTTCTCTGGTTTGAGATAAATTGGTAAAATTGGAGCTTGTAGTTGTAATTTTTTAATAAAAAGAAGAAGGTGACTCCTTCACAAGCAGCTGGTTTCTCACCTTCCAGTTACCTCTGCATGAACTTGTACTGCAGGTAAAACTCTGTAGGTGACTGGACCGACTGCTGCTGAATGAATATTCATCTATGATCGCCCGTTTAAGATCCCAGCAGGAGATTTTTTTTTATAGCCTGAGAACCGGTGGGACACCTAAACGGAAACATCTCCCCATTTTCCAGCCAGAGCAGCTAAAGCCTTTTTTTCTGGCAATGAGCTGCAGTGAAAATCTGTTCGATCAGAGGAAACATGAACCGCAGAGTCAAGAGGATTTCTATGCAGCAGAATAAAACAATGTGAAGTAATGGTTCAAACCCTGACACTGCCTCCTCACACACTTTTCAAGTGTTTATGCTAGTAGTTTCTGTTTACAGTTATCAGAGTGATCAGCTTATAATCCTGGATTTACATCAAGCTAACATTCTGGATGTTTTCACACAGCAGACTCAACTTGATTGGGAACCAAAATTGCACATTTGTTATTTTTTCTATGTCAAACAAGCTAAACATTTACAGAAACCTGTTCCCCTCCTCACCTGTGGGGGCGCTGCACCACGAACCACTGAAGGAAACGACACAAAAACCTCAGACCACAACTTCCTTCTTCACAAAATGTAAACAAAAATGGAGTGGCATCAGATTTTAGTGGATGCATTCTACAAAAACACAAAACCTTACCAAGTATTTCTGCCTAGTTTCTAATGGAAATATCTTAGTACACAGTAAGTGTACTAAGGACTCAGGAGTTTGTCTGTTAAAATACTTGGTAAGATTTTGTGCTTTTGCAGAGTAGGATTTCTCTTTTGTGGTTGACAAATTATCACAAGCCATTTCTCCCACTAGCACTAACTAGCTGGCATTTGTTGTGGTTAAATCCACCAGTTTTGGCTCCTCTCTAAACGGGTCCTATGAGGTTTATTAAACGTCTTTTATGAATCCATCTGCTTTGGAAAACTGAGAAATTTAAAACTAAGCCAACAGTCTATTAAATCCTTTCTAAACCTGTTTAATTAGTGTAAACACAAACTGCTGATCTAAAAGATCTGCAATGAATGGTAGAAAGTCACAATGGAATAAGATAATTTCATTAAATTCAGTTCAAACGGCTTCTAGAGTCTGATAAAACGATGTGAGAAGATTAAAAATGACTTTCAGTGTCTGGTGTGTAATAAATGTTGCCATGGTTAGAAACACCGATGGTTACATTTGAAACTGCGTGTCAGCAGTACATCTGTAGCTTTTTCTTTTTTCTCCACGGAAACATTTCCTGAGAAAATCAATTCAGCTCCACAGCAGGAAGACCCGGGCTGTAGGAGGGATTTACCTCATCATTAAAACCAACAGTGGCTCGTTGCAAAACCGGCCAAAAACCCTCACTGACTCTCAGTTTTTACATTTAGTTAGGGAGCATTTGAATAAAGTTAAAGCAGCATTTAGCCTTTAAAATCCAACACAGAGAATCTTCCAATTTAGATATAATTTAGTCGACAGGCAGACCGGATGCTGTCTGCTGGTTTAGGTGAGCTAATTAATCTGGTGGTGCTGAAAAGTGCTCGTTTACAGAACAAATGAGAGTTGTGTCAGTAACTTAGTGCTTTTATAGCTGGAATTGATGCACTTTAGTTCAGAACTGATTTGTGAAGATTTCAGAGACTGATGAAATGAAATCATTAGTTCTCAAAAATCACATTTTCTGGGTTTATCCATCCATTTTGTTTTTCTAAAAACAGCCAAAGTGCTTAAAAAGGAAAAATAACCAGTCAGTTTGTTGCAACAAGTTAATGGTTTCAAAAACCTTCCTGAATGTAACAGCATAAATCAGTGGCTGTTACCTAGCAACCCCAGAGGAACTCTGTTTGTTACCTAGCAACCAAAGCAGAGGGCCAACACATTTTTACCGCTGTATGCACTGTGCAATGGCTGCTGGAAAAGACAAGTGTTTTGTTGTTGATTTACCATCCAGAAACCACTTGCTGCATTCTTGTTGATTGTGCATGAGGCTCTACTAATGCTTTTCAAAGATGTATGGTTCTATAATCACCCTCCTGTTTGGAGCCACTTTCACATGTGAGTGTAAAGATTGAGTAAAAACAGCTCATTCTGAAAAGAGCTCCGAAAAGGCAGAACTGAGCAGTCTACATACTTTATCCAAGAATGATTTTGAGCAAAAAAAAAAAAAATATGAATATGTTTTGTATAGGCCACTGACCTTACAGGAGCAACATCTCAGTGCAATGCTGGAAAAACATTGTTAAAAGGATAATAGAGGAGCCATGTTGTGATGACTGCCTGAACATGGCATTGAATCAGGAAGTAAAATTTCTCTTAAGTCATATTTCATATATGTAGCATTTTTATAATATAAAGTGGCACCGTGTGCCTGAAAAATACATAATACTGCCCCTTTAGCTTCCTCTTAAAACTTGTAGGAAACCTTCCCTGAAGAGCTGAAGCTTTTGGAGACGCAAAGTGTGACAGTAGACCTGTGGATTCTACGGTGGCCCTGAAGTCCAAACCACATCAGCAAAGTTATAGTTGTGCTCAGTTAAACAACTACAAATCTAAAAATACAACATAATCAAATATGCAACATTAATCACAACTACAAACTAAGAAAACACAACATTAGGACTCATTTAGCAATGGAGAGAATATTAAAGAGGGTTGACAAGTTTTATAAAAGCTGCTGCACAGTAAACAGTAGTAAACATTTTGTCTGAACTGACCACGCCTTCCAGTCAGGTCTGCAGCACTGAACTCACGTTCGCCTCTTTTCTGGAGACACTGGATTCTTCTGGGAGGTCCCTGATGTGAAAAGACTGCAGCGCGGCTGTAGGGTTAGCTGTGCTGCGTCTCCAGCAGGTGATACTGTATATGTCTGTGGCATTCGGATCAATAAGTGAGTGCAAACTGCTGGAGCAAGAAATGGGAGTAAAAAAATGTAAAAAAATGTTTGGTTTTTTTCTGTAGCAGCAGAGCTCTATGATCCCCTTCTTTTCACGTTGTTCTGTTTTGTCGCTGCTAATTGATATGCTTGTTTGCAGTTTAATCCCAACGTTCGCAACAACCAGCAGATAAAATCCCAGTTTGGTGAAGGATTTACTGGGAAGCAGCGGTTTAATAAGGCTCTATCTTGGCTTTAAGCTGCTGGTGCATAGCCAATTACACTGACTGGCTGCCAAACTTTTATTGCCAGTTGACAAACAAACATCGAGAGCGTGATTAAGGTGGGCCGGAGCCCAGATGGGCCAACACCGCTGCTAACAAAGTTGGACGGATCGCAGAGAATGTGAGATAAACCAGCCTGGTGGATTTGTGGCGATGTTTCTGCTTTAATCAGCTGCTCTGGAAGAAAACCAAGTAATTAGGAGGCAACCGAAAAAGATTAATAGTATTAAAGATCCATTCAGTTGAAATGATTAAAGGAAATTACAAAGTGATGAGATTAAATCAGCAGAACTGAATGTTGAACATGAAGAACCATCCGTCCACTGCAGACATGTTATCTGTGTTAAATTTACTCCAAAAGTTTACATGAACAGCAATATTTAGCTTCGTAGTTAAATGAGCTGCAGTTTATGAAAAAGGAGAACGTTAAGACTGCAAGTGGCTCTCTGGTACGACGGCGTATTGGGGTCATTGTAGATAGGAAATGAAAAAAGGAATAGTACATTTCTGTTTAAAAAAACTCAGAAATGTTTAGATTAATCTGAGAAATTTCCTAGAAAGAAACAAGAACATTTCTGAGTTGGAAAAGTAAAAAATAAATTGCTAGAAAAAGACCCTGAACTTTCAAGATTAATCTTAGAATATTTCTAGAAAAAAACATGGAGATTATCTGAGCTTTAAAAGTAAAAAGATTTTGACTTTTGGAGATTTTCTCTGTTTCAAAAGTAGAAATTCTTTTGAAACACAGCAAATGAATCAAAAAGATAAACGCTGGTCCACCAACAAAGATCGTTCTCTGCTTGGTTGAAGTGAACTGTGGTGCAGTTCGAATGCAGATATGAACGCCAAGCAGACTGCAAACTGCTCCAAAAGCAGGAAGTAGACAGCGCAGGGCATTCTGGGTAAATACAACCAAAACAAAAGCGTTAGATTAGCACTAGCAGGAGAAATGACTCATGGTCTTTTACCATAGACAAATATCCACTAAAATCTGACCCTGACTCCATTTTTGTTTACATTTCATGAAGAAAGTTGAGTCCAGTGTCTTCTTCAAGGCTTTTTTGTTGCTTCTTTTAGTTGTTCTTGGTGCAGCGCCCCCACAGGCGAGGAGGGGAACAGGTTTTTCAAAGTATTTGTTCATTTGACTAAGTGCAGTGTGAAAGCAAACCACAGAAATGTTCCCAAATTGAACCGAATGAACCCGACTATCAGCGTTTCAGTGAAGTAAAATAAACTCCCATGTTTGGAAAAGAACACAGGCCGTTTGTGCAGAATCACTGTGGTGAATATGTATGACGCCCGGTTTGAACCGTGGCATCACACATGGAAAATGAAGCCCTTCTGAGACACACACACACACACACACGCATGCACATGCACGCACATACACACACACACACACACACACACACACACCCACACACACACACACACACACACACACACACAGAGGATGGTCTAACAGGAGCAGCCCTCTGAGTTGGAGAGACTGAAGCACTTATCCAACAAAACACAGAGAGCGCAGAGACGGTAAGGAATTATAAGAAAGGGCGAAAAACTGGGATGAAAGTTAAAGGAGGCTCTGGGGAAAGAGTGCGATGGAAAGAGAGAGAAGAAAGGATGGAAGGAGGGAGAGGAAGAAGGACACCTTGAGGAAGAGTGGAATGACTGTGATGAGTTAGATGTGAGCTTTCAGCCCAAAGTTAGCGGACTGTAAGAGGAATGGACAGAAAATTAGACAAAGATGTTCTTGTGCTGGAAGCATCTGTCAGTCTGAGTGGAAACACAAAGAGGGCAGCGATGTGTGGCCGTGATTGTTGCTGCTGATTTCCCTGACGGTGCCGCTCTTCATTGAGCGGCCTGACAGCAGGAGCGCTGCCGGTCCCCTCGCACCGCCGCCGGGGTGATTAAAAGACCTCGGATCAAACGCCGTTTGTTGGGGAATATCTGTGTGTACAGAGCAGTGTGGAGGCGTTACAAACACAAATACACCTCAGTGAGAGCCGCGGCCCCCAGGAGGCCCGGCATATCATAATAATCACTTTGGCATGAAAGCTTTTTATGCCAAAGTGTTTTATTTAGGAGAGACGCTCCGGTCGGTCCAGGACGCAGACTGATAATAAAACAAATGTTTCTGCCACAAGAGACACGAGATGGGAAAAAAATCCCTCAAAGAAGCACAAATACATCAGAGAGAGGAAAAGCATTGATCAGACTTCAGCTCCTGGTTTCCTATTATTAAATCTGAGCTGATTTCTTTCTTTATCAGGAGAACAAGTCAGTCTTCATGGTGGTCCGACAGAGATGAGGCTGATCTGACCCTATGTCTACCATGGCGTATTTGGGCCATTGTAGATGTAAAAGGAGTCAATTTTGACAAAAATCTCAGAAATTTTTAAATTAATGTCAGAAATTTTCCAGAAAAAAACTCTTCAGTTTCTTAGTTTCAAAAGTAAAATATTTTCCACTTTTGAAACTCAGAATTTTCCAAGTTTTTCTTGAAAATTTTTCACATCAATCTCAAAATTTCGGAGTTTTTTTCTAGCAAATTTTCAACTATTAAAACTCAGAAATTTCCCAGGTTTTTTCTAGAAAATTTCCGAAACTAGCATTTCTACCACTGTAATATGTACAGTATATATATATATATATATATATATATATATATATATATATATATATATATATATATATATATATATATATCTTCAGATCTTTGTTTTAAACTACTTTTGGCTCCAATATAAATTACGACAGATGGAAACATGCTTGGCAACGTTAAACTCACAGGTTTCCACTTATTTTCTGGCCTTCAGCAAATCATTTCAGCCTGAAACCTCCTTCCAGGGACACATGACTGTCCTCTGCAAGATGGATCAAACCATGCAGCATGTAAATGAATCCATGCAACACTTCTGACCAGCGTTCATAAACTTGGGACCTGGGAGAAACAAAAATGCCATCGGCCATCATCTGGTGCATTATTCAGCCTAAAAGCTTGTTAAAGAGAGCTCACAATGGAGCTGAATGAAAGATTGATGAGATTTAAAGCAGTTTAGTTAGGCTGCGTTATGTAAAGCAATAAAGGAGCGGCGGAACGACGGCATGTAAAGGCAGGAAGGGAGAGGAAGAGCGGACAGCTGAGAGGGAATTACGCCTGAGACGCCAACAAGGAACAAGACAAGATTCAAAAATGCAAAGAATCCCAAAGGAACACAGCAAACATGAAGCAATATTATCAATGAATTAGTTTCTAATTGTTTATTTCAGTGATTTGAAATAATGTTTTCCCCAAAATACAGACCAACAGCCAATGGATTCATGCCAGCAGCTGGAATGTTGCCTGATACAAGAGATGCACCGATTGCAGTTTTCTGGCCAATCGCTGATTTCCGACCTGTAAAAAACCTCACCTGCCAATTTTGATTTTGGCAAATTATTTTTTTGTCTGTCACTAAAAATAGCAAGAAAGTCACTGAGTTGGCAGCTGTGGCCGACATGACCTGGTGGGCGGAGCCAACAGTCAAACCTCCCTGGACAGCGACTGATTTTTAGACCTTTGATGAGGTGAATAAGATCGAGGAATAAGATCAGCTTCACACATAAGTATCGGCTGATCGTCGATCTCTAAATATTAATGGATTTGGCACCAATAAATCAGCTGGGAAATAAATCGGTGCACCGAAACACGTCGAACATTAGCCTTGTTTTCATTGACTGAATAATTTCACAAATTAGAATTCTCATAATAAATTCACTTAATGAAAAGTAATTTTTTTTTTGCTAAGTGCGAGGATGAGGTGGTTTTTTATCTCTATCAAAATTAGTGTGTTTTGCAAAACTGCAATGGAAACAATTTTTTCACATCATTCAAGGCATCGACACCACGATGTTACCACTGGCGGAAAAGACAAAGAAGACGACAGGAAGTGGAAAGAGGATGATGGAACGACACGTTTCTTAATGTGATTTTAATTGCTTTTTTATTTTTATGTATTAATAAACATAATGTGAATTTATTATGTCTTAATAAATTCACTTCATGGAAATGCACCATTTTTCTTTTTTCAAAATGGCTGCCGTAGCAGCAATAGAGAATATGTCTGCACTAAAATGGGCAGCAGTTATTGCCAGTGTTAGAGTCACAAACCACTAATTCACTAAACAAAAATCTTAGCTCCAGGAACACTAAACCACTAAGCACATAAGTACAAAACTAAGGAAGCTACCCTAACCAATAAAACATACAATTACATTTCTACGATATATTTGCTTAGTTGAAACAAAAGTTTTGACTCCATAATGAGGTTTTTTGGTTAGAAATTGGTTTATTTCACAAAAATGATCATGAAATCTGGATGATTGTCAGGAAAATACACTGAATTCTCAAATTATTCCCCTATACCTTTCAAGAAGTATACCAAACATTTTCTCAAGAAAACACATCTTGGGAAGTTGGCTTGCTTTTTCAAAGCAGCCAATCCAAGACCGGCATTTATTTTCCTTGACGCTGATTGGCTGAACTCCCAGAAATGGAAATAAATTAGACCGTTGATGCTAGCTAAGACGTTTCTACTGTACGCATTAATGAATATTAAAGTATATCTTGTGTTTAAACTATTAAATTAGTGATGACTCAATACTTTTGCACAGGTAAGTAAGCACGTTTTGCAACAAAAAAGAGAAACATCTGATCAAAAAGTATTCGGGTTTATCCCAAATGTGCTAAATTACAATAACATCACAACACGTTTCTGTCTGAATTGATCCTGAAGACGTTTCTGACGCAAACTGAAACATCAGAGATGCGATCGTCCATAAAACGGTTTGTTTAAGATTCATTCTCACTGTAAATCCATGCAGCTTGTCTTCTCTCCTAAACCTCTGTGTGTCAGAGGAAATGAACCGTGGAGTAGCATTAAACCAGCAACTCACACACACACACACACACAGCTAGCATGTGAGGAAGACAAAGTGGGAGGTATATTATGGTGGACGGAACCACTGACCCTCCTGTTGAGTTAATGAGCTTTTATTGACTCCAACACCTGAAGTCGCTGCTGTAACTTATCACAGTTAGCACCTCACTCCCCAGACACATAAAACACTCCAGGGCGTAACACACACACACAAGCAAATGATCAGTTTATGTGCGCATAAGACTCACACACTCGTTGCTGGCAGTGCTCAGGGGTATAAAGACACAAACAGGATTAGATACTGGAGATTACAATAAAACGAGCTGCAACTGTTTTTATTAAACCTGTAAAGTGTCAGAAAAAATAAACTGTGGAGTTTTTGTATTAGGATGAAATAAAATATATGTAATTTCTCTTTATCTCTTTAAATCCTGTCTAAGTGTACAAAAACAAATCAACAGATTCAACATTAAAGCAGGAGCAGTTTTTACGTTTTATGATCTAAAGTGAACAGATGTGTATAACTAATGGCGGAACTCAATAAAATTTTAAATCTAGTTAATTGCAGGGTCTGCAATTAATTAATTTAAAAATATAAAGACAAAATAATCAATGATTTTGTAGATTTAATCTGTTATTTAGGTGTTTCAACCATCAGATTGGTGCAAGTGTTTCAGGAACTTCACTTTTCTAACAGTTCGCTTCATCTGGCTCTAATAAATAATTACAATTTGAAATATGTTGTGCTGTTTTGAACTCCTAAGAGTTGCAACAGAAAATATGAACTGAGCAAATTTACCTGAAGTTAAAGTTTTTCTATTCAAATTTCAGGTAAATTGAACCTTTTTTTTCTAAATAATACCAATTTTTAATGTCACGACACTGAAATTCTCTCCAGCACCTTCCAGAAAAACATCCCAGTTGATTTTCCGATGAAATAATTTTTTTCAGCCAGCAGGAAAGTCAACAACCAATCCTTCCCAGGTGATTTAATAAGACTAAGACCTCCAGAAAACCTTCAGCAGCATCTATTATAGATAACACATATCCAACTCTCTGTCCTCATCCGAATCTCTAATGCAAAGGTTCACATATAAGTAAAAATGGAAAAAAGAAATCACCTTTTTCTGGTTTGTTTGTTAAAAAAATTCAAAGAGACATGAAGAAAGATGTCTGATTCACAAGGTTTTCTAAGGAGTTTTTATCTGTGAACTATAGGAGAAAAGCTTTAAAAGTTTAAATTATTTTAAGGTCGCAAGCTATTAAATTTCCTGTAGATTTCTGAATGTCTGTGTAGGAAGATTTCCTTGTAAACACCTGAAGCAGACAGTCGAGTCTTCCTCAACCTTCAGCCTTTAGTTTGATTTTCTCATCTGCTTTCTGTTTGCTTCTTCTTCTTCTTCTCTGGTCGGTGCGCGGTTCATCTCCAGTGGACGGTTTCAGAAGGAGGCTGCGGTCGATTCCTTTCCTCTTTTTTCATCTCAGATCTTCAAAGCTCTGCAGAAACCTGAGCTCTGTCCACTTCACCTCCTCACAGCCGCGCCGTGTTCAAGAACACGCTCCGCCACGCGTGGGCTGCTGCAAACGTGTTCAGCGGAAGAGAAACGCACGTTTTACTGAGGCTCCATTAATTTTTAGTTAACATTCAGTCATTTAATATAAACCAGCTTTAAAAACTCTTTAAAAAGGAGCGTTGTTTAAGATGGGTATCAAAAAACCAAAACTGTGAGATTTAATTCACTGTGGAAATAATTTAAGTTTTTCTGGTGTTTGGAGATTTAAATGTTTATAAGTTGATGAGAGGGGCAGGAAACCACTAGACATTGTATTTTCTATCTGCTCCTTTCCAAGCAGAAAATGTAAAATTGCATGTCAACGCAGCCTTATTATTTGTTTAATTTTTTTGTTGTTGTTTTTGCTTTTTGTTTGTTCAAAATGAATAAAATAAATACATTTCTGCTGTGATCTGTAGCAGAACAGACTAAACACTGGAGGAGCTGCTAAAAATATTAATGATAATAATAATAATTTCTGCTAATTGTGATGAATTTCTGCTTCCAGTGAATGAAAACACGACATTTAAAGAGCAGCTAAGCCTCAAATTAACCTTTTCTTGGTAGATAAGTTGTATAAATTGAGCATAAGGCAGCCATCTTTATGCTATGACATTTTTGATTAAAATTGTTTAATTCTGTAAAATGTGACTGGAAACCGTCTCATTGCTGCCCCCTTTGGGTTGGACAGTGGCCACTGCGTTGAATTTTTCTATTGGTTACAACGATACAGCTTGGCAAAACTATTTCACACGGGCCAGGATTTAACACCTTCTCACTCAGACGAGCTGAAGTCAGTAAAAATCAGTCAAAACTCTTCATGTTGGATCTTATTAATCATTCAGGCGACACAGAGAGGCAAAATAATCTTCGTTTTTCTGCGATATGAGCATTTATGAACCAGAGGCAAAAGCTCTTTTTACCTGAACTTCAACGCTGCTCTGTTTGTATGTTGAACACATTTTACTCTGATCTGGACATGCATTGCTTTCACAAACTCCATCTTATTCTCCGCCCAGTTAGCAGGATGCCTGGTTACATTTTCACTGATGAACATCATCATCTGCAGCGATACGCCTCCTTGTCTCCGGTTATTTCCTCCTATCAAACTCTCACCTCAAGCCAAAGTGGAAAATGGATTTACAGCCTCACAAAGTTTGATGCATTAGCTGCATCTCTCTACTCTGCGGCGGCTTTTAGTCAAAGTTTCCAGAGGTGGAGCGCGTTGGCAGGGCCTCTTTTGTCGGCTTCAGATCACCTTAAATTGAATTGTCCAGAGGCTGCGGCCGGTGATCCATGATGCTCTGCCTTTTTGCCTGGCAGCCTTGATAAATTCAGGTCCTGATCTCTCTCTGCCTTGCTCCATGAGACGTCACTCATTTTTCCTTTGTGTTGTCTCCATGTAAACCACATTTCAGTTCCTGTCCACTTCCATCCAGAAGGACATGGTTCCTGGAAATCCCCTTTTGTCCTTAAAAACACACTAATTATTTCTAAAGCAATTTGTGAGTACACAAGTTTGATTTTTTTTTTTTAAATCCAACCGTACAGACTCAATGTGTTCACCCCCAATAGTGTTGCATTAAATTGTTCTTAGTGATGGTTGCAAGTTGGAAAAATTGGCAGTTCTAACCCGACTACCTATTTCTGCTGACACTAAACCACTGAACAAACACAATACCAGCTCAAGCTCCAATGTCATTTTGTTGCTGGATGGTTCTTGTTTGAAATAAAGTTATTGGAAAAATGTGAGAAGAGGAAATGGAACTGCTGTGTAAACGGTCATAAGCAACGTCAAAATAAGAGCATGAATATAAACCTCTAACTACTTGAAGTACTTAACAGTTGATAACTAAAATCAATAAAGATGTTGAATTTTTTTGGCTCTAGTGGCCTTTATTTGATAGTTAATTGACAGGAAAGTGGGTAATGAGAGAAGGGGGAAGACATGCAGCAAAGGTCACCAAGGCTGGGAATTGAACCTGCAACAGCTGCATGAAGGACTAAGGCCTCCATAGGTGGGTTGTGTTTAACCCCTGCACCACCACAGCACAGCCCAAGATGTTGAATTTTATTAAACTGAAAGCTTAAGAAAAAAATCTTCTCATCTATTGGTGTATTAGTGGAAGTACTAGCCACAACTACCACCTGTGAATAGATGAGACTTCCTCTAAAAAGGTTCACAACTGCCTGCTTTAATAGTCCAAACACCAAACAAGGGCAGTGGAAACCGTAAAAAAAACAACAGTTGAAATAAACCATAAAATCCCAAAGCTGATAGTAGATAGATAGTTTCTGGTTCCTTGTAGGTGAACTTAAGTCAATAAAATCTTCTCTGCAGTGATGGAAACATGCCAGAGTGAGTCCCGCTGACCTTGAACAGGCGTTGTTTGACTTTTTTCTTAGTCTGACTCTGTGTACTTTGCTTTGTGGTTCTACTGATCTGGTCAGCAGGTCATTGTGTGATTCACCAGCTGCTGCTTCAGCTCTGCTTTCTTCCTTCCAGTTTGAACTCCTGCTTTAAATGTTTCAGCTTCCTTGAACTTTGCGCACTGCAGGACCTTTTGTTTACTCCTTCATTCGATGCCTCTGGACTCCATGAGGTTCGCTTTAGTTATCATGTTGGGTAGTAAAGTTAGTGAGCAGAAATGAGTCTAATGAGCAGAATGAATGAACAGGAAGTGAGAGAAAATGGCTGATAGACTTCACAGGTAGCCAGGGAAACGACAGAAACCAGCAGAGTACAAACCAAAACCAGAGCTAAGAATTAATCAAGATTCAAGCAAAAGTTGGCAAAGAAATTCACAAACAGGAGAAACATGAACAAAATACAGAAATAATTCAAAACAGAGCCAGAACTGAGATTGGTAAAACAAATACAAATAAATAGCAAAACATTAGGAAGGTAAGGAATAAACTTAATGAGGCAAAGAAAGAGAGATCAAAAGGAAAATAAAGTGGAAGAGTAAAAAGAAGTCTAAGAGATTGTGACTGTTTTAAAGAAACATTTGTTACATTTTTAGCTGCTGTGGTTTTCTTTCACACTGGACTCTGTTCCCCCCCTGACCTGTGGGGGCGCTGCACCAAGAACCACTGCAGAAAACGACAAGAAAACTTCTGAAGGTCATTTCTCCCACTACTGCATATGTTTTTGTTACTTTTACCCAGAATGCCCTGCGCTGAGGTCCACTTCCTGCTTTTGGAACGGTTTCTGGTTGACTTTGTGTTCATATATGCATTCAAATCGAACCAGAGTCAGAGTCAGGTTTGAGTTTTGGTTCACATCAAAGTTTGAATGTATGAATGCACCCGATTTTCCTGCATGGTCGTTCACACTGCTAATTAAATGCAACCACAAATGAACTTGTACGTGACCGATTTTTGACCCCAAAGCGACCTGGATACACAGAAGAATAACAAACATCATTGTTGGTTTGACACAGTGCAGTTAGAAAATGAAAATCAGCTGAAAATGTAACAAATGTTACAATTTTCATTCCCAATCAAACCAAGTCTACCAGACGATCAGTTGTGGAAACATCTGATGAATGTAGACACAGGAAGCTAAGAAAAAATTAACCACGTTGCACGTCTCACATTAATGATGTAAAATGCAACATGACCGTTCTGACAGCAGAAACTCCCAAAATTATGGGACATGTATTCGATTTCATATGAAAAAAGGAAGTGGCAGAAATCTGAATTTTTGTGTGGAGAAAAGATTGGAATTGGTCCGTTCAGACTGCAGCGGAAAAGTCAGACGTAGGTTGCATTTGCCTGCTGGGTGAACGTAGCTTTAGAGACACAGAGCAAACAGCCATGTACAAACACTTCTCTGCAGCCTTTTTACAGTGTGATGAACCCATATCAGCTGATACCTGGTCAGCAGTCAGATGCAAGACACAAATATTAGCTTCTGTACAGTTTTTTTTTTTTTTTTTTTTTGCTTTCTATGTGTCTGTGTTTCACCGCTTATCATTTAAAGGGTGATGGGGGTTTTAGAGGAAGATGAGAGGCACACTTAAAGAGAGACGGAGGAGGAGATGAAAGGAAGGATGAAGATGTGACATAACAGGCTGAAGGATGAAGGCGAAGAGGAAGCAGGTAGGATGCATCATGCCCTTCTTCCTGCAATTATCCAAACATCTAATGAGGTGAGAGCAACAACATGCATGCAAATCTGCAGCTACATGTCAGAAGAAGCTGTTAAAGTTCACTGGAAGGAAATAAAATAATCAAAACGTGATTATTGGTGTATTTTGATTGGATTATTACATACAAAACTTCTTGAGCATTGCAAGTAAAATAGAACTATTTCAACAAAGGTTCTTCAGCCTTTAAAAGGCTGGAGAAGCTGTCTAGACTGATTGGAGTGAACATAAAGGATAAGATATTTTTAATAACTGCATATAGTTCTGCTTATTTTGTTCAACCTTGGAAGCAACAAGCTGCTGCTGAAAACACATCAACTTCTGTCTGGAGACAAAAAAACTGAGACAAATAAAGGACAGAAACTTTTTAAAACATTCATTTCTACTGAAACTGGGTCAGAAACATTTGCAATGCAGCTTTTCTGTCCTTTTTATGAAGAACTTGATGGCCTGGAAGATATTTTACTGTCCTTCAACAGAGTCATGCTAACTGCTAAGCTAACATTTCCTCATAGGAGCACATATAAAACTGAACTGAACTGAGTTTTAAATAATATTTTTTACATCATCATTATGTTATTGCAATATTTTTCATGTTATGTGTGCTAAGTGTCATGCTAACTAAGCCAGTAGCTAATCTGATGTAAATTTTTACTGTGCCCAGTTTCATAACAGTTAAATTTAATATTTTATTAAATATTTTAGTCGCTCTTGTATAAAACAGCTGTTTATATTGTCTCTTTCTTAGCTAAGCAACTTTTGTGTCACTATGCTAACTGCTAGCACTGCAGCAGCTAAAATGAGTTGTTCTCTTTAACCATAACTTTTTATTAGTTCTTTATATAATCTGGTTCATTCAGATGTTTTTTAATTAATTAAAGTGTTAGTTGTTTGTTTTAAGTCATTATTATGTTGCAGAGTTCTGTGCAGATGAATCAGAATTTGCTTTATTTTGCCAAGATTGTGACTTTGATTTTAATTGGCCACAACATACAGATATAACTATAATAATAATATATATGTAAATCACACAAGAATACATTTGTTCATGCAATAAAAAACATGCTGTACCAACATCCTCGAACCATTTCCTGTTGTCTTCTTTGTGGTTTTCACTAGTGGTAACATCCGACCGATGATCACATGAATCAAATGATGTGGAAAAAAGTTTTTAATTATAATTTTATGAAATAAATCAATTTCAAAACAATGGAAAAACCACATCATCTTAGCGCAAAAACTTTTTTGGAAAAAATTCTGATTTTTTTTTTTTCAGATTGCCGTGTTTCCATTTAGCAAATGTATTGTAGTCATAATTCCAATTATAGGGTCAGTATAAACACAATGATGAACCTTTTAATTGCCAGAATAAAATCCTAATAATACAAGAATAAGGCTATATTTCCTGAATAAAATCCTAATTTTATGAGAACTTCTACATAAAGCTGGATTAAAATGAGAAATATTGAGAATCTTGTTAAGTTATACTTGGTTTTGGTTTTACAAATAGGAAAAAGTAAATATTTTAACACATCAGCATCAATTATTATGATGAGTTTGAGGCAGATCTTGATAATTATTAAGCATAAAATATTTTTTTTCTCTTAATTTTATGGCTTTCGTCTGGTAAATATAATAAAAAAATAATTTTGCAGCATAGTAAGTGTAGACTTAGACTTGAACAGTATTCCTTTTCCTGGATTTACCAGTTTTAGTAAATTCATGATGAAAAAGGACAGAAGGAGGACAGATATGAGCGAGAAGGAGCAAAAACGAAATGATGAAAGGAGCAGAGATGAGAGAAAGTTTGGATTTGTAGGATGAAAGTGTCTGTGGAGAAACGCAACACGAGGGCAGAAATACAGGAAAAGGAAGAAGGCAGGCGGTTTTTCCAGTGACTTTTAAATTGGTTTTAATGAGGATTATTATTTTTTTACTCCTGCAAATTAAATCAAAACATGTCAGAGCTATAAAATGTCTCCATATAGATACACATTGTCGAGAAAAGTCGAGATCATCCCACTTCCCCATGCTGGAGATTTTAGATTAATAGAAATAATAAATAAAGTTACCTTTAAAAGTGATTACACAGGTGACATCAAGATCCAACAGTAGAGTCAGACGGTAATATAATTAATCTGGTTGTTATTGTGTCCTGCAAACTTTGCTTTAATTCTACTTTTTTCTATTTAATCATAAAAAAATCATAGTCAGGCAGAAAGAGAGTCATGGAACAGGAAGAGAAGGTTTCCTGAAGAAAGAAGAAGAAAGTTTCCAGCCTGCATGTGTATAAAAATAGTTCAGACTATTCCTTATTTCAAAGCATTAAAGGTTTAAAGAAGAAAATCTAAACATTTTGAGTAATTGGATAAAACCCAGAGTAAAATACTTAAATTAATAATAATAACTTATAATTAAGCCAATAATTAATATTGGTTTAACCAGTGGTTGATGTTGGTTTGATTATAAGAATATTTACACTTACTCTTATACTTATGGAAATACTTATGGGTGAAACAAGTGACTGTAACTTTGGTATCAAATAATTAGAATAATGGATTATTCCTGGTTTCTTTTCAGAAATGTGTGTAATAACTCACATTATGATTATAATAGGAGTAACTAATAAGTAATGGTTATAATATTATAAATGAATGCTAATTCAGAGAAGCTAAAAGGTTATAAATGTAATTTTGACATTGAACTGGAAATGGTGTAAAATGTGTAACTGTAACTAAAGGTCACTGATGTTGTGTTGGAGGTAGATGGTAGGTGAAAGGTCAGGGAAAAAGAGGAACTGATAGGAGAGCAGAGGTGACCAAGGCCTTATTGTTGAACTTTAACTTTCCTAAGAAAAGGTTGGGCAGGCAACAGACGTAGGAGGACTGTTGAGCAACTCGGGGTCATTAGAACAGACATCAGGTCATAATGTCTCCAAGACGGTGATGGATATGAGATCATCGGTCCAAGCAGTCAGCCAATGAGACAGGCACAGCAACAAAGCAATGCAAATGCACCAGAAGCTGGATAAACCCTTTATAAGGTGGGTACAAAAGAGGAATCTTTGGTTGGATCCTTCAGGACGCTTCGAGCCACGATCGAGATGGACAAAGAACTCTGCAACTGAAGAAGAGCCGGGGCCACAGAGCCAAAGACTGTTCTGCATATGGGGACCAACCCGTTAGCCCCCAACATGTGGCTTCAAATCGCACTTCTCTCACCAGCTGGGTTTGGACCCCAAAGACAAAGAGGAAGAACTGGTGCGTTCCTTCAGTGAGACCAGCTTGTCTACATCTTGATGGACCAGAAAGATCATGAGACAAGGAGAAGGGAGCTACAGAGCCACAAGACAAGAAGCTGAGGACCGCTACGCGCATGAGGAAGTCATCCTGGGGCCCGAGACCAGCCGCTCTATGTCAGTACTCTTCCTGCCAGCACCCAAGTCCTGTGTGACCTCACCATCGAAGCAGAGACGGAAGCTCATCAGACCTGTAGGGACGTCTGCCCTCATCGATCAGCAGTGGGAGCCTATTGCTGCTGCAACACCTTCATCGTCATCAGGCCAGTTCTGGGGTTCAAGATGCCAAACTCCGTCTCTCTCAAAGTTTCCCTTTTTTAGTTCACAGTGTCAGCATTAGGGAAAGATAGGCTAGATTATTGATTTTACTTATTTGATTATTTCTGTTGCTGATTTAAGCTGTACTGACTCTTGCAAAATTGCCTTACTAATAAAATAATTAGCATTAAGAAAATCTAAAAGATGTTGTGGACATTCAATTAATGAGTCGCCCTAAAGTTCTTTGATGGTTGTAAAACAGCTATAAAGTTTGATTCTGGGAGGGAAAAGTGGAAAATGTTTTATAGGTTGCTTTCAGCCCAAAACTAAAACAACATCCTTGGGATTCGCCCGAGTCACTAAAACCAACCTGGTTCAGTAACAAGTGCAAGTTGTAATAAGAGAAAGAGCGACCGTGACCGCTCTGTGAAACTAGCTGGTTGCAGGCTGCTCAATCTGGTTAATTCACAGGGTGAAAAAGGTGGGACATCTGGATGGAGGTCATCAGAAACCAGGCTAGTCTTTCTCGCACCCAGCTTAATCAGAGTTTACTTCAGTTCTGGAAAGGGTAAATCCCGGCAGATTTAGGAAACTCAATGCACCCGTTAGACGGAGAGCTGGTAGCACATCTCCCTCCTCTGAGAAGGGGAAGTAGAGAGAGAGAAGGGGGGGGGGTAGCACAACAACAACATGTATAACTTTTTACTGAAGCCAATAACTGCGTTTAATGTAATTCCTTTCTTTAAATTCAGTAAAACTGCATCAATTTCAATCAGTTTTGCTCTAAAAACCAGACAATGTGAATGAGTGTCTCCTAATAAACAGAAAGCAGCAGCAGCGTTTCCTGGTCAGGTGAGTTTTTGAAGATCCTGCAGAGCAGCAGAGGGACAGATGTGATTCATTTATCATTTATTTCCATCAGCGGGAAGTTTTTTCTCTTCCATCTTTTTATCCCATGGGAAACTGATCCATGTCTGCAGCAGAACGTCAACCACTGAATTATAGATGCTAAAACTGTTGAAATCTTATACATTTTATTCTGATAAATAAATAATCAAACATGATGCCATGTTCATGTAAATTACGTTTTTTAACATAATGTGTCCAGTAATTGTTGCTAAAGAGACTCAGGAGGGAAACATTGTTTTCTTCAGCAACTAAAAGAAAGTTTGGGAGTTAAATCGCTGATCAAAGTTCAGTTGAACTGTTTTACTGAAATTTAGTGGAAAAGTCTTTGGCCAGTATTAGGACTGCTGCAGATAGAAAAAGTAAGTTTTAAAAAAATTACAAAAAGTTGTAAATTTCTGCCAAAATTTCAGAAATTTTTTTTTCTAGAAAATTTGCTAGAAAAGCTCAAAAACCTTTGTGATTAATCTCAGAAATACTCTAGAAAAACGTGGAAATTTCTGAGTTTGAAAAGTCGAAAACTTTTGACTCTTGAAAATTTTAAAGTTTTTTCTTGGAAATTTCTGAGATTAATCTAAAAATTTCTGACTTTTTTCTAGCAATTTTTTTGACTTAAACTGAGAAACTTCCACATTTTTCTAGAAAATTGCTAAGATTTATTGACTTTCTTTTCTGGCAAAATGTTTTTACTTTATAAACTCAGAAATTCTGTGTTTTTTTACTAGAAAAATTGTGAAATTAATCTCAAAGTTGAGTTTCTTCCAGAAAATTTTAAATATTTTCCTTGTTGATTTCCAGAAAATGTACTCCATCAACAACAGCTATAATGTGTCATCGTAGAAGTCTGATAATCTCTAATTATTTTGCGTATTTATGTTTCTATAACTGACTACTGAAATGGAAAACCCTAAATCATTTATAGCACAAACAATAGTTATTAAACAAAATCCTCTATACTGAACATGAGTTGAAAGAAATTTGACTTTGTAATTGAACGGCGTGAAATTGGGCCTCTGTCTCTTTAAAAACTCCAGATTTCTCTGAAACTCCGCCTTGACAAAGTCATCACAACATGTTTATTATTAACAAGGGGAAACACCCAAATTTACTGGCCTTGTGTGAAAAAGTATCTGCACCCTGTTGAAATGTAACTGTGGTTTGTTAAGCCTGAGTTCACCATCAGAAGGAAGATTTAATGAAGACGATTTCACCATGCATCACTGAAGAACTGCGTAAACATATATGTAACGTGGTCTACATATGAAAAACACAAGTTCATAAATTATTTTTAAATATGTCACATAAACTCCGAATAAATATGATTCAGTCATCACCTCAACAAACAAACACACCAAACTAAACACAGCACTACCATGGCTCTAGTGCACAATCTTAGAAACCAATTAATGCATCCAGTCCAAGCACAATGCATTCAACATAAATCAGTCAAGTCAAGTAGTGGTAAAATCTTAATCAAGAGCCTGGTAGTTTCTGTATGAATGTTTAAAAGAGACGTCATTTAATTTCAGCGTTTGTAAGAAAAGCAAAACCTTTCAGGTGAATCCAACTGAATCCATCCCCTCTGCTTCCCTCAAACACACAAAACAAGCTAATCTGGCGTTTTGTTCAAAGTTTTCACAAGATCTGGCAACCTTTCGGTTACTGATGACCGGATTTACGTTTGGGACGCGAGAGGCGATCAGTAGATGAATCCAAAAGCAGCGGAAGCTTTCTGGAAGAGGAGGAACGACGAGTTTTATAATAGTCAGCAACAACAACACAAATTTCATAGCAGATATTTGCAGAGTGTACTTCGTTTGTCACCATTTATCTTTTAGATGTCATCATTTACTGCATGTACGGAAGTCCGAAAGCGACGCTTTGTTTTTTTAGGTATCAATAAATGAATTCTTTAATAATTCCAGAAATATATTATAATATGATAAAAACTGGGAGAAAATAAAGTGATGATTTATAGAAATATTTAATTATTTATCTTTCAATAAAACGTATTTTACATCAGTATTGTTTTCTAATCTAAATGTTATTCTAATCTGTTTTTCAAGTCAGTGGGAGGAGGTAAAAGTCCTGTGGGTTAGCCAATCAGGTATCAGGGTCTATTTAACAAGCCATGTTGGCAGCTGACATTTTTTTATGTTCTTCAAACAAGAACAAAATACTTAGTGAATGTAATTAACTTCCCATTATTTAATGAATATGTTCTCCTTATTTGTTTTAATTCAGATGTAAAGACTGTAGTAATTGATTTACTTAATGAATTTTTGGCATTTTCAGCTTTCCATATATATGCACAGTATGAGGAACATTAAGAACAGGAGAAAAAAAGAAATGTTCTAAACTTGGGTTATAGCCTCTTGAAATAGAATGTTTATAACTTAAATCAACTTTTAAAATGTGGGAAAAGTGATTAATTTGCCATTTTAGGTTGCATGTTCGTAAAAAATCAGATTATATAATTATTTATCCTTAAATGCAAGGCATATTTTTAAATGCATATGTCAGTATTGTTTTCTAATCTTATCTGTCATCCAAGTGAGTAAGAGAGACTAAAAGACCTGTGGGTTATACAATTAGGCATCAGAGTAATTAACAAGCCATATTTACAGCTGACATTATTTTAAGATCTTCAAGAACAGCAGCAAAAATATACAGCAAAAATAACTGATAAATATATTCTATATATTTTAATTCTGATGTAATTGATTCCCTCAACAATGAAATTTTGACATTTTCGCTATTCCGTATATCTGCGCAGCGTGAGGAACATTGTGAGCAGGAAAAAAAAAAGAACACTAAACTTAGCTTTGTTTTTTATATTAATTATTTATAGCTTCTTATAAATTAAATGGAACATTTACGACTTCAATAAACTTTTAAAACGCGAGTAAAATTATTAATTTGTCATTTAGGGTTGCAGATTTATAAACGAAGCTTCATCCTCCTCCTCTTCCAGCTGCTGCACCAACAACCATGAAGCACCTGCAGCTTTTTAACGCGGATCGCTGCGCAGTGATGGAGCTCCTAGATCAGATCAGCCCCGCTGCGGAACCGAACCGGAACCGGTTTGGTACTCACTGAGAAGCAGAGCAACAGGCAAGAAGATGAGGCAGGCGAAGTTCAGCAGAGACGCCATGCCGAACCGAAAGTTCGTCCTCCGGACTCAAGTTTCAGCTTCGATCCTGAACTCCAGAGTGAGTCTGTTCTTCAGGAGGAAGAGGAGGAGGAAGAGGAGGAACGACGGCTGGTTACACTGAGTTCTCCTACTGCTCTCCTGCAGCTGCAGCGCTTTCTCCGCTCTGAGAGCATCCGCTGCTGCTCATCCGCTGAAAGGAGGAGGAGGAGGAGGAGGAAGGTCTACAGGAGAGTCCCTGATGAGCTCAGATGCTCTGCATTAACAAACTGACTCACGTTCTCCTGGTTTCCTGCTGGTTGTTCTTCGCTCTCTCCTTTCCTCTCCATATCTCTCAGTCAGCGATACAATGGAGTATTAGTAGATACAAAAAAGGAGTAAATTTGAGCCAAAACCCCATAAATTTTATGGAGAAAAAAAAAACAGGAAAAAGTTGAAAATTGGCTAGAAAAAAAAATTCAGAAATTTTACAGTGAACAAACGGTTGAAAATGTTAGAAAATAAATTAAATTTGGGAATTAATCTCAGAAATGTTTGAGAAAGAAAACGGAATTTCAGGTTTTAAAGTTGTAAATTTGCTACAGAAAACTCAAATTTTGAGATAAATCTCAAATTTTCTAGAAAAAAAGACAATTTCTCAGTTTGGAAAGTTAAAATTTGATAGGAAGAGAATATTTCACAAATATTTTGGAAATGATTTTTTAAATTTCCCTAAAAATTTCCGGATTCTCTAGATTAAATTTAATTAAATTAATTAAATTTTATAACTGGATACAATTAATCCAAGAAATAATTTCTGTGGAAATTTCTGAGTTTGAAACGCCCAATTTTGTGAGCAAAACTCAGAAAATTTGATATTTCAAACATTTTTTGGAAACAGGAATATTTCCGAGTGTGAAACGTTGAAACTAAACTATTGTTTTTAGCTAAAAACTAAATGTTTAAGATAAACTTTTATCTTCAAAACCAAATATTTCACATACTATTTAGTTTGACACTAAATATTTAGTTTAATGAATAACTATTTAGCTAAATAATTAGTTATGAGGCAATTAAGTATTTAGCTAAAGTTAAACATTTTTAGCTAAAAATATTTAAGCTAAATATTTATCAAACAAAAATATTTAGTCTAGTAAGTACTTAAGTTAACTAAGCAATTAGTTAACTTGTTAACTTTGTTAGTTTTTGCTAACAAAATATTTTGTTAGCCTTTTCTCTTTTCTTTTCTTTTCTTTTCCAAATTACTGCTGTTCACTTTTTTTTTACAGTGCAGCTCCACAATCAGCATCTCATAGAAAAGTTTAAAAACTGAAGAAAAAAAAAATCCAAATGAAACCAAAATCTTGCAGGTTTAAGAAAACAAAACAAAAACACACAAAAAACAAGGAACTTTTTTTTTCTCTTTTATTCCAAAACGTTTGAGGGTAAAACAAACTATAAACAGAGCCATCCAAACCGGAGGAAACGAACACAACGGAGAGAAAGAGGAAGAAAAACTTTGCAGATCGCTAGTACTCGAAAACAGAAAAACAGAACCGCCGCTTCTCTCGTTCTCAACCAAAATGTTTGTCAACAGAAGGTCCAGGTTCTCCTCTGCGGTTCGACCTTAGCCGCCGTCAGGAACGGATGAAACGCGGTAAGGCACTTTCCAGACGGGTCCGACGGATCCGAAACACCCCAGATGATTTTGTTTTATTTTACAATCCAAATCTACCCTGTGAGTAAAACAGCTCCGATATTTAACAGAAATCTCAGTTTATTCTGCAAAACAAACAAAAAAAGAAACGGGATTTCTTTTCTGTAGAAAACGAAGGGTCCAAGTGAGTGCTGCCCCCTAGAGCCTAAGAGGAGTAACTGCACATTCAGTTCACAAACATCCTGGTGATTTATCAGTAATAATCCTGTTTACGTTTTTATTATTATTATTATTAAGCTACTCTGAGATTTAAAGCAAGTATACATGGCTTACAAATACTAAATGCTCTTTATATAAAAAACAAGTGGTGGACGGCGATGGATTCCTGGACTGCTCCTGATTTTAAACGAATAACCTTATTAAATCCTGAAAAAAGAAAAAGGAATCATCTCCATGAACATGAGCGGGTTCTCGAGTTGGGGGCATGAATGTCACCTCCAGCCAATTAGGAAATAACGGAAAGGAAACACAGGATGCCTCCGGGACCCGGCGTGCCTGTGGTCGCCCTGATGGGCTGCAGGAATCGCTGAATTCCCCGTCGCAGAAACAACAAAAAAAGGTCAGCTTTTTGCTCTTAAGGCGACATTTCCAGGCCAGACGTCTCCGCGCTCGGCTGAAGGCGACCGGAATGTCAAACCTGTCCTGATTATCGGCGTCCAGCGGAGGGAAGAACTGAAAATCTTCTCTGTTTTTGTTTTCTGTTTTTTTTAGCGTAAAGATCAGGAGGCGGACGTTCCCTGAAGCTTCAGCACTAAAACATTCGTTTGGAGGTCGCCTGCAGGCCTAGTGGTTGACGACTCCATGCAGCATCAGGAGCAGGCCGCGCGCCCGCTTGCTGAGCGGGCTGTGCGGGTCCTGCTGCAGGAAGGCCAGCAGTTTGGATCGGACCTGGGCCAGAACCGACGACATGTGGTCCCTGGTCAGCGGCTCGCTGTGGTCCAGATTCATCACTGCGTCCTCCAGGTAGCTGGGAGAGGGAGGATCAAAGGATAAAAACCAACATTTAAACTTTCAAAGTCATAATTTAAACTTTTAAAACCATAGTTTCAACTTCCAAAACCATAATTTTGGTTTTTAAAGTCCAAATTGTGAGAATATGTCAGAATTTAAACTTTTAAAGTCAGAATTTTGACTTTTAAAACCATAATTTTGAGAATAAAAGTCACAATTTAAACTTTTAAAGTCAATTTTGAGAATAAAAGTAATTTCAACATTCAAAACCATAATTTACATAATGACCTCTAGTCATAACCTCAACTTTCAAAGTCATTATTTCAAGAATGAATCCTAATTACAAGTTTGAAGGTCATCATTTTGACTTCTCAAGTCCTATTTAGGAGATAATTATGCTACAGGTCTCATAATTGTGACTTTAAAACTCGAAATGATGAGTTTTTGATATTTGTTTCGGCTTGATGACAATCCCCCCCTACCAACTTACTCTCAGTTGGTGTTTTATTTTTTCTTTCATACTACAAATGGGTGTCCAGAATATTTAGGTTTACATAAAATATTTGTTTTATTCCTTGTTGAATGAAGCCGGTTCTGAGTCAGTCATATAACTTTATGTTTATCCCAGTCCCTCCTGTCTTCTCATCCTCCGCTGCTCAACATTTAACTCCTTAATTAATTGTTTCGGGTCGGACATCTGGTGGGACGGTGTCAGGTTTCCACTGCAGACCCATTAAATCGACGCGCTGTGAAATGGGCCTGTAACGCCGCGGCGGCGCAGACTCTGAGCTGTTAATAACTCATCTGCTCCGTTTGCGCCGCACCTTTAAAAACACACAGCAGCAGCTTAAACTGCCGCTCCGCATCGTCCGGCGCATAACGACCCCACTGAGATCATTGTTTCTGAGGAAAACGGCGCCATTTATGAGCTGCTTCCAATCAGGAGACGCCTTCATCCGCACAGGCTGTGATTTACAGTCACACTCCAATCGCCTGGTTCCATGATTTCTGTCTCTGCGGCTCAAGAAAAAGCTTCAAAATATAAGCCAAAGTTAATAAAAAGAAGCCGCACGCAGCTGCCTTGAAAAGTGTGGGTGCAGGAAGCTCTTTTTTTGTTCTTTTGTAGGACACAATAAAGCAGAGGAGAACAAGGACGGAGCGAAGCAGCAGAGAGCAGCTAAAACCCGGAGCGAGCTCCCCGGACAGCCGTGCAGCAGACGGAGCGGCGTGATGGGGTCAGCACTTTACCGCCGCTCCGCCCACAGGGGGCGCCACGTAATGGCCCAACTGTGGAGATCAAATGTGAGGAAATAATTTAGTCCGAAGGCTGAGGGGCGTTTTATCACTGAGTGGGAGAGGAAGGGGCGGGACGAGTTTTTAGAAGTTATAATTAAGACGTTTCTGCAGGTTGAGCTGCTTCAGGTTGCAGCAGTTCAAATTAGAGACCAGCAGGAGGATTAGAAGAGAAATTAAAACATGAAGATGAAATATTTAAGAATAAAAAGAAAAACATTTTAAACCAGAGAGTACTGAGGCCACACTAAGAAAAAATAAAATGATGAAAACAAAGTCATAATATTTTGAGAATAAACTCAGACAAGAATAAGGTCATAAAAGTACAAGAATAAAATCAGAATGGCAATAAAGTCATAATACTAGAATAAATTTGTAATAAAGTTGCAAAAAGATGTACAATTATACAGCTATACATATTTGAAAAGCAGAGGTGGAGCTTCCTGCACAAACAACAAGAATGCAGAAAGTGAATTCTGGATGGTAAGTCAAAAACAAAAGTCTTGTCTTTTCCAGCAGCCATTGTACGGTGCATACAGCGGTAAAACCGGCTGACTAAACATGCTGGAACTCAGTTTGGGTTGCTAAGTAACGGGCAGAACTCTGTTGGGGTTGCTAGGTAACAGGTGGTGCCTGCCGATTTGTGATGTTACATTGTGGAGGGTTTTGAGCCGGGTCATTTCCCAGACTCCAAAATAACAATTTATTGCCAAAAACCAGGTTGCTGTGTATTGCAGACTTCTGTCCAGGTCCCTCTTGAAAATGAGATCTAGATCTCAACTGGGTTTATCTGGTTAAATAAAGGAAAAACCAGCTGGGTGTTCTTTTTCACTGAGAGGTAGCTCCTGTAATGAGCTCAGCAGATCCAACAGGTGTTGGCTAATTGCTGCTGGCTAGTCTGAAAGAGCTGTGCCTCAAAGGCAGAGCTATGTCCGACCAGGTGAATGGTTGCCATGGAGATTAAAGGATTCCCGAAATGCATGAAAAAATCAAAGCAACTCTCCAGGAAATATTATAACTTGATGTAAAGCTCAAAAAAGTACATTTTATTTAATTCTGCCACTTTAATCTAAACTTGAAAATGAGTAACTTAAACAAAAAACAATCTATTTTTCTTTGAAAGTTTCCTTTTTAGTCATCTAGTGACCAGCATAAGGAATACAGAGCCCCTTAGACCAAAATGAAAAGAAGCAACTTCAGCTTCCTCGGTTGTGTTTCCTCACCTGATCTTGAGCTGGGAGCGCGTGGCGAGGTTGGAGGACAACTGCTGGATCAGCGACAGCAGCACCGGCTGGCTCAGGGGGCATGGCGTCTGGCCGAACACCTGCTGGGAGTCGATGGTCTCACACACGTACAGAACCAGGTTCAGGTCCGTCGCAGACAGAGCCTGCAGTACAACACAGGGGCAACGTCATTCTGCTTCCCTACGCAGATATTCATCCCATCTGACGACACAGATCTGGTTGGATGACGACGTCAGGTTTGCAGAACTGGCTGCTGGGAGGATTTACCAGCATTAACAAGAAGCAGAGCAAATATTTACACACAAGCGTTTTGGCGTGTCTGAACGGCAAAGAGGAAGGATCTGGATAAGCTCAACCACTGATGTTATCATCTCAGCAGCAAAGCCTTGATTACTCAACATGTCACAGAAAGTGGGAAAAATACTTTTTCTTCTCCTTATCAAACTGGTTCCAGTGCAAGGAAAAAAAAAACTGTTTGAGAAAGATGCCGTGAACCAGTTGAAGTTTGCACCCAAAGATTGTCATTAAGTTAGAGTATCGCTACTTCAGCATATTTTTAGTCAAGTAAGAAGTAGCCATCCAAGAAATTACTCAAGTAAGAGTAGAAGCAGCTGCATCTGCCACGGTAACATTTATGTTTTTAAATGTTATTTTATCAATTAAATCAAAGCTGTTTTATCTGTATTGCATCAATGTGAAAAGATCTTCCATATTATTTAACTTTAAGTAGCAGAGACAGCTTTTTAATAGTTAATAGGTAGTTTTATCAATATTTTCTTCCAGTCGGCCTTTTGAGGACATTTGTGATCTTGTTGTGGCACAAAATGAAAGTGAAATCAACACCCTGATATATCATATCAAAATATACAAAAACGATAAAAATCCTTCTTATAAATCTGTCCTACCCAGAACTCAAGTGGCATTTCCTAGCTTCACCTGGTTCAAATAAAACAAAAGAAAATCTCACATCAAGCACATTTTGCTATCTATCAGTTTATCCAAAAATTAATCAATTAATCTACTAATGATCAAGTGTTCACTAAAGGAATGCTATATTATTGCGTTTTAGATACTTACATGTTTATTTTCTTAAAAAAGGCTTTGAGTTATTTGTTGCCTTGCATCTTTTAATGCATTTCTAACAGTGTATGGAAAATGATTCATTTTTCTAGAAAATTAATCATCCAGATAATTATTATGAATGTAATCATTAGTTGCAGCTCCTGGCTGAAAGGAACACAACCATTTTTAACCCCTATTAGAGATGAACGAGTTGAGATTTTAAACATTCATAGAGAGGATTTTTCCCCGCCGCAGCAGGCTGAGAGACATGACAGGAAAAATCAGGAACTTTAAAACCAGATGAGCTGTAAACAACTTCCAGAAGAGCTGTAGGAGGAAAAAACCAAACAAACAATAAAACAAAAATAAAAATGCTGAGCTTGTTCACAGTTAAAAGCATTTCCAGAAACAAAGCACAGAGGGAAGAGACGACACATAAAACAGCAAAAACAGAAAATCTCACCAAGTATTTTTGATCCAGTTTCTAGTGCAAATATCTTAGTAAACATAAAATAAGACAAAACTAACTTAACTAACTTTTCAGCAACATATATTAGTTTGTTTTAAGTCAATAATTCCTAATATTGATGAAAACGTTTGTAAGATTATTTCATGTATATCATGGGAAAAATGTCTTGTTACAAGACTTAAATCAACCTCTCATATCTTGCTAAAAAGTTACTTATAACTTACTTTTGTCTCATTTTAATAAGATATTTGCAGTAAAACCTAGATCAAAATTTAGGTATAGTTTGTGTTTTTGCAGTAAATGAATCCCTGCTTAGTCTGTAAATAAACGGTTTAGCCCAGTGGTGTCCAAAGTGTGGCCCGAGGGCCATTTGTGGCCCCTGGAATGAGTTTGTATGGCCGCTGACTGCACTTGAAAATAGATTCAAATTTGGCAGATAAAACTGACAAAATATTTTAGGGTGAGATTTCCATTTAGAGTTTATATCGTAAAAGGAAAATGTCCAAAACAAATAATTTTTTTTTCATTAGCAGATCACAGCCACAAAACATCCAGAAACTTTTACTCTGAAACACACTTGTCCTACAAACTACAAAGGTTTTAAAAGAAAATTCTGGTTTCTGCCGCTGGCTATGAACCAAAAATAGACAAAATAGAAAATAATTGGCTCAAAAAGTTAAATAAATGTAAATATTAAGGCATATTTCAGACTCATGTTGGTTTCTGTAAAAAATTTAACTGGTTGAATTTATTGTTGTGCAGGTAAAGGAGTGAGAATTCACAATAATAGTATTTTTGCATTTTTTCAATGGAGAGAAAAAGCTCTGTGGTGCAAAACGTTTGGACACCGGCGGTTTAGCCCATCAGAGCGACTGGCAGGGTTTGTGTTGACAGAATATTCCTTCTCTTCATAACTTAAGTGGAATTGATTCACTTCATTGTCCTATCAGTGATTTTGTTATCAATGCGGTGAAAAAGTCAGATATGTTCATCTGCCTGATTAATGTATGATGGGATCTGGATTGTCTGTTTAATGTGTTGAATATTAAACCGCATAAAAATTAAAGGCATCAAAACAGTCTATGTCAATAACATTTAAAAACTGACAGATGATAATAGAATATGATGGAATATTTTTGACGCCGTCAGTCAAAATGACGGACAACAAAGATGTCTAGTGTGACCTGTGGTGTCTGGGTCGAGTCGGTACCTGCTGGAAGGCCTGGTTGAGCTGGCCCTGCTGGAGCAGCTGCAGGATGTTAGCCTGCTGCGACTGGTAGTCCAGATGTGCGGTGGGGACGGGCGTCCCGGCGGCGGAGCGCATGGCCTGCATGATGCTGGAGGTGACGACGGCCTGCTGCTCCCTCATCGCCAGGCTCACCTCGCCTTTCACGATGCGCTGCAAGTGGCTCAGGATGGACTCCTGCAGACTGGAGGAGACAGAGTTACTGCCTGAATGCGGAGCTGTTAGCGCAGTAGCTAGCTCATCTATAAACTACTGAGGCTGGGAAATGAATTGGCAAACAAGAGACCATATCAAATTTATGTTCTTACATTAGTCCCACGATTGAGATATATTATTTTTACTCAGTTTTATTATTTAATGCAGTCCGTTACCACACATTACACCTAGCATACATAAATATTGCTGGACAATAAATTGTCAATGTAGGTATGTTTTTTAAATTTTTTTATTGAAACTTCTATAAATTAACTTCATTTACCAAAAAAAACAAATATTGGCCAAAATTGGAATCGGTGATCAGCTAGAAAACAGCAATTAATGCAGCTCCATCTAAAAGGTTTATATAATGTATGAGGCAAAGACAATTCTGGTGAGGGACAAAAAAAATCCAAATTACTTATGTTCCATCTTCATTTTCTGTGACGCTTACACTTCTAATGTTTGCTTTATTTTGGTACCAAAACTATTGAAACAAAGTTTGTAATTGCTGAGAAAAACTAAATTAGATTTGGTTATGTTGTTCCAAGCATACTTCAGAAAACCCTAGGAGTGTTTTTAAAGGCGGCGCGTCTCGGTTGCAGCACAGGTACGTACTTCCCCACCACCACCTGCATCTGGTGCTGGACCTCGGCTCGTACGGCGGCAGAGACGCTGCTGGCCAGCTGATCGGTGCAGCTCTGGAAGCCGTCGATCGCCTGCTGCAGCTGGCCAATCACGGGGTCCCGCGCCTCCTGCTCTCTCTGCTTCCGACTCTTCAGGTGGGCCTCCAGCTGCTGGATGTCTGCAGGGAAAACACAACTTAGTAACAGAAAAACACACTCCTCTCTGCTCAGAGCAGGTTGTCATGGTAATGCTTAGTGACAGGACTCAAACTTTAACGTTTTAAGTTTAGCTTAAGCTAATAGATGCTTCAAAGATTTGATAAATTAGATTTATTAGAAACATTTTTAGTTGCGGAGGTGTTTGAAGTTAATAAACTACACAAAAAAACTTTTTAAAAAGTAAGTAATATTTTACCCTAAATCCTAAAATGAGCTGTGATAAATAAGTGTGAAAAATATGTCAGACTTTCCACATTTTATATCTTATTTCATTATCTGAAAGATAAAACTCTGAAATTCTGCATTCCTGCATTAATTTACATCCAGATGGGGACCATTAGTTTTGGTTTATCACTACACAATTTGCATTTTTTACCCCACAAACCATTAATCATTTTTTAATATTAATTTTATGAATCATTTTTTAATTACCAAGAGACACAACACGCTTTCTTAAATACAAAAAACAGCAGCAAGGCTTTTTGTTAGGTATTTTGTAGTATTATCAACTATTTGCTATACTTTTATTATGTTCTTACTTTATGTACTCTTATTTGTTTTATTCATATCTTTTAAGAAATGTTTCTGTATAGTTAATCATTCTGATTTCCTTTCTCAGAGGGCCTCTGAAGAAGAGCAGAGACAGCAGCTCTTCACAGAACGCCCTGCTTTGAGCTGTTAGATAGCTATAAAACCATCGCCGTGAAGATTCACAACTTGTCCTGTTTGATCCTGGGTCAAGAACTAGATAAGCTAGTGCGAGATTGATTGTATTGTTAGTTAGTGATAATCATTGGTGCTGTAACTGTGTGAAGTGTTTCCCCCTCCCTTTAGAGTTACAGCGCTCTCTGTGATTAGGGATCCTAAAGACAATAAAAAGAGAGAAGCAGGCAAATGTGCTTTCAGAGCAGCAGGAGATTGTAACTGAAAGCACATCTCTGTCTGTTCTCCTCGCGAGTATTTCAGAATCTAACTTTCTCTTGTCTTTCCTGTGTTATTTAATCTGTGTTAATAGGTGTCAACTCTGACACTTTTCCATAGCTTATTTTGGCCTTATGTCCATTTACTTACAAAATAAAAACAAATAACGTATAAAAACAAAAAAATATATAATAATCAATAATTAAATACGAAAGATAATTTTACTTAAATACATACATGAATAACAATAAAAAAAACATTTTTTTTAAAATACAGAAATAAGAAAAACAAAAATAAATAAAGATCATTTTTTATTGGGTTTAAAACTGGGCCCAGTGTTCATGAACTGGGTTTAGATGTGAAACAAAGCATAAAAATTTCTCATTTTTGTTTTACTTTTGGAAAAGAAATATTGATCACTTTATTTTGTTAAATGTAGGTACACCAGTCTTTAGTTGTTAATTTCAATAGGTGAACTCTCGCTCTGCACAGCCTGTTTATAGCTTTTGTGTCCTGCTATCCGTCAAATGACCTTTTTTATGTGAAATAATTGCAATCATATGATGCAGTAAGCGTTAGCTGCGTCAGGCCTGAAGTAATGCAGCAGTTCTGATGCTAATGCTGCGGCTTCAGTCAATATTTAATCACTCCACACTGACTACATTTAAATGGGAAGAGGTGTGCGCTCTCCATCTGTGTGGATTAAACTTCAGAGACTGCTCATAACAGACATTACTCCATCGCAGGATCTCGTGTCACCTTGTCTTCCTCCTTTCTAGCCTGAATTTAAAGCTGCAGGACATCAAAAAAAAAAAAAAAAGGATAATAAAAATAAGGGAAAGAAAATCCAGTCTTCTCCAACGCGTAACTTTACTGTAAAACGGAGGAAGTGTTTGACTCTGCAGACACGTGGGACGCTTCTCTGCACATTCAGACAGTTTGAGTCTCAAGGCTCCAATCTAGGCGAACCTATAGAGAAGATCTGCTGTCTGTGTGCTCAGACAAGCTGACCCCTGACACCAACCAGACGGAAAAACACAAAGAACTTCAATACAGAGCCTGAACTCAACACTGAGGATAACAATGGGGTGGAAAAGCTTCTTCTTTTCTTGCCAGAGCTTTATCGGCCACATTTTATGACTAAATAACAAAAAATAAACTTGACTGTGAATTTATGGCAGATATTTCAAAGAGAAAAAATGGATGTGTTAAAGAAAATAGAAATATTTCCCCCCATTTTCTCACTCTATACTCATTCAGACCTGGAAAATATTTCAATGACCTTCAATGACTGGAGCACCAGCACAGCAAACAAAATCCATACATGGTCGACTTTGATTGCACTGTTGAACAGTTTTTTAATTGTCACCTTATTAAAATAAAAAGAGATTTTGGAAAAAATAAATAAATAAAAATTTCTGCCTTTGGCAAAAAATGAGTTGGGCGAATTATAATCAAACAGGTCAGATTTAAAAATAAAATAAAACAGCCTAAAAATTGCACTTGGTTGTCTAAGGTCTAGCTAAAATGGGGACAAAAACACGCGCGCGCACGCACGCACGGTTTGAATACTTAAGTTGTTTTAGAAATAATTTATATAAAAAAATATTAAAATAAAATATTTAAAATGATCATAAATATTGGCTAGGGACGCTTTGACAATATAAAGTTGGATAAAAATGTGTTGATATATTTGGTCAAAAATACTGGGTTACTATATATTATTATATACTAATAGATTTTTGAAAAATATCTGTTTTAAAAGTACAGAAATCTGTTTAGGAAGTTGGTAATTGTATACAGTGTGTTTATTTTGTGTTGATTAAAATAGTCGTAGCTGCTTTTGTGCTTTTCGTTTTGAGGTTTTTCATCTAATATTTATTGACTTCAATAAATGTGAGTCAACTACGCTTAAAGAGGCAGTGTCACGTGTTTCCAGCCATTTTATAGCACAATCAATTAACTATGTTAAATTCAGTTGTCACAAAAATGCTGCATATATCAAACATGAGTTAAAAGAGACTGAACACCTTGAAATTGGGGATCTGTCTCTTTAAAACTCCTGCCCTTTCTGAAACTCTTCTGGCTCCTTTATTAACCCTTTATCAACGTATTTACCAGCGCTAAACTGAGCAGTAGCTCCTATAATGACGGCAGTTCCTCAAAGTATTTGCTAATTGCTGCTGGCTAGTCTTAAGGAGCAGGGGAAGAGCTGTGACTTGAATGTCCAACTAGATGTTTTTCACAGCTGAATTGTTGCCATTGTTTTTAAAACATAAAATGATGTAAAGCTAAAAAAAAAAAAAAGTTGATTTTACATGACACTGCCCCTTTAAGACACTGAGTGAAATCATGGATGTAGAGGTGATGCCTTTCAAGGTGAAAGTTACAGATTGTGAGCAGTCCACAGTGTTAATTTGTGCGGCCTTACAGTCCTGCGTGCCCTGCTTGAAGCTGTCGTTGATCTGCTGGAACATGGACTGGCAGCCTCTTTCAAACACGGGCAGCACTGTGCTCTGGAAGACGTCTTTGTAGGCGGCCTGGATGGGGCCCTGCATGGCCTCCGCCGCGGCCCGGCCCATGGCGTCCGTAGTGTTCTGATCCAAACACACGACAAGTTAGAACTAACCCGGTGCTGTCCAAATTTTGTGCCACATGGGCCAAAAATGTTACTTATTGTAGATTTTATGACAATGTATTAGGGGCATCGTAAAAAAAAAATAAGATAAAAGGTGGAGTAAATTTCTACCAAAAACTTAATAAATTTAGTGATTAATCTCAGAAATTTTCTAGAAAAAAACTGAATTTTTCTGAGTTTCAGAAGTCAAGCTTTTGAGGAAAACTCTCTGGATCACATGGTTTTACCTTTTCTTAAAACTTGGTTATAAAAACATGGAAACTTTGTAAGAGAATTATGTTGATAATAATTTTACCCTGACTGCAAATTAAAACTCTCAATCTGCAAATGTGTATCATTTTTGAAGTGCAGTTGAGGGCCACAACTGGCCCGCGAGCCACACTTTGGCCACCCCTGAACTAAACAATAAGAGGTGATGAAACTGTTTGGTCTACCTTGGATTTAACCACTTTGATGACGATGTCCTTAATTGTGACCTCCACGGCGGCCATCTTAGCGGCGATCGAGTTGTTCAGCTGCCCCGTCACCGGCTCCAGACTCTTAGAAATAGCTGGAAAATATCAAATAAAGTGAAAGTAGGGGGAAAGATTAGCAGGAGCGTGTCTATAATTAGACGAGCAAAAAAAGACTTTTCTACTCTGAGTGCGAGGCGGGGAAACGTTTCTCCAGAGACGGCAGCGTTTTAGTCCGACATCAACACACCTCAGCGCTCTTTGCTATATTTAATTTTACTTACGCTCAGAATTATCTCAAGCATTAAATAACAGCATCATTTATTGATGCACAGCCTGCTCTGCACTTTGACTCGGAGCATTTCAAAGTGACAAAACAAAAAAGCAGCTCATCAGTGACCATATGAATTTATTTTAAATGCTTCCTGGATGCAGTTCATTATCTGCTGTAAGATTAATGCAGCCATGCGCTGCCATCGGGTTCTGGAGGGAAAACTGGATCTCGCTCTTCTGGTCAGAAAACATTTCAAAAACCCAGATTCCTGGTGTAAAATTATGACAAAAAACAATGACTGGAATAAAACTACAAAGTGTTCAAAACAAGCCGTGAAGTTACAGCTTCCTTAACGTCTTAAAAGGCCAGAAAACCAGAAAATATTTCACAGATCGCCTGGAAAACAGTAAAACAAAAAACTGCTGCATTTTACCCAGGGCTGGGTTAAACAGATTTAAAGTTTATCACAATATTTTATGTTTTTTGTCGTCTTTAAAAATTCACTAATTTTCGTCTCACAAATACAAATACTGCTTCTTATAAAAGCAGAAGCTGCTTTAATGCACCACTTGGGCAAAGCAAACTGCAACTTTGTGAGTTTCCTGGAATTTATTGATGCCATAAAAATAGCAAAAATACCAACTATACTGCTATATTTTAGGGTTTGCAAACAATCAATTCCAGTTTATTGAGATCAAGACATTACTAATCTTCATGTTAATATTTTCAAATCGTGTAAACAAGTTTTTTTTTTTTTAAAGAACTCAGGTAGGGCTGAGCCACAAATCGATTTGATTAATTAATCAAATTTTTGGCTTTTGAAGATTTAAATTTTGGAAAAGCTGGATTTTTTTTCCTCCACTGCAGTTCTTTCCATGGCTCATGGTGATGTCAGCGCGCCCAGAACGGCCATCTTGTTTGAACTTTTACAGCTTCTATTTATTCAGACTTTAAACGTTAGGAGCACACTGTGATTTTTTTCCTTTAATTACGAGAAAAAAGTGATAATGTTACAATTATTAAAATATTACATTATGCCGCCTTCGCAGTCGGCATCAGAAAGGAGCGGGAGACTGAAAAACTAGAAAATAAAATCTATCTTATCTGACAGTTGTTTCCTGAACAAGTTTGCTACTATTTGTATGCATGTGTAGTGGAGTAAGGTTCCCTTAGTTGATGTTGCTAACTGGAGATTACATTACCTGCTTTTTGCTACAAAAAGAACAAAAACAAAAAAAACTGACAATTGCTTACATTTTAAATGGTTGGAATGCAGCAGGACGGCTTGCATAACTGCACGCAAATTTACATTTCAAGCTTGCAAATTAGGCATGGTGAGTAATAATTAAACTACTGTATTATTTTTTTTAATTGTTAGCACATTACTACTATGGATCCCTTGCAGGGTGACGTGACACATGCAAGATCCCGCCACCAGCTTCCAGCTGGAGGGCAAATAGCTGCTGGCTGACAAGGACTAGCATTGGTTTTATTGCTTAATTTTGAATATATGCATGATAGTTTTAATGAGCGAGGGAGAGGGAAGCAGCTCAGTTATGCTACCTTGACTTTGACATCCATAACATGTAAATGTGATGTGGAATTCGGTGTGTTTTGGTTCAGTTACAAAATAAAATAAAAGGCGAACTAAACACCGACTTAGACAGATCATCAGCAGAGCAGGGGTTTAAATCAACCACCGCTGTTAGCTTAGTTAATAGCAGTGGTAGCTAATCTAATCACAGAGATCACTTACTAATAATAGTGAAATAAACATCAAGCCTGAAAACATAAAACTGTAATGGACTGAATGTTCTGTTCTTTGTGTGGAAAATGTTTTTGATGTTGGATTCAGAACCATAAAGTGGCATTGCGGTCAGTTGCTATGATACAACGATTAGCTTACTTTGCGGAACTGCTTTCTTTAGTTCCTCTCTCAGGACTTTGTCCATCCTGTTGGTCAGCGCCGTACTGAGGGCGTGGCTCAGCTGCTGGCTCAGCTGCTCGTGAAGCTGCTGCTGGCGGCTCTGATTCTCGGCCAGAGCTCGGTCCAGTCTGCGCTCTGAGGCCACAGAGGGTCAAGGCTCAACGACAGACAAACCTCACAGCAAACACAATGCAGCGCCTCATGTTAGAGGAGGAAACGCGTGGAGGATACGTTCCTGCTCCTGGTGCTTCATCAGAACGTGCTCCACCTGCGCCATGATGGTTCCCGGCATGGTCTCCACCAGAGAACACAGATCCCCTAGCTCCCTCTGCTGGCTGCGCAGCAGCATCAGGAGCTCATCTTGAGTCTCTGTGTGAAACTGCAGAACACCAAATAGAAGTCTGTAATTATTTTGTTGCATTTTATTCAAAACGTAACAAAATAAGCAAATTTTCAATTCAAAAACCCTTTTTGCTGGTAAATTTAGACATATGACCTTAATCTGTCATTTAGGTTATTCAGCCATCAGCTTGGTGCAAAGTGTTATTCTATCCACTAAACTTGTGGACGCCAACATTAGCGTGAGCGTCTTTGCTACTGCTGCATGGGTAGGATTGAGATGCCATTTCTAGGCTTGAATAGCATCTCTGACAGGCTAACTCCTTTTAGCACAACGTGAACACAATAATACTTTGTTTTAGCATCAGATCAGATCGGTTTTTCAGGCAGAAATTAACCCCTAGTGGGTCGAGAGAAGCAGCTGCAGATGGACCAAAATATACATTTAAGTGAAAATGTTAGTATTTTAAGGACAAAAATGACAATTATTCATATAAGTAACAACAAAATAACAAAATCAGACAACATAAAATCTTTCCAAATCATTTTCACAAGTTTTAAATGACTTATCAACAAAAACAGCAGGTGTGCGTCTGTGTCTGGTTAAAACATTTTTGTTTTTCATTTTGTGGCTAGAAAACCCAGAAATTTTACTCAAATAAGAGCAGAGATACTTCATAATAAAATTACTCAAGTAAAAAGTACAACATAGCAAAAATAGTCTTAAAAGTATATTTTGTCAAAGAATTTACTGAAGTAGATGTAATTAATTAAATTTAACAAGTTACTAGCCAACTGTACCTGACCGGGATCCATGTGCCTGGGCTGAGAAGATTCACTGGAAATGAGAGAAAACGTCCCTCAAAATGTGTAAGCAACATTTCCCTAACTGTTGCATCCATTTTCATTACAACTTTAGCACCATTTAAAGAGGAATACACAGTTTTAGAGTCAAGAAACAGAGAAATAATCAAGCAGACATTTTGCTTTTTTAGTTTCGAACATACTTGTCATCTTTCTTGAGTTTCCTCTTCAGTTTCGGTGAGCCTCGTGGCGAGCTCTTCCAGTCTTTCACCGGCATCCTGTGAGAGGAGCGAGAGCCGCAGTTCCCAGAGGACGAAGCCAGGCTGGCGATCTCGTCATCAGGATCGCTGCACACAGAAACGTCAAAGATTCAACAGCGACTGCAGCTTCAGAGGAAGTCTCTGTAATCATGTAGTGAATGAAACTGCACAGCTTGGCGTCACCTCTGGTCAGCGCCGACATCCTGGCTGTCGTTCTGGACGAGGTGGTAGGAGCGCCGGTGGTAGGGAGAGCTCAAACGGCGCTCGCTTGACTCCTCTCTCAAACTGCAAGACAGGTGAAACAATTAATTAACGTACAAAACAAAGTTTGAAGTTTCTATCTTTGGGCCTAAAGAGGAGCGATCTAGAGTCAGTTATTACAGCAAGAAACTACAGATCAGGCAACCTGGATCTGGACCTTCAGAGCCACATGAAGGTCCAGAACCAAACATAGAGAAGCAGCATTCAGACAAAAAAAAAAAACCTGTTAGGTTATCTCCAGTGGATTCACAGACCCTGGGACATAAAGTGATGGAAAGAAAAATCCTATTTTCTGTCTTTAGTTTTTCATACAGATTGAACAAAGGGAATGACACAGACTGACCATTCTCCCAGCCCGTTGTCCCTGAGGCTGTTCCTGGTTTCCCTGGTGATGTCTGGAGCCGCCGGCCATGACGTGTGGCTAACGCTACCATCCGACGACCCTCCACTGACCCCAGTGTTTTCCTGCGACAACGTGTTCTCCAGAAGAGACGGTTTGTTACCGAGTCTGGACTCCGAATCGTCCGCCATCGACGAGCCGTCAGCACCTCCGAGTTCAAGGGGCAACAAACTACAAGAGAAAGAAAACAACTAGGTTGGTTCTGACTTATTACGATAGACATTAATGATAAACAGGTTGATGATTCTTCCTGCCTCGTTTTCAAATACTTGAGTTTTACAAAATATCTTTGTTGGAATTTTTATGTTTTTAGTTATGTTTGCTTTTCCTGGATTTGTTCTGCTGAAATATTTGAGTTTCAAAAGAGCGAAAGAAAGACCAAGCAAAAGAATGAGAAAAAGAGCGAGAGAAACACAAAAGGAGCAGAAGAAAGAACAAGGGGAAAAAAGTGAATGAAAGAAAAAACAAACAAGCAAAAGAACAAGAGTGAAAGAAAGAAAGGAAAAGCAAAAGAAAGAGTAATAGCTAGAGTGAAAGAAAGAGCAAGAGTTAAAAGGAGAGCAAACAAGCTGAAGGAACGAACAAAAAAAAAAGAAAAACAGAAAGAGCAAAATAAAAAAAAAGGAAGAGCAAGAGTGAAAGAAAATAGGAAATCAATCAATCAATGAGTGCTGCCTGGTTGCTTGTACCCGTTATTGGTGGCGGCGCGCGGCGATGTCAGGAGGTGCAGAGCACATGCAGCGGAGGCCATGCTGTCCGTCTGCAGCGCAGGAAGCTGCAGGGCTTCCAGGCCGTGGCTGCGCTGCAGCTGCAGCGTCTGCGTCGCGATCTCCGGCATGTCCTGCGACATCACGGTGGAGGCGGAGGAGATGACGTCTGGGGAGCGGGCCCGGGTCGGCGAGGCCAGCGGCAGCAGCAGAGGAGAATCTGGGACCTGAGGCGAGTCGAGGCCCAGAGGGCCGCTGGGGGAACCCAGAGCCTGGAGGAAAACAGAGGAGACAGCTGTTTGTCCTGATGACCGGTACAGTCAAAACTAAGAAAATGTATCATCTCCTAAATAAATGACATTCTGTAAATAAATAAATAAATATCCTGTTAAGCACCTTTTGCAATCCAAACACTAATCAAATAATAAAAAATATCACCAGAGCTTTTCACATGTTGATATCAGAAGTACTTTTAAGCTGCAGATGCATATTTTGGTACAAATAATCAAGCGTTCACTAAACGAATGCTGCTATTGGTTAATTTAAAAAATCTGCAGAACCTGGCAAAAAAAATTGTTTCCCATTAATCGTCAGAATAATCAATAACTAAAATAATCGTTAGTTGCAGCCCTTTGTGTTTTGCAGCTCAAGATCATATTACTTTTAGATTACTTTGCAAAAGCAGATTGATGAACTACCAAAAGCTTCAATCAAAGAGGTGGAGGACATGGAACTTTTCTGTAACAACAATTTTAGTAATGGATTATTCTAGAGGCTAAATTTTTTTTACCACATTGTCCAGATTCTTAATTTAACCACTAAAGCTTTGTCATACAATATGAGAAAGTTTTGACTGAAACACATTTACAAAGATGTTTTTTATCTTAAATGCAAACATTTTATTAAAACTTTTACAACAGGAATTTCCTCTATTAGGAAGTGAAATCTGAGAAGCAGTCAGGACTCGGCGTTATGTTTTACCTGCAGATTCTCCAGTCCGGGCAGCAGAACTGCAGGTGCAGCCCTCGGACTGCTGGTGGTGACAGAGAGTCCCAAACTGCTGCCGCCGTTGTTTTCTCCTCTGATGGGACTCTGACTGACATCGTCCATGGCTCTGCAGAGAAACAAATCACCACAAATCATATGGAGGAAGTGCTCTCTGTGATAAATATCAATAATATTCACAGAGACGCTCACCTATTTGTCGAGTCAGAGTTGCTGCTGATGGCTGTAACAATAGTCAGACTGCTGGCGCTGCTGCCAGGAGACGCAGGAACCTACAGAGTCACAAAACGTATATTATGCTGTCAAAAAGATGCAGAGTTACAAAAAATTATGAATAACCAGAGCTGGGTAGAGAACCCAAAAATTGTACTCAAGAGTATCACTAATTCAACATATTTTTACTCAAGTAAAAGTAAAAAGTAGCCGTCCAAGAAATTACTCGAGTAAGAGTAAAAAAGTACTTGGAGAAAAGTCTATTCAAGTACTGAGTAACTAACCAAAACGTACATGAATTCATATTTAAAAATTACACCATTAGACGCACCAAAACATAAAGCTTTGTATAAATGTTATTTTAAAAGACCAAATTATAATAATTTGTATAAATACTATAATTACCAGACAAAAAAAAATTCCTAATCTTTTTTTTTTCTTCAAAACAGAACTTATGAAACTTTAACAAAAACTGCAGGCATGTGTCTGCACTGGTGAATTTTTGTTTAAAACATGTTTTTCATTCAGAGAGTAGAGAATCCAGAAATTTTAAGAGTAAAAAAAAAATTCTAATTTAGTAGTAATACTTCATCATTTAATTACTCAAGTAAAAGTAACAAGTACAATGTAGTGAAAATACTCCTAAGTACATTTTTCCAAAAAGTTACTCAAGTAGATGTAGCTAGTTACTACCCAACTCTGCAAATGACACCCTAAAAGATTGGAGTTACAATCAGTACCGAAGTGCTTGGTGTCATGAAGGCGTCGGGAGTCATCAGCTTGGGCATCGGCCCGCCGGATGCCCCAGAGTTGGACAGGAAATCAGAGGGAACAGGAAGTGAGGGGATCTTCCTCAGGTCGGACTGCGAGCCGCTTCCAGAATCTTTGTCGGAGCTCTGGTCGGTGAGGTGGTCCGGAAACCCAGCTGGGAAAAACGAGCACAAAGCAGAATTAAAGACAGAAAACAATCTGGACTGATATCGTTCTGATAACTGATATTTACCTATTAAATTTAATTTATTTAGAGTGGGAATTTAACATGCTAAAATAATTAATTGTAAAGATCTTAATGCGTGAATTTTTTAAAAACACAATTAATCAGATATTTCTTTTGTACAAAAGTTCCAAGTGGAACCTTTGTATTTGTGCGTTTCTGGCAAGGCTAGATGCACAAGCTACATCTGCTAACAGCAGCTATAGCGGTTTCTCTTGGCCCAACGGGGTTAATTTCTGCCTCAAAAACCGGTCTGATTGGACGCTGAAAAATACTGTAGTTATGCTCAAGTTGTGCTAAAAGGAGTTAGCCTACCTGCGAAGCTATTCAAGCCTAAAATAGCATCTCAATGCTAAGCATGTAGCAGCTAACGCTAATGTTAGCGCCAAAGTCCAGATTTCTAAAGAAGCTAAATGAATCATCAGGAGTTCCTGAAACATTTGAAAGTACTTTGACTTTCAAATTTCAAATGACTGAAGAATTGAAAAAAAAAAAAAAAAAAATATATATATATATATATATATATATATATATATATATATATATATAGCTCAATCGACTGGAAATCTTCCATATTACTGCTTCTTTAATGTCCGTCTTTCCATCCATCCATCAATCAATCATGTCTTTATGCTTCGTATTATTTTATTAACTAGTACTGATGCGTCCATCAATCAGCAAACTTCATCTAATCTAACTGCACAGTTCAACATTAACTTACCAAAACCATCTTGGGAGTCAGAGTGGGGAATAAAACCCGGCGTATTGAACCCCGCGTTGGGCTGAAACCAGATCTGGACGTCCTGCAAACTCCTAAAACACAAACATGGAGACAAACACATTCAGAGAAACGTTGATTTAAACCTTTTTTTTTTTACTGCAAAAACCACAAATATTCATCTTTACAAACAAATAAACACTAAAGTAACTCTTTCTGCAGTGACTCTGCTGATTGATTTTGCATAAATAACTGTCACTAGTCACAGTTCTGGATTAAAAAGTCAATAGTTTTCAACCACTGTTTTTGGTAAATGAATAGTCGCATTTACCAACTCAGATGTCATTTAAAAATTGTAGTTTATTGTTTCACCATCAGGTTAGCCGCATCCAGACAGACAGAAGAAGAAAACTTACTTTGTGTGAACACAGTAGAGTTTAATTTGGATCCCAGATTTGGACTCTGCAGGTCCTTGAGTGCCCTCTAGTGGAGAAAGCAGGAAAAGCTGGTTAAATCAGGATCAATGAGTGTTTGTATTTAACATTTTTCTGATTTTATCTCACATTTTCTGGTCAAAATATTGACCATTAAGTGATGCTAATTCCCACCTGCAGGTGGCAGTATTTTAGGTTTACTACACTGCTGCCTCGTCCATCTGAGTTAATTTTGTGGTCAACTCAGTGCCAAACATTTAAAGTATAAAAGCGCTTGTTTTTCCCCTCAATTTTTTTTCCTCTGTATAGATTCTGAACGGAGGAAAAATACAGCAAACTTTCTTGCAAATATTTCTAAAGTATGAAATAAGAAAACATATTTGGAGCAATAAAAACACAATTTCAGTCACTTTTATTGAAAACACATGGCCAAGTTTAATAAATTTATTAAAAGCAGATCTGGATGCATCAAACCCTGTTAGGTTTACATTTTCTACGGTAAGTCTTATTCGTCTGTAATAACTTTGCCCAGTTTAACGTAAAAATAAAAAGTCTCCATCTGCATCAACCACCTGTGGTGAAGGGGATGAATTTGTCTCATCCTGAACTGGAATAAACAATAAATCAATTAATCACATGATAAATTAAAATGAGCTCAATAATTTCCATATGCATGATTTATTGTTTTTCTCTTTCTACCAAAACTGGATGATAAAGTTTTCAGTCTGGTGTTTTAGTCTCAACAAACCGTTTTTCTTGAAGGATAATTTTGTTTAAAGAGACTTTATAATTAATTTTATTTGTTGTTTCTGCTATTTTGTTTATTTATTTTGGATATTTAAAATGTCTTCAAGTTTTAGTGTTAAATATTCATTAGAAATTAAAGTTTAATGATCTTTGAGTGTGTTATTGGATTATTATGCCATTATCATTATATTACTTGAAAATAGTCTCAAAACAATAATATGATCGTTTATCGCAATAATGTTTGTGGGCTGCACAAAATCAGTCTACGTGCCACAAATGGCCCCCGAGTCGCACTTTGGACACCTCTGTTCTAAAGTACATCTGAAAAATATAAAGGAGCCAATGTGTTTGTTTCTATTTCGACTGAGAATCTTTCCAACTCAGATTCACTGGAATGACTGGCTCCAGGTGTGGTTGCGGAAAGCGCCCACCTGTCGACATGCTCTCGCTCTCCTCCTCCGCTGGCAGAACCTCGGTGTGCCTCAGGCGGCTGTGGGTCACGTCGCGCACCCCGAAGCTGAGCACAGGGTGGGTGAGCAGGAACTCCGACACGGCCGTGAAGCTCGCTTTGCCCTTCTCCAGGTCCTGCCGTAGCTCCATCACATAGAGGACCTGAAGGAGGACGATATGGATTCACCATCAGGCGCCGCTCACATCACATCTGTATCGGCCCCAGCATGGTAAAAAACTCCAGATCGGGTAGTAACTAGTTACATTTACTTGAGAAACTTTTTTCAGGGGAAAATGTTATAAAAAAAATTTTTTTTGTTACTTATTTGAATTACTGTAACTTTTGTTCTTCAATGACAATTAAAAGGTTAAGTAGAAATTAACTTTATAACTGTATAATTTCCACTGGAGAGTTAGTTTCAGCTTAACTTTTATAATCTGTTCAGTCTGATGATGTAATTTTTAAATATTAAATGATTGATAATTTGATCAGTTACTCGAGTTACTTGAGTAGACTTTTTACCAAATACTTTTTACTTTGGAGTAAAAATATGTTGAAATAGTTCTACTCTGACATGAATAAATTTTTTATGTACTCTGCCCTACTCTGGCAACAATGTTCCCAAATAAGACGGCAGATCGATTCAGTCTAATTCTATGCTTTGTGCTCTGAGCGCCGTCATGCTTATTATTTATTTTACATTATATTTATAATTCATAATTTCACTTTCTGAACCATTTGAAAAAAGATTTAGTGAAGTTTATGATTCACCATGGTAGTCAATCTATTTGACTACCATTATTATTTAATGGTTATTATTATTTTATTTATTATTTATTTTACATTGGCTGTTTCACTCCTAGCTGCTCTGACGATTAACCAATTACTAAATTAGATTATTTCAATCGATTAATCATGATTAAGTTTCAATCCTACTTTAAACACTACACCACTCACCTTTCTTTGCACATCAGTGAGGATCAAGTATTCAGCAGCAAGATCTAAACTGGCCTTGAGACTGGGAAGAACCGTAGAGTTGAATGGATCTGGAGAAAACCTAGAAGAAGAAGAATGGACAGCGTCGGTATAACAATTAGAATATATATGTATTTTTTGTTTTTAGGAGCTGCACTTGGCCTGTCATGAAACAAAATTTGTTGGATGATAAAATGTCCCAGAAGTTCTTATAAATGATAATATTGCTGTTTTGAGACCACTATAAAGTAATATAACTTTAAGAATGTATTTAAGAGCACATTCTTAAAAATCAATAAACTTTAAAATTTAATAAACATTTAATACAGAAACTGGAAGACATTTTAAATATTACAAAATAAGTAAAACAACAGAAACAACAAATAAAATTAATTATGAAGTTTCTGTAAACAAAACTGTCCTTCAAAAAAAGGAGCTAGTTGAGACAAAAGCACCAGACTGAAGACTTTTATCATCCAGGTTTTTTGGTAGAAAGAGGAAAACAATAAATCATGCAAATGAAAATTATGAAGCTCATTTTAATTTATCTTGCCATTAATTGTTTTTTTTATTATTGTGACAGGTGTAGTTGCAAGTAGGAAAAACATCTGTTGTTTAAGTTACCTGATGGTTTGCAAGCAGGTCCAGGAAACTGTGCACCACAGCTTCAACTCCTGGTTCTGGTCTGCTCCAGTTATGAGAAACCTCCAGAACGGAACTCTTCAAACATAAAAACAGGGAAAAACACGTCAGTGAAACTCCAGACAGAAACTCAGAGGAGCGTCAACGTTTCAGTGAACCGACTCTGGGTCCTGCCGCTTGTGGTTGTCACAGAAGAGAAGACAGGAGAGAGGACGTCCTTCGTGAGGTCGGAGTTCATGGAGACATCTGGACGACAGAACAGGAGCAGAAATGTAAACTGGATCAGCAGCAAAATGTTGTTGATGATCAGTGGTTAACCCCCTCGCTCCTACCTGGGCTTATCTTGTCCTCCTTCTATGTAGATCTGCCAGAACTTGATGTAACCGTCGTGGCTCGCTGTGGCCAAAACGGTCCCATCAGGGGACAGAGCACCTTCACTGACTCTCTGCAGGAGCACACAGTTTTATACATTAACAGAAAACAAACAGCAAAAAACAAAATCTTTTGCCAAATAAAAATATCTTATAAGGAGTATCTGACATATTTTATCTTCTGTAAATGCTCCGTTTTTGTGCCGTGACTTCTTAGGAAAGATAAAATCCAGGTACCTGTGTGTGTCCTTTAACTATAATGAGGCCATCTTTGATTTCTGAGGCATCAACTGGCCAACTGCTGTTATTGGCTCTCAAAACTTCGAGGTCCCAAACCTCAGCCTGGAAAAGGGAAAGTTAATGTAAATAAAGGAAAATGGAGAAATCTCAAGTTTATGTTTATTTTCTACTAATATTAATGCAAACCTATGGAAACACATTTCTGCCATATAAAAAAACAACTAAAGCACAACAGGAAGTCACAATTCCGAATGCTAAAGTCATAATTTCAACTTTCAATCTCATAATTATGGGGTACAAAGTCACAATTATGAGATTCAAAGTTAAAATCATGAAATAAAAGAACGTAATTATGAGATTTAATGTCAGTTTTGTCATAATTACAAAAATAAGTCATAATTTTGATTAACTTAAGGTCATAATTATGACAGAAATTCAAAATTATGGCTTTGTATCTCATAATTATGACATTAATCGTCAAATTTTTTTAATTTTGCAATTACAATTTTGTATCTCAAAACTATAAATTTACATCTATATTTCATAATTTTTACTTTGAATCTCATAATTTTGAATTTGAAAGTCAAAATTATTACTTTTATTCTTGTAATTATGACTTTGTATCTCAAAACTGTGACTTACTATTTCATAATTTTGACTTTAAATAAAACATCAAAATTTTAACTTTTAAAGTTGAAAATATAACTTTTATTCTTGTGATAACTTTAAAACTCGTAATTATAACTTCCTGTTGTGCTTTTATTTTTTTCTTTTATGGCAGTAATGGACTTCCATACTACTGCAAACCCTCAAGTTTGTCAGACTTTTTTAGTTAAGTTTTTAGAACTTTCATCCTGTTTTTAACTATTGTAATATTTAAATTAGAATTAAGAGAATAGCTGCTGAAATGTCCTGGATATTTTCTGTCATGTAGGATTTTCTGATTCGTGTTCAGAGCCGTTTACCCCATCTTCATGCAGGAGAGCCAGCGTCTGGCTGGTGTCGTCCTGATTCTCCTCGTTGTCTTCCAAGATGTAAGGGCACCAGATGAGGCGTCTGTGGGAGTTCAGTGGAGCGTCTTCTGGACGCTGAATATGAACCACTATCTGATCCCTGTTTGGTCCAGGTTAAAGAAAACTCGAGGGAAGGAAAACATCCATCTCCGCTGTCACAGAGTTTAAGATCTTAATCTTAAGATTATTTAGTGTTATTTGCGCAATACTAAATAAAGGTAGATATCTGGCATTTGATATACAGAGGTAACGTAGTTGACTAAACTAAACAAAATAAAAACTCAAAATAAGAAAGCATTTTTGTTAACTGACATAAATAAAAATGCTAATTAATGAGGAAAAACTATAACAAACTGAGTTTATAAAACCAACTAAAACATACTGAAATCACAGTTATAATACCCTGTGTTTTTTGTTTTTCCATTTGTGAATTTATTAGCTTTTCAAACTGATATGAAATTATTTTTTCCCCACACAAGCAGTTGACATCATGTAGTTCCCAATTACGGCTTTCCATTCTGGAGGCGATTACGCTAGTCTGGGAAATGGCGAAAGTTGTGATAAAACGCTGTTGGTTGTTTAACAATAACTGAATACATTTTTTGAAAATGGCATCTTCAAAAAATACACACTGCAAAAATACAAAATCTTTCCAAGTACTTTTGGTCTAGTTTCTAGAGCAAATATAATTTTATATGAATAAATAAATAAATGAGCAAATATAATTTTCAACGCGATATAGCAACTTGTTTTAAGTCAACAATTCCATAAAATTGTAGAAAAGGTACTTGTTTCATTGACAGTTTATTTCACTTATAGCAAGACATTTTTCCAAAGTTATAAGTGAAATATCTGCCAGTTAAAATAGCACTTTTTCAACAATATAAAGGAAATGTTTACTTAAAACAAGCTGCTACATCTTGCTGAGAAGTAACCAATAAATTAGTTTTGTCTTATTTTAAGTGCAGTAAGATATCTGCACTAGAAACTGCACTTTGGCGACAAAGTTACTCTGTAAGATTTTGTGTTTTTGCAGTGCAGCAGTTTGACCTTTCTGAATTCTGCACCTAAAAATTTACCAAAGTATGAAAAAACAAAAACTACAGCCATAACTAATAAAGACTGGACTAAAACTAAACAATATTTACCTAATAAAAACAACCAAACTGAATTAGACAAATGTCACAACAAAATAAAACTAAACTATAATGAAAAACCCCAAAATGTAGCATTTTTCTGCTGCTTCCTGTCAGGATACAGTATTTTGCTTCTCGTGAGTGTGAGATGCCAGACCATCAGGTTTCCCGCCTCATCCACGCAGCCCAACAGAGAGGAGTCGAGGTGGGCGAAAGCGAGATCCGTGACGGCGCCAGTGAAGCCCTTCAGCAAGGAGCGCTCACTGAAATCCAAACTCAGCACGCGAATCATGGCGTGGTTGTTGGCTCCTGAACAAAAACACGCAAAAATCAACCAAAGAATCTGAATCCATGGAGAAAAATAGCTGCTCAACTCTTCATATGAAGTTGGGATGTTGTGAAAAATATAAATAAAAACAGAATATGATGATTTGCAAATCCTTTTCCATCTAGATTAAATTGAATTCACTACAACAAGATATATGATGTTCCAATGAATATTGCAAATATTTGAACATATATAAACATTTGAACATTAAATATAGTCTTTGTAGTGAATTTAATCGAACATAGGTTGAAAAGGACTTGCAGATTATCTTATATTCTGATTTTATTTATGCTTCACACAAACGTTCAAAGGAGAATCTGCCAACAACACTCAACTGTTGTTTCTGGTTCCAGCAGTAAATAAAGTCTGTGTGACATTTTCATTCATTAATCAAAGTAAATTAGTCAAATATTTCTTCTCTCACCTCTGATGGCGTAGGCGAGGAAGGAGTTGGACACGGCTATCAGTCGGCCGTAATAATACTTATGCTCCCAGTCATACTTGGCGACAGGTTGAATTTTAACCTGAATGAAGAGTTTAAATCAGATAAAAATACAAGAAAATAGGAAAAAATAATCATAACTCCAAAATATTCTTAGGTTTTAATGAGGACTAAACAAGAGTGACCTCTCCTCAATGAAAAATATTCATGAGAGCAGCAGGATTTAATGTGGTTCTGATCCAAACTCACCTTGTTGCTGCCCCGCGCCTTGCTGTTGATGCCTGAGTCCTGACTCGCCACAATCTCCACGTTGTTTAAGACGATGGGGATGCAGGTACTCCCATCATCACCAGTCAGGCAGCTAGAAAACAACAGAGAATATCCATTTAATTTGACATGCAGCTTCCATATCTTTACAAAAACGGACACAAAATGGCTGCCATAGAGATGAAGAGTAGCCACTCACATCCTCTGGCTCTCCTGGACGCTGCCGTCAGTGGAAATGGGTCTGGTGGATTCAGATATGCTGGTCCCCAGAAGTCCTGCTCCCAGTAAACCGTTCAGCTCTCCGTTGAAGGACAGTTTTCTCTGATCGTCGCTTGGTTGCATATCTGACAAATACAATTAAAAGCTACGTTTACTTCAGAAGGAGCAGCGAAAGCAGCAAAGCGATTTGATTTTTCTAGAAGTTCTGATCCAACCCAACTGGAGATCCCATTGGCAATTGGAGATCTGACACTCAATTCCAGAATTAATTTCTAGCTGAGGAAACTCCTTTGGTACAGAAGAAACATCAACTTTTCAAATGTTTCGCTTCACTTTCATTCACTGTTCAATAATTATTACATTCATTTAGCATAAATGGTGCCTCATACCTAGGCCTGCTGCAATAAATAATAAATCAATGAATCACATGATCAATTAAAATGAAAAAGAAATTTACTACACTAAATAAATAAATAAATAAAGTCATTTATGTGATGCATAGGTGTGTGTGTGTTTAATCTCTGTGGTGAAGCTGAATTAGGTGCAGCTTGAGTTCAGGAGTCTGACAGCTGAAGGGAAGAAAGTGTTCCTTAGCCTGGTGGTTTTGCTCTGGCTGCTGTTCAGCCTCCTCCCTGAGGGAGCGGCTGGAACAGTCTGTGTGCAGGATGGGTGGAGTCCTTCATGATGAAGAGCGCCCATCGTACTGTGGAGGAAACACTACTCTCCACAGTCCTCTGTGCAGCTTTAACCAGCCTCTACAGAGCCGTCCTTTCAGCAGCAGTGCAGCTGTCGTGCCACACTGTGATGCAGGTGCAGAGAACGCTCTCCACCACACAGCCATAAAAGCTCCTCAGGACTGAGTTCCTTAGTCCAGCTTCCTGAGGAAGTAGAGACGCGGTGGACTTTCCTGACCAGATAGGAGGTGTTGGTACTCCAGGTGAGGTCACTGGATATATGCACGCCCAGGTGCCAGTAGCTGGAGGCCTCAGCTGTTCTTCTGATGTACAGGGGCTGAAGAGGATTCTTATTCCTTCTGAAATCCACCGCATTCTCTTTGGTTTTCTTCAAGTTGATGCAGAGGTAATTTTCTCTGCATCCACCTTCTCTCTGGACTCATCACTGTTTGTGATGCATCCCACTACTACTGTGTCATCTGAAAACTCCACTATGACAGCTTGGGTGCCTTGCCAAGCAGTTATACGTCATCAGAGTGAAGAGGAGGGGTCTCAGCACTCTGCCCTGCCGCAAGCCAGTGTTGAGGGTGATGAAGGAGGAGACGTTGTTGTGGATCCTGACAATCTGAGGTCTGTTGGTCAGGAAGTCCAGAATCCAGTTCCCCAGTGTGGGACTCTGTCCAAGAGAGCAGAGCTTCTGCACCAGGGTCTGTGGGGTTGATGGTGTTGAAGGCTGAGGAAAAATCCAGAAAGAGCAGACGGATGTAGGAGTTCCTGCTCTCCAGGTGGGTGAGGGCTGTGTGGATCACTGATGAGATAGCGTCAGCAGTGGAGCGGTTCTTCCTGTAGGCATACTGATGGGGTTCCACAGTGAAGTGGATGAAGTCTTTAATGTGGGTCATGACTAGCCTCTCGAAGCGCTTCATGACTACCGATGTTAAGGCTATAGGTCGGTAGTCATTCAGGCCTGTCACTGTGGAGCCCTTGGGGACAATTCCTTTAAGCAGGTGGGCACAGATGCCAGTGACAGTGAGGTGTTAAAGATGTCTGCCAATACCACATCAGCACCTCAGGCAGTTGATGTGTGCAGTCCCTCAGTACCTGCCCTGGGATGTTTCTGGGGTTAGGGTTAGGTGATTTCCTGGAGGGTCTTCTTCACATCTGCTGTTGTCACACAGAGAGGCGTGTCACCAGGTGGTGGCACAAGTATCCTCAAAGCGGGCGTAGAACTTATTGAGTGCATCTGGCAGTGAGGGCTCCCTTTGGCATTGTACATCCTTAATGTTGCAGTTATTAATGCACTTGATGCCCTTCAACATGTGCCAGGTGTCAATGGTGGTGAAGTGACCTTGAATTTTCTGGGCGTATGTGGCTTTGGGCCTCATAATGCCTGCAGTCAGTTCTTTCTTCACTTCTTGGAGTGCTGATGCCTCGCCTGTCCTGATAGCAGCATCCCTAGCTTTCAGCAGAGGTCTCACCTCAGTATTCAGCTAGGGTTTCTGGTTCGGGTAACAGATTATCTGAAGGTTAAATTATGAAAATCAGAAACCGTTCCACCACTTTAAGACAGAGGGAACAGCACCCAATTGGTGATTTTTAGCCATCAGATACTGTATCCCAGTTTAACACAGGTTGGACAGTATCTGATGGGCAGCATTGAGAATTAAGCATTCTCCTGGTTTTAGGTTACATAGAGCTATAAGAATGGGCTAATGCATGTATGCATACATACATACATACATGCATATATACACCTCTGTGTGTGTGTGTGTGTGTGTGTGTGTGTGTGTGTGTGTGTGTTTATGTCTTATGAGAGCGCAGTTGCAAAAACGTGAATAAAGCGAGACAACGTCGCTGAAACACGTTGTTTGGCCTTTCACGGTGTCCGTAGTTGAGGGCGCTGAACAAGCAAGCGCGCATTTTGCGGTGCGGAGGAGGTGCGAGGAGACGCTGGGGGAGCCGTATCTGATGGGGAAACGCGAATTGACGTAACATGTTGGCCAGGTTTTCGTTAGGCAAAGTACGGCATAGTTCTTCATCTCTACAGAAACACTCAGACTCAGATGTAACAAATCCACTTTGTTATCCAGTGAGCGAACATTGGTCAGAAAGAGAGTCGGAATTGGTGGCTTCCTAGCCTTCAGCTGGGTCAAAGCGCCCGCTTCCCCCTCTTCTCTTTTCGGGCACAACGTTTCCATTTGACCGTTGCTCCTCGTTGCTGATGTTTATGTAATAATAACTGCTAAAAAATAAATAAATTACCACAGTCCTCTATTCTGATTTTAAAATATATGTAATATTTATCGAGTCAAATTTGATTTAATCTCTATTTTTGAAGCAGTCTCCACCACGGCGGGCCTTTTCCTGGTTCGGTCATTTCTCGCTAGCTACGCTAGCTTGAGGAGCAAAGCGACTTGATAAATTTGACTGGCAGCCAATCATAAACGAGAGCTTGGCAAATAACATTTTATGTAGCAACCAGTTCATTTTGAGATGGTCAAAACTGATTGTTAAATGATGATTTCATCAACAAATGTAAAAGCTAGATAAGAAAAAATAACAAAAATTACAACTGTTTACACCATCTGTTATTATGCATGTCTTATTAAATTTAGTACAATAGTACCATTAACACAGAAATACCGGATTTTTCTATAAACATTTGAAACTCAAATATACTTTAATCGGCATTACTAACCTTGTTCCTTTATCGAGTGAAGTTAAAACAAGAGTTGCTTTTTTATCCTTTCTTTTGTTTATTGCGGTTAGCCTGTTCAGGTAGAACTGCTTTCGTTACCATAGCTACCTCAACAAGGAAGTTTCCAGAATAAAAGCATATGACCTTAATGGAACTTGGCCTTTACTTTTTAATGAATTATTGTAATTTATATTTCATCATAATGTTTGGGAAAAAAGATTAGATTTTGTAACAAAAAATGTGTTTTAAAAATGTATTGGATTTATTATTATTACTTTTTGTTTTTGCATTAACCTCCCCTCCAGCTTTCTGAGAACCCCACTTTAAAAAACACAGCTGTAATATTCAGATACATCTAATAAAATTAGAATACAATGAAAAGTCAAATATTGGAAACTCATGGTGTCACACCTTAATCATCTACTTGATTCCAAACACCTGCAGAGATTTTCTGAACCTCTACAGAAAATCTCTGCATATTTATATTTTCTGTAGAGAAATCAATATACGTTCACACAGCATATTTCAGCTCAACTCATATTATTTTGTGAATTTTAAACTACTTTTTGCAATTAAAGTAGTTAGCAAATATATATAAAATAGTTTTAAGTCAAAATAGACAGCAAAGGCAGGGGGCTGTATAATCTTTTACACTCAAAGAACCATAAGAAAATGTGTGTTCTTGTATTTATGCATTATATTAATATAGCACTTTTCAATAAAGGGTCAACTAGTTTAACCAAAGTGCTGAACAGTACTAAAATGGATCAGACTGAGATAAGAAATAAAACAGAAAATGAAAATAGAATGAAAAACTATAAAAACATGCAACAAAAGTCAAATAAAAACAGAAGCAACAACAAACCAAATCACACTGAGCCAAGAGAAACTGAAATGTTTACACAGGGCGATAGGTAGGTAGACTCCCTTTATGTGTTTTTTCTCATATTGTGTTTGTAGTTGTCTAATGCCTAGATAATCGTTGAAAAGTGTTGACTTTGGCAAATGGCAGTTCTTGATAAATCTGCATTTTCAATACATTTGATTTTAACATTTTAATTTCAACTGATCTATGAGCAACTCACACCAAAAGTTAATTTAATTTATTTAATGTATTCTGGTCATTTTTGAATTAAGATAGAGGATATTTCAGTAACTGCACTAAATTACAGTCAGATTTCTTTGAAGAAACTTTGTTGTGACAATTACTTTACTCATAACGCATCTACAGGTGCTGGTCATAAAATTAGAATATTGTGTTAAAGTTCATTATTTTCCATAATGTCATGATAAAAATTAAATTGTCATATATTTTAGATTCATTGCACACCAACTGAAATATTTCAGGTCTTTTATTGTTTTAATTTTGATGATTTTGGCAAACAGCTCATGAAAACCCAAAATCCCTGTCTCAAAAAATTAGAATATTATGAAAAGGTTCTCTGAACGAGCAATAAAAATAATCATCTGAATCAACAAAGTAACTCTAAACACCTGAAAAAGATTCCTGAGGCCTTTAAAAACTCCCAGCCTGGTGCATTACTCAAAACCGTAATCATGGGTCAGACTGCTGACCTGACTGCTGTCCAGAAGGCCATCACTGACATCCTCAAGCAAGAGGGTGAGAAACAGAAAGAAATTTCTGAACGAATCGGCTGTTTGCAGAGTGTTATATCAAGGCACCTCAGTGGGAAGTCAGTAGGAAGGAAAAAGTGTGGCAGAAAACGCTGCACAACGAGAAGAGGTGACCGGACCCTGAGGAAGATTGTGGAGAAGGGCCGATTCCAGACCAAATTAAATTTTCATCTCCATAAAACTTTTCAGCAGATGGAAGCATGAAGTGCTCCAAAATCTTCTGATAGCTGCTGCATTGATCCTGCCCTTGATAAAACACAGTGGACCAACACCAGCAGCTGACATGGCACCCAGACCATCACTGACTGTGGGTACTTGACACTGGACTTCTGGCATTTTGGCATTTCCTTCTCCCCAGTCTTCCTCCAGAGTCTGGCACTTTGATTTCCGAATGACATGCAAAGTTTGCTTTCATCCGAAAAAAGTACTTTGGACCACTGAACAACAGTGGTCCAAAGTGCTGCTTCTCTGTAGCCCAGGTCAGGCGCTTCTGCCGCCGTTTCTGGTTCAAAAGTGGCTTGACCTTTGACCTGGGGAATGCGGCACCTGTAGCCCATTTCCTGCACACGCCTGTGCACAGTGGCTCTGGATGTTTCTACTCCAGACTCAGTCCACTGCTTCCCCCAAGGTCTGGAATCGGCCCTTCTCCACAATCTTCCTCAGGGTCCGGTCACCTCTTCTCGTTGTGTAGCGTTTTCTGCCACACTTTTTCCTTCCTACTGACTTCCCACTGAGGTGCCTTGATATAACACTCTGCAAACAGCCGATTCGTTCAGAAATTTCTTTCTGTTTCTCACCCTCTTGCTTGAGGATGTCAGTGATGGCCTTCTGGACAGCAGTCAGGTCAGCAGTCTGACCCATGATTGCGGTTTTGAGTAATGCACCAGGCTGGGAGTTTTTAAAGGCCTCAGGAATCTTTTTCAGGTGTTTAGAGTTACTTTGTTGATTCAGATGATTATTTTTATTGCTCGTTCAGAGAACCTTTTCATAATATTCTAATTTTTTGAGACAGGGATTTTGGGTTTTCATGAGCTGTTTGCCAAAATCATCAAAATTAAAACAATAAAAGACCTGAAATATTTCAGTTGGTGTGCAATGAATCTAAAATATATGACAATTTAATTTTTATCATGACATTATGGAAAATAATGAACTTTAACACAATATTCTAATTTTATGACCAGCACCTGTATATTGGTCTGATAAATAAAAATGTGCCTAAATTCATAACCAATAAGTATTTCAATCTTGTGTGATTTTTATATGCATTTCTAGAAAGGGAGGGGAGAAATCATTAAGTATTTGTTCATTTATTGGTCACAATTCCAATATTAATATCGGATATTGATATTGGTAGAAATTTTCACATTGGTGCATTTCTGTTAATCTCCATGCATTCCTTTTTTACATTGAGAAACTAAAAATGAGAGGACAGAATTTCTATTATTATACACTTTAATTTACTGTACTTTTCCAGCCAATCAAGAAACTCTGTGAATGACGCCAATTATCCAAGAATTCGAGTTTATCACAGAGACGTTTTTAACATATTTCAAATGGGTTTAAATGAGTCTAGACAAAAAATAGCTAGAACAAAATAATAATAAATATGTGGAGGGGCGGGGAGGAACTCGAGTATTTAAATGTTTTGGTAGCAGGGACACATTTCAACCAGAAAACAGACTGAGATACAAGCTAGCTGCTAACAGGCCGAAGCAGAAACGATTCTCAGCAGACTTTAAAAGGTAGAAAATAATATATTCACTGCTATTAAAAACATTTCCTCCACTGAGGTATTATATCAGCAGCTAAAGAAACGCCCGCTGGGTAAACTGTGCTACGGTAAAGAGTGAGGTTAACCCCGAGTTAGCCTGTGCGGCCTAGCCGTGTAGCATCCCCCACTTACCGGCGCTGCTCCCCGGACGGTCGAGCTTCAGGATGTCCCGGAGGTGCTGGGTCGCTCCCTCGATGTCTATGTTAGAGTTGGACGCCATGGGTGAGGGGAAATGGGAAGGGATTTGGGAAAACACTGAGGGGAAAATATTGTTTTAATTCGATGCGAAGCTGTCACAGTTCACCCAGAGCAACCGTCCAAACTTCCGTTCTGTCCGTGCTTTCCGTTCCGTCTGCTCATAGTCTCTGCTCATTGGTTCCTACCTGAAAATCGTCTGAGGCCAACTCACGAGGAGCACGCCATCTACTGTACAGTCATGTTTTAAACACCTTTTCATTATTTTAGAGAGTAGTAATTTTACTAAAAACAACTTCTGACATTTTAAGAGAATTGGTCAAAATTCTTGTTATTCTATTTACATATTTAATCAGATGTTGCTTTCTTGTTAGCAAGACAAAGTTAAAATTACTTTCCTTTCCTACTCGGTTTAAGTTGTGCAGAAGTTTTGCTTCCGATAGATTGTGTAGCTCCCCTGATGACATAACATTGTGTTAAAAAGTATTAATGTCGCGTTTTAACAACTTTAACTGATTTTAATATAATCTTGTGATTAAATGGGCCAGACTTTAAAAAGTTATTAAAAGGGCAATTTCTGTGGAGTCTTGAAACTTTCTTTTTAATGCCTGTCTGTATTGCTTTGTACCTTTTCCCCATATCAGGAAAATTGAGATTAATATTTTAATTTATATAAGTACTAAAATACTTTAAAATTAAGAAGTTATAGTACTTTTTTGGGGAACCTGGAGCTACTGCTTAGGGACATATTTAACCCAACGTGCATTAATTCATACCCGTTTACGAATAGCACAACTTACTTTAATTTGCCTTAGAAGAATCTTTCTGTAGTAGATAGGGCACCAAAACTGACTTTGGGGCCCCACACACTTGTAAACCTGCCTCTGGTTTTAAATATTAAATTTGTCTTCCTACCAGGATTAGTAGATAAATCTTTATTTGGTTATTAACCTCTTAAAAGTTCACTAAAAAGGTGCAAGTTGCTGGTGGTTCTTAGCTTGACCGTTGAAAGCCGATCACAGGAAAATCAAGTGATTTATTGGTGCATATTTACTGATAACTACGTAAATAAAAATTATTTTTGAATTCATATGCTTTGAATCGTTTTGTTTTTATGTTTTTTTACTTGAAGTAATCATAATCACGCAACATTTCAGTGACCACACTGCTACGACAGCTGAAGCAAAACCTCTGGAGATTGGAAGTCTTTATTGGCCACATCTGGGCCAAAGAAAGTGCCTGAAGCCAAACAAATAAACAAGCAAAAGAAAAAAAATAACTTCAGTACATCGGCTCTTCAAGTAATTTCTCTGGTGAGGAAACGGTTCAGAAAATGACATGGAGAGACCACACAGTTAAGAAAAAATGTCCAGGTTTTATTGTGTATCGTGGCTGTTGTCCTTGTCGACTGCCAGATGTTGAGTGAAAGAGAAGAAGAAAGAAAGAAAATAAGATGAACGCTCATCCTCCAACATCCTTTGGTCTGCAACAGCTAAACCTGGCAGCATGAATCACGCTTAGAGGGGCAGAAACTAAACTTGACTCACTAAGAAGAGTTAAGGTGAACAGATGAATGGGGCGTCTCAAATAAAACCTGAACACGGATCTACAGAACCGAAGAACCGAGTCGACAGCAGAGCAGAACGGGTTAGAATCAAAGCAGAGCATGAGTTAATGGCATCGATCGGATGTTTGTCCTTCTGGTGGCTTGAGTGTAGATACTGAGGATCTCCCAGCGTCATGCAGATCGGCGGAGCGGCAGACAGGGGCGTCTGATTGGTTGGCCGGCTCTCAGCGAAGAGGCGTGTCGCGGTTCTGCTGGGCTGGAGGAGAGGAAACCCACCTGGACGCGGGTCGGTGATTGACATCTAGGGTCCGGCGTTTTTGCTCGTTTGTCAAGCAGGCCTGAATGAGACGGAGGGAGGGAGGAGCACTTCCTCCGTCTCAGGCGGCCGCCCCTGCCCGCCGGCGCGGAGAGGCGGCCTAGCCAAAGTTGTGGATGGCCAGCCTGAACATGTCATTGGTGCACACCCAAGCGTCGTTAATGTTCTTCAGGATGAAACTCTGATGGAAACCCATGATGGGGTCTTCATCCGCCTGCAGAGAGACACCAACACTGAGTAACTTCAACGACAAATACTAACACCACTAAGCCTGTCGCAATAAATCGATTAATCGTATGCTAAATTAAAACAAGCTCACTAAGTCATGCCTTACAGGTCACTAAGGCAACCTGACATGACCCAAATCAGATTTTGTTGCCTTGACGTGACCTTTTCCTGACCTTTCAAATGTGACCTGAATCTGTACGATTTTGCGTCCTGACATGCAGAAGAAGGAAAATCAACAAACATGGCGGACTATAATGAGGATTAAGTTGTTAATGTGCTGGGTCCTGTCAGACAACAACTTCAAAATCGCAAGATACGCTTCACCATTACCATCTATGTTTACTTCTGCAAACATTGAGCACTTCTTTTTCATTGTAGTTGGTAAAACAATGAGCACACTCTGTGTGTGATGGTATTGCGCCCTCTACTGCACATGTGGGACACTTTCAGGGCATTTGCAGTGTTCACAGGAGGTCACATACAAGTCGCATTTATTTTGAAGCGTGAACAACCACGCAAAAAAATAAAATTACGCAAAATAATAAAATCAGAATTGCGCATTAAGGCATTCAGTGTGAATGAAGCTTAATTTTTATTTACATGACTTATCATTTTTCTCTCTTTTGTGGTTCTTTGGTCTCAACTAGTCCATGTTTTTATTTCATGATTTATTTTATTTGTTGTTTCTGTTTTGTTTAGGACACTGATGTCCAAAACAGACATTTTAACTACTGGCAGGCCACAAAATTAATTATATAAAAATGCAAAAATTAGTTTATTGTGATATTTCTAAAAAATATGAAATCTGTATACCATTAGATTCAAAACACTGAAAAATTGTCAATTTCCAATTTTTGGGGGCATAAATTGTATTTCATTTTGTATTTCTATATATTTTTTTTAATCATTCTTGATTTGTGGACAGGGGTCAAACAAAATAATTTCAAGGGCCACAAATAGCAGGCCACACTTTGGACATCCACTTCTCCAGAAAGATCTTCAGAAACTCTGGAAAACTACTAATGAAGTTGAAGAAAAATAAGAAATACAGATGAGAGGTACAGTTACCTTTAGCTGTCCTACGACCATACTCAAGATGCAGTTGTCTGGAGTTGGCTGGTGGTCCTGCGCTGTTATACTATGCGCTATTTTTGTGAAGGGGAGACTCTGGGAAACACAATAAAACAGAAATATAAACAGCTGGGTTAACTTCAAGCATGAAAATAACAATAACCTGCAATAAAATGACACAAGGGGCAAAGAATTCCTCAAAAAAATAAGTGAAAATAGAAGATTAATACACCAATTAGTGAATTAGTTTTTGCCCAAATATTGCAGAATTACACAGACTTGCATGAAAATGTCAAAATTTGCACAGAAATATAAAGCATAGCACCGTTTAGGACAGATTTTTTTTAAAGGTGATTTTCAGCTAGTTACAAGCAGCAGTATGTAACTTTTATAAAAAGAATATTTAGTTGTTTTTTTGACATGTTGACAGTTTAATATGAGACAGAAAAAATGTTAAAAGATAGATCTCCTCCCCACCCTCCTTGAGCTACTATTGCCATCTGAAGAAATGCAACCAATCAGAGCCGGGAGGGAAAGGCTTACCGCTGTTAATCAATCTCATGTAATTGCTGCTAAATGTTCCAGTGGGAGGAAAACAACTTAATGTTACAGAAAAACTGTTTACCCACCATCATACAAGGCTATGCTAACTAGCTTTAGCATCCATGGCAGCCTCCGAATGAGCAGTGCGTACAGAAGCATGATTGACAGCGTTCCTGGCTCCGATTGGTTGTATCGGAGTCAGGAGCGCTGGAGGATAGCATTCTTCCAGTGCTATCTAGTTAGCACTGGAAGAATGGAGAGGAGCTTTATTTTTTTACCCACATTATCTGCTTCATACCATAGAGTCATGACATAGTGACTGTTTCAACAAATATGTAAAAAATATTTTAAGAAAAATGACATACTGCAGCTTTAAGAATCTGTTTCACCTGCATAGAGCTACTTTGACTGCATTTTGTCCAGTCAGAGCAAAATCCTACACATTTAACTCCAGGCTTGCCCACATGAAATATTGTTTGACTCATTGAGGCAATTAAATGAAGTCATTATGTTTCTCAAAAATGCTTTGGATCCTTTAATGTTATGAAAACGGTGGCTTTTCTTATTGACCTGCAGCATAAAGTAAAAGAGTCAAAGTTTTTCTCCATTTCTTTAACCACAAATTACCATAAAAACTCACAGTGAGTTTCTCAACAATTGCTATTTTTCCCTGGTAGGGCTGTCCTTCCCATGTAAGGCATGATGTATCGATCTGAGAGGAGAGACGGGAGACGAACGTTAGCTGGAAAAATCATCTGTCTTCATGAAAAACAGTCAATCCACACACAGAACCAGTCTGAGATAAATCAAATACAAAAAGGTTACAGCTCTGTTGAAAGAGTTTTTACAAAACCTAAATGTTTACCTCGCTGCAACTGAAATTAAGTATTTTGGTTTTTATTCATATTATTATTTGGTATTTTCTGCCAATATTGCAACCGTCTTACTATTTCTACCAAACTTAATTTTATTTTCTATTTCTCTATCTGTGATTTTTGGTCACCTGAGGTTGTTGTAAATCTGCTACATGTATAAATCTTTACATAACTTTAACATGAAAAGAAACCTCAGTAAATATAAAATTTACTTTTCAAATGATTAATAAAAAAAAAAGGCTTCCAAACCAATAACTGGCTGGACGCTAACAGGTTTAAGTCAGTAGCTCCATCTTGTTTGACCACATAATTGTGCCATTTGACATTTCAAGAATAAATTTGCTCAATGGAAACATGTGAAATTTGAGAAAAATTCACATTTTCTAATAAAACGTCTTTGTGGTGTTTTGCTAAGGTGGTGTTTTCTGGCAGTAGACCCCTGGGTTAGAGAAACAAATCCCAGCCAATCAAACAAATGAGTCCAGCTACATTTTCCTGTAGAGTCAGGTTGGTCAGTTTGGACAGCTGCTTCACATTAATCATGGTGAATAAACTACATTTAAACCATTTAACTTCAATATTAAAGAGAATCTGAAAATGATGGATGACAAGCAGAACCCAACTTTGACTCACATATATTGATCCGAGCTGCGATCTGTCCGAGTCGAACATCTGGTAGTAGTGCTGCACGAAGCTGGAGCCTATCTGCTCCCACAGAGGCTGCTCCGCCATCTTGAATCACCCTGCAACACACACTGGGCAGGGGGGCGGAGCAGACATCGGGTCACACACACTGGTCAACCCGGATAAAAGCAACAAACATCTGAACGTCCCAGTGAGCCCAAGTCAGCAGCTGTTTCTGTGAAGAACGCCGCCAGCTATTAGGAAATAATCACAACGTATGTATACAGGTGAGCACTGAACACTGAGGGCGGCTGTGCTTTAGATGCGCAGCTTTACGGACAAACCGCAAAACTAATTTCATATCATCCCGGTGTAAACAAATGGGTGTCAGAGCGCATTGTGACGTTGCATCGCTGGTAGATAGGATTCTGTGTGTGATGAACGAAGCTGTCAAATCCCATCGCCAACATGGACACAAAGCTACAAATGGCTGGGAAAGGTGAGAGTTAATCTATTAAATTTAATTGAATTTAAATTGTCTAAAAGCTGGAGTATAGACATTTTTTATAAGCATAATTGTGTGTTAAATTTAATATAATTTCAGGTTTCTGTGCAATTTTTCTTCAGGTTAACTTAGCTCTGTTAGCTCTTCTTTTTCTCGACTTTTGTTGTTATTAGACAATTATTCCCTCTGGTTTTGGAATTTAACGTACTTTTTTTTTTTACTTTCAGATAGTTATGATGCGCAACTATGGCTACAAGCTATTGTTTTCACATCTGGGGGCAGCAGATTAGCATATGAAAAGCTCAAATAATAATCTGAACTCTGACCCCAACTCCCAGAGGAGACAGTGAGAAATAAACTATCGAAGAATACTCAAATCAGGACTGGTAAAATAAATGCAACAAAATATCAGAAAATCCCAGAGGACAATTTTCTTCCATCTGCAGGAGAGCTACAGCTTCAGAAAACATTTATTATTCATCATGACGACGAGCCGAAGCATCCAGCTAAAACATCACAGAGAGAGTTTGAAGATGAGGTGGAGGTTCTGGAGTGGCCTAGTCAAAGCCCAGATCTGTTCACAGCTCTGGCTGCAGTGTCCAGATGTGCAGCCTGACTGAGGATATTTATGAAATCACTTATTTCATGTTACAGATTTTCATTTGTCATTATTTTGTAAAAATCTGTTTCATTGACAATAAAGAAGTGTTTTGTTGGTCAAAAAGCAAAATTGTATTAATAATGATCGATTTATCAAAGCAACAAAAGAGTAAAACATCCAAGGGGGTGAATACTTTTTATGTGCCTTGTGTTATTTATTCTAAATGCTTAGAAACGGTAACAAGACCCTTAAATAGTACCGCTGACATCCGGGTTCCTGAAGGTCACAAAAACATGACATGAATTTATCACAATTTTTAGAAATACTTTCATCACCATGTTATACAGCGCAACAATAAAGTATGGTAAAATTGTTAATGTTGTTCTAAAAATTAAATGTTTCAAATAATGTTTGGACTACTGTGATAAGCAAGATAATTTAATTCTAAAAATACGATTAACTCAGACTGAGCTTAAGGAAGTTTATTGTTGAATAGAAATTCCTCATTATGATAAGTTGTATTTTTTGTTGCTGTCATTACAGGAAATAAGATTATCCTTTAAAACATTGCTCATTTCCAAAAGCAATACCCTAACATAATGTCCGTTTTCACCAAAACAGAGACCTTGATGTTTAGATATATAAACTTTATATTCTCACTCTACATCTGTCACATTTTTGCTGAGCGAGCCGTTTCTCCATTAGCAGGTTTATTGGAGTAGCAGCATTCCTGCAGCTTGGAGGAAATGACCAGATAATCTGATCAGGAAGTCCAGCTCTGACCTGGGATGAACCCATCAGCCCAGTGCAGGTGAGGGAACAGAGGCGAATAAATTCAATAAATCAGGATAAAATTACAACTTTTAAATTAAAATCTAATCACTGAAATGTTGGATGGAACATTTTAGATGCTTTTTTTATTGTCATGGTAACTACAACCACATCCACTCATTGACTTAAGACTCTAAACTCAGTGCACACAATTCTGCTTTTAATTGCTATACTAAAACTTGTGTGTTTTCAAATGAAGACTGACCTAAATTCAGTTTTTATTGCTGAGAACAAACTAAATATTTATTCAGTTTTCTTCAATGGAGCCCAGAATAGTAACACAACTGGATACATTTTATTTAACAATCTAAAAACAATTTGAAGTTTTGGATCTATGATTCCGCTCCTACAAAAAAAAATATGATTATCCGTTTCAGATATGTCATGCTTAGTTTATTTTTGAGAAGGTTAAAAAAATAAAAAACATTTTTGTGATTTTAGTTTTTTAAAAATTATACTTTTTTAATGCCAGTACTTTTGAGCTGACAATTTTGGCTCAAGCGATAAAAAGTTTGGACAACCCTAGGCGTGACATCTTGGTTTTCCAATCTGAAAGAGTGAGTTGATCAGATAAAGATAAACCATCAAAACACCAGCAGAAACATAAACAAGCTGGTCAGCAATGACATGAAATGGTTGATTACTGTTGTGCCACAAACAATTTGTCAATAATTTAGCATATCTACTGAAATGTGTGCAAAAAACTAATCTTTCTTCCCAATAGAAGTCATTTTACAGTTTGGAAACATCTTGAAAGATGTCCGTTTCATTTCAATTTTTTTCTCTCTAGCATTTTGATCTACTGAGGTTATTCTAACTTTATTTATAAATGAAGGTAGATTGGAAAATGACTTTCCCGTTTTCTTTTTACAGAAACACATACCGCAATATTACACGCAAAACTGGAATACAGGGTTTTAATGAATAATTCTCAAAAATGAAAATACACATTTGTAAAATCAAAGCCCTAAACTGACAGCACAGGTCACGTGTTCTCAGGGTTGCTGCTGGAACAATCTAAGCGCGCTAAAACATTAGCACAGGACCCGCCAGGACCCGCACACTGCGGGACAGAAACGCAACAAATCCGCACAGTTTGCGGTATTAAAGAGCAGAAGGAGAAACGATGCGGCGGTGCCGATCAATGGTAAAAGCTCCTCTTGTTTAGACAGTTGACGTTAGCCAAGTAGCCGCTGCTAGCTTGTGAGGAAACTTGTCTGTTGATCCAGACTTTCCCACCCACCACCTCATGTTAGCCACCCAGGAAATAGTTTTTCCAAGGCGTTGGCTGACAGACTCATTGGGGTTGGTCTTCTCACTGCATGCTAAAAATACCCAGACCCTTCTAAAGTGCGGATACCTCCTACGGGCCCGCGCTTATATCCCTCCCGGACCAGCTACCCGACATAGGCGTGCCCGACGTTAGCCCGCTAAAACCAGAGGTTATTAGCCGGTTTGACCGGTCGTATTATCCTTAATTAATTCAAACGCCTAAATAAATTAATGTTTCTTTGTTTTCACGCAGGTTTATGCCCAGTGCATAAAACAAATGACATAAACTTACCTCACTGTAACGCCGAGGCCGGCTGCACGATGGCACAGTGCAATGTCTCCTACGCTGCGAAGGCACGCAACCGAGGACGCAGCCGCCGCGGTGCATTGTGGTTGTTGTAGTCTGTCTTCTTCGCACCGTTTGGCGATCCTACGGCTGCTGACACTCAATTTGTTGTATTACCGCCATCTACTGGACCAAACGTTTATCACAGATCTATGACAAGTTTCCCTTCTTTTTGTTCTGCTTCTTGTGATTTGACCTTTATTTTATTTGCATCCAAAAAATATTTGCAGTTGTAAATTTGATACCCATTTTATTCACTGCTTCCTTAAACTCTCCTTTGTGATTTATGTGCAATAGATTCAATAAATATATGCTGTACCATTTCAAAATTGCAATAATTTTGAAATGGTCCTGTTCTGTGTTAAGCAGCTACTTTAAGTGATTTATTAAGACCTGTATGACCTATTCTGATACGTGTACTATTGATTCTCATTTCTATGACAGATTTCTAATGATCTCTTATCTTTTTTTAAAGAAGGGAATATATTTTCCTCTACATTTAAGTTGACTGTAATCCTCTTTTCATTTTTATATTTCCTTCATATTATAATCATATTTTTAACTTCTTCAAAACTTCAATGACTAAAGTCACCACTAAGATGCTTCCAAAAGATAAATCCCACTCAAAACCACCTAAGTATTTTAGTCATTCATTTTGGATAGTTTTATCATAAAATCAACATGTTCTTTGGGTAATCTGAAGTAACATCATATTAACATCAAATGTTGGAAAAACAACTGGTGCACTAGTTGCCTCTGTTTAATCTGTAAAATGCTGCAAATAATCACTCTTGTTCTTAATATGATTATAAAGTTCTTGGTAAAGCTGATGAAAACTATTAACTTTACCTGCAGAGTGGAGTATAACTGAAACAATTAAGTACAAATTCAGTCAATGAGCAAAAAGCAACAGAGTTTATTAAAACATGTCAAACAGAGAAAATATGTTAAATTAATAGCTTGGAGAATCTTTTTTATCTCTGCAGAAAAGGGCTACACAAATTTTGCTAATATATGCATATACAGAGCTGTAAAAAAGTAGCTTAGAAATTTCATCTGTTTTTGACATTTTGTCACACTTTAATATTCCAAATCCTTGCATTATAATATCAAAGACATCCTGAGTGAATACAAATGAGGAAAAGTAAAACAAACAACAACACTGACATCTAACAGTATGGAATGGCTAACAAATGTATATTTCTAAAGCTTTAAGAGTCCAGAGAACTACATTAAGGACCATTAAACCTCAGTTAGAGGGAAAAAACACCCCTGCTTTAGATTGTAAAAACTAAGATTATCTGAATCTTCTGTTTCATGTTGGAGTCATCGCTGCTGTTGTCAGCTTGGATCTGACTGATGGTCACATGTTCATCTGGTTCTTTATGTGACTCTGCTGTCTTCACCGCCTCCCAAAACACACAGCAATGATAATTAGTCACAGATTCAGACACAAAGAGCTTCTTACACCCCTCCCTGTTCAAACCAGTGGTGGACATTTGGTTGAATCATCAAAACAGTTTGGAGGAACAGAAATAGATTAATTTTGATGAAACATCATAAAAATGAACCAGTTCTTCTTCGTGGTCTGACTGCACACATTGCCCTCTGTCCATAAAACAGAAAACTGCTTTTGAAACAGGTAATTCATCAGTTTATGGACAAATGTTGGGATGAACTACGATTACTATTAGTGCCTTAGGACAGTAAATAACACCAGTGTTGAAAATCCAAGCAGAAAGGATAAAAATGTACCTGAAAAGCAGCTGAAAGATGACTTGGTTTGCTTCTTTTGTGGAGCGCCAGCAGGACGTCGTACTCAGTCCTGAAGAGTCTTCAGTTTGAAAAATGAAACAAAAAAAACCCATTAATATTATTGTCAAGATTTTGAGAAAGTGATCATTTCCATCTGTGTTTGTTTGTTTGTTTGTTTGTTTGTTTGTTTGTTTGTTTCTACGACAAAGAAATATAACTACATTTACGTCGGTAATGACATATTACTTTTATCCAGTGTACAAAGCAAGATCCATAAGAAGAATTGGAGAATCTTGACTGCCAACATCAGTGTCTGACCTCACAAATGCTGAGAATGATCAAATATTAATCTAAACACAGAGAGAAATTAGGAACCATTTTAGTCCCTTGCAAAATAATTTCTAGCTTTGAATAAAGATGTTTAATTACAAACTTTTTTATATCTCTTTTGTAATAAGAGAGACCATCAAAATACAATGTGTTTTAACATTTTTAAAAGAAGCACAACAATGTATTTTAATCCTGAGGAATGAACAAGATGAAGACAAGACATACTATTACTGGCCCAAAATGTTTTCATATTCATTTTATGACGACAGGAAGAAGAGGCTTGTACAGTCTGAGAGCACTGACTACACAACTGAAGATGTTGCAATAAACCTGCAACCAGAGCACAAGACATGTGAGTTCAAGACATTTCCTCTGGTATTTTTATTGTGAACTGAAACTCCTCACCTCAGGTTTCAGTTCCTGAACCTGTAAGCTCATTAAGAACCAACTTCTTTTCTTTATCTTTCTTCTTAAGGAAAATTCTGTTCCAGTCTCCTGGACAAAGCCTTTTTTGTAAAGTATGGTTTTGTGTTGGTCAAATTAAATGAAAGAAAAGAACATCAGGTTGTTGTTTCGGAATAAGCAAATCACTTTTGTTTTTACGACTTTGGTGAAAGAGGAAGATTAACATTCTTACAATTTAAGTGCATTGTATATATTTTAAAAAATTTGTTAGCTTTATATGTTTTGTGTTTGCTCTGTTCAGGGGGTTGTGCCCAAAGACTGAACGTTGTAGAACAGTTTCCATGGTGACGATAAAAGACCCCCACATAGCTGTCCGTGCGATGCCTGACCACTTTGTTTATTTAAATTGCGCAGCAAAAACGTATTGTTTCCTAACCTATAAAATTCTAAGCAAAATAATCTGAGGATCAAGTATTTACTGCAAAGACCAGATTTTAGTATGTTAATAAATCTTTACTTGATTTATTTTGTTTTATTAGATTTGTCAAAGAATACATCATTTTAACCATATTCATTATAATAATCATTATTACAACTATTGTAGTCATTGCTGTTGTATCTACTTTTATTTACGTATAAATTATTAATTTATTGCTATTCGTTATTTTTTACTTTTTTATATGTTTTAGATTCTAAACATTTTATTTTGTGCAGTTATATATATATAAAATTTTCTTATTTATCCATTTTGATACTTTATTATCCTCAGGGGTGCGGAGTAAGTAATTACTTTCACTCAGTTACGTTTACTTGAATAACGTTTTGGAAAAAATTTACTTTTAGTAGTAGTTTACTACACCATACTTTTTACTTGTGCTTGAGTAGTACAATATTGCTATATAGCTCTTACTTGAGCAAAATTACTGGACTCTTCCCACTGTCAGTAACTTCACTGAATGATGAACAAACACATTTTAACCAAAAATATACCAGATACAGACACAAACCCACAATTTATGTTAAAAGTGAGACTACATGTTTGAATGCAAGCATTATATTTTCTAGTTTTATATGCTGAGCCTGCTGAGATATGTGTAATGTTTGGTATTTTAAGGACTAAATTAAAAACATAAACACATATAAATTACATAATTATGAAATAACAAATGTAGATGCACAATCTTATTGTGTTTTCTGTACCTTTTTGACATTCTCATAATTTTGCACCTTTTGTCTGTCTGATGACGTAATATTTAAAAAATAAATGTTCTGAGTAGTTTTACCAAATATATTTTTTACTCTTGCTTGAGTAATTTCTCGAATGGATATGCCTTACTTTTTCTTAAGTAAAAATATGTTGAAGTATTAGTACTCTTACGTGAATGCAATGTTTGCCTACTTCTTCTTCTACTCATTATTATTATTATTATGTTACTTTAAAAAACAGCAGTTACTATAATTCTAAGTAGACAATAATAATAACAACAGTAAGAATAATAATAATAATAATAATAATAATAATAATAATAACATATTATTATATTATAATAATATAATAATAATAATAATAATAATATATTATTATTATTATTATTTATTATTATTATTATCGTCATTATTATTATTATTATTATTATTATTACTTATATTAATATTATATTATATTATACAATATTATATTATATTATTATTAATTATAACAACAATAATAATAATGATAATAATAATAATAATAATAATAATAATAATAATAATAATAATAATAATAATAATAATAATAATAATAATAATAATAATAAAAACTACATTTCCTAGTATGCTTAGTGGAAGGTCCTGAATGACAGCCACACTAGCAGAACTTTGTAGTCCTTTCTAGACGTCGCAACCATGTTGCAATACTAAACTAAACCTCGAGCTGAACTACATTACCCATAGTGCGTAGCTTCAGCACATTCAGTACATTCTGCTTATCCGGGGATGTCGCACCGCTGCTATTTTCTCCCTACAGTCCCTCTCACTATCAGCCCACAGCTCAAGAGGACTGACACGGGTCTCTGGCTGGAAACAGACCGAGAATAGGACGCCAACCGGAGGCCAAGAAGAAAAAAAAACATGGCCGAACTCGGCGCGGGGAGCCTGCCGTTGGGAGAACCAGCTTTTAGCTACCAGCAGGAACAGGAGCTGAACGAGCGGCTGAAGCGGCTCTACCCGGCTGTGAACGAGGAAGAGACCCCTTTACCCCGATCCTGGAGCCCCAAGGATAAATACAGCTACATCGGGCTGTCACAGAACAACCTGCGGGTCCACTACAAAGGTTAGAGGGCTGCCTCATCCCGGATGGGTCTGACAGTTACAGCGGAGAGAGGTCTCAGCTGTAATCGGTCACTGTGTTGTTGCGGAGGGGGCTCAGAAAGCCACACACACACACACACACACACACACACACACACACACTCACTGTATGCGATTATGGTGACTCTATATATGTGTGTGTGTAGTCCTGGTAAATCTAGCCTGAGCTGCCTCTTCTGTCCTTGCTTTGTTACACAAACGAGCACAGGAATTCCCAAACGGGTGACAGCGAACTCGTTAACCCTGACAGTTGGTTTTATGAGCAACCAGATGAAATTAACCCTCAGTACCACGTCATTCTTTGTTTATTTACCGTTCCCACTGCTGGAAACTGGCTGGCCATCTCACTGTGAGGAGTCACTCTTACAGAAGCATAACAAATGCTAGCACAAAGCAGCCTGTTAGTGCAGTGGTGTAGCAGACCTATGGCTAACACAGCCCCTGCCTGTTCTTTCTGGGTGTTATTCCTCTGAAAACAGAGCAGCTACAGGATGGAAACAAGCCAAACTTGTTGTCAGGCTCTAACAATGCGGCTCAGAGCTGCTTGGGTTTTAAACAAACAAAGCCGTTAAATAAACATTAAAGATAATGGCATTGTTGCGTTTTCTCGCGTGATTTCGTTCTGGAAGTGTTTTCCAGAAGTCTTGGCCTGGAATAAAGCTTTGCTGCTCCATGAAAACAGCCTCCAACTGTGGCAGAGAGGAGGCCTCTGCGCAGCACACCAGGCCAAGTGTACCGATCATGTCATAAATCTGGTGTAGCAGTCTGGCATTTTTAACAATGACACAGACTAAACGGTCCAGAAAACCCGTCACAGGTCTCCACAAGCTGTCATCTGTATCCTAAATTAAAACAAGATGATGTCTGTGTTCTGTCCCCTTTGAATGAAAAGGGGTGTACTTTTTTTTGTCAACATGCTTACAGTACTTTGAAAAAGTTCCCCCATTATAGTTTTTTTTTTTTGCATGGATGGAGCTAAATTGATGCCATTAAGTCTGGAAAAAAAAGAAGATTTTTTTAATATATATAGTTTCATATTTTTCAGTGTTCAAACTTCTGGGCTTGTTTGCCATGCGCAAAACTTTGTCGATATTCTACTAATGTTCAAAAAACACAATTTTGCAATTCCGGAGTTTCTGTTAAATGAGAAATGCAATTAAAATCACATGTGAATATGTTTGTTCACGCCGTAACTCATTAAAAAACATACCGCACCATCATCTTCCTACCACTTCCTGTCGTCTTTTTCATCTTTTCTACCAGTAGTAACATCCGGTTGATGATCACGATTTGTGTGATGAGACAGTGTTTCCATTGCACTTCTGTGAAATGTGTGTACTTTGATACAACCGAAAAACCACCTCGTCCTACCAGAATGTATCAAAATTGTGTTTTTTTCAAAATTAGCATGGTTCTATTGAGCAAATTTATTTTTGTAATTCCAGTTTGTGCAATTTTACAGTTAGTGGAAATGCAGCTAGTGGGAACTGGAAATGTCTTGATAAGATTCTCAATATTTGATCAACAATATTTTTGCTGTAATTCCACAATACCCTGTGGTCTGAGAGCCCAACCCATACAGACAAGGCCGAAATTTTAAAATGATATTCAACTTATCATTTTAAAATAATAAGGTAAAACTTATTATTTTATAATAAGTTTATAAGTTTTACCTTATCATTACCTTAATGATAAGGTAAAACTTACCTTATCATAAGGTAAAACTTACCTTATCATTAAGGTAAGTTTTACCTTAATGATAAGGTAAAACTTCAACCTTGAAATTCTTTTCAAGGTTGAAATCTTTTTTTTTCAATTGAGATATTCGATTTCAGTATCAAATCTTCTTCTTTTCCAGTTGCAATTTTTTTTTGTTAAAAAGAAAATAATTATAATAATTTTGAACTTTTCCCAGTTATTAAAAACATTTTTTTTTAAATATCTCAATTTTTAAAAATACATTTTTAAATATTTTACAAAAATTTTCAGGTTCAAACTTTTCTACATGTAATTTTTTTGTAGTCGTCTTTTTATTGTTTTGGATCAAAATATATTTTTCAGTTTCAAGTATTGCTTTTCTTTTTTCTCAGTTTCAACATTTCTTTCGTTTCCATATTTTTGTCACAGTGACACTTTCCAGTTCATCAAGCAAATGTTGATATTCCCCACTGTTCCATGTTTTCTCCACTGGTGGCTCCTGGTTCTAAAACCTTAGAAATGGATTTGAATTCCTTTCTAGACTGATAGACGTCAGTTATTTTGTTTCTCACCGTTTTTTTGAATTTCTTTTTGACGGTGTTGCTGATTTTAGACTGCTTCATGTTGCCAGAGTCTATTAAAGAGATTCTATTTGATTCTGAGAGCTATCAGTAATTGAGCTTTGGTGTTGGTAATGAAATATCACCCAAAAACTGTGATTTATCTCAGTTAAATCAACATCTATGTTCACAACTCGGAAAGGTATTTAAACAAATTCTACCACCAGCCAATCACAGAGACATTGTTTTCGTCCAAAAATATCCAATCACAACCAGCAAATCAAAATACAGCAGCAAAAATTACAAAAACAAAATAGTTGGATTTAAAAAAAAAACCCATAGTAGATCATAACATACTTGAATTTTGTTGCATAAGAATATAAAGCTACGTGTACAAATTGTGCTTATTTTGTGCATTTCTTGAGCTAATATGTCCAGTTGAAAAATATTTAATAGTTTCTAGCGGATTTCTCAAAGTCAAAATAACTGAAAAGCTCTGGTTTGGTTGGGGACAAAAGTTGCAACATTTTAAGCTGCTGCGGTCCTCCTCACCTGTGGGGGCACTGTGCACCAAGAACCACTGAAGGAAACGACAAAAACACACAAAAAAGCACAACTTCTTTCTTCAGCAAATGTAAACGTGAGATTTTAGCGGTGTAGTTTTTCTCTTTTGTCTTTGGTAAAAGACCACAAGCCATTTCTCCTGTCAGCGCTTGGCTAGCGTGTTTGTTTTGGTTGTATTTACCCAGAATGCCCTGTGCTGTAGTCCACTTCCTGCTTTTGGAGCAGTCCCTTCTCCGCTTGGCGTTCAGATATGTATTCGAACCGCACCAGAGTTCACTTCAGCCGACCTGAGACTGAGGTTAGTAGACGGACCAGAGTTTGCTGATTTGGTTCGGTCACACATTCACACCTCCCCAAACAAACCAGACTTTCTATGTAAACAAAGTTTAGTTTGGTTAAATTCAATAATTTATATATCCCATTACCCAAATCAGGCCATTCCTTTTGAGGCATCAGTTTTCAGGGGTGTCAAACTCCAGTCCTCGAGGGCCGGTGTCCTGCAGTTTTTAGATGTACCACAGGTACAAAACACTGGAATGAAATGGCTTAATTACCTCCTCCTTGTGTAGGTAAGTTCACCAGAGTCCTGCTAATGACCTAATTATTCTATTCAGGTGTGGTGCAGCAGAGGCACATCTAAAAGTTGCAGGACACCGGCCCTCGAGGACTGGAGTTTGACACCTGTGGTTTATTTTGTCTGTGGGTGTATTTTAGAAAAATAATAATTTTAGTCCTTCTTATTGTAAAATATAGACTGACTATAAGATTTTGTAGCTTGTGAGAACAAATATTCATATAATTTTTTTTGTATCAATTAAAAGTAATCTTGATGTACAGCTTCAGTCATTTCTGTTGAACCTGGTTGCTCTTTGCAGAGGTTAGGAGAATATATATCTAAGCTGTTTACAAAAGCTTTTCTGAGAAATATCAGCTGTTGAAATGAAGAATTTCCCCGGCAGATGGCTGGATAGAGCCCTCTGATCAATTAATGAATAATTAATGGGCCTACTGCTGATTAACTGAATAGATTGTGGTGCATCACCGTGTATTTTTATAGGATATAATATGTCCTGAAGTATGTGCACATGACAAAGGGATCTGTGGTTAAAGATAAATCATGCCACTTCATGTTGGGCGTATGTAGGCCATTGAGACTTTTTGTCTACGAGGAGTGTAGAGATTAGGTGACACTGCACATTTGTTAATGGATGACATATAAATGAGTCTTTTTCTGGCCTGTGCAGGATATTTTCTCTCCGCCTGGTTCCTCCAGCTCCTGCTCTGTTACCTCACCCTGGTGGTTTGGATGCTATTTTGACCGGTGTGCCAATTTTCTCCCTTCAAGGCCACACAAACTCTTTACCTAGACTCACTGTGCACAAGCATTCATGTTCAGTGGAAAGTCAAGAAAAATGTAACAATGTCTTAAAAACCAGTAAATATAACAAAAAACAGACCTTTACTGTATGTTTTTGCTTAGCCACTCAGTGATTTATGAATTAACAGAAGAATTTCAAAGTTTATTCTCTGAGCAGCAGTGCTCTGGATCAGCTGCAGCTGTCTGACGTTTTAGGCAAACATGTGAAGACACTGTTGCAGTAATCAGTGCAACTAAAGATAAATGCATGGAAGATTTTAATCAAGTCTTTTAATCCTGGAAATGTTCTTCAGGTGATAGAAGGCTGACTTTGTAACTGTCTTTATGTGTCATTTCAGGCTGTTGTGTTGCGACAGGTATACTTGATGTCGTATTCTCGTATATGTATTTTCTTTTTGTGTCGTGGGACTTTTCTGTCAGTTTGAGTCACAGTCAAGGCAGTTGAGGTTAGCACTAATTAGCTGCTAATTCACTGTTGCTAGCTAGCTAGCTTTCTTGCAAGTGTCATGAGTAAGTGCAAATCTATTGCTACTGGCTACTGGCTCATTTCTCTTGCCAATCCATTAGATGCTAGGTGCATTCTGGGTAAAAAAGAAAACCCTTTAAACCTGGCACTATGGATGTTAAGGCCAAATGCTGTGTGAGAAACACAAAGCTTGTTTGTAATACTGCAGGATTGCTATATGGTTTTTCTGTCTTAAATTTCATTCAAGGTGGCACTAAAAAGGTCTGAACATGTCTTAAATTTGACTTTTTGAAACTTGCAGATATGTCGTCCACAAACGCCTCATAAAATCTTCCCTTCTTATGTTTCATTCTGTTGACCTTCTGTATAGGGGATGAAATGAGAGTTGGCAGATTGCTGCAGGTTGCAGCAGTCAGTAGGGGTTGGAAAAAGCTTGTGGCAGCAGTTGTGTTGCAATCTGCTGCTGCGTATTTACAGCATTGAGCATCATCACCCTAATGCAGCTTTTTTTTACTTGGCCTAGTAACTTAGTGGGTCCCCAGAGCTCAAGACCCATTAAACAAGATAAAGATGAGATGAGCATAGTGGGAAGTTATCCTAGAGCGTCTGAACATCCCTGGTAATGACGCTGATGATCTATGGTTTGGTTCACATGATGATGGGTTCAAGCAAGAACACATGAGTGAAATTTAGCCTCTGCTAACCCAGTTTTTCTTTCTGGACTGCAACTATTTAACTCCTCCCGTCCATCCATTACATGAAGTCTAGATCCGCTGGCTGATTCACACAGTGTCCCCAAAAGGAAAACAGTTCACCTTTCTCAACAATCTGGGAATCTGTGAAAAGTTGTTAGCATGTTCTTCTTACGTTAAGAGATACAAATAAACAAGTAAAATGACTGCTTTTCTATTTTCCATTTAGTTGCATTCTGCACATTAATAGTTGACTAATAATTGCCTTCTTGTGAGAAATGACAAATTTACCCTGTTGGGGGCGATGTACTATGTTGCAACATGTTATGTCATTGACGCATGGAGGGTAAGAACATGGTTGAATTTAGCATGTTAGCATTAGCTTCTGCTAAGCACCATGTTGGTATAGCATTTTAGTGTTATCAGATCCAATGTTTGATTAGTTTGTTAGGCTTAGCGCAACTAGCTTTATAGTTAACAGCTCCAACCACTGGATTATGGCCTCCATGGGAAAAAGTTTGGACACCCGTCCTCTATGGGTTGGACCTAAAGTCATATTTTCTTTCTGTCAAACTGGGACATATTTTGGTGTTGTTCATGGAGTCAGCTTAAACAAATAGGAATAGCTTAAAACTTTAAACGCAGCCTTGTGTGATTTTTATGTTCCCGTCCATATCAGGGTTATATTTTCTGTCACTTTGTAAATGTCTCCTCTGGCGCCTTCCTGAGGATGTTGTTCGCTCCTCTGCTGCTCAGGCAGAGGGCAACACTCCATCATGCTGTACTTTTCCTTATTGAGCTGATAGATTTTGCTCTTTCACACAGCTGGTAGCCAAAGATAGAACCTCAGGCGTGAACACAGATATTTTAGTAAGCATGATGTTGTTTCAGAGTTTGACCTCTTGAACTCTGACCTTTGGTGAAGGAGTGGATGTTTCTGATGCACCTAGTGTTTGTTGTAGTTATTTCTCCAACATAATGGGCTCCAGTAGCAGCGAAGGGGAGCTCATTATTTCACAGTTTGACTCCTCATCATGTTTTCCAGCATCTGAATTTTAAAAAACAAACTTTGGCATTTTGTTTCATCCGAGCTGCTGCAACAAGATGTGTCGGCTTCCTATAAATAGACCAAATGGATATTGGTGCAAATATAGGATTGGACAATCATCGGCTAACACACAACGCGAACATGCCTGGGCATGTTGCGCACATGCACAGGCATGTTCTAATAACACACTTTGGTTTAAGAGGTCATGGAACAGGTAGTCTGGTTTGTAAAGATTTAACACATTTACAGTTTCAAGATTTTTGATTATTTTCATATTAAATTATTGACATATCGGTGCTTTTTTTTTTACATTATTTAAAATATTTTTTTACAGTGTAAATTATTCCCTTTTAACCCATTGACACAAAACTTGTAGTTATTCCTCGTTTATTTATGTATTCGTTCAATTGAGCCAGACTTTATTATAATAATTTGTCTTGATTAATTGTTGTGGAAGTCCTGAAAAAGTTAAAAAACATCATGCTTGACTGTCGGCTTTAGCTCAGGTGTAAATAGAAACATTATGATTAAAGCTAAGGTAGAACATATTTATATAAACAGAATGAGGCTTATTTGTACCCCGCTTATTGAATAATCATATTTTTTTTGCCTTCAAAAACGTGTTTCTGCGTATATCTAATAATTATTTTTGTGTCTTGCAGGCCATGGAAAGAACCATAAGGATGCAGCGTCAGTGCGAGCCACTCACCCGATCCCCGCCGCCTGCGGGATTTACTACTTCGAAGTGAAGATTGTCAGTAAAGGTCGAGACGGGTAAGCAGAAACAAACAAACTTCTGTCCTGAGTTACCACTGGATGGTTCCTGTTGTGGAGGAATTTTTTTTACAGACCAAATAAAGATGGTGGGCATCTTCACTTTATCTCATATATTGATGAGTATATCAATCAATGTTACAGCTTGTTTTAATCAAAGGCAGGGTGAGAGAGGAGCTTGGTCATGTGACAGTGAGAGAAGCAATCACAGCGTTGTGGTGGTTTATATACGGTTATCAAAATGTTATTAAAATATCAGTAAATACCGGTAAACTGCCATAAAAGCTAAATTAAGATTGGACATTGATATCGGCCCAAAGTTTTAGATCAGTGCATCTTTAGTTTTTACTCCTCAACTCTGTTTTTTACATCCACTGCTGATGGTGTGATGGCTGAGTGTTTGTTCACAAATATGTCCTCCAATAATTTTAATGAAAGAATATTAGGGCCATGCTAAGAAAATAATTAAATTAAGAGAATAAGGTTATAATATTACAAGAAAACGTAATAATATTGCAAGAAAAAAGTTGTGCAAGAACGAAATCATAATGTTATGAGAATAAAGTCATGAAATAGTAAGTCAAAATAATATGAGAATTAATTTACAATACTTAAATAAACTCATAATTCCAGAGTAAAGTCGAAATAATACGATAATAAAGTTGTAATAGTATGAAAAAAAAGGCAGAATATGTGAGAATAAACTCATATTACAAGTAACAAGTTGTAAAAATGTGAGAAAGAGAAAAAGTGGTTATACCAGGAGAAAAAAGTTGCAATAATACGATAAAGTCGTAATAAAATGAGAAAAAAGTTGTAATACGAGAAAAAATTTTACGGCTTTATTCTCGTAATTTAAAAAAAGATCTTAGTCTAGCTGTAGTTATCCACCATATTTCTTTTCCAGCTTTAAAACAGCAGCAACAACAAAAAAAAGCCAGTCCTTGCAGTTTGGTGGGTTCGTTGTCTCTGCTTGTCTTTTTAGCAGAAATTTAACCTTCACATCGTCTACAGTTGAAGCGAAAATAGGACAACCCAAAAGTTGGCAGATTTAGCCGTAATCTCTTCCTCATCAAATCCGACGGGACAAATCTGTCACTGGAGAGTCCATGTTAACTGAAAATCCAAAGCTTCTTCCCAACAGAACCAGAATCATCATAATGTGGAGGCTGACCCAGTTATGTACGGAGAGTAACGCACATCTGGGTCAGCTGGGCAGGAGACCGGTCTGCGCTGCAGACACATAATGAAATATTTAATATTTGTGGGTTTTAGGCCTGTTGCTTTTTCCAAAAAGGAAAAACTTTTGTCTTTTTGTAAAAGTAATCCTTATCTCTCTGAACTGTTCAAATAGTGATGAAAACATCTGTGCAGAATTTATCAGTATATTTGTTTTTAAAACACCTTTATTCCCCATGTTTGTATAATCAGACATTTTCTCCCCTTGAATTCCTGTTTTCAGTTTTTAAAGTTAAAGACCGATGGGATGCAATTAAATTTTTACTGGAGTTTAATGCCGTGTATCTAATTAATCAACATTAATAACATTTTCATCAACAAAATGAGCATTTTTTAAAATTTAAAAACCATTTTTGCTGCTAAATTATTGAATAAATTGGCATCTGAGTTGAACGACATACATATTTGTTTATTCTGTTATTCAGGTTCTTCAATTATTTGGAGAATGTAGCAAATGAGGGAAAATGGTCACTGATGTGTTTTTTGGGCAGCACCTATATGGCCCCCCTACAATAGAGTATGAGGTCCAGGGTAAGAAAAATAAATAAATTATGAGAATAAAGTCATAAAATGACATGAATAAAGTCCTATTAACATGAAAAAGTGTTATGAATAAAGTCTTAATACAAGAAAAAAAGTGGTACAGTAAAAGTAACATTATGAAAATGCTTCTAATGTGACATAAATTAGTATTATGAGAATAAAGTAGTAATAATATGAGGATAAAGTCATAACATTAGGAGAATTAAGTAGTAATTTTATGATACCTCTGACACAAAAAACCTGCTGTCTGTAAATGAAATGTTATCTCTGGTAACATTCTGCCTTTATTCTACAAATATTTAGATTTTATTTTCATGGTGTTATTAATTTATCTGTGTAATAAAAAACTACTTCCACAGCTGCTTGTGTTGAATAAGAAGTCATCACAGAGCTAAATATTCTGTGTACAGATTGTTGAATTTACCACAACATGGCTCTTGACTTCTCTGAGTTTATCTGAAGTTGTCGTCCTTCCACCCTCCTCTGGATCTGCAGATTCATTGACTGAGTTGCAGAACAAACCTTCTTCTTCATGCAGATATTTATCTCAGGAAGTGATGACCTCAGCGTGTGCCAGATGCAACGCAGTCTGTGACTGGTTTCACTGAGCAAAGAGCTTTCCCCAGGTCCTGCTGTGAGAACGCCAACAGCCCCTTTCTGAGGCGTCTCCGCCGCGAGCGCCGCCACTTTTCATGTTCGTTGTCTCCCATGGAGGCAGCAAATATGAGCAGCCCAAAGACGCCACGGTTCAACGTTCCTGCTGAATCTTTTCTGAAATGTTTTCCGGTTAAAAAGCGGCAGGAACAAGCTGCTCTGGCTCTGCTGATGAATTAGTAAAATCCCTTTTCCTGTTTTCAGGTACATGGGCATCGGCCTGTCTGCACAGGGAGTCAACATGAACAGACTGCCTGGTGAGTAACCCTGAATTATGATCGTTAGGCCTGACACAATAAGCAATAAATCAATTAATTGCATGGAAAATTAAAACGAACCCAAAAAATTCCATTTGCATGGTTTATCGTTTTTTCTCTTTTTCTACCAAAAACTGGATGATAAATGTCTTCAGTCCTGATTTTGAAGGATAATTCTGTTTCCATAGACTTCATTACTAGTTTTATTTGTTGTTTCTGTTGTTTTGTTTATTTATTTTGGATATTTAAAATGTCTTCCAGTTCCAGTGGGAAATGTTTATTAGAATATAAAATGTATTGATCTTTAAGAATGTTAAACCCGAAGGTTATGTTCCACAAACTTGCTGCATGATTTCATAATCTCATTGTCTCAGCATATTATCGGCTCTCTGGGTCTGAGCCAGGATTTCAGCCACTTTGGCAAGAAAAACATCCTCTGCTTTTGTTCCTTTCTGCTCCCTCACATTACGCCACAATTACAAACAGAGTTTGTCCCTGAAATCTTTTAATTACTTATTGGGCTGTGACTTCATCAGCTCAGATTACAATTGAGCATTGTAGCCCGGACTTGTGGCGAACTCTGGGAAAGTTTTCAGCTAAAATAAAACGGTTTTCTCCAGAGACGTAGCGGAGCCCATAAAATGTATTAAAGTACAAAAAAAGACACTAAGAAGATCAAATTCTGGACGACTCCTTAATAAGAAGACATCAGCGGTGGATAAAGTGGTTTAACAGCGACAGAAAGAACATGTCGGGGCAAGTCACCATCGTCAGAAGTCACATGGATGATGTGGACTCCAGTTCATGGTGTGACTTCATACTGGTCTGATTATACACAAAATTTTCCTCTGACTGCTTGGAAAATTTTATTTTTGGTAGAAATGACTATAAAACCCAAATGTGAGCAACCGGCCAGTCAAATAAATTAGTTTGGTGAAGTCAGTAAAGATCTGAAAGGGACTAAATTAAATAAATACATTATTAAGTTGCTAATTAAATGTGCCATGAAATAAATGTTTAATTAAATGTTTAAATAATTTATTTAAGCAGGATTTTTAAAGCCTGAGGATCAGTGTACCCTCGGTCTTTTGACTTTGTGAGTTTGAGAGATACAATTATTTCATGGTGATGCTGCAGGTATGGAAGGCCAAAAGAGACAACACTTGATATATTGTTAGAAAATCATTAATTAATTAAATGTACCATGACATAAATAAATGCCTAAAATAATTTATTTAGACATGATCTTCAAAGAATTGAGGCTAATCTAGTGGAGTTTAACAGATCAATGTTAGCCCCACCCCTCGACTGTGATTGGTGGATTTGACAGATCAAATTATTTCCTGGTGAAGCTGCAGGTATGGAGGTCAAAAGGGATAAAATTAACCAACTACATAATTAAGCCATTAATTAAATGTACCATAAGATAAATAAGCATTTATTTGGTTCAGTAATTTATTTTAGCATGATTTTCAGAGAATTAAAACTAAGTGGAGTTCAGTGGATCCAGTTTTGGCCCCAACACTCGACTTTTATGTTTCAGTTTGACAGATAAAATTATTTCAGAAATATGTATTTAGGCCCAAAAGGGACAAAATTAATCAAATAATTAAATATAATTAAACATAATTAAATGTACTACAAAATATTGATTATGAGAAATGTGCTTCATTTATCAAACTGACTCAATAACAATAGGTGCCAAACTCTAGAAGAAGACAACTAGATTTGCTTAGTTTCTTCTTCCACGCAGTTGATTTTATTAAACGCGTCATAAACAACAACGTGAAACATCCGAGGGGAAAAATGTCCACCGTATAAATCTGATCGGTTTGATCTACGACTGCCGTTTGTTTCCCACCGCTGACCTCTGTGTGTGATCCTGCTGTGGAGGCCTGCCCATTTCATTAGCATGTTGGAGCAGTGAGCCTGGCTTTAGAGGCAATATCCCTGTCAGCAGATTAATCTAATACCTCACACACACACACACACACACACACACACACACACACACACACACACACACACACACACACACACACACACACACACACACACACACACACACACACACAGAGACAGTGGTGTATTCACATACGGACACACATGGGGAGACGAAGGACAATATGTACCCAAGCTTAAAGGAAAACACCGCTGCACAATGGGGATGTGAACACAAACAGATTACAACTTCACTGCATTTTCACAGGTTCATATTTGCACATATTCAAGTATGCAGCTAAAATCTGTCCTGTCCAGTGACCTACTTTCCCTAACCCTGCTTCGCTTTTTGTCAACAACGCGCCCGCAGCAGCTGAGGTGGAGCGCCGACCGCTCCGCCGACGGCTTTGAGCTCGAGTTCGCTCAGGAGGAAGGAGAATTCCTGCAAAACTCGATTTGGGGCCAAACTTTACGCAGAGAGGGCAGCCTGATGTGTTGGCAGACCCAATAGTTTCCTCGTGATGCGCAGAAATCACACCCGCTTGTCCCGACAATAACGAATCAGTCCGAGTGTTTCATCAGACTAATCTGGATGAAAATAACTTTCTGGTTTAACTAAAAACACGTTTAATGTGTGTTACCGTTATTTATTCATTCAGCCATCAATTATTCTTGATACTTTAAAAATTTCTAATAATTGTGGGAATATCTTACCATCTTTCAGTTCTGATTTATGACTCAACAATTAAATTCAAAATCGATTTTTGATTCAGAACAAAGAGAGGAAGAAAGAAAGACTTTTACACTTATTTTTCAAGTACGCATTTCGATTAATCGTTCATTTTGACAAGCTATCGATTAATCAGCTAAAATATTCTGTAGATTATTCATTAAACTTCTTGAGCCTTTTTTGTACAATAATAGGAATTATTTGAAAAATGGAAATAAATAAACTGATTTCTTAAAAATAAAACATTTTATGCCAAACATATTGACAGAAAAAGGTGATTATTTTTTATCTTAAATGCAAAACTTATATTTAGTACAGTTCTGGCTTAATTTTCAGCAAGTGACTTTTATTTCAGACTTCAGTTAACAATTAATCAATTACTAAATCAGTTGACGATTATTTCAATAATCGATTCACCATGATTAATCTGATTAATCATGCTGAGCATTAATTAAAATTTTACACCCTAATAAACTTAAACATAAACAGAGTTTAAAACTACCTGTACACCAACCACAGAACACATAAAAACACATCAGAGAGAAAAATTGTCATTACTGAAAAAAACTGAAAATCAGCTTTTACTCTATTTTTAATCATCAAAGTGAACACTGTGTCAACTTTTCCCCCGGCAGCTTTGTTTATCTTACTTTTTCTGCTTGTCTGAAGAAAAATGTTTGCTTTCCTTTCAAAGAGTGTAACAATTTCCACTTTGCAGATTCTTTTTTGTCTAGCCTGCATGAAATATAAAAGCCACTTCAGTCCACAGTTTTAAAAAACATCAAACAAAATAAACAATGATGCAAGTCGCTTACATTTGAAAAACAAATGAAAAGTTGTTTCTATTTCCTGACAAAAAGGACATATTTCAGTTGCATCTCTTTTTAATCTTAGACACAAAACTGTTAACACTCACTCTTTCCAAACAGCCTCTATCCTTCCACTAAACTTTCCCTTATTGAACCCTTGAAAAGATATTTTATACAATGTTTACCATTCAACATATAAAAATCTAAATTTTAAGTAAAGAAAGAGAGAGAAAAAAGAGAGCCAAAAGAACAGGAGTGGAAAAAAAGAGCAAAAAAGAGATAAAATAAACTATTAAAATAAGAGATCAAAGGAAACAAAAAGAAAGATCTAAGGAAAGAAACAAAAAACTGAATGAAGAAAATTTAGAGAAAGAGTGAAAAGAGCAAGAGTGGAAAAAAGAAAAAAAACTTTTAAAAAAATCACCAGCAAAAGAGCAAAGGAAAGCAAAAAATAACAAAAGAGAGAAAAACAATGAAAACTAGTTTCACTCTTTCTGTTTTCAAATTTATTTAAATTAATTTGCACGACAGATAATATTTACAAAAACATCAGTGGAAAAAAGCATTTAAATAGTGACAAGCTGAAAGCTTTCTCCTGGTTCTGGTTCTTAGTTCTGGTTCTTGGTTCTGGTCCTCGTTCTTAGTTCTGGTTCTTGGTTCTGGTTCTGGTTCTGGTTTATGTTACTCCTGTCAGCAGCGACTCACCAGTTTTTTCTGGCCCCCTGCTGGCCGTCCAGTGAACTGCAAGCTGGTAGAGAGTTTGTGAAATTTCAGCACCAATTTGATAAAAATCTGAGTTGATGAGTAACCTGCCTCCTCTTCCTCCTCACTCCTCTTCCTCCCCACTCCGTTTCCTCCTCTTCCTCCTGCTGTTGGGCTCCAAAGTGTAAAATCTGATCCTCGTCTTCCTCCTCTTCTTCAGGATGGGACAAGCACTCGTACGGTTACCACGGCGACGACGGCCACTCGTTCTGCTCCTCCGGGACGGGCCAGCCATACGGGCCGACGTTCACCACAGGCGACGTGATTGGCTGCTGCGTCAACCTGATCAACAACACCTGCTTCTACACCAAGAACGGCATCAGCCTAGGTTTGTCGCTCGCGTGGCGGCGTGGCGGCGTGGCGCCGTGGCGCCATGTCCGAGTTTCTCACCGATTCCTCTGCTTTGTTCCCGCAGGTGTTGCCTTCACGGACCTTCCTGTGAGTATATCGGCCAATCAGCTCCCGCTGCACTTTTCTTCTCTGGTTTGATGTTGCAGGAGTTTAATGTGAAGAATGCAAGATTCCTAAAAGCTGGAGAAATACAGAAAAGATTTCCAGATCTTCAGTTTCTCTCTCTCTCTCTCTCTCTCTCTCTCTCTCTCTCTCTCTCTCTCTCTCTCTCTCTCTCTCTCTCTCTCTCTCTCTCTCTCTATATATATATATATATATATATATATATATATATATATATATACAGGTGCTGGTCATAAAATTAGAATATTGTGATAAAGTTCATTATTTTCCATAATGTCATGATAAAGATTAAATTGTCATATATTTTAGATTCATTGCACACCAACTGAAATATTTCAGGTCTTTTATTGTTTTAATTTTGATGATTTTGGCAAACAGCTCATGAAAACCCAAAATCCCTGTCTCAAAAAATTAGAATATTATGAAAAGGTTCTCTGAACGAGCAATAAAAATAATCATCTGAATCAACAAAGTAACTCTAAACACCTGAAAAAGATTCCTGAGGCCTTTAAAAACTCCCAGCCTGGTGCATTACTCAAAACCGTAATCATGGGTCAGACTGCTGACCTGACTGCTGTCCAGAAGGCCATCACTGACATCCTCAAGCAAGAGGGTGAGAAACAGAAAGAAATTTCTGAACGAATCGGCTGTTTGCAGAGTGTTATATCAAGGCACCTCAGTGGGAAGTCAGTAGGAAGGAAAAAGTGTGGCAGAAAACGCTACACAACGAGAAGAGGTGACCGGACCCTGAGGAAGATTGTGGAGAAGGGCCGATTCCAGACCAAATTAAATTTTCATCTCCATAAAACTTTTCAGCAGATGGAAGCATGAAGTGCTCCAAAATCTTCTGATAGCTGCTGCATTGATCCTGCCCTTGATAAAACACAGTGGACCAACACCAGCAGCTGACATGGCACCCAGACCATCACTGACTGTGGGTACTTGACACTGGACTTCTGGCATTTTGGCATTTCCTTCTCCCCAGTCTTCCTCCAGAGTCGGGCACTTTGATTTCCGAATGACATGCAAAGTTTGCTTTCATCCGAAAAAAGTACTTTGGACCACTGAACAACAGTGGTCCAAAGTGCTGCTTCTCTGTAGCCCAGGTCAGGCGCTTCTGCCGCCGTTTCTGGTTCAAAAGTGGCTTGACCTTTGACCTGGGGAATGCGGCACCTGTAGCCCATTTCCTGCACACGCCTGTGCACAGTGGCTCTGGATGTTTCTACTCCAGACTCAGTCCACTGCTTCCCCCAAGGTCTGGAATCGGCCCTTCTCCACAATCTTCCTCAGGGTCCGGTCACCTCTTCTCGTTGTGCAGCGTTTTCTGCCACACTTTTTCCTTCCTACTGACTTCCCACTGAGGTGCCTTGATATAACACTCTGCAAACAGCCGATTCGTTCAGAAATTTCTTTCTGTTTCTCACCCTCTTGCTTGAGGATGTCAGTGATGGCCTTCTGGACAGCAGTCAGGTCAGCAGTCTGACCCATGATTACGGTTTTGAGTAATGAACCAGGCTGGGAGTTTTTAAAGGCCTCAGGAATCTTTTTCAGGTGTTTAGAGTTACTTTGTTGATTCAGATGATTATTTTTATTGCTCGTTCAGAGAACCTTTTCATAATATTCTAATTTTTTGAGACAGGGATTTTGGGTTTTCATGAGCTGTTTGCCAAAATCATCAAAATTAAAACAATAAAAGACCTGAAATATTTCAGTTGGTGTGCAATGAATCTAAAATATATGACAATTTAATTTTTATCATGACATTATGGAAAATAATGAACTTTAACACAATATTCTAATTTTATGACCAGCACCTGTATATATTTGTTCTTCTCTCTTTCTCTCTCTCTTTTTTCCTCTTTCTTTTGCTTTTTCATTTGTGGTTTTGCTCTCTTATACTTTTATTTGGCTTTTTATTCTTTCGCTCTTTCAATTTTTAAACTGTTTTCTCTTTTATTTTGCTTACTTTTTGTCCTCTTTTGTTTTCTTTTCTTTCTGTCTTTTGAATTTCTTTCACTCTTGCTCTTTTTCTGCTCTTCCTCTTTGACATTTTCCTCTTTCTTTTGCTTACTTTTCTGTTTTGTTACTAAAATCTTATGCTTTTTCTTTCACTTTTTCTTTTGCTCTGTCTTTCATTCTTACATTCTTTTACTTTCTTTCTCCCACTCTTTCTCTTTCACTCTTGCTTTTGCTCTTTCTTTTTCTCATGTTATTTTACTTTTTATTTCTTTCTCTTTACCCTTTTTCTTCTCTGTTTCTCTTTCTCTTACTTTCACTCTTTGGTTCTTTTTTTTCATTCATTTTTCTTTTTTTCCCCTCTCTTTAAGTCTTTCTCCATCTTATTATTGTTCTTTCTTTCCTCAGCAGCAAATCTGATGGTAGAGGTGCAGAAACCTCTCATATGCTACATACTAGTGCAGACGCTGTCCGTGTTGCAGTAGCAACATTGTGGCTGGTGGAGAAAAGTTGCAGGATTAATTCAGCTTTTAGGGATTATGTCAGTCATCTTTGAGATTCAGTGAATATTCGCTGCTAGACAAGATCTAGCAGCGAATTGTTGTGTTTCCTGGAACAACAACGCTGTTAAAATAGGGACAATCTCAGCATCCTGATGCAGTTTGGTATTTTATTTATCTGGTAAAGTCTGATTGTTGTCTGAATCTCTCCCAGCCCAACCTGTACCCCACCGTGGGGCTCCAGACGCCCGGAGAGATCGTCGACGCCAACTTTGGCCAGCAGCCGTTCGTCTTCGACATCGAGGACTACATGAGCGAGTGGCGGGCGAAGATTCACGGGATGATCACCAGCTTCCCGATCGGCGAGCGGCTGGGGGAGTGGCAGGCCGTCCTGCAGAAGTAAGAAAGTCACTCAAAATTAGATTAATCCTGTTCTTTTAGACACATTGCAACATGACTTCCCTGCTGGAGGGCAAAAACCGTCTAACCAATGATGACTAGCATTGGTTGTATAGAGTTTTTGCATTAGACAATGGCGCTCTGTTTTGTAAATCAAAGCGTATTTTCCTCTGCTGTGTTCAGCATGGTGTCCAGCTACCTGGTGCATCATGGGTATTGTGCGACTGCAACAGCGTTTGCCAGAGCCACAGAGACCACGATACAAGAGGACCAGACGTCTATAAAGAACAGGCAGAGTGAGTGAATCGTCCAGCTGCGTGAGCCTCCATCTCGGTTCCTGTGTGAACATCAGCTCTGTTCTGCAGGAATACAGAAGCTGGTTCTGGCGGGTCGGGTCGGTGAAGCCATCGACGCCACCCAGCAGCTCTACCCAGGTCTGCTGGAACGTAACCCGAACCTGCTCTTCATGTTGAAGTAAGTCTGCTCCCAGCTGCAGCTGCGGCTGGATAATAAAATCTCAGATTTCTTTTTTTAAAGGTTTTATCGGCTCTAGTGGCCTTTATTTGATAGTTAGTTGACAGGAAAGTGGGTAATGAGAGAAGGGGAAGACATGCGGCAAAGGTCGCCAGGGCGGGAATCGAACCTGCGACAGCCACGTCGAGGACTGAGGCCTCCATATGTGGACTGTGCTTAACCCCTGCGCCACCACAGCACAGCCAGATTTCTGATTTTAATCGCTTTTTTTGTTTCACCTTCTTTTGAAAAAAGAAATTACAAATCACAGAAAATCTTTTCCAAAAGTTCCTTTTATTCCAATTATCCCCTGTATAAGTTGTATACAAGGGATTATTTTGTATTATTTTGACTTTCTTGTCATATGACTGTATTCCTTTTATACTGTGACTCTATTATTGTGATAAAATCATAGTATTAGTAGTTTTCCTATTATTCCATCATAGCGTTGACCTGAATACAAGTTCAGATAAACAGAAGCAGTAAAACAAGATGGCTGCCCTGAGTGTGCTGACATCACTCTGAACTATAGAAACCCAAGGAATGCATTGGTGAAAATTCATAAACCAAAAATTAGATTAATCAATAAAATCAATTTGTAAAATCCCAGTACAACCAGTAACCCCAGTTCCCTGCAGGTGTCGGCAGTTCGTGGAAATGGTGAACGGGACGGACAGCGAGGTTCGCTGCCTGACGGTTCGCTCCCCAAAGTCCCAGGACAGTTACCCCGGCTCCCCAAACCTCAGCCCGCGGCACGCCGCCAGCGGCACACACGTCCACAGTGGAGGTACGAAACACACACACCCACACACTGACAGGGCGCTGAGAGAACCGTTTCTGCCTCCCAACAGGAGCGGAAAGCCCCACCTGCAGTAACGGCGTCGCCCCGCCCAACAAGGCGAAGGTTCATGGCGGCGGCAGCATCAAATACCCGAGCGCCTCCTCCTCCACCTCCTCATCCAGCTCCTCCTCCCCGTCCTCCATAAACTACTCCGAGTCCAACTCCTCCGACTCCACCAAGAGCCAGCCACACAGCGCCAACAGCAACCAGGAAACCAGGTAGGAAGACGTTCAAACACATGTGGACATAAAATGTCAGATTTTTGATTCTTGTTCATATTTAAAAAATCTTTTCCCAACGAAAACCTTTGGAGAAGACACCTGCATGATGTTTGACGCCTCAACGTCTTCAGATCCAACAAAATTGTTGTCAAATATTTGTGCTACATTTGTGCAGCACAAATGTTTGTTTGTGATCTTAAAGATATATTTCCAGAGATCATGAAAGGTCTTCATATCAGGCAAAATTGGTGCTAATCAACTTGGCTGCGTTTATGCAGCAAGATTTTTTTGTGCTGCTTTTCCTTTGAAGATTTTAATGAAAGTTTAAAGGTCAAAATGTGCATCAATGCCAACCCCACATTATTCAACTCAGACAAATTTGCTGTCAAATATTTGTGCTGCGTTTGTGCAAAAACTGTTAGTTCCACTGTCAGATTATTTCACTTATAACAATTTTTCCCATGTTTTAAGTGAAATAATCTACCAGTGGAACTAGAACTTTTTCATCAATATTAAGGAATTATTGACTCAAAACAAACTCCTGGTTCTTGCTGTAAAGTTACTTTTACGTTAGTTTGTCTTATTTCAAGTTTACCAAGAGATTTGCACTGGAAACTAGAGGAAAATTACTTGGTCAGATTTTGTGTTTTTGCAGTGTGTTTCTTGCTGTTTGTTGTTTCATACTTTTGTCATGGAAAACACTTTGAATCGCTGAAATGTTCTACACAAATAAACTTGACTTCAAAAATATCATTTCATAAATATTCAATAAAAATTAAACGTTGTTTTGTGAATCTATTCGGGTTATTTGTTACTCGACTGAGTCTTAGGGCCTCTAATGGTTAACTGTAAACAGTTTCCAGTTAATTCCTGTTTCTTTAACAAACTCGTTGTTTTAACCCCGGATTTGTTTGCGTTTGTGCCAGCGACAGTGAGATGGAGATCGAGGCGGAGCATTACACCAACGGCGTGGTGGACGGCTCGTCGGCGCGGATCATGAACGGCACGTACCGACATGAAGAGATCCTGCAGCCCGACGACAACAGCATCTGCAACGGGGTCACAGGTCAAAGAAACACGCCTCCTCATGGCATCCTGGGTGTTTTCTCCAGCAGGCACATGTAGTGCTTCAAGGCTGGAACATTTAAACAACTGTCAACTAATTTAGTAATCGATTAATCATTGACTGGAGTAGACAAACAAAAAATTCAGTAATTAAGCCCTTAATGCTGCTGTTATATGTTGAATCATTCAAACATAAACACCCAAGTTAAAATGATAGAAACTTGTCATCATTGTTTGGATTTTGTTTTGTTTTCACTGCAATATTTACAAAGTCTAACAATTTTGCCAATGTGGTTTTATCCATGTAGTGTCACCTCACTCTTTGATAGATTCAAATATAAAAAAATGAAAAACAAAAACAGTTAATTAAAATCAATATTTATAGTAGAAATAATAAACTTCAAGAAAACGGAACAATTAAAAATACAAAAAACTAATGAAAAATCTGCAGAATGTGCCGATTATTTTTTTTTAAATCTGATTGATTGTTTAATTGTCGGAGTAACTGATAAATTAATGGATTACTGAAATCATTGCATGTCGTCTGCAGACAAGGGCCGCAGGAGCAGCAAGCAGCTGTGTGGGGGGAACCAGGCGGCCACAGAGAGGATGATCCAGTTCGGACGGGAGCTGCAGGCGCTCAGCGAACAGCTGAGCCACGACTACGGCACCAACACCACGCACAAGAAGATGTTACAGGTAACCCACCTGCAGAAACTCACCTTTACCTTTTTTACTGACAAATAATAAGATCACAACACATACTCCACATTTTCTGCTTTTTCTTGTGTGTGTGTGTTTTTTTTTACCTAAATCATCAAAAAGTGATTTAGGCCAATATGTTAGGAAAGTGACAATATGTAACTTCAAATTATACTTTTTTTTTTACTTCACAAATAGTTACTGGGATAAAAAAAAATACATGTAAATATTTACAAAATAACAGAATACGTTTTGTGTGCCACAGAAAAGGTAAAATGGATAAATAAATATAAATTCAGACTAATTTAGTTAAATAAAAATATTTAAATACACAAATGAAATAAACTGCTGTTGTTAAATAGAACATGTCTCCTTAGAGATGGGTGATACTGACAAAAAATAATATCACAATATATTTATTAAATACCTGAATCATGATATTCAATGTTTTTGCTTTTCTAAGTATTTTATTTGGCCAAACAAATATGTAATTTCAAAACAAAATATTTTTTAGCTTGTCCCATCCTTTTCGCTTTCCTTTAACGCTTTCTTTCACTAGAATAAAAAAATATTAATATATGCAAAATCACGTTATAGATTTATTTAATAGGATTGCATTTAAATGTATCTATGGATAAATAAATGTAAATGTATTTAAATATATTTGTAGCTGAATAAATTTAAATGCACACTAAGTTTGGCCAACAAAAACAATTTGAAATCAGTTACCATGTGTAAATAAAAATACTTAAATATACGAATGAATCAAACTGCTGTGGCTCAGTAAAACATTAGTTTTACAAGATGTTCAAAAGTGTTTCCCCTTCATGTTTTTGTGAGAACTTAAATAAGTGATTTTGAAGGTTTTTTTTTAACAAGTTGATTTATGAAATGAGCTAAATAAAGAATAAACTGCTCAGTCATACAGGAATAATGTTGAACTTCTAAGTAAACCAATAGTGTCTCATCGTGGTGTTATGACTTGTTTTCACCACTAGGGGTCTCAGTTGACCCTGAAACAAAAACGATAAAAACGCCTAAAACATGAAAACATCTATTATTTTAAATTCATATTATATCCTGCAACATGAACAAAAACTGCTTCCTGTTGAAATGAAGAAAAATGTTGGACTTTAAAATCTTTCATTATGAGAGCTGATTGGCTACTGGTCTAATCGAAGGAACCAATCAGGAGAGAGGAGGCAAACATGTTGATTTAATGACGAAATGAAACTAAATAAATCTGCTTGATGCCACCTGCAGACGAATTCAGCCGCTGTGATCGATCGCCCTCTCTTTCTGTGTGTGTGTGTGTGTGTGTGTGTGTGTGTGTGTGTGTGTGTGTGTGTGTGTGTGTGTGTGTGTGTGTGTGTGTGTGTGTGTGTGTGTGTGTAGGATGCATTCAGCCTGCTGGCGTACTCGGACCCCTGGAACTGCCCGGTGGGCCAGCAGTTGGACCCCACGCAGAGAGAGTCGCTCTGCTCCGCTCTTAACAGCGCCATTCTGGGTAAACAATCAGTTTAAATTTACAGCATTTTTTATTTTTATCAGCAGTTATGATGCAGCTCAATGTTTCTTTTTCTTTTTTTTTTTATCAAATTTTTCTGAGTTTACTTTTATTTATTTTACAATTTATCAACATTTTAAGTACACATTTAAATGTGTGAAGATTACTTTTATCCTTGTGCCTTTTAATTTGATCTTCTTGGTTAAAATTAAAACAAAAATGTAAAGAAAAAGTAAATTTAATTAAACAGGAAAAACCTATTGTAAATTATTTTTCTTAAATTGTATTCAATTAGGTTAATTGAAAATAAAATGAGCCAAAACCTTAATATTTAGTAATGTTAGTGCTTGTTTGTTTTAATTGAAATAATATTAATTTGTTTTTATTTTAATTATGAATAACAATAACTAATGATGGTGGTAGTTGTAATACTATTATTATTATTATTATTATTATTATTGTTGTTGTTGTTACTGAATAATATTAAGTAGTAGTAATAAATATTTTATTTAGTCATGTAGTAATTTAATATAAGATATTATTAATGATATTAATGTAATAATAACATAATATTTATTATTAATGTCATATCAATAATATATATTGCTATAAGAATAATTATTTTATTATTGTAATATAATTGTTATAATAATAATAATCTTAATAAAAATTAAAGTAATAGTCAAAATAATATTAATTGTGTTTTTCACAATTATTCATTATATTATCAATGATAATGATTACTCTCATTACTACTACTGTTATATTTTAACTTATTTAGATATAAACACCCAAATTAAGATTATATAAAAAAATTCTCATCACTGTTTTTTTTATTTTAGTTTTCACTCTATTATTTTTACAGTCTAATTTTTTTGTTTTTTGTTTTCTCTAATATTTTAATATTTGAAGGGAAAAACAAAAACAATCAAAATCAAGATGCATAAAAATAAAAGGCTTATAAAAATAAACTTAAACTGTTACATTTTTAAGCTGAATTGGAAAAGTAATAAATGCATCAAATAAGCAGATATTAAGTCATGTAAATAAATAAAATCTACCATTTATTAACTTTTTTTCAGTTTCTGACTTTAGCAGCTCAGAAAGCGTTTAAATAAACAAAACTTCCCGTCCAGAATCCCAGAACCTCCCCAAGCAGCCGCCGCTGATGCTGGCGCTGGGCCAGGCCACCGAGTGCGTCCAGCTCATGGCCCGGGTCCGGTCCGGTTCCTGCTCCTTCGCCAGGATAGACAACTTTTTGCACTAGCCCCGCCCCCCCCCCTGACCCGGTCAGGTGAGCAGAACCTCCAGAAACAAACCAACATACAAACATGAAAATCCAGGCTGGATCCGCTCCAGACCTCGCCTGAACCTTTACCTGAACCTGTCTGTCCTCAGGTAACTGCTGAGCAGCACTGAGATGTCTAGCTGGTCGTTGCCATGGTGACGAAGAGGCGAGCATGCGTCTGATTGGATCAGAGAAGAGAAGGGAAGGAGGCTTCCTATTTAATTTAGTATTATCAGATTTAATAAATGTGTGACACTATTTAAATATTATTATTATTATTATTCAGTTTATTTAGCCGTTTTTTTGTTTTGTTTGTTTTTTTTTAGTATTTTTGTCAGTTTGTTGTGCTCATCCTGGACAAACTAATCATATCCCCCCCTTTATTATTTTATTGGTATTGTTATTTTCTTTTGCTGTAATGGTTGGACTTCAATTCCTGTCGTCGGTTTTGTTGTTTCTGTTCTCCCGGATCTTTCAGAACCAGAACCCATAAGAACCAGAAATAATTCAACCCAAACCGGACGAGCTTTAAATGCTGAGCAACGTAAAAATGAGCTTGTAGCCATTAATTTCATCTGGATTGTACTGCAAACAGTGATACATTTTAGAAACATGAATTTAACAAAGTTAAAACATGTTTAATTAACATTGGGTCAAAATTATTCACACAGGCTTTAATTAACAAATAAATTGGCTAATTGCATCTTTTTTAGCAATGCAAACCTAAAAATATATATTTTCTGCCATTGTGATTTTTTGATAAAAATTCTTCTTTTAATAATAACTCAAACATTTCCAGGCTCCACAGCATCATGCTTCCCGCTCAGTTTTTGTCTCATTTTATTGCGCTAAAAAGCGATAAAATGTAAATTATTTAGCTTAATTTATGAAAAATACCAATGCTGACTCAGCCCAGCAGAGGAAGAAATTGTTTTTTCATATAAAATTCAAAGATTCAGTGAAAGTCTGGCTATTTTCTAAATCTTCTTTTGGACGTTTAAAGTTTTAAATCTTGTTTTTAAAAATCACTGCAGTTGCTTTGTTGCATTATTATCTCGGATAATTTCAATAGATCATCAAAAACAATAAATAAATGCATCATAAATGACATAACATTTCCAGACCCCGCAGCATGATGCTTCCTCCTCCTTGCTTCTTTGTAATCCAGTTACAAAGAAGCAAGGAGGAGCGAAACCACTCAGTTTTTGTCTCATTTGAACTAAAAATCATTTTCTCCCTGTGTTCTCATACCGGCGGCATTTTTACAGTTAAAATGTAAATTATTTAGTTAAATGAAACAGCATAGCAGAGGGAAAAATGCCGTTTTTATATCTAAAAATGTGATTTTTCTTTTCAGAAAGTTATATCATTCAAAAAGTCGAGGAAAGCCTGGAACATTTCTAAGTCTTCAAAAAAAATCTCAGCAGTTGCTTTATTGTATCATTATTTTGAGAAATAAATCCGTTAGTTTTCAGCTTCTGATGTTTAATAAAAGCACAGCGGAAATCAAGTCTGTGAAACTTTCCCCTCGTTAGCTGGAGAAATTATCCCCCACAAGTTAGAAATAAAAAAGCACTAAACCCTGGCTGTTGTTTCTGATTAAAGCTAATGTAATATTCCTGAAAACTTTCCCAGAAAAACAGGAAAAAGAACATCAGCCATGTTCAGAAAACATAATTGAAGGTCCTCCGCGGCGGCGATCACTAACCGGGAGCAGAGAGGTGTCGCAGCCTTAATTTCACTGTAACAAGCGCCACACCGGCCAATCAGAGAGGTGGTTGCAGGTGGCGGCGCCAATCCCCGCTGCACCTGCGACACCTGCCCTCGGGGCCAAGTCCTACTCTATTATCAGCATAAAGAAAATCAGTATCAAAGGCCGGCTAACAAGCACAGTGTGCGCACGTCGGAAAGTCGAGTTTCATTACCGCAGGCTTCGCTTTCCCCCTCCACACTCTGACCCGCTGTGTGCTCCTGCAGTCGCAGCTAGAGCTTCAAATAAAGAGGTGAAATCATGTGACAAACAGGGAAGCCTGTAATTTTAAGGTGCAGTTTGTGATGATTAAACCGCAGCCTTTCTTTCACCAGCCTTTTGTTCCAGAGTTCAGCTCGATTTCTGTGCAATAAGATCAAAGTTTTCCTCCTCTGCGCGTTTACTAACAAGATTTTCCTCCACTTCCTGTTTCAGAGTCAACAAAGCAGAGAGATAATCCAGATTACGTTGGTTTGTGAGTTTAAATTCACCTCCAGTTTGAGCTTTTTGGATCTCCTGATCGTTTTGGTTCAGTGGAGTGGCTATTAACAGTCAGTACCTTACTTAAGCAATCTGAATTTCATCAAACAACAATGAAACCCTCATTTTAGCTTCATTATACAGCAGGTTTATTATATTAGCAGGTGATAATCCTCTATATTTAATAAATGATTTTGTTTACATCAGTAATATCCATTTTTTTTTTTTTTTTGCCCAGGGTCACAAAACTGGGCAAAAAACTGGGGGGGCACAAAATTACTTAAATTAAAGATGCAAAAATTAATTTATTGTGATATTTTTTAATCCAATTTGAATAAATCAAAGCAGAGAGATAATCCAGATTAACCTGCACATTCCACCTTTAAATTAATTTTGAGCTTAAATTCATCTCAAATTTGAGCTTAGTTGGATCTTCAGAAGTTGGATGTCGTGTTTGGAGATTATTTTAGCTTTATTATGCGATATTAGTGGGTGATAACTCTCTATAATGAATTAAATTGTTTGTTTTACATTAGTGGTGTCCAACTTTTGGCCCCAAACTCTTTAAATTTCTGGCAACCCACAAAATTCATTAAATGAAAGAGCCAAAAATTAGTTTAAGATTAGTTCAAGATTTTTAATCTTGATGTAATAAAAGGGCTTTGGACTTTTGCATTACTAAAAGAAAACCAGACAATTACCCATCCATCGTTTTCTATTTTGTCTGCCATATTTTCACTATTCCTGACCTTGTGGTCAGGGGCCAAACAAAATCATTTCAAGTGCCACTAATGGCCCGTGGGCCATACTTTGGACACCTGTGGTTTACATTGTCTCAGACCTATTAGTACGTTATTATTGTTTTGGAAAGTGAAGAAAATTCGCAACCTAACACTTCCTGTCACAGGTGCCAAAAAACTGACGAAAAACTATATTTAAAAAATTTATTTAGCTAATTTTCAACAGATTTGTGCTGCAAGTAGAAACTTAGTTGAACATGAAAACAATTAGGAATTATTTTCAGTTGTTTCAAACTCCATGTCTATTGTAGCTTCATATGGAACACCAAACAGCAAAAATTCAAAATTTCAAAATAAAAAGTAGAAAACATGTCTTTTAAATGCAATACTTGGTGTGTGTGAAATATGCATCAACAGGCTTTTTCTCTGGATTAAAACTGAACTCTCTAAATCATTACCGTGCAGTTATTGTGATATTTATGCTGAATTTGGCTGTTAAAAACGAGGCTATCAGTGGGTGATAATCCGATAATTTTACATCAGTTTGAAGCCAAAGACTGTTAGCTTTCCTCTGGTGTTGAGCAAAAAATCTATTTAATCAAACACATTTTTGGAAAATCAGATCCGGTATGAAGAAATGAGAGTTTATTGCTCAGCCCTAATCTGGTTCCTCCATCTGAATTTATTGCAGTAATAATCCAGATTAGAGAACTTCACTTCAAAGATCCAAAGTAATCCGTTATGTTAGGCTTGTTCAAATGTTCAAGTAGGTAATAAAACACAAAAATGTGATTTCAGCCTCTCATCTGTTCCTGTTTTTATTTAAAAGCAAAGCATGAGGTTCACTTCGCCTTCCTCAGTTTGACCTCTGACCTCTGTCCTCCCCTCCATGCTCAAACTGATCTGACCATGCAGACGAGCGATGCACAAATGACTTCTACCTTCATTTTGTTTTTATTTCTTGGGGGGAGACTTTTGAGTTTTACCTAAATATATAAAAAAATGCAAAAAAAAAAAAAGAAAGAAAGAAAAAAAGAGAAAAAACATTGTGAAATGAGTTATTATCTACTTAGCATGACTTTAAAAACTTTAAAACAATAAAAAAGGAAAAATGATAATTGTAAAAAAAAAAGTATTGGAAACATGTTTAAAGATAAATAATGTATTCTGTTTAATTGTGACAGAATTATTTTTATTAAAATACATCCATATGCATATGAATCGTGTCCTGTTTTTATTTGCTGCATAAAAATTCACAAAGTAAATTTTATTTTTTTAATATATATTTGATTGATAACCAGAATCAGCTACAATGTCTCTGTGATTAAACTAACATTGCATTTTTTGTAAAGGAAAAACGTTGTGATTAACTGAATTAAAGGTTGGGTTTTCCTGCTCAGTGAGATTGCACTGCTGCAGATAAAAAAAAAAAAATTTTCCCATAAATTTTGCAGGAGAGGAAATAACTATGACTAAAATTACATTTTGTCGACAGCAGGGGGCAGAAAAGAGCTGCAAATCATCCAAACAAAACCAGCTGCGTTTATCTTCTGTTTCATTTCTGATCACTTTCTGTTGGAGTCGCTAAGTTTTATTTCTAAAACTGAAAATAGTTTTTTTAGCAACACAAAGTCCTTTTAAGCTGATTAGGTTTTAAAATATGAAGGAGTTAAATATTTATGTATGGAGTCTGAAACATTTTTTTGGATTAAACTGATAAATATTCTACAGTTACAACTAGAAAACTATCTTATAAGTTTAATTGTGTAATATTTTACTTCATTCTAATAATATAACTGTTCTCGCATTATTAAGACTTTATTTTTGTGATATTACGACTTTATTCTCCTACTATTATAACTTTGTTCTCATTACTACGCAATATTACTTTTATGTCATATTATTACTTATTTTTGTATTATTATGACTTTACTCTCACATTTCTACTACTGTATTCTTTTAAATACGTTATTGCTGCATTCCTTTGACTTTATTCTGTTAAAACTACCACATTATTCTTACATTACTTTATTCTTTTGACTCCTGAAGTTGATGTTTTTAAAATTCCAGGAATCCGGTGCAATGAACTGAGGCGAAAAAAACAAATTTCATTAAATCCTCTGCTTGGTTTTAATTTTTACTTTTATTTTTTGCGTTTCTCATAAGAAACCATATTAAAATGTAATTTCTGCGCCGCCGGAGGGTTAAAACCAAGCAGTAAACATCTTCTCGCAGTCCCAGGTCAGGGGTTGTAAACATCACAACACCCACACTTTACCGCCCAGACGATGCATATTCATAGTCACATGCGAGTCATTAGGGATGTGTTTTATTAGTCTATCCCTCCATCCATCCCTCCATCCATCCCTTTTTGCCTAAACAGTAATTACTGGGAGGCCAATGGAAGGATGCGGCCCCCGCCTGCTCTCAGCCAGATTGTAATGGCTTCATAAGCGCCGCTGATTGAATTGATTGCCGCAGTCGGAGTCTGGCTGAGACGTACAATGGGGCGGAATATGCGCATTAATCAGCTCGGCCTGCATGGCTCTCGCTTTATTTCCAGGTATACAGGTGAGAAATGTACACAGCGCCAATCGTAAACAAGTCATGCCGCCGGCAAACACGATCTAACTTTTCCCCCGCCACGCAGGTCTGCGGCATCCAACGTCGAGCAGCAATCAAGCGTCTGGAGGAAACTTCCTGCGAGCTGTTTCACATTTACCAACAAGAACAAAACTTATTTTATCAGGAATTTTATTTAAATACAAACAAAGCGACCTGGAAATCAATAATTTGTGGTGGTGTAGTACAAAAACATTAATTACATCTTAAAAAAATAACTGTTACGGCTTCAGTGGGTCTCTGCCCTTTTTTCCTTTTAGGGTTCTGCAGACAGGTCTCTGCAGGTGATGCGTGTTGCCCTGATTGGTGTTCTGCAGCTTTAAAACTGCCAGGCATGCAGCAGTCAGGAGGCTTTTCCCTCCTCTCTCCTCAGAACCCCATTTGGTTTGGTTGGTATCTTTTGTCGGAGATTTGTTAGGTTTGTTTAGCATTTGCTTATTTCTGGTCAATTATAGGTTCTGCTTTAATCTATGTTGGTTTCTCATTACAGGTATTCTTTTTTCAGGGTTATTTCTTTAATATAATTTAATAAATTCTATTTTCATTCAGTTACTAAATCCTTGTGTGGTCTCCTTTTAATGTTATCCCATCAAACGAGCCTGGTGGACGTAACATTGTGGGGGCTCGTCCAATTTATGTGGACTAATTAGGCTTGTTTGGCCTTATTATTGGGTTCAGGTTGCAGTTACATGCCCCTGACTTTGGTTTGCCTGTATTGCAGGTTATTTGTAGGTTTTTTGGCTAGTTTAAGGTGTTTAACCTTACTAGATTTTGGACATTTTTGATGTTCCATATGTATGTTGTTGGAGGTCCATGAGGATTTTTGTACTTTTGTTGGAGGGGGGAGAGAGGATCTTGTTTTGTAATAGGTAAGTGCTGTCTGGTATTTGTTTTTGGCAACTCCATTTTAGACGACCCTGTTTGTTGTTTTAGTTTGTTATTTTTGGGTTGGACTCTGGGCTGAGGGCACCGCCGTGGTTTGCTGCCTGAGAGGTCTTGGCCTGGAGGGATTTGCTGCCAGCGGTATCTTGGTGCTTAAAGTGCCTTGGCTCTTGGAGGAAGGCCTGAAGACTAGGCTAAGCTTAGTCAGGGTTTTGGCATTTAGTTAGTTGTAGGAAAATGGAGGTCTGCCATTTGTTGGTGCCAGTCATGCACTTCCTTGTGGTTGGTTAAATAATTTGGTATACTTTGACTTGTAGTATTTTTTTTGGAAGTGGGTTTGTTGGGTTGGTCTGGTTTGAGAATGGATACTGTGAGTTCTTTTTTGTCTTCTCTAACATTAGAACTCTTGGAAAAGCTTACAAAGGAGCAGATTCGTCAAGTAGCTGAACACTTTAAAGTTGATCTTGAAGATGTAAAAGGATTAAGATTACCTCCACTAAGGAGTTTTTTAAAAGACGAACTTATAAAACTGAAAGTCTTTAATGTCTCTCTTTCAGATGCTGATGTGACAGATGAAACTTCCCTTGGTTCAGATTCTTTAACTGGTGCTCCAAGGTTGGAAGATGAATTGTCAAGCTCAACAGTTTCTCAAGCTTCTCAATTAAAGTTTCAGTCTAAGAAAACTGAGATGGAAATGCAGTTGGAGTTAGAAAAATTACGGCTAGCACATGAGCTTGAGGAGAGAAAACTAGCTTTACAGGAAAAGCGGCTAGCTCATGAGCAAGAAGAAAAGAGGTTAGCACATGAGTTGGAGGTGAAGAAACTGTCTTTGGAAGCTGAGCGTCTGAAGTTGAGGTCTGAGGGCAGGTTAAGTGGTGGATCTGTTAATCTGTCTCAAGGTGGTAATGGGTTTTCTGGACATAACTTGGTTAACATGTTGAAGCTGTTACCTAAGTTTAATGAACAAGATCCTGATGTGTTTTTCTCTTTGTTTGAGGACATGGCAGAGGACAATGACTGGAGTGATCTAGATTGCTCCATGCTGCTGCAAAGTGTGCTGGTGGGTAAGGCCCAAGAAGCTTATGTTTCATTAGCTTCAGCTGAAAGAAAGGTATACAAATCTGTTAAAGAAGCTGTTTTGAAAGCTTATGAACTGGTTCCTGAGCATTACAGACAACAATTTAGGAACTGCAGGAAAGCTGAAAAACAGTCAAATACAGATCTTGTCAGAGAATTAAACACCCAGTTTCATCGCTGGTTATCAGCTGAAGGTGTGGATGATTTTGAATCACTTTGACTTGATGGTGTTGGAACAGTTCAAGAACATTATTCCAGATCGGGTGGCCATATATATTAATGAACAAAAGGTAAAAACTGCTGCTAAAGCTGCTGTCTTAGCAGACGAGTATGTTCTGACCCATAAAGCTGTGAGGGATTCTAATTTGAAAGGTGACCACAGCCTTAAGGAATTTCATCACGACCGGTTTCCTGGTAAAAATAGATTGGATCCTACATTGAGATCTAAAGCGGACTTGGTTTGTAACTATTGTCGCCAGAAGGGACACTGGAAAAATGAGTGCCCTCTGAATACTAAAACTAAATCAAGTAGGGGTAAACAGGATCATCGAAAACCTGTGGCTTTAGCCAGTGTTGCACAGTTGCATTCAGTGGAGTCTACACCTCTGCCTAAAGTTGAAAGTGTAAGACCAACCGTTTTAGCTGCACCTTGTGACTTCCAGTCTTTTTCAGAGCTGACTGATTCAGATCCCCAGACCTTTGAGAAGGATGTCGGACAAGATTACGCTCCTTTCATCACACATGGGTTTGTTTCTCTGAATGGAAGTTCAAATAAAGTGGCTGTAAAGATTCTGCGTGACACCGGAGCTTCTGAATCTTTCATATTGGATTCTGTTTTGCCATTTTCTTCATGTTCTGATACTGGTCGTAGTGTCTTAATTAGAGGTATTGGGATGGAAACTTTCTCTGTGCCTCTCCATAGGATCTACTTGCAGTCAGAACTGGTACAAGGAGAAGTAACGATGGGTGTTCGTCCTTCTCTGCCTGTGGAAGGTGTGTCTCTCATTTTAGGAAACAATCTGGCAGGTGGACGTGTGTGGCGAGATGTTGCACCTCCTCTAGTGGTCCGAGCGTCTCCATCTGTTTCCATGTCAGACAAATGTGCTCAAGACTTTCCTGAGGCATTTCCAGCTTGTGCAGTAACTCGTGCCATCAGTCGTGCTTTGGCTGATAAGGAGGTTGAGTTTGGTAAGCCTAGTTCTGTTGAGAAGACTGCCTGTTTGCCAACTCTTCCTGTTCCTTTGTCACTCAGTGAGTTGATTGCAGCCCAGCAGGAGGACACAACCTTAGCTGCTCTGTTTGACCAAGTCCAGACAGCTGAACAGGACACAAAAACGTCATGTGGGTATTTTGTACAAGAAGATCTGTTGGTACGTAAATGGTTACCTTACAGTGACAAGGATATTGTTGGTCCAATTTATCAAGTTGTTGTTCCAGTCAAGTTCAGAAACCTTGTCTTGAAAACTGCTCATGGAGAATTGTCTGGTCATTTTGGAGTCAATAAAACTTATAATAGAGTTTTACGTCATTTTTATTGGCCACGTCTGAAAAAAGATGTTGCTTATTTTGTGAAAACCTGTCACACTTGTCAACTAACTGGGAAACCTAATCAGACTTTGAAACCAGCTCCACTTTTTCCAATACCCGCGGTTGGTAAGCCTTTTGAACACTTGATCATTGACTGTGTTGGCCCACTGAGTCCTTCAAAGTCAGGATCGGTGTATTTACTGACGGTTATGTGTAAAAGCACTCGTTATCCTGCAGCATATGCTCTGAAAACCATTACAACAAAGTCGGTGGTCAAAGCTTTGTCTAATTTTATTTCAGTGTTTGGAATCCCAAAGACCATTCAAACTGACAGAGGTACCAATTTCACTTCACGCATGTTTGGTGAGATTTTGAAACAACTTGGTGTAGTCCATCAACAAAGCAGTGCTTATCATGCTCAAAGCCAGGGGGCGCTAGAGCGTTTTCACCAAACCCTGAAGGCATTGTTGAGGGCATACTGCACAGAGTTGAGTAGAGACTGGGAAGAAGGTCTGCCTTGGCTACTTCTGGCAGCTCGTGAAGTTGTACAAGAGAGCACAGGGTTCAGTCCAAATGAACTAGTGTTTGGACATCATGTGCGTGGTCCTCTTGCTATTTTAAAAACTAACTTGGAGAGGTCTGAGCCACCATCAAACCTGTTTGACTACGTCAATGGTTTTCGTCGCAGACTTTTCTTGGCTGGCAAACTAGCGTCTGAGAATCTTAAAAAGGCTCAGAGAAAAATGAAGCGATGGTTTGACCAGAAAGCTGAAAACAGAGTGTTTCATCCAGGAGCTAAGGTGCTTGCCTTACTCCCCATTCAGGGTTCACCTTTTCAGGCAAAGTTTTATGGTCCGTATTCTGTGTTGAGACAGGTGTCAGCCCAAGACTACGTGGTTTCTACCCCAGACCGTAAACGACCAACTCAGCTTTGCCATGTAAACTTACTGAAGCCTTACTTTGGAAGATAAAGATGTCAAGGCAGTTGCTGCTTCTATGAAGGCAGACTTGAGCTGTAACGTAGGCTTAGATGAGGATGTGCAGACTCCAGATGACGCTGTGTTCCAGCCCAGACTTAAAAACTCTGAGATGTTGTCTAACCTACAAACATTATTGAGTCATTTGTCTGCAGAAAGAAGCGAGCAGTTGAAGAAGTTAATTTTGGATTTTCAAGCCTTGTTCAGTGACATTCCGACATGTACCAATTTAATTGAGCATGACATAGATGTGGGAGATGCGCAACCTATCCGTCAACATTTTTATCGTATTCCTCCTGAGAAAAGTAAATTTTTGGAGTCAGAGATTCAGTATTTGCTGGACAATGGCCTGGCTAAACCATCTTGTTCCAGTTGGGCCTCGCCATGTTTGCTGGTTAAAAAACCTGACGGTACTTATAGATTCTGTACTGATTATAGGAAACTGAACAGCATTACAAAGCCTGACTCCTATCCACTTCCTCGGATGGAAGATTGTGTCGATCAGGTTGGAACTGCAAAGTATGTGAGTAAATTTGATTTGCTCAAAGGTTACTATCAAGTACCCTTGTCTGCTCGAGCCCAAGAGGTGTCTTCTTTTATTGTACCATCAGGATTATACTCTTACACTGTGATGAGTTTTGGCCTTAGAAATGCACCTGCCACTTTCCAGCGGTTGATGAATCAAGTAGTGGCTGGATTGGAAGGTTGTGCTGTCTACTTAGATGATGTAGTGGTCTTCAGTGACACCTGGAATGAACACGTGCTACGTATCCGGAAGTTGTTTCAGCGTCTTCAGGATGCTCGTCTAACTGTGAACTTGGCTAAATGTGAGTTTGCAAGAGCTACAGTGACTTATTTGGGAAAAGTAGTTGGGCAAGGACAAGTGAAACCAGTGAGGGCTAAAGTCCAAGCCATTGATGGTTTCCCACCTCCTTCCTCAAAAAAGGAGTTGATGAGGTTTTTGGGGATGGTGGGTTACTATAGAAACTTTTGTGAGAATTTTTCTACTGTAGTGGCTCCATTAACTGACCTATTAAAGGCTAAAGTCCAGTTTAGGTGGTCAACAGCTTGTCAGAAGGCATTTGAAAATGTCAAGTTCCTTTTGAGCACTGCACCAGTTTTGGCTGCTCCAAGATTAGACCGGCCATTCCAGGTACAGGTTGATGCAAGTCAAGTGGGTGCAGGAGCCATTTTGTTGCAGACTGATGAAGAAGGGGTTGACCATCCAGTGTGTTTCTTTTCTAAGAAGTTCAATTAACATCAACTTAATTATTCGACCATTGAGAAAGAGGCCTTGGCTCTTATTTGGGCACTCCAGCACTTTGATGTGTATGTGGGTGGGGGTGAGTTTCCTGTTGTGGTATATTCAGATCATAACCCTTTGACCTTTTTGCACTCTTTACAGAGCCCCAATCAGCGGTTGATGCGATGGGCCTTATTTCTACAGCCTTACAACCTTGAAATTCGGCACATTCGAGGCACTGAAAATGTGCTGGCTGATGCATTGTCTCGTGCCATTGATGGACCAGACTAACAGGAAAAAATGCCTACAGAGGTCCTGGTTGGATCCTCTGATTTAAGGGGGAAGGTGTTACGGCTTCAGTGGGTCTCTGCCCTTTTTTCCTTTTAGGGTTCTGCAGACAGGTCTCTGCAGGTGATGCGTGTTGCCCTGATTGGTGTTCTGCAGCTTTAAAACTGCCAGGCATGCAGCAGTCAGGAGGCTTTTCCCTCCTCTCTCCTCAGAACCCCATTTGGTTTGGTTGGTATCTTTTGTCGGAGATTTGTTAGGTTTGTTTAGCATTTGCTTATTTCTGGTCAATTATAGGTTCTGCTTTAATCTATGTTGGTTTCTCATTACAGGTATTCTTTTTTCAGGGTTATTTCTTTAATATAATTTAATAAATTCTATTTTCATTCAGTTACTAAATCCTTGTGTGGTCTCCTTTTAATGTTATCCCATCAAACGAGCCTGGTGGACGTAACATAACAATAATAAAAAAATCATAATTTTAGGACATTTTTAACAGTGGCGTATACAGAATATTTAAGGGTCATGTGCTCAAGTGGAAAAAAGGGCACCAAGTGTCCACATCAAACCGCGGGTTGCATTAGCGTGAGATTTTTTTTTTTTTATCTCACTTTATATCTTGAGCCAAACATAATAAATACAATGTCAGAAAAAAAAGAAAAAAAGACTTCAGGGCTTTTTTTTGTCCATAGAGAAAAAAGAAATAAAAAATTTCAGAAGGACACTTTTTTTAGTCCAGAGGAGGAAAAGGCATTTCCTAATTATCTATTTAGTTCTGTTCCAAGCTTGAAAACAGGAAGTTATCTGAATCCTAAAACTCAGCCAAACTATCCTATCAATACAATTTCTTAAAGCGAAATTATTGTAATATCTTTTATCTTTATTTTATTGGAGTACTTATTTATTCCTGCATTCGGGTCTTTCACATATAGACAAAAACAGGAGAAATTTTTCCAGCAATAATCTAAAAACATGACTTTACTAAAACAAAAACTACGAATTTGAGGTCCATTACATGTAAATAACATCTTCTATTATTATGCAAATATTACACCTTTAGCTAATTAACATAATAAATCAAACAAAAGAGAATAAATAAATACAGATAAGTCATAGGAGATTATCAGGGTTCTTTATTGAAAGTGTTTAACAGTTTATGACAGTCACATGTTGATTTACAGAGATTTTATTCATATGTCGGAGATTTCAAACCATTCCCAACGGATTAATAAAAATGTCAGATCAGATGGGAAACTTGATCTGATCAGCAATATTTGGAATATTTATATATATTTGGCAATTTTACAAGCAGAAAAACAGAGAAACACAAACTTACCCGTAAGCTGCCAGTAGGGGGCGATATTTCAACACTAATTTTACAAAATAGCATTTATTTTCCCAAAAATCTCAAAGATTTCCCCAACAATATTAGTTTTTTTTAATATCTCAGACACTAACAATAATATTAGCTCAAATTTGGCTGTGTTTTTCTTTTTTTTTTTTTTCTTTTTTCAAATTCCTAACAGAAGACACAGTTTCTATTGCATGTTTTTGACATTTGTTTTACCTTTAAAAGCATTTTTGAGGTGTTAAACTAAATTTCCATTTTTTACTTGTAAACTTGTTTTAAACCTCTACTTGTTTGTGCCTTCAGACATTTTGTATGCTATCGCATGCTAACATTCGTCTAGGCAGGATAAACCTGCCATTAGCTTATTACTTATTAGTAAAATAGATATTTTTCAATCAGGTTGTGAACATTTATTTGGTTTTACTTTTTTTGGGCCCATCTAGAATCTAAAATTATTTCACTGGGATAACTGGTTTGTGTGCTTAACCTGACAGGAATCACCAGTTAAATCTCAGGTTTTCCAAAAATTAAACCTTCAAAAACAGAACATATAATTAATCGATCAAATTGATTTATGGCTAAACTCAAAACAGGTTTTAAACTCTGATCTGTTGCTGTGTGCCTTTTGTGATGTCATCAGCGACACATGCATGTGAAAGCTTGTTTTGGGAATTATTGTTTTTATATTGACTAAATAATTTTTAATGAATTAATGGAATTAATACAAACTGACCAGGATATGCTGTTAAAGGTGATAAACTATGTCAAAGGTGAGTCAGGCTGGTAGCTTTAAATGTGTTTTTTAAAAAAAAGGAGTGAAAATGTCAGTTTTAATCTCAACAAGTAAATAAACAACAGAAGACTTTTTTGTGATTTTCATGTTATCCCCTAACGCAGTGGCACCCAGGGTGAAGAGCCACATGAAAACCAGCCTAATGACGGTTGGATGTGAGAGGAAAACATTCAGATTATTAAACTTTGCACGCTGCATTTTGAAGATGCACCGATTTCATCCGTCGTTTTCTGAAGCGATCATCTTCTTTGTGGAGGAGTGGGTGGAGAAACGTTTTCAGAATCCTACTGATGGAAGAAATCATTATTAAGATGTTCTCAGCCACCAGTAAACACACGTTACTTATAAAAACAAGGGGATTCAAGGCAGACGTAACAAATGCAGGGGGCTGATTATAATTGTATAGATGCAGTTAGCAGGAAGAAAAGAGACATAAACTGAATGGGAAAAATGGACGTTTGGGTGGGAAACACTGAGGTAGACTGTGACTTGTTGTCCAAAAATGTTAATTTACAACAACAAAATCACTAGTCTTCCACAACGTGTCACACTAGTCAGTTTTCACCTGTGGAGAAAAAAACTGGATCTGAAAATGAAACAATAAGAGCAAACATGAGAGCGAGTGGAAGCTATTAGTGCTTCTAATCACATAAACACGTAAACAAACGCACTCGGCACCTTATGATGACTAAATGTGTTTGCACTTTATTTCATCGCATTCATTACATGAATCACAGTTTCTTCATTCAGTCATCACACAGTGTAAACATCCAGGGACATTAAGGCACTCGGGATCTGCATTTGTTGATGCAAACGCCGGCATACTGTACAGAGGGAGAGATGAATTAATTTAGGAGAGTGTGATAATAATAATGCGCCGATTACTGCAACGCACGTGCGATCACACGCATAAACGCAGGCCCGGTCTGAGCCGCGGTGCTTTAATAAAAACAAGGAGAGGAAAAAAGGACAGCGGTTTAATCTGCTGGTATTGGTTCTCCAAAGCTGTGCCAATAAAACCGGATCTCTGCAGGATAAAGAGGGAAAAAGAAAAGGTGAGGTCAAGAAAAGGAGGGAAGGAAATGAAAACAAATACGTAGAGCAAAAAATATGGTGTTGAAACAAGAACTGGAAGGAAAATTAGATTTAAGGAAGGAATAATCTGCCACTAGAATATTGATTTTTTCATCAATATTAAGAAATTATTGACACTAAACAAGAGGAAAAAAAAGCACTTAATGCAAAATCTGACCAAGTATTTTTGCATAGTTTCCCGTTCAAATATTTTATTACACTTCAAATAAGACAAAACTAACTTACAAATGACTTTTAATAGTAGCTTGTTTTCAGTCCATCATTCCTTAATAATGACTATAAACATTATGAAGGCAGATTATGTCACTTATAAAAAGACATTTCAAGGATTCAAGAATTTTATTTATCATTTTATTCCTGCAGCGAAAATTTGTTGGCACTCAAAAAAGATAAAATAACTGAATAAAATCACGTGACTAAAATAAATTGTCATAAGGGATGAGTTAACAGTTATAAATATAGTAAATAGATATATGTACAGAATAGAAATACAATGTGAAGAATAGGAGCTGTTACAGAGTTAATAATTCCTAAATATGGATGGAAAAATACTCGTTCCACCGGCAGATTATTTCACTTATAACAAGTGAAAAATAATAATTTCTCAGTCGGACAAGTAAATATTTATCAGTATTTATGAATAAATGATGTAAAACAAGAAAGTTACATTTAAGTGTAGAAAAAAAACTGAATTAATGAATATTTAAATAAACGAGCAAAGGCAGCATAAATAATGATAAAGAAAAGAGATGAAAACGGACAGAAAACAACAAAATCAACAGAGTGAAGAAAAACGGAAATTAAAGTAAAAACAACAACTGGATATAAAAATAGGCAGTTTGTGCAGGTTGTGTGGTGAATGTGAAATCTCCTGTAAATGAATGATAATAGCCTGTTTAGATGCAGCTCGCCTACAGCGTTCCCTGCCCCAACCTATTTCCTGCTAATATCACCTCCGCTGCCTCGCTGACCTCCCTTCCTTTTCCCCTTTAACGCCAAAAATCAATTGTTTCTTCCAAACAAGAATAGAGAATAAAATTAAAAAATAAACATCTCTGCTGCTTCCTTCGCTACATTTTTATTTCACGTCTCATAAATTTCTTTTCTTTAATTGAGACGTCTTAGTGGCAGCCATCTTGCTCAGTTTGATGGTTTTAATGCGACTAGAGCAGCAGTAAACACACAGTTACTGCGTTTTTCTGACTCAGAAACACACACGCGCACACACACACACACACACACACACACACACACACACACACACACACACACACACACACACACACACACACACACACACACACACATGATCGCCCTGCTTGCTGATTTTAACAAAGGTCTGTGACACCGTGACATTTGGAAGTAGATGAAATGACCGGCAGGGTCGGGGAGTGCAGCACTCCATGCTCTACTGCGCGGGGGATAAGAGCTCTTAACACACACACACACACACACACACACGCACACACACAAACACACACAGCTTTTTAGCAACCTCCATCCTTGCATCAGTACCTCCCCGTTCATATCTGCTCTCCAGAACCTTTCAGTCCGATCCCAAACCCATTAAAGGAGCCAAAGCAAAAGAGGCTCCTCAAGTTCATCATATATAATTTAAAATTCACTTCAAGAGGAGAAAAACTTCATGTTTTACAGAAATGTTTAGTTCTGGAAATTGCTTTGTCACTGGTTTCATTCAGACAAATGTGTCCAAAAGCAGTTTTACTTTTCTGAGTTTTTCACTATGGTTTCATTTTGTTGTGACTTTTTGTTTTTAGTTTGAATTTGTTTGAAACAAATATTGTTGAGTTTTAGTTTTTACTTGTAGTTTTCTTTCCATACTTTGGTTAATTCATAGTTCTCCTGTGATGTTACACTTCTGTGACCTTTGTATCTGACAGCCATCTTGGCTGCTATGGAGTTGCTATGACAACAATAAGCAAGTTGCAAGCTTAAAACTCGCTCTCACCTTGTTCCTATCTGATAAACAATGTAAGTACATTACAACTGTTACTCAATTACAATTTTTGAGAACTATACCCACATCTGTGTAATTCTAAGATAAATATGAGTGATATTTACTGTAGTTCTTACTGGCGAGCTAGCAAAATTAGCTTAGCTGTAGATTTTACCTGCTAGCTAAGACGGACATGTAGCCTACATGTTTGTTACCACCTGTACTGAATGTGCCAGTCACCAGAACCGTGTTACTCACACAAAGAGTTTGTACGTCCTTCAGAAAGTCGCTTAAATATTGATTGTTTGCATCTCCATGTTCTTAATGTTCACTAGCTAGTTAACTTTATCGCAGCAGGAGATCGGAGTCAGGTTGGCCACATCATCTGACATGTTTCCATTCTCCGTGTCATACGAGTCGATCCCGATAGCAGTCATTTTGTTGATAAATATTTCTCTTGGTAAAGAGTGTCAGTATACTTTCTTTTCGTTGGTCTCAAAGCCACGGTTCTGCTATGCTATGTGCTGCGCTGGCCTACCAAGATGGCGCACATCAATTCCAGTTCAAATTTGTGGGAATAATGTAGTGATTATGTTCCCAATCAAACTTTAGTTTTTCTGGTGATATGTTCTTTTAAATCATGATGTTGCACTGGGATTTTTGTTTTAGAATACTATTAAATACTGACACTTGACTAATCAATGACTAATTATTGGTGATCTCACATTCGACAGAATCTAGAGATTTCAAAATAAATTAAATAAGATAAGTGCAATAGCATAGCCTTTTATTAAAGGTTTTGTGCCTTTCTGCCACACAATGACAACTATTTCAAAAGAGTTTTCCTCTGAAACATTTATAAAAACTCGCCAAATGTTGTGAAAAGCCGCCTGAATTTTAACAACCTGCCTAAAGCTGTTTTTTTTCTCCAGCCAAACGTGTTCAAAAGCAGCTCAGTGAGTTATAATAGATTTTGTTTTTTTGTTACACTGTAGTGTTTTATTTCATTGTGACTTTTTGTTTGTCTAAGTTAGCTTTAATTAATTTTTAGAGGTTGTTTACTTGTTTTATTAATTCAAAAATGTCAAATTATTGTGGTTATGTGTACACCGATTGGCTAATGAACACTCAACAGAAGACACCATTTTCAAACATTTATTAAATTATTGTTGAACAACCAAAAGGCGTTTTCTCACAACTTTTGCTGTCGCCATTTGCGAACTACAAGTCACCAGGAGGAGTAGGGAGATGGAGTGCTGTGATTTGCAGCTTACGTAAAACTGCTTGTTTCAGCTCAAATGGCTAATAAATAGATCCATAAACATGAACATTAAAGATGCTATATCTATGATTTCAGTATGTTTTAGTTAGTTTTATAATTCCAAAATATAGTTCCAGTTAGTTAATAGTTTTCCCCCATTTATTACCGTTATTTAAGTTAAATTTATTATATTTTTTGTTATTTCGTTAGTTATAGTTAAATATAATAACCTTCGTTTTCAACAGCTGCATTTCTATTTACCATGAGGTTGCACAAACTGGAATTACAAAAATAAATTTGCAAGATAGACACGTTGCAATTTCCAAAAACAGTTTTGCGCCAGGATTGAGGTGGTTTTTCAAACGTATCAAAACAAGCGAATTTTGCAAAAAAAAAAAAAAAAAACTGCAATCAATAACAGGATGTTATTACTGTCAGAAATGATGAAGAAGACGACAGTAAGTGGGAGGAGGATGATGATGCAACATGAGTATTAATGACTCATCATGTGAACAAACTTATTCACGTTGGATTTTAATTATTTATTTAATTTAAATGCCACAATTACAAAATTGTGTTTTTTCTACCTTTACATGTCAAATGTTCTTATTAAATACTTTGATACTTTCTTGGGATATATAATCATTACATTGCCTAAGATATAGTTCAATTTATCTTTTTTATTGAAGAAAATAAAACCATTTTACTATATTATCTTCTCATTATTAATTGATATCACTCTTGACTACTTTGTGACAGTTAAAACTTTTGAACAAAAGGTTTTAATCTCAATGGGTAAAAATAAGGTTAAAGAGAAAAAAAAAAAAATAAAACTAACATTTCTTTCAACAGGATCCTGTCATGGCTCAGTCCAAAACCCACTAAGAAGGAGCCGAAGCAAAAGTTGTTCAATGTATAATTTAAAATTCTACTTCAAATTTCACAAAAATTAAGCAGAATATTTGTATTTCTTTCCACCCCCTGACATCTATGACTGATGTCTAAAATCAAAGAGGAGGATAAATGGATTTCTCTGGTTTCTGTGATAAAAATGAGCCTAAAAGCCTTCGATGACTGAGAAATTACAGCTCTCACAAGAAAACTGTAGTAAAACCCTTAAGTTTTCTTCTGTAATTGGTTTTCACATCCTGATTGCTAACTATCTAAAGCTTTTTGTCCATTATGAGGTTTCCCTTTTTTGCTCTCGCTGGTCTTCATTTATACTCCTCTCCAGGAAAAATAAAAATAAAGGAAGACAGACACAGAGTGTCGTGCGTCTTATCCTTCAGTGTCATCAAGCTCCAGCGTTGCCAAGAAACTATCGTAATCACTGGACTTGAAAACTGTTTGTGAGGTTCGTTAAATCAACAGCAGAAAACTGTCACAAACAAGACGATCTGTGCTCCAGTTTGAATGTTAGTTAAAAACATACTCTGCCTTTTTAGCCTTTTAAAGTCTTGTGTTCTCCACGTTTTGTTTGTTCAGGGATTAAAAAAGTCATTTGAATTTGAAAAACAGCATGACATAATTTTGCAAAGCAGTTTATTTTTTTGCTAATATTAAATCAAGAGGTGTGGGTTGCTTTTAGCAGAAAGTTTAAAAATGGTGGTAAAAAATTAAAAGTGACCAGTCACATAAACATGTTTACTGGTGTCTAAATGTGATTAAAAAGTGATTAAATTGGCTGCAGCATTGCTAACGTTTTGCTTATCCTGAATCTGAGGTGATTTGTAGCCTAGAAGAAGATATTTCACAATGTATTTTCATCATATAGATGGAAATAAAGACAAAAATGAATTACACAAAAATCACGTTTTGATCTCTTAGGCTTTTTTATGTCACTTTTTAATACATTTTTAATTTTAAGTCATGTTTCAGTAAGTTTTTGCTACAGACCCACCAAGAAGAAAATATATATATTTTTAGAGTAAACGAAGTTCAGAAATTGCCAAGAAACTGTTGTTTATTATTATAATTTTGTTTTTTGGACAATAATCTCATTATTGTCCAAAAAACATGAGTGGAGATGTAGCAGTATAGCCACTCCAAAACAGTCAACACATATGTGTGGAAATTTGCAAATAAGTCCTGTGCCTACATTTGCTAGTGCAATCTATTTGAATCACGTAGCGTTGGTTTCCGTGTTTGTCAGCAGTCGGTCATAACCGTCATTTTTTTAATCCGATTTTGTGACTACGGCAGTGACCGCGAATGACGTCACGGTTACGCAGATATTCCGACATACAGACATCGCAGACAGACGGAATGGCGACATCTGAAGAGTAGTGATGGGCAAATGAAGCCTCATGAAGCAATGAACCTTTCCAGCCCTTTGCTTTGCAAAAAGGTTCGTTACTCGATGCTTCATTCATTGCTCTATAGTGACATCTGCTGGTGAAACTGTAACAGTCTTGTCACTCAGTTGGATCATACTTCCAAAAATTACTAAATGCAATATTGTCACAAAATTTTCATCAAACTCATGTTTAGTAACAGGATAATCAATGAAACCATATTTAATTGTCATATGTTTTAATTATTAAAATGATTTGTAGCCAATCTAATCCTGGTTTATGTTGAACGTTAGTGGTTGTGTTGGGTTTTCTTTTATGTCATAGATGGATTTGACAATAAAGACAATTGATGTTTTAATGTCTTGAGAGTGCAGTGTCTGTTGGGGCGTTCACTTTTTCTTGGATTTCTAATTGGCTCTGATCCCTCATATTTGGCTACATGTTGAATTTTAGTTCTGCAACAAGATTAAATCTGTTTCTGCTGTGCAAGACTGATATATCTTTGCTAATCAGACTACAAATAATAGTGGAACTTTGCAGAAGGTGAGAAATTGGGAGGTGGAGGGTTAATTATTGTTATCTAAGAAGAATTTTATTGTGAGGATAATCTCAAAGTATTCCCAGATGTCAGATTTTCCTCTTGCTGGCTCCATTTCAGACAATCAAGTTTATTTGTGTAGCACGTTTCAGCAACAATGCAGTTCAAAAAGATTTACATCATAAAATCACAAAGATATAGTTATTAAAGAAACAACATAATCTACAATTGAGAAAACCAGTAACAAACATTTTGATGAGTGCCATTAATACACATCAAATATGTTGGTCAATGTTCATTTTATTTGGCCACTGAAGACAAACATCATCCTCTGATGCGCGACCAAATGGACAACCCATGACACAGCAAGGCTCATCGCGCTTTTATTTTGAAAACCGACACGCAAAATGAAGCAGTCACGTGACCCATGCAATGCGAGGCCTCGTTTGTTGCCAGTCACGTGGTTTTCAGCAAGACAATACAAGCCTCGAAGCGGGGCTTCATCGGCCACGCCCCCTTTTTACTCGGTACAAGCCTGAAAGCCTGGATTCAGAGAGCCCATCACTACTGAAGAGCCTGTGAGGACAGAAGGTGAGGATGTCCCGGGAGTTTGATCTCAATATTCTTTGATAAAGTGTGGAGAAACGTAAACGATGGTTGAAATGCAGAGGACTCAAAATAAATGAAAAGAAGGCAGCGTTGGGTGAAAGGTAGTTTTTTCTGGCTGCGGACAGTGTGGTAGCTAGCACTAAGCTATCTGAGCCTACCTTGTTAACTTTCTTCTCGGTAATCGGTGTAGATAAAAATATTGATTCATCAATGCTTTGCAGTTAGTTTTTCCAATTAAATATCAATCGGACATGCCTGTGAATCGATTGGATCTCCTGTCTCGCCATGATGAGCAACACTGTGGTTAGCTAGCTCAGTCACATTAAACTGTTCTTCATCTGGAGTTTATTTGCGATTGACAAACAACAATTAGTGGGCATTAAGTTATACATATTAAGAACCTAAATGAACAGTTTTGTTTACAGTAGCTGCGTTTCCGTTGACCATGAAGTCAATAATTGTAATTGTACAATTTCAATTGTACAAAATTGTGATTTTGTACAAAATTACAAAATTGTAATTCTATTCTCACTATTATTTAATAATTTACAAATAAGTCACTCCAGTCAGATTTCAGTTTGTCTACAGCCTCATGTCTTATTCAACCACTTCTGATAGATGTAATATGAACAAAGTTTACTCAACTTTTTAAATTGTTCTTACCTGTGGTCATCCTAATTTTCCTCTGTCTTTTGGAGACAAAGAAAATTTATCCCTATTTCTATTTGTAAAAATAGCTTGTTTTTTTTCACTATAATTTCATAATTTACAAATAATTAACGTAAGTCAGATTTTAGTTTGTTTACAGCCCCAAGTCTTATTCAACCACTTCTGTCTGATAGATATAAGAACAAAATTTACTGTTTTTTCATTGTTTTGTGATCATCTTACTGCATAACTTTCCTTCATCTCTTTGAGTCATGTTAACTCATCTCTATTTGAAACTTTTTGCAGTTATATATTCTTGCAAAAAAAAAAAATTAAATAAAATAAAAACTTGCACAATGTGTTTTGTTTGTAAAAACTGATTTTCCCCCCACTATTAAGCCTTAATTTCAATATGAGTCACTTTGGTCATATTTTAATTTATTTACAGTCTCATATCCTGTCATACAAACAATCAAACATGTATGTCCGATAGATGTAATATGAACAATCATTTTTTAATTCTTCATGCCTGTGTGGTCGTCCGACATGTAACTTTCCTTAAAAATGTGAATTTTTTCTGCCGTTTTTATAATCTTGCAAAATAAGATCTTCACTCTGTTTTGTGTTTGTAATTTACTATTTTTTCAAAATTTATAAATATAGCGGCCCCAGATGCTACCATACAACCAATCAACCTCTTCTTTCTGATAGATGTAATATGTAACTTGTTTTCCTCCGTCTGAACAGTTTACCTCCTCTGTCTAACTTCACTGCTGCCTCATCTCTTTGGATTAAGATTAAAAAAAATCTGGATTATTTCGGTCGAACTCGTGCAGCCACCACTTTGCACCGCGCCGTGTTGAGTTTTTCTGCCTCTCCTCTCTTCTGAATGCTCTCATCAGCGGCTGCTGTCAACAGCCAACAATGCTCAGAATGACAGCTGCCTGTGCTGGCCCTGAAACCGCCGGCAAGTTTAAGTTACAGGGAGCCCATTGACTGTCGACTGGGGTGCCGGCTGCCTGGGCTGGCACGCCACAAAGCCGCAGCAACAATGCGTTTGCATTGTCCAGGTCACAGAGCTGAGCAGGAGAGTGACAGCGCAGGGCGAGCTATGAGTTCATTAGACCTCCTGCTCTCCTTTCCTTTCCTTCTCAGGGCTCATTAACATCCAGCATGAGCCACTGAGTTACACGTATTAGCCGGGAACATTAGCAATGGCCACACGAAGACATGCGGTCTGGTTAAACCCACCAATACGGTCGCACACATGCAGAATGGCACATTAGGAATTAGCTCCACATCCAGCATGCGTCTAATTTTCACATTTTAAAAAAAGCATATTAGAAAATAATGGGCTCCCCGTGGCTCAAAGGCCTCACTGGCTGCGTTTCCATTACAATCTTTTTTCTATATTCTGCTGTCGGAAAAATAAAACACAATTTTGTAATTGGATCTGGTTCTGGTCAGAATATAATAAAGGACAACCAAAAATATCTTGAATGAAGATGACAGGTTTGCCACAATAAACATGATCAGTTAAAACAATCTCAGTAATATCCATTTGCATGATTTTTCTTTTTTCCAAAATTGGTGTTTTTGATGCGTTGGTCTAAACTAGCCCTTTTTTGACAGACAATTTTATTTGCAGAGACTCGTAATTCATTTTATTTGTTGTTTCTGTTTTATTTATTTTGGATAAATGTCTTCCAGTCCCAGTGTTAAACATTCCTTTGAATTTAAAGTCTATTGATCTTTGAGATCTTGCATTATTATGCAATTGCTATTATATTACTTGAAAATGATCTAAAAACAGCAATTTTATCGTTTATCACAATAACTTCTGGAACAATTTATTTTCCAGCAAAATATTATCGTGACACGCCTCAGTCGATGACATTTGGGACACAAGATTACACGTATGTCAGGGCTGTCAATGTTAACGTGATTAAACTGAAAATTTTATTGCGTTGATATTACATAATGCTGATTAATGAAACGTATTTGATCTAAAAGCTCCTAGTTCACAGCAGCGCAATGAATTACAATAAAATATCTCTTATCTGTCAGTTGTCCCCTAAAACGAGCTCAATAATTTCTATTTTTCCCTTTTTCTACCAAAAACGTGATGATGACAGTCTTCAGTCTGGTGCTTCAGTTACAACTAGCCTTTTTTTTTTTTTTTTTTTTTGAAGGACAATTTTGTTTACATAGACTTCATAATTCATTTTATATGTTGCTTTCTTTATTCATTTTGGATTTTTATAATTTCTTCCAGTTCCAGTGTTAAATTTTCATAAAAATTTAATTTTTGGGATAATTTGTCATCCAGCCAATTGTGTTACTGTGACAGGCCTACTGTCTAACTATATCTGCTATCAATATGAATTTCATTAGAGTTTGAGATTTGTGCTTTTTTTGGGAACTGCACTGGTTTTACGTTGCTTTTGGGCAGGAAACTGTCAGATCTGGCAACCCTGGAGGACTCGGGACACACTGCAGGAGAAAAGCTTGGTACTATTATTCTCCCAGCTCTGGTCCAACAATTAAGGGTAGCTTGGTGAATAGTTCGATGTCATTAGAGAAGGCGAAATTATGCTCTCCACTTGGGAAGGAAGGCCCTTTCACGAAATAACCGGGAGAAGACAGTAGGGTTCACAATGAAGCTGTGAGTGTTCGAGGACAGCAGGCTTTCATTTCTCTTGTGGTAATGCTCTATATTAGACTAATGTTCAATTAGGTTGTCAAGGCCTGTTGAAGAAATTTAATTCTTATATAGCAGAGTGGGTGGAAGCAAAAAAACCCCCAAAAAACCCTTTTATCATATTCCATATCCAACATGAATAATTTCCCTTAACATGTATGTTGAGCTAATTTAATCATTAGCTATTTGCTCACGATGATTAATTCAAATAGGTTCAGATTTAATGTTAATGATGAACATAAAGAGAGCTTCTCCAGAGCCCAAACAGTTTATTTTAATTCATGGTGCCACTTCATATGGACTACGCCGCTAACGAGGCGTCAATGCAGTACGGCGATGTTAAACGAAGTCGTGCTGAGTGGAGATGCAGCAAACTCACAGATTAAATCCTCAAACCCACAGAGTGAAAGTGGAGAGCGTCCGCTGGGATTTACAGCAGAAATCTTCTCCTGAATCACTTTATATTTACACCACAGGTGTTACTGAGTCCTGAGTCGCTACACAGACACTAAATTAGCTTCTCCTTTTTAGTCTACATTGTTATTTTTTTGTTCTTTAAGTGGACTAGAGTAAATAATCTGATTAATCGATTAGTAAAACAATCTAAACTAATTTACATTAAGTGAAGTATAAAGACTTTAAAAAGTCCTTTACTCAAAGAACAACATATCCAGATCAGTAACTAAGTCAAAACCGTAGAAAAAATAAATACCTTTTGCACTTTAAAAAAAAAATACAAAAAAACTTAGTTGTCTGTAAATTTGTTCTACCCAGAACTCCTTGTGGGTTTCATCCTGTTCAAATCTGTAATGATTAATCAAATTAATTACATTAATAGTAACTTTGTAAAATAAAGAAATTGTTCAGCACTGTTTGCTATCCAATTATTCATCCTTTGCTATAAATGATCAAGTGCACTAAATTAACTCTGTTAATGCATTTTAGGCAATAAAATCCTTATTTTCTTATTTATAAAAGGAATTGAATTAGCTAGAATTTTAATGTATTACTAATATTGTATAGTACAATATTATACCTTATCTATATGTGAAGTTTAAGTGGTTAAATGAAAAATGTGGCTGTTTTAAAAAAATCTGATTAATGTATTATACTGACGATAAACCGATTAATCGTCAGAATAATCGTTAGTTGCAGCTCTAATACGGACCAATTTTTCCTTGGATGGAATCTGTCAGAACTAGTAGATACAATAAAAGTCTACACAGTTAAAATACCAGATTTTTGTAATTTAAAAAGTATTATCTTAACAGGTTCCTTTTATTTTCAGTTGGTTTAGGCTGGATATGTGTGACATTAGTGTTGAATTTAGGGTTTAAGATGCTTAAAAACACAGACTTTTATACAGCTAGACAGTTTTCTGGAGCCATGTGGCCTCCAGGACATTTTGTTTGACTCCTAAAGCTCATTATTTGGGAACGGTAAGGGCTGGACTCATAAACCTAAATGCCACATGGCAGAAATAGGCTCCAGTTGACCGAGAGCGGGGTCATCCTCTACGATGGGCTGCAGCAGTTAAACCGCATGGCCGGGTCTGATTGGATAATGCGTCAGTAAAAAGCTCCGTTTAATGTTTTTGCAGCCTTTACTGCGCCATTGGGAGCCTCTTTGGGGTTAAGGGCTTTTTAAATCTGTAAATATTGTTCGTTTAAAGATTTTCACCTTAGTTTTATTGTTGATTTAATTGCAGGAATCTTGAAAATTCATTTAAAGGTCTTTAATTGTCTCTGTATTTTTATTATTACACTGAAATGCTTAAATAGATGTTTCCCTCCCACCAGCTGAGGCTGTGTAATCAGAGATCATCATATTCACAAACACAGCCTTTATTTTCCACAAATATACAAAAATAATAAAAAAAAAATATTATGTGCAGCTAAAGCTTATTCCAATGCAACTGTATATTTATTTATAATTTTTTTAATTGTGTATTCTTATTTGGTAGCTATTGTTTCATTTAATTTCTTTCTAATCTCATCTTTTGTTTTATTTGTGTGGTACTTACTACCAGGGCCGGATTTAAAGGATGTGGGGCCCTGGTCTGGAGTCAGTTTGGGTACCTTATCCATTAGCAGGTATAAATTGTTGCATGATAGGTTTAATGCGCCATTTCTCCATCTTGTTCCACAAAAAACTGTACTATAATTTAATATATTTAAAATTTTATTGGTTATATTCATAAAAATTCCAAAATATTACTACAGCTCACCTGTTATGGGTATTTCAGATCTAAAATATAATGTTTCCAAAACATGCATTAATTTAACTTATGTACTAATAATAAAGTAGCTGATGTAGCGTACAAGAAATTTATAGGCTCTTCTAATCTGCCCTCAGATTTTATTTTTCAGTTTTAAATGTATCTACCTACTATGAAAGACTTTGCAAACTTTTAATCTTTTCTCTTTAGTTTGGCCTCAGGTTGGGAATTTATCGTATTGTTTATCATTTATTGAGATAGATTTCTCATTATGATAAGAATTTTGATTTATTGTTGTAACAAATTCCAGTTACTGACATTTAAAACCTGTTAAACTGTCTGTTTTATGGGTTAGTTTGACTATTTTCCACATTGTTTGGTCACTCAAGCGCCAATAAATATGAAAAAATTCCAAAATATGATTAAATGCAATGATAGAAATCACACTTTTTTATGAGACTGTTGTCCTAAAGAAGCGTTTTTCAATTAGGAATTGTTTTTCAAGAAAATACTGCAATAAAACCATATTGGCCACTCCCAGTTTAAAACATTTTATTTTACATTTTTGTTTGCATATTTTTATTCTCCTACATCCTGCTGTCTTTTCCGGTTGGCTGTGAAATATTTGCTGTATAACGTTTGTTTTAAATCTGGTAATAAACCCCATTCTGACCCTTTACACATCAGTTTTTTGCTTTTGTTCTCCGTTTTGTCTGCTCCCTGTGCTTCATCCTCTCACCTCACCCAGAGTTCCTGTCCTCCCGCCTCCAGCTCATATTGATTTTTTGTTAGAGAAAGTGGAGCCACGGATAATGTCCACTGAGCGGAAGTGAGCAGAGCCGGACGCGGCCACTTCCTGCACAGCATGGCGGTCACTTCATCACCTGGGTCACTTCTCCTGCACCGTCGACACCTCTCCTGTCTTTTTAGGCTTCTTTCTCTCTCTTTTTTTTGTTATTCGTTCCTAGAGATGTTTCTAAATGCCAGACAGGAAAGCGACAGGCCAACGAGGGGTTGCAGTAGGCTGATCATTAGCAGTACCCTGTGGTTGACTTCAATTAGCCTGCAGAGACACCGCTCCGCAGCAGAGCGTGCAGTCAGGTGGGGTACACCGCGCTCATGAGTGAAATTTAAGGGAAAGCTACAGAAATTAAAGCTAAGGTGTGATTGATCTGTAAGTAAAAACAAAGCCAGTATCGCTGATACTGATACCGATGCATTTATTTAAGTTTGCTATATCAAACAACTGATCTTTAAGTGTCAAAAATTATTTCAGTGCAAATAAAATCTTTTTTGAGGTACAGTTCAGAAACTAGAGATGGATAAATTCATCCAAAAATATCAATATTATTGATATCGGATTGATGCTAACAAAATAAGATCGATTCTTTAGTTTCAAATTCTCTCAAACTTTTTTTATTTTGTATTGTGGTTTTTCAATATTAATTTTGCCTCAGTTTGCTCTCAAATGATTTTCTTTGTATTTAGAAAAAATACACAAATTAAAGTATTTCATAGATAACTATAAACCTTGTCCAAATTCTGTTTGAATAAACTATTTCAAAGGAAAAACCACAAACTTGCATATAAAGTATCTGTAACAGTGTTGGTTTCAGATTGGTACCAAAATGTTGCACACCTCCGTGAAACACTGCAATATAAAAATAAAACTAAATTTCAAGAGGGAATCTGAAACTAAAGTATCACAGCTGTAAAGTAGAACTGAACAAACTAAATCAAAGGAAGAACGACGCCACAGCAGGTCAGACGTTTGGTGACATATCAAACTTAAAAGTTTTGCTGTCGGTGATACGGACCTGTATTTACTTGGTACTGGATCAACAACAAACTATGCAGTATCGCAGACCTGTATACGAGAATTTACAGTCCAAAAATAAAACAATCTCAATAGGGAATCTTAAACTACAGTATCGATCCTACCACACTAGAATTTTGGATTGATTAAACTATCAAATGTACACTAATCATGTTAATATCTTACTAAAGTACTTTGCTATAATTATGTCCTAGGTTTGAACAGACTAATTCTTAGGAAAAAACACAAATACACCTAAAAAGGTCACAAGTTTGATGACATATCGAAAAGTATGAGTATTGGTATCTGGTATCGGGAATCTTAAACTAAAGTCTCAATCTGACCAATTTGGTGTTGATTCGATACTGATACTGACTTTGTATCAATATTAGTAATATTTTGGATCAATTTGCCCACCTCCAGTAACAGAATTTGGATAAAAATCTTAACCCGAAACATTCAGCAACAGTTATTAAGAGCCTTTTCAGTTGCTCTCTTTAATCTGCACTCCAGCGAAGCTGCAAATAGCCCCTATTTGACACAACAGACTCTCTTTACAAACAGTATTTTGATTGCTGTTAGAGCACGAACGGCAGAAATGTCACAAAGCGACGCAGACAGTTGATAAGGAGGAGGAGGAGAAGGAGGGAAAAATAAAATGGCATGATGGAGCAATGCAGACAAGACACAGAGACAGAAAAATATTTTTTTTTAAAAAACAAGGAGTGCGACTGTGAGCGGGGCGAGCCAATCTGCTACAAGGCTGAACAGACAACTGTGGGATTATCAACGAGGCAGGCAGCAGATGATGATTGTTGATAATGCATGTGTGTGTGGGGGGGCAATTATGTATAACTCCCCCTCCTTCTTCTTCTACCCCCTACGGCGGCCCTGATGGGACACAGCCTTTCATTTGCTCATTGCAGTAATTGGTGTATGTGAGGGGGAGGTACATGTGCTCAGCTCCCCCTCTGCGTCTGTCAGAGAATTAGAAAATGGAATTCACCGAAGAGTGGCGTTGGTCCGCCGTCCTCGTCCAAGATGACACGTTTTCATTATTCGCCCTGCGACAGAACAGATTTCTCCGTCCTCTGGCCACCAGCATACATTATGATTTGCAATTCTGAAAATGATTTTCATTGGAAATTAATTTTGCTTAAGTAGATTTAAACAAACGAGGGGCAAATTAATAGATTCTGCCATAATTATCGTTTTTCTTTGCACGTCACTATTTAAAAATTAAAACAGCTAATGGAAATTGGTTTACAATTACCTTGACCTGAATAATACATTTCCTCTCAATGCAGAAGTTATGATTGTATTTTTAAAGTATTTAGCAGCTCCAGTATAGTTACTTTTTACAACATAATGGGTATTCAATTTTTATATAAAACCACATAAGCACTTATTTTTTGCGCAGGAAAAAGAAAATCCAATATTTGTCAAATCAGATTGTAGCCAACTTAAAAATAGAACCAAGTTAGATTTAAAATCAAGTAAAAAGAATTAAATCAATGCACTAATAGTGATCTTAGTTGAAAGCTTTTAAAATTGGTGTTATGGACCACTGTAGCCACTGCATAAAATCATGAAAAAAGTAATAATCATCCTTTGTTGGCTTGCTATAGGACAATGTATAAAAAATCATAAGAGTACTTTTAGATAACATATTCCAACATTTCTAGAACCAAACTAAATAAACCAGACAACTGTAGACTACATTGGAGATGCAAACATTTAAAATTTGACACTTATTCACTGTGATGCAGGCATTTGATTGATTTCTGTCTGTCCCAATCAAGTAAACAATAAACTAAAAATAAGTAACTAACACTGCCACTATGAAAGGTTGTAACATGACATCATGCATGTAAGATCACGCCCACAGATTCCTGCTGGAAGGCAAAAAATACTGCTCACCAACAGTGGCCACCATTGGTTTTAGCTGGCAAGTTGTCAACACGCTTATGTATGCGTGATTAGATAAAAGAAAAAGGCACAGGGAGTTTTGCAACCAATTGTCAACACTACGGCAATTACATAAGATCCAAGGGTATCACATTTCACATGTTAGCAAAAAGTTTTAATTGGAAAAAAATAGGACTGTTATGCTAGCTTGACTATGAGAACCTTAACATGTAGATGTGCTGTGGAAATTTGTGTTTCGGTTCAGTTAAAAAAATAACTCGCCAACAATGACAGATCATCAGTAGTGCAGCTGGTCAAACCCTGCTGTGTTCAAACAATCGTTTATTAATAATCGCAAAATAAACAGTGAGCCTGAAAACATAGTACTGTAACGGACTGAATGTTAGCATAGCCGCTGTTGTTAAACCAGTCGCTATAGCAACGGGTCTGTGTGTAGCAGAATAGCCAAGACAAAGAGCAAGACAAAATCAAAATGAGTGGCTTTGAGTTGTTCTTCAATAGGTTTTCTGTGTTATTTTTCCATTTGTTGCACTAAATTAATAAAACCTACATCTCTAGATTTCATTTTGTGTTCAACCAAAGCAGCGCAGCTACAGATGGCAAGTAAAAGAATCTGCCCTTTGCCCTCCACGTTGTGCACATTTTTAATATTTCCAGCTGTAAACCATAACATGCAACATGTCTATAAACATGTTATATATGCATATAAATAATACAAATACTAATGGTTAATATCTGTTATTGGCCAAAGCAGCAATACTAGTATGGGATGTGAAGATTTTTCAGCTCTATTTTATATTGGATGACATTTTAAGTTTAGAAATAGTAATTACCATTAAAGCTCCGCGGAGCCTCAAGCGGCCCTCGCAGCCAAGCGCCGCTCAAGCCTAGCCACCGCGGATGTTCCAGCACCGCCTCCCCCCAGCCACCGCCTCCCCTCAGCACCACCTCCCCCCAGCCACTGCCTCCCCTCAGCACCATGTCACCCCAGCCACCGCCTACCCCCAGCCACTTCCTTGCTCTCACGGAGCTGCCAAACCCGCCCTGAAGATAGTCACCCTGTCATGTTCGACATTGCTCCCAGACAATGCACAAAAATCTGGTGTAGATCAGCTAATATCGCAAGGAGACACAGGTGTTTGATTAACCTTGGTGCGCAGTGGAGTCAAATCGCAATTAAACTCTATTGGGCTCCTTAGAGGTTCACAAGTGTCACTCATACAATGTCTGGTGCAAATCGGATGATGCGTTTGTGAATACGAGACGAACGTATGCATATTACGAGGGACAGCCATTTTGCCACGCCCCCACGGGTCAGTAGAGTACATCATCAATGAGTTCATCATCAATAAGTTCATCATCATTTCATTTTATGTCAGTCAGGACAGGATGAAACCCATAAGAATTAGAGAGAAAAAGTAAGACATACAGTAGAAAAAACAGGTGACTTCCTGTCGGAAGTGGGCGGGGCTAATGTTATGTCATCAATCGACCACCTAACTGTCATGATGGCTGGTCTATAATGACACATAGAAAGTCTGATGCAGCTGTGACCTGGCATTAGGAAGTAATTTCACATTCATGTTTCATGATGTATATTCAAAGTTTGGGACTTAGCCACGCCCCCACGGGTCAGTAGAGTTCATCACGGCAGAGTTCATCATCATTTCATTTCATGTCAGCCTGCACAGGATGAAACCCATAAGAATTAGAGAGTAAAAGTAAGACATACAATTGAAGAAAGAGGTTAGTTCCTGTCGGAAGTGGGCGGGGCTAGGGTGATGTCATCAATCGACCACCTAACTATGATGAAGGCTGGTCTATAATGAGACATAGGAAGTCTGATGCAGCTGTGACCTTCTATGTGGAAGTTATTGCATCTTGATGTTTCATGGCGAATAGTCAAAGTTTGGGACTTAGCCACGCCCACATGCTTTGACATAGAAAAATTCCTACGATAACTTTTCATCTTTAATGTCTCAAGTCTCTGCTGACTGAGTTTGAAGTCTCTATCTCAAAAGCTGCAGGAGGAGATAGATCAGATGCGATGTCTATGAAAAAGAGGAAATGGCTGATTTTGATCCAAAATGGCCGACTTCCTGTTGGGTTTGCACCATGGCTCCAAGAGACTTTTTTGTAGGTCCTGATATGATACACATGTGTACCAAGTTTCATAATTCTAGGTTAAAGCATGGCTTGGGGCTGATCATTTAAAAATTTCTAGGGGGCGCTGTAGAGAAATTAGGCCACGCCCATCAACGACTGTTATGGATTCCTGTTCGGGGATGGATAAGGATGCATCCTAGTGAGTTTGGTGCAGCTGGGCTGAACGATGTGGAATCTAGAGCCAAACGTATGGCGGCGGCGTTACCTCTGCTTCGCCGCGGTCCCACGGCCACGCCCTCTACAGAAGACTCTTGGCGCTTTAAAGCAAGTGAGACTAACATGTTATCTGTCATCCAACACAGAATCATGTTGATTAGGTGCAGTGAGCCAGAAAGGCAGCTTTCCATGGAAAAAAAAGCACTTCCTGTTCTGAGGGGGCGGGGCTTAGATGACGTCAGACTATGACAACATAGGATCGTAGGGGACCCTACCAGGATCACTCATGTCAAGTTTGGTGCAGCTGGCCTCAAAATTGTGGAATCCACAGCCAAACGTAAGGACACGGCGTTTAGGGTCACTTCGCCACGCCGCCACGCCCACCTGCTGGATTCAAATGAGCTTGGCTTGGAATCCTCAACACACCAACATGTTTTCTGTCTGTGGACACAGTTTCACCTCGATTAGGTCAAAGGGGTCAGATAGCGACCGTTCAGCGTAAAAAATGACACTTCCTGTTCTCAGGGGGCGTGGCCTAAGTGACGTCATCATTTGACCGTTGGGTATTGTAGAGCATCCCATGATGATCAATCACTGAAAGTTTGGTGCTTCTATGAGTTTTTTTCAAAGAGTTATAACAGTTTGATGTTTCATGGCGAATCGGTGACCTTTGACCCCCGGAAAGACCCCTTCAGCAAGCCCGAAAACGCAAACCTACGATAACTTTGGATCGGCCATGCCTTTTGAACGATCTGACCGAGTTTCAAGCCGATCGATCGAAATCCCTAGGTCAAGTTCGATCAAATGCGAACCCTGTAAACGCCCAAAATCGGGTCAAAATCGGAACTTTAATCCAAAATGGCCGACAATCTGTGATACTTGCACTATGACATTAATTGTAAATTCAGAGTGTTTTGGGGAGCTGTACAAGTGTACCAAGTTTCAAGTCTCTACGATAAAGTAAGTGAATAGGAAAGGGTCTTTTGAAAGTTGCTAGGTGGCGCCCTTGAGCCGTTTCTTTTGCGATTTTTTCAACGACCATAAAATACGAAATTTTTCACCGGGCTCTATGCCCCCGCCACGTTTGGTGAGTTTTTGAATATGATAAAGCCCCCAAAAAGCCCCCTAAAAAGGGTGGCAGAATCGTAATAATAATTAAAGCTCCGCGGAGCCTCAAGCGGCCCTCGCAGCCAAGCGCCGCTCAAGCCTATAGCCACCGCGTATGTTCCAGCACCACCTCCCCCCAGCCACCGCCTCCCCTCAGCACCACCTCCCCCCAGCCACTGCCTCCCCTCAGCACCATGTCACCCCAGCCACCGCCTACCCCCAGCCACCGCCTTGCTCTCAAGGAGCTGCCAAACCCGCCCTGAAGATAGTCACCTGTCATGTTCGACATTGCTCCCAGACAATGCACAAAAATCTGGTGTAGATCAGCTGATATCGCAAGGAGACACAGGTGTTTGATTAACCTGGGTGCGCAGTGGAGTCAAATTGCAATTAAACTCTATTGGGCTCCTTAGAGGTTCACAAGTGTCACTCATAAAAAGTCTGGAGCAAATGGGATGATGCGTGTGTGAATAAGAGATGATCGTTTGCATATGGCGAGGGACTGCCATCTGGCCACGCCTCCACGGGTCAGTAGGCATTTACAGAGTTCATCTTCATGTCATTTTATGTCAGTCTGCAAAGCATGAAACCCATATGACTTAGAGAGTAAAAGTCAGACATACAGTAGAAAAAACAGGTGACTTCCTGTCGGAAGTGGGCGTGGCTAAGGTGATGTCATCAATCGACCACCTAACTGTGATGAGGTCTGGTCTATAATGAGACATAGAAAGTCTGATGCAGCTCTGACCTGGCATTTGGAAGTTATTTCACATTCATGTTTCATGGTGTATAGTCAAAGTTTGGGACTTAGCCACGCCCCCACGGGTCAGTAGAGTTCATCATGGGAGAGTTCATCATCATGTCATTTCATGTCAGCCTGCACAGGATGAAACCCATAAGAATTAGAGAGTAAAAGTAAGACATACAATTGAAGAAAGAGGTTACTTCCTGTCGGAAGTGGGCGGGGCTAGGGTGATGTCATCAATCGACCACCTAACTATGATGAAGGCTGGTCTATAATGAGACATAGAAAGTCTGATGCAGCTGTGACCTGGCATTTGGAAGTTATTTCACATTCATGTTTCATGCTGTATAGTCAAAGTTTGGGACTTAGCCACGCCCCCACGGGTCAGTCGAGTTCATCATGGGAGAGTTCATCATCATATCATGTCATGTCAGCCTACACCGGATGAAACCCATATGACTTAGAGAGTAAAAGTAAGACATACAATAGAAAAAACAGGTGACTTCCTGTCGGAAGTGGGCGGGGTTAAGGTGATGTCATCAACTGACCATCTCAATGTGATGAGGGGTGGTCTGTAGTCAGATATAGGAAGTCTGATGCAGCTGTGACCTTCTATGTGGAAGTTATTGCATCTTGATGTTTCATGGCGAATAGTCAAAGTTTGGGACTTAGCCACGCCCACATGCTTTGACATAGAAAAATTCCTACGATAACTTTTCATCTTTAATGTCTCAAGTCTCTGCTGACTGAGTTTGAAGTCTCTATCTCAAAAGCTGCAGGAGGAGATAGATCAGATGCGATGTCTATGAAAAAGAGGAAATGGCTGATTTTGATCCAAAATGGCCGACTTCCTGTTGGGTTTGCACCATGGCTCCAAGAGACTTTTTTGTAGGTCCTGACATGATACACATGTGTACCAAGTTTCATAATTCTAGGTTAAAGCATGGCTTGGGGCTGATCATTTAAAAATTTCTAGGGGGCGCTGTAGAGAAATTAGGCCACGCCCATCAACGACTGTTATGGATTCCTGTTCGTGGATGAATAAGGATGCATCCTAGTGAGTTTGGTGCAGCTGGTCTGAATGATGTGGAATCTAGAGCCAAACGTATGGCGGCGGCGTTCCCTCTGCTTCGCCGCGCTGCCACGGCCACGCCCTCTACTGAAAACTCTTGGCGCTTTAAAGCAAGTGAGACCAACATGTTATCTGTCATCCAACACAGAATCATCTTGATTAGGTCGAGAGAGCCAGAGATGGAGCTGTACAAGTCAATAAAAGGCACTTCCTGTTCTGAGGGGGCGGGGCTTAGATGACGTCAGACTATGACGACATAGGATCGTCAGGCATCCCACCAGGATCACTCATGTCAAGTTTGGTGCAGCTGGGCACAAGATTGAGGAATCTACAGCCAAACGTATGGCGACGGCGTTACAGGTCACTTCGCCATGCCGCCACGCCCACCTGGTCCATCAAAGCCAAACAGGGTTGGAATCCATGACACACCAACATGTTTTCTGTCTGTGGACACAGTTTCATGTTTATTAGGTCAAAGGGGTCAGATAAGGACCGTTCACAGTAAAACATGACACTTCCTGTTGTCAGGGGGCGTGGCCTAAGTGATGTCATCATTTGACCATTGGGTGTTGTAGGGGACCCGTTGATGATCAATCACTGAAAGTTTGGTGCTGCTGTGAGTTTTGTTGTAAAAGTTATAACCCTTTTATTTTTCATGGCGACAAGGTGAACTTTGACCCCAGGTAACTCCATTTAGAAGAAAAAAAAACGCAAAACTCTGATAACTTTGGATCGGCCATGCCTTATGAACGATCTGACTGAGTTTGAAGCCGATCGATCGAAGTCCCTAGGACTAGTTCGAAAAAATGCGAACCCTGTGAACGGCCAAAATCGGAACTTCAATCCAAAATGGCCGACATTCTGTGATACTTGCACTATGACATTAATTGTAAATTCTGAGTGTCTTGGGGAGCTGTACAAGTGTACCAAGTTTCAAGTCTGTACGATAAAGTAAGTGAATAGGAAAGGGTCTTTTGAAATTTGCTAGGTGGCGCCCTTGAGCCGTTTCTTGTGCGATTTTTCTGGGGACCTTAAAATACGTAAATTTTCACCGGGCTCTATGCCCCCGCCAAGTTTGGTGAGTTTTTGAATATGATAAAGCCCCCAAAAAGCCAATTTATTTTACGGAAGAATAAGAATAATTAAAGCTCCGCGGAGCCTCAAGCGGCCCTCGCAGCTAGCGCTGCTCCGGCCTATAGCCACCGCGGGGGTACCAGCACCGCCACCCGCCCGCCACCGCCGACGCTCGCGCGCCCTCATCAACGCTATCCGCTTTTACGGCTTCGGCAGAGCTCCCTGGCGATGAACCAAAAATCTGGAGCACATCGGGCCATGTAGAGAGGAGATACAGCTGTTTGATTAACCTAGGGGGCGCAGTGGAGTCAAATCACAATTAAACTCTATTGGGCTCCTTAGAGGTTCACAAGTGTCACTCATACAATGTCTGGTGCAAATCGGATGATGCGTTTGTGAATACGAGACGAACGTATGCATATTACGAGGGACAGCCATTTTGCCACGCCCCCACGGGTCAGTAGAGTACATCATCAATGAGTTCATCATCAATAAGTTCATCATCATGTCATTTCATGTCAGCCTGCACAGGATGAAACCCATAAGAATTAGAGAGTAAAAGTAAGACATACAATTGAAGAAAGAGGTTACTTCTTGTCGGAAGTGGGCGGGGCTAGGGTGATGTCATCAATCGACCACCTAACTATGATGAAGGCTGGTCTATAATGAGACATAGAAAGTCTGATGCAGCTGTGACCTGGCATTTGGAAGTTATTTCACATTCATGTTTCATGCTGTATAGTCAAAGTTTGGGACTTAGCCACGCCCCCACGGGTCAGTCGAGTTCATCATGGGAGAGTTCATCATCATATCATGTCATGTCAGCCTACACCGGATGAAACCCATATGACTTAGAGAGTAAAAGTAAGACATACAATAGAAAAAACAGGTGACTTCCTGTCGGAAGTGGGCGGGGTTAAGGTGATGTCATCAACTGACCATCTCAATGTGATGAGGGGTGGTCTGTAGTCAGATATAGGAAGTCTGATGCAGCTGTGACCTTCTATGTGGAAGTTATTGCATCTTGATGTTTCATGGCGAATAGTCAAAGTTTGGGACTTAGCCACGCCCACATGCTTTGACATAGAAAAATTCCTACGATAACTTTTCATCTTTAATGTCTCAAGTCTCTGCTGACTGAGTTTGAAGTCTCTATCTCAAAAGCTGCAGGAGGAGATAGATCAGATGCGATGTCTATGAAAAAGAGGAAATGGCTGATTTTGATCCAAAATGGCCGACTTCCTGTTGGGTTTGCACCATGGCTCCAAGAGACTTTTTTGTAGGTCCTGACATGATACACATGTGTACCAAGTTTCATAATTCTAGGTTAAAGCATGGCTTGGGGCTGATCATTTAAAAATTTCTAGGGGGCGCTGTAGAGAAATTAGGCCACGCCCATCAACGACTGTTATGGATTCCTGTTCGGGGATGGATAAGGATGCATCCTAGTGAGTTTGGTGCAGCTGGGCTGAACGATGTGGAATCTAGAGCCAAACGTATGGCGGCGGCGTTACCTCTGCTTCGCCGCGGTCCCACGGCCACGCCCTCTACAGAAGACTCTTGGCGCTTTAAAGCAAGTGAGACTAACATGTTATCTGTCATCCAACACAGAATCATGTTGATTAGGTGCAGTGAGCCAGAAAGGCAGCTTTCCATGGAAAAAAAAGCACTTCCTGTTCTGAGAGGGCGGGGCTTAGATGACGTCAGACTATGACGACATAGGATCGTAGGGGACCCTACCAGGATCACTCATGTCAAGTTTGGTGCAGCTGGCCTCAAAATTGTGGAATCCACAGCCAAACGTAAGGACACGGCGTTTAGGGTCACTTCGCCACGCCGCCACGCCCACCTGCTGGATTCAAATGAGCTGGGCTTGGAATCCTCAACACACCAACATGTTTTCTGTCTGTGGACCCAGTTTCACCTTGATTAGGTCAAAGGGGTCAGATAGCGACCGTTCAGCGTAAAAAATGACACTTCCTGTTCTCAGGGGGCGTGGCCTAAGTGACGTCATCATTTGACCGTTGGGTATTGTAGAGCATCCCATGATGATCAATCACTGAAAGTTTGGTGCCTCTATCAGTTTTTTTCAAAGAGTTATAACAGTTTGATGTTTCATGGCGAATCGGTGACCTTTGACCCCCGGAAAGACCCCTTCAGCAAGCCCGAAAACGCAAACCTACGATAACTTTGGATCGGCCATGCCTTTTGAACGATCTGACCGAGTTTCAAGCCGATCGATCGAAATCCCTAGGACAAGTTCGATCAAATGCGAACCCTGTAAACGCCCAAAATCGGGTCAAAATCGGAACTTTAATCCAAAATGGCCGACAATCTGTGATACTTGCACTATGACATTAATTGTAAATTCAGAGTGTTTTGGGGAGCTCTACAAGTGTACCAAGTTTCAAGTCTCTACGATAAAGTAAGTGAATAGGAAAGGGTCTTTTGAAAGTTGCTAGGTGGCGCCCTTGAGCCGTTTCTTTTGCGATTTTTGCAACCACCATAAAATACAAAATTTTTCACCGGGCTCTATGCCCCCGCCACGTTTGGTGAGTTTTTGAATATGATAAAGCCCCCAAAAAGCCCCCCAAAGAAGGTGGCAGAAAAATAATAATAATAAACAGCAAGGTTTCAATAGGCTCTCGCAGCGATAGCTGCTCGGGCCTAATTAAAGCTCCGCGGAGCCTCAAGCGGCCCTCGCAGCCAAGCGCCGCTCAAGCCTATAGCCACCGCGGATGTTCCAGCACCGCCTCCCGCCGGCCACCGCCGACGCTCGCGCGCCATCCTCCACGCGATCCGCTTCCGGGCTCTATGCCCCCGCCACGTTTGGTGAGTTTTTGAATATGATAAAGCCCCCAAAAAGCCCCCCAAAGTGGGTGGCAGAATAATAATAATTAAAGCTCCGCGGAGCCTCAAGCGGCCCTCGCAGCTAGCGCTGCTCCGGCCTATAGCCACCGCGGGGGTACCAGCACCGCCACCCGCCCGCCACCGCCGACGCTCGCGCGCCCTCATCAACGCTATCCGCTTTTACGGCTTCGGCAGAGCTCCCTGGCGATGAACCAAAAATCTGGAGCACATCGGGCCATGTAGAGAGGAGATACAGCTGTTTGATTAACCTAGGGGGCGCAGTGGAGTCAAATCACAATTAAACTCTATTGGGCTCCTTAGAGGTTCACAAGTGTCACTCATACAATGTCTGGTGCAAATCGGATGATGCGTTTGTGAATACGAGACGAACGTATGCATATTACGAGGGACAGCCATTTTGCCACGCCCCCACGGGTCAGTAGAGTACATCATCAATGAGTTCATCATCAATAAGTTCATCATCATGTCATTTCATGTCAGCCTGCACAGGATGAAACCCATAAGAATTAGAGAGTAAAAGTAAGACATACAATTGAAGAAAGAGGTTACTTCTTGTCGGAAGTGGGCGGGGCTAGGGTGATGTCATCAATCGACCACCTAACTATGATGAAGGCTGGTCTATAATGAGACATAGAAAGTCTGATGCAGCTGTGACCTGGCATTTGGAAGTTATTTCACATTCATGTTTCATGCTGTATAGTCAAAGTTTGGGACTTAGCCACGCCCCCACGGGTCAGTCGAGTTCATCATGGGAGAGTTCATCATCATATCATGTCATGTCAGCCTACACCGGATGAAACCCATATGACTTAGAGAGTAAAAGTAAGACATACAATAGAAAAAACAGGTGACTTCCTGTCGGAAGTGGGCGGGGTTAAGGTGATGTCATCAACTGACCATCTCAATGTGATGAGGGGTGGTCTGTAGTCAGATATAGGAAGTCTGATGCAGCTGTGACCTTCTATGTGGAAGTTATTGCATCTTGATGTTTCATGGCGAATAGTCAAAGTTTGGGACTTAGCCACGCCCACATGCTTTGACATAGAAAAATTCCTACGATAACTTTTCATCTTTAATGTCTCAAGTCTCTGCTGACTGAGTTTGAAGTCTCTATCTCAAAAGCTGCAGGAGGAGATAGATCAGATGCGATGTCTATGAAAAAGAGGAAATGGCTGATTTTGATCCAAAATGGCCGACTTCCTGTTGGGTTTGCACCATGGCTCCAAGAGACTTTTTTGTAGGTCCTGACATGATACACATGTGTACCAAGTTTCATAATTCTAGGTTAAAGCATGGCTTGGGGCTGATCATTTAAAAATTTCTAGGGGGCGCTGTAGAGAAATTAGGCCACGCCCATCAACGACTGTTATGGATTCCTGTTCGGGGATGGATAAGGATGCATCCTAGTGAGTTTGGTGCAGCTGGGCTGAACGATGTGGAATCTAGAGCCAAACGTATGGCGGCGGCGTTACCTCTGCTTCGCCGCGGTCCCACGGCCACGCCCTCTACAGAAGACTCTTGGCGCTTTAAAGCAAGTGAGACTAACATGTTATCTGTCATCCAACACAGAATCATGTTGATTAGGTGCAGTGAGCCAGAAAGGCAGCTTTCCATGGAAAAAAAAGCACTTCCTGTTCTGAGAGGGCGGGGCTTAGATGACGTCAGACTATGACGACATAGGATCGTAGGGGACCCTACCAGGATCACTCATGTCAAGTTTGGTGCAGCTGGCCTCAAAATTGTGGAATCCACAGCCAAACGTAAGGACACGGCGTTTAGGGTCACTTCGCCACGCCGCCACGCCCACCTGCTGGATTCAAATGAGCTGGGCTTGGAATCCTCAACACACCAACATGTTTTCTGTCTGTGGACCCAGTTTCACCTTGATTAGGTCAAAGGGGTCAGATAGCGACCGTTCAGCGTAAAAAATGACACTTCCTGTTCTCAGGGGGCGTGGCCTAAGTGACGTCATCATTTGACCGTTGGGTATTGTAGAGCATCCCATGATGATCAATCACTGAAAGTTTGGTGCCTCTATCAGTTTTTTTCAAAGAGTTATAACAGTTTGATGTTTCATGGCGAATCGGTGACCTTTGACCCCCGGAAAGACCCCTTCAGCAAGCCCGAAAACGCAAACCTACGATAACTTTGGATCGGCCATGCCTTTTGAACGATCTGACCGAGTTTCAAGCCGATCGATCGAAATCCCTAGGACAAGTTCGATCAAATGCGAACCCTGTAAACGCCCAAAATCGGGTCAAAATCGGAACTTTAATCCAAAATGGCCGACAATCTGTGATACTTGCACTATGACATTAATTGTAAATTCAGAGTGTTTTGGGGAGCTCTACAAGTGTACCAAGTTTCAAGTCTCTACGATAAAGTAAGTGAATAGGAAAGGGTCTTTTGAAAGTTGCTAGGTGGCGCCCTTGAGCCGTTTCTTTTGCGATTTTTGCAACCACCATAAAATACAAAATTTTTCACCGGGCTCTATGCCCCCGCCACGTTTGGTGAGTTTTTGAATATGATAAAGCCCCCAAAAAGCCCCCCAAAGAAGGTGGCAGAAAAATAATAATAATTAAAGCTCCGCGGAGCCTCAAGCGGCCCTCGCAGCCAAGCGCCGCTCAAGCCTATAGCCACCGCGGATGTTCCAGCACCGCCTCCCGCCGGCCACCGCCGACGCTCGCGCGCCGTCCTCCATGCGATCCGCTTCGATGTCTTCGGCAGCGTTCACTGGCCATGCACCCAAAATCTGGAGCAGATTGGGCCATGTGGCAAGGAGATACAGCTGTTTGATTAACCTAGGGGGCGCAGTGGAGTCAAATTGCAATTAAACTGTATTGGGCTCCTCAGATGTTCACAAGTTTCACTCATAAAAACTCTGGTGCAAATAGGATGATGCGTTTGTGAATAAGAGACGATCGTATGCATATGGCGAGGGACAGCCATTTTGCCACTCCCCCACGGGTCTGTAGGCATTGACAGAGTTCATCATCATCTCATGTTATGTCAGTGTGCACAGGGTTGGAATCCATGACACACCAACATGTTTTAGAGTGTAAAAGTAAGACATACAGTAGAAAAAACAGGTGACTTCCTGTCGGAAGTGGGCGGGGCTAAGGTGATGTCATCAATCGACCACCTAACTGTGATGAGGGCTGGTCTATAATGAGACATAGAAAGTCTGATGCATCTGTGACCTGGCATTAGGAAGTAATTTCACATTCATGTTTCATGGTGTATAGTCAAAGTTTGGGACTTAGCCACGCCCCCACGGGTCAGTAGAGTTCATCATGGGAGAGTTCATCATCATATCATGTCATGTCAGCCTACACCGGATGAAACCCATATGACTTAGAGAGTAAAAGTAAGACATACAATAGAAAAAACAGGTCACTTCCTGTCGGAAGTGGGCGGGGCTAAGGTGATGTCATCAATTGACCACCTAACTGTGATGAGGACTGGTCTATAATGAGACATAGTAAGTCTGATGCAGCTCTGACCTCGTACATGCATGTTATCTCACTTTGATGCTTAATGGTGAATAGTCAAAGTTTGGGACTTAGCCACGCCCACATGCTTTGACATACCAAAATTCCTGTGATAACTTCTGACCTTTAATGTCTCAACTCTCTGCTGACTGAGTTTGAAGTCTCTATCTCAAAAGCTGCAGGAGGAGATAGATCAGATGCGATGTCTATGAAAAAGAGGAAATGGCTGATTTTGATCCAAAATGGCCGACTTCCTGTTGGGTTTGCACCATGGCTCCAAGAGACTTTTTTGTAGGTCCTGACATTATACACATGTGTACCAAGTTTCATAATTCTAGGTTAAAGAATGGCTTGGGGCTGATTATTTAAATAATTCTAGGGGGCGCTGTAGATAAATTAGGCCACGCCTATCGACGACTGTTATGGATTCCTGTTCGGGGATGAATAAGGATGCATCCTAGTGAGTTTGGTGCAGCTGGGCTGAAACATGTGGAATCTAGAGCCAAACGTATGTCGGCGGCGTTCCCTCTGCTTCGCCGCGCTGCCACGGCCACGCCCTCTACTGAAAACTCTTGGCGCTTTAAAGCAAGTGAGACCAACATGTTATCTGTCATCCAACACAGAATCATGTTGATTAGGTGGAGAGAGCCATAGATGGAGCTTTACAAGTCAAAAAAGGCACTTCCTGTTCTGAGGGGGCGGGGCTTAGATGACGTCAGACTATGACGATATAGGATCGTCAGGCATCCCACCAGGATCACTCATGTGAAGTTTGGTGCAGCTGGGCTCAAAATTGTGGAATCTACAGCCAAACGTATGGCGACGGCGTTACAGGTCAGTTCTCCACGCTGCCACGCCCACCTGCTCCTTCAAAGCGAAACAGGGTTGGAATCCATGACACACCAACATGTTTTCTGTCTGTGGACACAGTTTCATGTTGATTAGGTCAAAGGGGTCAGATAGCGACAGTTTAGAGTAAAACATGACACTTCCTGTTCTCAGGGGGCGTGGCCTAAGTGATGTCATCATTTGACCATTGGGTATTGTAGGGGACCCGATGATGATCAATCACTGAAAGTTTGGTGCTGCTGTGAGTTTTTTTTTAAAAGTTATAACCGTTTTATTTTTCATGGCGACTAGGTGAACTTTGACCCCAGGTAACCCCCCTTCAGGAAGGTCGAAAACGCAAACCTGTGATAACTTTGGACCGGCCATGCCTTATGAACGATCTGACCGAGTTTGAAGCCGATCGATCGAAATCCCTAGGACAAGTTCGAAAAAATGCGAACCCTGTAAACGGCCAAAATCGTGTCAAAATCGGAGCTTCAATCCAAAATGGCCGACATTCTGTGATACTTGCACTATGACATTAATTGTAAATTCAGAGCGTCTTGGGGAGCTCTACAAGTGTGCCAAGTTTCAAGTCTCTACGATAAAGTAAGTGAATAGGAAAGGGTCTTTTGAAATTTGCTAGGTGGCGCCCTTGAGCCGTTTCTGTAGCGATTTTTCCGGGAACCTTAAAATACGTAAATTTTACACGGGCTCTATGCCCCCGCCAAGTTTGGTGAGTTTTTGAATATGATAAAGCCCCCAAAAAGCCAATTCATTTGGGAGAATAAAAAAAATAATAAACAGTACAGTTTCAATAGGCTCTCGCAGCGATAGCTGCTCGGGCCTAATTAAAGCTCCGCGGAGCCTCAAGCGGCCCTCGCAGCCAAGCGCCGCTCAAGCCTAGCCACCGCGGATGTTCCAGCACCGCCTCCCCCCAGCCACCGCCTCCCCTCAGCACCACCTCCCCCCAGCCACTGCCTCCCCTCAGCACCATGTCACCCCAGCCACCGCCTACCCCCAGCCACTTCCTTGCTCTCACGGAGCTGCCAAACCCGCCCTGAAGATAGTCACCCTGTCATGTTCGACATTGCTCCCAGACAATGCACAAAAATCTGGTGTAGATCAGCTAATATCGCAAGGAGACACAGGTGTTTGATTAACCTTGGTGCGCAGTGGAGTCAAATCGCAATTAAACTCTATTGGGCTCCTTAGAGGTTCACAAGTGTCACTCATACAATGTCTGGTGCAAATCGGATGATGCGTTTGTGAATACGAGACGAACGTATGCATATTACGAGGGACAGCCATTTTGCCACGCCCCCACGGGTCAGTAGAGTACATCATCAATGAGTTCATCATCAATAAGTTCATCATCATTTCATTTTATGTCAGTCAGGACAGGATGAAACCCATAAGAATTAGAGAGAAAAAGTAAGACATACAGTAGAAAAAACAGGTGACTTCCTGTCGGAAGTGGGCGGGGCTAATGTTATGTCATCAATCGACCACCTAACTGTCATGATGGCTGGTCTATAATGACACATAGAAAGTCTGATGCAGCTGTGACCTGGCATTAGGAAGTAATTTCACATTCATGTTTCATGATGTATATTCAAAGTTTGGGACTTAGCCACGCCCCCACGGGTCAGTAGAGTTCATCACGGCAGAGTTCATCATCATTTCATTTCATGTCAGCCTGCACAGGATGAAACCCATAAGAATTAGAGAGTAAAAGTAAGACATACAATTGAAGAAAGAGGTTAGTTCCTGTCGGAAGTGGGCGGGGCTAGGGTGATGTCATCAATCGACCACCTAACTATGATGAAGGCTGGTCTATAATGAGACATAGGAAGTCTGATGCAGCTGTGACCTTCTATGTGGAAGTTATTGCATCTTGATGTTTCATGGCGAATAGTCAAAGTTTGGGACTTAGCCACGCCCACATGCTTTGACATAGAAAAATTCCTACGATAACTTTTCATCTTTAATGTCTCAAGTCTCTGCTGACTGAGTTTGAAGTCTCTATCTCAAAAGCTGCAGGAGGAGATAGATCAGATGCGATGTCTATGAAAAAGAGGAAATGGCTGATTTTGATCCAAAATGGCCGACTTCCTGTTGGGTTTGCACCATGGCTCCAAGAGACTTTTTTGTAGGTCCTGACATGATACACATGTGTACCAAGTTTCATAATTCTAGGTTAAAGCATGGCTTGGGGCTGATCATTTAAAAATTTCTAGGGGGCGCTGTAGAGAAATTAGGCCACGCCCATCAACGACTGTTATGGATTCCTGTTCGGGGATGGATAAGGATGCATCCTAGTGAGTTTGGTGCAGCTGGGCTGAACGATGTGGAATCTAGAGCCAAACGTATGGCGGCGGCGTTACCTCTGCTTCGCCGCGGTCCCACGGCCACGCCCTCTACAGAAGACTCTTGGCGCTTTAAAGCAAGTGAGACTAACATGTTATCTGTCATCCAACACAGAATCATGTTGATTAGGTGCAGTGAGCCAGAAAGGCAGCTTTCCATGGAAAAAAAAGCACTTCCTGTTCTGAGGGGGCGGGGCTTAGATGACGTCAGACTATGACAACATAGGATCGTAGGGGACCCTACCAGGATCACTCATGTCAAGTTTGGTGCAGCTGGCCTCAAAATTGTGGAATCCACAGCCAAACGTAAGGACACGGCGTTTAGGGTCACTTCGCCAGGCCGCCACGCCCACCTGCTGGATTCAAATGAGCTTGGCTTGGAATCCTCAACACACCAACATGTTTTCTGTCTGTGGACACAGTTTCACCTCGATTAGGTCAAAGGGGTCAGATAGCGACCGTTCAGCGTAAAAAATGACACTTCCTGTTCTCAGGGGGCGTGGCCTAAGTGACGTCATCATTTGACCGTTGGGTATTGTAGAGCATCCCATGATGATCAATCACTGAAAGTTTGGTGCTTCTATGAGTTTTTTTCAAAGAGTTATAACAGTTTGATGTTTCATGGCGAATCGGTGACTTTTGACCCCCGGAAAGACCCCTTCAGCAAGCCCGAAAACGCAAACCTACGATAACTTTGGATCGGCCATGCCTTTTGAACGATCTGACCGAGTTTCAAGCCGATCGATCGAAATCCCTAGGACAAGTTCGATCAAATGCGAACCCTGCAAACGCCCAAAATCGGGTCAAAATCGGAACTTTAATCCAAAATGGCCGACAATCTGTGATACTTGCACTATGACATTAATTGTAAATTCAGAGTGTCTTGGGTAGCTCTACAAGTGTACCAAATTTCAAGTCTCTGTGATGAAGCAAGTGAATAGGAAAGGGTCTTTTGAAAGTTGCTAGGTGGCGCCCTTGAGCCGTTTATTTTGCGATTTTTGCAACGACCATAAAATACAAAATTTCGCACCGGGCTCTATGGCCCCGCCAAGTTTGGTGAGTTTTTGAATATGATAAAGCCCCCAAAAAGCCAATTCATTTGGCACAAGAACTATAATAATAATAATAAGAAACAGCAAGGTTTCAATAGGCTCTCGCAGCGCTTAGCTGCTCGGGCCTAATTAAAGCTCCGCGGAGCCTCAAGCGGCCCTCGCAGCCAAGCGCCGCTCAAGCCTATAGCCACCGCGGATGTTCCAGCACCGCCTCCCGCCGGCCACCGCCGACGCTCGCACGCCGTCCTCCATGCGATCCGCTTCGATGTCTTCGGCAGCGTTCACTGGCCATGCACCCAAAATCTGGAGCAGATTGGGCCATGTGGCAAGGAGATACAGCTGTTTGATTAACCTAGGGGGCGCAGTGGAGTCAAATTGCAATTAAACTGTATTGGGCTCCTCAGAGGTTCACAAGTTTCACTCATAAAAAGTCTGGTGCAAATAGGATGATTCGTTTGTGAATAAGAGACGATCGTATGCATATGGCGAGGGACAGCCATTTTGCCACTCCCCCACGGGTCTGTAGGCATTGACAGAGTTCATCATCATCTAATGTTATGTCAGTGTGCACAGGGTTGGAATCCATGACACACCAACATGTTTTAGAGTGTAAAAGTAAGACATACAGTATAAAAAACAGGTGACTTCCTGTCGGAAGTGGGCGGGGCTAAGGTGATGTCATCAATCGACCACCTAACTGTGATGAGGGGTGGTCTGTAGTCAGATATAGGAAGTCTGATGCAGCTGTGACCTTCTATGTGGAAGTTATTGCATCTTGATGTTTCATGGCGAATAGTCAAAGTTTGGGACTTAGCCACGCCCACATGCTTTGACATAGAAAAATTCCTACGATAACTTTTCATCTTTAATGTCTCAAGTCTCTGCTGACTGAGTTTGAAGTCTCTATCTCAAAAGCTGCAGGAGGAGATAGATCAGATGCGATGTCTATGAAAAAGAGGAAATGGCTGATTTTGATCCAAAATGGCCGACTTCCTGTTGGGTTTGCACCATGGCTCCAAGAGACTTTTTTGTAGGTCCTGACATGATACACATGTGTACTAAGTTTCATAATTGTAGGTTAAAGCATGGCTTGGGGCTGATCATTTAAAAATTTCTAGGGGGCGCTGTAGAGAAATTAGGCCACGCCCATCAACGACTGTTATGGATTCCTGTTCGGGGATGGATAAGGATGCATCCTAGTGAGTTTGGTGCAGCTGGGCTGAACGATGTGGAATCTAGAGCCAAACGTATGGCGGCGGCGTTACCTCTGCTTCGCCGCGGTCCCACGGCCACGCCCTCTACAGAAGACTGTTGGCGCTTTAAAGCAAGTGAGACTAACATGTTATCTGTCATCCAACACAGAATCATGTTGATTAGGTGCAGTGAGCCAGAAAGGCAGCTTTCCATGGAAAAAAAAGCACTTCCTGTTCTGAGGGGGCGGGGCTTAGATGACGTCAGACTATGACAACATAGGATCGTAGGGGACCCTACCAGGATCACTCATGTCAAGTTTGGTGCAGCTGGCCTCAAAATTGTGGAATCCACAGCCAAACGTAAGGACACGGCGTTTAGGGTCACTTCGCCACGCCGCCACGCCCACCTGCTGGATTCAAATGAGCTTGGCTTGGAATCCTCAACACACCAACATGTTTTCTGTCTGTGGACACAGTTTCACCTCGATTAGGTCAAAGGGGTCAGATAGCGACCGTTCAGCGTAAAAAATGACACTTCCTGTTCTCAGGGGGCGTGGCCTAAGTGACGTCATCATTTGACCGTTGGGTATTGTAGAGCATCCCATGATGATCAATCACTGAAAGTTTGGTGCTTCTATGAGTTTTTTTCAAAGAGTTATAACAGTTTGATGTTTCATGGCGAATCGGTGACCTTTGACCCCCGGAAAGACCCCTTCAGCAAGCCCGAAAACGCAAACCTACGATAACTTTGGATCGGCCATGCCTTTTGAACGATCTGACCGAGTTTCAAGCCGATCGATCGAAATCCCTAGGACAAGTTCGATCAAATGCGAACCCTGTAAACGCCCAAAATCGGGTCAAAATCGGAACTTTAATCCAAAATGGCCGACAATCTGTGATACTTGCACTATGACATTAATTGTAAATTCAGAGTGTTTTGGGGAGCTCTACAAGTGTACCAAGTTTCAAGTCTCTACGATAAAGTAAGTGAATAGGAAAGGGTCTTTTGAAAGTTGCTAGGTGGCGCCCTTGAGCCGTTTCTTTTGCGATTTTTGCAACCACCATAAAATACAAAATTTTTCACCGGGCTCTATGCCCCCGCCACGTTTGGTGAGTTTTTGAATATGATAAAGCCCCCAAAAAGCCCCCCAAAGAAGGTGGCAGAAAAATAATAATAATAAACAGCAAGGTTTCAATAGGCTCTCGCAGCGATAGCTGCTCGGGCCTAATAATAATAAGAAACAGCGCGATTACAATAGGCCTTCGCAGCGCTTAGCTGCTCGGGCCTAATTAAAGCTCCGCGGAGCCTCAAGCGGCCCTCGCAGCCAAGCGCCGCTCAAGCCTATAGCCACCGCGTATGTTCCAGCACCACCTCCCCCCAGCCACCGCCTCCCCTCAGCACCACCTCCCCCCAGCCACTGCCTCCCCTCAGCACCATGTCACCCCAGCCACCGCCTACCCCCAGCCACCGCCTTGCTCTCAAGGAGCTGCCAAACCCGCCCTGAAGATAGTCACCTGTCATGTTCGACATTGCTCCCAGACAATGCACAAAAATCTGGTGTAGATCAGCTGATATCGCAAGGAGACACAGGTGTTTGATTAACCTGGGTGCGCAGTGGAGTCAAATTGCAATTAAACTCTATTGGGCTCCTTAGAGGTTCACAAGTGTCACTCATAAAAAGTCTGGAGCAAATGGGATGATGCGTGTGTGAATAAGAGATGATCGTTTGCATATGGCGAGGGACTGCCATCTGGCCACGCCTCCACGGGTCAGTAGGCATTTACAGAGTTCATCTTCATGTCATTTTATGTCAGTCTGCAAAGCATGAAACCCATATGACTTAGAGAGTAAAAGTCAGACATACAGTAGAAAAAACAGGTGACTTCCTGTCGGAAGTGGGCGTGGCTAAGGTGATGTCATCAATCGACCACCTAACTGTGATGAGGTCTGGTCTATAATGAGACATAGAAAGTCTGATGCAGCTCTGACCTGGCATTTGGAAGTTATTTCACATTCATGTTTCATGGTGTATAGTCAAAGTTTGGGACTTAGCCACGCCCCCACGGGTCAGTAGAGTTCATCATGGGAGAGTTCATCATCATGTCATTTCATGTCAGCCTGCACAGGATGAAACCCATATGACTTAGAGAGTAAAAGTAAGACATACAATAGAAAAAACAGGTGACTTCCTGTCGGAAGTGGGCGGGGTTAAGGTGATGTCATCAACTGACCATCTCAATGTGATGAGGGGTGGTCTGTAGTCAGATATAGGAAGTCTGATGCAGCTGTGACCTTCTATGTGGAAGTTATTGCATCTTCATGTTTCATGGCGAATAGTCAAAGTTTGGGACTTAGCCACGCCCACATGCTTTGACATACCAAAATTCCTGTGATAACTTCTGACCTTTAATGTCTCAACTCTCTGCTGACTGAGTTTGAAGTCTCTATCTCAAAAGCTGTAGGAGGAGATAGATCAGATGCGATGTCTATGAAAAAGAGGAAATGGCTGATTTTGATCCAAAATGGCCGACTTCCTGTTGGGTTTGCACCATGGCTCCAAGAGACTTTTTTGTAGGTCCTGACATGATACACATGTGTACCAAGTTTCATAATTCTAGGTTAAAGCATGGCTTGGGGCTGATCATTTTAAAATTTCTAGGGGGCGCTGTAGAGAAATTAGGCCACGCCCATCAACGACTGTTATGGATTCCTGTTCGGGGATGGATAAGGATGCATCCTAGTGAGTTTGGTGCAGCTGGGCTGAACGATGTGGAATCTAGAGCCAAACGTATGGCGGCGGCGTTACCTCTGCTTCGCCGCGGTCCCACGGCCACGCCCTCTACAGAAGACTCTTGGCGCTTTAAAGCAAGTGAGACTAACATGTTATCTGTCATCCAACACAGAATCATGTTGATTAGGTGCAGTGAGCCAGAAAGGCAGCTTTCCATGGAAAAAAAAGCACTTCCTGTTCTGAGGGGGCGGGGCTTAGATGACGTCAGACTATGACAACATAGGATGGTAGGGGACCCTACCAGGATCACTCATGTCAAGTTTGGTGCAGCTGGCCTCAAAATTGTGGAATCCACAGCCAAACGTAAGGACACGGCGTTTAGGGTCACTTCGCCACGCCGCCACGCCCACCTGCTGGATTCAAATGAGCTTGGCTTGGAATCCTCAACACACCAACATGTTTTCTGTCTGTGGACACAGTTTCACCTCGATTAGGTCAAAGGGGTCAGATAGCGACCGTTCAGCGTAAAAAATGACACTTCCTGTTCTCAGGGGGCGTGGCCTAAGTGACGTCATCATTTGACCGTTGGGTATTGTAGAGCATCCCATGATGATCAATCACTGAAAGTTTGGTGCTTCTATGAGTTTTTTTCAAAGAGTTATAACAGTTTGATGTTTCATGGCGAATCGGTGACCTTTGACCCCCGGAAAGACCCCTTCAGCAAGCCCGAAAACGCAAACCTACGATAACTTTGGATCGGCCATGCCTTTTGAACGATCTGACCGAGTTTCAAGCCGATCGATCGAAATCCCTAGGTGAAGTTCGATCAAATGCGAACCCTGTAAACGCCCAAAATCGGGTCAAAATCGGAACTTTAATCCAAAATGGCCGACAATCTGTGATACTTGCACTATGACATTAATTGTAAATTCAGAGTGTTTTGGGGAGCTGTACAAGTGTACCAAGTTTCAAGTCTCTACGATAAAGTAAGTGAATAGGAAAGGGTCTTTTGAAAGTTGCTAGGTGGCGCCCTTGAGCCGTTTCTTTTGCGATTTTTTCAACGACCATAAAATACGAAATTTTTCACCGGGCTCTATGCCCCCGCCACGTTTGGTGAGTTTTTGAATATGATAAAGCCCCCAAAAAGCCCCCTAAAAAGGGTGGCAGAATCGTAATAATAATAAGAAACAGTACAGGAACAATAGGCTCTCGCAGCGCTTAGCTGCTCGGGCCTAATAATTAAAGCTCCGCGGAGCCTCAAGCGGCCCTCGCAGCCAAGCGCCGCTCAAGCCTATAGCCACCGCGGATGTTCCAGCACCGCCTCCCGCCGGCCACCGCCGACGCTCGCGCGCCGTCCTCCACGCGATCCGCTTCGATGCCTTCGGCAGCGTTCCCTGGCCATGCACCCCCAATCTGGAGCAGATTGGGCCATGTGGCAAGGAGATACAGCTGTTTGATTAACCTAGGGGGCGCAGTGGAGTGAAATTGCAATTAAACTCTATTGGGCTCCTTAGAGGTTAACAAGTGTCACTCATAAAAAGTCTGGTGCAAATCGGATGATGCGTCTGTGAATAAGAGACGATCGTATGCATATGGCGAGGGACAGCCATTTTGTCACGCCCCCACGGGTCAGCAGGCCTTTACAGAGTTCATCATCATCTCATTTTATGTCAGTCTGCACAGGGTTGGAATCCATGACACACCAACATGTTTTAGAGTGTAAAAGTAAGACATACAGTAGAAAAAACAGGTCACTTCCTGTCGGAAGTGGGCGGGGCAAGGGTGATGTCATCAATCGACCACATAACTGTGATGAGGGCTTATCTATAATGAGACATAGAAAGTCTGATGCAGCTCTGACCTGGCATTTGGAAGTTATTTCACATTCATGTTTCATGCTGTATAGTCAAAGTTTGGGACTTAGCCACGCCCTCACGGGTCAGTCGAGTTCATCATGGGAGAGTTCATCATCATATCATGTCATGTCAGCCTACACCGGATGAAACCCATATGACTTAGAGAGTAAAAGTAAGACATACAATAGAAAAAACAGGTGACTTCCTGTCGGAAGTGTGCGGGGTTAAGGTGATGTCATCAACTGACCATCTCAATGTGATGAGGGGTGGTCTGTAGTCAGATATAGGAAGTCTGATGCAGCTGTGACCTTCTATGTGGAAGTTATTGCATCTTGATGTTTCATGGCGAATAGTCAAAGTTTGGGACTTAGCCACGCCCACATGCTTTGACGTAGAAAAATTCCTACGATAACTTTTCATCTTTAATGTCTCAAGTCTCTGCTGACTGAGTTTGAAGTCTCTATCTCAAAAGCTGCAGGAGGAGATAGATCAGATGCGATGTCTATGAAAAAGAGGAAATGGCTGATTTTGATCCAAAATGGCCGACTTCCTGTTGGGTTTGCACCATGGCTCCAAGAGACTTTTTTGTAGGTCCTGACATGATACACATGTGTACCAAGTTTCATAATTCTAGGTTAAAGCATGGCTTGGGGCTGATCATTTAAAAATTTCTAGGGGGCGCTGTAGAGAAATTAGGCGACGCCCATCAACGACTGTTATGGATTCCTGTTCGGGGATGGATAAGGATGCATCCTAGTGAGTTTGGTGCAGCTGGGCTGAACGATGTGGAATCTAGAGCCAAACGTATGGCGGCGGCGTTACCTCTGCTTCGCCGCGGTCCCACGGCCACGCCCTCTACAGAAGACTCTTGGCGCTTTAAAGCAAGTGAGACTAACATGTTATCTGTCATCCAACACAGAATCATGTTGATTAGGTGCAGTGAGCCAGAAAGGCAGCTTTCCATGGAAAAAAAAGCACTTCCTGTTCTGAGGGGGCGGGGCTTAGATGACGTCAGACTATGACAACATAGGATCGTAGGGGACCCTACCAGGATCACTCATGTCAAGTTTGGTGCAGCTGGCCTCAAAATTGTGGAATCCACAGCCAAACGTAAGGACACGGCGTTTAGGGTCACTTCGCCAGGCCGCCACGCCCACCTGCTGGATTCAAATGAGCTTGGCTTGGAATCCTCAACACACCAACATGTTTTCTGTCTGTGGACACAGTTTCACCTCGATTAGGTCAAAGGGGTTAGATAGCGACCGTTCAGCGTAAAAAATGACACTTCCTGTTCTCAGGGGGCGTGGCCTAAGTGACGTCATCATTTGACCGTTGGGTATTGTAGAGCATCCCATGATGATCAATCACTGAAAGTTTGGTGCTTCTATGAGTTTTTTTCAAAGAGTTATAACAGTTTGATGTTTCATGGCGAATCGGTGACCTTTGACCCCCGGAAAGACCCCTTCAGCAAGCCCGAAAACGCAAACCTACGATAACTTTGGATCGGCCATGCCTTATGAACGATCTGACCGAGTTTCAAGCCGATCGATCGAAATCCCTAGGACAAGTTCGATCAAATGCGAACCCTGCAAACGCCCAAAATCGGGTCAAAATCGTAACTTTAATCCAAAATGGCCGACAATCTGTGATACTTGCACTATGACATTAATTGTAAATTCAGAGTGTTTTGGGGAGCTCTACAAGTGTACCAAGTTTCAAGTCTCTACGATAAAGTAAGTGAATAGGAAAGGGTCTTTTGAAAGTTGCTAGGTGGCGCCCTTGAGCCGTTTCTTGTGCGATTTTTCTGGGGACCTTAAAATACGTAAATTTTCACCGGGCTCTATGCCCCCGCCAAGTTTGGTGAGTTTTTGAATATGATAAAGCCCCCAAAAAGCCCCCTAAAAAGGGTGGCAGAATCGTAATAATAATAAGAAACAGTACAGGAACAATAGGCTCTCGCAGCGCTTAGCTGCTCGGGCCTAATAATTAAAGCTCCGCGGAGCCTCAAGCGGCCCTCGCAGCCAAGCGCCGCTCAAGCCTATAGCCACCGCGGATGTTCCAGCACCGCCTCCCGCCAGCCACCGCCGACGCTCGCGCGCCGTCCTCCACGCGATCCGCTTCGATACATTCGGCAGCATTTCCTGGCCATGCACCCAAAATCTGGAGCAGATTGGGCCATGTGGCAAGGAGATACAGCTGTTTGATTAACCTAGGGGGCGCAGTGGAGTCAAATTGCAATTAAACTCTATTGGGCTCCTTAGAGGTTAACAAGTGTCACTCATAAAAAGTCTGGTGCAAATCGGATGATGCGTCTGTGAATAAGAGACGATCGTATGCATATGGCGAGGGACAGCCATTTTGTCACGCCCCCACGGGTCAGCAGGCATTTACAGAGTTCATCATCATCTCATTTTATGTCAGTCTGCACAGGGTTGGAATCCATGACACACCAACATGTTTTAGAGTGTAAAAGTAAGACATACAGTAGAAAAAACAGGTGACTTCCTGTCGGAAGTGGGCGGGGCTAACGTGATGTCATCAATCGACCACCTAACTGTTATGAGGACTGGTCTATAATGAGACATAGAAAGTGTTATGCAGCTCTGACCTGGCATTTGGAAGTTATTTCACATTCATGTTTCATGGTGATTAGTCAAAGTTTGGGACTTAGCCACGCCCCCACGGGTCAGTAGAGTTCATCATGGGAGAGGTCATCATCATTTAATTTCATGTCAGTCAGGACAGGATGAAACCCATAAGAATTAGAGAGTAAAAGTAAGACATACAATTGAAGAAAGAGGTTACTTCCTGTCGGAAGTGGGCGGGGCTAGGGTGATGTCATCAATCGACCACCTAACTATGATGAAGGCTGGTCTATAATGAGACATAGAAAGTCTGATGCAGCTGTGACCTGGCATTTGGAAGGTATTTCACATTCATGTTTCATGCTGTATAGTCAAAGTTTGGGACTTAGCCACGCCCCCACGGGTCAGTCGAGTTCATCATGGGAGAGTTCATCATCATATCATGTCATGTCAGCCTACACCGGATGAAACCCATATGACTTAGAGAGTAAAAGTAAGACATACAATAGAAAAAACAGGTGACTTCCTGTCGGAAGTGGGCGGGGTTAAGGTGATGTCATCAACTGACCATCTCAATGTGATGAGGGGTGGTCTGTAGTCAGATATAGGAAGTCTGATGCAGCTGTGACCTTCTATGTGGAAGTTATTGCATCTTGATGTTTCATGGCGAATAGTCAAAGTTTGGGACTTAGCCACGCCCACATGCTTTGACATAGAAAAATTCCTACGATAACTTTTCATCTTTAATGTCTCAAGTCTCTGCTGACTGAGTTTGAAGTCTCTATCTCAAAAGCTGCAGGAGGAGATAGATCAGATGCGATGTCTATGAAAAAGAGGAAATGGCTGATTTTGATCCAAAATGGCCGACTTCCTGTTGGGTTTGCACCATGGCTCCAAGAGACTTTTTTGTAGGTCCTGACATGATACACATGTGTACTAAGTTTCATAATTGTAGGTTAAAGCATGGCTTGGGGCTGATCATTTAAAAATTTCTAGGGGGCGCTGTAGAGAAATTAGGCCACGCCCATCAACGACTGTTATGGATTCCTGTTCGGGGATGGATAAGGATGCATCCTAGTGAGTTTGGTGCAGCTGGGCTGAACGATGTGGAATCTAGAGCCAAACGTATGGCGGCGGCGTTACCTCTGCTTCGCCGCGGTCCCACGGCCACGCCCTCTACAGAAGACTGTTGGCGCTTTAAAGCAAGTGAGACTAACATGTTATCTGTCATCCAACACAGAATCATGTTGATTAGGTGCAGTGAGCCAGAAAGGCAGCTTTCCATGGAAAAAAAAGCACTTCCTGTTCTGAGGGGGCGGGGCTTAGATGACGTCAGACTATGACAACATAGGATCGTAGGGGACCCTACCAGGATCACTCATGTCAAGTTTGGTGCAGCTGGCCTCAAAATTGTGGAATCCACAGCCAAACGTAAGGACACGGCGTTTAGGGTCACTTCGCCACGCCGCCACGCCCACCTGCTGGATTCAAATGAGCTTGGCTTGGAATCCTCAACACACCAACATGTTTTCTGTCTGTGGACACAGTTTCACCTCGATTAGGTCAAAGGGGTCAGATAGCGACCGTTCAGCGTAAAAAATGACACTTCCTGTTCTCAGGGGGCGTGGCCTAAGTGACGTCATCATTTGACCGTTGGGTATTGTAGAGCATCCCATGATGATCAATCACTGAAAGTTTGGTGCTTCTATGAGTTTTTTTCAAAGAGTTATAACAGTTTGATGTTTCATGGCGAATCGGTGACCTTTGACCCCCGGAAAGACCCCTTCAGCAAGCCCGAAAACGCAAACCTACGATAACTTTGGATCGGCCATGCCTTTTGAACGATCTGACCGAGTTTCAAGCCGATCGATCGAAATCCCTAGGACAAGTTCGATCAAATGCGAACCCTGTAAACGCCCAAAATCGGGTCAAAATCGGAACTTTAATCCAAAATGGCCGACAATCTGTGATACTTGCACTATGACATTAATTGTAAATTCAGAGTGTTTTGGGGAGCTCTACAAGTGTACCAAGTTTCAAGTCTCTACGATAAAGTAAGTGAATAGGAAAGGGTCTTTTGAAAGTTGCTAGGTGGCGCCCTTGAGCCGTTTCTTTTGCGATTTTTGCAACCACCATAAAATACAAAATTTTTCACCGGGCTCTATGCCCCCGCCACGTTTGGTGAGTTTTTGAATATGATAAAGCCCCCAAAAAGCCCCCCAAAGAAGGTGGCAGAAAAATAATAATAATTAAAGCTCCGCGGAGCCTCAAGCGGCCCTCGCAGCCAAGCGCCGCTCAAGCCTAGCCACCGCGGATGTTCCAGCACCGCCTCCCCTCAGCCACCGCCTCCCCTCAGCACCACCTCCCCCCAGCCACTGCCTCCCCTCAGCACCATGTCACCCCAGCCACCGCCTACCCCCAGCCACCGCCTTGCTCTCACGGAGCTGCCAAACCCGCCCTGAAGATAGTCACCCTGTCATGTTCGACATTGCTCCCAGTCAATGCACAAAAATCTGGTGTAGATCAGCTGATATCGCAAGGAGACACAGGTGTTTGATTAACCTGGGTGCGCAGTAGAGTCAAATTGCAATTAAACTCTATTGGGCTCCTTAGAGGTTCACAAGTGTCACTCATAAAAAGTCTGGAGCAAATGGGATGATGCGTTTGTCAATAAGAGACGATCGTATGCATATGGCGAGGGACAGCCATTTTTGCCACACCCACAAGTGTCAGATGCCATTGACAGAGTTCATCTTCATGGCATTTTATGTCAGTCTGCACAGGATGAAACCCATATGACTTAGAGAGTAAAAGTCAGACATACAGTAGAAAAAACAGGTGACTTCCTGTCGGAAGTGGGCGGGGCTAAGGTGATGTCATCAATCGACCACCTAACTGTGATGAGGACTGGTCTATAATGAGACATAGAAAGTCTGATGCAGCTGTGACCTGGCATTAGGAAGTTATTTCACATTCATGTTTCATGGTGAATAGTCAAAGTTTGGGACTAAGCCACGCTTAGTCCCAAACTTAGCAGTAGGCATTTACAGAGTTCATCATCATCTCATTTTATGTCAGCCTGCACAGGGTTGGAATCCATGACACACCAACATTACTTAGAGAGTAAAAGTCAGACATACAGTAGAAAATAGAGGTGACTTCCTGTCGGAAGTGGGCGGGGCAAGGGTGATGTCATCAATCGACCACATAACTGTGATGAGGGCTTATCTATAATGAGACATAGAAAGTCTGATGAAGCTCTGACCTGGCATTTGGAAGTTATTTCACATTCATGTTTCATGGTGTATAGTCAAAGTTTGGGACTTAGCCACGCCCCCACGGGTCAGTAGAGTTCATCATGGGAGAGTTCATCATCATGTCATTTCATGTCAGCCTGCACAGGATGAAACCCATAAGAATTAGAGAGTAAAAGTAAGACATACAATTGAAGAAAGAGGTTACTTCCTGTCGGAAGTGGGCGGGGCTAGGGTGATGTCATCAATCGACCAACTAACTATGATGAAGGCTGGTCTATAATGAGACATAGAAAGTCTGATGCAGCTGTGACCTGGCATTTGGAAGTTATTTCACATTCATGTTTCATGCTGTATAGTCAAAGTTTGGGACTTAGCCACGCCCCCACGGGTCAGTCGAGTTCATCATGGGAGAGTTCATCATCATATCATTTCATGTCAGCCTACACCGGATGAAACCCATATGACTTAGAGAGTAAAAGTAAGACATACAATAGAAAAAACAGGTGACTTCCTGTCGGAAGTGGGCGGGGTTAAGGTGACGTCATCAACTGACCATCTCAATGTGATGAGGGGTGGTCTGTAGTCAGATATAGGAAGTCTGATGCAGCTGTGACCTTCTATGTGGAAGTTATTGCATCTTGATGTTTCATGGCGAATAGTCAAAGTTTGGGACTTAGCCACGCCCACATTCTTTGACATAGAAAAATTCCTACGATAACTTTTCATCTTTAATGTCTCAAGTCTCTGCTGACTGAGTTTGAAGTCTCTATCTCAAAAGCTGCAGGAGGAGATAGATCAGATGCGATGTCTATGAAAAAGAGGAAATGGCTGATTTTGATCCAAAATGGCCGACTTCCTGTTGGGTTTGCACCATGGCTCCAAGAGACTTTTTTGTAGGTCCTGACATGATACACATGTGTACCAAGTTTCATAATTCTAGGTTAAAGCATGGCTTGGGGCTGATCATTTAAAAATTTCTAGGGGGCGCTGTAGAGAAATTAGGCCACGCCCATCAACGACTGTTATGGATTCCTGTTCGGGGATGGATAAGGATGCATCCTAGTGAGTTTGGTGCAGCTGGGCTGAACGATGTGGAATCTAGAGCCAAACGTATGGCGGCGGCGTTACCTCTGCTTCGCCGCGGTCCCACGGCCACGCCCTCTACAGAAGACTCTTGGCGCTTTAAAGCAAGTGAGACTAACATGTTATCTGTCATCCAACACAGAATCATGTTGATTAGGTGCAGTGAGCCAGAAAGGCAGCTTTCCATGGAAAAAAAAGCACTTCCTGTTCTGAGGGGGCGGGGCTTAGATGACGTCAGACTATGACAACATAGGATCGTAGGGGACCCTACCAGGATCACTCATGTCAAGTTTGGTGCAGCTGGCCTCAAAATTGTGGAATCCACAGCCAAACGTAAGGACACGGCGTTTAGGGTCACTTCGCCACGCCGCCACGCCCACCTGCTGGATTCAAATGAGCTTGGCTTGGAATCCTCAACACACCAACATGTTTTCTGTCTGTGGACACAGTTTCACCTCGATTAGGTCAAAGGGGTCAGATAGCGACCGTTCAGCGTAAAAAATGACACTTCCTGTTCTCAGGGGGCGTGGCCTAAGTGACGTCATCATTTGACCGTTGGGTATTGTAGAGCATCCCATGATGATCAATCACTGAAAGTTTGGTGCTTCTATGAGTTTTTTTCAAAGAGTTATAACAGTTTGATGTTTCATGGCGAATCGGTGACCTTTGACCCCCGGAAAGACCCCTTCAGCAAGCCCGAAAACGCAAACCTACGATAACTTTGGATCGGCCATGCCTTATGAACGATCTGACCGAGTTTCAAGCCGATCGATCGAAATCCCTAGGACAAGTTCGATCAAATGCGAACCCTGTAAACGGACAAAATCCGGTCAAAATCGGAACTTTAATCCAAAATGGCCGACAATCTGTGATACTTGCACTATGACATTAATTGTAAATTCAGAGTGTTTTGGGGAGCTGTACAAGTGTACCAAGTTTCAAGTCTCTACGATAAAGTAAGTGAATAGGAAAGGGTCTTTTGAAAGTTGCTAGGTGGCGCCCTTGAGCCGTTTCTTTTGCGATTTTTTCAACGACCATAAAATACGAAATTTTTCACCGGGCTCTATGCCCCCGCCACGTTTGGTGAGTTTTTGAATATGATAAAGCCCCCAAAAAGCCCCCTAAAAAGGGTGGCAGAATCGTAATAATAATAAGAAACAGTACAGGAACAATAGGCTCTCGCAGCGCTTAGCTGCTCGGGCCTAATTAAAGCTCCGCGGAGCCTCAAGCGGCCCTCGCAGCCAAGCGCCGCTCAAGCCTATAGCCACCGCGTATGTTCCAGCACCACCTCCCCCCAGCCACCGCCTCCCCTCAGCACCACCTCCCCCCAGCCACTGCCTCCCCTCAGCACCATGTCACCCCAGCCACCGCCTACCCCCAGCCACCGCCTTGCTCTCAAGGAGCTGCCAAACCCGCCCTGAAGATAGTCACCTGTCATGTTCGACATTGCTCCCAGACAATGCACAAAAATCTGGTGTAGATCAGCTGATATCGCAAGGAGACACAGGTGTTTGATTAACCTGGGTGCGCAGTGGAGTCAAATTGCAATTAAACTCTATTGGGCTCCTTAGAGGTTCACAAGTGTCACTCATAAAAAGTCTGGAGCAAATGGGATGATGCGTGTGTGAATAAGAGATGATCGTTTGCATATGGCGAGGGACTGCCATCTGGCCACGCCTCCACGGGTCAGTAGGCATTTACAGAGTTCATCTTCATGTCATTTTATGTCAGTCTGCAAAGCATGAAACCCATATGACTTAGAGAGTAAAAGTCAGACATACAGTAGAAAAAACAGGTGACTTCCTGTCGGAAGTGGGCGTGGCTAAGGTGATGTCATCAATCGACCACCTAACTGTGATGAGGTCTGGTCTATAATGAGACATAGAAAGTCTGATGCAGCTCTGACCTGGCATTTGGAAGTTATTTCACATTCATGTTTCATGGTGTATAGTCAAAGTTTGGGACTTAGCCACGCCCCCACGGGTCAGTAGAGTTCATCATGGGAGAGTTCATCATCATGTCATTTCATGTCAGCCTGCACAGGATGAAACCCATAAGAATTAGAGAGTAAAAGTAAGACATACAATTGAAGAAAGAGGTTACTTCCTGTCGGAAGTGGGCGGGGCTAGGGTGATGTCATCAATCGACCACCTAACTATGATGAAGGCTGGTCTATAATGAGACATAGAAAGTCTGATGCAGCTGTGACCTGGCATTTGGAAGTTATTTCACATTCATGTTTCATGCTGTATAGTCAAAGTTTGGGACTTAGCCACGCCCCCACGGGTCAGTCGAGTTCATCATGGGAGAGTTCATCATCATATCATGTCATGTCAGCCTACACCGGATGAAACCCATATGACTTAGAGAGTAAAAGTAAGACATACAATAGAAAAAACAGGTGACTTCCTGTCGGAAGTGGGCGGGGTTAAGGTGATGTCATCAACTGACCATCTCAATGTGATGAGGGGTGGTCTGTAGTCAGATATAGGAAGTCTGATGCAGCTGTGACCTTCTATGTGGAAGTTATTGCATCTTGATGTTTCATGGCGAATAGTCAAAGTTTGGGACTTAGCCACGCCCACATGCTTTGACATAGAAAAATTCCTACGATAACTTTTCATCTTTAATGTCTCAAGTCTCTGCTGACTGAGTTTGAAGTCTCTATCTCAAAAGCTGCAGGAGGAGATAGATCAGATGCGATGTCTATGAAAAAGAGGAAATGGCTGATTTTGATCCAAAATGGCCGACTTCCTGTTGGGTTTGCACCATGGCTCCAAGAGACTTTTTTGTAGGTCCTGACATGATACACATGTGTACCAAGTTTCATAATTCTAGGTTAAAGCATGGCTTGGGGCTGATCATTTAAAAATTTCTAGGGGGCGCTGTAGAGAAATTAGGCCACGCCCATCAACGACTGTTATGGATTCCTGTTCGTGGATGAATAAGGATGCATCCTAGTGAGTTTGGTGCAGCTGGTCTGAATGATGTGGAATCTAGAGCCAAACGTATGGCGGCGGCGTTCCCTCTGCTTCGCCGCGCTGCCACGGCCACGCCCTCTACTGAAAACTCTTGGCGCTTTAAAGCAAGTGAGACCAACATGTTATCTGTCATCCAACACAGAATCATGTTGATTAGGTGCAGTGAGCCAGAAAGGCAGCTTTCCATGGAAAAAAAAGCACTTCCTGTTCTGAGGGGGCGGGGCTTAGATGACGTCAGACTATGACAACATAGGATCGTAGGGGACCCTACCAGGATCACTCATGTCAAGTTTGGTGCAGCTGGCCTCAAAATTGTGGAATCCACAGCCAAACGTAAGGACACGGCGTTTAGGGTCACTTCGCCACGCCGCCACGCCCACCTGCTGGATTCAAATGAGCTTGGCTTGGAATCCTCAACACACCAACATGTTTTCTGTCTGTGGACACAGTTTCACCTCGATTAGGTCAAAGGGGTCAGATAGCGACCGTTCAGCGTAAAAAATGACACTTCCTGTTCTCAGGGGGCGTGGCCTAAGTGACGTCATCATTTGACCGTTGGGTATTGTAGAGCATCCCATGATGATCAATCACTGAAAGTTTGGTGCTTCTATGAGTTTTTTTCAAAGAGTTATAACAGTTTGATGTTTCATGGCGAATCGGTGACCTTTGACCCCCGGAAAGACCCCTTCAGCAAGCCCGAAAACGCAAACCTACGATAACTTTGGATCGGCCATGCCTTTTGAACGATCTGACCGAGTTTCAAGCCGATCGATCGAAATCCCTAGGACAAGTTCGATCAAATGCGAACCCTGTAAACGCCCAAAATCGGGTCAAAATCGGAACTTTAATCCAAAATGGCCGACAATCTGTGATACTTGCACTATGACATTAATTGTAAATTCAGAGTGTTTTGGGGAGCTCTACAAGTGTACCAAGTTTCAAGTCTCTACGATAAAGTAAGTGAATAGGAAAGGGTCTTTTGAAAGTTGCTAGGTGGCGCCCTTGAGCCGTTTCTTTTGCGATTTTTGCAACCACCATAAAATACAAAATTTTTCACCGGGCTCTATGCCCCCGCCACGTTTGGTGAGTTTTTGAATATGATAAAGCCCCCAAAAAGCCCCCCAAAGAAGGTGGCAGAAAAATAATAATAATAAACAGCAAGGTTTCAATAGGCTCTCGCAGCGATAGCTGCTCGGGCCTAATTAAAGCTCCGCGGAGCCTCAAGCGGCCCTCGCAGCCAAGCGCCGCTCAAGCCTATAGCCACCGCGGATGTTCCAGCACCGCCTCCCGCCGGCCACCGCCGACGCTCGCACGCCGTCCTCCATGCGATCCGCTTCGATGTCTTCGGCAGCGTTCACTGGCCATGCACCCAAAATCTGGAGCAGATTGGGCCATGTGGCAAGGAGATACAGCTGTTTGATTAACCTAGGGGGCGCAGTGGAGTCAAATTGCAATTAAACTGTATTGGGCTCCTCAGAGGTTCACAAGTTTCACTCATAAAAAGTCTGGTGCAAATAGGATGATTCGTTTGTGAATAAGAGACGATCGTATGCATATGGCGAGGGACAGCCATTTTGCCACTCCCCCACGGGTCTGTAGGCATTGACAGAGTTCATCATCATCTAATGTTATGTCAGTGTGCACAGGGTTGGAATCCATGACACACCAACATGTTTTAGAGTGTAAAAGTAAGACATACAGTATAAAAAACAGGTGACTTCCTGTCGGAAGTGGGCGGGGCTAAGGTGATGTCATCAATCGACCACCTAACTGTGATGAGGGGTGGTCTGTAGTCAGATATAGGAAGTCTGATGCAGCTGTGACCTTCTATGTGGAAGTTATTGCATCTTGATGTTTCATGGCGAATAGTCAAAGTTTGGGACTTAGCCACGCCCACATGCTTTGACATAGAAAAATTCCTACGATAACTTTTCATCTTTAATGTCTCAAGTCTCTGCTGACTGAGTTTGAAGTCTCTATCTCAAAAGCTGCAGGAGGAGATAGATCAGATGCGATGTCTATGAAAAAGAGGAAATGGCTGATTTTGATCCAAAATGGCCGACTTCCTGTTGGGTTTGCACCATGGCTCCAAGAGACTTTTTTGTAGGTCCTGACATGATACACATGTGTACCAAGTTTCATAATTGTAGGTTAAAGCATGGCTTGGGGCTGATCATTTAAAAATTTCTAGGGGGCGCTGTAGAGAAATTAGGCCACGCCCATCAACGACTGTTATGGATTCCTGTTCGGGGATGGATAAGGATGCATCCTAGTGAGTTTGGTGCAGCTGGGCTGAACGATGTGGAATCTAGAGCCAAACGTATGGCGGCGGCGTTACCTCTGCTTCGCCGCGGTCCCACGGCCACGCCCTCTACAGAAGACTGTTGGCGCTTTAAAGCAAGTGAGACTAACATGTTATCTGTCATCCAACACAGAATCATGTTGATTAGGTGCAGTGAGCCAGAAAGGCAGCTTTCCATGGAAAAAAAAGCACTTCCTGTTCTGAGGGGGCGGGGCTTAGATGACGTCAGACTATGACAACATAGGATCGTAGGGGACCCTACCAGGATCACTCATGTCAAGTTTGGTGCAGCTGGCCTCAAAATTGTGGAATCCACAGCCAAACGTAAGGACACGGCGTTTAGGGTCACTTCGCCACGCCGCCACGCCCACCTGCTGGATTCAAATGAGCTTGGCTTGGAATCCTCAACACACCAACATGTTTTCTGTCTGTGGACACAGTTTCACCTCGATTAGGTCAAAGGGGTCAGATAGCGACCGTTCAGCGTAAAAAATGACACTTCCTGTTCTCAGGGGGCGTGGCCTAAGTGACGTCATCATTTGACCGTTGGGTATTGTAGAGCATCCCATGATGATCAATCACTGAAAGTTTGGTGCTTCTATGAGTTTTTTTCAAAGAGTTATAACAGTTTGATGTTTCATGGCGAATCGGTGACCTTTGACCCCCGGAAAGACCCCTTCAGCAAGCCCGAAAACGCAAACCTACGATAACTTTGGATCGGCCATGCCTTTTGAACGATCTGACCGAGTTTCAAGCCGATCGATCGAAATCCCTAGGACAAGTTCGATCAAATGCGAACCCTGTAAACGCCCAAAATCGGGTCAAAATCGGAACTTTAATCCAAAATGGCCGACAATCTGTGATACTTGCACTATGACATTAATTGTAAATTCAGAGTGTTTTGGGGAGCTCTACAAGTGTACCAAGTTTCAAGTCTCTACGATAAAGTAAGTGAATAGGAAAGGGTCTTTTGAAAGTTGCTAGGTGGCGCCCTTGAGCCGTTTCTTTTGCGATTTTTGCAACCACCATAAAATACAAAATTTTTCACCGGGCTCTATGCCCCCGCCACGTTTGGTGAGTTTTTGAATATGATAAAGCCCCCAAAAAGCCCCCCAAAGAAGGTGGCAGAAAAATAATAATAATAAACAGCAAGGTTTCAATAGGCTCTCGCAGCGATAGCTGCTCGGGCCTAATTAAAGCTCCGCGGAGCCTCAAGCGGCCCTCGCAGCCAAGCGCCGCTCAAGCCTATAGCCACCGCGGATGTTCCAGCACCGCCTCCCGCCGGCCACCGCCGACGCTCGCGCGCCGTCCTCCATGCGATCCGCTTCGATGTCTTCGGCAGCGTTCACTGGCCATGCACCCAAAATCTGGAGCAGATTGGGCCATGTGGCAAGGAGATACAGCTGTTTGATTAACCTAGGGGGCGCAGTGGAGTCAAATTGCAATTAAACTGTATTGGGCTCCTCAGAGGTTCACAAGTTTCACTCATAAAAAGTCTGGTGCAAATAGGATGATGCGTTTGTGAATAAGAGACGATCGTATGCATATGGCGAGGGACAGCCATTTTGCCACTCCCCCACGGGTCTGTAGGCATTGACAGAGTTCATCATCATCTCATGTTATGTCAGTGTGCACAGGGTTGGAATCCATGACACACCAACATGTTTTAGAGTGTAAAAGTAAGACATACAGTATAAAAAACAGGTGACTTCCTGTCGGAAGTGGGCGGGGCTAAGGTGATGTCATCAATCGACCACCTAACTGTGATGAGGGCTGGTCTATAATGAGACATAGAAAGTCTGATGCATCTGTGACCTGGCATTAGGAAGTAATTTCACATTCATGTTTCATGATGTATATTCAAAGTTTGGGACTTAGCCACGCCCCCACGGGTCAGTAGAGTTCATCACGGCAGAGTTCATCATCATTTCATTTCATGTCAGTCTGCACAGGATGAAACCCATAAGAATTAGAGAGAAAAAGTAAGACATACAGTAGAAAAAACAGGTGACTTCCTGTCGGAAGTGGGCGGGGTTAAGGTGATGTCATCAACTGACCATCTCAATGTAATGAGGGGTGGTCTGTAGTCAGATATAGGAAGTCTGATGCAGCTGTGACCTTCTATGTGGAAGTTATTGCATCTTGATGTTTCATGGCGAATAGTCAAAGTTTGGGACTTAGCCACGCCCACATGCTTTGACATAGAAAAATTCCTACGATAACTTTTCATCTTTAATGTGTCAAGTCTCTGCTGACTGAGTTTGAAGTCTCTATCTCAAAAGCTGCAGGAGGAGATAGATCAGATGCGATGTCTATGAAAAAGAGGAAATGGCTGATTTTGATCCAAAATGGCCGACTTCCTGTTGGGTTTGCACCATGGCTCCAAGAGACTTTTTTGTAGGTCCTGACATGATACACATGTGTACCAAGTTTCATAATTCTAGGTTAAAGCATGGCTTGGGGCTGATCATTTAAAAATTTCTAGGGGGCGCTGTAGAGAAATTAGGCCACGCCCATCAACGACTGTTATGGATTCCTGTTCGGGGATGAATAAGGATGCATCCTAGTGAGTTTGGTGCAGCTGGTCTGAATGATGTGGAATCTAGAGCCAAACGTATGGCGGCGGCGTTCCCTCTGCTTCGCCGCGCTGCCACGGCCACGCCCTCTACTGAAAACTCTTGGTGCTTTAAAGCAAGTGAGACCAACATGTTATCTGTCATCCAACACAGAATCATCTTGATTAGGTTGAGAGAGCCATAGATGGAGCTTTACAAGTCCAAAAAAGGCACTTCCTGTTCTGAGGGGGCGGGGCTTAGATGACGTCAGACTATGAATACATAGGATCGTCAGGCATCCCACCAGGATCAGTCATGTCAAGTTTGGTGCAGCTGGGCTCAAAATTGTGGAATCTGCAGCCAAACGTATGGATATGGCGTTACAGGTCACTTCGCCATGCCGCCACGCCCACCTGCTCCATCAAAGCCAAACAGGGTTGGAATCCGTGACACACCAACATGTTTTCTGTCTGTGGACACAGTTTCATGTTGATTAGGTCAAAGGGGTCAGATAGCGACCGTTCACAGTAAAACATGACACTTCCTGGTCTCAAGGGGCGTGGCCTAAGTGATGTCATCATTTGACCATTGGGTATTGTAGGGGACCCGATGATGATCAATCACTGAAAGTTTGGTGCTGCTGTGAGTTTTTTTCTAAAAGTTATAACCGTTTTCTTTTTCATGGCGACTAGGTGAACTTTGACCCCAGGTAACTCCATTTAGAAGAAAAAAAAATGCAAAACTGTGATAACTTTGGATCGGTCATGCCTTATGAACGATCTGACCGAGTTTGAAGCCGATCGATCGAAGTCCCTAGGACTAGTTCGAAAAAATGCGAACCCTGTGAACGGCCAAAATCGGAACTTCAATCCAAAATGGCCGACATTCAGTGATACTTGCACTATGACATTAATTGTAAATTCTGAGTGTCTTGGGGAGCTCTACAAGTGTACCAAGTTTCAAGTCTGTACGATAAAGTAAGTGAATAGGAAAGGGTCTTTTGAAATTTGCTAGGTGGCGCCCTTGAGCCGTTTCTTGTGCGATTTTTCTGGGGACCTTAAAATACGTAAATTTTCACCGGGCTCTATGCCCCCGCCAAGTTTGGTGAGTTTTTGAATATGATAAAGCCCCCAAAAAGCCAATTTATTTTACGGAAGAATAAGAATAATAATAATAATTTACAGCACAGTTTCAATAGGCTCTCGCAGCGCTTAGCTGCTCGGGCCTAATAAACAGCAAGGTTTCAATAGGCTCTCGCAGCGATAGCTGCTCGGGCCTAATAATAAGAAACAGCAAGGTTTCAATAGGCTCTCGCAGCGCTTAGCTGCTCGGGCCTAATAAGAAACAGTACAGGAACAATAGGCTCTCGCAGCGCTTAGCTGCTCGGGCCTAATAATTTACAGCACAGTTTCAATAGGCTCTCGCAGCGCTTAGCTGCTCGGGCCTAATTAAAGCTCCGCGGAGCCTCAAGCGGCCCTCGCAGCTAGCGCTGCTCCGGCCTATAGCCACCGCGGGGGTACCAGCACCGCCACCCGCCCGCCACCGCCGACGCTCGCGCGCCCTCATCCACGCTATCCGCTTTTACGGCTTCGGCAGAGCTCCCTGGCGATGAACCAAAAATCTGGAGCACATCGGGCCATGTAGAGAGGAGATACAGCTGTTTGATTAACCTAGGGGGCGCAGTGGAGTCAAATCACAAATAAACTCTATTGGGCTCCTTAGAGGTTCACAAGTGTCACTCATACAATGTCTGGTGCAAATCGGATGATGCGTTTGTGAATACGAGACGAACGTATGCATATTACGAGGGACAGCCATTTTGCCACGCCCCCACGGGTCAGTAGAGTTCATCATCAATGAGTTCATCATCAATAAGTTCATCATCATTTCATTTTATGTCAGTCTGCACAGGATTAAACCCATATGAATTAGACTGTAAGACATACATTTGAAAAAACATGTTACTTCCTTTCGGAAGTGGGCGGGGCAAAGGTGACGTCATCAATCGACCACCTAACTGTGATGAGGGCTTATCTATAATGAGACATAGAAAGTCTGATGCAGCTCTGACCTGGCATTTGGAAGTTATTTCACATTCATGTTTCATGGTGTATAGTCAAAGTTTGGGACTTAGCCACGCCCCCACGGGTCAGTCGAGTTCATCATGGGAGAGTTCATCATCATATCATGTCATGTCAGCCTACACCGGATGAAACCCATATGACTTAGAGAGTAAAAGTAAGACATACAATAGAAAAAACAGGTGACTTCCTGTCGGAAGTGGGCGGGGTTAAGGTGATGTCATCAACTGACCATCTCAATGTGATGAGGGGTGGTCTGTAGTCAGATATAGGAAGTCTGATGCAGCTGTGACCTTCTATGTGGAAGTTATTGCATCTTGATGTTTCATGGCGAATAGTCAAAGTTTGGGACTTAGCCACGCCCACATGCTTTGACATAGAAAAATTCCTACGATAACTTTTCATCTTTAATGTCTCAAGTCTCTGCTGACTGAGTTTGAAGTCTCTATCTCAAAAGCTGCAGGAGGAGATAGATCAGATGCGATGTCTATGAAAAAGAGGAAATGGCTGATTTTGATCCAAAATGGCCGACTTCCTGTTGGGTTTGCACCATGGCTCCAAGAGACTTTTTTGTAGGTCCTGACATGATACACATGTGTACCAAGTTTCATAATTCTAGGTTAAAGCATGGCTTGGGGCTGATCATTTAAAAATTTCTAGGGGGCGCTGTAGAGAAATTAGGCCACGCCCATCAACGACTGTTATGGATTCCTGTTCGGGGATGGATAAGGATGCATCCTAGTGAGTTTGGTGCAGCTGGGCTGAACCATGTGGAATCTAGAGCCAAACGTATGGCGGCGGCGTTACCTCTGCTTCGACGCGGTCCCACGGCCACGCCCTCTACAGAAGACTCTTGGCGCTTTAAAGCAAGTGACACTAACATGTTATCTGTCATCCAACACAGAATCATGTTGATTAGGTGCAGTGAGCCAGAAAGGCAGCTTTCCATGGAAAAAAAAGCACTTCCTGTTCTGAGGGGGCGGGGCTTAGATGACGTCAGACTATGACAACATAGGATCGTAGGGGACCCTACCAGGATCACTCATGTCAAGTTTGGTGCAGCTGGCCTCAAAATTGTGGAATCCACAGCCAAACGTAAGGACACGGCGTTTAGGGTCACTTCGCCACGCCGCCACGCCCACCTGCTGGATTCAAATGAGCTTGGCTTGGAATCCTCAACACACCAACATGTTTTCTGTCTGTGGACACAGTTTCACCTCGATTAGGACAAAGGGGTCAGATAGCGACCGTTCAGCGTAAAAAATGACACTTCCTGTTCTCAGGGGGCGTGGCCTAAGTGACGTCATCATTTGACCGTTGGGTATTGTAGAGCATCCCATGATGATCAATCACTGAAAGTTTGGTGCTTCTATGAGTTTTTTTCAAAGAGTTATAACAGTTTGATGTTTCATGGCGAATCGGTGACCTTTGACCCCCGGAAAGACCGCTTCAGCAAGCCCGAAAACGCAAACCTACGATAACTTTGGATCGGCCATGCCTTATGAACGATCTGACCGAGTTTGAAGCCGATCGATCGAAATCCCTAGGACAAGTTCGATCAAATGCGAACCCTGTAAACGGACAAAATCGGGTCAAAATCGGAGATTCAATCCAAAATGGCCGACAATCTGTGATACTTGCACTATGACATTAATTGTAAATTCAGAGTGTTTTGGGGAGCTGTACAAGTGTACCAAGTTTCAAGTCTCTACGATAAAGTAAGTGAATAGGAAAGGGTCCTTTGAAAGTTGCTAGGTGGCGCCCTTGAGCCGTTTCTTGTGCGATTTTTCTGGGGACCTTAAAATACGTAATTTTCACGCAGACCTGATGCGTCCGCCAAGTTTGGTGAGTTTTTGAATATGATAAAGCCCCCTAAAAGCCAATTTATTTGGCGGAAGCATAATAATAATAATTAAAGCTCCGCGGAGCCTCAAGCGGCCCTCGCAGCCAAGCGCCGCTCAAGCCTATAGCCACCGCGGATGTTCCAGCACCGCCTCCCGCCGGCCACCGCCGACGCTCGCGCGCCGTCCTCCATGCGATCCGCTTCGATGTCTTCGGCAGCGTTCACTGGCCATGCACCCAAAATCTGGAGCAGATTGGGCCATGTGGCAAGGAGATACAGCTGTTTGATTAACCTAGGGGGCGCAGTGGAGTCAAATTGCAATTAAACTGTATTGGGCTCCTCAGAGGTTCACAAGTTTCACTCATAAAAAGTCTGGTGCAAATAGGATGATGCGTTTGTGAATAAGATACGATCATATGCATATGGCGAGGGACAGCCATTTTGCCACTCCCCCACGGGTCAGTAGGCATTGACAGAGTTCATCATCATGTCATGTTATGTCAGTCTGCACAGGGTTGGAATCCATGACACACCAACATGTTTTAGAGTGTAAAAGTAAGACATACAGTATAAAAAACAGGTGACTTCCTGTCGGAAGTGGGCGGGGCTAAGGTGATGTCATCAATCGACCACCTAACTGTGATGAGGGGTGGTCTGTAGTCAGATATAGGAAGTCTGATGCAGCTGTGACCTTCTATGTGGAAGTTATTGCATCTTGATGTTTCATGGCGAATAGTCAAAGTTTGGGACTTAGCCACGCCCACATGCTTTGACATAGAAAAATTCCTACGATAACTTTTCATCTTTAATGTCTCAAGTCTCTGCTGACTGAGTTTGAAGTCTCTATCTCAAAAGCTGCAGGAGGAGATAGATCAGATGCGATGTCTATGAAAAAGAGGAAATGGCTGATTTTGATCCAAAATGGCCGACTTCCTGTTGGGTTTGCACCATGGCTCCAAGAGACTTTTTTGTAGGTCCTGACATGATACACATGTGTACCAAGTTTCATAATTCTAGGTTAAAGCATGGCTTGGGGCTGATCATTTAAAAATTTCTAGGGGGCGCTGTAGAGAAATTAGGCCACGCCCATCAACGACTGTTATGGATTCCTGTTCGGGGATGGATAAGGATGCATCCTAGTGAGTTTGGTGCAGCTGGGCTGAACGATGTGGAATCTAGAGCCAAACGTATGGCGGCGGCGTTACCTCTGCTTCGCCGCGGTCCCACGGCCACGCCCTCTACAGAAGAGTCTTGGCGCTTTAAAGCAAGTGAGACTAACATGTTATCTGTCATCCAACACAGAATCATGTTGATTAGGTGCAGTGAGCCAGAAAGGCAGCTTTCCATGGAAAAAAAAGCACTTCCTGTTCTGAGGGGGCGGGGCTTAGATGACGTCAGACTATGACAACATAGGATCGTAGGGGACCCTACCAGGATCACTCATGTCAAGTTTGGTGCAGCTGGCCTCAAAATTGTGGAATCCACAGCCAAACGTAAGGACACGGCGTTTAGGGTCACTTCGCCACGCCGCCACGCCCACCTGCTGGATTCAAATGAGCTTGGCTTGGAATCCTCAACACACCAACATGTTTTCTGTCTGTGGACACAGTTTCACCTCGATTAGGTCAAAGGGGTCAGATAGCGACCGTTCAGCGTAAAAAATGACACTTCCTGTTCTCAGGGGGCGTGGCCTAAGTGACGTCATCATTTGACCGTTGGGTATTGTAGAGCATCCCATGATGATCAATCACTGAAAGTTTGGTGCTTCTATGAGTTTTTTTCAAAGAGTTATAACAGTTTGATGTTTCATGGCGAATCGGTGACCTTTGACCCCCGGAAAGACCCCTTCAGCAAGCCCGAAAACGCAAACCTACGATAACTTTGGATCGGCCATGCCTTATGAACGATCTGACCGAGTTTCAAGCGGATCGATCGAAATCCCTAGGACAAGTTCGATCAAATGCGAACCCTGTAAACGGCCAAAATCGGGTCAAAATCGGAACTTCAATCCAAAATGGCCGACAATCTGTGATACTTGCACTATGACATTAATTGTAAATTCAGAGTGTCTTGGGGAGCTCTACAAGTGTACCAAGTTTCAAGTCTCTACGATAAAGTAAGTGAATAGGAAAGGGTCTTTTGAAAGTTGCTAGGTGGCGCCCTTGAGCCGTTTCTTGTGCGATTTTTCTGGGGACCTTAAAATACGTAAATTTTACACGGGCTCTATGCCCCCACCAAGTTTGGTGAGTTTTTGAATATGAGAAAGCCCCCAAAAAGCCAATTCTTTTGGCACAAGAACTATAATAATAAACAGCACAGTTTCAATAGGCTCTCGCAGCGCTTAGCTGCTCGGGCCTAATTAAAGCTCCGCGGAGCCTCAAGCGGCCCTCGCAGCTAGCGCTGCTCCGGCCTATAGCCACCGCGGGGGTACCAGCACCGCCACCCGCCCGCCACCACGCCCATCAACGACTGTTATGGATTCCTGTTCGGGGATGAATAAGGATGCATCCTAGTGAGTTTGGTGCAGCTGGGCTGAAACATGTGGAATCTAGAGCCAAACGTATGTCGGCGGCGTTCCCTCTGCTTCGCCGCGCTGCCATGGCCACGCCCTCTACTGAAAACTCTTGGCGCTTTAAAGCAAGTGAGACCAACATGTTATCTGTCATCCAACACAGAATCATGTTGATTAGGTGCAGTGAGCCAGAAAGGCAGCTTTCCAAGGAAAAAAAAGCACTTCCTGTTCTGAGGGGGCGGGGCTTAGATGACGTCAGACTATAACGACATGGGATCGTAGGGGACCCTACCAGGATCAGTCATGTGAAGTTTGGTGCAACTGGGCTCAAAATTGTGGAATCCACAGCCAAACGTAAGGACACGGCGTTACAGGTCACTTCGCCATGCTGCCACGCCCACCTGCTCCATGGCAACCACACAGGGTTGGAATCCATGACACACCAACCTGTTTTCTGTCTGATGACACAGTTTCATGTTGATTAGGTCAAAGGGGTCAGATAGCGACCGTTCACAGTAAAACATGACACTTCCTGGTCTCAGGGGGCGTGGCCTAAGTGATGTCATCATTTGACCATTGGGTATTGTAGAGGACCCGATGATGATCAATCACTGAAAGTTTGGTGCTTCTATGAGTTTTTTTCAAAGAGTTATAACAGTTTGATGTTTCATGGCGAATCGGTAACCTTTGACCCCCGGAAAGACCCCTTCAGCAAGCCCGAAAACGCAAACCTACGATAACTTTGGACCGGCCATGCCTTATGAACGATCTGGCCGAGTTTTAAGCCGATCGATCGAAATCCCTAGGACAAGTTCGAAAAAATGCGAACCCTGTAAACGGCCAAAATCGGGTCAAAATCGGAACTTCAATCCAAAATGGCCGACATTCTGTGATACTTGCACTATGACATTAATTGTAAATTCTGAGTGTCTTGGGGAGCTCTACAAGTGTACCAAGTTTCAAGTCTCTACGATGAAGTAAGTGAATAGGAAAGGGTCCTTTGAAATTTGCCAGGTGGCGCCCTTGAGCCGTTTCTTGTGCGATTTTTCTGAGGACCTTAAAATACGTAATTTTCACACAGACCTGACGCGTCCGCCAAGTTTGTTGAGTTTTTGAATATGATAAAGCCCCCTAAAAGCCAATTTATTTGGCGGAAGCATAATAATAATAATAATAATTAAAGCTCCGCGGAGCCTCAAGCGGCCCTCGCAGCCAAGCGCCGCTCAAGCCTATAGCCACCGCGGATGTTCCAGCACCGCCTCCCGCCGGCCACCGCCGACGCTCGCGCGCCGTCCTCCACGCGATCCGCTTTGATGCCTTCGGCAGCGTTCCCTGGCCATGCACCCAAAATCTGGAGCAGATCGGGCCATGTGGCAAGGAGCTACAGCTGTTTGATTAACCTAGGGGGCGCAGTGGAGTCAAATTGCAATTAAACTGTATTGGGCTCCTCAGAGGTTCACAAGTGTCACTCATAAAAAGTCTGGTGCAAATAGGATGATGCGTTTGTGAATAAGAGACGATCGTATGCATATGGCGAGGGACAGCCATTTTGCCACTCCCCCACGGGTCAGTAGGCATTGACAGAGTTCATCATCATCTCATGTTATGTCAGTCTGCACAGGGTTGGTATCCATGACACACCAACATGTTTTAGAGTGTAAAAGTAAGACATACAGTAGAAAAAAGAGGTGACTTCCTGTCGGAAGTGGGCGGGGCTAAGGTGATGTCATCAATCGACCACCTAACTGTGATGAGGGCTGGTCTATAATGAGACATAGAAAGTCTGATGCATCTGTGACCTGGCATTAGGAAGAAATTTCACATTCATGTTTCATGATGTATATTCAAAGTTTGGGACTTAGCCACGCCCCCACGGGTCAGTAGAGTTCATCACGGCAGAGTTCATCATCATTTCATTTCATGTCAGCCTGCACAGGATGAAACCCATAAGAATTAGAGAGTAAAAGTAAGACATACAATTGAAGAAAGAGGTTACTTCCTGTCGGAAGTGGGCGGGGCTAGGGTGATGTCATCAATCGACCACCTAACTATGATGAAGGCTGGTCTATAATGAGACATAGAAAGTCTGATGCAGCTGTGACCTGGCATTTGGAAGTTATTTCACATTCATGTTTCATGCTGTATAGTCAAAGTTTGGGACTTAGCCACGCCCCCACGGGTCAGTCGAGTTCATCATGGGAGAGTTCATCATCATATCATGTCATGTCAGCCTACACCGGATGAAACCCATATGACTTAGAGAGTAAAAGTAAGACATACAATAGAAAAAACAGGTGACTTCCTGTCGGAAGTGGGCGGGGTTAAGGTGATGTCATCAACTGACCATCTCAATGTGATGAGGGGTGGTCTGTAGTCAGATATAGGAAGTCTGATGCAGCTGTGACCTTCTATGTGGAAGTTATTGCATCTTGATGTTTCATGGCGAATAGTCAAAGTTTGGGACTTAGCCACGCCCACATGCTTTGACATAGAAAAATTCCTACGATAACTTTTCATCTTTAATGTCTCAAGTCTCTGCTGACTGAGTTTGAAGTCTCTATCTCAAAAGCTGCAGGAGGAGATAGATCAGATGCGATGTCTATGAAAAAGAGGAAATGGCTGATTTTGATCCAAAATGGCCGACTTCCTGTTGGGTTTGCACCATGGCTCCAAGAGACTTTTTTGTAGGTCCTGACATGATACACATGTGTACCAAGTTTCATAATTCTAGGTTAAAGCATGGCTTGGGGCTGATCATTTAAAAATTTCTAGGGGGCGCTGTAGAGAAATTAGGCCACGCCCATCAACGACTGTTATGGATTCCTGTTCGGGGATGGATAAGGATGCATCCTAGTGAGTTTGGTGCAGCTGGGCTGAACGATGTGGAATCTAGAGCCAAACGTATGGCGGCGGCGTTACCTCTGCTTCGCTGCGGTCCCACGGCCACGCCCTCTACAGAAGACTCTTGGCGCTTTAAAGCAAGTGACACTAACATGTTATCTGTCATCCAACACAGAATCATGTTGATTAGGTGCAGTGAGCCAGAAAGGCAGCTTTCCATGGAAAAAAAAGCACTTCCTGTTCTGAGGGGGCGGGGCTTAGATGACGTCAGACTATGACAACATAGGATCGTAGGGGACCCTACCAGGATCACTCATGTCAAGTTTGGTGCAGCTGGCCTCAAAATTGTGGAATCCACAGCCAAACGTAAGGACACGGCGTTTAGGGTCACTTCGCCACGCCGCCACGCCCACCTGCTGGATTCAAATGAGCTTGGCTTGGAATCCTCAACACACCAACATGTTTTCTGTCTGTGGACACAGTTTCACCTCGATTAGGTCAAAGGGGTCAGATAGCGACCGTTCAGCGTAAAAAATGACACTTCCTGTTCTCAGGGGGCGTGGCCTAAGTGACGTCATCATTTGACCGTTGGGTATTGTAGAGCATCCCATGATGATCAATCACTGAAAGTTTGGTGCTTCTATGAGTTTTTTTCAAAGAGTTATAACAGTTTGATGTTTCATGGCGAATCGGTGACCTTTGACCCCCGGAAAGACCCCTTCAGCAAGCCCGAAAACGCAAACCTACGATAACTTTGGATCGGCCATGCCTTATGAACGATCTGACCGAGTTTGAAGCCGATCGATCGAAATCCCTAGGACAAGTTCGATCAAATGCGAACCCTGCAAACGCCCAAAATCGGGTCAAAATCGGAACTTTAATCCAAAATGGCCGACAATCTGTGATACTTGCACTATGACATTAATTGTAAATTCTGAGTGTTTTGGGGAGCTGTACAAGTGTACCAAGTTTCAAGTCTCTACGATAAAGTAAGTGAATAGGAAAGGGTCCTTTGAAAGTTGCTAGGTGGCGCCCTTGAGCCGTTTCTTTTGCGATTTTTGCAACGACCATAAAATACAAAATTTCGCACCGGGCTCTATGCCCCCGCCAAGTTTGGTGAGTTTTTGAATATGATAAAGCCCCCAAAAAGCCAATTCATTTGGCACAAGAACTATAATAATAATAAGAAACAGCAAGGTTTCAATAGGCTCTCGCAGCGCTTAGCTGCTCGGGCCTAATTAAAGCTCCGCGGAGCCTCAAGCGGCCCTCGCAGCTAGCGCTGCTCCGGCCTATAGCCACCGCGGGGGTACCAGCACCGCCCCCCGCCCGCCACCGCCGACGCTCGCGCGCCCTCATCCACGCTATCCGCTTTTACGGCTTCGGCAGAGCTCCCTGGCGATGAACCAAAAATCTGGAGCACATCGGGCCATGTAGAGAGGAGATACAGCTGTTTGATTAACCTAGGGGGCGCAGTGGAGTCAAATCACAATTAAACTCTATTGGGCTCCTTAGAGGTTCACAAGTGTCACTCATACAATGTCTGGTGCAAATCGGATGATGCGTTTGTGAATACGAGACGAACGTATGCATATTACGAGGGACAGCCATTTTGCCACGCCCCCACGGGTCAGTAGAGTTCATCATCAATGAGTTCATCATCAATAAGTTCATCATCATTTCATTTTATGTCAGTCTGCACAGGATGAAACCCATAAGAATTAGAGAGAAAAAGTAAGACATACAGTAGAAAAAACAGGTGACTTCCTGTCGGAAGTGTGCGGGGCTAATGTTATGTCATCAATCGACCACCTAACTGTCATGATGGCTGGTCTATAATGACACATAGAAAGTCTGATGCATCTGTGACCTGGCATTAGGAAGTAATTTCACATTCATGTTTCATGATGTATAATCAAAGTTTGGGACTTAGCCACGCCCCCACGGGTCAGTAGAGTTCATCACGGCAGAGTTCATCATCATTTCATTTCATGTCAGTCTGCACAGGATGAAACCCATAAGAATTAGAGAGAAAAAGTAAGACATACAGTAGAAAAAACAGGTCACTTCCTGTCGGAAGTGGGCGGGGCAAGGGTGATGTCATCAATCGACCACATAACTGTGATGAGGGCTTATCTATAATGAGACATAGAAAGTCTGATGCAGCTCTGACCTGGCATTTGGAAGTTATTTCACATTCATGTTTCATGGTGTATAGTCAAAGTTTGGGACTTAGCCACGCCCCCACGGGTCAGTAGAGTTCATCATGGGAGAGTTCATCATCATGTCATTTCATGTCAGCCTGCACAGGATGAAACCCATAAGAATTAGAGAGTAAAAGTAAGACATACAATTGAAGAAAGAGGTTACTTCCTGTCGGAAGTGGGCGGGGCTAGGGTGATGTCATCAATCGACCACCTAACTATGATGAAGGCTGGTCTATAATGAGACATAGAAAGTCTGATGCAGCTGTGACCTGGCATTTGGAAGTTATTTCACATTCATGTTTCATGCTGTATAGTCAAAGTTTGGGACTTAGCCACGCCCCCACGGGTCAGTCGAGTTCATCATGGGAGAGTTCATCATCATGTAATTTCATGTCAGCCTGCACAGGATGAATCCCATATGATTTAGAGAGTAAAAGTAAGACATACAATAGAAAAAACAGGTGATTTCCTGTCGGAAGTGGGCGGGGTTAAGGTGATGTCATCAACTGACCATCTCAATGTGATGAGGGGTGGTCTGTAGTCAGATATAGGAAGTCTGATGCAGCTGTGACCTTCTATGTGGAAGTTATTGTATCTTGATGTTTCATGGCGAATAGTCAAAGTTTGGGACTTAGCCACGCCCACATGCTTTGACATAGAAAAATTCCTACGATAACTTTTCATCTTTAATGTCTCAAGTCTCTGCTGACTGAGTTTGAAGTCTCTATCTCAAAAGCTGCAGGAGGAGATAGATCAGATGCGATGTCTATGAAAAAGAGGAAATGGCTGATTTTGATCCAAAATGGCCGACTTCCTGTTGGGTTTGCACCATGGCTCCAAGAGACTTTTTTGTAGGTCCTGACATGATACACATGTGTACCAAGTTTCATAATTCTAGGTTAAAGAATGGCTTGGGGCTGATCATTTAAAAAATTCTAGGGGGCGCTGTAGAGAAATTAGGCCACGCCCATCAACGACTGTTATGGATTCCTGTTCGGGGATGGATAAGGATGCATCCTAGTGAGTTTGGTGCAGCTGGGCTGAACGATGTGGAATCTAGAGCCAAACGTATGGCGGCGGCGTTACCTCTGCTTCGCCGCGGTCCCACGGCCACGCCCTCTACAGAAGACTCTTGGCGCTTTAAAGCAAGTGACACTAACATGTTATCTGTCATCCAACACAGAATCATGTTGATTAGGTGCAGTGAGCCAGAAAGGCAGCTTTCCAGCTTTCCATGGAAAAAAAAGCACTTCCTGTTCTGAGGGGCGGGGCTTAGATGACGTCAGACTATGACAACATAGGTTCGTAGGGGACCCTACCAGGATCAGTCATGTCAAGTTTGGTGCAGCTGGCCTCAAAATTGTGGAATCCACAGCCAAACGTAAGGACACGGCGTTTAGGGTCACTTCGCCACGCCGCCACGCCCACCTGCTGGATTCAAATGAGCTTGGCTTGGAATCCTCAACACACCAACATGTTTTCTGTCTGTGGACACAGTTTCACCTCGATTAGGTCAAAGGGGTCAGATAGCGACCGTTCAGCGTAAAAAATGACACTTCCTGTTCTCAGGGGGCGTGGCCTAAGTGACGTCATCATTTGACCGTTGGGTATTGTAGAGCATCCCATGATGATCAATCACTGAAAGTTTGGTGCTTCTATGAGTTTTTTTCAAAGAGTTATAACAGTTTGATGTTTCATGGCGAATCGGTGACCTTTGACCCCCGGAAAGACCCCTTCAGCAAGCCCGAAAACACAAACGTACGATAACTTTGGATCGGCCATGCCTTTTGAACGATCTGACCGAGTTTGAAGCCGATCGATCGAAATCCCTAGGACAAGTTCGATCAAATGCGAACCCTGCAAACGCCCAAAATCGGTTCAAAATCGGAACTTTAATCCAAAATGGCCGACAATCTGTGATACTTGCACTATGACATTAATTGTAAATTCAGAGTGTTTTGGGGAGCTCTACAAGTGTACCAAATTTCAAGTCTCTACGATAAAGTAAGTGAATAGGAAAGGGTCTTTTGAAAGTTGCTAGGTGGCGCCCTTGAGCCGTTTCTTGTGCGATTTTTCTGAGGACCTTAAAATACGTAATTTTCACACAGACCTGACGCGTCCGCCAAGTTTGGTGAGTTTTTGAATATGATAAAGCCCCCTAAAAGCCAATTTATTTGGCGGAAGCATAATAATAATAATAATTAAAGCTCCGCGGAGCCTCAAGCGGCCCTCGCAGCCAAGCGCCGCTCAAGCCTATAGCCACCGCGGATGTTCCAGCACCGCCTCCCGCCGGCCACCGCCGACGCTCGCACGCCGTCCTCCATGCGATCCGCTTCGATGTCTTCGGCAGCGTTCACTGGCCATGCACCCAAAATCTGGAGCAGATTGGGCCATGTGGCAAGGAGATACAGCTGTTTGATTAACCTAGGGGGCGCAGTGGAGTCAAATTGCAATTAAACTGTATTGGGCTCCTCAGAGGTTCACAAGTTTCACTCATAAAAAGTCTGGTGCAAATAGGATGATTCGTTTGTGAATAAGAGACGATCGTATGCATATGGCGAGGGACAGCCATTTTGCCACTCCCCCACGGGTCTGTAGGCATTGACAGAGTTCATCATCATCTAATGTTATGTCAGTGTGCACAGGGTTGGAATCCATGACACACCAACATGTTTTAGAGTGTAAAAGTAAGACATACAGTATAAAAAACAGGTGACTTCCTGTCGGAAGTGGGCGGGGCTAAGGTGATGTCATCAATCGACCACCTAACTGTGATGAGGGGTGGTCTGTAGTCAGATATAGGAAGTCTGATGCAGCTGTGACCTTCTATGTGGAAGTTATTGCATCTTGATGTTTCATGGCGAATAGTCAAAGTTTGGGACTTAGCCACGCCCACATGCTTTGACATAGAAAAATTCCTACGATAACTTTTCATCTTTAATGTCTCAAGTCTCTGCTGACTGAGTTTGAAGTCTCTATCTCAAAAGCTGCAGGAGGAGATAGATCAGATGCGATGTCTATGAAAAAGAGGAAATGGCTGATTTTGATCCAAAATGGCCGACTTCCTGTTGGGTTTGCACCATGGCTCCAAGAGACTTTTTTGTAGGTCCTGACATGATACACATGTGTACCAAGTTTCATAATTGTAGGTTAAAGCATGGCTTGGGGCTGATCATTTAAAAATTTCTAGGGGGCGCTGTAGAGAAATTAGGCCACGCCCATCAACGACTGTTATGGATTCCTGTTCGGGGATGGATAAGGATGCATCCTAGTGAGTTTGGTGCAGCTGGGCTGAACGATGTGGAATCTAGAGCCAAACGTATGGCGGCGGCGTTACCTCTGCTTCGCCGCGGTCCCACGGCCACGCCCTCTACAGAAGACTGTTGGCGCTTTAAAGCAAGTGAGACTAACATGTTATCTGTCATCCAACACAGAATCATGTTGATTAGGTGCAGTGAGCCAGAAAGGCAGCTTTCCATGGAAAAAAAAGCACTTCCTGTTCTGAGGGGGCGGGGCTTAGATGACGTCAGACTATGACAACATAGGATCGTAGGGGACCCTACCAGGATCACTCATGTCAAGTTTGGTGCAGCTGGCCTCAAAATTGTGGAATCCACAGCCAAACGTAAGGACACGGCGTTTAGGGTCACTTCGCCACGCCGCCACGCCCACCTGCTGGATTCAAATGAGCTTGGCTTGGAATCCTCAACACACCAACATGTTTTCTGTCTGTGGACACAGTTTCACCTCGATTAGGTCAAAGGGGTCAGATAGCGACCGTTCAGCGTAAAAAATGACACTTCCTGTTCTCAGGGGGCGTGGCCTAAGTGACGTCATCATTTGACCGTTGGGTATTGTAGAGCATCCCATGATGATCAATCACTGAAAGTTTGGTGCTTCTATGAGTTTTTTTCAAAGAGTTATAACAGTTTGATGTTTCATGGCGAATCGGTGACCTTTGACCCCCGGAAAGACCCCTTCAGCAAGCCCGAAAACGCAAACCTACGATAACTTTGGATCGGCCATGCCTTTTGAACGATCTGACCGAGTTTCAAGCCGATCGATCGAAATCCCTAGGACAAGTTCGATCAAATGCGAACCCTGTAAACGCCCAAAATCGGGTCAAAATCGGAACTTTAATCCAAAATGGCCGACAATCTGTGATACTTGCACTATGACATTAATTGTAAATTCAGAGTGTTTTGGGGAGCTCTACAAGTGTACCAAGTTTCAAGTCTCTACGATAAAGTAAGTGAATAGGAAAGGGTCTTTTGAAAGTTGCTAGGTGGCGCCCTTGAGCCGTTTCTTTTGCGATTTTTGCAACCACCATAAAATACAAAATTTTTCACCGGGCTCTATGCCCCCGCCACGTTTGGTGAGTTTTTGAATATGATAAAGCCCCCAAAAAGCCCCCCAAAGAAGGTGGCAGAAAAATAATAATAATAAACAGCAAGGTTTCAATAGGCTCTCGCAGCGATAGCTGCTCGGGCCTAATTAAAGCTCCGCGGAGCCTCAAGCGGCCCTCGCAGCCAAGCGCCGCTCAAGCCTATAGCCACCGCGTATGTTCCAGCACCACCTCCCCCCAGCCACCGCCTCCCCTCAGCACCACCTCCCCCCAGCCACTGCCTCCCCTCAGCACCATGTCACCCCAGCCACCGCCTACCCCCAGCCACCGCCTTGCTCTCAAGGAGCTGCCAAACCCGCCCTGAAGATAGTCACCTGTCATGTTCGACATTGCTCCCAGACAATGCACAAAAATCTGGTGTAGATCAGCTGATATCGCAAGGAGACACAGGTGTTTGATTAACCTGGGTGCGCAGTGGAGTCAAATTGCAATTAAACTCTATTGGGCTCCTTAGAGGTTCACAAGTGTCACTCATAAAAAGTCTGGAGCAAATGGGATGATGCGTGTGTGAATAAGAGATGATCGTTTGCATATGGCGAGGGACTGCCATCTGGCCACGCCTCCACGGGTCAGTAGGCATTTACAGAGTTCATCTTCATGTCATTTTATGTCAGTCTGCAAAGCATGAAACCCATATGACTTAGAGAGTAAAAGTCAGACATACAGTAGAAAAAACAGGTGACTTCCTGTCGGAAGTGGGCGTGGCTAAGGTGATGTCATCAATCGACCACCTAACTGTGATGAGGTCTGGTCTATAATGAGACATAGAAAGTCTGATGCAGCTCTGACCTGGCATTTGGAAGTTATTTCACATTCATGTTTCATGGTGTATAGTCAAAGTTTGGGACTTAGCCACGCCCCCACGGGTCAGTAGAGTTCATCATGGGAGAGTTCATCATCATGTCATTTCATGTCAGCCTGCACAGGATGAAACCCATAAGAATTAGAGAGTAAAAGTAAGACATACAATTGAAGAAAGAGGTTACTTCCTGTCGGAAGTGGGCGGGGCTAGGGTGATGTCATCAATCGACCACCTAACTATGATGAAGGCTGGTCTATAATGAGACATAGAAAGTCTGATGCAGCTGTGACCTGGCATTTGGAAGTTATTTCACATTCATGTTTCATGCTGTATAGTCAAAGTTTGGGACTTAGCCACGCCCCCACGGGTCAGTCGAGTTCATCATGGGAGAGTTCATCATCATATCATGTCATGTCAGCCTACACCGGATGAAACCCATATGACTTAGAGAGTAAAAGTAAGACATACAATAGAAAAAACAGGTGACTTCCTGTCGGAAGTGGGCGGGGTTAAGGTGATGTCATCAACTGACCATCTCAATGTGATGAGGGGTGGTCTGTAGTCAGATATAGGAAGTCTGATGCAGCTGTGACCTTCTATGTGGAAGTTATTGCATCTTGATGTTTCATGGCGAATAGTCAAAGTTTGGGACTTAGCCACGCCCACATGCTTTGACATAGAAAAATTCCTACGATAACTTTTCATCTTTAATGTCTCAAGTCTCTGCTGACTGAGTTTGAAGTCTCTATCTCAAAAGCTGCAGGAGGAGATAGATCAGATGCGATGTCTATGAAAAAGAGGAAATGGCTGATTTTGATCCAAAATGGCCGACTTCCTGTTGGGTTTGCACCATGGCTCCAAGAGACTTTTTTGTAGGTCCTGACATGATACACATGTGTACCAAGTTTCATAATTCTAGGTTAAAGCATGGCTTGGGGCTGATCATTTAAAAATTTCTAGGGGGCGCTGTAGAGAAATTAGGCCACGCCCATCAACGACTGTTATGGATTCCTGTTCGTGGATGAATAAGGATGCATCCTAGTGAGTTTGGTGCAGCTGGTCTGAATGATGTGGAATCTAGAGCCAAACGTATGGCGGCGGCGTTCCCTCTGCTTCGCCGCGCTGCCACGGCCACGCCCTCTACTGAAAACTCTTGGCGCTTTAAAGCAAGTGAGACCAACATGTTATCTGTCATCCAACACAGAATCATCTTGATTAGGTCGAGAGAGCCAGAGATGGAGCTGTACAAGTCAATAAAAGGCACTTCCTGTTCTGAGGGGGCGGGGCTTAGATGACGTCAGACTATGACGACATAGGATCGTCAGGCATCCCACCAGGATCACTCATGTCAAGTTTGGTGCAGCTGGGCACAAGATTGAGGAATCTACAGCCAAACGTATGGCGACGGCGTTACAGGTCACTTCGCCATGCCGCCACGCCCACCTGGTCCATCAAAGCCAAACAGGGTTGGAATCCATGACACACCAACATGTTTTCTGTCTGTGGACACAGTTTCATGTTTATTAGGTCAAAGGGGTCAGATAAGGACCGTTCACAGTAAAACATGACACTTCCTGTTGTCAGGGGGCGTGGCCTAAGTGATGTCATCATTTGACCATTGGGTGTTGTAGGGGACCCGTTGATGATCAATCACTGAAAGTTTGGTGCTGCTGTGAGTTTTGTTGTAAAAGTTATAACCCTTTTATTTTTCATGGCGACAAGGTGAACTTTGACCCCAGGTAACTCCATTTAGAAGAAAAAAAAACGCAAAACTCTGATAACTTTGGATCGGCCATGCCTTATGAACGATCTGACTGAGTTTGAAGCCGATCGATCGAAGTCCCTAGGACTAGTTCGAAAAAAAGAATTAGAGAGTAAAAGTAAGACATACAATTGAAGAAAGAGGTTACTTCCTGTCGGAAGTGGGCGGGGCTAGGGTGATGTCATCAATCGACCACCTAACTATGATGAAGGCTGGTCTATAATGAGACATAGAAAGTCTGATGCAGCTGTGACCTGGCATTTGGAAGTTATTTCACATTCATGTTTCATGCTGTATAGTCAAAGTTTGGGACTTAGCCACGCCCCCACGGGTCAGTCGAGTTCATCATGGGAGAGTTCATCATCATATCATGTCATGTCAGCCTACACCGGATGAAACCCATATGACTTAGAGAGTAAAAGTAAGACATACAATAGAAAAAACAGGTGACTTCCTGTCGGAAGTGGGCGGGGTTAAGGTGATGTCATCAACTGACCATCTCAATGTGATGAGGGGTGGTCTGTAGTCAGATATAGGAAGTCTGATGCAGCTGTGACCTTCTATGTGGAAGTTATTGCATCTTGATGTTTCATGGCGAATAGTCAAAGTTTGGGACTTAGCCACGCCCACATGCTTTGACATAGAAAAATTCCTACGATAACTTTTCATCTTTAATGTCTCAAGTCTCTGCTGACTGAGTTTGAAGTCTCTATCTCAAAAGCTGCAGGAGGAGATAGATCAGATGCGATGTCTATGAAAAAGAGGAAATGGCTGATTTTGATCCAAAATGGCCGACTTCCTGTTGGGTTTGCACCATGGCTCCAAGAGACTTTTTTGTAGGTCCTGACATGATACACATGTGTACCAAGTTTCATAATTCTAGGTTAAAGCATGGCTTGGGGCTGATCATTTAAAAATTTCTAGGGGGCGCTGTAGAGAAATTAGGCCACGCCCATCAACGACTGTTATGGATTCCTGTTCGTGGATGAATAAGGATGCATCCTAGTGAGTTTGGTGCAGCTGGTCTGAATGATGTGGAATCTAGAGCCAAACGTATGGCGGCGGCGTTCCCTCTGCTTCGCCGCGCTGCCACGGCCACGCCCTCTACTGAAAACTCTTGGCGCTTTAAAGCAAGTGAGACCAACATGTTATCTGTCATCCAACACAGAATCATCTTGATTAGGTCGAGAGAGCCAGAGATGGAGCTGTACAAGTCAATAAAAGGCACTTCCTGTTCTGAGGGGGCGGGGCTTAGATGACGTCAGACTATGACGACATAGGATCGTCAGGCATCCCACCAGGATCACTCATGTCAAGTTTGGTGCAGCTGGGCACAAGATTGAGGAATCTACAGCCAAACGTATGGCGACGGCGTTACAGGTCACTTCGCCATGCCGCCACGCCCACCTGGTCCATCAAAGCCAAACAGGGTTGGAATCCATGACACACCAACATGTTTTCTGTCTGTGGACACAGTTTCATGTTTATTAGGTCAAAGGGGTCAGATAAGGACCGTTCACAGTAAAACATGACACTTCCTGTTGTCAGGGGGCGTGGCCTAAGTGATGTCATCATTTGACCATTGGGTGTTGTAGGGGACCCGTTGATGATCAATCACTGAAAGTTTGGTGCTGCTGTGAGTTTTGTTGTAAAAGTTATAACCCTTTTATTTTTCATGGCGACAAGGTGAACTTTGACCCCAGGTAACTCCATTTAGAAGAAAAAAAAACGCAAAACTCTGATAACTTTGGATCGGCCATGCCTTATGAACGATCTGACTGAGTTTGAAGCCGATCGATCGAAGTCCCTAGGACTAGTTCGAAAAAAAGAATTAGAGAGTAAAAGTAAGACATACAATTGAAGAAAGAGGTTACTTCCTGTCGGAAGTGGGCGGGGCTAGGGTGATGTCATCAATCGACCACCTAACTATGATGAAGGCTGGTCTATAATGAGACATAGAAAGTCTGATGCAGCTGTGACCTGGCATTTGGAAGTTATTTCACATTCATGTTTCATGCTGTATAGTCAAAGTTTGGGACTTAGCCACGCCCCCACGGGTCAGTCGAGTTCATCATGGGAGAGTTCATCATCATATCATGTCATGTCAGCCTACACCGGATGAAACCCATATGACTTAGAGAGTAAAAGTAAGACATACAATAGAAAAAACAGGTGACTTCCTGTCGGAAGTGGGCGGGGTTAAGGTGATGTCATCAACTGACCATCTCAATGTGATGAGGGGTGGTCTGTAGTCAGATATAGGAAGTCTGATGCAGCTGTGACCTTCTATGTGGAAGTTATTGCATCTTGATGTTTCATGGCGAATAGTCAAAGTTTGGGACTTAGCCACGCCCACATGCTTTGACATAGAAAAATTCCTACGATAACTTTTCATCTTTAATGTCTCAAGTCTCTGCTGACTGAGTTTGAAGTCTCTATCTCAAAAGCTGCAGGAGGAGATAGATCAGATGCGATGTCTATGAAAAAGAGGAAATGGCTGATTTTGATCCAAAATGGCCGACTTCCTGTTGGGTTTGCACCATGGCTCCAAGAGACTTTTTTGTAGGTCCTGACATGATACACATGTGTACCAAGTTTCATAATTCTAGGTTAAAGCATGGCTTGGGGCTGATCATTTAAAAATTTCTAGGGGGCGCTGTAGAGAAATTAGGCCACGCCCATCAACGACTGTTATGGATTCCTGTTCGTGGATGAATAAGGATGCATCCTAGTGAGTTTGGTGCAGCTGGTCTGAATGATGTGGAATCTAGAGCCAAACGTATGGCGGCGGCGTTCCCTCTGCTTCGCCGCGCTGCCACGGCCACGCCCTCTACTGAAAACTCTTGGCGCTTTAAAGCAAGTGAGACCAACATGTTATCTGTCATCCAACACAGAATCATCTTGATTAGGTCGAGAGAGCCAGAGATGGAGCTGTACAAGTCAATAAAAGGCACTTCCTGTTCTGAGGGGGCGGGGCTTAGATGACGTCAGACTATGACGACATAGGATCGTCAGGCATCCCACCAGGATCACTCATGTCAAGTTTGGTGCAGCTGGGCACAAGATTGAGGAATCTACAGCCAAACGTATGGCGACGGCGTTACAGGTCACTTCGCCATGCCGCCACGCCCACCTGGTCCATCAAAGCCAAACAGGGTTGGAATCCATGACACACCAACATGTTTTCTGTCTGTGGACACAGTTTCATGTTTATTAGGTCAAAGGGGTCAGATAAGGACCGTTCACAGTAAAACATGACACTTCCTGTTGTCAGGGGGCGTGGCCTAAGTGATGTCATCATTTGACCATTGGGTGTTGTAGGGGACCCGTTGATGATCAATCACTGAAAGTTTGGTGCTGCTGTGAGTTTTGTTGTAAAAGTTATAACCCTTTTATTTTTCATGGCGACAAGGTGAACTTTGACCCCAGGTAACTCCATTTAGAAGAAAAAAAAACGCAAAACTCTGATAACTTTGGATCGGCCATGCCTTATGAACGATCTGACTGAGTTTGAAGCCGATCGATCGAAGTCCCTAGGACTAGTTCGAAAAAATGCGAACCCTGTGAACGGCCAAAATCGGAACTTCAATCCAAAATGGCCGACATTCTGTGATACTTGCACTATGACATTAATTGTAAATTCTGAGTGTCTTGGGGAGCTGTACAAGTGTACCAAGTTTCAAGTCTGTACGATAAAGTAAGTGAATAGGAAAGGGTCTTTTGAAATTTGCTAGGTGGCGCCCTTGAGCCGTTTCTTGTGCGATTTTTCTGGGGACCTTAAAATACGTAAATTTTCACCGGGCTCTATGCCCCCGCCAAGTTTGGTGAGTTTTTGAATATGATAAAGCCCCCAAAAAGCCAATTTATTTTACGGAAGAATAAGAATAATAATAATAAATAATAATTTACAGCACAGTTTCAATAGGCTCTCGCAGCGCTTAGCTGCTCGGGCCTAATTAAAGCTCCGCGGAGCCTCAAGCGGCCCTCGCAGCCAAGCGCCGCTCAAGCCTAGCCACCGCGGATGTTCCAGCACCGCCTCCCCTCAGCACCTCCTACCCCCAGCCACCGCCTCCCCTCAGCACCACCTCCCCCCAGCCACCGCCAACGCTCGCGCGCCGTCCTCCATGCGATCCGCTTTGATGCCTTCGGCAGCATTCCCTGGCGATGCACCCAAAATCTGGAGCAGATTGGGCCATGTGGCAAGGAGATACAGCTGTTTGATTAACATAGGGGGCGCAGTGGAGTCAAATTGCAATTAAACTGTATTGGGCTTCTTAGAGGTTCACAAGTGTCACTCATAAAAAGTCTGGTGTAAATCGGATGATGCGTTTGTGAATAAGAGACGATCGTATGTATATGGCGAGGGACAGCCATTTTGCCACGTCCCCACGGGTCAGTAGGCATTGACAGAGTTCATCATCATCTCATGTTATGTCAGTGTGCACAGGGTTGGAATCCATGACACACCAACATGTTTTAGAGTGTAAAAGTAAGACATACAGTATAAAAAACAGGTGACTTAATGTCGGAAGTGGGCGGGGCTACGGTGATGTCATCAATCGACCACCTAACTGTGATGAGGGCTGGTCTATAATGAGACATAGAAAGTCTGATGCATCTGTGACCTGGCATTAGGAAGTAATTTCACATTCATGTTTCATGATGTATATTCAAAGTTTGGGACTTAGCCACGCCCCCACGGGTCAGTAGAGTTCATCACGGCAGAGTTCATCTTCATGTCATTTTATGTCAGTCTGCAAAGGATGACACCCATGTGAAATAGAGAGAAAAAGTAAGACATACAGTAGAAAAAACAGGTGACTTCCTGTCTGAAGTGGGCGGGGCTAAGGTGACGTCATCAATCGACCACGTAACTGTGATGAGGGCTTATCTATAATGAGACATAGAAAGTCTGATGCATCTGTGACCTGGCATTAGGAAGTAATTTCACATTAATGTTTCATGATGTATATTCAAAGTTTGGGACTTAGCCACGCCCCCACGGGTCAGTAGAGTTCATCACGTCAGAGTTCATCATCATTTCATTTCATGTCAGTCAGGACAGGATGAAACCCATAAGAATTAGAGAGAAAAAGTAAGACATACAGTAGAAAAAACAGGTGACTTCCTGTCGGAAGTGGGCGGGGCTAATGTTATGTCATCAATCGACCACCTAACTGTCATGATGGCTGGTCTATAATGAGACATAGAAAGTCTGTTGCAGCTGTGACCTGGCATTAGGAAGTTATTTCACATTCATGTTTCATGGTGTATAGTCAAAGTTTGGGACTTAGCCACGCCCCCACGGGTCAGTAGAGTTCATCATGGGAGAGTTCATCATCATTTCATTTCATGTCAGCCTGCACAGGATGAAACCCATAAGAATTAGAGAGTAAAAGTAAGACATACAATTGAAGAAAGAGGTTACTTCCTGTCGGAAGTGGGCGGGGCTAGGGTGATGTCATCAATCGACCACCTAACTATGATGAAGGCTGGTCTATAATGAGACATAGAAAGTCTGATGCAGCTGTGACCTGGCATTTGGAAGTTATTTCACATTCATGTTTCATGCTGTATAGTCAAAGTTTGGGACTTAGCCACGCCCCCACGGGTCAGTCGAGTTCATCATGGGAGAGTTCATCATCATATCATGTCATGTCAGCCTACACCGGATGAAACCCATATGACTTAGAGAGTAAAAGTAAGACATACAATAGAAAAAACAGGTGACTTCCTGTCGGAAGTGGGCGGGGTTAAGGTGATGTCATCAACTGACCATCTCAATGTGATGAGGGGTGGTCTGTAGTCAGATATAGGAAGTCTGATGCAGCTGTGACCTTCTATGTGGAAGTTATTGCATCTTGATGTTTCATGGCGAATAGTCAAAGTTTGGGACTTAGCCACGCCCACATGCTTTGACATAGAAAAATTCCTACGATAACTTTTCATCTTTAATGTCTCAAGTCTCTGCTGACTGAGTTTGAAGTCTCTATCTCAAAAGCTGCAGGAGGAGATAGATCAGATGCGATGTCTATGAAAAAGAGGAAATGGCTGATTTTGATCCAAAATGGCCGACTTCCTGTTGGGTTTGCACCATGGCTCCAAGAGACTTTTTTGTAGGTCCTGACATGATACACATGTGTACCAAGTTTCATAATTCTAGGTTAAAGCATGGCTTGGGGCTGATCATTTAAAAATTTCTAGGGGGCGCTGTAGAGAAATTAGGCCACGCCCATCAACGACTGTTATGGATTCCTGTTCGGGGATGGATAAGGATGCATCCTAGTGAGTTTGGTGCAGCTGGGCTGAACGATGTGGAATCTAGAGCCAAACGTATGGCGGCGGCGTTACCTCTGCTTCGCCGCGGTCCCACGGCCACGCCCTCTACAGAAGACTCTTGGCGCTTTAAAGCAAGTGAGACTAACATGTTATCTGTCATCCAACACAGAATCATGTTGATTAGGTGCAGTGAGCCAGAAAGGCAGCTTTCCATGGAAAAAAAAGCACTTCCTGTTCTGAGGGGGCGGGGCTTAGATGACGTCAGACTATGACAACATAGGATCGTAGGGGACCCTACCAGGATCACTCATGTCAAGTTTGGTGCAGCTGGCCTCAAAATTGTGGAATCCACAGCCAAACGTAAGGACACGGCGTTTAGGGTCACTTCGCCACGCCGCCACGCCCACCTGCTGGATTCAAATGAGCTTGGCTTGGAATCCTCAACACACCAACATGTTTTCTGTCTGTGGACACAGTTTCACCTCGATTAGGTCAAAGGGGTCAGATAGCGACCGTTCAGCGTAAAAAATGACACTTCCTGTTCTCAGGGGGCGTGGCCTAAGTGACGTCATCATTTGACCGTTGGGTATTGTAGAGCATCCCATGATGATCAATCACTGAAAGTTTGGTGCTTCTATGAGTTTTTTTCAAAGAGTTATAACAGTTTGATGTTTCATGGCGAATCGGTGACCTTTGACCCCCGGAAAGACCCCTTCAGCAAGCCCGAAAACGCAAACCTACGATAACTTTGGATCGGCCATGCCTTATGAACGATCTGACCGAGTTTGAAGCCGATTGATCGAAATCCCTAGGACAAGTTCGATCAAATGCGAACCCTGTAAACGGCCAAAATCGGGTCAAAATCGGAACTTCAATCCAAAATGGCCGACAATCTGTGATACTTGCACTATGACATTAATTGTAAATTCAGAGTGTCTTGGGGAGCTCTACAAGTGTACCAAGTTTCAAGTCTGTACGATAAAGTAAGTGAATAGGAAAGGGTCTTTTGAAAGTTGGTAGGTGGCGCCCTTGAGCCGTTTCTTGTGCGATTTTTGCAGGTACCTTAAAATACGTAAATTTTACACGGGCTCTATGCCCCCGCCAAGTTTGGTGAGTTTTTGAATATGATAAAGCCCCCAAAAAGCCAATTAATTTGGCTGAAGAACTATAATAATAAGAAACAGCAAGGTTTCAATAGGCTCTCGCAGCGCTTAGCTGCTCGGGCCTAATAATAAGAATAATTAAAGCTCCGCGGAGCCTCAAGCGGCCCTCGCAGCTAGCGCTGCTCCGGCCTATAGCCACCGCGGGGGTACCAGCACCGCCCCCCGCCCGCCACCGCCGACGCTCGCGCGCCCTCATCCACGCTATCCGCTTTTACGGCTTCGGCAGAGCTCCCTGGCGATGAACCAAAAATCTGGAGCACATCGGGCCATGTAGAGAGGAGATACAGCTGTTTGATTAACCTAGGGGGCGCAGTGGAGTCAAATCACAATTAAACTCTATTGGGCTCCTTAGAGGTTCACAAGTGTCACTCATACAATGTCTGGTGCAAATCGGATGATGCGTTTGTGAATACGAGACGAACGTATGCATATTACGAGGGACAGCCATTTTGCCACGCCCCCACGGGTCAGTAGAGTTCATCATCAATGAGTTCATCATCAATAAGTTCATCATCATTTCATTTTATGTCAGTCTGCACAGGATGAAACCCATAAGAATTAGAGAGAAAAAGTAAGACATACAGTAGAAAAAACAGGTGACTTCCTGTCGGAAGTGTGCGGGGCTAATGTTATGTCATCAATCGACCACCTAACTGTCATGATGGCTGGTCTATAATGACACATAGAAAGTCTGATGCATCTGTGACCTGGCATTAGGAAGTAATTTCACATTCATGTTTCATGATGTATAATCAAAGTTTGGGACTTAGCCACGCCCCCACGGGTCAGTAGAGTTCATCACGGCAGAGTTCATCATCATTTCATTTCATGTCAGTCTGCACAGGATGAAACCCATAAGAATTAGAGAGAAAAAGTAAGACATACAGTAGAAAAAACAGGTCACTTCCTGTCGGAAGTGGGCGGGGCAAGGGTGATGTCATCAATCGACCACATAACTGTGATGAGGGCTTATCTATAATGAGACATAGAAAGTCTGATGCAGCTCTGACCTGGCATTTGGAAGTTATTTCACATTCATGTTTCATGGTGTATAGTCAAAGTTTGGGACTTAGCCACGCCCCCACGGGTCAGTAGAGTTCATCATGGGAGAGTTCATCATCATGTCATTTCATGTCAGCCTGCACAGGATGAAACCCATAAGAATTAGAGAGTAAAAGTAAGACATACAATTGAAGAAAGAGGTTACTTCCTGTCGGAAGTGGGCGGGGCTAGGGTGATGTCATCAATCGACCACCTAACTATGATGAAGGCTGGTCTATAATGAGACATAGAAAGTCTGATGCAGCTGTGACCTGGCATTTGGAAGTTATTTCACATTCATGTTTCATGCTGTATAGTCAAAGTTTGGGACTTAGCCACGCCCCCACGGGTCAGTCGAGTTCATCATGGGAGAGTTCATCATCATGTAATTTCATGTCAGCCTGCACAGGATGAATCCCATATGATTTAGAGAGTAAAAGTAAGACATACAATAGAAAAAACAGGTGATTTCCTGTCGGAAGTGGGCGGGGTTAAGGTGATGTCATCAACTGACCATCTCAATGTGATGAGGGGTGGTCTGTAGTCAGATATAGGAAGTCTGATGCAGCTGTGACCTTCTATGTGGAAGTTATTGTATCTTGATGTTTCATGGCGAATAGTCAAAGTTTGGGACTTAGCCACGCCCACATGCTTTGACATAGAAAAATTCCTACGATAACTTTTCATCTTTAATGTCTCAAGTCTCTGCTGACTGAGTTTGAAGTCTCTATCTCAAAAGCTGCAGGAGGAGATAGATCAGATGCGATGTCTATGAAAAAGAGGAAATGGCTGATTTTGATCCAAAATGGCCGACTTCCTGTTGGGTTTGCACCATGGCTCCAAGAGACTTTTTTGTAGGTCCTGACATGATACACATGTGTACCAAGTTTCATAATTCTAGGTTAAAGAATGGCTTGGGGCTGATCATTTAAAAAATTCTAGGGGGCGCTGTAGAGAAATTAGGCCACGCCCATCAACGACTGTTATGGATTCCTGTTCGGGGATGGATAAGGATGCATCCTAGTGAGTTTGGTGCAGCTGGGCTGAACGATGTGGAATCTAGAGCCAAACGTATGGCGGCGGCGTTACCTCTGCTTCGCCGCGGTCCCACGGCCACGCCCTCTACAGAAGACTCTTGGCGCTTTAAAGCAAGTGACACTAACATGTTATCTGTCATCCAACACAGAATCATGTTGATTAGGTGCAGTGAGCCAGAAAGGCAGCTTTCCATGGAAAAAAAAGCACTTCCTGTTCTGAGGGGCGGGGCTTAGATGACGTCAGACTATGACAACATAGGTTCGTAGGGGACCCTACCAGGATCAGTCATGTCAAGTTTGGTGCAGCTGGCCTCAAAATTGTGGAATCCACAGCCAAACGTAAGGACACGGCGTTTAGGGTCACTTCGCCACGCCGCCACGCCCACCTGCTGGATTCAAATGAGCTTGGCTTGGAATCCTCAACACACCAACATGTTTTCTGTCTGTGGACACAGTTTCACCTCGATTAGGTCAAAGGGGTCAGATAGCGACCGTTCAGCGTAAAAAATGACACTTCCTGTTCTCAGGGGGCGTGGCCTAAGTGACGTCATCATTTGACCGTTGGGTATTGTAGAGCATCCCATGATGATCAATCACTGAAAGTTTGGTGCTTCTATGAGTTTTTTTCAAAGAGTTATAACAGTTTGATGTTTCATGGCGAATCGGTGACCTTTGACCCCCGGAAAGACCCCTTCAGCAAGCCCGAAAACACAAACGTACGATAACTTTGGATCGGCCATGCCTTTTGAACGATCTGACCGAGTTTGAAGCCGATCGATCGAAATCCCTAGGACAAGTTCGATCAAATGCGAACCCTGCAAACGCCCAAAATCGGTTCAAAATCGGAACTTTAATCCAAAATGGCCGACAATCTGTGATACTTGCACTATGACATTAATTGTAAATTCAGAGTGTTTTGGGGAGCTCTACAAGTGTACCAAATTTCAAGTCTCTACGATAAAGTAAGTGAATAGGAAAGGGTCTTTTGAAAGTTGCTAGGTGGCGCCCTTGAGCCGTTTCTTGTGCGATTTTTCTGAGGACCTTAAAATACGTAATTTTCACACAGACCTGACGCGTCCGCCAAGTTTGGTGAGTTTTTGAATATGATAAAGCCCCCTAAAAGCCAATTTATTTGGCGGAAGCATAATAATAATAATAATTAAAGCTCCGCGGAGCCTCAAGCGGCCCTCGCAGCCAAGCGCCGCTCAAGCCTATAGCTACCGCGGATGTTCCAGCACCGCCTCCCGCCGGCCACCGCCGACGCTCGCGCGCCGTCCTCCATGCGATCCGCTTCGATGTCTTCGGCAGCGTTCACTGGCCATGCACCCAAAATCTGGAATAGATTGGGCCATGTGGCAAGGAGATACAGCTGTTTGATTAACCTAGGGGGCGCAGTGGAGTCAAATTGCAATTAAACTGTATTGGGCTCCTCAGAGGTTCACAAGTTTCACTCATAAAAAGTCTGGTGCAAATAGGATGATGCGTTTGTGAATAAGAGACGATCATATGCATATGGCGAGGGACAGCCATTTTGCCACTCCCCCACGGGTCAGTAGGCATTGACAGAGTTCATCATCATGTCATGTTATGTCAGTCTGCACAGGGTTGGAATCCATGACACACCAACATGTTTTAGAGTGTAAAAGTAAGACATACAGTATAAAAAACAGGTGACTTCCTGTCGGAAGTGAGCGGGGCTAAGGTGATGTCATCAATCGACCACCTAACTGTTATGAGGGCTGGTCTATAATGAGACATAGAAAGTCTGATGCATCTGTGACCTGGCATTAGGAAGTAATTTCACATTCATGTTTCATGATGTATATTCAAAGTTTGGGACTTAGCCACGCCCCCACGGGTCAGTAGAGTTCATCACGGCAGAGTTCATCATCATTTCATTTCATGTCAGTCTGCACAGGATGAAACCCATAAGAATTAGAGAGAAAAAGTAAGACATACAGTAGAAAAAACAGGTCACTTCCTGTCGGAAGTGGGCGGGGCAAGGGTGATGTCATCAATCGACCACATAACTGTGATGAGGGCTTATCTATAATGAGACATAGAAAGTCTGATGCAGCTCTGACCTGGCATTTGGAAGTTATTTCACATTCATGTTTCATGGTGTATAGTCAAAGTTTGGGACTTAGCCACGCCCCCACGGGTCAGTAGAGTTCATCATGGGAGAGTTCATCATCATGTCATTTCATGTCAGCCTGCACAGGATGAAACCCATAAGAATTAGAGAGTAAAAGTAAGACATACAATTGAAGAAAGAGGTTACTTCCTGTCGGAAGTGGGCGGGGCTAGGGTGATGTCATCAATCGACCACCTAACTATGATGAAGGCTGGTCTATAATGAGACATAGAAAGTCTGATGCAGCTGTGACCTGGCATTTGGAAGTTATTTCACATTCATGTTTCATGCTGTATAGTCAAAGTTTGGGACTTAGCCACGCCCCCACGGGTCAGTCGAGTTCATCATGGGAGAGTTCATCATCATATCATGTCATGTTCAGCCTACACCGGATGAAACCCATATGACTTAGAGAGTAAAAGTAAGACATACAATAGAAAAAACAGGTGACTTCCTGTCGGAAGTGGGCGGGGTTAAGGTGATGTCATCAACTGACCATCTCAATGTGATGAGGGGTGGTCTGTAGTCAGATATAGGAAGTCTGATGCAGCTGTGACCTTCTATGTGGAAGTTATTGCATCTTGATGTTTCATGGCGAATAGTCAAAGTTTGGGACTTAGCCACGCCCACATTCTTTGACATAGAAAAATTCCTACGATAACTTTTCATCTTTAATGTCTCAAGTCTCTGCTGACTGAGTTTGAAGTCTCTATCTCAAAAGCTGCAGGAGGAGATAGATCAGATGCGATGTCTATGAAAAAGAGGAAATGGCTGATTTGATCCAAAATGGCCGACTTCCTGTTGGGTTTGCACCATGGCTCCAAGAGACTTTTTTGTAGGTCCTCACATGATACACATGTGTACCAAGTTTCATAATTCTAGGTTAAAGCATGGCTTGGGGCTGATCATTTAAAAATTTCTAGGGGGCGCTGTAGAGAAATTAGGCCACGCCCATCAACGACTGTTATGGATTCCTGTTCGGGGATGGATAAGGATGCATCCTAGTGAGTTTGGTGCAGCTGGGCTGAACGATGTGGAATCTAGAGCCAAACGTATGGCGGCGGCGTTACCTCTGATTCGCCGCGGTCCCACGGCCACGCCCTCTACAGAAGACTCTTGGCGCTTTAAAGCAAGTGAGACTAACATGTTATCTGTCATCCAACACAGAATCATGTTGATTAGGTGCAGTGAGCCAGAAAGGCAGCTTTCCATGGAAAAAAAAGCACTTCCTGTTCTGAGGGGGCGGGGCTTAGATGACGTCAGACTATGACAACATAGGATCGTAGGGGACCCTACCAGGATCACTCATGTCAAGTTTGGTGCAGCTGGCCTCAAAATTGTGGAATCCACAGCCAAACGTAAGGACACGGCGTTTAGGGTCACTTCGCCACGCCGCCACGCCCACCTGCTGGATTCAAATGAGCTTGGCTTGGAATCCTCAACACACCAACATGTTTTCTGTCTGTGGACACAGTTTCACCTCGATTAGGTCAAAGGGGTCAGATAGCGACCGTTCAGCGTAAAAAATGACAGTTCCTGTTCTCAGGGGGCGTGGCCTAAGTGACGTCATCATTTGACCGTTGGGTATTGTAGAGCATCCCATGATGATCAATCACTGAAAGTTTGGTGCTTCTATGAGTTTTTTTGAAAGAGTTATAACAGTTTGATGTTTCATGGCGAATCGGTCACCTTTGACCCCCGGAAAGACCCCTTCAGCAAGCCCGAAAACGCAAACCTACGATAACTTTGGATCGGCCATGCCTTATGAACGATCTGACCGAGTTTCAAGCCGATCGATCGAAATCCCTAGGACAAGTTCGATCAAATGCGAACCCTGCGAACGCCCAAAATCGGGTCAAAATCGGAACTTTAATCCAAAATGGCCGACAATCTGTGATACTTGCACTATGACATTAATTGTAAATTCTGAGTGTTTTGGGGAGCTGTACAAGTGTACCAAGTTTCAAGTCTCTACGATAAAGTAAGTGAATAGGAAAGGGTCTTTTGAAAGTTGCTAGGTGGCGCCCTTGAGCCGTTTCTGTTGCGATTTTTCCAGGGACCTTAAAATACGTAAATTTTACACGGGCTCTATGCCCCCGCCAAGTTTGGTGAGTTTTTGAATATGAGAAAGCCCCCAAAAAGCCAATTCTTTTGGCACAATAAAAATAATAATAATAAACAGCACAGTTTCAATAGGCTCTCGCAGCGCTTAGCTGCTCGGGCCTAATAAACATTAAAGCTCCGCGGAGCCTCAAGCGGCCCTCGCAGCCAAGCGCCGCTCAAGCCTAGCCACCGCGGATGTTCCAGCACCGCCTCCCCCCAGCCACCGCCTCCCCTCAGCACCACCTCCCCCCAGCCACTGCCTCCCCTCAGCACCATGTCACCCCAGCCACCGCCTACCCCCAGCCACTTCCTTGCTCTCACGGAGCTGCCAAACCCGCCCTGAAGATAGTCACCCTGTCATGTTCGACATTGCTCCCAGACAATGCACAAAAATCTGGTGTAGATCAGCTAATATCGCAAGGAGACACAGGTGTTTGATTAACCTTGGTGCGCAGTGGAGTCAAATCGCAATTAAACTCTATTGGGCTCCTTAGAGGTTCACAAGTGTCACTCATACAATGTCTGGTGCAAATCGGATGATGCGTTTGTGAATACGAGACGAACGTATGCATATTACGAGGGACAGCCATTTTGCCACGCCCCCACGGGTCAGTAGAGTACATCATCAATGAGTTCATCATCAATAAGTTCATCATCATTTCATTTTATGTCAGTCAGGACAGGATGAAACCCATAAGAATTAGAGAGAAAAAGTAAGACATACAGTAGAAAAAACAGGTGACTTCCTGTCGGAAGTGGGCGGGGCTAATGTTATGTCATCAATCGACCACCTAACTGTCATGATGGCTGGTCTATAATGACACATAGAAAGTCTGATGCAGCTGTGACCTGGCATTAGGAAGTAATTTCACATTCATGTTTCATGATGTATATTCAAAGTTTGGGACTTAGCCACGCCCCCACGGGTCAGTAGAGTTCATCACGGCAGAGTTCATCATCATTTCATTTCATGTCAGCCTGCACAGGATGAAACCCATAAGAATTAGAGAGTAAAAGTAAGACATACAATTGAAGAAAGAGGTTAGTTCCTGTCGGAAGTGGGCGGGGCTAGGGTGATGTCATCAATCGACCACCTAACTATGATGAAGGCTGGTCTATAATGAGACATAGGAAGTCTGATGCAGCTGTGACCTTCTATGTGGAAGTTATTGCATCTTGATGTTTCATGGCGAATAGTCAAAGTTTGGGACTTAGCCACGCCCACATGCTTTGACATAGAAAAATTCCTACGATAACTTTTCATCTTTAATGTCTCAAGTCTCTGCTGACTGAGTTTGAAGTCTCTATCTCAAAAGCTGCAGGAGGAGATAGATCAGATGCGATGTCTATGAAAAAGAGGAAATGGCTGATTTTGATCCAAAATGGCCGACTTCCTGTTGGGTTTGCACCATGGCTCCAAGAGACTTTTTTGTAGGTCCTGATATGATACACATGTGTACCAAGTTTCATAATTCTAGGTTAAAGCATGGCTTGGGGCTGATCATTTAAAAATTTCTAGGGGGCGCTGTAGAGAAATTAGGCCACGCCCATCAACGACTGTTATGGATTCCTGTTCGGGGATGGATAAGGATGCATCCTAGTGAGTTTGGTGCAGCTGGGCTGAACGATGTGGAATCTAGAGCCAAACGTATGGCGGCGGCGTTACCTCTGCTTCGCCGCGGTCCCACGGCCACGCCCTCTACAGAAGACTCTTGGCGCTTTAAAGCAAGTGAGACTAACATGTTATCTGTCATCCAACACAGAATCATGTTGATTAGGTGCAGTGAGCCAGAAAGGCAGCTTTCCATGGAAAAAAAAGCACTTCCTGTTCTGAGGGGGCGGGGCTTAGATGACGTCAGACTATGACAACATAGGATCGTAGGGGACCCTACCAGGATCACTCATGTCAAGTTTGGTGCAGCTGGCCTCAAAATTGTGGAATCCACAGCCAAACGTAAGGACACGGCGTTTAGGGTCACTTCGCCACGCCGCCACGCCCACCTGCTGGATTCAAATGAGCTTGGCTTGGAATCCTCAACACACCAACATGTTTTCTGTCTGTGGACACAGTTTCACCTCGATTAGGTCAAAGGGGTCAGATAGCGACCGTTCAGCGTAAAAAATGACACTTCCTGTTCTCAGGGGGCGTGGCCTAAGTGACGTCATCATTTGACCGTTGGGTATTGTAGAGCATCCCATGATGATCAATCACTGAAAGTTTGGTGCTTCTATGAGTTTTTTTCAAAGAGTTATAACAGTTTGATGTTTCATGGCGAATCGGTGACCTTTGACCCCCGGAAAGACCCCTTCAGCAAGCCCGAAAACGCAAACCTACGATAACTTTGGATCGGCCATGCCTTTTGAACGATCTGACCGAGTTTCAAGCCGATCGATCGAAATCCCTAGGTCAAGTTCGATCAAATGCGAACCCTGTAAACGCCCAAAATCGGGTCAAAATCGGAACTTTAATCCAAAATGGCCGACAATCTGTGATACTTGCACTATGACATTAATTGTAAATTCAGAGTGTTTTGGGGAGCTGTACAAGTGTACCAAGTTTCAAGTCTCTACGATAAAGTAAGTGAATAGGAAAGGGTCTTTTGAAAGTTGCTAGGTGGCGCCCTTGAGCCGTTTCTTTTGCGATTTTTTCAACGACCATAAAATACGAAATTTTTCACCGGGCTCTATGCCCCCGCCACGTTTGGTGAGTTTTTGAATATGATAAAGCCCCCAAAAAGCCCCCTAAAAAGGGTGGCAGAATCGTAATAATAATAAGAAACAGTACAGGAACAATAGGCTCTCGCAGCGCTTAGCTGCTCGGGCCTAACAAGCGGCCCTCGCAGCCAAGCGCCGCTCAAGCCTATAGCCACCGCGGATGTTCCAGCACCGCCTCCCGCCGGCCACCGCCGACGCTCGCGCGCCGTCCTCCATGCGATCCGCTTCGATGTCTTCGGCAGCGTTCACTGGCCATGCACCCAAAATCTGGAGCAGATTGGGCCATGTGGCAAGGAGATACAGCTGTTTGATTAACCTAGGGGGCGCAGTGGAGTCAAATTGCAATTAAACTGTATTGGGCTCCTCAGAGGTTCACAAGTTTCACTCATAAAAAGTCTGGTGCAAATAGGATGATGCGTTTGTGAATAAGAGACGATCGTATGCATATGGCGAGGGACAGCCATTTTGCCACTCCCCCACGGGTCTGTAGGCATTGACAGAGTTCATCATCATGTCATGTTATGTCAGTCTGCACAGGGTTGGAATCCATGACACACCAAGATGTTTTAGATTGTAAAAGTACGACATACAGTATAAAAAACAGGTGACTTCCTGTCGGAAGTGGGCGGGGCTAAGGTGATGTCATCAATCGACCACCTAACTGTGATGAGGGCTGGTCTATAATGAGACATAGAAAGTCTGATGCATCTGTGACCTGGCATTAGGAAGTAATTTCACATTCATGTTTCATGATGTATATTCAAAGTTTGGGACTTAGCCACGCCCCCACGGGTCAGTAGAGTTCATCACGGCAGAGTTCATCATCATTTCATTTCATGTCAGTCTGCACAGGATGAAACCCATAAGAATTAGAGAGAAAAAGTAAGACATACAGTAGAAAAAACAGGTCACTTCCTGTCGGAAGTGGGCGGGGCAAGGGTGATGTCATCAATCGACCACATAACTGTGATGAGGGCTTATCTATAATGAGACATAGAAAGTCTGATGCAGCTCTGACCTGGCATTTGGAAGTTATTTCACATTCATGTTTCATGGTGTATAGTCAAAGTTTGGGACTTAGCCACGCCCCCACGGGTCAGTAGAGTTCATCACGGCAGAGTTCTTCATCATTTAATTTCATGTCAGTCAGCACAGGATGAAACCCATAAGAATTAGAGAGAAAAAGTAAGACATACAATTGAAGAAAGAGGTTACTTCCTGTCGGAAGTGCGCGGGGCTAGGGTGATGTCATCAATCGACCACCTAACTATGATGAAGGCTGGTCTATAATGAGACATAGAAAGTCTGATGCAGCTGTGACCTGGCATTTGGAAGTTATTTCACATTCATGTTTCATGGTGTATAGTCAAAGTTTGGGACTTAGCCACGCCCCCACGGGTCAGTCGAGTTCATCATCATATCATGTCATGTCAGCCTACACCGGATGAAACCCATATGACTTAGAGAGTAAAAGTAAGACATACAATAGAAAAAACAGGTGACTTCCTGTCGGAAGTGGGCGGGGTTAAGGTGATGTCATCAACTGACCATCTCAATGTGATGAGGGGTGGTCTGTAGTCAGATATAGGAAGTCTGATGCAGCTGTGACCTTCTATGTGGAAGTTATTGCATCTTGATGTTTCATGGCGAATAGTCAAAGTTTGGGACTTAGCCACGCCCACATGCTTTGACATAGAAAAATTCCTACGATAACTTTTCATCTTTAATGTCTCAAGTCTCTGCTGACTGAGTTTGAAGTCTCTATCTCAAAAGCTGCAGGAGGAGATAGATCAGATGCGATGTCTATGAAAAAGAGGAAATGGCTGATTTTGATCCAAAATGGCCGACTTCCTGTTGGGTTTGCACCATGGCTCCAAGAGACTTTTTTGTAGGTCCTGACATGATACACATGTGTACCAAGTTTCATAATTCTAGGTTAAAGCATGGCTTGGGGCTGATCATTTAAAAATTTCTAGGGGGCGCTGTAGAGAAATTAGGCCACGCCCATCAACGACTGTTATGGATTCCTGTTCGGGGACGGATAAGGATGCATCCTAGTGAGTTTGGTGCAGCTGGGCTGAACGATGTGGAATCTAGAGCCAAACGTATGGCGGCGGCGTTACCTCTGCTTCGCCGCGGTCCCACGGCCACGCCCTCTACAGAAGACTCTTGGCGCTTTAAAGCAAGTGAGACTAACATGTTATCTGTCATCCAACACAGAATCATGTTGATTAGGTGCAGTGAGGCAGAAAGGCAGCTTTCCATGGAAAAAAAAGCACTTCCTGTTCTGAGGGGGCGGGGCTTAGATGACGTCAGACTATGACAACATAGGATCGTAGGGGACCCTACCAGGATCACTCATGTCAAGTTTGGTGCAGCTGGCCTCAAAATTGTGGAATCCACAGCCAAACGTAAGGACACGGCGTTTAGGGTCACTTCGCCACGCCGCCACGCCCACCTGCTGGATTCAAATGAGCTTGGCTTGGAATCCTCAACACACCAACATGTTTTCTGTCTGTGGACACAGTTTCACCTCGATTAGGTCAAAGGGGTCAGATAGCGACCGTTCAGCGTAAAAAATGACACTTCCTGTTCTCAGGGGGCGTGGCCTAAGTGACGTCATCATTTGACCGTTGGGTATTGTAGAGCAACCCATGATGATCAATCACTGAAAGTTTGGTGCTTCTATGAGTTTTTTTCAAAGAGTTATAACAGTTTGATGTTTCATGGCGAATCGGTGACCTTTGACCCCCGGAAAGACCCCTTCAGCAAGCCCGAAAACGCAAACCTACGATAACTTTGGATCGGCCATGCCTTATGAACGATCTGACCGAGTTTGAAGCCGATCGATCGAAATCCCTAGGACAAGTTCGATCAAATGCGAACCCTGCAAACGCCCAAAATCGGGTCAAAATCGGAACTTTAATCCAAAATGGCCGACAATCTGTGATACTTGCACTATGACATTAATTGTAAATTCTCAGTGTCTTGAGGAGCTCTCCAAGTGTACCGAGTTTCAAGTGTCTACGATAAAGTAAGTGAATAGGAAAGGGTCTTTTGAAAGTTGCTAGGTGGCGCCCTTGAGCCGTTTCTTGTGCGATTTTTCCGAGGACCTTAAAATACGTAAATTTTCACCGGGCTCTATGCCCCCGCCAAGTTTGGTGAGTTTTTGAATATGATAAAGCCCCCAAAAAGCCAATTTATTTTACGGAAGAATAATAATAATAATTTACAGCACAGTTTCAATAGGCTCTCGCAGCGCTTAGCTGCTCGGGCCTAATAATTAAAGCTCCGCGGAGCCTCAAGCGGCCCTCGCAGCTAGCGCTGCTCCGGCCTATAGCCACCGCGGGGGTACCAGCACCGCCCCCCGCCCGCCACCGCCGACGCTCGCGCGCCCTCATCCACGCTATCCGCTTTTACGGCTTCGGCAGAGCTCCCTGGCGATGAACCAAAAATCTGGAGCACATCGGGCCATGTAGAGAGGAGATACAGCTGTTTGATTAACCTAGGGGGCGCAGTGGAGTCAAATCACAATTAAACTCTATTGGGCTCCTTAGAGGTTCACAAGTGTCACTCATACAATGTCTGGTGCAAATCGGATGATGCGTTTGTGAATACGAGACGAACGTATGCATATTACGAGGGACAGCCATTTTGCCACGCCCCCACGGGTCAGTAGAGTTCATCATCAATGAGTTCATCATCAATAAGTTCATCATCATTTCATTTTATGTCAGTCTGCACAGGATGAAACCCATAAGAATTAGAGAGAAAAAGTAAGACATACAGTAGAAAAAACAGGTGACTTCCTGTCGGAAGTGTGCGGGGCTAATGTTATGTCATCAATCGACCACCTAACTGTCATGATGGCTGGTCTATAATGACACATAGAAAGTCTGATGCATCTGTGACCTGGCATTAGGAAGTAATTTCACATTCATGTTTCATGATGTATAATCAAAGTTTGGGACTTAGCCACGCCCCCACGGGTCAGTAGAGTTCATCACGGCAGAGTTCATCATCATTTCATTTCATGTCAGTCTGCACAGGATGAAACCCATAAGAATTAGAGAGAAAAAGTAAGACATACAGTAGAAAAAACAGGTCACTTCCTGTCGGAAGTGGGCGGGGCAAGGGTGATGTCATCAATCGACCACATAACTGTGATGAGGGCTTATCTATAATGAGACATAGAAAGTCTGATGCAGCTCTGACCTGGCATTTGGAAGTTATTTCACATTCATGTTTCATGGTGTATAGTCAAAGTTTGGGACTTAGCCACGCCCCCACGGGTCAGTAGAGTTCATCATGGGAGAGTTCATCATCATGTCATTTCATGTCAGCCTGCACAGGATGAAACCCATAAGAATTAGAGAGTAAAAGTAAGACATACAATTGAAGAAAGAGGTTACTTCCTGTCGGAAGTGGGCGGGGCTAGGGTGATGTCATCAATCGACCACCTAACTATGATGAAGGCTGGTCTATAATGAGACATAGAAAGTCTGATGCAGCTGTGACCTGGCATTTGGAAGTTATTTCACATTCATGTTTCATGCTGTATAGTCAAAGTTTGGGACTTAGCCACGCCCCCACGGGTCAGTCGAGTTCATCATGGGAGAGTTCATCATCATGTAATTTCATGTCAGCCTGCACAGGATGAATCCCATATGATTTAGAGAGTAAAAGTAAGACATACAATAGAAAAAACAGGTGATTTCCTGTCGGAAGTGGGCGGGGTTAAGGTGATGTCATCAACTGACCATCTCAATGTGATGAGGGGTGGTCTGTAGTCAGATATAGGAAGTCTGATGCAGCTGTGACCTTCTATGTGGAAGTTATTGTATCTTGATGTTTCATGGCGAATAGTCAAAGTTTGGGACTTAGCCACGCCCACATGCTTTGACATAGAAAAATTCCTACGATAACTTTTCATCTTTAATGTCTCAAGTCTCTGCTGACTGAGTTTGAAGTCTCTATCTCAAAAGCTGCAGGAGGAGATAGATCAGATGCGATGTCTATGAAAAAGAGGAAATGGCTGATTTTGATCCAAAATGGCCGACTTCCTGTTGGGTTTGCACCATGGCTCCAAGAGACTTTTTTGTAGGTCCTGACATGATACACATGTGTACCAAGTTTCATAATTCTAGGTTAAAGAATGGCTTGGGGCTGATCATTTAAAAAATTCTAGGGGGCGCTGTAGAGAAATTAGGCCACGCCCATCAACGACTGTTATGGATTCCTGTTCGGGGATGGATAAGGATGCATCCTAGTGAGTTTGGTGCAGCTGGGCTGAACGATGTGGAATCTAGAGCCAAACGTATGGCGGCGGCGTTACCTCTGCTTCGCCGCGGTCCCACGGCCACGCCCTCTACAGAAGACTCTTGGCGCTTTAAAGCAAGTGACACTAACATGTTATCTGTCATCCAACACAGAATCATGTTGATTAGGTGCAGTGAGCCAGAAAGGCAGCTTTCCATGGAAAAAAAAGCACTTCCTGTTCTGAGGGGCGGGGCTTAGATGACGTCAGACTATGACAACATAGGTTCGTAGGGGACCCTACCAGGATCAGTCATGTCAAGTTTGGTGCAGCTGGCCTCAAAATTGTGGAATCCACAGCCAAACGTAAGGACACGGCGTTTAGGGTCACTTCGCCACGCCGCCACGCCCACCTGCTGGATTCAAATGAGCTTGGCTTGGAATCCTCAACACACCAACATGTTTTCTGTCTGTGGACACAGTTTCACCTCGATTAGGTCAAAGGGGTCAGATAGCGACCGTTCAGCGTAAAAAATGACACTTCCTGTTCTCAGGGGGCGTGGCCTAAGTGACGTCATCATTTGACCGTTGGGTATTGTAGAGCATCCCATGATGATCAATCACTGAAAGTTTGGTGCTTCTATGAGTTTTTTTCAAAGAGTTATAACAGTTTGATGTTTCATGGCGAATCGGTGACCTTTGACCCCCGGAAAGACCCCTTCAGCAAGCCCGAAAACACAAACGTACGATAACTTTGGATCGGCCATGCCTTTTGAACGATCTGACCGAGTTTGAAGCCGATCGATCGAAATCCCTAGGACAAGTTCGATCAAATGCGAACCCTGCAAACGCCCAAAATCGGTTCAAAATCGGAACTTTAATCCAAAATGGCCGACAATCTGTGATACTTGCACTATGACATTAATTGTAAATTCAGAGTGTTTTGGGGAGCTCTACAAGTGTACCAAATTTCAAGTCTCTACGATAAAGTAAGTGAATAGGAAAGGGTCTTTTGAAAGTTGCTAGGTGGCGCCCTTGAGCCGTTTCTTGTGCGATTTTTCTGAGGACCTTAAAATACGTAATTTTCACACAGACCTGACGCGTCCGCCAAGTTTGGTGAGTTTTTGAATATGATAAAGCCCCCTAAAAGCCAATTTATTTGGCGGAAGCATAATAATAATAATAATAATTAAAGCTCCGCGGAGCCTCAAGCGGCCCTCGCAGCCAAGCGCCGCTCAAGCCTATAGCCACCGCGGATGTTCCAGCACCGCCTCCCGCCGGCCACCGCCGACGCTCGCGCGCCGTCCTCCATGCGATCCGCTTCGATGTCTTCGGCAGCGTTCACTGGCCATGCACCCAAAATCTGGAGCAGATTGGGCCATGTGGCAAGGAGATACAGCTGTTTGATTAACCTAGGGGGCGCAGTGGAGTCAAATTGCAATTAAACTGTATTGGGCTCCTCAGAGGTTCACAAGTTTAACTCATAAAAAGTCTGGTGCAAATAGGATGATGCGTTTGTGAATAAGAGACGATCATATGCATATGGCGAGGGACAGCCATTTTGCCACTCCCCCACGGGTCTGTAGGCATTGACAGATTTCATCATCATCTCATGTTATGTCAGTGTGCACAGGGTTGGAATCCATGACACACCAACATGTTTTAGAGTGTAAAAGTAAGACATACAGTATAAAAAACAGGTGACTTCCTGTCGGAAGTGGGCGGGGCTAAGGTGATGTCATCAATCGACCACCTAACTGTGATGAGGGCTGGTCTATAATGAGACATAGAAAGTCTGATGCAGCTGTGACCTGGCATTTGGAAGTTATTTCACATTCATGTTTCATGCTGTATAGTCAAAGTTTGGGACTTAGCCACGCCCCCACGGGTCAGTCGAGTTCATCATGGGAGAGTTCATCATCATATCATGTCATGTCAGCCTACACCGGATGAAACCCATATGACTTAGAGAGTAAAAGTAAGACATACAATAGAAAAAACAGGTGACTTCCTGTCGGAAGTGGGCGGGGTTAAGGTGATGTCATCAACTGACCATCTCAATGTGATGAGGGGTGGTCTGTAGTCAGATATAGGAAGTCTGATGCAGCTGTGACCTTCTATGTGGAAGTTATTGCATCTTGATGTTTCATGGCGAATAGTCAAAGTTTGGGACTTAGCCACGCCCACATGCTTTGACATAGAAAAATTCCTACGATAACTTTTCATCTTTAATGTCTCAAGTCTCTGCTGACTGAGTTTGAAGTCTCTATCTCAAAAGCTGCAGGAGGAGATAGATCAGATGCGATGTCTATGAAAAAGAGGAAATGGCTGATTTTGATCCAAAATGGCCGACTTCCTGTTGGGTTTGCACCATGGCTCCAAGAGACTTTTTTGTAGGTCCTGACATGATACACATGTGTACCAAGTTTCATAATTCTAGGTTAAAGCATGGCTTGGGGCTGATCATTTAAAAATTTCTAGGGGGCGCTGTAGAGAAATTAGGCCACGCCCATCAACGACTGTTATGGATTCCTGTTCGGGGATGGATAAGGATGCATCCTAGTGAGTTTGGTGCAGCTGGGCTGAACGATGTGGAATGTAGAGCCAAACGTATGGCGGCGGCGTTACCTCTGCTTCGCCGCGGTCCCACGGCCACGCCCTCTACAGAAGACTCTTGGCGCTTTAAAGCAAGTGAGACTAACATGTTATCTGTCATGCAACACAGAATCATGTTGATTAGGTGCAGTGAGCCAGAAAGGCAGCTTTCCATGGAAAAAAAAGCACTTCCTGTTCTGAGGGGGCGGGGCTTAGATGACGTCAGACTATGACAACATAGGATCGTAGGGGACCCTACCAGGATCACTCATGTCAAGTTTGGTGCAGCTGGCCTCCAAATTGTGGAATCCACAGCCAAACGTAAGGACACGGCGTTTAGGGTCACTTCGCCACACCGCCACGCCCACCTGCTGGATTCAAATGAGCTTGGCTTGGAATCCTCAACACACCAACATGTTTTCTGTCTGTGGACACAGTTTCACCTCGATTAGGTCAAAGGGGTCAGATAGCGACCGTTCAGCGTAAAAAATGACACTTCCTGTTCTCAGGGGGCGTGGCCTAAGTGACGTCATCATTTGACCGTTGGGTATTGTAGAGCATCCCATGATGATCAATCACTGAAAGTTTGGTGCTTCTATGAGTTTTTTTCAAAGAGTTATAACAGTTTGATGTTTCATGGCGAATCGGTGACCTTTGACCCCCGGAAAGACCCCTTCAGCAAGCCCGAAAACGCAAACCTACGATAACTTTGGATCGGCCATGCCTTATGAACGATCTGACCGAGTTTGAAGCCGATCGATCGAAATCCCTAGGACAAGTTCGATCAAATGCGAACCCTGCAAACGCCCAAAATCGGGTCAAAATCGGAACTTTAATCCAAAATGGCCGACAATCTGTGATACTTGCACTATGACATTAATTGTAAATTCAGAGTGTCTTGGGGAGCTCTACAAGTGTACCAAGTTTCAAGTCTCTACGATAAAGTAAGTGAATAGGAAAGGGTCTTTTGAAAGTTGCTAGGTGGCGCCCTTGAGCCGTTTCTTGTGCGATTTTTCTGGGGACCTTAAAATACGAAATTTTTCACCGGGCTCTATGCCCCCGCCACGTTTGGTGAGTTTTTGAATATGATAAAGCCCCCAAAAAGCCCCCTAAAAAGGGTGGCAGAATCGTAATAATAATTAAAGCTCCGCGGAGCCTCAAGCGGCCCTCGCAGCCAAGCGCCGCTCAAGCCTATAGCCACCGCGGATGTTCCAGCACCGCCTCCCGCCGGCCACCGCCGACGCTCGCGCGCCGTCCTCCATGCGATCCGCTTCGATGTCTTCGGCAGCGTTCACTGGCCATGCACCCAAAATCTGGAGCAGATTGGGCCATGTGGCAAGGAGATACAGCTGTTTTATTAACCTAGGGGGCGCAGTGGAGTCAAATTGCAATTAAACTGTATTGGGCTCCTCAGAGGTTCACAAGTTTCACTCATAAAAAGTCTGGTGCAAATAGGATGATGCGTTTGTGAATAAGAGACGATCGTATGCACATGGCGAGGGACAGCCATTTTGCCACTCCCCCACGGGTCTGTAGGCATTGACAGAGTTCATCATCATCTCATGTTATGTCAGTGTGCACAGGGTTGGAATCCATGACACACCAACATGTTTTAGAGTGTAAAAGTAAGACATACAGTAGAAAAAACAGGTGACTTCCTGTCGGAAGTGGGCGGGACTAAGGTGATGTCATCAATCGACCACCTAACTGTGATGAGGGCTGGTCTATAATGAGACATAGAAAGTCTGATGCATCTGTGACCTGGCATTAGGAAGTAATTTCACATTCATGTTTCATGATGTATATTCAAAGCTTGGGACTTAGCCACGCCCCCACGGGTCAGTAGAGTTCATCACGGCAGAGTTCATCATCATTTCATTTCATGTCAGTCTGCACAGGATGAAACCCATAAGAATTAGAGAGAAAAGGTAAGACATACAATAGAAAAAACAGGTGACTTCCTGTCGGAAGTGGGCGGGGTTAAGGTGATGTCATCAACTGACCATCTCAATGTGATGAGGGGTGGTCTGTAGTCAGATATAGGAAGTCTGATGCAGCTGTGACCTTCTATGTGGAAGTTATTGCATCTTGATGTTTCATGGCGAATAGTCAAAGTTTGGGACTTAGCCACGCCCACATGCTTTGACATAGAAAAATTCCTACGATAACTTTTCATCTTTAATGTCTCAAGTCTCTGCTGACTGAGTTTGAAGTCTCTATCTCAAAAGCTGCAGGAGGAGATAGATCAGATGCGATGTCTATGAAAAAGAGGAAATGGCTGATTTTGATCCAAAATGGCCGACTTCCTGTTGGGTTTGCACCATGGCTCCAAGAGACTTTTTTGTAGGTCCTGACATGATACACATGTGTACCAAGTTTCATAATTCTAGGTTAAAGCATGGCTTGGGGCTGATCATTTAAAAATTTCTAGGGGGCGCTGTAGAGAAATTAGGCCACGCCCATCAACGACTGTTATGGATTCCTGTTCGGGGATGGATAAGGATGCATCCTAGTGAGTTTGGTGCAGCTGGGCTGAACGATGTGGAATCTAGAGCCAAACGTATGGCGGCGGCGTTACCTCTGCTTCGCCGCGGTCCCACGGCCACGCCCTCTACAGAAGACTCTTGGCGCTTTAAAGCAAGTGAGACTAACATGTTATCTGTCATCCAACACAGAATCATGTTGATTAGGTGCAGTGAGCCAGAAAGGCAGCTTTCCATGGAAAAAAAAGCACTTCCTGTTCTGAGGGGGCGGGGCTTAGATGACGTCAGACTATGACAACATAGGATCGTAGGGGACCCTACCAGGATCACTCATGTCAAGTTTGGTGCAGCTGGCCTCAAAATTGTGGAATCCACAGCCAAACGTAAGGACACGGCGTTTAGGGTCACTTCGCCACGCCGCCACGCCCACCTGCTGGATTCAAATGAGCTTGGCTTGGAATCCTCAACACACCAACATGTTTTCTGTCTGTGGACACAGTTTCACCTCGATTAGGTCAAAGGGGTCAGATAGCGACCGTTCAGCGTAAAAAATGACACTTCCTGTTCTCAGGGGGCGTGGCCTAAGTGACGTCATCATTTGACCTTTGGGTATTGTAGAGCATCCCATGATGATCAATCACTGAAAGTTTGGTGCTTCTATGAGTTTTTTTCAAAGAGTTATAACAGTTTGATGTTTCATGGCGAATCGGTGACCTTTGACCCCCGGAAAGACCCCTTCAGCAAGCCCGAAAACGCAAACCTACGATAACTTTGGATCGGCCATGCCTTTTGAACGATCTGACCGAGTTTCAAGCCGATCGATCGAAATCCCTAGGACAAGTTCGATCAAATGCGAACCCTGTAAACGGACAAAATCCGGTCAAAATCGGAACTTCAATCCAAAATGGCCGACAATCTGTGATACTTGCACTATGACATTAATTGTAAATTCAGAGTGTCTTGGGGAGCTCTACAAGTGTACCAAGTTTCAAGTCTCTACGATAAAGTAAGTGAATAGGAAAGGGTCTTTTGAAAGTTGCTAGGTGGCGCCCTTGAGCCGTTTCTTGTGCGATTTTTCTGGGGACCTTAAAATACGAAATTTTTCACCGGGCTCTATGCCCCCGCCACGTTTGGTGAGTTTTTGAATATGATAAAGCCCCCAAAAAGCCCCCTAAAAAGGGTGGCAGAATCGTAATAATAATAAGAAACAGTACAGGAACAATAGGCTCTCGCAGCGCTTAGCTGCTCGGGCCTAATAAGAAACAGTACAGGAACAATAGGCTCTCGCAGCGCTTAGCTGCTCGGGCCTAATTAAAGCTCCGCGGAGCCTCAAGCGGCCCTCGCAGCCAAGCGCCGCTCAAGCCTAGCCACCGCGGATGTTCCAGCACCGCCTCCCCTCAGCCACCGCCTCCCCTCAGCACCACCTCCCCCCAGCCACTGCCTCCCCTCAGCACCATGTCACCCCAGCCACCGCCTACCCCCAGCCACCGCCTTGCTCTCACGGAGCTGCCAAACCAGCCCTGAAGATAGTCACCCTGTCATGTTCGACATTGCTCCCAGTCAATGCACAAAAATCTGGTGTAGATCAGCTGATATCGCAAGGAGACACAGGTGTTTGATTAACCTGGGTGCGCAGTAGAGTCAAATTGCAATTAAACTCTATTGGGCTCCTTAGAGGTTCACAAGTGTCAGTCATAAAAAGTCTGGAGCAAATGGGATGATGCGTTTGTGAATAAGAGACGATCGTATGCATATGGCGAGGGACAGCCATTTTTGCCACACCCACAAGGGTCAGATGCCATTGACAGAGTTCATCTTCATGTCATTTCATGTCAGTCTGCACAGGATGAAACCCATAAGAATTAGAGAGAAAAAGTAAGACATACAGTAGAAAAAACAGGTCACTTCCTGTCGGAAGTGTGCGGGGCAAGGGTGATGTCATCAATCGACCACATAACTGTGATGAGGGCTTATCTATAATGAGACATAGAAAGTCTGATGCAGCTCTGACCTGGCATTTGGAAGTTATTTCACATTCATGTTTCATGGTGTATAGTGAAAGTTTGGGACTTAGCCACGCCCCCACGGGTCAGTAGAGTTCATCATGGGAGAGTTCATCATCATGTCATTTCATGTCAGCCTGCACAGGATGAAACCCATAAGAATTAGAGAGTAAAAGTAAGACATACAATTGAAGAAAGAGGTTACTTCCTGTCGGAAGTGGGCGGGGCTAGGGTGATGTCATCAATCGACCACCTAACTATGATGAAGGCTGGTCTATAATGAGACATAGAAAGTCTGATGCAGCTGTGACCTGGCATTTGGAAGTTATTTCACATTCATGTTTCATGCTGTATAGTCAAAGTTTGGGACTTAGCCACGCCCCCACGGGTCAGTCGAGTTCATCATGGGAGAGTTCATCATCATATCATGTCATGTCAGCCTACACCGGATGAAACCCATATGACTTAGAGAGTAAAAGTAAGACATACAATAGAAAAAACAGGTGACTTCCTGTCGGAAGTGGGCGGGGTTAAGGTGATGTCATCAACTGACCATCTCAATGTGATGAGGGGTGGTCTGTAGTCAGATATAGGAAGTCTGATGCAGCTGTGACCTTCTATGTGGAAGTTATTGCATCTTGATGTTTCATGGCGAATAGTCAAAGTTTGGGACTTAGCCACGCCCACATGCTTTGACATAGAAAAATTCCTACGATAACTTTTCATCTTTAATGTCTCAACTCTCTGCTGACTGAGTTTGAAGTCTCTATCTCAAAAGCTGCAGGAGGAGATAGATCAGATGCGATGTCTATGAAAAAGAGGAAATGGCTGATTTTGATCCAAAATGGCCGACTTCCTGTTGGGTTTGCACCATGGCTCCAAGAGACTTTTTTGTAGGTCCTGACATGATACACATGTGTACCAAGTTTCATAATTCTAGGTTAAAGCATGGCTTGGGGCTGATCATTTAAAAATTTCTAGGGGGCGCTGTAGAGAAATTAGGCCACGCCCATCAACGACTGTTATGGATTCCTGTTCGGGGATGGATAAGGATGCATCCTAGTGAGTTTGGTGCAGCTGGGCTGAACGATGTGGAATCTAGAGCCAAACGTATGGCGGCGGCGTTACCTCTGCTTCGCCGCGGTCCCACGGCCACGCCCTCTACAGAAGACTCTTGGCGCTTTAAAGCAAGTGAGACTAACATGTTATCTGTCATCCAACACAGAATCATGTTGATTAGGTGCAGTGAGCCAGAAAGGCAGCTTTCCATGGAAAAAAAAGCACTTCCTGTTCTGAGGGGGCGGGGCTTAGATGACGTCAGACTATGACAACATAGGATCGTAGGGGACCCTACCAGGATCACTCATGTCAAGTTTGGTGCAGCTGGCCTCAAAATTGTGGAATCCACAGCCAAACGTAAGGACACGGCGTTTAGGGTCACTTCGCCACGCCGCCACGCCCACCTGCTGGATTCAAATGAGCTTGGCTTGGAATCCTCAACACACCAACATGTTTTCTGTCTGTGGACACAGTTTCACCTCGATTAGGTCAAAGGGGTCAGATAGCGACCGTTCAGCGTAAAAAATGACACTTCCTGTTCTCAGGGGGCGTGGCCTAAGTGACGTCATCATTTGACCGTTGGGTATTGTAGAGCATCCCATGATGATCAATCACTGAAAGTTTGGTTCTTCTATGAGTTTTTTTCAAAGAGTTATAACAGTTTGATGTTTCATGGCGAATCGGTGACCTTTGACCCCCGGAAAGACCCCTTCAGCAAGCCCGAAAACGCAAACCTACGATAACTTTGGATCGGCCATGCCTTATGAACGATCTGACCGAGTTTGAAGCCGATCGATCGAAATCCCTAGGACAAGTTCGATCAAATGCGAACCCTGCAAACGCCCAAAATCGGGTCAAAATCGGAACTTTAATCCAAAATGGCCGACAATCTGTGATACTTGCACTATGACATTAATTGTAAATTCTGAGTGTCTTGGGGAGCTGTACAAGTGTACCAAGTTTCAAGTCTCTACGATAAAGTAAGTGAATAGGAAAGGGTCTTTTGAAAGTTGCTAGGTGGCGCCCTTGAGCCGTTTCTTGTGCGATTTTTCTGGGGACCTTAAAATACGTAAATTTTACACGGGCTCTATGCCCCCGCCAAGTTTGGTGAGTTTTTGAATATGAGAAAGCCCCCAAAAAGCCAATTCTTTTGGCACAATAAAAATAATAATAATTAAAGCTCCGCGGAGCCTCAAGCGGCCCTCGCAGCTAGCGCTGCTCCGGCCTATAGCCACCGCGGGGGTACCAGCACCGCCACCCGCCCGCCACCGCCGACGCTCGCGCGCCCTCATCCACGCTATCCGCTTTTACGGCTTCGGCAGAGCTCCCTGGCGATGAACCAAAAATCTGGAGCACATCGGGCCATGTAGAGAGGAGATACAGCTGTTTGATTAACCTAGGGGGCGCAGTGGAGTCAAATCACAAATAAACTCTATTGGGCTCCTTAGAGGTTCACAAGTGTCACTCATACAATGTCTGGTGCAAATCGGATGATGCGTTTGTGAATACGAGACGAACGTATGCATATTACGAGGGACAGCCATTTTGCCACGCCCCCACGGGTCAGTAGAGTTCATCATCAATGAGTTCATCATCAATAAGTTCATCATCATTTCATTTTATGTCAGTCTGCACAGGATTAAACCCATATGAATTAGACTGTAAGACATACATTTGAAAAAACATGTTACTTCCTTTCGGAAGTGGGCGGGGCAAAGGTGACGTCATCAATCGACCACCTAACTGTGATGAGGGCTTATCTATAATGAGACATAGAAAGTCTGATGCAGCTCTGACCTGGCATTTGGAAGTTATTTCACATTCATGTTTCATGGTGTATAGTCAAAGTTTGGGACTTAGCCACGCCCCCACGGGTCAGTCGAGTTCATCATGGGAGAGTTCATCATCATATCATGTCATGTCAGCCTACACCGGATGAAACCCATATGACTTAGAGAGTAAAAGTAAGACATACAATAGAAAAAACAGGTGACTTCCTGTCGGAAGTGGGCGGGGTTAAGGTGATGTCATCAACTGACCATCTCAATGTGATGAGGGGTGGTCTGTAGTCAGATATAGGAAGTCTGATGCAGCTGTGACCTTCTATGTGGAAGTTATTGCATCTTGATGTTTCATGGCGAATAGTCAAAGTTTGGGACTTAGCCACGCCCACATGCTTTGACATAGAAAAATTCCTACGATAACTTTTCATCTTTAATGTCTCAAGTCTCTGCTGACTGAGTTTGAAGTCTCTATCTCAAAAGCTGCAGGAGGAGATAGATCAGATGCGATGTCTATGAAAAAGAGGAAATGGCTGATTTTGATCCAAAATGGCCGACTTCCTGTTGGGTTTGCACCATGGCTCCAAGAGACTTTTTTGTAGGTCCTGACATGATACACATGTGTACCAAGTTTCATAATTCTAGGTTAAAGCATGGCTTGGGGCTGATCATTTAAAAATTTCTAGGGGGCGCTGTAGAGAAATTAGGCCACGCCCATCAACGACTGTTATGGATTCCTGTTCGGGGATGGATAAGGATGCATCCTAGTGAGTTTGGTGCAGCTGGGCTGAACCATGTGGAATCTAGAGCCAAACGTATGGCGGCGGCGTTACCTCTGCTTCGACGCGGTCCCACGGCCACGCCCTCTACAGAAGACTCTTGGCGCTTTAAAGCAAGTGACACTAACATGTTATCTGTCATCCAACACAGAATCATGTTGATTAGGTGCAGTGAGCCAGAAAGGCAGCTTTCCATGGAAAAAAAAGCACTTCCTGTTCTGAGGGGGCGGGGCTTAGATGACGTCAGACTATGACAACATAGGATCGTAGGGGACCCTACCAGGATCACTCATGTCAAGTTTGGTGCAGCTGGCCTCAAAATTGTGGAATCCACAGCCAAACGTAAGGACACGGCGTTTAGGGTCACTTCGCCACGCCGCCACGCCCACCTGCTGGATTCAAATGAGCTTGGCTTGGAATCCTCAACACACCAACATGTTTTCTGTCTGTGGACACAGTTTCACCTCGATTAGGACAAAGGGGTCAGATAGCGACCGTTCAGCGTAAAAAATGACACTTCCTGTTCTCAGGGGGCGTGGCCTAAGTGACGTCATCATTTGACCGTTGGGTATTGTAGAGCATCCCATGATGATCAATCACTGAAAGTTTGGTGCTTCTATGAGTTTTTTTCAAAGAGTTATAACAGTTTGATGTTTCATGGCGAATCGGTGACCTTTGACCCCCGGAAAGACCGCTTCAGCAAGCCCGAAAACGCAAACCTACGATAACTTTGGATCGGCCATGCCTTATGAACGATCTGACCGAGTTTGAAGCCGATCGATCGAAATCCCTAGGACAAGTTCGATCAAATGCGAACCCTGTAAACGGACAAAATCGGGTCAAAATCGGAGATTCAATCCAAAATGGCCGACAATCTGTGATACTTGCACTATGACATTAATTGTAAATTCAGAGTGTTTTGGGGAGCTGTACAAGTGTACCAAGTTTCAAGTCTCTACGATAAAGTAAGTGAATAGGAAAGGGTCCTTTGAAAGTTGCTAGGTGGCGCCCTTGAGCCGTTTCTTGTGCGATTTTTCTGGGGACCTTAAAATACGTAATTTTCACGCAGACCTGATGCGTCCGCCAAGTTTGGTGAGTTTTTGAATATGATAAAGCCCCCTAAAAGCCAATTTATTTGGCGGAAGCATAATAATAATAATAATTAACAGCACGATTACAATAGGCCTTCGCAGCGCTTAGCTGCTCGGGCCTAATAAGAATAATAAACAGCGCGATTACAATAGGCCTTCGCAGCGCTTAGCTGCTCGGGCCTAATTAAAGCTCCGCGGAGCCTCAAGCGGCCCTCGCAGCCAAGCGCCGCTCAAGCCTATAGCCACCGCGGATGTTCCAGCACCGCCTCCCGCCGGCCACCGCCGACGCTCGCGCGCCGTCCTCCATGCGATCCGCTTCGATGTCTTCGGCAGCGTTCACTGGCCATGCACCCAAAATCTGGAGCAGATTGGGCCATGTGGCAAGGAGATACAGCTGTTTGATTAACCTAGGGGGCGCAGTGGAGTCAAATTGCAATTAAACTGTATTGGGCTCCTCAGAGGTTCACAAGTTTCACTCATAAAAAGTTTGGTGCAAATAGGATGATGCGTTTGTGAATAAGAGACGATCGTATGCATATGGCGAGGGACAGCCATTTTGCCACTCCCCCACGGGTCTGTAGGCATTGACAGAGTTCATCATCATGTCATGTTATGTCAGTCTGCACAGGGTTGGAATCCATGACACACCAAGATGTTTTAGAGTGTAAAAGTACGACATACAGTATAAAAAACAGGTGACTTCCTGTCGGAAGTGGGCGGGGCTAAGGTGATGTCATCAATCGACCACCTAACTGTGATGAGGGCTGGTCTATAATGAGACATAGAAAGTCTGATGCATCTGTGACCTGGCATTAGGAAGTAATTTCACATTCATGTTTCATGATGTATATTCAAAGTTTGGGACTTAGCCACGCCCCCACGGGTCAGTAGAGTTCATCACGGCAGAGTTCATCATCATTTCATTTCATGTCAGTCTGCACAGGATGAAACCCATAAGAATTAGAGAGAAAAAGTAAGACATACAGTAGAAAAAACAGGTCACTTCCTGTCGGAAGTGTGCGGGGCAAGGGTGATGTCATCAATCGACCACATAACTGTGATGAGGGCTTATCTATAATGAGACATAGAAAGTCTGATGCAGCTCTGACCTGGCATTTGGAAGTTATTTCACATTCATGTTTCATGGTGTATAGTCAAAGTTTGGGACTTAGCCACGCCCCCACGGGTCAGTCGAGTTCATCATGGGAGAGTTCATCATCATATCATGTCATGTCAGCCTACACCGGATGAAACCCATATGACTTAGAGCGTAAAAGTAAGACATACAATAGAAAAAACAGGTGACTTCCTGTCGGAAGTGGGCGGGGTTAAGGTGATGTCATCAACTGACCATCTCAATGTGATGAGGGGTGGTCTGTAGTCAGATATAGGAAGTTTGATGCAGCTGTGACCTTCTATGTGGAAGTTATTGCATCTTGATGTTTCATGGCGAATAGTCAAAGTTTGGGACTTAGCCACGCCCACATGCTTTGACATAGAAAAATTCCTACGATAACTTTTCATCTTTAATGTCTCAAGTCTCTGCTGACTGAGTTTGAAGTCTGTATCTCAAAAGCTGCAGGAGGAGATAGATCAGATGCGATGTCTATGAAAAAGAGGAAATGGCTGATTTTGATCCAAAATGGCCGACTTCCTGTTGGGTTTGCACCATGGCTCCAAGAGACTTTTTTGTAGGTCCTGACATGATACACATGTGTACCAAGTTTCATAATTCTAGGTTAAAGCATGGCTTGGGGCTGATCATTTAAAAATTTCTAGGGGGCGCTGTAGAGAAATTAGGCCACGCCCATCAACGACTGTTATGTATTCCTGTTCGGGGATGGATAAGGATGCATCCTAGTGAGTTTGGTGCAGCTGGGCTGAACGATGTGGAATCTAGAGCCAAACGTATGGCGGCGGCGTTACCTCTGCTTCGCCGCGGTCCCACGGCCACGCCCTCTACAGAAGACTCTTGGCGCTTTAAAGCAAGTGAGACTAACATGTTATCTGTCATCCAACACAGAATCATGTTGATTAGGTGCAGTGAGCCAGAAAGGCAGCTTTCCATGGAAAAAAAAGCACTTCCTGTTCTGAGGGGGCGGGGCTTAGATGACGTCAGACTATGACAACATAGGATCGTAGGGGACCCTACCAGGATCACTCATGTCAAGTTTGGTGCAGCTGGCCTCAAAATTGTGGAATCCACAGCCAAACGTAAGGACACGGCGTTTAGGGTCACTTCGCCACGCCGCCACGCCCACCTGCTGGATTCAAATGAGCTTGGCTTGGAATCCTCAACACACCAACATGTTTTCTGTCTGTGGACACAGTTTCACCTCGATTAGGTCAAAGGGGTCAGATAGCGACCGTTCAGCGTAAAAAATGACACTTCCTGTTCTCAGGGGGCGTGGCCTAAGTGACGTCATCATTTGACCGTTGGGTATTGTAGAGCATCCCATGATGATCAATCACTGAAAGTTTGGTGCTTCTATGAGTTTTTTTCAAAGAGTTATAACAGTTTGATGTTTCATGGCGAATCGGTGACCTTTGACCCCCGGAAAGACCCCTTCAGCAAGCCCGAAAACGCAAACCTACGATAACTTTGGATCGGCCATGCCTTATGAACGATCTGACCGAGTTTGAAGCCGATCGATCGAAATCCCTAGGACAAGTTCGATCAAATGCGAACCCTGCAAACGCCCAAAATCGGGTCAAAATCGGAATTTTAATCCAAAATGGCCGACAATCTGTGATACTTGCACTATGACATTAATTGTAAATTCTGAGTGTTTTGGGGAGCTGTACAAGTGTACCAAGTTTCAAGTCTCTACGATAAAGTAAGTGAATAGGAAAGGGTCCTTTGAAAGTTGCTAGGTGGCGCCCTTGAGCCGTTTCTTTAGCGATTTTTCTGGGGACCTTAAAATACGTAAATTTTACACGGGCTCTATGCCCCCGCCACGTTTGGTGAGTTTTTGAGTATGATAAAGCCCCCAAAAAGCCAATTCATTTGGCTGAAGAACTATAATAATAAGAAACAGCAAGGTTTCAATAGGCTCTCGCAGCGCTTAGCTGCTCGGGCCTAATAATAAGAATAATAAACAGCGCGATTACAATAGGCCTTCGCAGCGCTTAGCTGCTCGGGCCTAATTAAAGCTCCGCGGAGCCTCAAGCGGCCCTCGCAGCCAAGCGCCGCTCAAGCCTATAGCCACCGCGTATGTTCCAGCACCACCTCCCCCCAGCCACCGCCTCCCCTCAGCACCACCTCCCCCCAGCCACTGCCTCCCCTCAGCACCATGTCACCCCAGCCACCGCCTACCCCCAGCCACCGCCTTGCTCTCAAGGAGCTGCCAAACCCGCCCTGAAGATAGTCACCTGTCATGTTCGACATTGCTCCCAGACAATGCACAAAAATCTGGTGTAGATCAGCTGATATCGCAAGGAGACACAGGTGTTTGATTAACCTGGGTGCGCAGTGGAGTCAAATTGCAATTAAACTCTATTGGGCTCCTTAGAGGTTCACAAGTGTCACTCATAAAAAGTCTGGAGCAAATGGGATGATGCGTGTGTGAATAAGAGATGATCGTTTGCATATGGCGAGGGACTGCCATCTGGCCACGCCTCCACGGGTCAGTAGGCATTTACAGAGTTCATCTTCATGTCATTTTATGTCAGTCTGCAAAGCATGAAACCCATATGACTTAGAGAGTAAAAGTCAGACATACAGTAGAAAAAACAGGTGACTTCCTGTCGGAAGTGGGCGTGGCTAAGGTGATGTCATCAATCGACCACCTAACTGTGATGAGGTCTGGTCTATAATGAGACATAGAAAGTCTGATGCAGCTCTGACCTGGCATTTGGAAGTTATTTCACATTCATGTTTCATGGTGTATAGTCAAAGTTTGGGACTTAGCCACGCCCCCACGGGTCAGTAGAGTTCATCATGGGAGAGTTCATCATCATGTCATTTCATGTCAGCCTGCACAGGATGAAACCCATAAGAATTAGAGAGTAAAAGTAAGACATACAATTGAAGAAAGAGGTTACTTCCTGTCGGAAGTGGGCGGGGCTAGGGTGATGTCATCAATCGACCACCTAACTATGATGAAGGCTGGTCTATAATGAGACATAGAAAGTCTGATGCAGCTGTGACCTGGCATTTGGAAGTTATTTCACATTCATGTTTCATGCTGTATAGTCAAAGTTTGGGACTTAGCCACGCCCCCACGGGTCAGTCGAGTTCATCATGGGAGAGTTCATCATCATATCATGTCATGTCAGCCTACACCGGATGAAACCCATATGACTTAGAGAGTAAAAGTAAGACATACAATAGAAAAAACAGGTGACTTCCTGTCGGAAGTGGGCGGGGTTAAGGTGATGTCATCAACTGACCATCTCAATGTGATGAGGGGTGGTCTGTAGTCAGATATAGGAAGTCTGATGCAGCTGTGACCTTCTATGTGGAAGTTATTGCATCTTGATGTTTCATGGCGAATAGTCAAAGTTTGGGACTTAGCCACGCCCACATGCTTTGACATAGAAAAATTCCTACGATAACTTTTCATCTTTAATGTCTCAAGTCTCTGCTGACTGAGTTTGAAGTCTCTATCTCAAAAGCTGCAGGAGGAGATAGATCAGATGCGATGTCTATGAAAAAGAGGAAATGGCTGATTTTGATCCAAAATGGCCGACTTCCTGTTGGGTTTGCACCATGGCTCCAAGAGACTTTTTTGTAGGTCCTGACATGATACACATGTGTACCAAGTTTCATAATTCTAGGTTAAAGCATGGCTTGGGGCTGATCATTTAAAAATTTCTAGGGGGCGCTGTAGAGAAATTAGGCCACGCCCATCAACGACTGTTATGGATTCCTGTTCGTGGATGAATAAGGATGCATCCTAGTGAGTTTGGTGCAGCTGGTCTGAATGATGTGGAATCTAGAGCCAAACGTATGGCGGCGGCGTTCCCTCTGCTTCGCCGCGCTGCCACGGCCACGCCCTCTACTGAAAACTCTTGGCGCTTTAAAGCAAGTGAGACCAACATGTTATCTGTCATCCAACACAGAATCATCTTGATTAGGTCGAGAGAGCCAGAGATGGAGCTGTACAAGTCAATAAAAGGCACTTCCTGTTCTGAGGGGGCGGGGCTTAGATGACGTCAGACTATGACGACATAGGATCGTCAGGCATCCCACCAGGATCACTCATGTCAAGTTTGGTGCAGCTGGGCACAAGATTGAGGAATCTACAGCCAAACGTATGGCGACGGCGTTACAGGTCACTTCGCCATGCCGCCACGCCCACCTGGTCCATCAAAGCCAAACAGGGTTGGAATCCATGACACACCAACATGTTTTCTGTCTGTGGACACAGTTTCATGTTTATTAGGTCAAAGGGGTCAGATAAGGACCGTTCACAGTAAAACATGACACTTCCTGTTGTCAGGGGGCGTGGCCTAAGTGATGTCATCATTTGACCATTGGGTGTTGTAGGGGACCCGTTGATGATCAATCACTGAAAGTTTGGTGCTGCTGTGAGTTTTGTTGTAAAAGTTATAACCCTTTTATTTTTCATGGCGACAAGGTGAACTTTGACCCCAGGTAACTCCATTTAGAAGAAAAAAAAACGCAAAACTCTGATAACTTTGGATCGGCCATGCCTTATGAACGATCTGACTGAGTTTGAAGCCGATCGATCGAAGTCCCTAGGACTAGTTCGAAAAAATGCGAACCCTGTGAACGGCCAAAATCGGAACTTCAATCCAAAATGGCCGACATTCTGTGATACTTGCACTATGACATTAATTGTAAATTCTGAGTGTCTTGGGGAGCTGTACAAGTGTACCAAGTTTCAAGTCTGTACGATAAAGTAAGTGAATAGGAAAGGGTCTTTTGAAATTTGCTAGGTGGCGCCCTTGAGCCGTTTCTTGTGCGATTTTTCTGGGGACCTTAAAATACGTAAATTTTCACCGGGCTCTATGCCCCCGCCAAGTTTGGTGAGTTTTTGAATATGATAAAGCCCCCAAAAAGCCAATTTATTTTACGGAAGAATAAGAATAATAATAATTAAAGCTCCGCGGAGCCTCAAGCGGCCCTCGCAGCCAAGCGCCGCTCAAGCCTATAGCCACCGCGGATGTTCCAGCACCGCCTCCCGCCGGCCACCGCCGACGCTCGCGCGCCGTCCTCCATGCGATCCGCTTCGATGTCTTCGGCAGCGTTCACTGGCCATGCACCCAAAATCTGGAGCAGATTGGGCCATGTGGCAAGGAGATACAGCTGTTTGATTAACCTAGGGGGCGCAGTGGAGTCAAATTGCAATTAAACTGTATTGGGCTCCTCAGAGGTTCACAAGTTTCACTCATAAAAAGTCTGGTGCAAATAGGATGATGCGTTTGTGAATAAGAGACGATCGTATGCATATGGCGAGGGACAGCCATTTTGCCACTCCCCCACGGGTCTGTAGGCATTGACAGAGTTCATCATCATCTCATGTTATGTCAGTGTGCACAGGGTTGGAATCCATGACACACCAACATCTTTTAGAGTGTAAAAGTAAGACATACAGTATAAAAAACAGGTGACTTCCTGTCGGAAGTGGGCGGGGCTAAGGTGATGTCATCAATCGACCACCTAACTGTGATGAGGGCTGGTCTATAATGAGACATAGAAAGTCTGATGCAGCTCTGACCTGGCATTTGGAAGTTATTTCACATTCATGTTTCATGGTGTATAGTCAAAGTTTGGGACTTAGCCACGCCCCCACGGGTCAGTAGAGTTCATCATGGGAGAGTTCATCATCATGTCATTTCATGTCAGCCTGCACAGGATGAAACCCATAAGAATTAGAGAGTAAAAGTAAGACATACAATAGAAAAAACAGGTGACTTCCTGTCGGAAGTGGGCGGGGTTAAGGTGATGTCATCAACTGACCATCTCAATGTGATGAGGGGTGGTCTGTAGTCAGATATAGGAAGTCTGATGCAGCTGTGACCTTCTATGTGGAAGTTATTGCATCTTGATGTTTCATGGCGAATAGTCAAAGTTTGGGACTTAGCCACGCCCACATGCTTTGACATAGAAAAATTCCTACGATAACTTTTCATCTTTAATGTCTCAAGTCTCTGCTGACTGAGTTTGAAGTCTCTATCTCAAAAGCTGCAGGAGGAGATAGATCAGATGCGATGTCTATGAAAAAGAGGAAATGGCTGATTTTGATCCAAAATGGCCGACTTCCTGTTGGGTTTGCACCATGGCTCCAAGAGACTTTTTTGTAGGTCCTGACATGATACACATGTGTACCAAGTTTCATAATTCTAGGTTAAAGCATGGCTTGGGGCTGATCATTTAAAAATTTCTAGGGGGCGCTGTAGAGAAATTAGGCCACGCCCATCAACGACTGTTATGGATTCCTGTTCGGGGATGGATAAGGATGCATCCTAGTGAGTTTGGTGCAGCTGGGCTGAACGATGTGGAATCTAGAGCCAAACGTATGGCGGCGGCGTTACCTCTGCTTCGCCGCGGTCCCACGGCCACGCCCTCTACAGAAGACTCTTGGCGCTTTAAAGCAAGTGAGACTAACATGTTATCTGTCATCCAACACAGAATCATGTTGATTAGGTGCAGTGAGCCAGAAAGGCAGCTTTCCATGGAAAAAAAAGCACTTCCTGTTCTGAGGGGGCGGGGCTTAGATGACGTCAGACTATGACAACATAGGATCGTAGGGGACCCTACCAGGATCACTCATGTCAAGTTTGGTGCAGCTGGCCTCAAAATTGTGGAATCCACAGCCAAACGTAAGGACACGGCGTTTAGGGTCACTTCGCCACGCCGCCACGCCCACCTGCTGGATTCAAATGAGCTTGGCTTGGAATCCTCAACACACCAACATGTTTTCTGTCTGTGGACACAGTTTCACCTCGATTAGGTCAAAGGGGTCAGATAGCGACCGTTCAGCGTAAAAAATGACACTTCCTGTTCTCAGGGGGCGTGGCCTAAGTGACGTCATCATTTGACCGTTGGGTATTGTAGAGCATCCCATGATGATCAATCACTGAAAGTTTGGTGCTTCTATGAGTTTTTTTCAAAGAGTTATAACAGTTTGATGTTTCATGGCGAATCGGTGACCTTTGACCCCCGGAAAGACCCCTTCAGCAAGCCCGAAAACGCAAACCTACGATAACTTTGGATCGGCCATGCCTTTTGAATGATCTGACCGAGTTTGAAGCCGATCGATCGAAATCCCTAGGACAAGTTCGATCAAATGCGAACCCTGTAAACGCCCAAAATCGGGTCAAAATCGGAACTTCAATCCAAAATGGCCGACAATCTGTGATACTTGCACTATGACATTAATTGTAAATTCAGAGTGTCTTGGGGAGCTCTACAAGTGTACCAAGTTTCAAGTCTCTACGATAAAGTAAGTGAATAGGAAAGGGTCCTTTGAAAGTTGCTAGGTGGCGCCCTTGAGCCGTTTCTTTAGCGATTTTTCTGGGGACCTTAAAATACGTAAATTTTACACGGGCTCTATGCCCCCGCCACGTTTGGTGAGTTTTTGAGTATGATAAAGCCCCCAAAAAGCCAATTCATTTGGCTGAAGAACTATAATAATAAGAAACAGCAAGGTTTCAATAGGCTCTCGCAGCGCTTAGCTGCTCGGGCCTAATAAACAGCGCGATTACAATAGGCCTTCGCAGCGCTTAGCTGCTCGGGCCTAATTAAAGCTCCGCGGAGCCTCAAGCGGCCCTCGCAGCTAGCGCTGCTCCGGCCTATAGCCACCGCGGGGGTACCAGCACCGCCCCCCGCCCGCCACCGCCGACGCTCGCGCGCCCTCATCCACGCTATCCGCTTTTACGGCTTCGGCAGAGCTCCCTGGCGATGAACCAAAAATCTGGAGCACATCGGGCCATGTAGAGAGGAGATACAGCTGTTTGATTAACCTAGGGGGCGCAGTGGAGTCAAATCACAATTAAACTCTATTGGGCTCCTTAGAGGTTCACAAGTGTCACTCATACAATGTCTGGTGCAAATCGGATGATGCGTTTGTGAATACGAGACGAACGTATGCATATTACGAGGGACAGCCATTTTGCCACGCCCCCACGGGTCAGTAGAGTTCATCATCAATGAGTTCATCATCAATAAGTTCATCATCATTTCATTTTATGTCAGTCTGCACAGGATGAAACCCATAAGAATTAGAGAGAAAAAGTAAGACATACAGTAGAAAAAACAGGTGACTTCCTGTCGGAAGTGTGCGGGGCTAATGTTATGTCATCAATCGACCACCTAACTGTCATGATGGCTGGTCTATAATGACACATAGAAAGTCTGATGCATCTGTGACCTGGCATTAGGAAGTAATTTCACATTCATGTTTCATGATGTATAATCAAAGTTTGGGACTTAGCCACGCCCCCACGGGTCAGTAGAGTTCATCACGGCAGAGTTCATCATCATTTCATTTCATGTCAGTCTGCACAGGATGAAACCCATAAGAATTAGAGAGAAAAAGTAAGACATACAGTAGAAAAAACAGGTCACTTCCTGTCGGAAGTGGGCGGGGCAAGGGTGATGTCATCAATCGACCACATAACTGTGATGAGGGCTTATCTATAATGAGACATAGAAAGTCTGATGCAGCTCTGACCTGGCATTTGGAAGTTATTTCACATTCATGTTTCATGGTGTATAGTCAAAGTTTGGGACTTAGCCACGCCCCCACGGGTCAGTAGAGTTCATCATGGGAGAGTTCATCATCATGTCATTTCATGTCAGCCTGCACAGGATGAAACCCATAAGAATTAGAGAGTAAAAGTAAGACATACAATAGAAAAAACAGGTGATTTCCTGTCGGAAGTGGGCGGGGCTAGGGTGATGTCATCAATCGACCACCTAACTATGATGAGGGCTTATCTATAATGAGACATAGAAAGTCTGATGCAGCTCTGACCTGGCATTTGGAAGTTATTTCACATTCATGTTTCATGCTGTATAGTCAAAGTTTGGGACTTAGCCACGCCCCCACGGGTCAGTCGAGTTCATCATGGGAGAGTTCATCATCATGTAATTTCATGTCAGCCTGCACAGGATGAATCCCATATGATTTAGAGAGTAAAAGTAAGACATACAATAGAAAAAACAGGTGATTTCCTGTCGGAAGTGGGCGGGGTTAAGGTGATGTCATCAACTGACCATCTCAATGTGATGAGGGGTGGTCTGTAGTCAGATATAGGAAGTCTGATGCAGCTGTGACCTTCTATGTGGAAGTTATTGTATCTTGATGTTTCATGGCGAATAGTCAAAGTTTGGGACTTAGCCACGCCCACATGCTTTGACATAGAAAAATTCCTACGATAACTTTTCATCTTTAATGTCTCAAGTCTCTGCTGACTGAGTTTGAAGTCTCTATCTCAAAAGCTGCAGGAGGAGATAGATCAGATGCGATGTCTATGAAAAAGAGGAAATGGCTGATTTTGATCCAAAATGGCCGACTTCCTGTTGGGTTTGCACCATGGCTCCAAGAGACTTTTTTGTAGGTCCTGACATGATACACATGTGTACCAAGTTTCATAATTCTAGGTTAAAGAATGGCTTGGGGCTGATCATTTAAAAAATTCTAGGGGGCGCTGTAGAGAAATTAGGCCACGCCCATCAACGACTGTTATGGATTCCTGTTCGGGGATGGATAAGGATGCATCCTAGTGAGTTTGGTGCAGCTGGGCTGAACGATGTGGAATCTAGAGCCAAACGTATGGCGGCGGCGTTACCTCTGCTTCGCCGCGGTCCCACGGCCACGCCCTCTACAGAAGACTCTTGGCGCTTTAAAGCAAGTGACACTAACATGTTATCTGTCATCCAACACAGAATCATGTTGATTAGGTGCAGTGAGCCAGAAAGGCAGCTTTCCATGGAAAAAAAAGCACTTCCTGTTCTGAGGAGCGGGGCTTAGATGACGTCAGACTATGACAACATAGGTTCGTAGGGGACCCTACCAGGATCAGTCATGTCAAGTTTGGTGCAGCTGGCCTCAAAATTGTGGAATCCACAGCCAAACGTAAGGACACGGCGTTTAGGGTCACTTCGCCACGCCGCCACGCCCACCTGCTGGATTCAAATGAGCTTGGCTTGGAATCCTCAACACACCAACATGTTTTCTGTCTGTGGACACAGTTTCACCTCGATTAGGTCAAAGGGGTCAGATAGCGACCGTTCAGCGTAAAAAATGACACTTCCTGTTCTCAGGGGGCGTGGCCTAAGTGACGTCATCATTTGACCGTTGGGTATTGTAGAGCATCCCATGATGATCAATCACTGAAAGTTTGGTGCTTCTATGAGTTTTTTTCAAAGAGTTATAACAGTTTGATGTTTCATGGCGAATCGGTGACCTTTGACCCCCGGAAAGACCCCTTCAGCAAGCCCGAAAACGCAAACCTACGATAACTTTGGATCGGCCATGCCTTTTGAATGATCTGACCGAGTTTGAAGCCGATCGATCGAAATCCCTAGGACAAGTTCGATCAAATGCGAACCCTGTAAACGCCCAAAATCGGGTCAAAATCGGAACTTCAATCCAAAATGGCCGACAATCTGTGATACTTGCACTATGACATTAATTGTAAATTCAGAGTGTCTTGGGGAGCTCTACAAGTGTACCAAGTTTCAAGTCTCTACGATAAAGTAAGTGAATAGGAAAGGGTCCTTTGAAAGTTGCTAGGTGGCGCCCTTGAGCCGTTTCTTTAGCGATTTTTCTGGGGACCTTAAAATACGTAAATTTTACACGGGCTCTATGCCCCCGCCACGTTTGGTGAGTTTTTGAGTATGATAAAGCCCCCAAAAAGCCAATTCATTTGGCTGAAGAACTATAATAATAAGAAACAGCAAGGTTTCAATAGGCTCTCGCAGCGCTTAGCTGCTCGGGCCTAATAAACAGCGCGATTACAATAGGCCTTCGCAGCGCTTAGCTGCTCGGGCCTAATTAAAGCTCCGCGGAGCCTCAAGCGGCCCTCGCAGCTAGCGCTGCTCCGGCCTATAGCCACCGCGGGGGTACCAGCACCGCCCCCCGCCCGCCACCGCCGACGCTCGCGCGCCCTCATCCACGCTATCCGCTTTTACGGCTTCGGCAGAGCTCCCTGGCGATGAACCAAAAATCTGGAGCACATCGGGCCATGTAGAGAGGAGATACAGCTGTTTGATTAACCTAGGGGGCGCAGTGGAGTCAAATCACAATTAAACTCTATTGGGCTCCTTAGAGGTTCACAAGTGTCACTCATACAATGTCTGGTGCAAATCGGATGATGCGTTTGTGAATACGAGACGAACGTATGCATATTACGAGGGACAGCCATTTTGCCACGCCCCCACGGGTCAGTAGAGTTCATCATCAATGAGTTCATCATCAATAAGTTCATCATCATTTCATTTTATGTCAGTCTGCACAGGATGAAACCCATAAGAATTAGAGAGAAAAAGTAAGACATACAGTAGAAAAAACAGGTGACTTCCTGTCGGAAGTGTGCGGGGCTAATGTTATGTCATCAATCGACCACCTAACTGTCATGATGGCTGGTCTATAATGACACATAGAAAGTCTGATGCATCTGTGACCTGGCATTAGGAAGTAATTTCACATTCATGTTTCATGATGTATAATCAAAGTTTGGGACTTAGCCACGCCCCCACGGGTCAGTAGAGTTCATCACGGCAGAGTTCATCATCATTTCATTTCATGTCAGTCTGCACAGGATGAAACCCATAAGAATTAGAGAGAAAAAGTAAGACATACAGTAGAAAAAACAGGTCACTTCCTGTCGGAAGTGGGCGGGGCAAGGGTGATGTCATCAATCGACCACATAACTGTGATGAGGGCTTATCTATAATGAGACATAGAAAGTCTGATGCAGCTCTGACCTGGCATTTGGAAGTTATTTCACATTCATGTTTCATGGTGTATAGTCAAAGTTTGGGACTTAGCCACGCCCCCACGGGTCAGTAGAGTTCATCATGGGAGAGTTCATCATCATGTCATTTCATGTCAGCCTGCACAGGATGAAACCCATAAGAATTAGAGAGTAAAAGTAAGACATACAATAGAAAAAACAGGTGATTTCCTGTCGGAAGTGGGCGGGGCTAGGGTGATGTCATCAATCGACCACCTAACTATGATGAGGGCTTATCTATAATGAGACATAGAAAGTCTGATGCAGCTCTGACCTGGCATTTGGAAGTTATTTCACATTCATGTTTCATGCTGTATAGTCAAAGTTTGGGACTTAGCCACGCCCCCACGGGTCAGTCGAGTTCATCATGGGAGAGTTCATCATCATGTAATTTCATGTCAGCCTGCACAGGATGAATCCCATATGATTTAGAGAGTAAAAGTAAGACATACAATAGAAAAAACAGGTGATTTCCTGTCGGAAGTGGGCGGGGTTAAGGTGATGTCATCAACTGACCATCTCAATGTGATGAGGGGTGGTCTGTAGTCAGATATAGGAAGTCTGATGCAGCTGTGACCTTCTATGTGGAAGTTATTGTATCTTGATGTTTCATGGCGAATAGTCAAAGTTTGGGACTTAGCCACGCCCACATGCTTTGACATAGAAAAATTCCTACGATAACTTTTCATCTTTAATGTCTCAAGTCTCTGCTGACTGAGTTTGAAGTCTCTATCTCAAAAGCTGCAGGAGGAGATAGATCAGATGCGATGTCTATGAAAAAGAGGAAATGGCTGATTTTGATCCAAAATGGCCGACTTCCTGTTGGGTTTGCACCATGGCTCCAAGAGACTTTTTTGTAGGTCCTGACATGATACACATGTGTACCAAGTTTCATAATTCTAGGTTAAAGAATGGCTTGGGGCTGATCATTTAAAAAATTCTAGGGGGCGCTGTAGAGAAATTAGGCCACGCCCATCAACGACTGTTATGGATTCCTGTTCGGGGATGGATAAGGATGCATCCTAGTGAGTTTGGTGCAGCTGGGCTGAACGATGTGGAATCTAGAGCCAAACGTATGGCGGCGGCGTTACCTCTGCTTCGCCGCGGTCCCACGGCCACGCCCTCTACAGAAGACTCTTGGCGCTTTAAAGCAAGTGACACTAACATGTTATCTGTCATCCAACACAGAATCATGTTGATTAGGTGCAGTGAGCCAGAAAGGCAGCTTTCCATGGAAAAAAAAGCACTTCCTGTTCTGAGGAGCGGGGCTTAGATGACGTCAGACTATGACAACATAGGTTCGTAGGGGACCCTACCAGGATCAGTCATGTCAAGTTTGGTGCAGCTGGCCTCAAAATTGTGGAATCCACAGCCAAACGTAAGGACACGGCGTTTAGGGTCACTTCGCCACGCCGCCACGCCCACCTGCTGGATTCAAATGAGCTTGGCTTGGAATCCTCAACACACCAACATGTTTTCTGTCTGTGGACACAGTTTCACCTCGATTAGGTCAAAGGGGTCAGATAGCGACCGTTCAGCGTAAAAAATGACACTTCCTGTTCTCAGGGGGCGTGGCCTAAGTGACGTCATCATTTGACCGTTGGGTATTGTAGAGCATCCCATGATGATCAATCACTGAAAGTTTGGTGCTTCTATGAGTTTTTTTCAAAGAGTTATAACAGTTTGATGTTTCATGGCGAATCGGTGACCTTTGACCCCCGGAAAGACCCCTTCAGCAAGCCCGAAAACACAAACGTACGATAACTTTGGATCGGCCATGCCTTTTGAACGATCTGACCGAGTTTGAAGCCGATCGATCGAAATCCCTAGGACAAGTTCGATCAAATGCGAACCCTGCAAACGCCCAAAATCGGTTCAAAATCGGAACTTTAATCCAAAATGGCCGACAATCTGTGATACTTGCACTATGACATTAATTGTAAATTCAGAGTGTTTTGGGGAGCTCTACAAGTGTACCAAATTTCAAGTCTCTACGATAAAGTAAGTGAATAGGAAAGGGTCTTTTGAAAGTTGCTAGGTGGCGCCCTTGAGCCGTTTCTTGTGCGATTTTTCTGAGGACCTTAAAATACGTAATTTTCACACAGACCTGACGCGTCCGCCAAGTTTGGTGAGTTTTTGAATATGATAAAGCCCCCTAAAAGCCAATTTATTTGGCGGAAGCATAATAATAATAATAATTAAAGCTCCGCGGAGCCTCAAGCGGCCCTCGCAGCTAGCGCTGCTCCGGCCTATAGCCACCGCGGGGGTACCAGCACCGCCACCCGCCCGCCACCGCCGACGCTCGCGCGCCCTCATCCACGCTATCCGCTTTTACGGCTTCGGCAGAGCTCCCTGGCGATGAACCAAAAATCTGGAGCACATCGGGCCATGTAGAGAGGAGATACAGCTGTTTGATTAACCTAGGGGGCGCAGTGGAGTCAAATCACAAATAAACTCTATTGGGCTCCTTAGAGGTTCACAAGTGTCACTCATACAATGTCTGGTGCAAATCGGATGATGCGTTTGTGAATACGAGACGAACGTATGCATATTACGAGGGACAGCCATTTTGCCACGCCCCCACGGGTCAGTAGAGTTCATCATCAATGAGTTCATCATCAATAAGTTCATCATCATTTCATTTTATGTCAGTCTGCACAGGATTAAACCCATATGAATTAGACTGTAAGACATACATTTGAAAAAACATGTTACTTCCTTTCGGAAGTGGGCGGGGCAAAGGTGACGTCATCAATCGACCACCTAACTGTGATGAGGGCTTATCTATAATGAGACATAGAAAGTCTGATGCAGCTCTGACCTGGCATTTGGAAGTTATTTCACATTCATGTTTCATGGTGTATAGTCAAAGTTTGGGACTTAGCCACGCCCCCACGGGTCAGTCGAGTTCATCATGGGAGAGTTCATCATCATATCATGTCATGTCAGCCTACACCGGATGAAACCCATATGACTTAGAGAGTAAAAGTAAGACATACAATAGAAAAAACAGGTGACTTCCTGTCGGAAGTGGGCGGGGTTAAGGTGATGTCATCAACTGACCATCTCAATGTGATGAGGGGTGGTCTGTAGTCAGATATAGGAAGTCTGATGCAGCTGTGACCTTCTATGTGGAAGTTATTGCATCTTGATGTTTCATGGCGAATAGTCAAAGTTTGGGACTTAGCCACGCCCACATGCTTTGACATAGAAAAATTCCTACGATAGCTTTTCATCTTTAATGTCTCAAGTCTCTGCTGACTGAGTTTGAAGTCTCTATCTCAAAAGCTGCAGGAGGAGATAGATCAGATGCGATGTCTATGAAAAAGAGGAAATGGCTGATTTTGATCCAAAATGGCCGACTTCCTGTTGGGTTTGCACCATGGCTCCAAGAGACTTTTTTGTAGGTCCTGACATGATACACATGTGTACCAAGTTTCATAATTCTAGGTTAAAGCATGGCTTGGGGCTGATCATTTAAAAATTTCTAGGGGGCGCTGTAGAGAAATTAGGCCACGCCCATCAACGACTGTTATGGATTCCTGTTCGGGGATGGATAAGGATGCATCCTAGTGAGTTTGGTGCAGCTGGGCTGAACCATGTGGAATCTAGAGCCAAACGTATGGCGGCGGCGTTACCTCTGCTTCGACGCGGTCCCACGGCCACGCCCTCTACAGAAGACTCTTGGCGCTTTAAAGCAAGTGACACTAACATGTTATCTGTCATCCAACACAGAATCATGTTGATTAGGTGCAGTGAGCCAGAAAGGCAGCTTTCCATGGAAAAAAAAGCACTTCCTGTTCTGAGGGGGCGGGGCTTAGATGACGTCAGACTATGACAACATAGGATCGTAGGGGACCCTACCAGGATCACTCATGTCAAGTTTGGTGCAGCTGGCCTCAAAATTGTGGAATCCACAGCCAAACGTAAGGACACGGCGTTTAGGGTCACTTCGCCACGCCGCCACGCCCACCTGCTGGATTCAAATGAGCTTGGCTTGGAATCCTCAACACACCAACATGTTTTCTGTCTGTGGACACAGTTTCACCTCGATTAGGACAAAGGGGTCAGATAGCGACCGTTCAGCGTAAAAAATGACACTTCCTGTTCTCAGGGGGCGTGGCCTAAGTGACGTCATCATTTGACCGTTGGGTATTGTAGAGCATCCCATGATGATCAATCACTGAAAGTTTGGTGCTTCTATGAGTTTTTTTCAAAGAGTTATAACAGTTTGATGTTTCATGGCGAATCGGTGACCTTTGACCCCCGGAAAGACCGCTTCAGCAAGCCCGAAAACGCAAACCTACGATAACTTTGGATCGGCCATGCCTTATGAACGATCTGACCGAGTTTGAAGCCGATCGATCGAAATCCCTAGGACAAGTTCGATCAAATGCGAACCCTGTAAACGGACAAAATCGGGTCAAAATCGGAGATTCAATCCAAAATGGCCGACAATCTGTGATACTTGCACTATGACATTAATTGTAAATTCAGAGTGTTTTGGGGAGCTGTACAAGTGTACCAAGTTTCAAGTCTCTACGATAAAGTAAGTGAATAGGAAAGGGTCCTTTGAAAGTTGCTAGGTGGCGCCCTTGAGCCGTTTCTTGTGCGATTTTTCTGGGGACCTTAAAATACGTAATTTTCACGCAGACCTGATGCGTCCGCCAAGTTTGGTGAGTTTTTGAATATGATAAAGCCCCCTAAAAGCCAATTTATTTGGCGGAAGCATAATAATAATAATAATTAACAGCACGATTACAATAGGCCTTCGCAGCGCTTAGCTGCTCGGGCCTAATAAGAAACAGCGCGATTACAATAGGCCTTCGCAGCGCTTAGCTGCTCGGGCCTAATAATAATAAGAAACAGCGCGATTACAATAGGCCTTCGCAGCGCTTAGCTGCTCGGGCCTAATAAACATTAGAAGAACAATAGGCTCTCGCAGCGCTTAGCTGCTCGGGCCTAATTAAAGCTCCGCGGAGCCTCAAGCGGCCCTCGCAGCTAGCGCTGCTCCGGCCTATAGCCACCGCGGGGGTACCAGCACCGCCACCCGCCCGCCACCGCCGACGCTCGCGCGCCCTCATCCACGCTATCCGCTTTTACGGCTTCGGCAGAGCTCCCTGGCGATGAACCAAAAATCTGGAGCACATCGGGCCATGTAGAGAGGAGATACAGCTGTTTGATTAACCTAGGGGGCGCAGTGGAGTCAAATCACAAATAAACTCTATTGGGCTCCTTAGAGGTTCACAAGTGTCACTCATACAATGTCTGGTGCAAATCGGATGATGCGTTTGTGAATACGAGACGAACGTATGCATATTACGAGGGACAGCCATTTTGCCACGCCCCCACGGGTCAGTAGAGTTCATCATCAATGAGTTCATCATCAATAAGTTCATCATCATTTCATTTTATGTCAGTCTGCACAGGATTAAACCCATATGAATTAGACTGTAAGACATACATTTGAAAAAACATGTTACTTCCTTTCGGAAGTGGGCGGGGCAAAGGTGACGTCATCAATCGACCACCTAACTGTGATGAGGGCTTATCTATAATGAGACATAGAAAGTCTGATGCAGCTCTGACCTGGCATTTGGAAGTTATTTCACATTCATGTTTCATGGTGTATAGTCAAAGTTTGGGACTTAGCCACGCCCCCACGGGTCAGTCGAGTTCATCATGGGAGAGTTCATCATCATATCATGTCATGTCAGCCTACACCGGATGAAACCCATATGACTTAGAGAGTAAAAGTAAGACATACAATAGAAAAAACAGGTGACTTCCTGTCGGAAGTGGGCGGGGTTAAGGTGATGTCATCAACTGACCATCTCAATGTGATGAGGGGTGGTCTGTAGTCAGATATAGGAAGTCTGATGCAGCTGTGACCTTCTATGTGGAAGTTATTGCATCTTGATGTTTCATGGCGAATAGTCAAAGTTTGGGACTTAGCCACGCCCACATGCTTTGACATAGAAAAATTCCTACGATAACTTTTCATCTTTAATGTCTCAAGTCTCTGCTGACTGAGTTTGAAGTCTCTATCTCAAAAGCTGCAGGAGGAGATAGATCAGATGCGATGTCTATGAAAAAGAGGAAATGGCTGATTTTGATCCAAAATGGCCGACTTCCTGTTGGGTTTGCACCATGGCTCCAAGAGACTTTTTTGTAGGTCCTGACATGATACACATGTGTACCAAGTTTCATAATTCTAGGTTAAAGCATGGCTTGGGGCTGATCATTTAAAAATTTCTAGGGGGCGCTGTAGAGAAATTAGGCCACGCCCATCAACGACTGTTATGGATTCCTGTTCGGGGATGGATAAGGATGCATCCTAGTGAGTTTGGTGCAGCTGGGCTGAACGATGTGGAATCTAGAGCCAAACGTATGGCGGCGGCGTTACCTCTGCTTCGCCGCGGTCCCACGGCCACGCCCTCTACAGAAGACTCTTGGCGCTTTAAAGCAAGTGACACTAACATGTTATCTGTCATCCAACACAGAATCATGTTGATTAGGTGCAGTGAGCCAGAAAGGCAGCTTTCCATGGAAAAAAAAGCACTTCCTGTTCTGAGGGGGCGGGGCTTAGATGACGTCAGACTGTGACAACATAGGATCGTAGGGGACACTACCAGGATCACTCATGTCCAGTTTGGTGCAGCTGGCCTCAAAATTGTGGAATCCACAGCCAAACGTAAGGACACGGCGTTTAGGGTCACTTCGCCACGCCGCCACGCCCACCTGCTGGATTCAAATGAGCTTGGCTTGGAATCCTCAACACACCAACATGTTTTCTGTCTGTGGACACAGTTTCACCTCGATTAGGTCAAAGGGGTCAGATAGCGACCGTTCAGCGTAAAAAATGACACTTCCTGTTCTCAGGGGGCGTGGCCTAAGTGACGTCATCATTTGACCGTTGGGTATTGTAGAGCATCCCATGATGATCAATCACTGAAAGTTTGGTGCTTCTATGAGTTTTTTTCAAAGAGTTATAACAGTTTGATGTTTCATCGCGAATCGGTGACCTTTGACCCCCGGAAAGACCCCTTCAGCAAGCCCGAAAACGCAAACCTACGATAACTTTGGATCGGCCATGCCTTATGAACGATCTGACCGAGTTTGAAGCCGATCGATCGAAATCCCTAGGACAAGTTCGATCAAATGCGAACCCTGCAAACGCCCAAAATCGGGTCAAAATCGGAGCTTCAATCCAAAATGGCCGACAATCTGTGATACTTGCACTATGACATTAATTGTAAATTCAGAGTGTCTTGGGGAGCTCTACAAGTGTACCAAATTTCAAGTCTCTGTGATGAAGCAAGTGAATAGGAAAGGGTCTTTTGAAAGTTGCTAGGTGGCGCCCTTGAGCCGTTTCTGTTGCGATTTTTCCGGGGACCTTAAAATACGTAATTTTCACGCAGACCTGATGCGTCCGCCAAGTTTGGTGAGTTTTTGAATATGAGAAAGCCCCCAAAAAGCCAATTCTTTTGGCACAATAAAAATAATAAAACAGTACAGTTTCAATAGGCTCTCGCAGCGCTTAGCTGCTCGGGCCTAATAATAAGAATAATTAAAGCTCCGCGGAGCCTCAAGCGGCCCTCGCAGCCAAGCGCCGCTCAAGCCTAGCCACCGCGGATGTTCCAGCACCGCCTCCCCCCAGCCACCGCCTCCCCTCAGCACCACCTCCCCCCAGCCACTGCCTCCCCTCAGCACCATGTCACCCCAGCCACCGCCTACCCCCAGCCACTTCCTTGCTCTCACGGAGCTGCCAAACCCGCCCTGAAGATAGTCACCCTGTCATGTTCGACATTGCTCCCAGACAATGCACAAAAATCTGGTGTAGATCAGCTAATATCGCAAGGAGACACAGGTGTTTGATTAACCTTGGTGCGCAGTGGAGTCAAATCGCAATTAAACTCTATTGGGCTCCTTAGAGGTTCACAAGTGTCACTCATACAATGTCTGGTGCAAATCGGATGATGCGTTTGTGAATACGAGACGAACGTATGCATATTACGAGGGACAGCCATTTTGCCACGCCCCCACGGGTCAGTAGAGTACATCATCAATGAGTTCATCATCAATAAGTTCATCATCATTTCATTTTATGTCAGTCAGGACAGGATGAAACCCATAAGAATTAGAGAGAAAAAGTAAGACATACAGTAGAAAAAACAGGTGACTTCCTGTCGGAAGTGGGCGGGGCTAATGTTATGTCATCAATCGACCACCTAACTGTCATGATGGCTGGTCTATAATGACACATAGAAAGTCTGATGCAGCTGTGACCTGGCATTAGGAAGTAATTTCACATTCATGTTTCATGATGTATATTCAAAGTTTGGGACTTAGCCACGCCCCCACGGGTCAGTAGAGTTCATCACGGCAGAGTTCATCATCATTTCATTTCATGTCAGCCTGCACAGGATGAAACCCATAAGAATTAGAGAGTAAAAGTAAGACATACAATTGAAGAAAGAGGTTAGTTCCTGTCGGAAGTGGGCGGGGCTAGGGTGATGTCATCAATCGACCACCTAACTATGATGAAGGCTGGTCTATAATGAGACATAGGAAGTCTGATGCAGCTGTGACCTTCTATGTGGAAGTTATTGCATCTTGATGTTTCATGGCGAATAGTCAAAGTTTGGGACTTAGCCACGCCCACATGCTTTGACATAGAAAAATTCCTACGATAACTTTTCATCTTTAATGTCTCAAGTCTCTGCTGACTGAGTTTGAAGTCTCTATCTCAAAAGCTGCAGGAGGAGATAGATCAGATGCGATGTCTATGAAAAAGAGGAAATGGCTGATTTTGATCCAAAATGGCCGACTTCCTGTTGGGTTTGCACCATGGCTCCAAGAGACTTTTTTGTAGGTCCTGATATGATACACATGTGTACCAAGTTTCATAATTCTAGGTTAAAGCATGGCTTGGGGCTGATCATTTAAAAATTTCTAGGGGGCGCTGTAGAGAAATTAGGCCACGCCCATCAACGACTGTTATGGATTCCTGTTCGGGGATGGATAAGGATGCATCCTAGTGAGTTTGGTGCAGCTGGGCTGAACGATGTGGAATCTAGAGCCAAACGTATGGCGGCGGCGTTACCTCTGCTTCGCCGCGGTCCCACGGCCACGCCCTCTACAGAAGACTCTTGGCGCTTTAAAGCAAGTGAGACTAACATGTTATCTGTCATCCAACACAGAATCATGTTGATTAGGTGCAGTGAGCCAGAAAGGCAGCTTTCCATGGAAAAAAAAGCACTTCCTGTTCTGAGGGGGCGGGGCTTAGATGACGTCAGACTATGACAACATAGGATCGTAGGGGACCCTACCAGGATCACTCATGTCAAGTTTGGTGCAGCTGGCCTCAAAATTGTGGAATCCACAGCCAAACGTAAGGACACGGCGTTTAGGGTCACTTCGCCACGCCGCCACGCCCACCTGCTGGATTCAAATGAGCTTGGCTTGGAATCCTCAACACACCAACATGTTTTCTGTCTGTGGACACAGTTTCACCTCGATTAGGTCAAAGGGGTCAGATAGCGACCGTTCAGCGTAAAAAATGACACTTCCTGTTCTCAGGGGGCGTGGCCTAAGTGACGTCATCATTTGACCGTTGGGTATTGTAGAGCATCCCATGATGATCAATCACTGAAAGTTTGGTGCTTCTATGAGTTTTTTTCAAAGAGTTATAACAGTTTGATGTTTCATGGCGAATCGGTGACCTTTGACCCCCGGAAAGACCCCTTCAGCAAGCCCGAAAACGCAAACCTACGATAACTTTGGATCGGCCATGCCTTTTGAACGATCTGACCGAGTTTCAAGCCGATCGATCGAAATCCCTAGGTCAAGTTCGATCAAATGCGAACCCTGTAAACGCCCAAAATCGGGTCAAAATCGGAACTTTAATCCAAAATGGCCGACAATCTGTGATACTTGCACTATGACATTAATTGTAAATTCAGAGTGTTTTGGGGAGCTGTACAAGTGTACCAAGTTTCAAGTCTCTACGATAAAGTAAGTGAATAGGAAAGGGTCTTTTGAAAGTTGCTAGGTGGCGCCCTTGAGCCGTTTCTTTTGCGATTTTTTCAACGACCATAAAATACGAAATTTTTCACCGGGCTCTATGCCCCCGCCACGTTTGGTGAGTTTTTGAATATGATAAAGCCCCCAAAAAGCCCCCTAAAAAGGGTGGCAGAATCGTAATAATAATTAAAGCTCCGCGGAGCCTCAAGCGGCCCTCGCAGCTAGCGCTGCTCCGGCCTATAGCCACCGCGGGGGTACCAGCACCGCCACCCGCCCGCCACCGCCGACGCTCGCGCGCCCTCATCCACGCTATCCGCTTTTACGGCTTCGGCAGAGCTCCCTGGCGATGAACCAAAAATCTGGAGCACATCGGGCCATGTAGAGAGGAGATACAGCTGTTTGATTAACCTAGGGGGCGCAGTGGAGTCAAATCACAAATAAACTCTATTGGGCTCCTTAGAGGTTCACAAGTGTCACTCATACAATGTCTGGTGCAAATCGGATGATGCGTTTGTGAATACGAGACGAACGTATGCATATTACGAGGGACAGCCATTTTGCCACGCCCCCACGGGTCAGTAGAGTTCATCATCAATGAGTTCATCATCAATAAGTTCATCATCATTTCATTTTATGTCAGTCTGCACAGGATTAAACCCATATGAATTAGACTGTAAGACATACATTTGAAAAAACATGTTACTTCCTTTCGGAAGTGGGCGGGGCAAAGGTGACGTCATCAATCGACCACCTAACTGTGATGAGGGCTCATCTATAATGAGACATAGAAAGTCTGATGCAGCTCTGACCTGGCATTTGGAAGTTATTTCACATTCATGTTTCATGGTGTATAGTCAAAGTTTGGGACTTAGCCACGCCCCCACGGGTCAGTCGAGTTCATCATGGGAGAGTTCATCATCATATCATGTCATGTCAGCCTACACCGGATGAAACCCATATGACTTAGAGAGTAAAAGTAAGACATACAATAGAAAAAACAGGTGACTTCCTGTCGGAAGTGGGCGGGGTTAAGGTGATGTCATCAACTGACCATCTCAATGTGATGAGGGGTGGTCTGTAGTCAGATATAGGAAGTCTGATGCAGCTGTGACCTTCTATGTGGAAGTTATTGCATCTTGATGTTTCATGGCGAATAGTCATGGGACTTAGCCACGCCCACATGCTTTGACATAGAAAAATTCCTACGATAACTTTTCATCTTTAATGTCTCAAGTCTCTGCTGACTGAGTTTGAAGTCTCTATCTCAAAAGCTGCAGGAGGAGATAGATCAGATGCGATGTCTATGAAAAAGAGGAAATGGCTGATTTTGATCCAAAATGGCCGACTTCCTGTTGGGTTTGCACCATGGCTCCAAGAGACTTTTTTGTAGGTCCTGACATGATACACATGTGTACCAAGTTTCATAATTCTAGGTTAAAGCATGGCTTGGGGCTGATCATTTAAAAATTTCTAGGGGGCGCTGTAGAGAAATTAGGCCACGCCCATCAACGACTGTTATGGATTCCTGTTCGGGGATGGATAAGGATGCATCCTAGTGAGTTTGGTGCAGCTGGGCTGAACCATGTGGAATCTAGAGCCAAACGTATGGCGGCGGCGTTACCTCTGCTTCGACGCGGTCCCACGGCCACGCCCTCTACAGAAGACTCTTGGCGCTTTAAAGCAAGTGACACTAACATGTTATCTGTCATCCAACACAGAATCATGTTGATTAGGTGCAGTGAGCCAGAAAGGCAGCTTTCCATGGAAAAAAAAGCACTTCCTGTTCTGAGGGGGCGGGGCTTAGATGACGTCAGACTATGACAACATAGGATCGTAGGGGACCCTACCAGGATCACTCATGTCAAGTTTGGTGCAGCTGGCCTCAAAATTGTGGAATCCACAGCCAAACGTAAGGACACGGCGTTTAGGGTCACTTCGCCACGCCGCCACGCCCACCTGCTGGATTCAAATGAGCTTGGCTTGGAATCCTCAACACACCAACATGTTTTCTGTCTGTGGACACAGTTTCACCTCGATTAGGACAAAGGGGTCAGATAGCGACCGTTCAGCGTAAAAAATGACACTTCCTGTTCTCAGGGGGCGTGGCCTAAGTGACGTCATCATTTGACCGTTGGGTATTGTAGAGCATCCCATGATGATCAATCACTGAAAGTTTGGTGCTTCTATGAGTTTTTTTCAAAGAGTTATAACAGTTTGATGTTTCATGGCGAATCGGTGACCTTTGACCCCCGGAAAGACCGCTTCAGCAAGCCCGAAAACGCAAACCTACGATAACTTTGGATCGGCCATGCCTTATGAACGATCTGACCGAGTTTGAAGCCGATCGATCGAAATCCCTAGGACAAGTTCGATCAAATGCGAACCCTGTAAACGGACAAAATCGGGTCAAAATCGGAGATTCAATCCAAAATGGCCGACAATCTGTGATACTTGCACTATGACATTAATTGTAAATTCAGAGTGTTTTGGGGAGCTGTACAAGTGTACCAAGTTTCAAGTCTCTACGATAAAGTAAGTGAATAGGAAAGGGTCCTTTGAAAGTTGCTAGGTGGCGCCCTTGAGCCGTTTCTTGTGCGATTTTTCTGGGGACCTTAAAATACGTAATTTTCACGCAGACCTGATGCGTCCGCCAAGTTTGGTGAGTTTTTGAATATGATAAAGCCCCCTAAAAGCCAATTTATTTGGCGGAAGCATAATAATAATAATAATTAAAGCTCCGCGGAGCCTCAAGCGGCCCTCGCAGCCAAGCGCCGCTCAAGCCTATAGCCACCGCGGATGTTCCAGCACCGCCTCCCGCCGGCCACCGCCGACGCTCGCGCGCCGTCCTCCATGCGATCCGCTTCGATGTCTTCGGCAGCGTTCACTGGCCATGCACCCAAAATCTGGAGCAGATTGGGCCATGTGGCAAGGAGATACAGCTGTTTGATTAACCTAGGGGGCGCAGTGGAGTCAAATTGCAATTAAACTGTATTGGGCTCCTCAGAGGTTCACAAGTTTCACTCATAAAAAGTCTGGTGCAAATAGGATGATGCGTTTGTGAATAAGAGACGATCATATGCATATGGCGAGGGACAGCCATTTTTCCAAGCCCCCACGGGTCAGTAGGCATTTACAGAGTTCATCGTCATCTCATTTCATGTCAGTCTGCACAGGGTTTGAATCCATGACACACCAACATCTTTTAGAGTGTAAAAGTAAGACATACAGTAGAAAAAACAGGTGACTTCCTTTTGGAAGTGGGCGGGGCTAAGGTGATGTCATCAATCGACCACCTAACTGTGATGAGGGCTGGTCTATAATGAGACATAGAAAGTCTGATGCATCTGTGACCTGGCATTAGGAAGAAATTTCACATTCATGTTTCATGATGTATATTCAAAGTTTGGGACTTAGCCACGCCCCCACGGGTCAGTAGAGTTCATCACGGCAGAGTTCATCATCATTTCATTTCATGTCAGTCTGCACAGGATGAAACCCATAAGAATTAGAGAGAAAAAGTAAGACATACAATTGAAGAAAGAGGTTACTTCCTGTCGGAAGTGGGCGGGGCTAGGGTGATGTCATCAATCGACCACCTAACTATGATGAAGGCTGGTCTATAATGAGACATAGAAAGTCTGATGCAGCTGTGACCTGGCATTTGGAAGTTATTTCACATTCATGTTTCATGCTGTATAGTCAAAGTTTGGGACTTAGCCACGCCCCCACGGGTCAGTCGAGTTCATCATGGGAGAGTTCATCATCATATCATGTCATGTCAGCCTACACCGGATGAAACCCATATGACTTAGAGAGTAAAAGTAAGACATACAATAGAAAAAACAGGTGACTTCCTGTCGGAAGTGGGCGGGGTTAAGGTGATGTCATCAACTGACCATCTCAATGTGATGAGGGGTGGTCTGTAGTCAGATATAGGAAGTCTGATGCAGCTGTGACCTTCTATGTGGAAGTTATTGCATCTTGATGTTTCATGGCGAATAGTCAAAGTTTGGGACTTAGCCACGCCCACATGCTTTGACATAGAAAAATTCCTACGATAACTTTTCATCTTTAATGTCTCAAGTCTCTGCTGACTGAGTTTGAAGTCTCTATCTCAAAAGCTGCAGGAGGAGATAGATCAGATGCGATGTCTATGAAAAAGAGGAAATGGCTGATTTTGATCCAAAATGGCCGACTTCCTGTTGGGTTTGCACCATGGCTCCAAGAGACTTTTTTGTAGGTCCTGACATGATACACATGTGTACCAAGTTTCATAATTCTAGGTTAAAGCATGGCTTGGGGCTGATCATTTAAAAATTTCTAGGGGGCGCTGTAGAGAAATTAGGCCACGCCCATCAACGACTGTTATGGATTCCTGTTCGGGGATGGATAAGGATGCATCCTAGTGAGTTTGGTGCAGCTGGGCTGAACGATGTGGAATCTAGAGCCAAACGTATGGCGGCGGCGTTACCTCTGCTTCGCTGCGGTCCCACGGCCACGCCCTCTACAGAAGACTCTTGGCGCTTTAAAGCAAGTGACACTAACATGTTATCTGTCATCCAACACAGAATCATGTTGATTAGGTGCAGTGAGCCAGAAAGGCAGCTTTCCATGGAAAAAAAAGCACTTCCTGTTCTGAGGGGGCGGGGCTTAGATGACGTCAGACTATGACAACATAGGATCGTAGGGGACCCTACCAGGATCACTCATGTCAAGTTTGGTGCAGCTGGCCTCAAAATTGTGGAATCCACAGCCAAACGTAAGGACACGGCGTTTAGGGTCACTTCGCCACGCCGCCACGCCCACCTGCTGGATTCAAATGAGCTTGGCTTGGAATCCTCAACACACCAACATGTTTTCTGTCTGTGGACACAGTTTCACCTCGATTAGGTCAAAGGGGTCAGATAGCGACCGTTCAGCGTAAAAAATGACACTTCCTGTTCTCAGGGGGCGTGGCCTAAGTGACGTCATCATTTGACCGTTGGGTATTGTAGAGCATCCCATGATGATCAATCACTGAAAGTTTGGTGCTTCTATGAGTTTTTTTCAAAGAGTTATAACAGTTTGATGTTTCATGGCGAATCGGTGACCTTTGACCCCCGGAAAGACCCCTTCAGCAAGCCCGAAAACGCAAACCTACGATAACTTTGGATCGGCCATGCCTTATGAACGATCTGACCGAGTTTGAAGCCGATCGATCGAAATCCCTAGGACAAGTTCGATCAAATGCGAACCCTGCAAACGCCCAAAATCGGGTCAAAATCGGAACTTTAATCCAAAATGGCCGACAATCTGTGATACTTGCACTATGACATTAATTGTAAATTCTGAGTGTTTTGGGGAGCTGTACAAGTGTACCAAGTTTCAAGTCTCTACGATAAAGTAAGTGAATAGGAAAGGGTCCTTTGAAAGTTGCTAGGTGGCGCCCTTGAGCCGTTTCTTTTGCGATTTTTGCAACGACCATAAAATACAAAATTTCGCACCGGGCTCTATGCCCCCGCCAAGTTTGGTGAGTTTTTGAATATGATAAAGCCCCCAAAAAGCCAATTCATTTGGCACAAGAACTATAATAATAATTAAAGCTCCGCGGAGCCTCAAGCGGCCCTCGCAGCCAAGCGCCGCTCAAGCCTATAGCCACCGCGTATGTTCCAGCACCGCCTCCCCTCAGCACCTCCTACCCCCAGCCACCGCCTCCCCTCAGCACCGCCTCCCGCCGGCCACCGCCGACGCTCGCGCGCCGTCCTCCACGCGATCCGCTTTGATGTCTTCGGCAGCGTTCCCTGGCGATCCACCCAAAATCTGGAGCAGATTGGGCCATGTGGCAAGGAGATACAGCTGTTTGATTAACCTAGGGGGCGCAGTGGAGTGAAAGTGCAATTAAACTCTATTGGGCTCCTTAGAGGTTCACAAGTGTCACTCATAAAAAGTCTGGTGCAAATTGGATGATGCGTTTGTGAATAAGAGACGATCGTATGCATATGGCGAGGGACAGCCATTTTTGCCACACCCACAAGGGTCAGATGCCATTGACAGAGTTCATCATCATCTCATTTTATGTCAGTCTGCACAGGGTTGGTATCCATGACACACCAACATGTTTTAGAGTGTAAATGTAAGACATACAGTAGAAAAAACAGGTGACTTCCTGTCGGAAGTGGGCGGGGCTAAGGTGATGTCATCAATCGACCACCTAACTGTGATGAGGTCTGGTCTATAATGAGACATAGAAAGTCTGATGCAGCTGTGACCTGGCATTTGGAAGTTATTTCACATTCATGTTTCATGGTGAATAGTCAAAGTTTGGGACTTAGCCACGCTTAGTCCCAAACTTAGCAGTAGGCATTTACAGAGTTCATCATCATCTCATTTTATGTCAGCCTGCACAGGGTTTGTATCCATGACACACCAACATGACTTAGAGTCTAAAAGTAAGACATACAGTAGAAAAAACAGGTGACTTCCTGTCGGAAGTGGGCGGGGCTAAGGTGACGTCATCAATCGACCACCTAACTGTGATGATTGCTGATCTATAATGAGACACAGAAAGTCTGATGCAGCTGTGACCTGGCATTTGGAAGTTATTTCACATTCATGTTTCATGCTGTATAGTCAAAGTTTGGGACTTAGCCACGCCCCCACGGGTCAGTCGAGTTCATCATGGGAGAGTTCATCATCATATCATGTCATGTCAGCCTACACCGGATGAAACCCATATGACTTAGAGAGTAAAAGTAAGACATACAATAGAAAAAACAGGTGACTTCCTGTTGGAAGTAGGCGGGGTTAAGGTGATGTCATCAACTGACCATCTCAATGTGATGAGGGGTGGTCTGTAGTCAGATATAGGAAGTCTGATGCAGCTGTGACCTTCTATGTGGAAGTTATTGCATCTTGATGTTTCATGGCGAATAGTCAAAGTTTGGGACTTAGCCACGCCCACATGCTTTGACATAGAAAAATTCCTACGATAACTTTTCATCTTTAATGTCTCAAGTCTCTGCTGACTGAGTTTGAAGTCTCTATCTCAAAAGCTGCAGGAGGAGATAGATCAGATGCGATGTCTATGAAAAAGAGGAAATGGCTGATTTTGATCCAAAATGGCCGACTTCCTGTTGGGTTTGCACCATGGCTCCAAGAGACTTTTTTGTAGGTCCTGACATGATACACATGTGTACCAAGTTTCATAATTGTAGGTTAAAGCATGGCTTGGGGCTGATCATTTAAAAATTTCTAGGGGGCGCTGTAGAGAAATTAGGCCACGCCCATCAACGACTGTTATGGATTCCTGTTCGGGGATGGATAAGGATGCATCCTAGTGAGTTTGGTGCAGCTGGGCTGAACGATGTGGAATCTAGAGCCAAACGTATGGCGGCGGCGTTACCTCTGCTTCGCCGCGGTCCCACGGCCACGCCCTCTACAGAAGACTCTTGGCGCTTTAAAGCAAGTGAGACTAACATGTTATCTGTCATCCAACACAGAATCATGTTGATTAGGTGCAGTGAGCCAGAAAGGCAGCTTTCCATGGAAAAAAAAGCACTTCCTGTTCTGAGGGGGCGGGGCTTAGATGACGTCAGACTATGACAACATAGGATCGTAGGGGACCCTACCAGGATCACTCATGTCAAGTTTGGTGCAGCTGGCCTCAAAATTGTGGAATCCACAGCCAAACGTAAGGACACGGCGTTTAGGGTCACTTCGCCACGCCGCCACGCCCACCTGCTGGATTCAAATGAGCTTGGCTTGGAATCCTCAACACACCAACATGTTTTCTGTCTGTGGACACAGTTTCACCTCGATTAGGTCAAAGGGGTCAGATAGCGACCGTTCAGCGTAAAAAATGACACTTCCTGTTCTCAGGGGGCGTGGCCTAAGTGACGTCATCATTTGACCGTTGGGTATTGTAGAGCATCCCATGATGATCAATCACTGAAAGTTTGGTGCTTCTATGAGTTTTTTTCAAAGAGTTATAACAGTTTGATGTTTCATGGCGAATCGGTGACTTTTGACCCCCGGAAAGACCCCTTCAGCAAGCCCGAAAACGCAAACCTACGATAACTTTGGATCGGCCATGCCTTTTGAACGATCTGACCGAGTTTCAAGCCGATCGATCGAAATCCCTAGGACAAGTTCGATCAAATGCGAACCCTGCAAACGCCCAAAATCGGGTCAAAATCGGAACTTTAATCCAAAATGGCCGACAATCTGTGATACTTGCACTATGACATTAATTGTAAATTCAGAGTGTCTTGGGTAGCTCTACAAGTGTACCAAATTTCAAGTCTCTGTGATGAAGCAAGTGAATAGGAAAGGGTCTTTTGAAAGTTGCTAGGTGGCGCCCTTGAGCCGTTTATTTTGCGATTTTTGCAACGACCATAAAATACAAAATTTCGCACCGGGCTCTATGGCCCCGCCAAGTTTGGTGAGTTTTTGAATATGATAAAGCCCCCAAAAAGCCAATTCATTTGGCACAAGAACTATAATAATAATAATAAGAAACAGCAAGGTTTCAATAGGCTCTCGCAGCGCTTAGCTGCTCGGGCCTAATAAGAAACAGCAAGGTTTCAATAGGCTCTCGCAGCGCTTAGCTGCTCGGGCCTAATTAACAGCACGATTACAATAGGCCTTCGCAGCGCTTAGCTGCTCGGGCCTAATTAAAGCTCCGCGGAGCCTCAAGCGGCCCTCGCAGCCAAGCGCCGCTCAAGCCTAGCCACCGCGGATGTTCCAGCACCGCCTCCCCCCAGCCACCGCCTCCCCTCAGCACCACCTCCCCCCAGCCACTGCCTCCCCTCAGCACCATGTCACCCCAGCCACCGCCTACCCCCAGCCACTTCCTTGCTCTCACGGAGCTGCCAAACCCGCCCTGAAGATAGTCACCCTGTCATGTTCGACATTGCTCCCAGACAATGCACAAAAATCTGGTGTAGATCAGCTAATATCGCAAGGAGACACAGGTGTTTGATTAACCTTGGTGCGCAGTGGAGTCAAATCGCAATTAAACTCTATTGGGCTCCTTAGAGGTTCACAAGTGTCACTCATACAATGTCTGGTGCAAATCGGATGATGCGTTTGTGAATACGAGACGAACGTATGCATATTACGAGGGACAGCCATTTTGCCACGCCCCCACGGGTCAGTAGAGTACATCATCAATGAGTTCATCATCAATAAGTTCATCATCATTTCATTTTATGTCAGTCAGGACAGGATGAAACCCATAAGAATTAGAGAGAAAAAGTAAGACATACAGTAGAAAAAACAGGTGACTTCCTGTCGGAAGTGGGCGGGGCTAATGTTATGTCATCAATCGACCACCTAACTGTCATGATGGCTGGTCTATAATGACACATAGAAAGTCTGATGCAGCTGTGACCTGGCATTAGGAAGTAATTTCACATTCATGTTTCATGATGTATATTCAAAGTTTGGGACTTAGCCACGCCCCCACGGGTCAGTAGAGTTCATCACGGCAGAGTTCATCATCATTTCATTTCATGTCAGCCTGCACAGGATGAAACCCATAAGAATTAGAGAGTAAAAGTAAGACATACAATTGAAGAAAGAGGTTAGTTCCTGTCGGAAGTGGGCGGGGCTAGGGTGATGTCATCAATCGACCACCTAACTATGATGAAGGCTGGTCTATAATGAGACATAGGAAGTCTGATGCAGCTGTGACCTTCTATGTGGAAGTTATTGCATCTTGATGTTTCATGGCGAATAGTCAAAGTTTGGGACTTAGCCACGCCCACATGCTTTGACATAGAAAAATTCCTACGATAACTTTTCATCTTTAATGTCTCAAGTCTCTGCTGACTGAGTTTGAAGTCTCTATCTCAAAAGCTGCAGGAGGAGATAGATCAGATGCGATGTCTATGAAAAAGAGGAAATGGCTGATTTTGATCCAAAATGGCCGACTTCCTGTTGGGTTTGCACCATGGCTCCAAGAGACTTTTTTGTAGGTCCTGATATGATACACATGTGTACCAAGTTTCATAATTCTAGGTTAAAGCATGGCTTGGGGCTGATCATTTAAAAATTTCTAGGGGGCGCTGTAGAGAAATTAGGCCACGCCCATCAACGACTGTTATGGATTCCTGTTCGGGGATGGATAAGGATGCATCCTAGTGAGTTTGGTGCAGCTGGGCTGAACGATGTGGAATCTAGAGCCAAACGTATGGCGGCGGCGTTACCTCTGCTTCGCCGCGGTCCCACGGCCACGCCCTCTACAGAAGACTCTTGGCGCTTTAAAGCAAGTGAGACTAACATGTTATCTGTCATCCAACACAGAATCATGTTGATTAGGTGCAGTGAGCCAGAAAGGCAGCTTTCCATGGAAAAAAAAGCACTTCCTGTTCTGAGGGGGCGGGGCTTAGATGACGTCAGACTATGACAACATAGGATCGTAGGGGACCCTACCAGGATCACTCATGTCAAGTTTGGTGCAGCTGGCCTCAAAATTGTGGAATCCACAGCCAAACGTAAGGACACGGCGTTTAGGGTCACTTCGCCACGCCGCCACGCCCACCTGCTGGATTCAAATGAGCTTGGCTTGGAATCCTCAACACACCAACATGTTTTCTGTCTGTGGACACAGTTTCACCTCGATTAGGTCAAAGGGGTCAGATAGCGACCGTTCAGCGTAAAAAATGACACTTCCTGTTCTCAGGGGGCGTGGCCTAAGTGACGTCATCATTTGACCGTTGGGTATTGTAGAGCATCCCATGATGATCAATCACTGAAAGTTTGGTGCTTCTATGAGTTTTTTTCAAAGAGTTATAACAGTTTGATGTTTCATGGCGAATCGGTGACCTTTGACCCCCGGAAAGACCCCTTCAGCAAGCCCGAAAACGCAAACCTACGATAACTTTGGATCGGCCATGCCTTTTGAACGATCTGACCGAGTTTCAAGCCGATCGATCGAAATCCCTAGGTCAAGTTCGATCAAATGCGAACCCTGTAAACGCCCAAAATCGGGTCAAAATCGGAACTTTAATCCAAAATGGCCGACAATCTGTGATACTTGCACTATGACATTAATTGTAAATTCAGAGTGTTTTGGGGAGCTGTACAAGTGTACCAAGTTTCAAGTCTCTACGATAAAGTAAGTGAATAGGAAAGGGTCTTTTGAAAGTTGCTAGGTGGCGCCCTTGAGCCGTTTCTTTTGCGATTTTTTCAACGACCATAAAATACGAAATTTTTCACCGGGCTCTATGCCCCCGCCACGTTTGGTGAGTTTTTGAATATGATAAAGCCCCCAAAAAGCCCCCTAAAAAGGGTGGCAGAATCGTAATAATAATTAAAGCTCCGCGGAGCCTCAAGCGGCCCTCGCAGCCATCGCCGCTCGAGCCTATAGCCACCGCGGATGTTCCAGCACCGCCTCACGCCAGCCACCGCCGACGCTCGCGCGCCGTGCTCCACGCGATCTGCTTTGATGCCTTTGGCAGAGCTCCCTGGCGATGAACCAAAAATCTGGAGCACATCGGGCCATGTAGAGAGGAGATACAGCTGTTTGATTAACCTAGGGGGCGCAGTGGAGTCAAATCACAATTAAACTCTATTGGGCTCCTTAGAGGTTCACAAGTGTCACTCATACAATGTCTGGTGCAAATCGGATGATGCGTTTGTGAATACGAGACGAACGTATGCATATTACGAGGGACAGCCATTTTGCCACGCCCCCACGGGTCAGTAGAGTTCATCACGGCAGAGTTCATCATCATTTAATTTCATGTCAGTCAGCACAGGATGAAACCCATAAGAATTAGAGAGAAAAAGTAAGACATACAGTAGAAAAAACAGGTGACTTCCTGTCGGAAGTGGGCGGGGCTAAGGTGACGTCATCAATCGACCACCTAACTGTGATGATTGCTGATCTATAATGAGACACAGAAAGTCTGATGCAGCTGTGACCTGGCATTTGGAAGTTATTTCACATTCATGTTTCATGGTGTATAGTCAAAGTTTGGGACTTAGCCACGCCCCCACGGGTCAGTAGAGTTCATCATGGGAGAGTTCATCATCATTTAATTTCATGTCAGTCAGGACAGGATGAAACCCATAAGAATTAGAGAGAAAAAGTAAGACATACAGTAGAAAAAACAGGTGACTTCCTGTCGGAAGTGGGCGGGGTTAAGGTGATGTCATCAACTGACCATCTCAATGTGATGAGGGGTGGTCTGTAGTCAGATATAGGAAGTCTGATGCAGCTGTGACCTTCTATGTGGAAGTTATTGCATCTTCATGTTTCATGGCGAATAGTCAAAGTTTGGGACTTAGCCACGCCCACATGCTTTGACATACCAAAATTCCTGTGATAACTTCTGACCTTTAATGTCTCAACTCTCTGCTGACTGAGTTTGAAGTCTCTATCTCAAAAGCTGTAGGAGGAGATAGATCAGATGCGATGTCTATGAAAAAGAGGAAATGGCTGATTTTGATCCAAAATGGCCGACTTCCTGTTGGGTTTGCACCATGGCTCCAAGAGACTTTTTTGTAGGTCCTGACATGATACACATGTGTACCAAGTTTCATAATTCTAGGTTAAAGCATGGCTTGGGGCTGATCATTTTAAAATTTCTAGGGGGCGCTGTAGAGAAATTAGGCCACGCCCATCAACGACTGTTATGGATTCCTGTTCGGGGATGGATAAGGATGCATCCTAGTGAGTTTGGTGCAGCTGGGCTGAACGATGTGGAATCTAGAGCCAAACGTATGGCGGCGGCGTTACCTCTGCTTCGCCGCGGTCCCACGGCCACGCCCTCTACAGAAGACTCTTGGCGCTTTAAAGCAAGTGAGACTAACATGTTATCTGTCATCCAACACAGAATCATGTTGATTAGGTGCAGTGAGCCAGAAAGGCAGCTTTCCATGGAAAAAAAAGCACTTCCTGTTCTGAGGGGGCGGGGCTTAGATGACGTCAGACTATGACAACATAGGATGGTAGGGGACCCTACCAGGATCACTCATGTCAAGTTTGGTGCAGCTGGCCTCAAAATTGTGGAATCCACAGCCAAACGTAAGGACACGGCGTTTAGGGTCACTTCGCCACGCCGCCACGCCCACCTGCTGGATTCAAATGAGCTTGGCTTGGAATCCTCAACACACCAACATGTTTTCTGTCTGTGGACACAGTTTCACCTCGATTAGGTCAAAGGGGTCAGATAGCGACCGTTCAGCGTAAAAAATGACACTTCCTGTTCTCAGGGGGCGTGGCCTAAGTGACGTCATCATTTGACCGTTGGGTATTGTAGAGCATCCCATGATGATCAATCACTGAAAGTTTGGTGCTTCTATGAGTTTTTTTCAAAGAGTTATAACAGTTTGATGTTTCATGGCGAATCGGTGACCTTTGACCCCCGGAAAGACCCCTTCAGCAAGCCCGAAAACGCAAACCTACGATAACTTTGGATCGGCCATGCCTTTTGAACGATCTGACCGAGTTTCAAGCCGATCGATCGAAATCCCTAGGACAAGTTCGCTCAAATGCGAACCCTGTAAACGGCCAAAATCGGGTCAAAATCGGAACTTCAATCCAAAATGGCCGACAATCTGTGATACTTGCACTATGACATTAATTGTAAATTCAGAGTGTCTTGGGGAGCTCTACAAGTGTACCAAGTTTCAAGTCTCTACGATAAAGTAAGTGAATAGGAAAGGGTCTTTTGAAAGTTGCTAGGTGGCGCCCTTGAGCCGTTTCTTGTGCGATTTTTCTGGGGACCTTAAAATACGTAAATTTTACACGGGCTCTATGCCCCCGCCAAGTTTGGTGAGTTTTTGAATATGAGAAAGCCCCCAAAAAGCCAATTCATTTGGGAGAATAAAAAAAATTAAAGCTCCGCGGAGCCTCAAGCGGCCCTCGCAGCCAAGCGCCGCTCAAGCCTAGCCACCGCGGATGTTCCAGCACCGCCTCCCCTCAGCCACCGCCTCCCCTCAGCACCACCTCCCCCCAGCCACTGCCTCCCCTCAGCACCATGTCACCCCAGCCACCGCCTACCCCCAGCCACCGCCTTGCTCTCACGGAGCTGCCAAACCCGCCCTGAAGATAGTCACCCTGTCATGTTCGACATTGCTCCCAGACAATGCACAAAAATCTGGTGTAGATCAGCTGATATCGCAAGGAGACACAGGTGTTTGATTAACCTGGGTGCGTAGTAGAGTCAAATTGCAATTAAACTCTATTGGGCTCCTTAGAGGTTCACAAGTGTCACTCATAAAAAGTCTGGAGCAAATGGGATGATGCGTTTGTCAATAAGAGACGATCGTATGCATATGGCGAGGGACAGCCATTTTTGCCACACCCACAAGGGTCAGATGCCATTGACAGAGTTCATCTTCATGGCATTTTATGTCAGTCTGCACAGGATGAAACCCATATGACTTAGAGAGTAAAAGTCAGACATACAGTAGAAAAAACAGGTGACTTCCTGTCGGAAGTGGGCGGGGCTAAGGTGATGTCATCAATCGACCACCTAACTGTGATGAGGGCTTATCTATAATGAGACATAGAAAGTGTGATGCAGCTCTGACCTGGCATTTGGAAGTTATTTCACATTCATGTTTCATGGTGTATAGTCAAAGTTTGGGACTTAGCCACGCCCACACGGGTCAGTAGAGTTCATCACGGCAGAGTTCATCATCATTTAATTTCATGTCAGTCAGCACAGGATGAAACCCATAAGAATTAGAGAGAAAAAGTCAGACATACAGTAGAAAAAACAGGTGACTTCCTGTCGGAAGTGTGCGGGGCTAAGGTGACGTCATCAATCGACCACCTAACTGTGATGATTGCTGATCTATAATGAGACACAGAAAGTCTGATGCAGCTGTGACCTGGCATTTGGAAGTTATTTCACATTCATGTTTCATGGCGTATAGTCAAAGTTTGGGACTTAGCCACGCCCCCACGGGTCAGTCGAGTTCATCATGGGAGAGTTCATCATCATATCATGTCATGTCAGCCTACACCGGATGAAACCCATATGACTTAGAGAGTAAAAGTAAGACATACAATAGAAAAAACAGGTGACTTCCTGTCGGAAGTGGGCGGGGTTAAGGTGATGTCATCAACTGACCATCTCAATGTGATGAGGGGTGGTCTGTAGTCAGATATAGGAAGTCTGATGCAGCTGTGACCTTCTATGTGGAAGTTATTGCATCTTGATGTTTCATGGCGAATAGTCAAAGTTTGGGACTTAGCCACGCCCACATGCTTTGACATAGAAAAATTCCTACGATAACTTTTCATCTTTAATGTCTCAAGTCTCTGCTGACTGAGTTTGAAGTCTCTATCTCAAAAGCTGCAGGAGGAGATAGATCAGATGCGATGTCTATGAAAAAGAGGAAATGGCTGATTTTGATCCAAAATGGCCGACTTCCTGTTGGGTTTGCACCATGGCTCCAAGAGACTTTTTTGTAGGTCCTGACATGATACACATGTGTACCAAGTTTCATAATTCTAGGTTAAAGCATGGCTTGGGGCTGATCATTTAAAAATTTCTAGGGGGCGCTGTAGAGAAATTAGGCCACGCCCATCAACGACTGTTATGGATTCCTGTTCGGGGATGGATAAGGATGCATCCTAGTGAGTTTGGTGCAGCTGGGCTGAACGATGTGGAATCTAGAGCCAAACGTATGGCGGCGGCGTTACCTCTGCTTCGCCGCGGTCCCACGGCCACGCCCTCTACAGAAGACTCTTGGCGCTTTAAAGCAAGTGAGACTAACATGTTATCTGTCATCCAACACAGAATCATGTTGATTAGGTGCAGTGAGCCAGAAAGGCAGCTTTCCATGGAAAAAAAAGCACTTCCTGTTCTGAGGGGGCGGGGCTTAGATGACGTCAGACTATGACAACATAGGATCGTAGGGGACCCTACCAGGATCACTCATGTCAAGTTTGGTGCAGCTGGCCTCAAAATTGTGGAATCCACAGCCAAACGTAAGGACACGGCGTTTAGGGTCACTTCGCCACGCCGCCACGCCCACCTGCTGGATTCAAATGAGCTTGGCTTGGAATCCTCAACACACCAACATGTTTTCTGTCTGTGGACACAGTTTCACCTCGATTAGGTCAAAGGGGTCAGATAGCGACCGTTCAGCGTAAAAAATGACACTTCCTGTTCTCAGGGGGCGTGGCCTAAGTGACGTCATCATTTGACCGTTGGGTATTGTAGAGCATCCCATGATGATCAATCACTGAAAGTTTGGTGCTTCTATGAGTTTTTTTCAAAGAGTTATAACAGTTTGATGTTTCATGGCGAATCGGTGACCTTTGACCCCCGGAAAGACCCCTTCAGCAAGCCCGAAAACGCAAACCTACGATAACTTTGGATCGGCCATGCCTTTTGAACGATCTGACCGAGTTTCAAGCCGATCGATCGAAATCCCTAGGACAAGTTCGATCAAATGCGAACCCTGCAAACGCCCAAAATCGGGTCAAAATCGGAACTTTAATCCAAAATGGCCGACAATCTGTGATACTTGCACTATGACATTAATTGTAAATTCAGAGTGTCTTGGGGAGCTGTACAAGTGTACCGAATTTCAAGTCTGTACGATGAAGGAAGTGAATAGGAAAGGGTCTTTTGAAATTTGCTAGGTGGCGCCCTTGAGCCGTTTCTTGTGCGATTTTTCCAGGTACCTTAAAATACGTAAATTTTACACGTGCTCTATGCCCCCGCCAAGTATGGTGAGTTTTTGAATATGATAAAGCCCCCAAAAAGCCAATTCATTTGGGAAGATAAAAAAAATAATAATAATAATAAGAAACAGTACAGTTTCAATAGGCTCTCGCAGCGCTTAGCTGCTCGGGCCTAATAAGAAACAGTACAGTTTCAATAGGCTCTCGCAGCGCTTAGCTGCTCGGGCCTAATTAAAGCTCCGCGGAGCCTCAAGCGGCCCTCGCAGCCAAGCGCCGCTCAAGCCTATAGCCACCGCGTATGTTCCAGCACCACCTCCCCCCAGCCACCGCCTCCCCTCAGCACCACCTCCCCCCAGCCACTGCCTCCCCTCAGCACCATGTCACCCCAGCCACCGCCTACCCCCAGCCACCGCCTTGCTCTCAAGGAGCTGCCAAACCCGCCCTGAAGATAGTCACCTGTCATGTTCGACATTGCTCCCAGACAATGCACAAAAATCTGGTGTAGATCAGCTGATATCGCAAGGAGACACAGGTGTTTGATTAACCTGGGTGCGCAGTGGAGTCAAATTGCAATTAAACTCTATTGGGCTCCTTAGAGGTTCACAAGTGTCACTCATAAAAAGTCTGGAGCAAATGGGATGATGCGTGTGTGAATAAGAGATGATCGTTTGCATATGGCGAGGGACTGCCATCTGGCCACGCCTCCACGGGTCAGTAGGCATTTACAGAGTTCATCTTCATGTCATTTTATGTCAGTCTGCAAAGCATGAAACCCATATGACTTAGAGAGTAAAAGTCAGACATACAGTAGAAAAAACAGGTGACTTCCTGTCGGAAGTGGGCGTGGCTAAGGTGATGTCATCAATCGACCACCTAACTGTGATGAGGTCTGGTCTATAATGAGACATAGAAAGTCTGATGCAGCTCTGACCTGGCATTTGGAAGTTATTTCACATTCATGTTTCATGGTGTATAGTCAAAGTTTGGGACTTAGCCACGCCCCCACGGGTCAGTAGAGTTCATCATGGGAGAGTTCATCATCATGTCATTTCATGTCAGCCTGCACAGGATGAAACCCATAAGAATTAGAGAGTAAAAGTAAGACATACAATTGAAGAAAGAGGTTACTTCCTGTCGGAAGTGGGCGGGGCTAGGGTGATGTCATCAATCGACCACCTAACTATGATGAAGGCTGGTCTATAATGAGACATAGAAAGTCTGATGCAGCTGTGACCTGGCATTTGGAAGTTATTTCACATTCATGTTTCATGCTGTATAGTCAAAGTTTGGGACTTAGCCACGCCCCCACGGGTCAGTCGAGTTCATCATGGGAGAGTTCATCATCATATCATGTCATGTCAGCCTACACCGGATGAAACCCATATGACTTAGAGAGTAAAAGTAAGACATACAATAGAAAAAACAGGTGACTTCCTGTCGGAAGTGGGCGGGGTTAAGGTGATGTCATCAACTGACCATCTCAATGTGATGAGGGGTGGTCTGTAGTCAGATATAGGAAGTCTGATGCAGCTGTGACCTTCTATGTGGAAGTTATTGCATCTTGATGTTTCATGGCGAATAGTCAAAGTTTGGGACTTAGCCACGCCCACATGCTTTGACATAGAAAAATTCCTACGATAACTTTTCATCTTTAATGTCTCAAGTCTCTGCTGACTGAGTTTGAAGTCTCTATCTCAAAAGCTGCAGGAGGAGATAGATCAGATGCGATGTCTATGAAAAAGAGGAAATGGCTGATTTTGATCCAAAATGGCCGACTTCCTGTTGGGTTTGCACCATGGCTCCAAGAGACTTTTTTGTAGGTCCTGACATGATACACATGTGTACCAAGTTTCATAATTCTAGGTTAAAGCATGGCTTGGGGCTGATCATTTAAAAATTTCTAGGGGGCGCTGTAGAGAAATTAGGCCACGCCCATCAACGACTGTTATGGATTCCTGTTCGTGGATGAATAAGGATGCATCCTAGTGAGTTTGGTGCAGCTGGTCTGAATGATGTGGAATCTAGAGCCAAACGTATGGCGGCGGCGTTCCCTCTGCTTCGCCGCGCTGCCACGGCCACGCCCTCTACTGAAAACTCTTGGCGCTTTAAAGCAAGTGAGACCAACATGTTATCTGTCATCCAACACAGAATCATCTTGATTAGGTCGAGAGAGCCAGAGATGGAGCTGTACAAGTCAATAAAAGGCACTTCCTGTTCTGAGGGGGCGGGGCTTAGATGACGTCAGACTATGACGACATAGGATCGTCAGGCATCCCACCAGGATCACTCATGTCAAGTTTGGTGCAGCTGGGCACAAGATTGAGGAATCTACAGCCAAACGTATGGCGACGGCGTTACAGGTCACTTCGCCATGCCGCCACGCCCACCTGGTCCATCAAAGCCAAACAGGGTTGGAATCCATGACACACCAACATGTTTTCTGTCTGTGGACACAGTTTCATGTTTATTAGGTCAAAGGGGTCAGATAAGGACCGTTCACAGTAAAACATGACACTTCCTGTTGTCAGGGGGCGTGGCCTAAGTGATGTCATCATTTGACCATTGGGTGTTGTAGGGGACCCGTTGATGATCAATCACTGAAAGTTTGGTGCTGCTGTGAGTTTTGTTGTAAAAGTTATAACCCTTTTATTTTTCATGGCGACAAGGTGAACTTTGACCCCAGGTAACTCCATTTAGAAGAAAAAAAAACGCAAAACTCTGATAACTTTGGATCGGCCATGCCTTATGAACGATCTGACTGAGTTTGAAGCCGATCGATCGAAGTCCCTAGGACTAGTTCGAAAAAATGCGAACCCTGTGAACGGCCAAAATCGGAACTTCAATCCAAAATGGCCGACATTCTGTGATACTTGCACTATGACATTAATTGTAAATTCTGAGTGTCTTGGGGAGCTGTACAAGTGTACCAAGTTTCAAGTCTGTACGATAAAGTAAGTGAATAGGAAAGGGTCTTTTGAAATTTGCTAGGTGGCGCCCTTGAGCCGTTTCTTGTGCGATTTTTCTGGGGACCTTAAAATACGTAAATTTTCACCGGGCTCTATGCCCCCGCCAAGTTTGGTGAGTTTTTGAATATGATAAAGCCCCCAAAAAGCCAATTTATTTTACGGAAGAATAAGAATAATAATAATAATTAAAGCTCCGCGGAGCCTCAAGCGGCCCTCGCAGCCAAGCGCCGCTCAAGCCTATAGCCACCGCGGATGTTCCAGCACCGCCTCCCGCCGGCCACCACCGACGCTCGCGCGCCGTCCTCCATGCGATCCGCTTCGATGTCTTCGGCAGCGTTCACTGGCCATGCACCCAAAATCTGGAGCAGATTGGGCCATGTGGCAAGGAGATACAGCTGTTTGATTAACCTAGGGGGCGCAGTGGAGTCAAATTGCAATTAAACTGTATTGGGCTCCTCAGAGGTTCACAAGTTTCACTCATAAAAAGTCTGGTGCAAATAGGATGATGCGTTTGTGAATAAGAGACGATCATATGCATATGGCGAGGGACAGCCATTTTGCCACTCCCCCACGGGTCAGTAGGCATTGACAGAGTTCATCATCATGTCATGTTATGTCAGTCTGCACAGGGTTGGAATCCATGAAACACCAACATGTTTTAGAGTGTAAAAGTAAGACATACAGTATAAAAAACAGGTGACTTCCTGTCGGAAGTGTGCGGGGCTAAGGTGATGTCATCAATCGACCACCTAACTGTGATGAGGGCTGGTCTATAATGAGACATAGAAAGTCTGATGCATCTGTGACCTGGCATTAGGAAGTAATTTCACATTCATGTTTCATGATGTATATTCAAAGTTTGGGACTTAGCCACGCCCCCACGGGTCAGTAGAGTTCATCACGGCAGAGTTCATCATCATTTCATTTCATGTCAGTCTGCACAGGATGAAACCCATAAGAATTAGAGAGAAAAAGTAAGACAGTAGAAAAAACAGGTCACTTCCTGTCGGAAGTGGGCGGGGCAAGGGTGATGTCATCAATCGACCACATAACTGTGATGAGGGCTTATCTATAATGAGACATAGAAAGTCTGATGCAGCTCTGACCTGGCATTTGGAAGTTATTTCACATTCATGTTTCATGGTGTATAGTCAAAGTTTGGGACTTAGCCACGCCCCCACGGGTCAGTAGAGTTCATCATGGGAGAGTTCATCATCATGTCATTTCATGTCAGCCTGCACAGGATGAAACCCATATGATTTAGAGAGTAAAAGTAAGACATACAATAGAAAAAACAGGTGACTTCCTGTCGGAAGTGGGCGGGGTTAAGGTGATGTCATCAACTGACCATCTCAATGTGATGAGGGGTGGTCTGTAGTCAGATATAGGAAGTCTGATGCAGCTGTGACCTTCTATGTGGAAGTTATTGCATCTTGATGTTTCATGGCGAATAGTCAAAGTTTGGGACTTAGCCACGCCCACATGCTTTGACATAGAAAAATTCCTACGATAACTTTTCATCTTTAATGTCTCAAGTCTCTGCTGACTGAGTTTGAAGTCTCTATCTCAAAAGCTGCAGGAGGAGATAGATCAGATGCGATGTCTATGAAAAACAGTAAATGGCGGATTTTGATCCAAAATGGCCGACTTCCTGTTGGGTTTGCACCATGGCTCCAAGAGACTTTTTTGTAGGTCCTGACATTATACACATGTGTACCAAGTTTCATAATTCTAGGTTAAAGAATGGCTTGGGGCTGCTTAGAGTACATCATCAATGAGTTCATCATCAATAAGTTCATCATCATTTCATTTCATGTCAGTCAGGACAGGATGAAACCCATAAGAATTAGAGAGAAAAAGTAAGACATACAGTAGAAAAAACAGGTGACTTCCTGTCGGAAGTGGGCGGGGCTAATGTTATGTCATCAATCGACCACCTAACTGTCATGAAGGCTGGTCTATAATGACACATAGAAAGTCTGATGCATCTGTGACCTGGCATTAGGAAGTAATTTCACATTCATGTTTCATGATGTATATTCAAAGTTTGGGACTTAGCCACGCCCCCACGGGTCAGTAGAGTTCATCACGGCAGAGTTCATCATCATTTCATTTCATGTCAGTCTGCACAGGATGAAACCCATAAGAATTAGAGAGAAAAAGTAAGACATACAGTAGAAAAAACAGGTGACTTCCTGTCGGAAGTGGGCGGGGCAAGGGTGATGTCATCAACTGACCATCTCAATGTGATGAGGGGTGGTCTGTAGTCAGATATAGGAAGTCTTATGCAGCTGTGACCTTCTATGTGGAAGTTATTGCATCTTGATGTTTCATGGCGAATAGTCAAAGTTTGGGACTTAGCCACGCCCACATGCTTTGACATAGAAAAATTCCTACGATAACTTTTCATCTTTAATCTCTCAAGTCTCTGCTGACTGACTTTGAAGTCTCTATCTCAAAAGCTGCAGGAGGAGATAGATCAGATGCGATGTCTATGAAAAAGAGGAAATAGCTGATTTTGATCCAAAATGGCCGACTTCCTGTTGGGTTTGCACCATGGCTCCAAGAGACTTTTTTGTAGGTCCTGACATGATACACATGTGTACCAAGTTTCATAATTCTAGGTTAAAGCATGGCTTGGGGCTGATCATTTAAAAATTTCTAGGGGGCGCTGTAGAGAAATTAGGCCACGCCCATCAACGACTGTTATGGATTCCTGTTCGGGGATGGATAAGGATGCATCCTAGTGAGTTTGGTGCAGCTGGGCTGAACGATGTGGAATCTAGAGCCAAACGTATGGCGGCGGCGTTACCTCTGCTTCGCCGCGGTCCCACGGCCACGCCCTCTACAGAAGACTCTTGGCGCTTTAAAGCAAGTGAGACTAACATGTTATATGTCATCCAACACAGAATCATGTTGATTAGGTGCAGTGAGCCAGAAAGGCAGCTTTCCATGGAAAAAAAAGCACTTCCTGTTCTGAGGGGGCGGGGCTTAGATGACGTCAGACTATGACAACATAGGATCGTAGGGGACCCTACCAGGATCACTCATGTCAAGTTTGGTGCAGCTGGCCTCAAAATTGTGGAATCCACAGCCAAACGTAAGGACACGGCGTTTAGGGTCACTTCGCCACGCCGCCACGCCCACCTGCTGGATTCAAATGAGCTTGGCTTGGAATCCTCAACACACCAACATGTTTTCTGTCTGTGGACACAGTTTCACCTCGATTAGGTCAAAGGGGTCAGATAGCGACCGTTCAGCGTAAAAAATGACACTTCCTGTTCTCAGGGGGCGTGGCCTAAGTGACGTCATCATTTGACCGTTGGGTATTGTAGAGCATCCCATGATGATCAATCACTGAAAGTTTGGTGCTTCTATGAGTTTTTTTCAAAGAGTTATAACAGTTTGATGTTTCATGGCGAATCGGTGACCTTTGACCCCCGGAAAGACCCCTTCAGCAAGCCCGAAAACGCAAACCTACGATAACTTTGGATCGGCCATGCCTTTTGAACGATCTGACCGAGTTTGAAGCCGATCGATCGAAATCCCTAGGACAAGTTCGATCAAATGCGAACCCTGTAAACGGCCAAAATCGGGTCAAAATCGGAACTTCAATCCAAAATGGCCGACAATCTGTGATACTTGCACTATGACATTAATTGTAAATTCAGAGTGTCTTGGGGAGCTCTACAAGTGTACCAAGTTTCAAGTCTCTACGATAAAGTCAGTGAATAGGAAAGGGTCTTTTGAAAGTTGCTAGGTGGCGCCCTTGAGCCGTTTCTTGTGCGATTTTTCCAGGTACCTTAAAATACGTAAATTTTACACGTGCTCTATGCCCCCGCCAAGTATGGTGAGTTTTTGAATATGATAAAGCCCCCAAAAAGCCAATTCATTTGGGAAGATAAAAAAAATAATAATAATAATAATAAGAAACAGTACAGTTTCAATAGGCTCTCGCAGCGCTTAGCTGCTCGGGCCTAATAATAATTTACAGCACAGTTTCAATAGGCTCTCGCAGCGCTTAGCTGCTCGGGCCTAATAAACAGCGCGATTACAATAGGCCTTCGCAGCGCTTAGCTGCTCGGGCCTAATAATTAACAGCACGATTACAATAGGCCTTCGCAGCGCTTAGCTGCTCGGGCCTAATTAAAGCTCCGCGGAGCCTCAAGCGGCCCTCGCAGCCAAGCGCCGCTCAAGCCTATAGCCACCGCGGATGTTCCAGCACCGCCTCCCGCCGGCCACCGCCGACGCTCGCGCGCCATCCTCCACGCGATCCGCTTCGATGTCTTCGGCAGCGTTCCCTGGCCATGCAGCCAAAATCTGGAGCAGATTGGGCCATGTGGCAAGGAGATACAGCTGTCGATTTACCTAGGGGGCGCAGTGGAGTCAAATTGCAATTAAACTCTATTGGGCTCCTTAGAGGTTCACAAGTGTCACTCATAAAAAGTCTGGAGCAAATGGGATGATGCGTGTGTTAATAAGAGACAATCGTTGCCATTTTGCCACGCCCCCACGGGTCAGTAGGCATTGACAGAGTTCATCTTCATGGCATTTTATGTCAGTCTGCACAGGATGAAACCCATATGACTGAGAGAGTAAAAGTCAGACATACAGTAGAAAAAACAGGTGACTTCCTGTCGGAAGTGGGCGGGGCTAAGGTGATGTCATCAATCGACCACCTAACTGTGATGAGGACTGGTCTATAATGAGACATAGAAAGTTTGATGCAGCTGTGACCTGGCATGTGGAAGTTATTTCACATTCATGTTTCATGGTGAATAGTCAAAGTTTGGGACTAAGCCACGCTTAGTCCCAAACTTACCAGTAGGCATTTACAGAGTTCATAATCATCTCATTTTATGTCAGCCTGCACAGGGTTGGAATCCATGACAGACCAACATGACTTAGAGAGTAAAAGTCAGACATACAGTAGAAAAAACAGGTGACTTCCTGTCGGAAGTGGGCGGGGCTAAGGTGATGTCATCAATCGACCACCTAACTGTGATGAGGGGTGGTCTATAATGAGACACAGAAAGTCTGATGCAGCTGTGACCTTATATGTGGATGTTATGTCACTTTGATGCTTAATGGTGAATAGTCAAAGTTTGGGACTTAACCACGCCCACATGCTTTGACATAGAAAAATTCCTACGATAACTTTTCATCTTTAATGTCTCAAGTCTCTGCTGACTGAGTTTGAAGTCTCTATCTCAAAAGCTGCAGGAGGAGATAGATCAGATGCGATGTCTATGAAAAAGAGGAAATGGCTGATTTTGATCCAAAATGGCCGACTTCCTGTTGGGTTTGCACCATGGCTCCAAGAGACTTTTTTGTAGGTCCTGACATGATACACATGTGTACCAAGTTTCATAATTCTAGGTTAAAGCATGGCTTGGGGCTGATCATTTAAAAATTTCTAGGGGGCGCTGTAGAGAAATTAGGCCACGCCCATCAACGACTGTTATGGATTCCTGTTCGGGGATGGATAAGGATGCATCCTAGTGAGTTTGGTGCAGCTGGGCTGAACGATGTGGAATCTAGAGCCAAACGTATGGCGGCGGCGTTACCTCTGCTTCGCCGCGGTCCCACGGCCACGCCCTCTACAGAAGACTCTTGGCGCTTTAAAGCAAGTGAGACTAACATGTTATCTGTCATCCAACACAGAATCATGTTGATTAGGTGCAGTGAGCCAGAAAGGCAGCTTTCCGTGGAAAAAAAAGCACTTCCTGTTCTGAGGGGGCGGGGCTTAGATGACGTCAGACCATGACAACATAGGATCGTAGGGGACCCTACCAGGATCACTCATGTCAAGTTTGGTGCAGCTGGCCTCAAAATTGTGGAATCCACAGCCAAACGTAAGGACACGGCGTTTAGGGTCACTTCGCCACGCCGCCACGCCCACCTGCTGGATTCAAATGAGCTTGGCTTGGAATCCTCAACACACCAACATGTTTTCTGTCTGTGGACACAGTTTCACCTCGATTAGGTCAAAGGGGTCAGATAGCGACCGTTCAGCGTAAAAAATGACACTTCCTGTTCTCAGGGGGCGTGGCCTAAGTGACGTCATCATTTGACCGTTGGGTATTGTAGAGCATCCCATGATGATCAATCACTGAAAGTTTGGTGCTTCTATGAGTTTTTTTCAAAGAGTTATAACAGTTTGATGTTTCATGGCGAATCGGTGACCTTTGACCCCCGGAAAGACCCCTTCAGCAAGCCCGAAAACGCAAACCTACGATAACTTTGGATCGGCCATGCCTTATGAACGATCTGACCGAGTTTGAAGCCGATCGATCGAAATCCCTAGGACAAGTTCGATCAAATGCGAACCCTGCAAACGCCCAAAATCGGGTCAAAATCGGAACTTCAATCCAAAATGGCCGACAATCTGTGATACTTGCACTATGACATTAATTGTAAATTCTGAGTGTTTTGGGGAGCTCTACAAGTGTACCAAGTTTCAAGTCTCTACGATAAAGTAAGTGAATAGGAAAGGGTCTTTTGAAAGTTGCTAGGTGGCGCCCTTGAGCCGTTTCTTGTGCGATTTTTCTGGGGACCTTAAAATACGTAAATTTTACACGGGCTCTATGCCCCCGCCAAGTTTGGTGAGTTTTTGAATATGAGAAAGCCCCCAAAAAGCCAATTCTTTTGGCACAAGAACTATAATAATAAACAGCACAGTTTCAATAGGCTCTCGCAGCGCTTAGCTGCTCGGGCCTAATTAACAGCACGATTACAATAGGCCTTCGCAGCGCTTAGCTGCTCGGGCCTAATAATAAGAAACAGTACAGTTTCAATAGGCTCTCGCAGCGCTTAGCTGCTCGGGCCTAATAAGAAACAGTACAGGAACAATAGGCTCTCGCAGCGCTTAGCTGCTCGGGCCTAAAAAATATGTAGTAGTTGTTTTTTGATAGCTTAATTAGGCCCGAGCAGCTAAGCGCTGCGAGAGCCTATTGAAACTGTGCTGTAAATTATTATTATTATTTATTATTCTTATTCTTCCGTAAAATAAATTGGCTTTTTGGGGGCTTTATCATATTCAAAAACTCACCAAACTTGGCGGGGGCATAGAGCCCGGTGAAAATTTACGTATTTTAAGGTCCCCAGAAAAATCGCACAAGAAACGGCTCAAGGGCGCCACCTAGCAAATTTCAAAAGACCCTTTCCTATTCACTTACTTTATCGTACAGACTTGAAACTTGGTACACTTGTACAGCTCCCCAAGACACTCAGAATTTACAATTAATGTCATAGTGCAAGTATCACAGAATGTCGGCCATTTTGGATTGAAGTTCCGATTTTGGCCGTTCACAGGGTTCGCATTTTTTCGAACTAGTCCTAGGGACTTCGATCGATCGGCTTCAAACTCAGTCAGATCGTTCATAAGGCATGGCCGATCCAAAGTTATCAGAGTTTTGCGTTTTTTTTTCTTCTAAATGGAGTTACCTGGGGTCAAAGTTCACCTTGTCGCCATGAAAAATAAAAGGGTTATAACTTTTACAACAAAACTCACAGCAGCACCAAACTTTCAGTGATTGATCATCAACGGGTCCCCTACAACACCCAATGGTCAAATGATGACATCACTTAGGCCACGCCCCCTGACAACAGGAAGTGTCATGTTTTACTGTGAACGGTCCTTATCTGACCCCTTTGACCTAATAAACATGAAACTGTGTCCACAGACAGAAAACATGTTGGTGTGTCATGGATTCCAACCCTGTTTGGCTTTGATGGACCAGGTGGGCGTGGCGGCATGGCGAAGTGACCTGTAACGCCGTCGCCATACGTTTGGCTGTAGATTCCTCAATCTTGTGCCCAGCTGCACCAAACTTGACATGAGTGATCCTGGTGGGATGCCTGACGATCCTATGTCGTCATAGTCTGACGTCATCTAAGCCCCGCCCCCTCAGAACAGGAAGTGCCTTTTATTGACTTGTACAGCTCCATCTCTGGCTCTCTCGACCTAATCAAGATGATTCTGTGTTGGATGACAGATAACATGTTGGTCTCACTTGCTTTAAAGCGCCAAGAGTTTTCAGTAGAGGGCGTGGCCGTGGCAGCGCGGCGAAGCAGAGGGAACGCCGCCGCCATACGTTTGGCTCTAGATTCCACATCATTCAGACCAGCTGCACCAAACTCACTAGGATGCATCCTTATTCATCCACGAACAGGAATCCATAACAGTCGTTGATGGGCGTGGCCTAATTTCTCTACAGCGCCCCCTAGAAATTTTTAAATGATCAGCCCCAAGCCATGCTTTAACCTAGAATTATGAAACTTGGTACACATGTGTATCATGTCAGGACCTACAAAAAAGTCTCTTGGAGCCATGGTGCAAACCCAACAGGAAGTCGGCCATTTTGGATCAAAATCAGCCATTTCCTCTTTTTCATAGACATCGCATCTGATCTATCTCCTCCTGCAGCTTTTGAGATAGAGACTTCAAACTCAGTCAGCAGAGACTTGAGACATTAAAGATGAAAAGTTATCGTAGGAATTTTTCTATGTCAAAGCATGTGGGCGTGGCTAAGTCCCAAACTTTGACTATTCGCCATGAAACATCAAGATGCAATAACTTCCACATAGAAGGTCACAGCTGCATCAGACTTCCTATATCTGACTACAGACCACCCCTCATCACATTGAGATGGTCAGTTGATGACATCACCTTAACCCCGCCCACTTCCGACAGGAAGTCACCTGTTTTTTCTATTGTATGTCTTACTTTTACTCTCTAAGTCATATGGGTTTCATCCGGTGTAGGCTGACATGACATGATATGATGATGAACTCTCCCATGATGAACTCGACTGACCCGTGGGGGCGTGGCTAAGTCCCAAACTTTGACTATACAGCATGAAACATGAATGTGAAATAACTTCCAAATGCCAGGTCACAGCTGCATCAGACTTTCTATGTCTCATTATAGACCAGCCTTCATCATAGTTAGGTGGTCGATTGATGACATCACCCTAGCCCCGCCCACTTCCGACAGGAAGTAACCTCTTTCTTCAATTGTATGTCTTACTTTTACTCTCTAATTCTTATGGGTTTCATCCTGTGCAGGCTGACATGAAATGACATGATGATGAACTCTCCCATGATGAACTCTACTGACCCGTGGGGGCGTGGCTAAGTCCCAAACTTTGACTATACACCATGAAACATGAATGTGAAATAACTTCCAAATGCCAGGTCAGAGCTGCATCAGACTTTCTATGTCTCATTATAGACCAGACCTCATCACAGTTAGGTGGTCGATTGATGACATCACCTTAGCCACGCCCACTTCCGACAGGAAGTCACCTGTTTTTTCTACTGTATGTCTGACTTTTACTCTCTAAGTCATATGGGTTTCATGCTTTGCAGACTGACATAAAATGACATGAAGATGAACTCTGTAAATGCCTACTGACCCGTGGAGGCGTGGCCAGATGGCAGTCCCTCGCCATATGCAAACGATCATCTCTTATTCACACACGCATCATCCCATTTGCTCCAGACTTTTTATGAGTGACACTTGTGAACCTCTAAGGAGCCCAATAGAGTTTAATTGCAATTTGACTCCACTGCGCACCCAGGTTAATCAAACACCTGTGTCTCCTTGCGATATCAGCTGATCTACACCAGATTTTTGTGCATTGTCTGGGAGCAATGTCGAACATGACAGGTGACTATCTTCAGGGCGGGTTTGGCAGCTCCTTGAGAGCAAGGCGGTGGCTGGGGGTAGGCGGTGGCTGGGGTGACATGGTGCTGAGGGGAGGCAGTGGCTGGGGGGAGGTGGTGCTGAGGGGAGGCGGTGGCTGGGGGGAGGTGGTGCTGGAACATACGCGGTGGCTATAGGCTTGAGCGGCGCTTGGCTGCGAGGGCCGCTTGAGGCTCCGCGGAGCTTTAATTAGCTTTACTGTTGAAACTCGAAAGTGACAAAAATACAGTCATATCACGTTAAGTTTATTTCAGAAATAGATAGTAAACTAACTTTTGACAGTAGTGCAGTTAATTTTGAATAATGGCAACAACCTGTCATTTCAAAATCATGTCAAGTATCAAATAAAATAAGAAAATATAAAGAAGTAATTCAAGTTTAAATGCTTTTATTAAAATCCTGAACATGATAATATTTAATCCTTTGGCAGGCTGCAGAAAGAGGGACTGAAAAACTGTGATCTCCAGTCATGGCGCGGGAATTGCTAAGGGGAAGAACAGAGAAAAACAGCCAGACCACTGACCTCTCACCGAGGGAGCATCCTGCACATGGCAGCCTGAGCTGAGGGCTCGCCGCAGGGGAACAAACGGCCAGAGACAAGGAGGCGGTGGGCAGGAAGAGCAGCGCGGAGAGGCGAGGGGCGCGCTCAAGAGTCGAGGTTATTGGGTTACGGAAAGGACCGCGAGTGGAAAAAAACACAGAGAGATGCAGGGAGCAGGTAGGTGGAAGAGGAGAGGTGAGGAGAGAAAGGAGCGAGAGGAACGAAAGGTGTTATGCTGGGATTAAAGCTGAAATGAGCATATGGGGAGGGTGAAAAACAAATGGGGGAAAAAGCAGCGCAGGGTAAAGATCTTTTATTTAAAAATTGCATTCAACTTTACGCCTCTGGCGCCAACTGAATATCTTAATTAGATGAAGCAAAAATCAGATCAGCTGCAGGTGTAAATCCACCTGAGGCTAGTTTGGTTTCCTGTCAGCTTGCAGTAATTGTTTACACAGAAATAAACTCACAAACAGGTGGAGGGCAGCTCAGACTGCAACTGGCTTGTCAATATGGATTTGTGTGGATACTTGTAAAGTGGACAGCTCACTGAGCAAGCCCAAGTGCTTCCTGTCAATATTAATTTTCTCGTAAATATCATCAGAGGAAGCCACGTGGAAAGCAAGCCAGGGGAGAACCAAACAGGAAAATGTGAGAATGCTGAGGAGATATGTTTTAATGTCAGACGTAGCTTTACTCATAACGCATGAGCTGTGTATTAATACCAAAGGAGAGGTAATTTTTTGGGGGGGCTTATGTTTGTCCTTTCAGGTTTATTAGATAGTGGGGGAGGTTGCGCCAACAGCATGGTGCCTTCTGAGGATGCCTAGTTAAAGTGGAAACTGGATGATGGAGGGATGAGGTAGGACTCTGCAACAAATTGATTTTATCTATTAATTAAATTGTCGTTTTTTGTAGATTTAGACTCAGTTAATTTGGGGACCAAAATTGCAACATTTGTTACATTTTCAGCTGATTCGCTTTCACACTGCACTGTCGGAGAATCCAAAACGATTTAAAAACCTGTTCCCCTCCACGCCTTTGGGGGCGCTGCACCAAGAACCAACATAAAAACCTCTGAAGACTCTGAGCACAACTTCCTTCTTCATGAAATGCAAACAAAGATTTTAGTGGTTCTAGGATTTCTCTCTTGTCTTCAGCTAAAAACCATGAGCCATTTCTCCCACTAGCACTAAACTCGCATGTTTGTTTTAGCTGTATTTACCCAGAATTCCCTGTGCTATAGTCCGTTTCCTGCTTCTGGAGCAGTCCGCGGTCTGCTTGGCGCTCACATATGCACCAGAGTACAATTCAACCAAACTGAGACGTAGGTTTGTAGGCAGACTAGAGTTCATATTTTGGTCCGAATGTGCATTTACACCAACTCATACGAACCGGATTTTCTAGGTAAACGGACTGGAGTTGGATTAAAGGAAACTGAACAAGGTTGGTTTGAATTCAACCTTAAATTTTGAAAATATGGATTTTTTTTCCCACCAATGCACTCCGTAGGTTTCTATAGATTAGAAAGCGCCAAGAACAGCCATGTTGTTTTACTGGACTTTGAATTCAGGTCAGATCTACGACAGACTATTAGGACGACGTTACAGTATTTTTAATTAGAAGAATTAAGTCACAATATTACCAAAATAAAGTCATAGTATTAGGAGAATAAAGTCATATGACAGAGTCAACATGAGAATAATGTCAGAATATTAGCAGGATGAAGTCGTAATCTTTTGCTAACGCCTGCACAAAAACTAAAAAAATTAAATTGAGGAATATTGAGGAGCTTATTTTACTTTGGTATTGGTTTTAAGGAAATACTTCATCTTTATCAGAATCAAACCAGTAGAAGGACTTTGAAACAATTGAGCAGACGACTTGCTGAGCTGCTCACGTCAGACCTTTACAACTTTATCCAAGATTTTTCTCATTAAAGCAACTTCCTTGTAATTTTAGGATATTATTGTGCTATTACTAGCACTGTATTCTTGTGACTAATATTCTTGTAGCTGGCCCTCCCACTCCATTGTCCAACTCACAGAGGGGATGGATGAATTAAAAGCCACTTTTTAAAAATGTTTTCTGCCAGTTCTTACTTTATTTTTTTAGAAACGAAAACGAGATACAAAATTGTTTAAAACCGGAAATCAGATCTGATATGAAAAAATGAGAGATTTTATTTTTAAGCCATGTCACTCAGTTCTGTTGAGAAAAGGAGGCGAAAGGTTGTTGCGAACAAAGGGAAGGTGAGTAAAAGGAGGGAGGAAGGGGAAAGTGGTGCGCTTGGCGGGAACCGTCGCTGGATTTAACACGGTTCCTCTGACCAAGCCTCCAGCGTTTCCTCTCAATCCTTTTCAAATCAAAATCAAATCAAATTTTATTTGTATAGCACATTTCAGCAGCAAGGCATTTCAAAGTGCTTTACATAAATTTAAACAGTGAGAAAGAAAAAGAAAGTAATAAAAAGATAAAAAGAAAAGATAAAATCACAGCCTAACAGGACAAGGCCTCCAGCCTTGCAGCACCAGGCTCCGTCCGCCTGTTTCGCGAAAATTTTGCGCTAGGACTTTCGCTGTCCTACGCGGATTTTGTGCATTAATTGGTTACCTGTTAGTCTAGAATTTACAGGGTTAAACAGTGAGAAAGAAAAAGAAAGTAATAAAAAGATAATAAAATCACAGCCTAACAGGACAAGGCCTCCAGCCTTGCAGCACCAGGCTCCGTCCGCCTGTTTCGCAAAAATTTTGCGCTAGGACTTTCGCTGTCCTACGCGGATTTTGTGCATTAATTGGTTAATGCACAAAATCCTGTCCAACTCACAGAGGGGATGGATGAATTAAATGACATCCTGTAATTTCCTTCTGCTGCTTTGAACCATTCTTTCCCATTTCTTTCTGTTGAACATGTCCTACTGTAACCTTGCATTTAAAAACTGAAACTGCACACATACATTTTCCACAGTTTGCAATTTTGATCCACACATAGAATTTGAAATGATCTCTGTGAGATATAAAAACATGGAAAGAAGAGATCTTAACTAAATTTAATTGTGCACTGCCCTGTTGGTTTGTATTTGTGTTTATGCAGTTGGGTATTCCCATTAGAAACAATAATTGAAAACTAGAAGATATTTTGCTTGTGTACATAACATGATTGAAATCAGTTGTTTTTTGTTCTGAAACAGATGAGTAGAAGTTTGCATTTGGCTGGTATTCTGTGTAGAATAAGAAAAATAAAAAAACTAAATCACAGGCAAAAAGCAGCAAAAATTGTATTAGCTAACACACCAGTCACATAAATTACTTTGGCTTTTCTGCATTCACAGTTTTTCTCTGATTGTTTTTTTTAACAAAATTACACATTCAGTTTGAGTATTTCAGATTATAAAACAGGCAATACAATATTTTTAACCAAGAAATATGATGCAGCTTTCCCTATTTTCTATGCTTGTCCTGAAAATACTTTCATTTGTTTTTGGCATTTTGTTTTAAATAAATGCAATGCAAAAGTTAAAACGATATAAAACCTTGAACTACACATTTGACATTTGGTGTATTTTCAAAGTTATGACATCTTCTTTCATGTTCCTGAAAGGTATGGGTTTGAAGGTCCAGAAATTAACTTTCCTTGGATCCAACTTCACAAAACAGGATTTAAGGATTTCATGGTGCGTTCACACCAGCCCGGTTTAGTCTGCTTTAATTGAACATTAAATTGTTTGCCTAGAAAGTCCAGTTTTTTGGCAAAGTGTGAATATGTAATCGAACTCTGATGCAGACAAAAAATGAGAACTCGTCTGCACACAAACCTACATTTTAATTCGGCTGAAGTGAACTCTGGTGCAGTTTGAATGAATATGTGAACGCAAGCAGACCAAAAGTAGGAAGCAGACTACATCGCAGAGGATTCTGGGTAAATGCAACGAAAACAGACGTGTGTATCTAGCGCTAGTGGGAATAATGATGTGGTCTTTTACCAACAACAAAAGAGAAATACTACAACCACTAAAATATCACGCCACTCCATTTTGTCTACATTTTGTAAAGAAGGAAGTTGTGCATAGTGCCTTCTTCTGAGTTTTTCATGTTGTTTCCTTCAGTGGTTCTTGGTGCAGCGCCACCGCAGGTGAGGGGAGGAACAGGATTTTCAAACGCAGTGTGAAAGAGAACTACAAAATCTGGAAATTTAACAAATGAAGCAAAATTGCAACATCAACAAATGTTTGCAACTTTGTTCCCCAGTTGAACCAAGTTTACTGGATTATCAGATGTGAAAACGCCCTAAAAATCACAAACCATCTGGCTGGAGGTACAAACGATCACAGATGTGAACAAACCACAAAGTTTGATTCACATGCTCCTATATGGCTCTTTTAAAATCCTTTCACTTTTAATGAAAGCTGTACTGCCTTTGTGGATTTTTAAAATCACATTTTCAGAGTTTAGTTTAAAGGAGCAAAAGTGGAGAACGTCTAACATTTTAACTTCAACCCTGCTCATATTTGGCCTTTAACCTAGATGATAACTTGATGACCCACAGAGTGACATGATATGAAGAAAAAAAATCCTCTCGGAAGAAGCCAAACTGTTTCGAACAAAGACTTTGTGTACACACACACACTCACGCACACACACCAGTTCAGACTGGGACATCAAGACAATGTTTTTGCGCTCCTGCTGGTTTCCACCGGTGGCGACAAGCACCTGTGCGTTTTGCGCAACAAAGGTTCCTAGCAACAGTTGTCGAGCAGAGATGCACACCTGTTTGATCTGCCTGGACCCTCTGTGATAAGTGGCCTCGGTTACCATGGCGACCAGGATATGGGATGGATCCATGTGGCGCTATTGAATGGCCTTGGATTATAAACACACGTATACAGGCAGACGCAGAAACTCATGAAGACACACACATCATGCTTGAAGGAGTTTGTCACACACACACACACACACACACACACACTCTCTCACTTTAGAGACAGCAAACAAAAAAAAGGAGGAAAATCACACAAACCAGCCGAAGTGATACGTCTAATGAAGCAGTCGGGGCATGCAGGTTTCACACCTGCATGCAGACTCGTAACAGACTCCACACTTGAGGAAACTTGCAAAGGAAGGTCTCACATTCGGAAAGAAATAAACACACGTAGGCTGACTTCTAGCACTTCACAATGCAATGTGTGGAGAATAAAAAAAAACAAAAAAAAAACACGACAAGGCGGCAGATGGCCGACATGCTAACAGTTACTCACAGCGTGCAGGTGGACGAGGAAACGCTTTCCCCCCTCTCTCTCTCGCGTGTCAACCTTGTAGAGAAAACGAATAGTTAAACCGCAGCAGTCATTCACACAAAAATAGATGAACGAGAAAATACATAATCGTGGGAGCTGTTACATTTTCTATAGCCTGAAAGGCGGGATAGAAATGTGAGCATTGAAATGCGATCAAACACGAACAACGACGCGTGCTGCTCTGTGAGCTTTCTCTTTTAAACTCTTTTAAAATTGAATGGTAACCAATTAAGACACCCAGTACTGTAAAGTGGCGTTCTTCTCTCAAAGTTCTGCGTTTGTGCTTCAGGTGCGCTGCACAGGTTTCAAGCATTGAAATGGAAATGATGTCTGTTGTTGGTGTTGGGTTAATTTCATGCATAGAGATGCAGCATACAGGCCTCCCTGCACAAATTAAATCATAAATAAATGGCTTTTGTAGTCTCTTGATGGATGAAGTTAATTATTTTTTTGCTAGCCTGGTTATTCTGGGAAACTATTACATTTAGCAATGTGTGTTATTAGTTTCCTCTCTTAAATCAGTTGGGTAATTCTGGTTTTAAACTATTATTTAGGAACCGTCAATGTGTTAAGCCAAGCATATAATGGTTTTTCATTATAGTTCAGTTTTATTTCATTTTTACTTTTTGTCTAATTCAGCTAGTTCTATCGTCTATACATCGATTGGGTAATGAATACTCAACAGAAGGCGCCATTTTCAAAACATATATTCAATTATTGTTAAATTATTGTTTTCTCCAAACTTTTACTGTCGCCATTTTGCAAACGAGCATAAATTTGCTGACAACTGATGTAAACTGCTTGTATGGGGAAAAAAGTTATTTTGCATCAGTTCGAAAAGGAAATATATTCATAAACACAGAAACAAAAGATATTATAACAATAATAACACAAAATATAGTTCTAGTTCTTCATAGTTTTCTCCCATTAGTTACCGACTTTATTTATTGCAGTTAGTTTTTGTTTTTCCATTAGTCATAGTTAACTGTAATAGCCCTGATTTACTGCTGGTTCTGGAATGTCCATCAGGAAAACAGCAGACTCTTTCTAAGGACTGGTAAAGTCTCACATTCACTTGTCATAAATTTAATCACTGAATTTCATGAAAAAACATTAAAATCTGTTAAGATATTTTAGAAAAATTACAGTTATCATTTTACAGTTCAGAGACCAACATCCAAACATTAAAAATGAGAATGAATTTTTAGTCTGGGCTTGTTTTTAATTATCTTTGAGGAGTATGGGCTTTGGTGTCTGCATTTCTCCAAGTTTGGAAAACATTTCTTGTTTCAAGTTTTAAAAAAAGTGGGCCAATTTTTACATAATAAAGCTAAGGACTCATTTTAATATTAAAAAATATTTATTCCACAGTAAAATTAAATGTAATTGTAACTCGTATCATCCAAGTGTCTTCAGAGTTATTGTGGATAGTGACGCTTCGGCCTGTTAGTTTTAGTTAACTATAAAGTTAATCCTTTATTTCCATGTTTTCTTAATGTTGACAGTCTTTTGTGAGGGCCATTGAAATAAATCCTTTCTTATCGCTGTGCAGAGGAGGCAGCCTGACAATACAGATGTTACACTTTGTCTACGAACACACAGACGCGTCTTATCATGACTCACAACCTGCATGTAATGAGGAGCTGCGCAGCATTTGCATCGCATTTTTCTCAGTGCCGGACTAAAACGGAAAGCAACAGCACCAGCGGTTGACAAATAAAGGGATCATGTGGAAGACCAGACGAGGGGAAGGGGGTCACGAGAGAGCCATCCGGGTCGATCCGAACGAGCAGAAATCGGTCACGCACAGTTTGAGCTCATCAGGCAGTCGCTCAAACGAGATAAAGTGCAAACAGACTTCAGCTCGTTAATCTATTTAGTTTCTCCAGTCTCATTTTTGCACCGTTCGCCGCTGTCCTGCTGTTTCTTTTCCACTCGTCACAAGTGGGACGTTGGACCATCTGTCAGTCTTGGATTTAATTAGTGTATTCATTGAAAGGTATATACCTGAAACTGTTTTGACGCATAGGATTTAAATAAAACTGCTCCATAGTGTGGATTTGACTTGTGCATCACGATTGTGAGAAACCAACGAAGTTGCTTACTTCACATATCTGCTTAATTTTCTGATTGAATTCCACATGTTGTAATTAATGAACAACAGACAGCAGAAAAGAAGATGCAGAAGTAATTGGCCTTTCTTCAAGAAAAGGTCATTACACCAAGTGTGACAAGATAATCTGAAAAACACTTTTAATGGGAGCCAGATGATTATGAATTTTGAAGTTTTGGAGTCTTTATTTTAATGATGTAACTTCAAAGTAGTGCCAGAGTTTTCCTAATTTTCAGGTATAATTAACTGCGTTTTGAATATGTTGGTGCTGAATTTTTCCAGCAATTCTGTACAGTATATATGTGAGGAGCAAAAATAAAGTTGCTGAATAAAAAATTGCTGTTGATTCCCTTGATTTGCTAAAGTTGTACATCAGAGATTGAAGTTGGTTGGCACAGTTTAGCTTGACTTTATCTACAAATTTAAGAAATATTCTGTCAATATTCTGAGATAAATTTGATAAATTATCTCTACATTTAAGCTACTGTAGAACTACTAACCCAATACGCTACTTCACTTTAATCACACACTTCAAACTATATTTCAGAGTTTCAATTTTTGTTTTTCAGCAAAGAAAAAGAAAAATGTTTCTCATGTTGGTTTGGTCAACATGGTTGAAACTGTTGGTTCAGAACAGGATCAGGACCACAATCAATGGAAATCGTGTGTAATAAATTACTACAAATAAATAAAGCAAACCATTTAGTACAACATGAGAATTGCCTAGTTTCAGGGGTATTTACAGTACAGTCTTCTTATACCATGAGAAGATGCTAAGATTCTTTGTAAATCTGTGAATATGACCCTAAACTAACAAACTTTTTGTTTTCCTCCCAACAAACTTTCTAATGTCCAGTTACAATGAAAAATACTAAACAGATGGACACCAAAAATGGACTAAAATGTTGGTTTAACAAAGTTACAAGGAAGATTTGACCTTCATAATCAAAGTACGAACAATATTCAAACATACTAAAATGCTAATTATAATGACATTAATACAGCTTAACAACACCAGTTATCACAGAGACACTGACAAAAAACAAGACTGTACAGCTTAAAATATATAGTTAAATTTTTTTGTGTTAAATTAAAATTATGTGACTTAAATATGCAGTCAGAAGTTTTCTTCCACAAGCTAGCATTTAGCCTATGGGCTAACATGCTAACAGCTAATAGCAGGTGTTTTATTTCACTATTCTCATGAATATTTGGAAGTACACATCAATATGAGATATAATGTTAAATAAAATTCAGTTTTTAAAATATTTAAGAGATTTTAACATCTGTCTAAAAGACAAACTTATATTGTGAATGTTTGTCTATCAAGCTAGCAGCACGCTATTGGCTAACAGAAGTCTATGTCTGTCTACTTCCTTTTCCGCCACTGTTCAAAATGATTTACTTATAGTTATACGGTAGAGCTAGTTGTTTAATTGTGGAGTCCAACCACTTTATCTTTGGCTTCTTCATCAAATGTAGTTTTCAAAGTCATTAAAGTTTTTGTACAGTTCCTTTACACCATCTTTGTGATGAGTATACTTTATAAAATAGCAATCACTCTTGCATTTGTGTTTTGCATTTGTTGGGTTTGTCTACAGACAGTATATTTTTCACAGTCTTCTGGTTTATTTTTGGTTAAGACAAAAAAAGTCTTCCTTTTCAATCGGTACATCTCTTTCTCTATGCAGCCTAAAAGAATGAACATAATTATTGCTTTGCCTTAGAAGGTTGAGTCAGATATATTAGGTTTAAAAATATATTTTGAAGTGAAAATGGACAAAGTTTTTTTTTTATGTATTAGTTACAAGTAGGCATGTCATGATAAATAGTCCCAGAAGTTATTGCGATAAACAATAATGTTGTTTTGAGACGACTTTTAAATACTGTAATGGTAATGGCATAATGCAAGAGCACATTCTCAAAAATCAACTTTAAATTCTACTGAACATTTCATGCTGGAACTGGAAGATATTTTAAATATCCAAAATAAATAAGACAACAGAAACATCAAATAAAATTAATTAGGAAGTCTCTGTAAACAAAAATGTCCAAAACACCAAACTGAAGACCAGTTTTGGTAGAAAGAAAATGGAAAACAGAAAAACAATAAATTATGCAAATAGAAATTATTGAGCTTGTTGTAACTTATTATGTGATTAATTGATTTATTGCAACGTTACTTTCTTGATGTAACCCCATGTTTATTTCCCAGGAACAGTTACAAATATAAATGTGACGTAACCGCCTTCACAGATTAAATAAGTATTGAAATCTGTTACATTCGATGCTTTACACCTGACTAATTATTTATTATCTATCTGTCCCTGGAAACATTTTTTTCCATTACCTGTCATTTAGATTTTGATTTGCTTTGTTGTTTTGTTTAATTTAGAAATGATTTAATGAAATCAGAAACACAAAAATAAAACGAATTTAACAGACTTCAGAGCAAAAAAAATCTTCTTAAAGGCAAAATTCTTAACATTTTTTTTTTTTTAGATTGTGTTTAAGCCGCTTTGAAAAAATCAGATAGGCTTGTTTCTTTAAGACCCGTTGCTTTTTCCATCAAGCCTGATGATTTCTTTTTGTCTCGTATCCTCTGCTTTCTTTCGTCTGTACCTGTGCTTCCCTGGAGCAAATGAAAAGGCCACATCAAACAATGGATTTAGCTTTCTCCCTAAGTAGACAAGGGGAGGGGAAAAGCTGCGGCTAAACGAAGATGCACATAGTACGAACTGAGCCAGGTGCAAAAGATACATGCAGCTCGTGGGTGTTTTGGGGTTTTTATGGTCTCATGCATCAGAAAAGAAGTCTAACTTAGTTCTTATAATTTATCTTTTAAAGCCACAGATTTTTTAGAAACATTTAAGTGACACCTAAATGTGAGTGGGTAGTTGTGTGATTTCGATTACGAACGTACTAAAAGGAAGTAAAATCCTGTAAAGATTTAAATATTTGTTTCACAAAATATTGATGCAGGAACCATAAAAACTTATTACACTTTTGTATTAGTTATTTTCTAACTCAAATTTTAAAGTCATGTTCCATAAATCAGAAGTATTTTTTTTTTAAATAACAGCCTTTAAGCAGGTATTCAACATACTTTTAAGCTCACACATTTCTGTTATAAATTATAGTTTTGTTAATCTAATTTGACTATAAACAGAAATCATCGTAATTAACAGAAATAAAGACTTTCAGACATCCACCTGTGCATAATTAATCTATGTGATTCACTTTGTAATAAAGTTCCTGAAATAAATTTACTTTTCAATATCCAAATTGAAAAAGAAGTGAAATAATGTAAAAAGCTGCAGATTCAAAAATGCTATATTTATTTAGAAACCACAAAAATGTTGTCCACTTTTGTTTCCACTTTTTTAAGTTTAATTAGAATGCTCAAGTCTTTTATGTGTCAGATTAAAATTAGTTTTTTAATTTAACAACCTTTAAGCAAGTATGAAACTTTTTCAGTAAGCTTACATTTCTGTTTTTATAACTAGTTTTGTTATTGATCTGAATAATTTTAAATGTCATGTTCTCATAAACTGTAAGCTTAATTAACAGAAATAAAGGCTTTCAAACATCCATCTGTAATTAATCAACGGATTTTAAGAACTATTTATACTTATGTTTCATGTACTTTGACTTAGACAGCAATTCAGATTTTTATCAATAACTGCATACAGTAACTGCATTTAATAATGTTTTATATAAAATAATATATAAAGAAACACTGACTTAGAATGTTTTTTATTCACTATTCAATAATTATTACATTTATTTAGCAATAATGCCTGATACGGTTTGATTTTAGATCGCCATGAGTTCTGCGCTGAAAATTTTTCATCAAACATCATCTCTATGACTTTATTACCAGATAGGTTTTTCTTCACAATCTCCTCTTTTGGTAAGAAAATATTTTATATTAATGACATCAAATTGTTTTTTATTTCCAGTTCTTTGGTCTTTTATATGTCAGAAATGTTTCCATTAGTCGCTATCTTGATGAATTTGACTGGCATCCAATCAGAAAATGACATTTAGTTCAGTTTAACTTATATTTTATTGGAAAAAAAAAGATTTTGCTTTTTTTCTCATCTTCACTCAAACTGAGGCCCGACTTTGAAAAAGCCTTTGCTATACGAATAAACTTGAATGAGTGATTAATTGAAAAACTCTGTGAAAAAAAAATCTGTTATGGCGATACATTTTGTTGGATGAGAAATTGTCCCAAAGTTATCGTGATAAACGATAATATTGTTGTTTTGAGACCATTTTCAAAGTAATGGAATGGTGATAGCTTACTAATAACACGATCAATAACTTTAAATTGGCATTTAACACTGGAACTGGAAACATTTTAAATATCCAAAATAATAAACTAAACTAATAAAATGAATTATGAAGTTTCTGTAAGTCAAACTGTTAGTAAAGACAAAAACACCGAAATAAAGACTTTTGTCATCCAGTTTTTGGTAGAAAAACGATAAATCATGAAAATAGAGATTATTGACTTTGTTTTAATTTACTGTGTGATTAACTGATTTATTGATTATTGCGACAGACCTAACTGTAGAGCGTTTTGGTTTTCTTTTACATAATTGCTGCACTTAATTTAAAAATGTCTTTTTGTATCCTCTGTTTTGCAGCTGAAACTACCCAATTTCCACGCATGGAATCAGTGAAATGGAAGTAAATACGAGTCAATCCCATCGCAGTTCGCCCTGCAGCTCATTTCTTTCTTTCCTTATTTCTTCCTTTCTTTTCGGGTAGAATCGAAAAGAAAAGCTTTTCAAGGCCGGGGCAGGAAAACGGGAGCACCTTGTTTTCACAAGGAGGCGTTTTGAAGTCAGGCTGAAAGAGATCTGAAGCTGCAATAAGTCGACTCGAGACGGCGGTGGAACTGATGCAATGTCAGTCACTTGAAGCTGGGGAAGCAACAGGAGGCAGGAGGAGGAAGAGGTTAGCGGCGAACAGAAGGAGGAAGGAGTGAGGAGCAGAAGGTGCAGGTCGGAGAGAGTCACAAACACGCCTGGCTGCTGATTGTGATTGCTGTTCAAACAAGGCTGACAGCTGCCACAAACATCTCCCTGCTTAATATGACACACATTTACTCTCACCTGCGCCGATAGCCTCCCGCTTTATGGCGCCCTGTTATCTTTCTTTCTGCTCCTCGGCCTGATAAGGCCGCTATGATTGCCCTCCGCTCGCTCTACAGCATGACAGCTCAATCACTCATCACATCAAGATGTCCCCTCGTCGCTTGTGATGAAATACCACCCAGATCATCCTCTGTCATTCCTCTGTTTAGCCTCAAATGGATGTAGCTTCACTTCGAAAAGGTGGGTTTAGATTGCAGTTTCCTTTAGTTTAAATGCAAACATATAAAAGAAAGTTTTTCCACTGGTTTGGTTGAATGTTGAGATCAGGTTTTTTCTAGTTTTCGGTAGTTGGCAGGGCCAGACTTAGAAAAATATGGAGCTAGTTTTGGTGCCCAGATCCCCCATAAAAACAAAGAAATATGTTATTCTGTAATAAACTTCATGAAACAAATTGAAACATTTGCCAGCATTACTTGTCATTATCTTATATATTTGTACTCTTCTTTCTAAAAAAGTGAACAGAAATTAGCAGGGCTGGATTTAGAAGAACCAGGGCCCCGGGCCAGTTTTGGTGCTCTATGCCCCCGCCAAAGAAATACATAAAAGTTATGATAAAGTTCCTGAAATAACTCAAAAAATTAGCCTGCATTACTAGTTGTGATCTGATTTGTGTACTTATTTCTTTATTGGACTGTGATTGGCAGAACAATCATAGCCCCACAAACACAAATACTGCTCTTGAAAAGCATTTATATTACACTTATTTAAGACAAATTACTGTTTTTTCCCCCCACTAAACTCCATATACTAACTGCATTTAATCACATTTTCAAATTGTACTTAATGGTATTCTTATTTAACAAAGAAAATAATAAAAAATAGCAATCCTGAATCCAGACAGTTTCTGTTTTTTTAAACATCAATTGCAATTTATCATGACAACAACAAATCAATATTCTTAGAGAAAATGTATCACGATAAATGATAAACGATAAAATGTTGGCCTCAAAAATATGTGCTGCTGTGTAAGACTGAAACGATTCACCGGATTAATCGTGATGAATCGATTACTGAAATAATCATCAACTAAAGAAAGTTTGTTTCAGCCTTTTGTGAATTTCACTGGATGAAATCTGTCAAAGAATCCAGCAGATACAGAAATCTGCTAAAGATACTAGATATTTGTAATAAAGATAAGATAAGCAATTACCTAACTGGTTGAATTAGGACATGTTTTTATCTGATTAAATAATAATCAATTACTAAAAGAATCGTTAGTTGCAGCCATGTTATAATGTCACACTTTTAAAATATTTGGGTGTAATTTAAAAAAAACACACCACCACAGCCAAAATCAACCCTTAAGTTTGTAAAACATGCTTAGTACAAAATAAAAAATAAAATTTCTGCCCTCTGAGAACTTGTAGCCCTGGGCGATTGCCCCTGTAAGCTCTTTTTAAAGACTGGTCAAAGTAGTAAATGCTGCAGAAATGGCAATTTTGAAATAAAATGAAAGAATTGAGAGATTATCCTAAGGTTTCCAAAAGTACAAATAGTACTACGGTTGTTTCCGATCTTTCCTGTAGATTTTTTTTTCCGTGAATAAAGAGACCTCACCTGCATTCAGTTCAGATCTGCTGATTATTCATGTGGATCAGGAAACTAAAACAAATAAATCAGAACGGATTTCCTCTTGCGTTACTCTTCCGTCAAAGAAAAAACATGCAATAACAAAATATAACCTTTCCCAGCAAAACCTTCAGTTAAAGTAAAGAACATTTTCCATCCAAGGAGCCTGTTGTTCTGCTCTAGTCTCCGCTCTTTATTCCCTTTTGTGTTTATTAAAACTCAAACTGTTGCCTCCAGTTTGTGGACAGTCTGGTGAAGCTGATAATGACTCAGGGTTAGGGGGAAAGCAGAGGGTTAGTTATGCATGCAGAGGGCATTCACTCACTACTATATAATTCAGAATGCTTCGCTTTTTCCTCCCCATCCTCCACAGAGAGCAACAATCGCGACATCAAATGCACCCACTCTTTCATGCGCATTCCTGCTGTTTCCCCCTCTATTTCTGTCTGTGTCATCCTCCCTTTTCTCTTTACACATACACACACACACACACACACACACACACACTCACTCACTCCTCCACAGCAGCAGTTGCACATTATGGAGTGGTAACCAGGCAGCATCTAATTGCAATAATTGGAAGAATGTACCGAGCGGGCCTGTTTGAACACCTGTTAGCGCTGAATTTCTCTCATGGCTGCAGCTCGTACGCGCCGTGTTACACCATTTGGTGCGCGTGCATGTGGGCGCATGCATTGAGGAAGAGTAGGAGGGGAGGAAGGGTATGTAAATATGACACGCTGGCTGCGCTCCAGCCCCGCGTTTCGCCGCTTCCAGAAGGAGACAGGCGAACAGAAATGAATAAAATCCGTGATGCGTCTTCGCGCCTTTCATGCTGTCACCATTGTTATGAACGCTCCCGCTACCGGAAGTCTCTGCCGCGGGGACAGATGCGCGGAGCTGTCCGCCCGCGCCGGTGCTGAAATCTCCCAAAACGCAACACAGCACAAGGGATAAAAATAGAGAGACTAATCTACTAAAAGTGAAATTTCAGTTTTTTTTAAATAGACTAATACTTCATTTTCACCTCTCCTGATATCGCTTCATACTTCTTCTGTTTTAATAGCGCCTCTCTTCAGTCCAGGCAGCAGCGGAGGAGCTCCAGTCAACATGGAGCTGTTGTCATTTTAATCATAACGACGCGTTAATTTTCTGTCTAATTTCTGGTTCACTTTCTTTTTTAATAGATGTTCGGAGTTTGATTTGTGAGTGTTTGCTTCTTTAAAATTGAGCTTTAGATGAACCTACCTGTTGATATGAAAAGTCCGGTCCGCGCCGCGTCCTCACCAACATCTAAACCAAAAGAAAAAAACAGTTAAGAACATCGTAATGGGACCAGATTTGTCACGCTGTTGTATCTCCAAACACTCCCACTCCTCCGTGGGTCTCCGTCCGAGCTCACCTGGCTCCGGTCGGTCCGGAGCTCCGTTCCGGGTTGGAGCGCACGGAGAGCCGCGGCGCGTCCTGAGCGCAGAGATCAAGCCTCCGGTGCGCTGCTGGCTGCACCTTTTAAAAGCCTCCACTGAACCAATAGGAGGTCTGTCAGCGTGATGGGACCTGACGTCACCCTTCTCTCACCTAACAACCCACCAACCCTTCCCCTCCTCCGCTTTTCTTCAAGTATATAAGAAAAATAACCACATTGCCTCCTCGGAATTAGAACAAAAAAAGTGTTTTTCTCTTCCATTTCTCATAAATCTCGGCTTTCTGTGTGATTTATTCTTTGTAGACCGGAAGCAGGTCAGAATTTGGAGGTGACTCCAGGTGGAAATAACAAAAACAGACTCTGAGTTATCAGCAGCAGATGGGTAAAACAGACACAGGTAGACTGCAGACGTATTCAGCAGCAGTGTGATGAGTTTTCCTCACTTTTTTCAATATTTTAACTATTATAACGTTTTGTACGGTGAAGTTTTGAACCTTGAAGAAGAGATATAGGGCGAGGTTTTTACTTTAAAAGCTGTTTTAACATAACATCTGCTTCACTAAACTTACCTTCCAGAAACTATCTGAAATTAGTTTCTGGCTAGACAGGTTAAGTTTATTTCTATAGCGCATTTCAGAAACGAGGCAGTTCAAAACGCTTTACGTCATAAAAACATAATCAATAATCAACTGAAAAACACAAAATAATGTTTTTTTATGATCAATACACATCAAATATACCGATCAGTGTTCCAGTTTTTATGAATCAAAAGCAACTCTAAACAGTCTTGATTTAAAGGAACGCAGTGTTTCGTCTGTTTTGCAGTTTTCTAGAAGTTTGTTCCAGATATGTGGTGCATAGAAGCTGAATGCTGCTTCTCCATGTTTGGTTCTGGTTCTGATGCAGAGCAGAACCGGAAGACCTGAGAGGTTCTGGAAGGTTGATACAACAGCAGCAGATTAACTTTTTAGGCAGAACTGTGAAGACACTGTGACAGTGCACTGTAAAAACACAAAATCATAACACTCATTTTTTCTGGTGGACTCAGATCTGACCCTTCAGAGACGCATGAAGACAGTTACAAAGTCGGCCTTCTATCACCTGAAGAACATCTTTAGGATCGAAGGACTAATAATGTCTCAGTATTAGAGAAGCTCATCCATGTGTTTATCGTTAGTCGCATTGATTACACTGAAAAACCAAAAAATAGAAACTGACCAGAATTACTTGTTAAGATTTTGTGCATTTGCAGTGTAATCAATGCGAATAAAGACAAACACTCTCTTCTTTTTGCAACATTAGTCTTTTAATCCTGGAAGTGTGTGCTGACTCTATACTGTTAATTGTTGCGTACAAAGATAACTTCAGTTTTGGATGATATCTTCAGACGTTGCTTCAAATGTAACAGTGGTCATTTTAGTCAAACAATTTGATTTAAGCTCCATCTGACCTCCAGGTGAATTTTAATGTTTTGTGGTTTTTAACGTTTGTTTTAGAGTAACGGCTTCTTCCTTTCGGAGCGGCGCTTCAGCCCATGTTGGGCCTGAACTCACTGCGGATGATGAGGATCTCCTGCATGTTTCAGCCATCGGCTTTTTGCTTCTGTTCTGGGGTTGATATTCTAATTATTATTGATTTGGTGTGTAGGTGAGACACACTATACCATTTTTAATGAGTGTATTGGATTTTCTTTTTTATCATATTGTAAAGCTGGCCTGTATCATAAAGTATTTTATTTCTAGTTATTTTTTTTACGCCTGGAGAAAACGGATGACTTCCTCTGTTTGAATTTCAAAATGATTTCTACCAGTAATGAATCGCCCAAATCTGGGAACAGATTTTGGCTTTGATCTTAAATATATAATTTATGCTACTTTAACTGACTATGTTAAACTGCTGGATTTAAACACTTTTTTCTGTGTAATCAGTTGTAACCCTGTTGACTGCAGCTCTTCAGATTGAAGCAGCGCTATGTCTAAAAGAAAATCTGAACAAAGCAAAGAGAAAGAAAGAACTGATGTTACGTTTGGTTTGAACTCGAACTCGCTCGGCAGATGACAGCTACACATAATCTGTCACTGTGTGGCTCCTCTGACAGAAGCGCTCAAAAGGAGATGCATTTTCAAACACAAATGAGCAATTTGTTAGGCCATTGTGTGCATCATTGTACTTTCTAATTTCCCAGACTCAGAGGCCCATTGTGGGGAAACTCCATTGTGTTGTCGAGTGCTTTTTCTTTTTTCTTTTTCTTTTTTTTTCTCGGTTGTTGTTGTTTTCTGGCCTTTTTTTTCCATGTGTGCAGCTTTTCAGACACGCTCATAAAGACACTCACAGATGTTTGTGCAGGGGCTTTTTTGGCCTCCTGTCCATGTATAAACCCGGGTCAAGTTTGATCCCATTAATGGGAAAGCGCAGGAGTGTGACAAAGGACAGCAAACAGCAGCGATGTTTCGCTACCTGTGAGCCGGACGTGCCGTGTTTACAGCTGGTTCTGACACGTCCAGCAGGAAAAGAGCAGGTTCTTTTAGAGGAATGACAAGAGAAACAAAACGTCTAATGATAAAGCCTTAGTTGCTACACTTTGTGGGAAAATATTAATTAAAATTGACAAATTAAATCAACCACATTTATTTGTATAGCAAATGTCAGCAAGACGGCATTTAATGAAAACATTAAAAAAACATCATAAACACATAATATTGTCAACAATTGTGAAAACCAATAACAGAAAATCATCAATAAGCATCAACTATGTTGGTCAGTGTTCAATTTATTATAGTTCAAACGCAATGCCAAACAGGCGAGATCCTAGTCTACATTTAATAAACTCCGTGTTTCAGCTGTGTGTTGTTAGTTTTCTGGAAGTTTGTTCCAGATTTGTGGTGCATAGAAGCTGAATGCTGCTTCTCCATGTTTGGTTCTGATGCAGAGCAGAACCAGAAGACCTGAGAGGTTCTGGAAGGTTGGTACAACAGCAGCAGATCTTTAAGCCGTTCAGTGATTTACAGACTAACGACAGTAGTTTAAAGTCCATTCTCTCAGTGGAATGACTGTGGAACCGGGTGATGTGCTCCATCCTCCTGGTTTTAGACATAGCTCCAGCAGCAGCGTTCTGGATCAGCTGCAGCTGGAGGACTGATTTTTCAGACAGACCTGTGAAGACGCTGTTGCAGTAATGAATACGACTAAGATAATTGAAATGTTCTTCAGGTGACAGAAGGCCGACTTTGTAACTGTCTTTATGTGGCTCTGAAGGTTCAGCTCAGAGTCCATCACTACACCCAGATAATTAAACGCTTTTTGGATTCAAATATCTGATTGGCTCATCTTCATCTGACTTTCAGGTTTCTTAAAAAAAGAGAGAAGAAAAATAAAACCCAGATGAACTCTGCTGTGCCGTGCGTTAATAATGAACGAGTTAGTTAACTTACATAAACAATGATGCTGCAAAAATATTTCTATTCCCAGATTCTACTTTATATTCAGCAGCTCTGTGTTCTCTGTGTATCCTGTTACATCTGAAGCGCTGCAGAAAGAGTTAAACAGAAGTGCAATCCCACATGCTGTTGAAACTATTCTTATTTATCTAAACTAGATCGCTTCACAAACACATTATGATGTTGTTAAAATGATTTTCCATTTTGCAGCTTCATTATTTGGTGTCAGATTTATCCTCAACAATTCAGTCTGGAGGAAATTCACAACCAGAGGCGTGCAATCCAGAATTTGTGCATCTGTTTATTTTTAATAAATTTAAATATATCCTCCAAAAGTTCCACTCTGGAAGGAAATTTTTTGCAAAGTGTGTCTGTATTTACTGTATTTCACAAAAATGACAACATTTTTAGTTTCTCCAGTCAAACTGCATTGTGTCAAACAAACCAAATCCTATGAAATACCTCTTCCCCTCCTCGCCTGTGGGGGCGCTGCACCAAGAACTACTGAAGGAAACGACACGAAAACGTCTGAAGAAGTCACTGAGCGCAACTTCCTTATGCTCAGAATGAAAACAGAAATGGAGTGCTGTCAGGCTGAAAGATTTCTCTTTTGTTTTTGAAAGAAGCCATTTCTCCTGTTAGCGCTGGTTAGCTAGTGTTTGTTGTATTTACCCATAATGCCCTGCGCTTTAGTCAACTTCCTGCTTTTGGAGCGCTCTCTGGTCTGCTTGGCGTTCACATTTGCATTTGAACCGCACCAGAGTTCACTTTTTTGCACATTCATGTCTCCCCAAGCGACCCAGACTCACTAGGCAAACAAACTAAAGTTGGATTAAATTGCACTAAACAGAATTCCTCAAGTTGCAGTTTTAGCTTCAAGTGCTGTAAAATAAAAACAAAACCTCATATTTATGTTAAAAGGATTGATTTTAGCTGCAAATACATCCATGAATACTAATGATTGAGCATTCACTAAAGTAATACTGTGTTACTGCATTTTACTGTGTTACTGCATTTTAGGCAGAAAAATGTTTAAGGAAATAATTTTTATTTGTATTTTTCACTAATGAATTTCTAGTATTATTTAGAAAAATTCTTAAATGAAAAATCTGCAATTTGCGGCAATTTTTTTTGTCTGATTAATCAATTAATCATGAGAATAATTAATAACTAGAGTAATCATTTAGTTGCAGCCCTAATTAATACCACATAATAAACAATAAAAATGTGCATCAACTAATAATTTACTTATTAAACTCTGATGTTAAAACAAACTTTAGCACCATAAAGAACTGAAACATTGTGTGAAGTTTGTGGGATAAAATAACAGGAAAGGCTGTGAAATATTTTAGCTTGATGTCAGTTTTTCTTTTATTTTTTTGGCCTGCTGCTGTTATTTCCAGTTTCTACGACCTGCAGCGAGTTGCAGCCGATAAAAATACAATCAGAGCCGTTATTCAGTGCCTTCAGAGGCAGAAACAGCTGGCCGCTGCTCTCATGAACGAGAAGAAATTTGCATTTGCAACATGTTTACGGAGCTGCAGGTCAGATTATCTCTGAAGCTCCTGCGTCCTGTAATAGCTTTATGGAAAAATTAAATATATATTCACAAACTGGAACCTGATCTTGTACGTTTTTATTTGCCTGGGTGACTGTTTCTTGTTTTTAGTTTGGAGGTTTATAAATAGGTTTAAAGGATCGCAGAAAGGTTCTACCAACCTCTGTAGTTTAAAAACGCAACTAAATTAGAAAGACGGGAGAAATTTTGGGAAATCCACCATGAATAAAACAATTTATGTTTAAATTCTGATTTTGGTTTTAAAGTAATTATTTTTTGCAAATTCATGTTAAAAATTAAAATATTTTTTAATTTTACATTTACATTACATTTTATGTTAGAAAAACAAAGTAGATGTGGATAAATAAGAGGTTCAAGGTTTTCAGTATTTTTTACAACGAAAACTGAAAAGTGTGGCATGCATTTACATTCTGCCCACTTTAGAAAATAATTTGTTGAGCCCATTTATGTTTCAGCTGCAGCTGTAGTTCTTTACGGGTTTGACTGATTCTTTTGCAGATTCATCTGTGTAAAACAGCTCAAGCTCAGCCTGGACTTTAACTAGGCCGTTCTAATCTATGATTCCAACTAATCGTAACCATCTGTTATATTTCCAGTTGTATATTTAGGGTAGTTGTCCTGCTGGAAGGGAAACCTCCACCCTAGTTTCAACTGGGTCTAACAGGTTTTTCATCCCCAGAGCATGATGGTGCCACTTCTGTGTTTCACAAAATGAGTTTTGTTAGTTTGTTTTGCTTCTGAGACTGAAGTTTATCTTAGCAATGGTAAGGGAGAGTTCACAATCTCTCTGCAGCAGTGATTATTTCAGCAATAGGATGGATTATTTCAGGACTTTTAAACATCTTCACCACAGATTTAGCTTTTCAGAAATCACTAATTTCACACACAATGTGCATTTTTGACATTTATTTATTTTCTCTTTTTTCAGGGATCAATATCTGCTAAAAATGACATGACAAGTTATTCTTACTTTTTAATCTCTTCGGACTCTAAAGCTGTCAGCAACTGGATCAGAAACTGTTTTTGTCACATTTTATCTGTCTCATACCAAACTGTCACAACATGGTAACAGTTTTAACAAATATCTAAAAAATATATTTTTTAAAATAAAAGTTACATACTGCAGCTTTCTCAAGGAAACAAAATATTTGTTTTGGATCTATGATTTCTTTCCTACAGAAAAAATTTATTTATTTATTTATTTGTTTAATTAAAATAGTCTATGGTTAGTTTATTGCTGAAAACGTAAAAAAGAAAAAAAAATCGCATTTTTGTTGATTTTTGTTTTTAATAGAGCAGCAGTATGTTTTCCAAGGGTTTTATAGCACAACTAAGAAATTATGTTAGCTTCAGTTGTTATAAAAATGCTATTTATATAAAATACAACTTAAAACAAAATTTTACTTTCTGATTTAATGCCTTGAAATTGATCTTCTGTCTCTTTAAGAAGCTCCTGCTCTTTCTGAAGCTCCACCTTCAGGAAGTCATCTCAACATGGCTCCTCTATTAACCTTTAAACAACGTTTTTACCAGCGTTTCACTGAGACGTAGCTCCTATAATGAGCTCAGCATCCACCAGGTGTTTGCTAATTGCTACTAGCTAGTCTGAAGGAGCTGAGTAGGGGAGGAGCTGCACCTTGAAGGCGGGGCTAGGTCCATCCATGGAGATGGAGATTAAGGATTTATCCAACATGCATGGAAACACTCCAGAAAATAACATTATAACTAAATGTAAAGATTTAAAAAGTAAAATGTACATAATACCGCGCCTTTAAAAATGATATTTATGACATTCTCCTCCTCTAAACCCAAACTCATGGCAGGTTGGGCCTCAAATCCCCTCGAGCCTGATCGTAACCCTAACCCTGGTTAGCCCACGTAGCCTGCAGCCGACTCATCATTTCCTGCATGCGCCGCATGCACAAATCCCTGCAGACGGTTTCCTGCTGTCATTAGTCGGCGGTCAGATGAGCGTCCGGTAACGTGAGCGAGGAAAGGCCGAGTCAGCTCAGCAGATGGCCCTATCAGTGCTGGGTAAACCAGCGGCCGGCGCGGCTGTGTTTGGCTTAACGGCCTATAAGTAATTCATTGTGTTCACTGAGAAGGAGCATCTGTCGACCCCCACAGTCCCCTGGAGACGCACATGCACACACACGCAGTTATGCATAGATAAACATACTTACATGAGTGTTTAGTCACATGCACAGAGCGCAGGTAAACACACACGGAGCGGCTTTCAACCTCATTTGCAGCGGCCGGTACAAATAGGGACAAGTCTTGGTTCCATGTGACCCTCTGTGATCAGATAACCTCCACTGATCTCAGTTAATACTTACTAAAACTCGTTTACCTGCTAACATGGAGGCAGTTCTGGTTAGAAAAAAAATAATCTCTGCAGCTGCAGCTCAACGCCTGAAATATCCCCTTCCATCAGTTTCTGATGTCTGTTTTATTAAATAAATTGTTGTACGATCACACCTCGCTTTCATTTACCAACGTCTCAGCCTGTAAACAATTTAACTCCTCAACACAAGCGCTGTTATCATAATGACATGCAAACGCTACTCCTTTTGACACAAACATCAGCTTGGATTGCGTTTCTTTATTCACAAGCATGGCTGATAACAGCCGCAGGCACACTGAGTCATTATAAAGGCGACAAGGATGATTTGCAAATTAAATCTGGTTTGTGGAGTTTTATACTCATTCAGATTCTTGTGAGTAAATAATTTGTATTTATATAAGATTTTATAAAATTGGGAGAAGAAGGTGAAACCAAGAAGCTTCCTGAAGTTTTTGGGTCCTTTGGTTTCCACCAAAAAAGGTAAAAAATACAGAACTTTTCCACTGCGCTAATCAAAAACAATCAAATTATGTGTCTTTATGGCATCATTAGCAATCATCCTTCCTTTGATTTGGGGTGAAGTGCTTTAGATTAGTGGTTTTGTGCCTGGAGCATTCTTCTGCTAATATGTTAATGCAGTGGCACTAGCGGAACAAGTCAGCGTCGAGCCAGGGGGCGGGGCCAATTACCGGGCCCCTAACCAATCACCGGGCCCCTAAGGAATCACCGGGCCCCTTACTGGAGTGAAACTGAAACTGTTGGGGGGGGGGGGGGTGTTTAACATTAAATACACCCTTCTCAACAGGCGAGGGCGGACTTTCTCTGTCTATAATCACATATTTCAATGACTTGAAACCATTCCTCCCTCCCTGGCACTTCCAGGCCCAGGCCCCCATCCGGCCCGGTTTGGGGGGCAGCCCCCCCAGCCCCCTCTATAGCTCCACGCCTGTGCAGTGGTTCCCAAACTTTTTCTTCTGCGCCCCCCCAGTGGCTTCCAAACATTTTTTGCGCCCCCCCCCCCCCCTATGGATTACACATGGCTGTCTGGTTGAAACGACGCGTGTGACTTTTTTGGGGGCAAAATGAATGTACGTAGCTGAAAATAGACACCAACATCGGTAGCCTACAAGGTACTTGCTAAGCTTAAGGTTCTGTATTGATATTAGCTAGTCATCTGTTAGCTAACATTACTTGCATCCAGCAGCTTTACTCACCTCAGTCGGTTAGTTTGGAGGGAAAAACTGTGAAAAGTTCTTTGCGTTTTGCTGGTTTGCTGCCGTGATTCTAACACAAACCTACGTAGCTCCGCCCAGCAGCAGCAGGTCTCCTTCACAGGTGGAAACCCAGCGCGAGCGTTGTAGCGCTCATGTTGCGTTTAAAGGCGGCTCGGAAAAACAGGTTACAACATGTTAACAACGGATTAAACAGTTTTAACTGCTGATAAAAGTGACAGAGGACACAGATATGGGAAGTGTGGAAGCCTCTACTGTATCAAATTGACATAGGAATAACAGACAGTTGGCCATTCTAAGGTAAAAACCCAGTGCATACAGTGTTCATGTTTTGTTTTTTTTCATCCAGACGGCTTCCCGCCCCCCCCCCCCCTGCAATGACAAGGCGCCCCCCCTAGGGGGCGCGCCCCACAGTTTGGGAACCTCTGTGCTAATGCATTAATAGCAGAGCTAATTTTTTTGGTTAGCACGTTAGCGATTTTGCTAACATAAATTTAATTTACTTGGCTGTTTCATGATCTTTCAGTTGAATAAAGTTTGAAACCTTTGTTGAAGTTCTGGCTAAGAGTTCAAGTAGATAGACATTATTTTCATTCTCTTATTTTGAAGATTGTTCAACAGTTCCATTTCTTCTCTTCACATTCTCTTGTTTTTTATTTGTTTTTGTTTTTTTTAAACTTTATTTTACAACATACAACTGAAGAATGAGGTATGCAGAGGAATGCAACACTTATGAACAAACAACCAGTGAGGTCAAACAGATAAATGCAAATATCACATATGAGTTGGTTTGAAAGCCTTGTCAAGTTTATTCTGTATCCACAATGCATGAGAATATAAAGTGTAGATCTACAAAGTAATGTAATTATTTACATTAACCAAAATATTACTTTCTATAAAAGGACCTATTTTCCAAACCAATGTCATGTTGGAGGAGCATGTCAGTGTTAATGGTAGTGGAGCTAATGTTTATGATTTGTGCTGGTCACTGCTCTGTTCCGGACAAATCAGTAGAAAATTATATTTTGAACTAAGGACTGTAAGGTAAGGTACGTACATGCTTAAACAAGCTAACGGTACAAATTGTGCTTTCAAGATAAATCATGCAGTGGCACATTCAGCATGGTTTAGCATTAGCTTCTGCTAAATGCCATATTGAAGTATCGCTTTTGCATTAGCTTCCACTAAATGCAATGTTAGAGTAGCACTTCAGTCTTAGTGGAACTATCGTTTTGTGGTTAGCATAGCTAACTTTTTAGTTAGCAGTTGCCACCACTGGAAAAGGGTAACATGACCATGGAAATAATAGATGAGAGACGTGAAAGAAAATGAACTTCTCTGGTAAACGTCGTAATGTTCTCAATGAGCACCTTCAGCTGATTAGAAACATCCTACATCTTCAATACAAGAGAAGTTTCTGCCTCCTGTTCGTCAATCACAGACCTCAGGAATAAAACACAAAATTCAGCTTGGGAGAATTTTAAACAGCAGCTGCTGCCATATAATGCATGAGGCGAGGGGGACAGATGGAGGGCGGGATATTATATACTGTAACATGTGCAACATCACTCGCTTTTCAAAGTTAACGATACAACATGTCAGAGTTACTTTTTACAAATACCAGTTCCAAATACTGCCAGTGGCTGATGGACGTGTTCTTAAAGCGTGGTTGTTTCCTTCAGCGAGCACTCTGCCAAGGGAATAATAACGGAAAAGTGGCCATCACTCTGCTTTTGAGCTCACACTGTCAAATGGCAGAAATTACAGGGCTGCTTTGGCTCTGGCTGCTGAGACTCGGCTGTAATGTGCAGAGCCGCTCAGTCCCCCACCAAGACCATTCGCCCCTCACTGAATTGGGAAAGTGAGAGGGTAGCAAGGCAAGTTCAGGTGACCTCTTTTAAAAAGCCCTTCCTTTAAGCATGGTCTCTTTTACTTTTGGCAAAAATGGCAAAATAATTGTCATGATTTTTTTATTTTTTTATTTCATGCACCTCACCTGAGTGGAGCGGAAAGTTTGACCCCGCAGAGAGAAGTGGACCCGAAGCGTGATCGCGGCCTAATGTCTGCTGTTCGTTCTGCACACAAACACAGAAATACGCCTGTAAATGCCACCGCCTCTGTTTTTATTCCCATTATGTTAAAACGTGGAAATGCACGAAGGGGGTCAGCGGCGCAACGACATGCAGAGACAACGAGGACGAGTGTCCTTTTGACAAAAATATTTCGTTAATTGTGCAATTTCTAGCTCTTTTCATAAATATAGTTCACATTCTTTATAGAAACACTGCAAAAACACAATTTTAGCAATTATTTTTAGTCAAGTTTCTGGTGCAAATGTCTCACTTGAAATAGGACAAAACTAACTTCTTTAGTAAGACATAGGAGCTTGTTTTCAGTTGATAATTACTTAATGTTGAAGAAAAAGTACCAGTTCACTTATGGAAAAATGTGAAATAAATAACTTTCTCTTTGCATAAATCATTTTATGCAAAGAGAACGTTGTGGAAAAAACTACATCAACCAATCACAAATCAGTTTGTCTTGCTGACTTCTGATCGCTTTACTTGGAGAAATGTTCCCTGATTTCAAAACTTTGGCTTGTGATTCCGGTGTCCAGTGCAGATTTATGCTCCAGATCAACATCAAAACCCTGAAGCATTTGATTAAGTACAAGCAGGTGCACAATTCAGAAGGAAGTTATGAGACAGCCGGTGAATTGTTTATAATTTAGGTGCAATGGTTTTATATCATTGTTTACTTATTGAGGCCACAGTGTCACTGTGTATTCACGACTGCATGATGTAGATTCTCTGTTCACCATGAACATGAATACAAAATTAAATATGTTGATATTAAAATTAAAAACAACAAAAAGTAAAAACAGATTGAAGCTGTAATTTCACTAAACTTATGCCTCACCAGAATGTAATTGATACTGAAAATGTTTAACATTTAGCAGGAGCCCTCCATTAAAACCAATCGCACAGACGAAGAAAAACATATATATATATTCAGTTTCCAGAGACGGAGAATTTATTTTCAGCTAAACTAAATAACAGACGGCAGGAGGAACACAGGCGGTTAATTGAGAGAGAGAAGCTGAAATTAATGATGCTTTGCTGAAAATGCGCAGATGTTTTTTTTTTCTTTTCGTTTTTTAATAAATCAGCAGCAGAATTGGGAAGATGCAGTTCCTGTTCTCCAGGATATTTTCAAAATGTGTTGAATTTACTGGAAAATAGAGGAAATTTTAGGTGAGTTTTATTCCAGGGTTGCAGTTTTTCAGTCGCAGCGCAGAAAAGCTGATTTATTCTTATTAATGTGCTTTTTATATTACCTTTACAGTGACTGAAATATTCCCTATAACACGCCCACGCAGTCAGCCAGGACACAAAGAGCACATTATTAGACATTATACATCAGTGGGCTCCTGTAATTATATGATTGTGTCTAAATTAGAGTTGCGTTTGTTTCAATGTGTGAATTTCTTCAGACTTTGACAGAAAGTCAACTTTGTCTAATTGGCTGATTTGTGTTTTATTCCAGGAATGGACCCCTCCAACGCGTGTTTCAGGATGCCACAAGACAATAAAGGGAAATTTCAAATTGTTATAATTTATATTTTATATTTTTTTCAAACTCGCTACTTTAAATTAGATTGAAAAGAGACTACAAATCACATCAGATACAAACCCTGTGAAGCTTTTCCGTTTTGAGTTTTGATGATTACCTCTAAATATTATAATATAGAGGTTGTATTAAAGGCTGAAGCTGATTTTGTTGTGGATAAGCAATCACTCCAGGCGTCGGGTTAGGACAGCTGTTATATATGTTGAGGTGAGTTATTGAAAGGAGAGAACGTCCGAGTCCAGAATTAGACTTAACATGACTTTAATAAACTTCCAGCTTCATCCATGCATATAACAGGCAGGAGTCGAGGGGGTGCGCTTGTAGATGAGATTATGTGTGTATGGGTGCATGCGTGTGTGTGTAGGTGTGAGTATGTGTGTGGTTTCCTATAAAGACAAACAAATACAAACCATGAGTATCTGTCTGTAAATGCTCTACACTTAAACAACAACCAATCCGACCGATAATAGCGTAACACTACAAAACATACAAGAGAAACACGGCATTTCAGTCGGAAATTGCAACACCAGCGACAGCTGCGTCTAATTAACTGAGCTTACTAGCTTAACCTAAACAGTTAACTCTAGCTCTGCATAATACGAACAAACCACACTAAGCGACCATAACATTCGACAAGACAATATACAAATACAGCTCTTAGACATCAACAGTACCACTTACATTCAATGGACGCACACGATATAAAGAGGTAACAAATCTGCCTTGAGAGCCGCCCCACTGAATGCTCATGTCCATAAGTGAAGTATAAACAAGAAGCCACCCAGTGGAAGAAAAAGGCATTACACATGAAACACCTAGATAAAGAAAAACAAACTTAAGGGCTGGAACAAATAATTAACAATCTTTTGTACAGCCGCCCCCAAATTTGAGATGCAAATTTGACCACTAAGTGTCTTGTTCATCTTGAGGTAAGGCTGGTAGCTTTATGATGCGAGCAACTGGCCGAGTGTAGGTCCTGCCTTTAACTTGAATCATAGCTGTCCTCACGCGTCCATCTGCTCCAGGTATGACGCTTGTTACTTTCCCTACTTGCCAGAGGGCTCTTGGTATCTGCTGGTCAACAATAAGCACTATAGTGCCCACCGTGATGTCATCCTTTTCTGTTTGCCATTTCTGTCTGGCTTGTAATGTTGGAAGAAAATGGCGAATGTAATGTTTCCAGAAGTGATCTGTTAAAACCTGAGAATGTCGCCACCTTTTTCGACTTAGAAGTGTAGACTCGGGATAGACTACTTGCGGAAGGGAGGAGTCTGGTCACCCCATCAACAAACAGTTGGGCGTAACTGGGTCTGGATCGGCCAGATCAGAAGAAACGTAGCCCAAGGGCCTAGAGTTGAGAATACCCTCTATCTCAATGAGGACTGTTTGTAACACCTCCTCTGGTACGGCCTGAACTCCAAGAGCTATCCGGAGGGCGTTCTTTACTGATCTAACTTCTCGCTCCCAAGACCCACCAAAATGCGGAGCATTTGGAGGATTAAAACGGAAGTGAATCTGTTGAGCGGCAAGTTGGTCCTTCACTGATTGTTCCAGGGCACTGAAAGCTTCTTGAAGTTCTTTATCTCCTCCTTTGAAATTAGTTCCTTGGTCCGATAGGATCTCATGGGGTTTTCCTCTTCGAGCTATAAAACGTCGGAGTGACATGAGGAATGAATCGGTGTCCATATTTGGGAGGAGATCTAGATGGACAGCTCGGGTGGTAAGGCACTTATACAGGATACCCCACCTCTTTTCGTTGCGTCGTCCCACTTTTACTATCATTGGACCAAAGCAGTCCACCCCTGTAGAATAGAAAGGTGGTTGGAAAAGCCTCAAACTGGATGGTGGCAGATCTGCCATCCTTGGGACTTGAGGACTGCCTCGCCATTTCCTACAATCCACACAGTTATGCTGGTGCTTCCTGATAGCTTCTCTCCCTCTAAGTAGCCAGTATTTTCTTCGTAGCTCAGCAAAAACACGCTCTGCTCCAGGATGATTCAGCTGTTTGTCATAATGCTGAATCAGTAGTTTGGAGACAGGGTGAGAGGATGAAAGTAGAATGGGATGGAGCACATCTGAGCCTAGGCCTTCACATCGGCGAAGCCTCCCTCCAACACGGATTAGATCTGAAATCTGATCATATTCAGGGGCGAGTGTAAGCACTCTACTGGTAGATGGAAGAGCCTTTCCGGATTTAAGTAACATCATTTCTTCTGGGAAGTTATCCATCTGAGCCTGTCTGAAAAGGGCTAACTCAGCGTTGTGATAGTCATCAGCAGTGTGAGATTTGTTAATGGTCGTCCCGTCAAGTGCTTTTGCTGTTGCTTCTAGTAACTCTTGAAAGGTGTTAAACTGCTGAATGTCAGGAAGAGTTAGTTGTGGTGAGCTGATTAGACCACAGAATACTGGGCTCCTCAGCTCCTCCATTTCCTCAATAAGGTGGTCAGTTGGTGATTCCGGCCACTGGTCAGATGCCTGCAGGAGGAAGGATGGTCCATGATTCCAGCGACTTTTTTCAGTCAGTTGGGCTAAGGTTTTCCCTCTGGTGATATCGTCTGCTGGGTTGGAGGCAGAATCGATGTAATGCCAGGATCTGACATCTGATAATTCCTGAATCTCTGCAACCCTTGTGCCTACAAACACTTTATATCTGCAGGAATTGGATTTGAGCCAGTTGAGTACTGTGGTGGAATCAGTCCAGTATACCACATTCTGGATCTTGATGGTGAGTTCTTTCAGCAGCACCGAGGCTAACTGTGCTCCAGTTAAAGCGCCACATAACTCGAGTCGAGGTATCGATAGCTGCTTCTTGGGAGAAACTCTGGATCTAGCAGCTAAGAATGCAACTTGTACCTTTCCATCCCCATTGTCACTGCGCAGATACGCCACTGACCCATAAGCACGTTCAGATGCGTCGCAAAACACATGGATGGTCTGACTGGAGGTACTACAATCTGTGTTATGGTCAGTGTAGCATCTGGGTAAGGCAATCTGAGACAATTGTGGAAGCTCTTCTTCCCATACCTTCCAAGCTTGGAGCAGATCTTCAGGGAGATTGGGATCATCCCAACCTCTCTTCTTGTCCCAAAGGCGTTGTACAATGATCTTAGCTCTGGTCGTATATGGAATAATGTATCCCAGAGGATCGTATTGTTGGGCAAGAAGACGGTAAATGTTGCGCATAGTTGGTTCAAGACAGTCACGGTTGTGCTGCTTATAGCAGAGTGTGTCTGACTTACACTGCCACAACAGTCCGAGTGTGCGTTCTTGAGGATTAGCTGTTTGTTGTGTGAACCAAAGGGTGCTGCTCTCTGATCTTGATTCTTTGGGTAAATGTTTGATGACAGCAGGAACATTGCTAGCCCATTCTCTGAGCTCGAATCCACCTTCCAGTAGCACTGTGTGCAGCCGATTCACCAGCTGTTTGGCCTGGTTCTCTGACTGAAGACTCTGCAGACAGTTATCAACATAGAAACAATGTTCTACTGATTGGCGGGCATCCTCTTCTGGTGCAGTGTGTTTTTGGACATGATTTTGTAGTGCGAAGGTAGCACAACATGGACTGCACGTTGTCCCAAAGGGGAGCACTTGCCACTCATAGATAGTGGGTTCCTGGTCCACTTTAACATCTCTCCACAGGAAACGAAGGAAGGGTTTATCTTCATCCAACAGGCGCACCTGATGAAACATTCCCTTCACATCACTGCTGATCGCTACGGGGTGTTCTCGGAACCTAAGAAGAACTCCCAGAAGACTGGCTCCAAGTGTAGGGCCAGGAAGAAGATGTTCATTGATGCTCTGCTCATTAAAGATGAAGGAGCAATTGAAGACTATTCGATACTTCCCATTGTGTTGAACAATGTGGTGTGGAATGAACCATGAATGGTTGCTCTCCTTTGCCTTGGTTGGGGATATGGCTTTGACATAACCGGCATCAATGAGCTTGTGGATTTCTTTAGAATAAATGGTAGCTTTCTCCAGGTCTTTTATTAGCCATTTTTCTGTCCCACGCAGCTGTGGCAAGACTGCCTCCTTTGGTGCATGGAGGGGGGGTAGGTTCCGTTTCCATAACATCGGCGTTGCATACCTGTTCACACCATCGACCATTACTCTGGTGGTCTTATCTTCCAGTATGCGGACTGCCTCCAAATCTTCTCTTGACCGAGTGACCAACCGTTCACTCCTGTAGGGCAGCGTATCTAGCTGCCACAACTTTTCCACGACTTAGAAGCTCTGTTTCCGGTGGATTGCACTTAGTGAAGAGGCACTGCTGTGGAGACAGTTGATGGCTTAACAAACTTGTGGGGCCTTGTAGAGTCCAACCTAGCCTAGTATGAACTGCTGCAGGTCCACCTGGTGGACCGAGACGTACTGGTTCCACTGGAGTAACCAGATGTGGGCAATCTGACCCAATCAGCAGAAGTGGATGGACACCTTTAATGGATGACAGTGGAATGTCTCTGAGATGGCGATATTTTTCTTGCAGAGCTTCAACTGGGTAGGTATGGCAGGCTAAGTTTAACTGTTTGGCTGTGAACGCTTTGTTGACCTGGTATGACTTGTTAGGCTGTGAAGCAGGAGCAACTGAAAAGGAGACAGTGGCACCGTGAATGGTGCAGACTTCTTGCCGGACGGTACGGAGCGTGAGATCTTCAGGCTTCCCTTGGAGACCCAGGCTAAGAGCAGCACTATGTAGGAGTATTGTACGCTCTGACCCATCATCCAGTATTGCGTAGGTCTCCAGTACATTCGGACCGCTCTGGATGATGACACGGCACAGCTTCAGTAATACTTGGTTACTCCTAGCTGGCCGATCAATGTACAGCGTCTCTGAAACGGAACTCACTAGGCATGTGCTTGATTGAGGTGCTTGATGTTCGCCATGTGCTATGCTCATTTGGTTGGTATTAACATCATGCAGGACATCCAGATGCTTCCTCTCACACTGTTTGCACTTGGCTTTGAGATTGCACCTGGCAGCCTGGTGTTCCCGACCACAGCGCCAGCATCGACTATTCGATTTAATCCACTCTGTCCTCTGCTCTACTGACAGGATTTTGAAATTATTGCATTGGTTCAAATAATGAAGTTCTGTATCACAGAAGGGACAGTATTTCTTTGGCTTGTTCTGAGAGATCTCTCTCACAGCTGGAGTCTTATCTGATTTCATCTTTGACTGAGGAGACTGACTGCCAAGTAGAATCGCTGTAGATCTTTGTGATTTGTAGTCAGGACGTCGGCTCTTGGGCGGAGCTTGTCTCTCTCCAGTGGAGGTACTGATGTATTGATCCCCACAAACTTGAACTCGTACTTCGTACTCAAGCCAGTCGGCCAGATCAAGCAGGGTTGGAACTGGATTATGAACAGGATTCACAAATCTATGAAAGTGTGCTCTTAGGTCATGTGGCAACTTCACTAGGAGACGAGAAACATGTGATGCACATCTCAATTCTGTCCATCCTTGACGTCCAAGTTGCTGCAGCATTCCTACTAAGGCACGAACTTGAAGGGCAAAGGATTTAAATGCTTTAATGTCCCCAGGTCGGATATTAGGTCCATCCATCAGATCAGAAATCCTCTTTAGCGCCAGCTGCTGCGGTTGACCATACATCTCAGTGAGCGCTCTTAAAGTGTCTGTAAATGGGAGAGGACTGTTACTGTATGAGTCAGCTATAAGTAGCGCCTCTTCGCATTTGAGATGATCTGTGAGTATTTGAAACTTAAAGTGCTCTGGAGCATCATATGGGAGTAAGTTGTCAAGAGCTAGTTTCAACCTGGCAAACTCACGTGGGTCTTCGGACTTGAAGTAAGGGATAGTCGGTTTGGGACCATGGTAGAACTCTAGCGCTGAGGGTTTACCATAGGAAGGGTCTCCGTGGGGGGAATGTTGGCGGTCAGATGAGTATCTGCCTCCCCTACTTCTCTCTCTGTCACATCCATAGCGTGATGCATAGTAATTATCATGGTGGTCCCTGTAATAAGAAGATTGTCCCCCTTCATGTCCATAGTAGAGGCTGTCATGGCGAGCGCTTGGACTACTTGGTCGGTTGGGCTTCTTAGGGCGATATTCATCACCGTGGTCTGGATGATTTGACTTAAATGGAGAGACACCATAATAACGGTGAAATCCATCACCATGGTGATAGGGCTCATTATAGCGGTCGTAATCATCCTCATAGTTGGGATCATACTTGACATCAGAGTTGGATGCTGCTTTAAAATATGGCCTTTTGCTATCACATGATTTATCACAAGCTTTATGGTGTGATTTACACTCTCTTTGATGTGATGACTCTGGTTCCGGACGATCATCAATATCGAAATCCATAGGCTTGTCTTGGGAGAAGGGAGATGAGCTTCGAGTTGTTACTGGAGAAATGTCATCTTTGCTGATTAATCCTACCTCCTGCAAGCAGCGGTCAAGATCCTCAACGGAGTCACGTCGGTGGCTTTGTGGAAGTGGAGGAGCATCATTAATCACCGATGGGGCACTTACTGCCTGACGTGGGCTTGTGTGGCCACTAGATGGCGTCGGCTTACTTATAGGTGCTGGTGCAGTAGACGTATCCTCTTCTCTGCGCTTAGACTGTGACTGAGGATTTGAGTCTTGTCCATGAGATTGCTGGATTATGTCTGTAAGACGTTGGACCTCTCTGTGTAGTCGTTCACTTTCCTCTCTCATGCTTTGAAGATGTCTGAGTACTTCAGATGAAGCTGGCTGCTCCTCCCCTGTAATGTGGTGCCTTGGTGTATAGCTGACCTCGTAATTCTGGAGATGTGATGGCATACGCCTCGATCTTTGTGGACGGTTTATGTCTCTCACGCTCCTCTCATGTGACCTTGCCATATTGACTGTAGTGGTTGCTTGTCTCCGGCTCGAAGGACCAAAATGTATTAAAGGCTGAAGCTGATTTTGTTGTGGATAAGCAATCACTCCAGGCGTCGGGTTAGGACAGCTGTTATATATGTTGAGGTGAGTTATTGAAAGGAGAGAACGTCCGAGTCCAGAATTAGACTTAACATGACTTTAATAAACTTCCAGCTTCATCCATGCATATAACAGGCAGGAGTCGAGGGGGTGCGCTTGTAGATGAGATTATGTGTGTATGGGTGCATGCGTGTGTGTAGGTGTGAGTATGTGTGTGGTTTCCTATAAAGACAAACAAATACAAACCATGAGTATCTGTCTGTAAATGCTCTACACTTAAACAACAACCAATCCGACCGATAATAGCGTAACACTACAAAACATACAAGAGAAACACGGCATTTCAGTCGGAAATTGCAACACCAGCGACAGCTGCGTCTAATTAACTGAGCTTACTAGCTTAACCTAAACAGTTAACTCTAGCTCTGCATAATACGAACAAACCACACTAAGCGACCATAACATTCGACAAGACAATATACAAATACAGCTCTTAGACATCAACAGTACCACTTACATTCAATGGACGCACACGATATAAAGAGGTAACAAATCTGCCTTGAGAGCCGCCCCACTGAATGCTCATGTCCATAAGTGAAGTATAAACAAGAAGCCACCCAGTGGAAGAAAAAGGCATTACACATGAAACACCTAGATAAAGAAAAACAAACTTAAGGGCTGGAACAAATAATTAACAATCTTTTGTACAGAGGTATTGTGTCTATACAAAGTGTATAGATACAATGTATAGACCATTGTGTCTATACACTTTCAAAATAAAGTTCTAATTAAATCAGAAGCTAATAAGCAAATTTTTGGATTCAAGCATCATTAGTTTATATTTTAATTGAATTCCTTTGTGTCAAACACAATGTAAAATAAAAAAAAAACATTTTTGTTTATGTTTGTTTATGTTATTTGTTGAAACTTCATGTTTTTGTACTTCCATCTGAGTCTCTACTGTTTCTAAAAACAGTTGATGTGGTTAAAAATGTTTTACAGCAATAAGTTAATGTTTTTTTTTGTTGTTTTTTTGTGTCTGTCTGAAAACAAGTCGTTTCAAAAACCTCCTGAATGAGTACTGTCCTGTTACCTAGCAACCCTATCTGAACTCAGCCCGTTACCTAGCAACCCTATCTGAGCCCAGCCCATTACCTAGCAACCCTATCTGAGCCCAGCCCGTTACTTAGCAACCTCAGTTGAGCCCAGCTCGTAACCTACCAACGAGCCCAGCCCGTTACCTAGCAACCCTATCTGATCCCAGCCCGATACATAGCGACCCCAGCTGAGCCCAGCCCGTTACCTAGCAACCCCAGCTGAGGGGTTACATAGCAACATAGCTGGGGTTGTTGCTGGGCTCAGCAACCTCAATTGAGCCCAGCCCGTTACCTAGCAACCCCAGTTGAGCCCAGCCCATTGGAGGTCAAGCTCCAGCGCAGTTGCACAATTGTGTATTTATTTGCAGCTATTTTCACATGTATGAAGTGAAAACGTTGAGTTGAGGGGCGTGGCCAACAGCAGCTTATTTGCATAAAAGTGACAAGACTCCCTAAAACAGTTCAATCTGAGAGGAGCTAAAAATAAGAAGAACTGAGGAGGTGAAATCTCATGTTCTGAGATTTAGTGAAAAAATTTAATGAGCGTGTTTTTTATTTCCATTATCCTAACTAGGTCACCTTTAAACACCAAATGGCATGGTGAATTAGAGGCTATGATCACTCAGCAGGTCTTGATGCTCAATTCCTATTTTTTGGTGAAATCAGATTTTTTTTTTTTGTGGTTGTTCATTCTACTTACAACTTAATACATCTACAATAGATGCATCAGAACAGACCAAAAATAGATTTTTTTACTTTACATTTTCATCTCCAGTGAAGATGTAACCTAAAAAATATTGCAGGACAGTCTCTGGACAGAAGAACATTGTACAAATCAGAGACTACACCCTTTCAACCAAAGTGGCTTGTGACTTTTGGGGGTTGCATTTATTTGAGCAAATTACTATAATAAAAAATTCCAGTTGCCCTGCTCCAGTCTTGTCCTCTAATTCACTGACCTGCAGAGAAGGACAGGAAATAAAAGCGTACTTTAGAGGTTTCCGGACCTCTTCCGGCTCTGGTCCGTGCACGGCTGAAACACAAAAAGCTGCATCTTCCCGTCCCCCCCTCAGCCCCCTGTGGTCCCTTCTTCTGCAAGAGGCTGCCGGACCATAATGCATTTGCGATCACAGTAATTTCTCTGTAAAAAGCTGAAATCTTCCACTGTCACAAAAAGACATGAAAAGTTCAGGTGCATACGGATTGGAAAGTTACAGTCTAAAAACGTCCTATTGTGCTCTGAAATTACGCTGGATGGAAAAGTTAAAAGCTTTTGTTAAATGCCAAACAGAACTGTCTGCGATGAAAAGATGGGGGAAGAGAGGAAGTGGTAAAACAATGCGTCTCGATTTGCTTCCCAAGCTTAGAATAACCTTTTCTAAGTGCCTTTTTTCTATATAGGAGCTTCACGCTATATTCTTAATGCAAATGCTCTTTTACAACAACAAAAAAAATTATAATGATGATAATCACTGCAATTCAGGAGCTTGTTCTATGTTCAACTCCATTATTCACTTTTCCAAAGCACTCTGGCCTTTCTCCTTTAAACTTTTAAAACATGGCCTTCCTGCATTTCTTCCCTCTGAGCCGCTGAAAGGAACTTAAAAGTTTTCCAGCGTCTCCATTTTGCAGGAAAGGGTGCTTGGACCTGAGAGCGTGCAGTCAAGAGCAAAATGTGTTTCACCTGCGAAAGAGGTGTGAACAGGGGCAGCAAGAATGGACAGCGTGCATTTTGGGTTGTGAAAAGCCCTCAAGGAGGAAAATAATATCTAAAAAAGCGACTGTCTTTTTGAAAAAAGTGCTCAGAAACACTCAGATGTAACTCTGTTCTTCACAGGCTGATGCTAAAAGCTAAGGCGAGCGTCCGGCGTGCTGAGCGGCTTATTAGAGGGACAATAACCGCAGAACAGCCGCAGGATAGTGCGTGGTTCTCACCCTGTGCAACACACACACACTCACACACACACCTGCACATGTGCATGCAGACCACCTGCGCTGCTAACGCCTGTGCACGCCTGAATGCAAGCATGGAGGCTCGCTCGTCCACGTGTTGAGGCGAAGGTTTAATCAGCCGCAGATGAAAAGGAAAATGCCATTAGATTTTTAAAGTGGATAATTTCACATTCTTCTCTCCATTCATTTCTTCATTTTTCTTTTCAAGCTCGCCTTTTATGCCCGATACATGTGCTTTTATGGAAAATTACGACATTTAATCGAGACTCTTCGGTCAGAGATAATTGCGCTAAGAACCATTAGCGCCTGTCCAAGACCGATGAACTTTTTTCTTTTTTCTTTTTTTGTCTCCTTTCTTTTGCGGAGATGTTCCCTGCCTGTGAGAACATGCTCCACAGAAAGAGGATAATCGTAATTTAATTATCTGCCATTATGGGGAGCAAAACGCAGGTCGCCTCGGGGTCGCATATGCTGCATGCTGTTATAAACAAATCAGTTAAATAAATTACGCTAAACAAACCAGCCTGTCATATACACTCCAGGTACTGCAGCCGGAGGTCTGTTGTTTATTTCTGATTTTTTTCCTTTTTTTCTCTCCCTTTTTCTTTTTCTGCCAATTTTACGCAAAGCAATTATAATCATATTGAACGTTTTCTGGGGCACTCGTGCTCCTCACCTGCTAACCTCCATGCCCCCCCCACCTGATCAGTAAATTGGCATCTCAGTGAGATCAGCAGGTGTAAATTTGCCCTACATTTTTTTTCTCTCTTTTTTTGGCCACAATGAGGTTTTTCCTGAAAATTGAATCTCATTTATGTTCAGTGCACTGTGATCCCCAGAGGCTCATAATTCATTAGTTGCTCTTGTTTTTACATTAAATATATGTAAAATATTGGGAATTTCAACACAAAATTCAGTTTGGATTAATTTACATGGAAAGTAAAACGTCAAATGAAGTTGGGAACATGGAGCGTTTTAATATCAGAACAGTCAGATGCTTAACGCTTGTTTTCCATCTGATAGATTTGGTTCGGTTGGGAACCAAAGTTTTAACATTTGTTATATTTTCAGCTGCTGCGGTTCTCTTTCTCACTGCACTGACTCAAAGAAACCAAACCCTTTGAGAAAACTGTTCCCGTCCTTGCCTGTGGGGGCGCTGCAACAAAATCTACTGAAGGAAACAACATGACAACCTCTGAAGAAGACAGTGGGCGCAATCTCTCATAGACATAATATAAGACTCTTATATTATGTCTATGCAATCTCTTGCTTTGCAAAATTTACATAACAATGGAGTGACATTGGATTTTAGCGGTCCATGAGCCATTTATTTTGCTACAAATGTTCTGGTGAAATGTCCCAGGTACAGATTAGGTTCTTCCGATGTTGTGTTCCATTCCGGCTCTCCCACTGCGCTCTCCTTTCTTTCATATGGGAAATTAGGCAGATTCACCTAAATTTTTATTTTTATGATAGTGACACAGTGTGGCATTATCTAAAATTACACCAGTCAAAGGCAATATGATAAACAACTATTCTAAAGTTAGCCTTCCTGTGTTTACTCTGCAGAGTCCAGAACAGAATGGACCATTATGCATCATCAACCCATCAGTGAAAAAATGGCGACGTCCAAGGGTGAAAAATATAGCAAAAGATGTACATTTTTGAAGTAATTATGAGTTTTGGCATATCACAAGTCGATTTTTAGGTTATAGGAAAATTGGAATATATTTAGGCCAACATGTTCAACTAATCCTGGATCCAAAAAAATGGTTGCAAATATATATATTTTTATTTTTCTCTTTACCCTATTTTCCACCCTGTAAAGTTTATATTATTATACTTTAATTCCGTACGCTAGGAGTGCTTGAAAATCAAGCTTTTGTTTGTGCCCACAATTTTATCTAATAAATCTGACCGTTTGAATTCACTTTCGATGAGAAACTGTAATACCACTTTCTGTCTGTAGCATAGGTGGTGGCGCTGTGACCCGCAGTCGTCTTCTTCGTTTCCTGTCCGCTTCCTTAACAACAAACAGAGCAAAAGCTCTAGATTTTCTCGGACTGTTTGAGGAAATATGGTTCATAAGCGCTACCTTTGCACTTAGTTTGGGATTTTATGATATAAATGACGCCGGATGTCTCAGTTTAAGTGGAGTGAGATGCCGAAGATCTTGAAATTGACTCATTAACGGTAAGCTTTTATCGAAGTTAAGCCTCATTTTCTGCTAAAATTCATGAACTTGGGGGAACAGACAGCAAGTCAGTTCACTCAGGCAGACATTAGATTGTAAATTAATTGGTATTTATGTCAAATTAGAGAAGTATTATGTTTATGCTGAGAGTTTAGGGGTAATATTTAGCTTTAATGACAAATGAATTACAAAGAGGAGCTGCAGCCCTTCACATTTAGCCAGCTTTGTTTCCTTTAGCTCATGAAAGGGTTTACATCTCTTTTAGTCAGAAAGGCCTTTAATAAAGTAGTTTTTATTGCACCATTTGGTCTAAAACATGCATTTATATTCTGAGTTTCATTAATTTAACCAAAGACGTTCTGCTGTTGATGGAAGAGTCACATATTTGTTTCATTCACTATTTGCTTCACTCTGTGTCTCTCTGTGTTTTGACTGTTTTTATTTTATATTTCTTTTGCTTGTTTTGTTTGTTTGTTTTTAGTTATGTTTCAGATATTTGAAGATAACATAAAAAAATCTTTGTCTTCTGACATTAAATCAGACGAGGGTTTAGTTTTATTTTCTAATACCAAAATAAAGACAGAAAGAATTGTTTTATTGTTTTTTTTTACTTAATTTGCATTTTCTCAGTACTTAGTAGAAACTCTGTTGAAAGTGTGACTCGCCATAGTTTTCTGACATTTTAGCAACAAAATGCACCGATTAATATCTGCATCGGTCCCGATATTGAAAAAAATTCTTGATCAGGTAAGTGACAATGTTCCCCATCCATAAGGGCAGATCTATTCAGTCTAATTCTATACTTTGAGCTCTAAGCAATATCATGTTTTATTATTTAATTTACATTATATTTAGAATCCCTAATTGCACTTTCTGAACTATTTGAAAGAAGGTTTGTTGCAGTTTATGTTTCACCAAGGTATTCAATCTATTGTTTTTTTTGTTAGATTTTATTATTTACATTACATTAGCTGTTATTCTCCTAGTTGCCCTGACTGAATAAATTAAAGTTGTCTTACATCTTTAAACAAGCTTGTGATGCTATTGGTGTATTCAAGCATGCGGTAATAGTGCAGTTATCAAATAAATTTGTAATTCAGCGTAGTTATGTCTGGGTTTTTTAAAAAAAGGAAACATCTTCAGAACTGTTTTTCTGTATCGGATCGTATTGGCCAATGCTAAACCTTAGATATCGGTATCAGACTTGAAAAAGTGGATCGGTTCATACCTAATTTTGTCTCATCACTTACAGAACTGGTGTAACTGGGTCAGGTTTGTTGGCCTCCTTCGTAGCAGCATCACCGGTTCTTATTGTTCCTCTTCTGTCCTTCCACAGCAGACGGGACAATGCTAACTCATTTTTCTTACCTGATCACCCGTCTAACGTAGCGACGTTTGAAACGGTTCTCTGATTGCCACCATGGAAGAGGACGTCCTGACCCTGAAGCCCAGGCGGATCCAGAACCAGAACGTCGTCTACCGCCTGGAGAAGCGAAGGGTCTGCTCCGGTCGACCCGGGGCCCACTGGTACCGGGTTCGCTGCTTTCACCAGAACCTGTTCCCAAACTTCACCGTGGTGAACGTGGAGAAGCCACCCTGCTTCCTCAGGAAGTTCTCACCGGATGGACGCTACTTCATCGCCTTCTCCTCGGACCAGACGTCGCTGGAGGTAAGAGGAGAATCCTGAATCGTTTCAACCATTTTAGCTTTATTTGTCGTTGTAGTCCTGCATCAAAAACCTGTTGGTACTCAAAAAGACAAAACAGCTATGAATAAAATCAAGTTAATGAAATAAAATGCCATAATTGTCGAGTATAAAGTTATAAATATAATAATAAATATGTATATTTACAGTTTTATTTTTCCCTAAGTAAATTAATCTTCCAGTGGAACTAGTGATTTTTAAACAAAACAATATTAAGGATTATTGACTTAAAACAAGCTCCCTTATCTTGCTGAACTGTTACTTCTAAGTTAGTTTTATGTTAATTCAAGTGTAATAAGATATTTGCACTAGAAACTAGACCAAAAATACTTGGTAAAATTTTATGTTTTTGTAGCGTATAAAAACAAAAACAAAGGATGTCATATCTATGACTTCAGTATGTTTTAGTTAGTTTTAGCTCTGAGCTGAATTTGGTTACTATTCTCTTTCAGATTTATGAATACCAAGGCTGCCAGGCAGCTCAGGACCTGCTGAGAGGCCAGGAAGGAGAGACTCTGTCCACCGCCAATGACCAGTGCTCCCTCAACATCCGCAGCCGCCTCTTCCAGCGCTTCTTCTCGCTGCTCCACGTCACCAACGTGGCTTCGAACGGAGAGCACCTGAACCGTGAGTGCAGCCTCTTCACCGACGACTGCAGATACGTCATTGTCGGCTCCGCCGTCTACGTCCCCGACGATCCGCCGCCGTACTTCTTCGAGGTAATGAGCTCCGGTTTGAGCGAAAAGCAGCCAAGTCCGGAGGTTTTATTTATAGCCAACGTTCCAACAGGTGTATCGCAACAACGAGTCAGTGACTCCCAACCCGCGGTCTCCACTGGAGGATTACTCCCTGCACATCATTGACCTGCACACCGGCAGGCTGTGCGACACCAGGTCCTTCAAGTGTGATAAGATCATCCTGTCTCACAACCAGGGCCTCTACCTCTACAGGAACATCCTGGCCGTGCTGTCGGTCCAACAGCAGACCATCCACGTCTTTCAGGTGAGCAGGTCGTCCCCTAAGGGGTTAAATCCTTCACTTGGGGATCAGCAACAGTGTTCAGATGGTTTAGGCAGCAGGGCAACTAAACTGGGCTAATTATTCTGGCTTGTTTAGGTGGTAAATGTGTCGTTTAGAATAAGCAATGATAACTGAAAGAAACAAAAAATGAATCTGAAAAGTGCATGTAAAGTCCTAGATGATCTGCAAAGTATTTCAGATATTTTAGAAAGTGGTGCAGCTCATCTGAACTAATTTTTCAGATTTATTTAGCTGAGAAATGGGTCGTTTAAAAAAGCGTTGTGAACTGAAGCAAAAAAAAATCTGAAAAGTGCGGCATGCATTTAAATTCCTTGATGATTTGCAAAGTTTTTCAGATTGTTCAGGCATCAGTGCAGCTTATCTGGACTTATCTTTCTGGTTTGTTATCTGAGAAATTTAAAACAAACATTGAAATGCGAAGCAAAAGAAATCTGAAAAGTGCAACATGCATTTAACTTTACCCCATTTATTAACATTACCCTGAATATAAACCAGTTCAACTTTGTTTTCTAATGTCAACTCAGTAGTAAACGTCTTTGGGTTTAATGTTCTCTGAGTATTAATCCAGATATTCTCTGAAGGCCTGAGGTTCTTTAGAGAACAACCAGCATTATGGAGACCAAGGGAAATATTTACTTATGTACTCCAGACTCCCCCTAGTGGTCTGGGGTTAAAAGACATAAAGTATGACGCATCTTTTCTTTAATTACTCCAAGTTCCTTCAGGAAGTTCCTTCTGATTTGATGGTCGACTCAACTAACTGAAATGGTGTTGCATTACGAGTGATGGATGGAAGAATGTCGTCCAGTTTTATTAAAAATATGTATTTTTCTTTACACAAAACATTTAATGTTTTTGTAGATATTTAAACACATGATCACCTGCTGCCTTTTGTCTCTTCTTCTGTCCTCAGGTGACGCCAGACGGGACGTTTCTGGACGTGAGGACGATCGGGCGCTTCTGTTACGAGGATGACCTGCTGACGCTGTCGGCGGTTTACGCAGAAGCTCAGGCGGAGAGCCAGACCGGCTTCCCACGGCTCTACACAGACAAAACCATCAACTCCCTGAAGCACAGGCTGCTGGTGTACCTGTGGCGGCGAGCCGAGCAGGACGGCAGCGCCACCGCCAAGAGGAGGTGACAACGCCGATTCACAAAGCTCCCATTCTTAGTTGAATGTGTCCGAGGCTTGTTAGGTTCTGATCCGAGTCGTTCCGTCAGGTTTTTCCAGTTCTTCGATCAGCTCAGGCGGCTCCGGATGTGGAAGATGCAGCTGCTGGACGAGCATCACCTCTTCATCAAGTACACCAGCGAAGACGTGGTGACGCTCAGAGTCACCGACCCGTCGCAGGTATGCATTCCTCCCCCGCCGCTCTTTGTGCCGATGCCCCGGTTTCCTCGGATGAGAATTTCCCCCTGCCGGGTTTCCAAGGAAACAATTGTCCAATGGATTCTGCTCAGTCCTAAGCTTCACTTGTCGCAGGAACAGAAGGATTTAATTAATCTACAGTTCATTTAAATGGAGTCTGAGTAGAAAAAACAAATGGAGAAATTTAATCAAACCTTCTCACTTCGTTTTCAACAGTTTTTTTTTCTTTGATTGATTGGTTGAGTACATGGATGGATGGATGGATGGATGGATGGATGGATGGATGGATGGATGGATGGATGGATGGATGGATGGATGGATGGATGGATGGATGGATGGAACAGAAAGTCTTTCTTCTTCTTATGTTTTTCTCTGAGCCTTTTGCGCTGTGTTAACCTTTGACCCCTGGTCTCCCTGCCAGCCATCGTTCTTCGTGGTGTACAACATGGTGTCCACGGAGGTTCTGGCCGTGTTTGAGAACACGTCGGACCAGCTGCTGGAGCTGTTTGAGAACTTCTGTGACCTGTTCAGGAACGCCACGCTGCACAGCCAGGCTGTCCAGTTCCCCTGCTCCGCCTCCTCCAACAACTACGCCCGCCAGGTCCAGAGAAGGTACCACTCCGCCGCTGCTCTGCCGCCGTGGTCCGAATGGACAGGATGTTTCACCGAGAGACGTTAGGACCAGGTAGAGATGCCCGGGGGGAGTTGAGCAGAAACAGGAAGGAGATCCAGGCCGTTAACCTGTTCAGCTAACCGGAGATCTGATTGAATTTCACCCATTCTGGTGACAAAACCCTTTATGGGAGGAAAAGCTTCGCTTGAGCTTAAAGGGACTTAAAGGGATTAAAAAGTCACATTTTACACATCAAATTTACATAATACTGCCTCTTTAAGAAAAAAAAACACCCAGTCTTTTTTTTTTTGTCTTTTTTTTTTTTTTTGCAATAAGTTGATATCTTTTTAGTGTATGCAAAACGAGTCGTTTCAAAAACTTACAGAATGTAACGTCACAAATCAGCAGGAACTGCCCCGTTACCTAGCAACCACAGCAAAGCCCACCCGTCGCCTAGCAACCCAAATGGAGCTCCAGTACATTTGGTTTGTTGGTTTGGTCACCATACAATGGCTGCTGGAAAAGACAAGAATTTTGTTGTTGACTTACCATCCAGATACCACTTGCTACATTCTTGTTGGTTGTGCAAGAGGCTCCGCTTCTGCTTTTCAAACATGTACAGTTGTATAGTTCTGCGTCTGTTTGCAGTGATTGTGTGTGAGTGTAAACTTTGGGTTGGGGGGACATGGCCAACAGCAGCTTATTTAGATTTAAAGAGACAGAGTCCCTAAAACAGCTGAAAATAGGCAGAACTTGATCAGACTAAAAAAAAAAAAAAAAAAAAAGATTTTTAATGAGCGTGTTTTGTATAGATCATAGACCTGTCCTAATCTGTTCGAGGAAGCATAATGGGTCACCTTTAGAGTGAAAAATAAAGCAGAAGAAAGGGGAACTGAAGTATTTTTCCCTGTTCTTCCTCCCCAGATTCAAAGACACCATAGTGAACGCCAAATATGGCGGCCACACGGAGGCAGTGCGGCGGCTGCTCGGTCAGCTGCCTATCAGCGCCCAGTCGTACAGCAGCAGCCCTTACCTCGACCTGTCGCTCTTCAGCTACGACGACAAGTGGGTGTCGGTGATGGAGAGGCCCAAGACCTGCGGAGACCACCCCATCAGGTAGCCACTCCAATCAGGGCGCGCACACCTCCGGATGGCGCAGCCCTGCAGTCAGGCTAATGGGGTTTACATAGAGATTACTTCAACTGAAACAGCTTCTAGGGTTTTATATGGCATTTAAAATCATCATAGAGGTTTGCTTTTACCTTTTGCTTCTTATCGTTTGCTCAGATGAAAGTGCAGAGATGCAGCTTTGCTCCTTTCAGATTAACAGTCAATCCTCCTGCTGCTTGTTTCCACCACGTATTTCATTCATCAACCGACTCTAATGTTTAATATATAAGTAAAAAACATAAATAAATAAATAAAAAATAATAGACTGAAATGCATTTTTAATAAAACTAAATCTACAAAAATTATAATAAAACAAGCAAATGAAACAATAGATAAAAAACATTTAATGAAGAAATATATTTAAAGAGAAACATAGAAAACAAAAATGTGTCAGATTAAAAAGTAAAAAAAATATTGAAATGCTGTTTATATTTAAAATACCGTTTTCTGTAAAAAATTTAAAAAAACTCAAATTCTGTGTGTATATATATATATATATATATATATATATATATATATATAGAAAAAAATAAAATCTATTAAATAAAAAATAACAAATGTGATCATATATAAATACTGTTTTTTTTCCATTTAAGGAAAATTAATTAAAATAAATTAATATAAATAAATAAAAAGACATGACTGGATGCAGCAGTTTAACGGAGCCGCTCTGCCTCTGCAGGTTTTACGCCCGTGATGCCGGGCTGCTGAAGTTTAAGATCCAGGCGGGCCTTCTGGGTCGACCCGTTAACCACGCCGTGCGGCGCCTGGTCGCCTTCACCTTCCATCCCTTCGAACCGTTCGCCATCTCCGTTCAGCGGACCAACGCGGAGTACGTGGTCAACTTCCACATGAGACACGTCTCCGCGTGACGGAGGAGAGTCGTCCTCCGCTCCTCACTCAGGGATCCTGGACATTTTTGTTTGCAAACGTCCAGACTCGAGTTTTCACTGGATTTTAAAGTCTAGACATAAAAACTCAGAGGAGATGTTCTCACAGCTGGATTTCAATATGAAACCAAAAAAGAAAAATGGGCAGATGGACGGATGATGTTGGATAAAGAACATTTGATTTTTTTTCCCAGACTTTAAAATACTTCCATACTTTTCCAGATTCCTTGGGATCCCTCTTTCCTTCTCTGCTTCCCCTGTTTCTTTCTCGTTTCCTGGTTTTTTAATTTTTTTTTATTGTTTTACTTTTTAATGTTGAACTCTACATATCCTACAGCCAATAAAATTAATTTGATTTTTAAGTTTTTATCACCAAGGAGGTTTGACTTTTTCTTCTCTAAAGAATCATAAATGTTCACCTGTTTTGGAGAATTGGAAGATAAATCTGTTTAGTTTTAGTTTTTTCCCATCATGCATCTAGCTTACATTGTAACACACACACACACATTTTACACTGTCAAAAATTAACAGCAATAATTTTTGTTATTTTGTCTGTATAAAGAGAAAAAGAGTTTTTTAAAGATCACAGTTTCAAAGCTGAATATTTTGTTTGCTAAAATTAAGTATTTAAAACCAAATATTTGGATCAACACTAAATATTTAGTTTGAAGCCAATGTTTAGCATGCTAACTAAATATTTGGAGTTTGACGTGATATTTTCTAGCAAATTAAATGTTTAATTTGTAAACTAAATATTTCGTTTGCTAGCTAAATACTTAGCTTCAAACCTAAATGTTTAGTTTGCTAACTATTTAGCAACAAAATATTTAGTGTGCTAATGAAAATGTAAGCTTCAAACTAAATGTTTAGCTTGATAATTAAGTATTTAGTTTGAGTCTGCTGTTTATAAACAGATTTATAACATGATGAAAATGACATTTCTTCACTCTTGATAGACTAAATAACAAATTATTGCTGTTAATTTTCAATCAAGTTATATCAATCAAGTTTATTTGTGTAGCACATTTCAACCAGTAACAGACATTACATTTTGTCAAGTACCACAGAGAAACAAAAACATCTAACAATAAAGCCTTTCGTACAAACTTTATTGCTGAACCTTATGGAAAAATATTAATTAAAATCTTCCAATAAGATTAAGATAATTTAATCAATCAAGTTTATTTGTGCAATCAATCAATCAATCAAATTTTATTTGCATAGCACATTTCAGCAGCAAGGCATTTCAAGGTGCTTTACATAATTAAAAAACAAAATAAAAACAGCATGTGACATTGAATAAAGAGTAAGAAAGAGAAAAGAAAAGAATAGAAAAAGTTAAAAACATACTTTTGTTAGGGAATTTAAGCGCCTGTCGTCGCCGGACTCCGCCGTCCGTTTAACACGGGTATTATCCAGGCCCCGTCGCCTAACAGGACAAGGTCTCCAACCTTGCAGCGCCAGGCTCCGTCCACCTATCATGCAGATTTTTGCGCTAGGACTTCGTCGTGCTACACTGATTTTTGTGCACTATTTGTGCAGCATATTTCAACAACGAAGCAGTTGGAAGTGATTTACTCTGTGAGAACATAAAAACCCCATAAACACATTAAATTGTCAATTGTGAAACAGAACAAAACAGAACAACATAACAGAAAATCATCGTTACACATCAAAATGTTGGTCAATGTTTCATTTATTATGTTTCAAAAGCAACTCTGACCAGGCAGGTTTTAGTCCAGATGTAAATTAACTCAGGTTTTCTGCTGTTTTTCAGTTTTCTGGAAGTTTGCTCCAGATTTTTGGTGCGTAGAAGCTGAATGCTGCTTCTCCATGTTTCTGATTCTGCTTCCCCAGAACCAGAAGACCTGAGAGGTTCTGGAAGGTGGATCCAACAACAGCTGATCTTTAATGTATTTTGTTGATTTATAAACTAACAGAAATATTTTTGAATGTGTATCTTTAAAAACCGCGCTCATACACACACAGAGAGCTAAAAACCGATTTTAGGTGTCGCTGGCTGTGACCCTGACGCCGATCCCTGCTGTCTGTTCTGCAGCGTATGGGATCATAACACTTCTGTTCTTTACTACATCCATCTGTTCTCCACCTGCTTAGCTCAAATGTATCATTAATCACACGTCGGCATGGACAGAAATCTGCAAATATGCAAATGGTCACAGCAGCAGCAGAGACCCTGGAGCTGCGCAGACATGTATAATAAACACACGAGGGGCCGAGAGGAGCCGAGAGGTGCAGCCGTCCGGCCAGCTGCAGAGGTGGAAAGCAGGTGCGGAGGGGATTAAGTGTTCTGCTGCCTCTAGTTACACAGAACAGCCGATTCACGTTTGTGTGTCCGACTGACTGAAGCGAAGCGTTTACTGCAGAGTAAATGCAGATGAAGGACTAAAAGAGGCCATGTTATGTCATTACAGTGTGTTTGTGTGACAACAAGCTGTGATAATCAACTAATTATGGGAAACTGGCATGGCGGGAGGACACACAGCAAACAGGTCACATATAAGAGATGCAGGAGCGCCAGAAACTGGAGTTTTCTCAGTGAAAATCATTTGTTTTCAGATTCAAACATACTTTATTGATCCCAAAGGGAAAGTAAATGTTGTTGTAACTCATTAACTCAAATTCTTCAAAGAGTTATTGCAGATGCTGATGGCTATTGGCAGGAAAGATCTCTCATAGCCTGCGACAGACTGGCTACCTGTCCAGGGTGACCCCACCTCTCATTAGCTGGAGATAGGCACCAGCAACCCTCCCGACCCCACTAAGGGATGAGGGTGTATAGAAAATGGATGGATGGATGGATGGATCTCTGAAGATGCCTCTGAATGAAGACACTCTGTTTTCCCAACACAGTCCCATGAAAAGGATGGTCGGGGTCGTCATTTTATGCATTGCCATCTGTTGAGACTTCAGAGGTTCTTTACAGAAAAATCAGCATCATTTACACTGTAAAAAAAGAACATTTTACAGTAAAATGTGGTTGGCAAAATTCCACTGTAAATTTACGGGTAAAACATATTTTTCTTTCATTGCAAATGCTGGAGTCGATGTTTTACTGTAAAAATGTTTTAACTAAAGGAAAATAATATTTTTTCTAAAATCAACATAAAAATATAAAATTAATGTACAAGTGTAAAATATATAAATGACTGTTTTCACCAGTTAATCAACAGCTTTAAATTGTTAATAGTTAACAGATGTTTCCTGTCAATTTGACTGTTTATCACTGTTAAACATACAAAATGTTTTTACAGTGTACTAGCCTGCATTAGTTTTGAGAGGCTGATCATCTGCTGGATAAATATTTAGTTTGGAGCTAAATTATTTCTAAGCCAATTATTTAGCTATTGTTTAGCCTGCTAACTATACAATTAGTTTGTACCTATAGTTTGTAAGCATATTATTTAGCTAGCTATTTAGTTTGTAAACTAATTATTTAATCTACTAGCTAAATATACAGGCTTAAATTGGATATTTAGCTAGTTAGCAAAACAGTTAGCTTGCTAATAAAGATTTTAGCTAGCAAGTAAAATATTTAGCTTCTTATCTAAATGTTCGCTCTGTAAACTAAACATTTAGATTGGAACTAAATAGTTTGTAATCAAATTATTTAGCTAAATGTCTAGTTGATTAACTAAATATTTATCCTACAGTTAAATATTTAGAATTAAGGTAAGTATTTAGGTTGCTAACTGCATGGTTAGCTCGCAAGTAAAATAGCTAAATGCTTCTTAGTGTCAAACTGGCATTCAAGACACTGTGGGTTTACAAATCAAATACTTAGTTTGAAGATAAATAGTTTATAAGGATATTTAGCTAACTGTTGAGTTTATAAACTAGAAGTTTGCCCTGCTAACTAAATATTTAACTGTTTAATTCGAAAACTGAATATTTAGCCCGCTAGCTAAATATCTAAATATTTAGCTTGCTAACTAAATATTTAGCTAGGCAGTAAAAAACTTTTCAACTTTTGGAGCTCAGAAATGTCCTTGCTTTTTCTGAGGTTAAAAAATCATTAGTTTGGCATAAATTTACTTATCCTTTTTTCTATGTACAATGAACCTAATTCACCATCTTAATTTAGCTTATTTTTTCCACTTGACATTATTTTCTGTTGCTCCACCGTCTCTACACATGTATAGATTTTCGTGATCTCATTCGGGACCTTGTGGGGTTAAAGTTCAAGCCAAACTCTCTTGAACAGGACAGAAAACAAACCGCTCCAGATAAAAATAATAAAAAACGAAACAAAAGACGCTCCTGTATCCGTCTCATTCCTGAGAACCAGGTAAAACTCGGAGCCTTCTCCCTGACCTTCGCTGCCATGGCAACATAACCGCTCTCTGCTTTCTAATTGCTGTTGTCTTGGCAACAGCGCACGCAAAAAAAAAAAAAAAAAAAAAAAAGCGTCCAGAATCCTGAGTGTTTCCTGTTCCAGCGTCCCTCGCAGAAACGCCTCGAACCACACACACATTTCTCCAAGCTGTCGCAGCAGAACTGACCCTGAACCGCAGGCTGGGCTGTTTTTCTTTTAGCTTCACAGGAATAACTGTGAGGTATCGCCTTTTTTCTTGAGTTTCTGCCCTTTCCATGATGACATTTCACTTGCTTATTCTCAAAGGGGAATAAATAGTTCAAGGCGTATTGACTGTGAGAGGTTAAAAATAAAAATAAAAAATAAACTGAAGAGATTCTAAAATAATTAGTATTTCCTGGAGCAACACCATAAACCTAAAGTCCAAATCTAATTCCTCTCCTTTAAAGCCTGAGAAGACCTTAGAGAGATGTTGACTGGCTCATAAAATAAATGGTTTATAAATATAAACTCTTTTCATCCAGATGATGTTCCAGCAGGGAGAGGTTGCAGGGTTCAGCTTATTGAAAGAAAAAGATTTTCAAACCTTAAAAAAACTCATTTTTTCTGTATTTCTGCACAAAATAATCAGATGAATTCAAGTCAGTGGAGTGAGATCAACTCAGCTGAAAATACTGATCTGATCAAACTGATTGATTATTATTATTTATGTTATCATCTGGTTGGAAACTATGTGAGTTTTCAGAATCAGCTTTACAAGACTTTGATTTCATGCAACAACAAATAAACAAGTTAGTTTTCTTGTATTTCAAGTGTACAGAGAAACTAGACCAAAAATACGTTTTGTGTTTTTACAGTGTATGACCGACCGAGAGGAACAAAAGCCTACATTTTAATAATGGCTGGTTACCGATCTTTAAAAATCCTGACCTGCCGATTCTGAGTCTGCCCGATACCAATTAGTTGTTTTTACTGAAATGTTGCTACATGTAGCAAGAAAGTCGCAGAGTTGTCAAACCTCTCTCACTGCAGAGCAGAAGAGAGGAGAAGATATTTAGAGCTTTGCTGAGGTGAATCTGATCGGCTTGGCATGCAAGTATCGGCCAATTATAGATTTCCCAAAATTAAGGAAATCGGCACCAATACATTGCTGCACACCTAAATTATATATATAATGTGCAAACATATATATATATATATATATATATATATATATATATATATATATATATATATATATATATATATATGTTTGCACTTGAGTTTCACTGTAAACCAACTACCTGTGTTTACCTTCACCTGGATATTAGCTACACTGGTATTGTTTTTCTTTTCTTTTTTTTCTCGCTGTAACATATAAACTAGTGTCAACATTTCATTTCACACATCTATACGGCTTACTGAGACCCCCTGTGAAATCACACCACCCCCTAAAGAGCAGAAGGGAGGTCCAAGTATTGACAGCTAATATTTGATTGAGGGAAACAGGCGTCCTGTGACTCCTCCGCTCCTGTCTCGGTGCGTTATCACCTGTGTTTGACGTGCAGAGGTAGAGATGCTTCACTCTTTAGACTCCGCACCACGCTGGGGCAGATATACAGCCTAACTGTGGGAGATCGTTTCTAACTGGCTTCATTTCTGACTCGGTGACACCTGCGCACGTACAAACACTAATGTTTCCCAATAACACGCTCGCGCACGAACACCTGACTGAGCACCAGTCGGGGGGTTTCAGGTGGAAGTCCGCTGGGAAGGGTCTCACAGCAGGGTTGACCTAAAAATATAAAGTGGAGAGATGTCTTTTGTTTATGAACGAGCAGAGTGAAACCAGCAGAGCTGATGTAACAGAAAATACTTTGAATCACCTGGAGAAAATCACACGAGGTTAGCTAGCTGCGTCTCTCTCAGTTTGATAGTTTCATGCAGCGTTTCACTTTTCTTTTCCTTTACCGTGAAATAACAATGACAGAAATACATGACGATGTTCGTCCTCTAGGTACACAAACTTCACCATTCAGCCAAATAAACAAGGAGGTGAAACAAAAGAAATGTGTCTCTCCTCACTTTATCCGGGTTCAACGCCAACTTGTGGTGGCTCCGTATATTAGCACTTAAACTGTTATTAAAAAAAATTAAATGTTGCGTTTGCATATATTAGATAAATAAAAATAGCTAAAACCATAAGCTAGCATTAGCACGCTAGTTACTCCTAAAAGTTAGAATTCTAGCAAGAGAAATTTCTTTTTTTTAAAGAGTATAAGAACAAAATTCACAAATGTAGAGATGATATAAAGCATCTAAATTAACAAAAATCTTTAGTTCTTCAGTCTGGCATTATTACTGCAGTAGAGGTGGATGCTGCAGGAATTTGATGGAAGTTAACAAATACTATTGTCACTGTAGTTTTTTTTAATAAGAAGATGCCCAGAAGGAAGATAAAATGCTAGAGAACTGTAAAAAAAATCACAGGAATGAAAAAGAGTCAAAATCAACTGTCTACTTTCCTGTGTATGTATAGGCTAGCATTAGCATTTTAGCACAACCAGTTGCTACTATAGCAGTTCAAAATAGTGACAAAGAACATTGCATTTTGAGAAGCAAAAAGAACAGCACAGCTATTCTCTATAGGATGGTAGAAAAGTTGCCACATAGACTTTTATTTTCTTCAAAAGTCTAAAAGAAACGAAAACATTTGGATTAATTTTATAGCACCAATTCACAAGAAATAGTCATGAGGCATTTTGCAAAAAAGTTAATTCAATCTAATTGTACAGACAAATTCAGATCAATTACATACATTCAAAAATACCATTTAACAGCATCTTAAACCACATATTTAAAAAATGGTGTTCTTTGCTGCAGGTTTAACTTCCTGGAACATTTCACAATGGGCCACCACCCGAGACATGGTGCACTTCTGTCCTATCTGGTTGGGTTGTCATAGGAACCCAACCAGAAATGCAACCCAGCCATTTTCTAACTGGCTGGGTTTGTTGTCTTTGTGTAGCAATGTCTCTCAAAATAACCACTAAATGAAACGTTGCACCAGCAATACCACTCGTAAATCTCCTAAAAACCTGATGTAAACTTACGATTAAAGACATTAGATTTTGTTTTGAAATAGGACAGCAAAAGTTTCCCACAGAAAAGCTGACTTCCTGCATACTCATCTGGTGTTTCCCTTTGTAACAATTATGATAAATAAACAGAAGTAGCAGTAAATAACAGTAAATATAATTTTTAATTTAATATTATTTCAGCAGGTCACTTCAGCCCCCCTCACTCTGTGCTTTATGACCTATAATAAACTCTAATTTTAATATTTTGCTTCAGAAAACCACATATTGGCTATTAATAAGTAAATAGATCAGCTTCACTTTTATCAGGTATTTGTCTTAGGAAGAATGATTCAAATCATTATTCAAAGTAGGAACAGAAACCTTTAAGTTGTTTGAGGAAAAACAAACAAAAACTAGTAAATTCCTGAAGAAATTTCACCAGGGCCTGCCAAAGTGTGCCCGTTGGTTTGGACCCAGAGTTCTGATGCTAAAAATAAGCATCAATGCTAAGCTTGGCTAAATTGTAGTCAATAACCTGTGGAGAGGCAGAAGCATGTTGACTAACTTGTACTTGTACCATTCATTATCAATACATAAGCTAAAATTAGCCAAAATGCTAATGTTAGCAAGAAAGCTATCAGTAGCATGTGGAGCATCACTAGCATGTTGTCTGTCATTGACTTACTCCATTCAGTATACTAAACATGGCAAATAAGTAAGAAAATTAACAAATAGGTTATTTTAGGTAAAAGGCTAATGCTAATGCACTAGTCAAGGGCAGTGAAATGCTAATATTTGTGCTAATGTTAATTAGCACACTATCCTCACTATCCTGAGGAAAACAAACATAAAAATGGCTAATATTATTATTATTAACGTGGGAGGAATATTCCAGTAAGCTTCACACTAATTCAATGTGAAACAGTAGCTTGGTTAAAACAGTTATGTAAATCCCAAAGACCAATTGCTTGATGTAAAAATGGTCAAGGCTTTTATTTTGAAATTTTCAGTAAGCGTCATTTTAAATGGCCACACTAATCCAGTGTGTAACAGTGGTTGGGTTAAACCAGTTCTATACTAGCCCTCTGTTTTAACTGAGTGTTCGCCATAGTTAGAACTACAGACATGGCCATGTGTTTGTAGTCCAATCAGCAGCTGTGGCCTGTGTTCTGTTGCTATGGTAATTAATCCTCTCTGCCAAGAGACACACAGGGGGAGACATAGCTCCATCGGTTTGAGCCAACAAGTTTCACTCCAAAAAGCAGTCCGAACAACTCCTTCCCGTTCGGGAACCGTGATACGTATTTGAAAACCGTTATGAGAGGGCTATTTGTCGTCTCCGATAGTCCCGCGATTCATATCTCTACCTCACTCACAGTAATAACAGCGATGAGAGAAAAATGGTGTGCGCAGAGCTCTGAAATTTTTCGGAAATGTAAGGAAAAGACTTGATGAGAGCGTCAGATTACCCGGTCCCATGTCTTTGCTCTAAAGCACCTTGAAAGAAAAAAGTAAGCACTAGGAAAATTTCGAACACATTTTACAGGAGCAGGCTTGCGTATCAATGTCATGACTGACTTTGATACCGATAGAGCGATACCTGTAGGCGTGGAAGCGATTTAAAATTTATTTTTGCGTCAGAAATCCGCTCTTTTTCTCACTCTAGCAAAGCGGCAGCTGGTTTCAGTTACACTCTAATTTTACGAAAAATCGAAAACTTTGGGTCGCTTGGAGACGAGCTGTGGACAAACCGTAATTCGTATTGATGTACTGTCTTCACTTTAGAAGAGATCACGGACGTATCTCCAAACTGAAATTTAAATGGCATTTCTACGTCAATGTATGATGACGCAGAGATTCTTCAAAAATAGGGTATTTTAAGGATTGATTTTTTTTTACCTAACTCCATTGACTTTAATGGGATTTTGTGGGGGGGGGGGGGGGGGGGTTGTTCTTCACGAATTACGTCGCCATGGTAACTCCGAATCCCAATAAAAGTAATAGCTCCCTTCTCGAGATCGAGCCGCATGTTTTGATACCACTTTTGTGGGTACGAACCGCATTAACGGTGACGGAATAAAAATAAATGAATAAAGAAATAAATAAAGAAACGTCCTATTCGGTGTAGAACAATAGGTGCCTGCCATGCATTACATGGGTCACTACTCTTCCCTATGTAATGCTATGGGCAGGCCCCAACAAATACCTCTGTTTTGTCCTGTTTCAATGTAAATTTTTATTTTATGAACTATTTTTCTTTATTTTTTTGTTTCTTTTTTCATAGCTTCTTAAACATTTTTGTTTGCTAATCTTATTTTTTTCTGTTTAACTGTTTTATTATTTTGTCCAAATTTATTTTATTGTATCCCTCTAGTATTAGTTATTATATGATTGTTATTTATGTAATTTGTTTTCTTCTTTTTTATTTAAAGCTTTTTGCGTTTTGTTCAGTTGTTTTAAAAGTTGCCAACAATTAGAGCCTAATTGATCAAATTCCTGATTTATTCATTCTAACCCTCTTCCACCAAGTGATTTTTACATGTAAACTAATAAAATGTTTGTTGTTTATTCGGTGTATTGGCTGAATGAAGATGCAGCTCCCTGACCCCAGAGCCGTTTCGGCTACAGCGGTCAAAGTGCTTCCCCTGCTGGTCAAACAGTGACGCTGCAACCTGCCTGTTTAGGTTGTCACATTAATGGAGATTTTTAACGATTTTTCAGATTTTAGTGGCGTTTTACCTGCCTGATCAAACAAGGAGCAGATTTTAAAACTAAATTATTATCATATTTAGGTATTAAAAATAATTTATTTCAATTAATAGCTTTTAAATTAAATCCACCTGCAGTTAAACCAAATTACTTTTTTTTTCTTTCCAGAAAGATTATCTTTACAAGCTGACTTTGAGTTGTTATTGTAATTTTTTGACATGTTGGTGCTATCTTATCTTGACCCTGAAACTAAACCTCAGTATTTGACCGTTTTATATTCCGCTTACAGTACTGTTACTCCTTTCTTAAAATTAATTGGTGATTTTTAATGAAGTATTTGTTTTACTTGGACTTTAAAGAATCCATATATTTCAGATAGATCATAGGAGATCACATGTAACAAGTTTGACTCATTTATAGATTAACTTTAGCTTTGAATACATGGCTTAAAAACCAAACTGATTAATTAAAAAGAGCTCAAATATAATTAAACTAAAATATTTTAGCTGGTTGTGTTTTCTGTTCATCGTTGTGATAGTAGTTGGCTGTTTGTGCTTTACAATAAATTAAATTAAATTTAAATGAATCAAATGGAAATAAACTTTTTGAATTTGACCTGTTTGTATTAAATAAAAAGTACCCCATTACGACTTTATTTGTTAATTGGTGCCTTTTAATGAATAAATCAAATTAGTCAAACTTTAGTGATTCTGAATTATTAAAATGAAACAGTTCAACAGTAATCAACTTCCATCCATCTATTTATTCATCCATCCGTCCATCCATTCATTTTCTGGGTACCTTTGTCCCTATGGGGTCGAGTGCTGCCTATCTCCAGCCAACGTTTCGGGCGAGAGGCGGCGTTCACCCTGGACAGGTCGCCAGTATGTCGCAGGGCATAATCAACTTCCAATTTGTCCCATTTACATTGTACATTTTTAATTTTTAAAAAATTTGATTGAACTTAATTTGAATTTAAATGTTTTGAGTGCAACAAAATGCGTCTTCAGAGTGATTTCAGTTGTTAGTTTGAAAATAAACTGAACTGGATTGATTTTATTGAATTTATTTTATGTACAAGGAAACTAACCTAAATCTGAATTTAACCCACTAAAATGCAATGTATAGGCTTAATCAATCAATCAATCAATCAATCAATCAATCAATCAATCAATCAATCAATCAATCAATCAATCAGTTTATTCATTGATTTAACAAAAGTCATCATCAACTCACAAGCATAAAGATTACTTTATACAGATTCAGAAGTGAGCGAATCTGGATTACTTCAGATTACAAGAAACAATATACAAATACTGATGGACACATAATAATAAAAACTATATTTTTATCCTGAAATGGGATAAAAGCTTCTAGGACAGTTTTATAAAGAGATCTTTCAGTATTAAGATACATTTGAGATGCTGCAGGATGAACATCAACATCATGTTGATTACCGCAGTGATCCAACTTGAAACTAATTTCACTGCGGTATTTTGATTGTTCAAAAATCTGTCTTGTAATCCAATTTGTAAAACTGATTTTCATATTCCAAAACGGGCTCATGACTATGCAGCACAGAGTTTCTTAGCTCTATAGACAGCACTGTAACAGTGAAAAGTAATGGTTGTTAAAAAAATATATTTTGACGGAATTTTGAAGTCTTGTTTGAGCAACAGCAGCATCAATAAAATAATCAGCGTACTACGATTAAACAGTCTGTTTCATTACGTAAAAAGCCTAGAGGGTCTAATTAGCACCATAAATAGTTAACACGAATGTTGGGTGAAAACGTTAAATTAATCATGTTTAATTAGTTTAGTTATTTCTGTATGTATTAATCTTATTTATCCATATCTTTAGCTGCATTAAGCTAAACTAAACGGAACTGAATTAAAGCGGTGACCAGCCAATGAGAGACGCGGAAGGCTGAGTGACGTCAGAGGTCAGCTGACAGGTTTGTTTTGCTTGCCAGAGCTCGATAAAAACAGAGGGAGGCAGGAAGGAAGCGACGACATTAAAGCAGCTCTGAACTCAGCCACCAGGACGACCTCCACGTTTCATAAAGCCTTCGCTTTTCTTTCTGGCATTAATTTTCTTTTTTCTTTCTTTTTTTGTTTTGTTTTTGGCTTTTATCCCGTGCGTGTTGACTCTGCTTTTTAACGCTGCCAGCTGACTTTGACGCAATATGTCTTCAGAGAAAACCTTCAAACAAAGAAGGACCTTCGGTGAGTCTTATCTTCTTTTACGACCTGCTGCCCTGTTTTCTGTCAGGTTTCATCTGCACACACTTATACGTTTCAAAATAACTATAATTTCTCTGCGTGCAGCAGAGATATTTCTGAGCATTAGTGTGTCTGTGTGAGCTGATTTAGGCCTCCGACATTTGTCAGTGCTGCTGTGGGGGTTAAATGAGGGTTTAAATATGGGATGGGGGCTGTTTGCTGCACAGCCTGGCCTCCCTTTATCTCGCTGTCTCTAGTGTTTACTTGAATGTGAGCAGAGACAGGAAAACAAAGTGGTGTCGAAATGCAGAGCAGAGCGGAGGAGAGCTGCAGGATTGGGGGGCAGAAGACAAGAATTTCCTTTGTGTGTGTCAGTTTGTTCACCAGGTTTGGTATTTATTTTAATCAGCTGTGGAGATAAACAGTCAGAAGATTGCTCAAATTCCACTTTGGCTTTTGCTTCTTTAAAATTATAATTCTGTTAAGAATGTAAACTAAAGATGATGCACTGATATGGCTGTTATCGGCCAAAACCGATTTTCCGCTTTCCATAAGGCCTGACCTGCTGATTCTGTTAGTCTAAACTTTGTTTAAACACAACAAAATCTATATAGATTTTAAAATGTAGCAAAAGTATTTGCAGATTGCACAACAACCAGTTCCTACAGTTATTTATTTTTATTTGTATGTCACATTTAAAAGCAACTTTTATAGTGAAAAATAAAAATTTTTTTCAACTTTTCAAAAGTAAAAACTTGAAAAGTTTAGCTGACGACTTCAAATAGTCCAGATTAGTTAAGACCTAGCACCCAAAACAATCCCAAAAGCTAAAAAAAATAAGAACAACGGCCTAATTTTAAAACCTAATAAAACATTTTCCAAAAAAATCTACATGGCCTCCTTCATTAAAAACAAACCACCAGTTCTTTGTTTTCAACATGTTGAAGCTGTTGGTGTGAAAGAAAAAGATCCTCAACAGAACCTCCAGCCCTGGAAATATGTTTTCCCAGCAGCGCTATTAATAACTGACCTGTGGCGCACCGTCATGTCGTTGGTCCAAAATTACTCAACTTGTGCGTGTGGGGCAGCCCAGCAAACAGAAACGGAGCGTCACGTGTGGGGAAGCACATTTCTGTGACTCACATGGTGCAACTTCATGTTCAGAACCGCAGCTGCTGGGTGGGGAAGAGGTCCAAACGTTCAGAACCATCCGGAGCTGAAACCAACCATTAGTAGAGTAATCGATTAATCAAATTAAAATAATTGGTACATCCATCAATTTTCTTTACACCCTTGTCCCTTAGTGGGGTCAGAAGGGCTGCTGGTACCTCTCCAGCTAACGTTCCGGGCGAGAGGCGGGGTCACCTGGACAGGTCACCTGGACAGGTTGCCAGTCTGTCGCAGGGCAACACAGAGACAAACAACCATGCACACACACACTCACTCACACCTAGGGGCAATTTGGAGAGGCCAATTAACCTGACAGTCATGTTTTTGGGCTGTGGGAGGAAACCGGAGTACCCGGAGAAAACCCATGCATGCACAGGGAGAACATGCAAACTCCGTGCAGAAAGACCGGGGCCGGGAATCAAACCCAGATTCCCGGCCCCGGAATCTGCCAACTTCGCCACTGTGCAACCCTTAATTGACACATTCTGCAAACTTTTCAACATAACCACGTAAGTGTTTTTATACAATAGAAATGCATAAAAATGTGCTGATTTATTTAAATAATAAACATTTTATTGCCTAAAATGACTTAACAGCTTTCCTTTAGTGATCATTGGTAGCAACATTAATATGTGAAAAGCTCAGCTTTTTCTGCTTGACTTAACAATGTATGGCTGATTTATTGATTTACTGATTAATTGAATAGCAAAAGGTGCTTTAATAAATTCACAAATATATTTTCTACAGAATTTGAACTAGGTGAAACTAAAACTGTAGCACTTTAAAAGTGCTAGCTAGAACATATTTACTAACAAAGAAGGTTTTCTTTCATCTTAAAAGCAAAATGTATATCCTATTGGTTTCATTAGTGTCTAAATATGTGATTCTTTCTTCAAATAGGCTTTTGAAGAGTCTGTGTACTCTGTTAATGATTAATTGATTACTAAATGAACGATTAATCACAATCGTTTCAGCCCTGATAAAGTCACTCTGGCGAGTTCTTTTTCTTGCCATCTGGAAAACTTCCAAATGGACACATCTGACTTGTTCGAAGCAATCCTTTCTACACCTATTCTGAAATAAATATTTGCTGACTAATTCCTCACGATTAATCCGATTAATCGTTTCAACCCTGGAACCGTCACTGGTTGTTGTTGTGAGTAAACCCTTCTGATGTGTTTGACGTTGCGAGTTACAGCTGCTGGTTTGTTGGTTTAGCAGCTGTGATGAACTGATGAGGAACTTCTGAGCCGACTCATTTGCAGGTTGTGAAACACAACAGAAACACGTGAGAGAAACCATGAAAACGTCTCCAGGGCGAATGCTTCTCGCTCTGCATTTGTTTGTCCTCTTTTGTTTGAATGCTGCTGACTCAGCGGCTTCGCAGGTCATCAGAGACTGACTCTGTTCTGGACTGAAACCTGATCACCGATCGGCGTTTTCACATTTCCTTTGTGCTGGCGTGAAAACGGCCTGAAGGAAGCGGCCGTTCAGTCACACTCTCTGACCTCACAGTCAGTCGTCCTGAGTAAACATTTTGTTTGGAGACGGTCACAAGACCGAAGCAGCAAACTGAGACGACACAACTTGATGTTGCAAACCGTTTCTGATTTCATTCGCCCACCTGATTGGTTTGATTCAATCAAAGTTCAAAGTTCAGCCTGTATGTAACTGTCCTGGTTGTGAATAAACAAACTAATTTCCTTATTCTGGGCCTTTAAAATTGATCTAACTTAATGTATTTTGACGAAATAGAACTAAAAATGCACCAATTGGGACTGACCTGCTGATTCTGGCTTCTTTAAAAAGGCCTGAAATTCACACAGTTTGTTTTGCTTCCTGTTAAACATCTCAGCTGCTACAACATACCTGCAGTGCTGGCATCCTTCGAATATTTATTTATTGTGAAAAAACTATTGTGGTAACATCTGTTGCTGTTTCCATAAATGTCAGTTGATGTTAAAAGAAAAAGTTTTTCACTTTTTTTCTGCACTGATTTTTCCACAAGAGCATTTATTAATATCAGTAAATTCAAAAATATGATGAAATGAAGTCTGTGTTTGCAGTTCAGTGATTTACATCACGTTTCTTAAAATTAGTGGCTGCCGGAACAAGCTTATCTCAAATAGAAATGATTTTAAAAAGCAGTTTTTGTGTTTGGTTATACAAGGCTACCGCAAAAATATCGAGGTAAAATTCTAAGTCCATATCACCAAATATTTCATATGTAGTGATTCAATAATGCAACGGTTGCAATTCAGTAGCAGCTCTATTATTGATAGTAGTTTAGTTAATTAAGTGTAACGTTATAGAATAACTTTTATTTGTTTTTCTTGTTCAAATTGGATTCATTCAGATCCTATCAGTTCAATTAAACGTCATTAAAGCGAAATAAAATACGTCATCACTGTCGGGTACGTCGTTAACCACGGAAACAGGAAAACGCAGCAGAAAGGCTGAAGTCTCAGAATGAATAGAGAAAATGTGGCTTCATCTTTACCGTCTAGGAAAAAAGAAGGATTTATAACAAAATCATAAAGAGCCCCAAAAATGGCAGAATGGATTGATTAATTATTAAGCAACAATTAATAATTTCTGCTCCTTTTGGTTGCTCTAATTCAGAGGTTCCCAAACTGTGGGGCGCACCCTGCCGTGCCATTGCAGGGGGGGGATGAATGAAAACAACAACGATGAACCTGTGTGTGCTAATACCCCCTGGCCCCCAGTCACACACATCGTTTCAATCAGACCAAAGTGTAACTCTACCTATTGTTGTGAACCACTGGGGGGCCCAGAAAGTGTTTGGGAACCACTGGGGGGCCCAGGAGAAACGGTTTGGGAACCACTGGGGGGCCCAGGAGAAACGGTTTGGGAACCACTGGGGGGCCAGAAAGTGCTTGGGAACCACTGGGGGGCCCAGGAGAAACGGTTTGGGAACCACTGAGGGCCCAGGAGAAACGGTTTGGGAACCACTGAGGGCCCAGGAGAAACGGTTTGGGAACCACTGGGGGCCCAGGAGAAACGGTTTGGGAACCACTGAGGGCCCAGGAGAAACGGTTTGGGAACCACTGGGGGCCCAGGAGAAACGGTTTGGGAACCACTGGGGGCCCAGGAGAAACGGTTTGGGAACCACTGGGGGGCCCAGGAGAAACGGTTTGGGAACCACTGGGGGCCCAGGAGAAACGGTTTGGGAACCACTGAGGGCCCAGGAGAAACGGTTTGGGAACCACTGGGGGGCCCAGGAGAAACGGTTTGGGAACCACTGGGGGGCCCAGGAGAAACGGTTTGGGAACCACTGAGGGCCCAGGAGAAACGGTTTGGGAACCACTGAGGGCCCAGGAGAAACGGTTTGGGAACCACTGGGGGGCCCAGGAGAAACGGTTTGGGAACCACTGGGGGCCCAGGAGAAACGGTTTGGGAACCACTCCTCTAATTTGAGTTTTAATTCAAATTTCTGTTTAAACATTCTTTTTTTATTATTATTTTACTTTTAAACAAAAGCAGATTTTGAAGTTTCAGAGATTGGGTGCAGGGCTGCAACTAACAATTATTTTAGTTATTCTGACGATTAATCAATTAATCATATAAAATAATTTGGCACATTCTGTGGATTTTTCACTTAATATTATTTTATACAATATAATGAAAATGCAAGTAAACAAATGGTTCAATTCATTTTTAAATAAGAAAATAAATATTTTATTGCCTAAAATGTAATAACGGCTCCTAAGTGAATATTTGATCACTTGTAGCAAAGGATGCATCTAAAAATGTCCTTCTAAAATCAACATGCTCAGGCTGATCTGCTGATTATTTTTGGAATTAACTGATTCAATAATTGGATAGAAAAACCTTCTTAAAAGGTGCAAATTGTTTTTATCTTAAATGGAAAATGAATATATATGAATATATCTTTGGTTCCGTTTTGGCTTGATTTCTGCTCTGAGTATGTATTTCTTTTAGAAAATGGCCTTTTTGAGTTTGTATACTTCAGTTAGTGATTAATTGATTTCTAAATTAGTTAATGACGATTAATCGCTTCAGCCTTAATAAAGTTCTTCTGCCAGCGGTTCCCTCCCGTCTCCAATGGGAGACCTCCACCTTGCAGGAAGCAGTCCTCCTTCCTGCAGAGTTTTGCAGGTTTGCTCTCTTATTGCCATAAACGTGTCAGCTCTCAGTCTCTCTGCTGAGCTCTGCCTCCTGCTGCCATGTTGGCACCGGTTTAAATATTGGATTTGCAAACATCAACAGCAACTCCTGCAGTAGAGCCTGTCCATATGAGGGGAGTTTTTTTTTATTTAAATTGTAGTGTAAATCTGTTGAACCAGTTTGCTGCATGTTGTAACCAAATCCATTATGATGCAGAACAACTTTATTCAAATCACAATGTTTGGATTTTCCCTCTTCCTCTCTTCTTACGGCTCATTCTGATGCTTCTCTCCTGTTTTCTCGCCCAACAGAGCAGCGAGTAGAAGATGTCAGACTGATCCAGGACCAGCACCCCAACAAGATTCCTGTGAGTTCAGCTGACAAATGTAAAACTGAAACTAGTGTCTGGGTTTTTTTTTTTCCTTTTTAAAACGCTCACAGGAAGACGAGACACTTCCTGTAGCAAAAGCTTCACCGACCGCACACTTCCTGGGCACACTACCTTCGCTCTCCTCTGTCTGTCTGACAGGTTTCTGTTTTTCTTCTCTTTTATTTATCAGAGCTTCCAGAAACTACTGCAGATCAAAATAAACTAGAAAGTGTGCATTTCCTATGAAGATGCAAGTGTGAATGCTGAATGCTAAAAATGGCAAAAGCTTTTGCAGCTGTCATGAACTCTGAAACACATCAGACATTTTATATTGTTGTTCTCAATTCTGCCACAGGATGTAGCTGTTTATGAAAAATTCATAAAAAGCTGAATATTATAAAAGGTATGAAGGTTATGAATACCTAGAGATATAGCCGTCATTGAGAGCAAGCTGAATAGTATAAAAGTTGAATGATGAAAATGGCACAAAGTATGCAGGAGAAGAAGTGCGGCGAAATTAGTGTGACACTAATGAAAGTGAGTTTATTTTAGGGCTGAAACAAATAATTGTGTTTAATCAACTATCGAAATAATCAACTAATTTAGTAATCTATTAATTGTTAACTCATAAAAGGGCCATTTAATGAAAGAACACACTCAGAGCAGTAATTAAACCAAAACTGTACAAAAAAATTCTACATTTGGCATTTAATATTATAAAACTCCTTGTTAAATCTGTTTTTCTTCTAGTGACATTTTTAGCTTCATCCGGTTTGAATTCTGTAAAACAAATGTTGTATTTAGAAACTTTTGCTTCCCAACTATTAATTAGTTAATTAATAAATCATAGATCAACCAGATACTTTATAAAGACGAGCAGAAAAGGTAGAAAGTATTTTTTAAACTTAAGATTCATCCTTTGTTACAAATGATCCACTAAAGGAGTGTATTTTAAGAAACATCATGTTTTATCAAAAAAGGTATTGGATTGTTTATTTGCATCTATTAATGTATTTCTAATATTGCATAAATAGGTTAAAAGGAAAAATCTCCCTTTTTCTTATGATTAATCGGCAGAATAATCTATAGATTAATCTTTAGTTTCAGCTAAACATGAAGTCATCTGTGAGGTCGATTCTTGCCAAGCCACCAGAAAGCAGAAGCTCACTTTGTGTTGCAGCGACTCGTCGTATCATCAGCAGATAGTTTCAGCTCTGCTGTCCATCTGCTGCCTGAAGCGGCGCACCCCGCCCCTCCGGCTCTGCTTTCTCTGCTTCCTGTTCGGTCCTGCGGTTAGAACCTGCCGGGTCACGGCGTGCGGCCAGAGCGGAGGCGGAGGTGCTGCGTCACTGTAATGAAACACCATGAAGTTCCAAACAAACCCTGAGCTAAACTTGGATTAATCCAGAGTTTAAAAATGAAAATCCTCTCACAACGAGATCAAGCTGGACTTCTCTCCATTCACAGAAATTCTTGCTTTCGTTCTGGTCAGTTTTCAAAAATATTGACACTCATTGAAGTTTTCCGCATTTTGTCACGGCGCAGCCAAACTAACAACAAACAAAAGCAACAACTTAGAAATACTCAGAAAAATTGAGTTTGCAGATTAAAATGTTGATGACAAGGCAGTGAAGCTAACAGTTTGGTTAGCTGTGTTCACAGCTGACGGTAACTACTGCCCACTTTTATGGCAAATACTACCATGGCGGCCATTTTGAAAAATGTTCACCAGAAAAAGGAAACGCAAGATAAAGAAAATATATCTGATTTTTAAGGTTCAAAATATGTAGGCTATGATTTGACAACAAACGCATTCATCTAATTGGCAGTTTTAGTGGAAAATGTATTTCCACCCGTGGCAGCCATCTTGAAAAATTTAAAAAACATTATATTTCTATGTTTCAAATACGCATGATTTAACACAAAAAGTATAAATATGTGATAAATATTGGCAAATTTAGTTGAAAAAAATAATTTTTTCCAGAATTTTTCAGTTGTTTTTGTTTTTTTTTATTGTAACTTTGTGTCAAGTTAGGTTTTAGTATCTGCATGTTAAATAATTATCTGCTGGGTCAGATGCTCACACAGCTTCTGCATTTCGGTGAAATGAAAACGGACAACATCTTCTGGCTTCTGATTTTAAATGTTTTAATAGAAATAAGTTGATTTTTAATGGAACTGCAGCCTCATTCCTTTGGTTTCTGCACAAACTCAGATCTATTTAAAGTGTTCTGGTTTTTTCTGGCCCACTGGGTCTGACTGCAGGTTAACTGCTGGAGAATCCAGAACGAAAATCCTGTTTTCTGCTCCTGCAGGTCATCATTGAGCGATATACAGGAGAAAAGCAGCTGCCCATCCTGGATAAAACCAAGTTCCTGGTACCGGACCATGTCAACATGAGCGAACTCATCAAGATCATCAGGTTCAAACATTTAATCAGCACTTCCTGCTTTAGTCCTGTTTTCACCTTTTATCCAATTCCTTTGTTGCTTTATTTTCCTTTTATGTTGCTTTTGAGCAAAATCTGATGGATTTAGGTCCTGAAATGCTTTAAAGTTCCCAAACCTGGAGCTATATGCTGGTTGTCAGTGTCTCTAACAAGTCTGTCATGATGGAGTTGCATAATTTAGCCTAAAACTGTGAAGTGGAAAGAAAAAGATTCTTGGCAAAGAAAAATCTTAAGTATTGCGCGTGTTTGTATTCAGCCATTTTTAAAAGGTTTGAAGAGGAAAACATATTTCAAAATTCCTTATAAATATTTCTAAAGTAGCATCACAAAGTCAGAACTGATCACCATTAAATACTTTAGTAATGTGCGGTATATCAATTAACCATCCGAAAACTCTTTACTTTTCTTAGTGGCAGAACCCTAAAACGGCAGAAAATAGGCAGAACTGAGGAGACTGAAATCTCATTATCCAGGAATGATTTAGTGAAAAAAATGTAATGAAGTTGTTTTATGTGGACTTTGGACCGATCCTAACCTGTTCAGGGAAGCACACCTTTAAAAAATCAGCAGACTTCAACACATGCAGGTAAAGGTTTGATGGAAAAGTTGACATGTTGTTGATGGGTCCTGAAATCAGAGAACGATAAATGGAAGGGAAAACAAAAAGGAAAAATAAATGAAAACAAAAGGAGGAAAGATGAGAAAGTGTTTGACAATGTATGCTGATGAAACTTTCCTTTTTCTCATCAGTTTTCTGCTGTCATGTCTCTGTCTGCCCACCAGGAGGCGCCTCCAGCTGAACTCCAACCAGGCCTTCTACCTGCTGGTCAACGGCCACAGCATGGTGTCCGTGTCGGCGCCCATCTCTGAAGTGTACGAGCGCGAGAAGGACCAGGACGGCTTCCTGTACATGGTGTACGCCTCCCAGGAGACGTTCGGCCGCCACAGCCGGGGCCCCTGGGGGCCCTCGCCTCCAGTGCTGTAGCTCCATGGCTGTATTTATGACCAGGTGTTTATACGAGGTCACATCTCTATGGATCCATTTATATAAATATATACATAAACCGTTATTAAGCCCAGCTTTATGGTTGGAGGTTCAACAGGAAGCAGCTCCTGAGTTCTCCTGTTTTCATGCAGGATTTTATTCAAAGTTTGGGGATTTTCTTTTCTTCTTTTTTTTTTTCTTTAGAAACTCTGGAGTAGATGTTTAATACCTGCCGTTTCCTCATTCCCATCATGTTCCCATTTTTATTCCCGTCTCTTCCTTCCTCACCGTAACGGCTTCGCTCTCGGAACAGACCGTCGTCTGCGTAAAATAAACGGAAATCTAAGCGATAATGTGCAGCTTTCTTAGGAGTGTCACCAAGTCGAGTTGTGGACCCACTACAAGGAGCTGATGATGATGATGTCACCTGTGAGGAAGGGCGGGGGTGTCTTTGTCTTCCCTCGTTTCATTTCTTCGTTTAAAAACTCCCAGAAGTCTGGAGCGCTGCGATCGTGGGAATCAAACGCCTCCCCGGTGGGTTTGTTTTAAAGGGCTGAACGCGCTCCTCCTCCTCCTCATCTTCATCATAACATGTTGAGGTTTAGCTGCTTTATACTGAAGTGTTGTTATTGTTTGGGTTTGTTTTATTTAATGTGATTTTATTCCATGGTTTTGTAAAGGTGACCTGTTACAGAGGGGCGGCGTTTCATTAAAACGCCGCATCCAGCAATATCTCACAGCATCCTTTATGTATTTATGTTGGTCTTTTGTAAACAATAAAAAGATGCAAAATATTATTGTGTCTTTAGTTTTTGGGAGTAAAAACAGCCTTAAAGATCTGCTTTGTTTTAAAAACTTCCTTTTTTCTGTCTGAAGTTGAATTTGAACAAACGTCTCTAGTTTTAACTTAGAATCAACAAAGTTATTTCTATTTGATAAAAGCAGGAAAATTTAGCGAGAAAATAATTTTAGATATATTTACAGCTTTCATTAAACTAATAAAACTACTTGGATTTCAATAAAGTGTTTCCAAGGTTTGGAAAGTGCTTGCCTTCTTCCTTGAAAGTCATTGATATTTAAACTGCAGTTTTGTAATAAGCCCAGTTTATTTCAGGGTTTATTTCGCCGTGCGACCAGACAGCCGCTAGTCTGCAGGAGCAACGAAAAACAGGAAAACAGAACCAAACACGGAGCCCTGAAATAACGTTTAATCTAACATTTGATTAAAAGATTAAATTTGGAAAATGTTATTTAAAGTTAAAACCAAATATTTAAAGATTATGTTTTTTTTTTTTTTTCCACTGTGAAGTTAAATCAGACTAAACTTCTTTTAGGTCAGAATTACAAAAAATATTTGTTTGCTAAATGGAAGAAAACTTGGCAAGATTTTTTTTTTTAGATTTGTTTTTGCAAACAAATTAAGATTTTGTTAATTTTATTCTGTATAAAATGGGACTAAACATATTTATAGAATTGATCTCAGAAATTTGTCTGAGAAAACTCAGACATTTTCAGATCAACCTCATATTTTCTAGAAGAAATATGGAAAATGTTTGACTTTTGGAAACTTTCTAAGCTTCAAAGGTTGAAAATGTTTTACTTTTGAAACTAAGTCCCAAATTTTCTTTCTAGAAAATTTCTGATTATTTTTTCTAGAAAATTCGAGATTTTTCAGTGGAAATTTACTCCTGTTTTTTCTTTCTGTGGCCTTAATACAAGATAATACAATTAATAAACATCACATAATGGTGAATTGAAATAAATTCTTTAGTTCTTTTGTATTGTTTTATCTCTAAAATGTGGCTCTGGAAAAGTTGGATAAGATCAGTTTCTGATCACAGATGCATAAAAGATGAACTCCAGATGATGAATTTTGTCGAATGTAAAACTAGACGCAGTTCAAGGTTTCAACAGTAGGGATGTGAATAATGAAGGCACTAAGTTCTTTATATTACAATGTTAAAGAAATAAACACACATAATCAGCTTTGAGTCTGAACAAAAACTATCAAACATCAGACAATATAAAACCTGAACTCCAGACAAACTGCTGAAACGTTTGCAAACAAAACTGGAAAAAAAACAAAACAAATCCAACAGCACTATAAAAGTTGAACTAGATGCCCCCAAAATAATAATACAACCCAGAACATTTTTTACAATCATCTGTGCCTTAAAGCCCAAACTAACCTTTTTTATTTAGTTTCAGCAGAACTTTATCGGACGTTTAGTATTTTAAATTAAATCCCCTTCTTGCTTTACTTCCTCCCTCCAGGGGAGCAGAACTGATCTGGGTCCAGCCCAAAATTACACACCTCAGACCCCAACACACACACCGACGCTTCCTGAACGCCTCGCCGTGCGACCAGACAGGGCAGCCGCTAGTCTGCAGGAGCAACGAAAAACAGGAAAACGGAACCAAAGTCAGACCTGAGTGAACTGGGCCCCACAAACCTTCAAATTAAACCAAATTGGTGTCAAACTTTTGTGCTGCAAGAAATGTGTTTGTGCCGCTATCATTTTAAAGATAACAAATGTTTCCAGAGGTCATCAAAGGTCAACGAGGCCCCACAGATTTACAAAATCAAACAAAATGTGGCATCAGTCAAGCATGCTGCAAAAAAATCCCAGAGATTTGTGCTGCAACATTTTTATTTGTGCCAAAATCATTTTAAAGATTAATATATGCTTAGAGAGGTCAAAGGTCAACTGCAGCACACATTTACAAAATCTAAGAAGTATGGTGTCAGTCAACAGAACTAGTTTTGTGCAGCAAAAAAGTTTGTTTATCCCATCAAAATTAACAAAATCTAACAAATTTGATCTAAATTAATTGCTATATTTGTGCAGGTTTGTTTGTTTTTGCCACTAATGTTTTAAACGTATTAATTACAGATAATCAAATGTCAATCAACTGCACTGCTTTTGTGCAGCATACACTTTTAAATTTTTTAATAATTAAAATGACAGCGATAAAAATTTTTTGCTGCATAGACGTTTGACACTAATTAGGTTTAATCTGAAGGAGATGGGGTGGAAGTCGGTGTTTTTGAAATGTTTCGCTCTAAACCTCCCATGATTCTGCCTTCAGCTCAGATCTGAGGTAGAAACGCTGCAGAGGCGACATAAACGAGACGTTCACTCAGCTGCTGCTTAAAGAATGACTGGCAGTCCTGAAGCGGCCTGAACGCCTCGTCGGTTTGGGTCGACACTGAAAAAAGAGAGAAAAGTTTCACCCTGTTTTAAAATCTCCTTTTGAATATAATGATTGTTTATGTGGAATTCAGCCGATTGAAACCTGACTGCAGCACAACGGCGAGCGTTAAAATGAAGGATAATACTGAAATTACAGTCTGAAAAGTGAAAACCCAAAGTTTGGTCTAAACTCTTGGCTGAGCAGCCGCCGCCGTGGGGAGGAAGCATGAAGCTCTTCCTGTCTGAAGCTCCGGTTTGTTGAACCGTTTCTCCATCAGCGTTTCGCCGACTCGCTGATTTGTTCCTGCAGGTGAAAACATTTCCAGCAGTTCAAAGGTCACCGCCTCTCCATGGTTCATTCTCCTGAGTCTTTACTCTGAGAGTGAGGAGTGAACTTCAGCCGAAACGTTCCTGAGAAACGCAGCAAAAAAACACAAGTCAGAATTTAAAATGCCCAGTTTAGATCCAATTATCAATTAATTACACCAAAAACTAATCAATAGATCATCCATACATGATATTAAGTCAAGCAGAACATATTTTCTTAACTTGCAACAAATGATCACTAAATAAATGCTGTTACTGCAATTCTTGTTTTCTTATTTTAATTACAGAGTTGGATTATTTGCATCTATTAATGCATTTCTAATATTGAAAAAAAAAAGGCTAAAAAGTTCAATCTGCCATGTTTAAAAACCAAATTAACTTTATTCTCATATTATCTCAACTTTAGTATTGTAATATTTTGACTTTATTTAGAAATATGACATTATTCTGGTATTATTTTGATTTTATTCTCGTATTTCTACTTCCTGTTTCTCTCTCTCTCACCCTGCTGTGCTGAGTCCATCGCCGGCTGCTTGCAGTCCTCGGCTCGATGTCCGCCGCCGCCGCAGTTGTAGCACGACATGTTTCCTGCCACACGCTTCTGGCCTCCGTTTCCCACAATGCCGTGCGGCTGGTAGAACCCGAAGCCCTGCTGCTGGTCGTGTGACGTGGGGCTCTGGCGGTAGAGCGGAGGCGGGACCATCATGGGGTAGGAGAAGGGCGGGGCGGCGGCGCTGGACGAGGCGATGAGCGGGCTGAGGTGGAGCAGCGGCCCCAGAGTGAATAAAGATGGCTGCAGGTACCCCGCGGTGGCGTATCCAGGCAACGCTGCGTACGGGCTGCAGTTACCGCGGCAACCGCAGGAGCTGCAGACGCACACGGAGGCGTTGTGATCGGAGGAGGGCGGGGAGGATGTGGGCAGGGCGGGGCTGGAGGTAGACTGGTAGTACTGGTTTCCAGCAGCGTTGGCGGGCGGGGCGGAGGCGGCGGGGGGGTAGATGTGGTACCCGGCTGGGGAGGAGGACAGGTGGAAGAGCAGCGGCGGCTGGGAGACGTGGTGCAGGCTGTTGGAGGTGGAGGTGAGGGCGGAGCTTGTTTCCACCATCAGACCCACGGCGCCGCCGGGCCGCGTGCGGCACGCTGCCGCCGCCTCCTGAGGGCCGCCGTCCACCACGCCAAGCCCAGAGAACTGGCTCTCCAGCCGCGCCGCCACGCCGACCCCGGGCCCCAGGCTGAACCCGGCTGCGGCCGCCACGGCGCCCAGCGGCTTCGACCGGTCGTCGGCGCCGAGCGGCGAGGGGCGGGGCTTCCTGGGGGAGGACAGGACGCGTGTCGGGAAGCTGGGCTGTAGCGGGTAGTCGGTCTGCAGGACGCTGAAGGGGTGGTAGGAGGAGCAGGACGGGGGGTGGGGGGGCGCCGGCTCGGTCTGAACCGGAAGAACCTGAGCCGTGGGACGGGCCGGACCGGCAGAGCTCAACAGGAAGCGCTCCTTCTCCGTACCGCCGGCGGCGTTCGGACCTGAAACAGAGCATGAGGAACCCTGATGGAAACGCAACAAATTCAACTTCAAAATAATTTATTGATCCCAAAGGGAATCAATAAATAAATTAGATTGTTAAATAAAGTAGGAATGTCATGTTCTGTTGGTTTGTCTGGAGTGAGAAAAATGAAATAATGTCTGTCTGTCTGTCATCCCAACACGACTGAAGGAAGGAAATCTGATCCAAATCAAATCATTTGATCAAGATCCAGCTTAAAAATGACTAAATATGTTCATTAGATTTTTATTTTGCACAAAATCATCCATATTCAGTTTTAGCTGTTTTAGGCCATCTGTCACTTTAACTCCAAAAAAAATTAATCTGATACCAAAGTAGATCCTTAATATTCCTCTATTTAAGTTTTTGTTTGTTTCATAGTTAGCATAAAATTATGACTTTATTCTGCTAATATTCTGACATTATCCTCGTATTATGTCGACTTTATTGTCTTATTACAGCGACTTTATTCTGGTAATATTATGACTCATAATATCTCATAATTTCATTTAAAAAATAATCGTAGCCTGGCCCCAATGTTCTGCTGTAGACTTGACCTGAATTCAAAGTTCAAACAAGTAGAAACTGTAAATTCACTTGTCAAACAAGATGGCCGCCCTGGACGCACTATGGAGAAACAAACGTTTGGAAAAAAAAATTAAAAATCCAGATTTAAAAAAAAAAGAAACCTTCCAAGACCAAAAGAATGAATTAATGAACAAAAGTGATTCATTGCCTGGGCCTACTTACGGCCCACAGCGTCTCTGCTCCTGTCGAAGGCCGAGTCGCAGCAGAGCGACATCCAGGAGGAGCTGCTGTCTGTGGACATCAGATGAGGAGGAGGAGGAGGAGGAGGAAGATGCGGCACTCCGTCCACCTCCACTCGCAGCTCTCCTGCACAACAGTTTAAAAAAAAAAAGGATTTTCTGCAGAAACCTTTAACTTTCACACTTTAACATTTCCTTAAAGCTTTGCTCTGGTTTAGCATAAACATAATATCAGCTAATCCATTAGGAATAAATGTAAATGTTTAGAAGGGAAATCAAAAATAACCTTTTCTTTTCTAACATTGCAACTATACAAAAAGCACTGACGTCAGTTTTCTAGGCCAATTCCAGTTCCCACTTTTTGACGTTTATAAACTTTTAACATCCTGAGAGCCGTTTCTTCATGGCTCAAGAATTTCTTACATTTTCAGCTGCTGTGGTTCTCTTTCACATTGCACTTTCTCAAACGAACCCAACCTTTTGAGCAACCTGTTCCCCTCCACGCCTGTGGTGGCGCTGCACCAAGAAGCTCTGAAGGAAACGACATGAAAATATCTGAAGGAAATACTGAGTGAAACCTCCTTCCTCACAAAATGTAAACAAAAAATGGAGAGGCTTCAGATTTTAGTGCTTGGAGGATTCTCCTTTGTTTTTTGGTAAAAAAACAAGTTCCATTTTTCCAGCTAGCACCAGATTCACACATTTGTTTCAGTTGTTTTTACCCAGAATGCTCTGCGCTATAGTTCGCTTCCTGCTTATGGAAAAATCTCCAGTCCGCTTGGCATTCAGATGCATTCAAAACGCACCAGAATTTGTTGGTTTTGTAGGCGGATCAGAGTTTGCCTTTTTGGTCCTCATCAGAGTTCAGTTACACATTCACACCTCCCCAAACGAACCGGACTTTCACTTTTGTGTCGAAAGCGAATATTGTAAAATAAATGTGGAGTTTGACACTGCAGTGCGAAAGAGAGGCTGAAAATGTGACAAACATTACAGCTTTGGTCCCCAAACTAACCGATGTTAAGACATGCTTAAATGTAGTATTCTTTCTGTCTGTATTTATTTAAAAAATACAATCTGTTTTTGGGTCTGGCGCCTCTCATCGCCCCCTACCTGCAGTGGAGGTGGGGTGCACTGAGATTCCCATGTGACTGGACGGTGTCACCCTGGCGATGCCGCTGCAGGGTCGCTTCTCCGTTTTCATCTCCCTGCTGAACCAGAAAAGTCGACTTTTATCCACCAGGGGGAGACACCGTCCACTAAATCTGTCAGCTTGGTTCTAATTTAAAAACGTGGAAAAACTGCTGGAGGAAATTTCTATTTTCTGCTTCCTGTTTGAGCACAAACACACACATCCCCACCTGGCTGGAAAGTTGCTGATGCTGACAGATGAAGGAAATGATGCACAGGTTTGGACTCACAAAAGGGTTTTTCTGCAGGTTCACGTTTTTTTTTTCTGTTTCCACACACACATTTCCAACCCATTCAGTACATCTTATCTCTCTGATCCGCAGCAGCCGGTTAACCATTCACCATTTATGGACTCCAAGTTCAGCTTTTACACCTTTTATATCGGCGGCCGATCAGCCAGCTCGTTACTCGATAATGGAGTTCAGGCCAAAACCAAACGCATCTCAGAGTAAAGCAGACTGATGCTTCAGCAGATTACTTTAAAACAATAATAATCATTTTATCATCAATTTTTAGGAAACTTGACTAAGAATGACAAAGATCAGCCAATGTTTTTAAATACAGATACAATTTAAAAAATGACAGTTTTCCACTATTTTAATTAAATAATTTCTATAACAGACACTAAGGGTACCAGGAGTATTTCTTCGGATCTATTTTTTCTTGTCTTTTGGGTGGAAACCAGGGCTGAATCGATTAATAGGATTAATTGTGATTGATTATTTAAAAAACTGATTTAGTGATCGATTAATTAACTGGCGAATACAGACTCAATTAAAGGTCATTTGCTGAAAGTTGTAATTAAGCCAAATATGTGCAGAAAATATATTAAAAATCTTTTGTCTGTAAATTAGTTTTACCCAGAATTCCTTAAAAGTCAGTTTTAGAGTCACCCAGTTAAATTTACTGTATAAAAAATGACTAAGCACCATTTGCTATGCAATTATTAATTGGCTAAAACTACCATTTGAGTTCTGGGTAGAACAGATTTACGTATAAAGAATCTTAAATGCAATGTATATATTTTTTGTATAGTTTAGGCTTAATTACTGCTCCGAGTAGGTTCTTTTTCCACATGGCCTTTTTTAAGTCTGTATACTCCAGTTAACGATTGATCGGTTAATTATTAGTCCCGATTAATCGGATTAATCGGATTAATCGTTTTAGCCCTGGTAGATTAACAGTTTTATTAAGCTGGATTACAGCCTTGAAGCAGAAGCTTTTAGGAGCCGTTTCCTGATTTCCTGAGACTCTTTTGCAGCCGAACGCGTCAGACAAACCGAATCTCCTGCTGCTTACTCTGCTGACTTATGAAGCTCCAGCTGAGTCTTGAGTTTCTTCTTTGCTCCCTGGGTCAAGTCGTACTTGTTGAGGTCTTCCTCCGTCAGCGCTAAAAACTGTCCACAAAAACAGGTCGGACATTTTTCAGAAGAGATTAGAATATTTCCCTCACTAATTAATGCAATAAAAACTGAATGTAAACAGACCTCCTCCATGGTGAGCTGTTTGAAGACTGGGTAGTACTTATGGAGCCGGAGTTTACGCAGCCAGTCCAGGATGCCGTTCTGCTCCGGCGTGTTGGGTTGATTCTGCGTTAACTGGGCCGGATGGGACTGGGAGCGGGGCAGGGAGGGGGAGTGGGACGCCTGCTGGGAGTGGGACAGGTGCAGCGACTGCGTGCTGGGTGGAGGGTGGAGGTGGTGCATGGAGGGAGGCAGCGGCGTGGGGGGAGACAGGAGGGAGGACAGGTGAGGCGGGGAGCGGGTCAGAACCGAGCTGTGGGTGCTGACGACGGGCTGGACACTGGCCACCCGGTACACCGCCCTGAAAACGGAACAGGAAGTGACTCAGGTTCATCTGACACAGGAGACTTAAAGGGGCAGTATTGTGTTTTCCAGGCACATAGCGCCATCTTTTAGCATAATCAAGTAACTATGTTACCTTCGGGTTTTATAAACTTGATATATATGTCAAATATGACTTAGAAGAAATTTAACTTCCTGTTATAATGCCTTGAAATTAGGCATCTGTCTCTTTAAGAATCTCCTGTTCTGCCAACATGGCTCCTCTATTAACCCTTCAACAAAGTTTTTACCAGCAATGAGAAGTAGCTCCTATAATGATCTCAGCAGATGTGCAGTTTCAACAGGTGTTTGCTAATTGCTGCTGGCTAGTCTGAAGGAACTCAGTGGGGGAGGAGCTGCACCTCGAAGGCGGAGCTAGGTCCACCCAGGCGTTTTGCACAGCTGGATGGTTGCCATGGAGATTACAGGATTTCTCAAACATGTATGAAAGAATCAAAGCAAAACTCCAGATTCATTTTTGATGATTAATAATGATGTAAAGCTTTTAAAATCTATTTTACATAACACTTCCCCTTTCAAAAAAAAAAAAAAAGAAGAATCAGAGTCATCATCCTATAAAACACATTTTCCATCCCAGATCAACCTTCTACATCAGCGACTAGCTTACTCTTAATATTGGAAGTTTATGCCTTGAAAGCTGAGGTATGTAACTTTTATATAAAAGAAATAACTCCATCATTTTAATGTTGGACATGGCAGGATTACTGTTGGGTTTGACTAGCTGGTTTGATTTCTGTTTTCATTTATTCCATATAATGTTCGTAATAGCAACACCCAGAAAGAATGTTTACCTGTTAGCTCCTCTGTACTGCACCATACAGCCGCTGTCTGAAACAGAAACAAAGACTTTCATCAACTAGAAACACTGAAAACCTCAGAGACATGCACAAGATTTTAAAAAGTGTTATTATATTGAGGACATATGTTATCACATGAACAAAGCCGATCAAGTATGTGAATTTATCCATCTATAGAGTCGGTAAAATTATTACGGCCCTTGGATGTTTTACCCTTTTTACTGCTTTTAAAAATCAATCATGAAAGTGAAAAATTATTTCTACAAAAATAATAAGTGTACTGCAGCTTTTTGTTTTCATCAAACCAAAGAAGATTCTTCCATTTTACCATGTCTGGATTAAATTACCTTTGTATTATATTTTCATTTATTAGGAGAAACTGCAGTTGGCTTGGGTTGGTATCGGCCAGTCAAAGCTTTACAAAACTCAAGATTGTAGAAAAACACGCTCTGATCTCCAATCAACACCATTTTAAGGCGAGTACGAGAATATTTTACTACTTGGATTTAGCACAGAATCATACAAGTGTACCAAACAAGACTGGGTTGGATTCCACCTGCACAAGTTATTCCCAAAGAAACGAAATCTAAGGGAGCATTAACACTAAACTCCTGCAGAAATCAGTTTTGTAATTGAAAAACTTATAATCACAGGTGAATAAGCTTGTTTACCTGAAAAGTAATTAAAAATCATGGAGCATGTAAACAGTTACATCAGATATATTCATAATTATACTTAGGAGTAGCTACATATGCAGCGTTTTAGGAAAATTGTAGTCAGGCATTTTACATTAGCGCTATGGAGCCAACATGTCAGAGTGACACACAACTTTTTATGAGTTATGATGCTGTAAGAGCTCTGGTGGAGACAGCTGCACATTGTCCGAAAAAAGAAAAGCAAAAACAATCCATCATCCTGCTATCACTTCCTGTTGTCGTTTTGGAGTTTCCGTCAGTAGTAACATCCAGTTGTTTATCAGGTGGGTCATGTCATTTTTACATTTACATGAAAAAATGTATTTCGATACGGCTGAAAATCCATTTCATCGTAGCGCCAAAACTGTTTATCGGAAAACATTTTTAAGAAATTGGCGTCTTTCCATTAAGTGTCATTTCAATTTGTGCTATTTTAAAGTTAACGGAAACACAGCTAATGATAAGCAAGCACTCAGGCTAACAGGATTGTTCTCCCAGTCTAGTGTGTACTGGAAAAACTGTCCCAGATTTTGAGTAAAAGTGTGTTGGTGGAAGAACTTCCCCCTGACACAAACACTGAGAGACACATGCACCGGCAGCTATAAATACTCTCTGAGATGAAGTCATACTTACACATCACGCACGCACGCACGCACGCACGCACGCACGCACGCACGCACGCACGCACGCACGCACGCACGCACGCACGCACGCCTATTACGTCTTTCTAGCTTCATCAGGACTTCCATTCATTCTGAGCCATCTTAGTAGGTTAGCACTTACGAAATGCTCAGCAGAACCCAACAAAAAAACTTTGAGATCAACAAACAAAATATATTTTTCCTGAGAAAAAAAATATATGAACAAAATGAATGCTTTTGGGATCGACTCGCATGAGATGGAAAAGGAAAATATATCAGACAAGTTGCCTGGGATCTTATACTATGACAAAGTAACGACCTAATGAACTTGAGTACAACATGGAGGCGCTTCGCAGCCTGAAATCCATGGACCGCTTGCATGTTATTGTTTACATCCAGACGTTTTGCGCCTGAGCACAAAGCCGGAGGGGAAAAAGACGATTCTTTTACTTGTCATCCAAAGCTGCGCTGCAGCGGTAGAATAAATCTGTTAAGAAAATAAAACCTGGAGATGCAGGTTTTATTAATTTGGTGCAGTGAGCAACAACAAATGGAAAATAACAGAACAACATTTGAAGAACAACTGAAAACCATTCATACTCTTTTTATTTTTTTAAATAAATTAAATCTAGTGCACTTTTTCCATAAAAAACAGCTAAAATCAATATTTACAGATATATTTAAACACAATAGTTGGTTATTGAGAGCCAGTGGAAAGTCCAAGGAGCCACAGGTTGCAGACCCCTGATGTGACCCAAAAACAAAGCAGAGGAACTGCATTTATGGTGAACCATTCCTGCCATATTTCTAATACTCATAACTAGTACAGTACAATACAGCTGAAAAAACTTTTCCCACTATTGGAGTAACACACACACCAGTATGAGGTCATCTCAGTCTGGGCTTCCCAGCATGCCGCAGTGAATTCCCACACCGGACCGAAATAGACCCGGTCGGCTCCGTCCAACACCTCAAACCTCTCAGAGCGCCGCCTCACCTCGTCTCTACGGCCGGCTCTTCCTTTTCTCATCCCAAACAAACCACACAGACTTCCTGCACTGCAAAATGCAGCATGTAGAGTTCACTTAAAAAATTATGCAAACTCAGTGCCTCAAAAAAAAATCAAGTTCTCCAAATTTAGAAATGTTAGTGGGTTTGCACAACTCAAATAACTAGTATTTCTATTCTTACTTGAGTAAAATTTTCTACCCACTGAATGAAAAAGAAACATGTTTTTCAAATCACCAGACAGACACACACCTGCAGTTTTTGTTAAACTTAAGTTTTTTAGTGAAAGAAACTGATTTGGAAAAATTTATTTTGCCTGATTTTGTTGTTTTTTGTTGTTTATATGAATTATTGTCATTTTTGTCCTTAAAATACCAAAATTTGCACTAAACTTTATATTTTGGTCGCAGGACTTACTGGAGGTGGAGCAGGTGGGGAAAGCAGGAGGTAACCTGGTGGAGAGAGGAGACGCGGGGCAGCTGGGGGTCAGAGGTCGGCTGGAGGTGAAGAACAGCTGGACGGAGTGATGCTGCAGGACGGGGCCGGGCAGCGCAGCCAGACACCTGGGTGGAGCAACAAGCAACATGACAGTGGAGAGAGGACATGTAGAGATGTCAGGAAGGGTTTTTTGTCTCACTATCAATCAATCATGTTTGATTTACATCGTAAAAACACAAAAATCAACAACTGAAACATTACATTTTGCCAAGTGCCGTCATCACACATAAAAATGTTGACAAATTTTTATTTGATTATAAATCCAAAGCAACTTTTAACAGGTGGGTTTTCAATCTAGACTTAATGGATGCAGAATGTCGGTTTAGCCTTTTAGAAGTGAAAGTTGGGGTGAAAACAATTTGATGTTTGGTCAAAAGACTGAAACTTTTGAGAGATGAGGTTCCTGCACTGACCTGGTGTCGACCTCTACGGACCGAGGGAGGAACGTCTCCAGTCCATCGTCAGGAAACACCTGAGAGAGCTAACAGAGCAACATTCAGCACGATTAAATTAAAACTACCCACAGTTCACTGCACATGTCACTCTACGCTGACGATACTCAGATTTTTACACAAAAACCTGAACAATAATTTTATCTAAAATTATTGTTAGGTAAATAAATATTCTGGTAATACAAGAAGTCATGTCTTTGCTTATCCTTAATGCTTCGTTCAGTTAATTTAACAGGATTCAGTTGAAATGGCTTTGGGATCAATATGTATATAAGCTGGCTACACCATTAGAAATCAGCACCGAATCCCAGTAGCTACCATCTGCACCAGATTGTTACCTGGGATATCAGCTCTGCCACTTCCTGTTGAGTTCTGACAACAGAGGATGTAAAACCGTCGGACCAACCCACCTGGTCAGGCAGAGGAAAGGAGGAAAGCAATGAAGAAGAGCAGCAGACAACGATAAAAATCTACCTTGTTGGTGTTGATCTACCTCAAACACATATTCGCCTCCGTTCTCTGGCTTGTGGATCGCTCTTCTGAGCACCACCCGCTCAATCACAGCTGCAAGACGCACACATCAGTTCACAGACCAGTAAAAACACAGTCAGTAGAAGAGCTGTTCAACTAAAAGAAAGCTGAAACACACATCCCACACCAGTAGGTGGCGATAAAGTCAATATAACTGACATGCTAAAATACAGAGAAACAAACTCAAAAGCAAGGGTAAAAATTCCATGTTTTTATATGTAATTCTGACCATTTAAAATTATTTTCAAACCTCCCATGGTAGGTTTTCCTACCAGCTTTTTTATTTTTTTAAATACTGTTTTTATTCTATTTACAAATCAATCATAACTAACCAAATTTGGGTTTTTGACAAAAACATTTACAAAATAACCCCTTTAATGTCAAATTGACAATTCACAATACAAACATCCTCATGTTAATGACTGAAACTATTAATCAAATTAATTGATTATAGAATCGTCAACTTTCACAAATAAATCAAGACGACAACATTTATTTTTTGACAAAAACATTTACAAAATAACCACTTTAATGTGAAATTGACAATTCACAATACAAGTATCCTCATATTATCCTCATGTCAATAACAGAAATAATTGATCAAATTAACCGTGATTAATTGATTATAGATTAGTTTAACATATACAGGTTATAAAAAGTCAATTTGCTGAAAGAATAACACAATCTGAGCAGTAATCAAGCCAAAATTATAAAAAAAACTGGATGACAAAAGTTGTCAGTCTATTTTGTTTACAGAGACTTCATGATTCATATTATTTGTTGTTTCTGTTTTGTTTATTTATTTTGGATATTTGAAATATCTTCCAGTTAGAATTAATAGTTTATTAACCTTTGAGAATCTGTTCTTGCATTACTATGCAAGAACAGATTGCATAATAATGCAATAATGCCATTACCATCATATTACTTGAAAATAGTTTCAAAACAATATTAGTGTTTATTGCAAAAACTTCTGGGACAAATGTCCAGGAAAATATGTTATCATGACAGTTGCCTAAAAATTAGTCAAAGTTTGAACAAAACTAAAACTACTACTAAGATTAATAAGAACTAAGCAACATTTAAAAACCAGCAAACACACTATGAAAACAAATTAGAACTAAATGAATTAGACAAAAAAAATGAAACAAATTAAAACTAAAGTCAATGGAAAGTTATTGTGAGTAAAAATGTGGGTGTGGCTTTTGTTATGAACAGATTTTTGGGCATGAAGGGACAAGCTGCTGAGACGGGGATGGAGGAGTTTTTCTAAATGCTTCGGGCCGTTTTACATCAACAAACTCAAACTGTTTATTACCTACTGATTTTATTATTTTAAAGCAACAGATTTTATAGAGTGGCAGAAAAATGAAACAATCGGCTGCTGGAGAAACGCAGCTACACACAAAAAGCAACTAGACAACATGGATCTAAACAGGTTGCTCTCCTGTTTGCATGCTGAAGGTTTTATGTCGGTGACAGCTATGCAGTGTTAGCAGAGGTGACATAGCTGAGTGTTGTGTTACAGATCGGACGCCTGGCGTAAACTCTGAGACACGAGCTGCTCAACGGGTCACTGATTTCTAATAGCTGATAATGGAAGACGTCCCTGTTGATCAGTTTGGCTTCAGAAAGATTCACCTGACTGAAAAACATGAGGTAAACAAAATAATCCAGCATGTCTGGAACCTAACCGTAAAAAAGAAACAAGCACAAACGTTTTAACAACAAAGTTATAACAATAAAATAATAATAAAAAAAACTTGTATGACAATACAGTCAAAATAATACAAGAATAAAGTCATACTTTTGCCAGTGTTAGTTGTAATGATGCAAGAAAAAGTTGTAATATATATTGCCAGAATAGTCGCAAAAATAAAAGAAAAAAGTCGTATGACAATAAAATCAAAGTAATTTTAGAAATAAAATTGCCAGAATAAAGTTGTAATAATAAGAGAAAAGGTTGTAATATTATCCAAGGAAAGTCAAAATAATACGCAAATAAAGTTATAAAATTACCAGACTAAATTCTAAGTCAGACGAGAACAAAGTCATAAAATTAGTATAATGGTGTAATAATAACTAAAACGAGGAATGTTGGGCATCTTGTGAAGCTATACGTTGGCATCTGTTTTAAAACTAGGAAATACTTCATCTTTTAACAAATTATTATCAGCAGAATGATTTTGAAACGATCGTTTAATCACCTGGGTTTATTTAGAAGAAAGAATCACATGAACTGATCTGCTAACGTCAGACGTTGATAACTATATAGGCTTTTTTCATATTAACTTTTTTTTCTGGTTGAAATGGTTTTCCTGCTGATATGATTATCTTTTCATAATTAAATAAATATTCTTGTCACGATAACAAAATTTGCTGGACGATAAATTGTTCCAGAACTTATTGCGGTAAAAGATAATATTGTTTTGAGACTATTTTTAAGTAATATAGTGGTAATAATGCCATAATAATTCAAGAAAACATTCTCAAACATCAATAAACTTTATATTCCAATGAACATTTAACACTGGAAATTGATTTTAAATATCTAAATTAAACAAAAACAATAAAATGAATGATGAAGTTGAAACCAAAACATTAGACTGACAAACTTTATAATCCTCTTTATGGTAGTAAGAGAGAAAAGAAAAAAAAAGAAATCATGCAAATAGAAATTATTGAGCTTGTTTTAAATTATCAATTGATTTATTGATTAATTGAGGCTTAGGGAGATAAAAGCCACTTTTTCAAAATATTTTCTGTCATTTGTAATTTCTTTCTTTCTTAAAAACTAAAAAGTCTGAGTTTTTATTTTGAAGTCGTGTTGTTCAGCTCTAGCTGATGCTGATTCTTTACTAATAACTAATAATAAGTCATAACTCTTTGAAGACTTTGAATTAATGAGCTACAAAAACATTTATTCTCCCTTTGGGATCAATAAAGTATTTTTGATTCAAAGTTTTTTTTATATATTTTTGTGTCTGAACCTCACTGCAGTTTTCCCGCCCAGCCCTGAGGGCCGCATTCTTTCTGCTTGTGTTCAGACGCAGCAGCATGCTGCATCCTGCTGCATCCTGCTCAGGTGTTGTTTTTAGGTCGTCGCTGGCAGCTGCTCACCTTTCACTGCCTTCTCCTGGCGGCTCCTGGTTGCATCCTGGACCTGCAGGGGCGGTGGAGGAGAGCGACGCTCTGGGCGAGGAGTCGGCAGCTCCTGGTGGACCGCCTGCTCTTCGTTTCCCAACGCTGCGCCGGATGGTGGGCCTGACCCCGTCGACGCCTCTCTGCTCTGGTTCTGGGGGTCATAGGTCAGGAGAACACATGAAATATTAGAGTTTACTGTGTTTTACTAGATTCAAGAACAAATGACAACAAACAGAAGAATCATCAGGAGCTTTTAATGGATCTGATAAACATGAAACATGACAAAATGTTTGAGAAAGACATCAGATCCAATAAAACCAAATAATTAAAATCAAATAAAAAATTCAAAGGTTCTGTGCAGTTTTTTTTTTTTTTTCTTTAGCAATGTCTTTAGAATAAATCTTTGTCCTCTGAATATGCAATACATAGTTCTCATGTGACGTCACACATACAGGAAGCCATCTTGGTAGGTAACTGCCATGACAGTCAGGCCTGTCACAATAAGCAATAAATCAATAACATATATATATATATATATATATATATATATATATATATATATATATATATATATATATATATATAGCAATAGACACATGATCAGTATCAATAGATAATATATCTGATAGAATATTCACTAAACTGCACAGCATTCTGGGAGATGTAGGCAGAGGAAATGTTTTAGCTGCTCAACCTCTCACTGCAACTTTGGTGGCTTGAACTAACTGATTCACTCTTTGGTTGCCTAGCAACAACCCACTGGAAAAGCAGCTGTTTAAGGTTTTTTCACTGTGACTCATAAATGTTTAAAAATCAAAAACAGAGCCATGGAGAGAAAACTGGATGAAAGATTGAAGGTCACTCCATCAGTTTGGTAGCATTTACGGTATTTAAAACAAAAAACAAAAATAAAAATTATTGATATCGACTGAAATGAAACGATCACATCGTGATAAGTTTTTCAGTCTGAAAAGATTTGTTTACAAGTGTGTAAACAAATCGACTTTCAATGAAGTTTGGCAGTATTTTTTTCCATTATGGACACATTAAAAAAACTATTGAGTATTTTTTAATTAACTCATAATTGGACAGCAAAAAGTGCTTAATTGGATTTTTTTGTTTTTACAGAATTTGAGCAAGACGAAGCTTAAACTGCAACTTGGAAAAAAAATTTTTTTAAATGCAAAATATTTATATTTTTTGTACAATTTTGACTTACTTACTGCTCTGACTGTCAGAATTTTTGAGTCTGCTCCTGTTAACAATTAATCATTTACTAGATTATTTGATGATTATTGCAATAATCGTTTAGTCTGATTAATTGATTCATCCCTAAAACATTACATTAGTATTTTTTATTCAGCCAGGTTCGAAAAGATATGAAAAGGTTGCAACAAAATAGAAACAGGATGTTTTTAGTTTACAATTCCATATTTTTCCTTTCATTTCATCTGAAAAGCAGATTTATCCGTTTTTATAATAACTTGATGAATTATCTGAGGTGTTTCACAAAGCCAAAAAAAACATTCAGCTGCTAAATATACAGCAACGACTCCATCTAAGCAGAATAGAAACAAGATCTGAAATGAATTCAAGATGTAAACAAAGAAACTTCACAAACTTGAAGTGGAAAAAATGTAAAGTGTGTGTTAACAGTTTCTAAATGGAAAACTGAGATAAATACGTCAAGAGGGAAATAGCTCCAGTGATTGCAGCAGATTTCTTTCCACCCAGTTTTTTGCTTTTGAGGTTGATACACATTTGCTGAAAGCCGATCGTTAACATGTGGCAAACTTGCACCACAAGCTGTTTCCAATATAAACAATACCTCAGCTGGTTATGAAACACTCCCAGACCCGAATCCAGGACTATTGTCGAGTTCAGACACCAATAAACCTAATCTGAACTGGAAATGTTGTAAACTAACTAGCTGATTTATATTGTTTTAGTCTTTCCATCCAAAGTGCGTCAGAAATCCCCTACTTAAAATGCTGAGTCATCAGAAATGAAAACCCCAGATACGGTACGTGCTGTTAGCAGAAATCATCCAGGCCGTAGATCTGAAAACAATTAAGAGTGCTACCGCCACATCCGCATGTTCCTGAGCCCGCCTGCCAGCAGCCTGGAAGGAAGCAGAGCTACGAGGTAAAACGGGGAAGAAACATTGGAAGCTGAATTAAAAGAAACTCCAGGAATAAATTTAACAAAAATACGTGGCCTGAAGCTATAAAAATCCAGATTTCTGGTACAGTAGCTCCTCCTTCCTCTCATATAAAAGTCAGCTGTTAATTCCCACACAGGCCTTGTTTTTATTGCCCTATAAAGCGCGCATATAATGGGCCGATTATGCAGGTTTCAACTGGCCTAGTAATGTTGTAATATATTTCATATGCTGTGTTTAAACTACCGCATTGTTTCTGCATAAAAACCCCTCTGGAGTCACTCAGCATCCAGCTGCTTCGTGTTAGTCAAAGGTTAGGAGAGTTGACTTGAGAAACGGAGAGACAAGAGAGACACGAGTCACAAGAATGGAGTGACGGCATGCAGCAAGACTCAGCAGGGGAAAAGGAGGAGGGCGGAATATTTGGTCAAAATGGTTCAAATGGATTATTAGAGAGTTTTAACAGCTTTATAAAAACTGATGTTTATGCAGTTTATTGCTCTCAAGAATAAAGGTGTGCTAACACAATGCAAAGGTAAAAAACACATCATGATTTCAACTCCAGGGTTTATCAGTCTGGCAGGCTGCCAGGATTAACCTGTAACCCCGCCAGGCTAAGTGTCATGTCTTTATTTATTTTAAACATATTTACTTTAATTGAAATTTTATCTGTTATATTCATCTATTTACATTACATCAAAGCAACTTGCTTTGTAATAAAGTGATTCTGATTAAAAAGCGTCTTTAGTGGAATGGAAGCAAAATGGTGCCATAAATGCTCTGTAAGTGAACTCATGCTGCAACTAAAGATTATTTTAGTAATCAATTAATCATCAGATAAATCCATTAATCGGATATGAAAATTGGCACATTCAGCAATCTTTTTATTTAACCGTTTTAAAGATGCAAATAAGGAAATAATCTAATTCTCTTTAAATAAGAAAACAAATATTTTATTTCCTATAAAATGCAATAATACAGCAATGCTTTAGTGAAAAAAGGATCAAAACTGGATGAATTATTCAACAGCAAATAGATTCTTTAAAACACAGTTTTGATATTTGAACCTGTTTAAAAAAAAGAAAAAACTGAATAAAAATATATATCTTAAACTAATATATTTTTAAACATATTTCACATTTCATTTTTTTAAACATAATTCAACCGGTTCAGCCCAAAGGCACCACTGAGACGGTTTTAGGCTAAATGTTTGCAGAATTAAACAAATACCAAAATTTGCTCAAAAACTTGAAGTTAGTGCCCTTTGGGACCATTTTAAACAGTTTATCTGCAAAAAACAAAGTTGATTTGGGGTTCATTTGCTCTTTAAAGGCGCTATTACAGAAACATTCATCCATCTATCGGGATTTGAACTGAGGACGTTTTTGCTGCAGCACTAATTGCTCCAGTGCTACGGAAAAAAGCTGCAAACCTCATAAACTGAAGCAAAAAAAACTTCCTCAAAAACAATCTGACTGACTGGTGAAGTCATACAGACGATGGTGCAATTACTCATCTAACCAGGACGTAGTTAAAATCAGAAGTTGCAAATTTCCCTCCATTTTCTCACCTCCCCAAAAAACCTGCATTTCTCTGGTTAACCTGTGATATGTGATGGTTCTGCCTTTAAATAGAAGCCCATCGGTCGCTTCAGAGCGCAGAGAGATGGAAAGACAGCCAAAGAGAGAGCATTTATAACTTCCTGGGGATTCACTGGAGACTCACACACACCACAGAGGGTTGATTTCAGCACTGAGAAATGTGCTGACCTGCACTAAGCAGGAGCCAAGGGCAACAAAACACTAAATACAAGCGCTCCTCTGAGCCGGGTACTTTCCCTGCTCCTGCCTGCGTCGGACCGACTACAGGCTGTAAAACCGTGTTTACGTCTGCATCAAGTTAAGAAACAAATTTAATGTTTTGCCTTTGAACTTCTCCTCCACAGTCGTTGTTTTTCCTCCCATTTTTTGCTCCTTTGACCCTGTGCCGGATGATCCGAAGGTTTAAAGGAGCGGCTCAGTTTCCGGCATCATCTGGAAATCCCCTCCTTTTGCTCCCGCTGCGTTCTCCGCTTTTCATCACATCCCGACTGCTCGACCACATCTGGCTGGAAATGACAGCCTCCGCTCGTCTTTTATTAACAACATTTTGCTCCTGAACTTGCTTCTTTTCCAAATATTTCTCACAGCGCTGCAGGTTTTTTTTTCAGGGGATTTAAATAAAACTTTCTTCCTCTACCAAATTAAATGTGGCTGATTTATAACTTGTACAGAGTAACCAAACTGGAAAGGATGCATAATTTAAAATCACAAAAAATAGGCTGAAATGTTGCCTTTTACTTTTAATCTGAATCATGAAAGCAAGTTTAGAGTTTATTTTAAGTTAACTTTAATTACTCCATCTCAATCTACTGCTATGATTCTGCAGCTGCAGAAATTTGGGAATCTAAGGAAAAATTAAAAGTTTGCTTCCTACCTTGTGCCAGTAGCAGGTTGGCAGGTAGGTGGCGCTGGCGTTGGGCAGGGAGGCCTGAGGCACGGCGGCGGTCTGATGGTGGTAGTGGTGATGAGGCTGAGCGCCATAGCAACCAGCAGCTCCATCACTGCCAGCTTCTGCTGCAGCTTCTCCTCCTCCTCCTCTGCTGGCCTGGAAAAAGGTGGTGGTAGCATCATGCTGTGGGGCTTTTTCACTGGTACGTCACACAGAGGGGAAGAAGGAAAACTGCCCTTCAAAGATTCAACATTCCTTTAAATTATCAGCCAGACGGATGAAACGTGTCGAAGATCCCAAAATGAATTAATTGATTATTCTGATGATTAATCGATTATTCTGATGCAAAATAGAATAAAGATTTAAAAATGTTTTTTGTTCTGTTGATTTTTCAGTTAACCATTTATGCTGATTTTATACAACATTAGAAATACATTTAAAATACAAATAAACAAATTAGGGATGCATCAATATGACAATTTGAGCCAATACCAATAACTGAAACTAATTAATTATTAATACTAATATTGCTGTTACTGCCACAGCCAGTATTATACATATGTGTATGCGTGTGTGTGTGTGAGTGTGCGCGCATTAAAAAAAAGCTGTTTTATTACATTTTATGCAATAAAACGTTTATTGTCTTATTTAAAAACAGGAATTGAATGATTTGTTTCAGTAATGCACGATCAACATTAGCATTGGTATCGGCTGATGTTAGCATATCGATATCATATCAATAAGTAAAACTGGGCCAATAATATTAACAACTTATATTGATTTCCATCAATTTGGTCATGTGACAGTGACGCAGCAAAGGATTGTGGGGAGTTTAACTGAAGCAGGAACAGTGGTAAATAATGTTTATCGGCCACAACAGCAATACTATCAGAATATCGGTATCGGCTTTCCATATCATTGCATCCCTAACTTGTGTTGTTTTTTTTTTTGCATTATTCTGCATGTCTGACACTGCACGATGAAGCTTAAGTGGTTAAATAATATTCTGTGTTTGGGATCGTCGATCCAGTTTAAATTAAGGGAATTTTTTAGGGGAAGTCTTTCTTCACGGTGCAGTGAAAAGCCCCACTGCATCACTAATTTTTTTATCCGATTAATTTCCACAAAAATCGATAGAATAATTGATTACTAAAATAACTGTTAGTTTCAACCCTAGCATGGGGCACCCCAGGGCATCATTTTGGGACCACTTCTCTTTTAACATTAACACAAATTATTACATCTTATAATATCGTCTAAAACTTTTTTCTGCAGATGACACTTCTTCAAACTAACTGAGATAGTGATAAAGTTGTTTTGTTTAAATAATTTTTCCATATTAAGAACGTTGGCGTGAAAACGAGAGCTTCAGATAGTTATTTATGCTTTTGTCTTGTCCAGATTATTGCAAAACTTTTCCACCATGTGTCAACTGCCACATTAAGCAAACAAAAAAGTTATTTCCTGTATTAACTCTGAAAATATTCTGTCAATGATCCATATTTGTTTCAACTTTTATTTGGTGAAGTGCTTGGTGAGATTTTACCTAGAAAAACTTAAATTTGTCAATATTTTATTTGGTTGTGAAATCAAATTTAATGTAAATTTAAAAGTGCAAAATATAATGTTTGAGATTTCACAACTGACTCAAAGGGAAACAAACGTCGACGTATCATTTCCAACTTTCCCATCTAAGTGTGTAATTTTCCAGCTGAATAAGTAACAGTGGAGGTGAGTTACAGCCTGTCATTGTTGATGCCTCACCTGTAATTAAGTACTGAGGAAACATGTATGCTTGCTTAACTCCACCTACTTCAACTAAAGACGCTTTCCTTTCTGCGGTCAGGTGGAGACGGCTAGACCTGCAACTAACAGTTATTTTAGGTATTGGTTAATCTATCAATTATTTTATATTCTGCTGATTTCTCATTTAGTCCTTTTTTAAAAAATAAAATATTGGAAATACATTAAAAGATGTAAATAAGCAAATAATTAACTTCATTTTTTAAATAAGAAAATAAACATTTTATTCCCTAAAATGCAACTACCGGTACATAGCATTCCGTTAGTTAACGTTTGATTATTAAAAGCTAAATAAATTCCCAAAAGTTTGGTCCTTATTGCTTGATTTCACAAATGCATTGTAGGGCTGACCTGGTGATTAGTTTTTGTATTAACTGAATCAAAGTTCGGTAGAAAAAGGTGCTTCATAGTTTGTTTTTTTAAAGTGTTTTAGCAGAATTTGAACCAGGAGAAACTAAAACTGCAACTTTAGGACTTTTGGGAAGAACAGATTTACAGACAAAGGTGTTTTTTTTTATCTTAAATGCAAAATGTATATTTTGTACAATTTTGTCTCAATTACTGCTCTGAATATGTTGTTCTTTCAGCAGTTCACCTTTTCCTGAGTCTGCATACTAGCTAACAATTAACTGATTAGTAAAGTAGTTGACAATTATTTCAAAATTGATTAATCCTATTAATTGTTTCAGCCCTAAAACATCATATTAGCAGATTTGTATGTGTCTGGTCCCAAATGGCATAGAAAAGGAGCAACAAAATAGAAATTTGATGTTTTTTGATTCACTGAAAAACAGATGCATCATTAATTATAAGACGTTTCGTTGTTTGAGGTGTTTAATCGTTTCAGCCGTAGAGACGAGTCAGGGTTACATTTCCTTTTAAGAAACTCTCTGAGAATTTCTATCCAAACTTTAAGATTTTGATTCGATCCAGCTGTTGCACCTCCATCATGGAGGGAAACCCATCTGTTTAGCTTTCTTCTTTAGCTCCAACTGTTTTTCCAGATAGTTTCACATTTTACTGGTTTATTTTACCTGCATTTAAGAAATGTTTTTACAAACCATTTCATATGATGCATTAAACTGTTTTTAACTTCCAGTGCCTTTAGAAAACCTGACAACCCCTCACATTCAACACTGTCACTTGTTGATGGCACACTGCAGGCTTCTCCATGAAGCTGCTTTCACTTCCTCTTACAAAAGGAACAACACTAAGAAAAACCATGAAAACACTTCAGCTGTTTGTAGAGGAATTTCCACAGAAACATAAAAACAGAAACGAAGGATTCTGGAACATGAACATGATATTCTGTCCCAAAGCAACAATAGAAATCACTCTGATTCCTCGGACTTCCTGGGAAACTGCAGCAAATATTCAGTGAAATCTATCATCAGTTTTTATTGGCTGTGCTCGGTCTGGTTGTTTGAAGATGATTTTAATCGGACAGGACAAAATTATTTAGATTAAAACCTGATTGAAAGCAGCTGGGTTTGAATTAGGGCTGAAACGATTCCTCGAATGATTCGAGTACCTCGATTACTAAAATTCCTCGAGGAAAATTTACCTGCCTCGAAGCTTCGTTAATTTATGTTTTATTAGTTAGCGCACCGTGTTCCGGCCGGGACTTCATTTGCGTTGCGCGGAGCTCTCACTTCCGCCTCTGAGTTGTTGACAAAAGCTAAGTCTCAGCGGCATAAAGTCCAATCTTCAAGATTGGCCCGTGGGGATTTTATTGATTGATGATAATGCCCGACTTTTTATCGTTTTTGGGGAACCAATAAGCATCCTTAAAATGACTGGGGGAATGGCTGGAGTACGGCAGCATTTCTCCTCCGGGGCTGCTGGTTGAAAGCGAACGGCGGGAAGAGCGCTGAGGTGAGCGGATAGCCTGAACAGGGCGGGCGGCTGAGTAGCTGATGCTTACCGTGTAAATGTAGCTTTACCGACGAACCGCACAATAAATTTCATATCCCGGTCTGAAGAAACGGGTGGCGGAGCGCATCGTACATGGCTGGTAGATGAGTTTCTGAGTGTGACCAGTGAAGGTGTCGTAAATATCCCGTATTGCTTCCCCCCGTGTTCGTCCCCCGGTCTAACGGTTCGTCAGTCCGCTGGTCTATTTCCTCCCCTCCACCCCATCTTACGTTCGTTCATTCGCCCTCTCCTCCCACTCCAGGCGGCATTTCCCGTATTTTCAAACCCAAAGCGTGACAGGTTAGGTGGCAAGGTGAGTTTAATTAATCTATTAAACTCACTGAAGATGAATACATAAACTAAAAGCTGGATTGTAGACATTTTTTATAAGCATATTTGTGAGCCTGCCTCTTTGTTATTAAATTCAATATAATTTCAGATTTTTCTATAACTTTTCTTCTGGTTAACTTAGAAAGTGAGCTATTATTGTTACAGGTTAGTTTTCTAAACTACAAAAAAGCAACTGTTAGGGATGCTCAAATATGAAAAATTGGACTGATATTGATATCTGATAGTAACACCGGTATTATGCCAGATTTACCAATATTTCATTTTATAATTTTTTTTATCCGATTACTCGATTAATCGTAAGAATAATCGATAGATTACTCGATTACTAAAATATTCGTTTACAACAGCCCTATTTTGAATCAAACTTGTTCTGACCAGACCCTTCTGTTCTCTGACATATTAAAGATCTATTTAAAGCTTAAAATAAAAATTATTTAAAATATAGGATCTGGAAATAACAGAATGAATCACAGGAGGCATTGACAGATGGATGATCCAATTATTTTGTTTTGACCAATTAATAATTGGATAGCAAAGGCTGATTAATAGCAGATTTTTTTTTACAGAATTTGAACCAGATGAAGCTAAAAACTACCTGTGGAGTTCTTGGTAGGACATATTTACAGATAAATAATGTAAATATTAAGTGCAAATGTCCACACTACTGTTTGGCTTTGGCTTAACAGGAGCTCTGAATATGTTGTTCTTTTGGCAAATAATGTTTTTGAGACTGTATTCTCCACTTAGTGATTAATTGATTATTAAATCAGTTGACCAATATGTCTAATATCAATTAATCACGATTAATTGTTTCATCGATGGTTGTGTAACACTTTCTTCTCAACATTAGCAAGCTGTAGGGCTAATTTGTTTATTATTGTTTGGATGAACAGGTTAACTATTGAATAGCAAAAGGTGGTAAGTATAAGGCCTGATAAGCAATAAATCACTTAATCATATGTTAAATTAAAACAAGCTCAATAATTTCCATGTGCATGATTTATTGCTTTTCTCTTTTCTACCAAAAACTGGATGATAAAAGTTTTCAGTCTGCTGCTTTGGTTTCAACTAGCCCTTTGTTTGAAAGACAATTTTGTTTACAAAGGCTTTATAATTCATTTTATTTATTGTTACTGATGTTTTATTGATTAATTTTGGATATTTAAAAAGTCTTCCAGGTCCAGTATTAAGTGATCATCATTAGAAATTAAAGTTTATAGATCTTTAATTATGTGTTCCTGCACAATCATGCCATTATCATCATATTACCTAAAAATGGTCTCAAAACGACAATATTATCGTTTACCACAATTACTTCTGGAACAATTTATCATCCAGCAAGATTTGTTATTGTGACAGGCATATTTATGGATTTTTTCAACGTTTGTATTTTTGTATGGTTTTGACTTAATTACTGCTCTGAATACGTTGTTCTTTCAGCAAACTGCATTTTTTTTTCCTGAGTCTGTCATCCAGCTAATGATTAATGAGTTACTAAATTACCTGGATTCATCATAATTAATCGTTTCAGTACTACATCCTATTGAATCTGATTTTTTGAGCGTGTTTGTTTACAGAAAAATAAGATTGTCATTCTAAATGCAAAATGCATTTTTGACTTAATTACTTCTCTGAATATGTTGTTCTTTCAGCAAAATGCATTTTTGAATTTGTTTACTCCAGTTAATAATTAATCAAATGCTAAATTAGCTGGATTAGTCGCCATAAATCCTGTCACACTGAATTTGATTCATTTTTGAGCTGGTTTGTGTCCATAGGGACAACACCGACCTTTGACCTCTGCTCTCACCTGCAGGATGTCCTGGATGTGGCCCAGCTGATGCCTCAGCACCTGTTTCTGGTGGAAGTTGAAGGCCGGGTGGTTGGAGGCCATGGTGAACAGCAGCAGGAACTGCTCCTCCGTCCTGCCTTCGTTCAGCGCCAGCCCGTAGTTGTTGATCACCGTGTCGATGTGGGTCAGGGTCCGGTACAGGACCCCCGCGGCCTCCCGGTTGTCCGTGCCCAGCAGCGCCAGGGACACCAGCAGCTTGCTGCGGACCACCTCGTCCGTGACGTTGGTGAGTCCCGAGAGGTCCGCGGGGTTGTTGGCTTTGATCTCCGCATCCCGCAGGGAGTGGTAGTCCTTGCGGGCCAGGTCCTCCAGGCAGGAGCCGAGGAAGCGCAGCTCGATGGGGACGCAGAGGTCCAGCAGGCCGCAGAGGAACTCCGCTCTCTGGGCGGAGGTGAGGGTGGAGAACCAGCGGTACACCCCCTCTCTCTGGACGCAGCTCCGGCTCTCCACCATCCTCACACCTGAAACCACCTGGATCAAAAGAACCTGTCGGCGCTCACATCAAAGGGAGCGCACGCGCGCGTCAAAACTTTTTGAACTTTCTCCAAACTCCTGTGTTTGTTCCCGGCGGAGGGGAATGAGAGAAGAACAAAAGTTTCCTTTGTTTTCGGACTTCTTCCACAGTAATCCCGGCAGGGTCTGCTGAGGTCTGGCTGCCCGGACTGGGTCTCTATCGGACCGCACGCTTCCTCACAGTCCGGCTGCGGACAGTTGAAAACTCTTGGTCTCGTTCAAGCCGAACCGTGCAGAGACTTCGGAACGGAGCGTCCTCATGGTCCCCCGTAAACTGTTTCAACTGGGACAAAGCTTAAAAAGCAAACCCGGAGCAGCCTGGGGCTACAGCCTGCTGCAGCTGGGAATGGTATTTGAACATTTCAGAGACATTACCTCACCAGACGGGGCTCTGCACGCAGGTCTCAGCGGTGAAAGTTTCGGGTTTATTCACCGTTCAGCAAACTGGAAGTTTAATCCTGCCTGAATCCTGCCATGACTTCAGAAAGAGAGGGGAAAAAACAGCTGTGAAGAACATTATCCCAGCTCTGGGCCACGGAGAGGTATGGTTTCCTCTGATTGGCTGACCGGACAGTCAATAATGAGATCCTGCGTTCTGATTGGTGCAGAGGTATTTCCGCTACCCGCCTTCTCCACATCTTTTCTCATGGCCTTCATAAGTATCTCAGATGAGTTTCTGGCTCTTGGGTTATGGAGAAAAGTCGTCTTTAAATATCGGTTTTCTTTATTTTTCACCAAAGAATACATGGTAACTCATTAGAAATGTGTTTTATCTGATTGCTTTAGGCAGAAATGTAAAAAATATGGAGACATTTATATATTTTTTTTAAATCAGATTTTTTTGTAGTGAGACAACACTCCACTCATCCACTCATCCATCCATCCATCCATCATTTGACCAACCTCCAGAGGACCTGCTGCTCTACCTTGGCTCCCCCAGGTTGGTGGAGCTTTTGAGGCTCCCAGACAGAACAACCTGATTCTGGTCGAAGGCCTCCAGGATCCCGCATTTCTCTGGTAGAGCTACAACTGAAGGTTTTACTATCTGACTCTGCTCTTTTTTTCACCAAAACATAATGAAATAACATCCAAACTACAGCAGACAAAGTCCCACTCTGTCTACATCCAGCTCCATACTTGAGCTCCTTCAGAACTCTAAGCTGGAGAGAAACTTTTAATATTTTTAGTTTTACCTATAACGGAATATTAGTCCGATTATTAACAATAATAAATGCATTGTTCATTTAAAAATGTTGTGGTTCACATCTATGTCCAGAAGATGGCGCCAGGTGTCTACAATGAAATCTAATCAAAGCACACCTGCTGCTAAAAGATGTTACAAAACAATACAATATTGAAAATAAAACGTTATTAATCAGATCTACGACATAGATTTATATTTTTCCCCTCACATCTACCTTTTTTTAAAGAAAAAAAATCTTCAGAAGATGATCACCTTTCGTCTTCAATCGTCATTGAAGATAAAACAAGCCACGCCCACAGCCAGCTAACCCCGCCCCCTTTTCTTGACGAGCAAAACTCAGTTACGGTTGCCATAGTAACCACACTCTCCCTTCCCAACCGGGCCCACTCCTTCATTGCATCAGGGATGCCGCAAAACTGCACAAATACACACAAGGCAGAACAAAATCTTACACACATATGTACATATAAAAATACACGGGAGGCAAAATGTTTTCTTTGAAACACTTTCATTATTTTCTCCACACAACTGAAAAACAAAAACAGAGTATTTCCCAGAAAGAAAGAGAGAAAGAAAGGAAGAGAAAGGAAGAAAGAAAGAGGAGATTCAAACCTATATAGAAAGAGCTTGGCATGCTGTGGCATGCTGCAGACTAAAACGGTGGCGCAGGGCATCGTCACCAGGCTGACGGCATACAGCAGAGCCTCTGAAATTCTTCCTGGGACCCAGAATAAAATAAAAATCTATTGTTCTGCCTCTCAGGCTGCAGGCACATCCGACTCAGCTGTAGTTGGAATAAGTTGGAGAAACACCAGAAGTGAACCCACAGCCTTTAGTTTCTGCTCCAATCCCAAGTTTAAGAAATGCTGTTGGATTATTAAAAACAATAAAAAAAGAAGAGAAAAGAAACATTCAAAGTCCTCTCGGCCCACCAGATGCCGTTACTGATGGTATCAAACACGGTGTGCAGGAAGAATGGAAACATATGCAGGTAAATAAAAACAGATGCTGTCAATATTTTTGCAGAGGGGAACAGAAATGTTGCATTTCATGCACTTTTACAAGCAGTGAAAACAAGTAATTTGGTGCAAATGGAGATCTGTGATGGGTAAAATGTCAGACAGCTGCAGGAGAATCCAACAGTCCTTCATTACACCCCGAGTGTCCCAGTCCAAACAAATCAAATAGCCATACTATCACTGGCCGTTTAATTACAATTAAAATACTGCTTAACCTGGGACTCAACCTTGTTTGTTTTACTGAGTGTTTTGTTTGTGATCACTTAATTTTTTTTAAAACATGGATTGTTTTTCACCACTCTGTGTTTACATAGCTGAGGGTGGTGTCAAGGTGGCCATCTTGTTTGAAAAGTGTTTTTTACGGTTTATTTATTTATTTACACTTTGAATTCAGGTCAAATGACTGAATATTAGTGCCACAAGAATTGGCACTACAAGAATAAAGTCATAATATTAACAGAATAAACTTTTAGTAACACAAAAATAAAGTTGAAAGAAAATGAAGTCAACATAATACCAGGATAATGTTGCAATTTTATGTTTACTCCTACAAAAACTAACAAAAACTTAGCATGAGGGATGTTGAGCATCTTAAGTTCTACTCTGGTATTGGTTTTATCGGAAATACTTCGTCTTTATCACCAAATTATCAATAGCAGTTCTTTGAAACGATTGAGGAAACGTCTATTTCTAGGAAAGAATCACAGACTAGCTGAGCTGGTCGTGTCAGGCCTTAATAACTCTATCCAAGCTTTTATAAATTACTTTCTTGTAATTTTAGGATGTTTTTCTGGCATAACAAAAAAAAAAAAACAAACTTGAAACGATTTGTGAATTTAGCTACAAAAACATCAAAGACTGGGTTATTTCCAACTCAAGGAAATGCCAATACTTTTAGCATTACTCATCCAAACGTTGCTAAGGATGTTTAATTTCAAATATTCAACTCAAAGATTTGAGATGTACTACGTTTGCCACCTCAGCACCTCCAAAAAGCGGGACAGCTACACCAGGTGTGAGACTCAATGACCTAATGTGTTGATTGTGACGTCATTGCACAATACTTAATAAATAATAATTTCCTTACGTTTTCAGCTGATTATGTCCTCAGTAAGCAGAAGATCTTTAAAGCAAGACTGCATCTTCCATCAAAGTGCAGGAAAATTAAAAACTAATGCAATACCAACCAGCATTGTTGGTCAAAAGCACATTACTTATAAGCTTTATTTAAACAGCTGAGATTAATCGTTTGCACCTCTATGTCCAATTGCAAACTGTAAAAAGCTTTAATCACTGACAGGTTTAACCCACGGATTCTTTTGTTCCCATTACTTTTTGCAGTTGCACAGTTTCCTGTTATTTCTAGATTTTTCCATATAAGAATATAAAACAATTATTTTCAAATTAGCTGTCATTTCAGACCAAAGAATCGTTTACAGACAAAGAACATTTGCGCAGCGCTTTCTACTTCGACGTTACATTTTTGTCTAGGTCTAGGTAAGTAAGGAGAGGAGCGCCATCTAGTGTTTGGACATACGAATTGGAGGCTGTAGTCTAAATCAGAGTGACCAGTACAACACTTCAATTTGGCTTAAATTACGGGACATTTGGCAACCCTACTGCGTCCTTTCACTGACGTGTTTGTAGGAGAGCAGAAAGTATTAAGCTGTTTTTTTATTGAAAGAAACTGATTTGGAAAAAAAAAATACATTTTACCTGATTTTAGTTTTTGTCACTTATATGAATTACTGTCATTTTTGTCCTTAAAATACCAAAATTTCCACTTAACTTTATATTTTGGTCCATCCGATTATGTATTTTTAAAATATTAAATAATTGATAATTTGATCAGTTACTCAGTACTTGAGTAGACTTTTCCTCTTGAGTATTTTCTTGGATGAATACTTTTTACTTTTTCTCGAGTAAAAATATGTATAAATAAGTAGTGCTATTCTGCCCACCTCTGGATGCAACTAGAGAACACACACTCACACACACGCTCCCACGCACACACACACACATGAAAAACGAGGTGAAATGAGAACTCGCCGCCCGGGTTTCACTGCCCGTACCATCAGTAACAGCCGCTGGGGATGAGGAGGAAGTAAAAGGCAGGAGGTTCAGAGAGAAGAGGGGTGGGTTGCAAAAATAAACAATACAACCATCAACATATTGCACATGGGAAGAAAAAAAAGTCAATAAATAAATCTGAAGTTACAAATCTGTTGAAAACTATGATTTGACAATGAAAAAGTCCGTCAGTCCTGTCTGTGTGTTCAAGTCAGCCCATTTGGGTCACACAAGTCCAGGTTCCTCCCTGGACCAACCTGTTGTCCTATTCTTTGGCCTCAGCTCTTCCTCCACCTGGACCGGACCGGACTGGACCCGGCTCGGTTCCGCCTCTCCAGTCCTCGGTCCGGGTCTTCTGTCGGCCGGGACGCACGGAGGGGCAGCAGATTTGCTGTAATACTCGTGGTTTTCGTCGTGTTTCTGGCATAGGTAGTTTGACTCTGAAAGCATCGCCGCCTTTAAATAAAAAAGTGGATAAACAAAATAGCCACTCCGATGTTGAGCAGAATCACCATGGCAACCAGGATGGAGCTGTAGGCCTGCGTGGGAGAGAAAAAAGAGAGAAAAGAGAAGGTGTCAGTATTAAGGACGTGCACAGGCGAAGCTCGCACACTTAAAGGCTCTTTTCATTTGCGGTCAGCGGGTTGCATCCACTCACCAACAATGAATTCATTTTGGGGTTTGTGTTTTTTATTTGGACTGTTCCTTGGCTCACAACTGTTGTGAGGATTTTTAGGATTTTTATTGGAAATTTTGTCAAAAGATACACAAATCCCAACTAATGTTTGTGTGAATATGAGGTGGCATTTGTGAAGTTAAACACTTAAAAACTCATCGCAGTAATTTGGGTTATTTAGTCATATGAGAAAAAAAAATGGAGCTTAATTTTTTAAAGTCATATTTTAACTATTATTCATTCATTCATTTTAACATCTCACAGTTTCAAATTAAATATTTAGTTTTCAAATTAAATCAATGGTGTCCAAACTTTTTGCCAGGAGGGATAAAATCATTAAGTCAAAAGAACTTGAGGGCCCGCAAAAAGAATTTTAAAACAAACTCAATGTGCCTTTTTTTTTAGGTTTATTGGCTGAATATTTAATTAAAGTTTTAAATTGTTGTAGATACAAAACCTAAAAAAGGTTTAGCATAATTGCATTATCATCAGACAGACCCACAGTTTCTGACGTTTTGGGGTTGATTGTTTTTTATTTGAGTTGAATGTTTTGCATTTGAGTAAAAGTCGGTCGATCTTTGTGGTTCTAGTTCCTCCAAAGCTAAGAGGAATGCAAAGACATTGTTGATAAATGGGAATTTATTTTTTGTACCTCATATTTTTTTAACACGTTATTTATCTATAAATAATCTTGCTCTATGAAAAAGTGTCCATCTGGGTCACCTGCACTTGCTGTGAGGTCTGGGGCCACACTAAATTCTTCAGAGGGCTGCAAATGGCCCCTGGGCCGCACTTTGGACACCTCCGAACTAAATATTTAGCTTAGAGCTAAGTTTCCAGCTAAATATTTAGCTTTACTTAGCTTCGATAAGGGTGGAGAGTTGGACATTAAGTTTCTTATGAAATCTTTAATCGGTTCAGCGATTGTATCCTCAGGCAGATTTTCATGTTACTTGAAAAGCTTCGATCAATGGATTTGAGAAGACTAGCTTGTTGCTACTATCTTTAGCATTGTGAGCATCCTCAGTCAATGTGATGGTTGGGTTTGACATATTACGGTAAATGCAAAGTTTTTCTCCTTGTTCTTTTAACATTTGTTGCACAAACCCAGCATACACATAGTTCCCATAAATCCATACCAGAAGTAATTTGCGCCATCTTGGTAGGCAAGCACAGCACAAAGTAAAGCTGAACCATGACTTCTAGACCAACAAATGGAAAGTAAATTGACACTCTTGACCAATGTGTAAGAGAAAGATGTATGAACAAAAATGGCTGTGACTGAGGGAGTAAGTGCATGTAGTAAACATGTAGGCTACATATCCATCTTAGCTAGCAGATAAAAGCCACATTAGCAAAGCTAATTTTGCTAGTTTGGAAAAAAATACTAATAAATATCGCTGGTATTTATCTTAGTATTATAGTACTCAAAAATTGAAATTGACTAAGATGTACTTATACTTTAGTTGTCATAGTAACTCCATAGCAACCGCCGTGGCAGTTAGTCACGGTAGCTACAAAACCGTAAAGAGCCGTTCTCTGTTTGCTGACAAGCTGGGCAGCAATGACACGGTGTTGGAGTCATTCTGACCCTTTCTGTTTATATTTCTGTTGTTTTCCTTCAACACCCTGCGGTGATTTATATTTTATTTTTTTAAATTACTATTAAAATTATGACTGATTGTTTTTTGACATGAGATGAAGGAATTTTAAAATCATTAATTTCCAGTAAAAAGTTGTTTTCTCAGGTTATGCCAACATCACTTCAACTAAAAAAAAAAAAAAAAAAAAAATCAAGTTAAAAAAAAAACACCAAACATGTTATTTGTTATATCTAACAGATAAGAATGACGTCATAATTTCTTATGAGGGCAAAAATGATTATGCATCCCTCTTATAAAATACAAACTATATTTATATACTGCCCTCTGTTTCTTGTCTCGTCTCTTGGAGCTTCAACGTTCACCAAAGTAGGAACCAAAATAGGTGCGTTTTGCATATTGAAGATCCTGTACTAATGGGTTGTTTTGTGAAGTGGTGTCTGAGCAGATGCTTGCTGACAGCCTGGGTCGTCGAGGTGAAGGCCGTTCTTTCCAACCACCTCTCCACTTTGGGTAAATATGAACACCAGAGTCCTCCATCCTACTTATTCCTGACTGTTTTAAATACATTTTGGTCTTAAAGAGGAAAGGATTTAGAAGACCTGTTGTTTTAATTAAAGCTGTAATAATTGTAATGATGGCTGCAGAGGGAGATGGGAAATGGGACTCTGTGCCACAAAGTTGTAGATGGATCCGTCCCGTCCAGAGTGGCTGTTCCTGCTGATCACCGTGGTGATAGGCTTATCACAGATCTGTGTCAGAGATGATTACCACAGCAGAGGCAGATCTGATCGGGTTTTACACTCACACTCTCTGCTCCTCGCTTACTGCTCTGCATTATTTTATGACGCGGTTTGTTGATTAGCTTCTAATTTGTGCAAAAGCATAATCATTCACAAAAAAATTCTGTAAAGTTGTGGGCAAATGTTTCTGCATTGAAGGAAATGTTAGATTTAAAGATCTTCTAAAACAAGCATTAAAGAATCGAGGCAACACTTCTGTTTCTGAAGATCAAATGACGTCATCGAATATATCATGATGTAAAGCCCAAAAAAGTAGATTTTACATAACACTGCCCCTTTAATTCTTCAGTGATGTAATAATAATCTGAAGTTCTGCATGAAACCAACTTCATTTAATTCAGAGCTATGCTAACAGTGCTAATTGCTCTCATTGAAACGCTGCATCTCCCCGTCAGAGATCCATTTTACCAGCGTGATGTGTGAACTGCATCGCTTCCTTGCTGCGGCCCGCCCAGAAAAACTGCAGAGCAGCTGAAACGCAGCAGCTGACCAAGATGACAGCTCAGACCATGTCAGCAGACACCTGTTTACAGAAGATGATCCGACACACAAGCTTTCAAGACCGTTTTTTGTTAAATCACCTGGGGAGAGTTTGATCAAACGCTGGAGGATGGAAATCTGCAATTTGTTTCTATCCAACTGCATTTTTTCTTTTCCCTCTCTGTTGGTGTCGTTTTAATTGCTGCGGCGGGTGAAAAGCCTCACCAGTCTGGGGAATCGTCTTCATGTAAATATGTGCCAGTGGGACGCATGATGGACTCTGAGGCATTTACCTTCAAAGCTTTTCATGCCACAATGAATGCAATGAAAAAAAAAAAAAATCAAGCATCTGCTTGGTGTTTTGCACCAACAGTAGGACAGTCATGTTTACTCAGCGACTGACTGGAGACGGGTGTAGCTCTGTTCCCATGGCGCTCGTTGTGTATTTATGATAGTATTTGTGTGTACTGGGAACCTGTTTAACACTGATCTCACTTGCCTCTCTGCTGATGCAGACACACACACGCGCGCACACACACACACACACACACCAACTCCCCATCGTTTGCCCACTGATTGGCTGCAGACGAAGCGATGCATACGCTGTTCCCTAGCAACAGAGTGCCGGTTAACCAATAAGACACCTCTCTGAGTGCAACGGGCTACTTTTTCATTCCTCTGTTACTAAGGTGCATCTTGGGGTTGTTCTCTGAGCATGCATCTGTGTACTGTGTACGTCTGCCTTCCTGCAGCAGGTAGTGGCTTCTGTCCCCCAGCATCATCAAACTGCTGCGGATAAACGGAGGAGAGTCAGCAGAGGGATGCAGGAACTCCACTTTTTCCACTTGAATTTTCCTGTTGCTTTCATTAGCTAATGCTAAAGCCGTATTATCAGCAGGGATTAGCGAGTCACCAGCTCAAGTTAAGACATAACCCGCCAAAATAAAAAATGAATAAAATCACATTACAACAGTAATCCTTTCTGCTTGTTCAGTGAACCAAAATATTTTTTTTTTCCAAAGGGTAAACCTTGCGCTTGTCCTGCAGGATTATCTTAATATGAGGGATAACACTGTGTTATGTCACGGTGGACAGGATGTATTCTCATGACAGCGGGTAACAAATCCTTTTAGTCAAATCAATGTGTGGCAGTGACACGACAAATTTGACAAATGCATCATACAGCTGCTGTGCAGTTATTAAGCCGTGCAGATATAAATAGCAGTGCAATGTAAAGCAGCAATGATCAATGCTAGGAATGTTCTCAATCATCCTGAACCTGAAAAGTTAAACAGGTCAGATTTTATTTATTATCTATTATTCCATGATATTTTATTTAGCTTCAAGTATCAGTGATTCTTGAGAATAGGGACAAAATGGGTTTTAATTTTCCCATATTTTTTTTTAATTATTTCTCAACCTTATGTATGCAAATATGACAAATAATGTTTAGAAAATATGAAGATGCTAAGGTACAGGCTCCCAGTTGCGAATTTTTTTTTAAAAATTACATTTTTAATCGACCTGACCCAAAACTTTGTCATCACCATCTGACAAAAATAAATCTAAAATGATTTTTAAAATACCCCATTAGTGATATTTTTACTCAATTTACAGACAAATGCTTCTCAAGAAATAAAATAAATATTATTTAAAACAAAAAACAAGAAAAAGTCCATCTGATGGAGTTGACAGTGCATGACGGAGTTGACACAGAACTGAAGGTGGTGACAAACTAGTGAATAAAATGAAAAACTTGGTACATGTGAAGTAATGCAATTCATGTAAAATACATTAAAATGAATTAGTTGCACAATTAAGTGAGATTTGACAACAATTTCACTGAAAGAGTCAGAAAAACTCTGACGGAGTTGACATCTGACGGAGTTGACGAAATGCCAAACTACCTCAATTTATATGATGTTATTCTGAAGGAGGTCATATTGTAGCTCGTCAGGTCCATGAAATCTTTACATTATACCAAAATTAAGCTTTTATTTCACAAAATTTCATCAAAGTTTTGTAAATTGTCAGTTATGGAGTTGACACATCATGGTTGTGACAAACAACTTAGGAATAAAACAGAAGAAAAAACTAAAGAATAACTTAAGCTAACCGGAGCTAACTAGCCCTCCTAGCAAAGGAAGAGAAAAGACAACGTCATGGGGTCCTCAGAAGTTCTGGTGCCCCCCAATAATGCCTGATTTTTTTACATTCTTTTCATTTCTGACGGTGTTGACAAAAACTAAGGACAAATTTCAACGGAGTTGGAAAATATCTAAAAATTATTTTTAATTCAATTTATCGATACTTTTATAATTATTTATATGTCTACTTATACTTAATTGTCATAATATATAATTTTAGTATTTATTTAATTGTTTTAAACTATAAGAATGTGTTGAGTTCTGCTCCTGGACAAGGGCTTTTACAGGCATCATCCACCGACTACAATGTTTAAAATAAAAAAATATTCAGCAAAAAAAAGAAAAATATACATTGTTGTGCTCACATGACCCAGGTTAGTTTAGTTAGATATTTGAAAAAAATATATCTTGTGTATATTTTATTCAAATTTCATGCTTTATCCATAGGACCTGTTTTGTCCCTATTCTCAAGAATCACTGGTATACAGAGGACACTTAAATTTTAACCAAATATAGATAAACTGTAGATAGAAGATTATAGGTTTTGCAAAGATGAAAATATTTATTTTTTAATCATTATAGATGTTAACATTGTCAAAATTGGGTTATTTATTTGTCAAATTAATTGGCCAAAATCAGAAGATGTCTGTTATGCTGCTCCTGACAGTTGGTGGTTACCATAGCAACCAGTACTCCTCCCCTTGTGGCCTACATTAGCATTATACTTTTATTTAGTATTATATGTAAACATAAGTTTTAGACAAATTTCAATTTATAAATGGTTACATGTGTACATTCTCCATGGTTTGTGTATGATTTTAACTAACTTCATTATTAATGTTGTGTGTTTTAGCTGTGTTTAATTTTACAACTGCTAACTGCTGTTAGCTGCTCTTTGGGAGCTTCAAAGAAGAGTTAGAAATACACAACAAAAATGTGTTTCAAAAATATTATTTTGTCAATAAAATCTATAGAAACAAAAGAAGTTCTACATTAAACGTTTTGGAGGTCAACATCCAGAGGAATTGGACAACAAGAGGTAGAAATCTACAGTCATGTGAAACAAGACAAAACTGCCAACTTACTGTAATAAGTCTGTGATGCTAATGTTATTTCTTATTACAAATTGACTTTTGGAAATGTTACACATGCTGTACTTTATTTTTTCCTGTAATGTTTGACTTTTTGTTGGGTATTTGTTTTAGACTGGTTTTACATTTAAATTGACACAAAGCTGCTGTATCTGTGCATTTTCCTTTTGCTCTACAAGCAAACCTAAAACTCATCACATTGTTTCGGTGGTTTAAATTGTTTTTTTTGAATTTCCTCAAAAGACCTCAAACCTTGTGATCTTGAAAAAGCACAATACTGCTGTGTACTTTATTTTTGGTAAGAACCTTAAAACAGGTCTGTAGTCTGTACTGTTAATTCAAAGGTATGTTTTTCAATAAAATAAGATAAACATCTGACAGTGTTTGGCAGGTCAAGTTTTTGTCAGTCGGTGCAACAATAATTTAGAGAGAAAGAGGGTCTGATCGATTAATATTTTCCTGGGACGCTATCTGTTGTATTGTACATCACACATATAAACATTAATTTCCCCCCTCCTTTGGAGAAACCAAACATGACTAAGCCCATAACTGCATCTGTGGCGTTTGGAAAACTCCAAGGTTTTGAGTTACAATCTCATCCATTAGCAGAATGCATCTGAAATGGATCTGAGAAACTGGAAAGTGAGAAATCAGTATGGGCTAATGTTTCTGTCAGCATTTAAAAGCAGGGATAGCAGCACACATTTTCTGACACCCTCTCCAGGGAGACCCTGAAACCGTTGCTTTGGGTTGTTGCCACAAGTGACACCTCCTAACTCCACATGGCTGCCTCTTCCTGGTGTGAAGTGGGTGCGAATGTTTGGTTGTCAGTTTTGAAAAGTTACAGGTAATGGTCCAAATGGGTTTGAAACATTACCTAACCTCTGAACAACATGCTTCAGCAGCCAGCAAAGACTCACCACACAGATAGAGGTTATTATAGCAGCTTACAGCTAGAAAATCACTAGTTTGGTTTTATTTATCCTGATTTCATGGAAAAACACATTTCTGTTTTAGTTATTATGAAATCTGCTTATGCAGAAAGAGAAATTTGGAGACCAGCTGTTAAATAAATCCCACAGATTATGCCAAATAAAGCCAAACCACATCCACAAATGTCAGTGAAACATTGTGTTCAGGGCAGTGATGCGCCGTCAGGAGAGCCTTACTGAGACGCAAAATAGATGAGAGAAAATCAACTCGTCTAGGTGAGTTCAAGCAATTCCTAACGCATTGGTGGAAGGGTGACGCAGCCATTATCAACCAAAAACTCTTCACCTTTTGGATCCTCCCTTTATTCAACACATTTAACAGCAGCAACAGCCTACAACTGTCTTTATGTTTGTGGGTCACCATCAAAATGTCAACAAATACAAGAGAAAATTTCAAAGAGCCTTTTTAAGTCGATGAAGGAAGAGTCACCAGTAACCTGATTATTTCAACATGAATCTTTGTTTAGTGGTGCATTCACATCAGTCCAGTTTAGTCCAGTTTATTCCAGCTCCAGTCCATTTGTCTAGAAGGTCCGGTTCAGTTGGGGAGGAGTGAACGTGTAAGTCAAACTCTGGTCCACCTACAAACCTCAGACTCGGCTCTGTTGAAGTTAGAATGCATACATGAATGCCAAGTGCCTTGGAGATCGCTCCAAAAGCAGGAAACGAACAACAGCGCAGGGCATTCTGGGTAAATACAACCATAATAAGTGCTAGACAGCCAGCGCTAGCGGGAGAAATGACTAAGGATCTGTTGCCAAAAACTAAAGAGACCATTAAAATCTGATACCACTCCATTTCTGTTTACATTCTGTGAAGAAGGAAGTTGTGCTCGGTGTCTTCTTCAGTGGTTCTTGGTGTGGTGCCACCACAGGCGAGGAGGGGAACAGGTTTTTCAAAGGGTTTGGATTGTGCAGTGTGAAAGAGAACCACAGCAGCTGAAAATGTAAAATGTAATTTTGGTCCCCAATCAAACCGAGTTTACCAGTATGAGAACAGCGTAAGAATAGTATTTCTATAATTACCCGTCAAGGGACAACATAGATACACAAACTGTGAAAGATCAGCGTTGTTGACTGCAGAAACTGATTCCTTTCAGTGAACTTCAATCCAGAACTGCACAACATTCTGGGGGATGTAGGCAGAGAAAAGACTTCATCTGCTCAAGCTCTCAGCCTCTGACTAGCTAAGCTAGGTTAGTAGCATCAATTAGCTCACTCATGTTTTGGTTACCTAGCAACAACCTGATGGGTAAGAAACAACAGCCTGTTGCTAGGTAATCAAACAACAGAAACCTCTTGCTTGGTTTCCCCTCCGTTCCTCATAACTGCTTAAAGAATAAAAATGAACAGCGTGTATTGAAAGGAGAAAATGAGTCCAATAGCTTGAGAACAAATTATAGGTGAAACAGTAATATTCACCCATAATTTTCCTGCAGATATATCTGAAATGTATCTGGCTGCATTTCAGATATTGAAAACAATCGCTAATTACCAATATCGACTGATATGCAATGCTTATATTATGATAAGCTTTTTAGACATATCGTACCATCAGAGCATGTCAGACTTACCGAGTTCCCCTTGCTGGCCATGAGGCTGAGGTCCTGCCGGTCGGGTATGATGGGGGAGGACTTCAGAGGCGGGGACAGGGTCAGGTCTCGTCGTAGTTGCCGAGAATCCATTTTCTCCCCTTTGTGTGTCGAGTCCTTGCCCCCGTCCCTCCCTTCCCGGTTCTTGTGCCTCTGCCGCGGCGCGCCGTGGGAGCACCCCTCTCCGTGCCCGTGCCGCTCCTCCCCATGCCCATGGGGCTTGTGGGTAGTGGAGTCTCTGGGCTGTAAAGGCTTCATCTCCATCTCGTAGTTGCTGATCTTCTCCTCATCCTGCTCCAGCAGCCGGCCCGCCCTGCCATGCGTCCCCCTGTGCCCAGACGTCCAAGTGGCGGATGAAGACGACTCTGTCCATCTGTCACCCCTGGCCTGCCTGTGATTGGACGAACTGTGCTCCCGCGATTTGTGATTGGAGGAGCTGTGTTTGTGTCCGTTGGTCCGGCTTCCTCCACGGCCACTGATCCCGCCACCTCCTTTTGACAACACCCCCCTCCTCCTGTCCTCGCTCCAGCTGTTGGCGCGTGGATACTCCGGCTTCACTCCTCCCTCACCGCCTCCCTCCATCAGCACTTGAATCTCCGTGTGTCCTCTTTCTCCCCCTTTCTCACCGCTGTCCTTACCCCGGTCTCCGTGGTCCACAGCGCTCTGCCGGTGGAATCGGGCGCTCTTGCTTCGCTGCGACGGTCGGGCAGGTGGCGGCGGCGTGTGGGGAGGTGAAGAGGAGGGTGGGCTGAGGTCGGGGGTCGCGGCATCGTTGGAGGGGTCATCAGATCCAACACTTTTTGTGTAAAGATCTGGGCTTTCCGCGGTGCCGGCGCTACTCGACAAGCCCTCGCCCTCGACTTCACTGGAAACCTGACGTTTGGGTCGCTGAACCTCCATTCCTGCAGAGAACATGAGACAAATTCAGCAATCAGAAGGAAAGCGTCAAAATGTTTGTTTGGCTTTAGACTCGTTTATGGCGACCTGCTATTAATTATTATTACTGCTTCCTCAAACAGGTTAGGATAGATCTATGGGTGTTACAAATGGATAGCAAGATTTTATTCTGGTCAGTTGTGCCTATTTTGAGATCTTTGAAAAGCAGAAGTGGAGCATCCTGCACAACCAGCAAGAATGCAGCAAGTAGTTTCTGAATGGTGGGTTAACAACAAAACACTTATCTTTTCCAGCAGCCATTGTGCAGCGAATACAGCAGTAAAACCATCTGACGAAACAAATTGAAGCGCCATTTATGTTGCTAGATAACAGCACAGGTCCCGTTTATCTGGAGGTTTTTGAAACGGCTCGTTTTTCAGACACCAAAAAACATAAATTTATTGCCATAAAAGAGCTAGATTTTTTTTTTGCCAGATCCAAATGGAAGTATAAAAAAGAGCAAAGTGTGAATTTTACTAAATAGGATAGGCCTATGGGCGATACAAAAACATGTTCTTAATTTAGTCAGAACAGTGATGATTTCAAAAGGACACAGTTGGGCGGCATGAGGAAGATGATGTCCAAGAAGTCCAAACAAACATGCGGCTAAATGTCGGAGCTGATGCTTGTTGGCAGAGACGTTCTCATAAGTGAGAGCAGAAAAGATGGCGGACATGACGGCCATGCATTCTGTGTGTGCGGGTGCGCCATGATGCGTGCTCCATATGGGACGGCTACCTGTGGAGCGCCACAGGTGTGACTGAGACGTGGAATGGCAAAGCTGGAGGGAGGCAATCAGTGACCTTTAACATCAACTCCCCCAAACTGACGCACATAATGTATCAAAATGTGTTTGGTCTGTTCGCATGTGAAGTTTACTTAGAAGTCAAATAATATGGAAACAGAATTTTTTACCAATACTAAGGAATTATTGACTTTGAAAAAGCTTCTATGGACCCTTGCAGTATGATGTCACACGCTCAAGCTTCCTGCTGGAGGACAAAAAGCTGCTGGCTGACGATGGTTAGCATTGGTTTTAGCTGTTAAGCTGTCATCATCACGGACTAAATCTTAAACGTACACATGATTTAAAAAAGAAAAAAAGATGCAGTCCTTTGCTACTAATTGTCAACATTACAACAACTAGATAACAAGGTAAGGAAATGTTTTAATTAAATGGCGAGGGAGAGGGAAGTAGATCAGTTATGCTAGCTTGACTTTGACAACCTTAACATATAGACGTGACATGGAATTTGGTGTGTTTTAGCTCAGTTAATTTTTTTAATAGGCCACCTAAAAACACCAAGTCTGACAGATCCTTAGCAGAGCAGGTGTTTAAATTAGCTAATCAACCGCTGCTGTGTTAGCTTAGCTAATAGCAGCTGTAGCTAACCTACTACAGCGATCAGTTAACAGTAATCACAAAATAAACACCAAGCCTAAAATCATAAAACTGTAGCAGACTGAATGTTCTGTTCTTTGAGTGGGAAATGTTTGAGTGTTCTTTGGTGTTGAATCCCAACACATATGGTGGCATTATTGTCAGTTGCTATGGCAACGAGTCTGCGCGTAGCATAGCTGACACAGAGCGAGAAAACAGTGGTTCCGAGTTGTTCTTAACTGTTTTTTCTACATTATTTTCCCTTTGCAGTTGCTCACTGCTCTAAATTAATAATATCTACATCTCCAGGTCGTTAACGGAGTTGTTCTACCGCAGCTATGGAGGGCAAGTAAAGCCCTCCATAGCTGTGCTGTGCGCATGCATAAAATTTCTGGATGTAAAAAATAAAATGCAATGGGTCCATATCTTCCTGAAAAGTGATTTGCAAGTTTGTCTTATTTCAAGTGAACTAAGATATTTACAGTGGAAAATAAACCAAAATTAATTGGTAAGATTTTGTGTTTTTGCAGTGTATGAGGTCGAAAATAGAGTTTAGCTTTTTCAAGTCACTCTGCACATGAGGGTGCAGCTTTGTCGTTACGTGGGAATCGTTTCTGGTTTTGGTGTGTGTTGGGAGCCCACCGTTTCCAGGGTGCTGGAAGGACGGGGAGAACTGCTTGGCGGTGACCCTAGCCATCCGGCTCTCCTCGTGGGCTTTCTGCGCGGCTCCCACCGCCGCCTCTGCTTTGCCCTGCGCGTGAGCCGTCCTGAAGCACAGAAAACAAATACAGCAGCAGAAATATTACAACATCACAGGAAAAACAAAGGACTTCCTGGATAAACAAGTTTTATTTCAAATCAAAGGTTCCCAGGACCTTTGGAAGAGAAACAGGCCCACAGCATCGCAGGTCCTCCGCCGTACTTATCAGTGGACATGAAATGCTTTTCCAGACTGTCAGGGCTGCCAATTACATTTGATTTTAGCAAAAAAAAAAACAACAATCTTTTGTGCAGTTTTTTCTCTTTTCCAGCACTATACTTTGTAGATAAAGATAATGCTAATTAACTAGAGAAGACACTATAATATTACATCATTTATTATTATCATTAATAATATCTAGTCTTTGCTGTGTTCAACACCAGGAACAACGCAAACTATTATATAACATTTTATGTTTTGAAATTTCTCTTACTGGGTGTGTTGATAAATGTGGAGGCAAGGTAGTTTTTGTATTTTGTCTTTCAGGAAAAGTGATAGTGTATTTTTATTTAAACTGTTCATAGTCAATGGTGAACTGGAAACATTTTAAATATCCAAAATAAATAAAACAACAGATAAAATTAATTATAAAATCTTTATAAACAAAATTGTCCTTTAAAAAAAACTAGATGAGACCAAACCACTAGACTGAAGACTTTTATCATCCAGGTTTTGGTAAAGAGAGAAAAGAGAAAAACGATAAATCATGCAAATGGAAATTATTAAGCTTGCTTTAATTTATCATGCGATTAATTGATTTATTGCCAATTATGACAGGCGTAGTCCTTATATGAACCAATAATCACAGTTTTCTTTTGCTCTGACAGAACAGACTTCATCTGTTTCTGGGTTTTATTGTTTATTCCAGATGATAATTATCATTTTATCACAATAGTTGAGCTATAGAGGAGATTTTTTTTTTACTACAGAGCTGAAATATGATGGTGAAACTGCAGAAATCTTAAGTTGAACTTTAATATAATAAAATAATTCCTCTCACTGAGTTTGATGTATTTTAATGGTGGCGTTGCAGCATCTTTTTAAAGTTCTGATTGTTTTTTATCACCTGCCTTTCTGTCCCCGCCTCAGGTTATTCTCTGATTACATCAAGCACACCTTTTGTCTCTATCGCAGCTTCATTCTCTCCGTTTCTCTCCGCTCATCCATGCATCGCTTTCCCTTCCTCTCTCTGGGCAGAAGCAGCCCTGATGCAGTGTTGCATGTCGATGGCTATTGATTTCCTTCCTCTCTGCCTCTCTGTGCCAGACCCAAACCGTACTCCACACCACCGAGCATGAGAGCCTGTTGGCTGCTGGGCGCTGAGACGTAAAGGACATGAAGACGGTTCCTTTTTTTAAACAGAAATAATAAAGAACAGAACGCTTTGCATCCTGCCATGAATTAGCACCAAATATGTGGGTTGTTTAGCCAAACATAAGAGAAAAAAAATCCAATATAATTTCATTTTTCAAAGTCATATTTTCTCAATGTTTTAATATTTAGCAAGTGAAATATTAAATATTTAGCTTTAGATTGAATATTTAGCTGGCAATTAATTAAATATTTAGTAAATATGAGCAGACTAAATAAGTATTAAAACCAAACATTTAGTCTACCAGCTAAATATTTAGGTTCAAACTAAATATTCAGGTTGATAGCTAAATATATAGTTTGTAAACAATGTTTATTTTGTTTACAAAACTAAATATTTACTTTTCTCAGTAAATATTTAGCTTTCTAATATTTAAAGAATGTTTAATTAGCAAGCCAGCTTGCAAAATAAAATGTTTAGTTTGGAACTAATGTCTTTAGCTTGTAAACTAAATATTTAGTTTAAAGTTAATGATAATTTGGAATTAAATGTTTAGTTTGTAAACTAAATGTTTATATTCCTAATTCAATATTTTGTTTAAAACTGTGATATTTATTAACAAATGAATAACATGGTGAAAATATGACTTTGAAAAATAATCTATTTTTTTCTCTTATGACAGTCTAACTATATTTAGTTTGGAGTGTAATATTTAGCATGCTAATTGAATTATTGCTGTTAAATTGTCACTCTGTTACTTTACAAATGGCACACCATAGTCCTGTTCTCACTCTCAGTAATCATTTCTTTAAATATCTTCTTTTTTTTTGTTTTACTCCCCCCAACATGTTTCTGTGAAACAGAACATGTTGATTACACAATATCGCTTTGTGTCCAAAAGCCAAAGAAAGAAAAGAAAACAGATCTACAGATGGAGAGCAGGAGGAAAAAAGAAGAGAAGCTGTGAGGTGATGAAGAGAATGGGAGGAGAGATGATGCAGAGTGGGGAAAGCAGTGGGAGAGCTAAAAGGTGTTTAACTTGAATGAATCACAGCCTGCCTAATTGTGAGACAGCGTAATTACAGCGCTGTCCAGCAGGCTGTCAACTTCTGCATTAAAGCAAAATTAGGGGGGAGGACGAGGACAAGCCGTTATGTCTCCATCATGACCGAGTTTTCTTTAACACAACAGACATTTTGGAGGCTCAGTTTGCTTCTTAATGAGGAGAACAAAGGTTATAATAGTTCTGAGGTTTTTTTTATTATAGTTTATTTTATTTTGTTATGACTTTTGTCTAATTCTGTCAGTTTTAATTAGATTTTAGAGTGAGTTTACACTCCATACTCCTCCTGGTGGCATATTTATTTGAAAATGTTATCTTCTGTGGAGTATTCACTGATACAATGCAGTACTTGAATTTTACTGGACAATAAATTGTCCCAGAAGTTATTGCGATAAACAATAATATTGTTGTTTTGAAACCATTTTTAAGTAATATAACAGTAATAGCACAACAATGCAAGAACACATTCACAAAGACCAATAACTTGAAATTACAATGAACATGTAACACTGGAACTGGAAGACATTTAAAAAACCGACACATGCTGCAGATTTTTCATTGAAGCCTTTTTTAAATAAAATACTAAAAATACATTGAAATATGCAAATAAACAAATGATTCAATCCCTTTTTAAAATAAGAAAATAAACAGTTTATTGCCTAAAATGCAACATCATAGCTTTCCTTTATTTGATCTGTAGGACAGGATGAATCTGCAGATGAAATAATTCTCAAAAGCTCAGCCCTTTTTCCTCTACTTCATATCAATTCAGTGTAGAGCTGATATGTTAATATTTTTGGATTAACTGATGCTTAAAAGGAGATTCGTCTTTCACAGATTTTCAACCAGGTGAAGCTAAAACTACCACCTGAGGAGTTCTGGGTAGAACATAAACATATTTTATCCTAAATGCAAAGTATATGAATTTTCCATAAAATACTGCTCTGAATGTCATGTTTTAGCAAATGGCATTTTCTGTGTCCAGTTAGTCGAATACTAAATTATTTGACAATTATATAAATAATCAATATGATTAATTGTTTCAGTCCTACATTAAATCATAACTTCTGATGGTCTGCAGGAAAAAATGCAATAAAATATTTCTTGAAATGTGCTGCTCACTTCCAAGAAAATAATAAATAGTCCCAAAAAGACATTTAAAAAATATTTGTTCATGCATAATTACAATGCTTTTTGTTTAATTGTTTGTGAAACTTTTATACAATGCTGCTTATTATGAATTGTTTTTAAGTTTTCATATTAGATTTGAAGACACACAGGTTTGTTTGCATTTATGCATTTTTTTCTTTACTGATTAATGGCTCTTCTGGTCTTCCGTACGCTTCAGTTTTCCTGCTAAATGTGAGTTTGTTTTCTCTGAATCTTAAGACATTTCTAAAATAGATCAGTGGGGCACGGATTAGCACTGAATGAACAAGCAGGAAGATCGATGCCAAGAGAGACGAGCGAGAAAAACAAAGGCTGAGAGACAAAACAAAGAAAGGACAGAAGAGAGAGCGCAGCGAGCCGAGGAGAGAGTCTAATCCAAGCCTCATGCTCTAAGCTCCTCCATCATCTCTGCCATCGCTCTGAAGCAGCTGATGATGAGGAGGATGATTCATATCTCACTGAGCCTTCCGGTTTGCATCACCGCTAATCATTCGTGCGTTCAATCAAGTTGTGGGGACGTAAATCTGTTGACACGCCAGCCTGATATGCTTCCTTTTCTGGGAGGCGTACAAGCAAACCAGTTGATTTCTGCTATGTAGATTATCTTAAAGGTGGCCTATTATTCTTCCTTGAACAGGTTAGAATAGGTTTATGGCCTATACAAAACACGTTCATTTCATTTTTCTCACAAAAATCCTTCTTAGATAATGAGATTTTAGTCTGCTCAGTTCAGAGCTCCTTTCAGAATGAACAGTTTTATGGTCTCTGTCACTTTAAATCCAAATATTCTGCTGCTGACCATGCCCCCCAACTCAATGTTTACACTCGCATGAAAATAGCTGCAAACAGATGCACTTTTATACAAACATACAGCGCATTGTAAAGTGCATTTAGCTGTAAAACCAGCTGACCAAATGTCCTGGAACTCGGACTAGGTTGCTAGGTAACGGGTGGAGTTCCGCTAGGGTTGCTAGGTGACGGCGCGGAGGGACTTGGCATTCTGCAGGTTTTTGAAACATCTCATATTCCAGGACAAACATTAAGTTATCGCAGGAAAAAACCCGGGTGTTTTTTATTTTTATTTTTTTCAAAAACTCTACTGCTGTTTTTGGAAGCAGTTGAGACCCACCGACCTGCTTTCTGTGTTGCCAGATTTGTCTGCTTTTGAACACGTTTGGCTGGAAAAACCAGCTACAAATTCAAAAGATCTTAGTTGATTCCAAAGAGAAATTAAATGCTGATGTAACTCATATTACCATATTTGGGAGGGTAGTTAAAATTTGACAAGTTTCTAGAAAAGTTTCAGAGAAAAATTCTTATAAAATAGTTGTCATTGTGTGGCAGAAAAGAACAAATGTTTTAATAAAATACTGTGTTATTGCATTTATTACTTCAATTAATTTTGAAATCTCTCCAAGATGACATCAATGATTAGTCACTGGTTAATCAAGTGTCACTGTCTAGTATTTTAAAACAGAAATCCCAGGGCAGCAGCATGAATTAAAAGGACATAACACAAAAAACTCAGGTTTGATTGGGTTCAAAGAGTCAAGTCCTTTTTGCAGCACTAGTGGGATCTGGTTCTAGGCAGAATATTACAACTATTACAAAGGACAACCAAAAATGTCATGGGTTGTATTAGAATTTAAGATTTGTGCTTGTTTTTTTTTGGAGTTGGGCAGGTTTTACATTGTTTTTGGGTTGGAAACAGTCAAATCTGGCAACCCTGCCCCTTTTTAAGCTGGAGTTATATTTCAGAAAATGTATGTTTATTAAAGCAATGTCCTGTTATGGGATGCAAACAGAGTGAATATAGCAGTGACTCTGTGTGTGTGTGTGTGTGTGTGTATGTTGGGCTTCAGGCGAGCTGATGAAACGAGGTCACAGAATTGCAGCGAGAGGCTCCGACCACAAAACACAGTGAGTCACTGGTGTGTTTATCTGGTTTTCACTGATCACAGGTAGCCTAGTGACACATCGGTTACATCAGCACATGTGACTGCGCTAACGAGGGCACATCAGCCGGCGAGCGCGCAAATAAATCCTGGATTTACTGTAACTGTAACATCAGGCACATGGACGGCAGATTCAATCCCACCAGGTCCTGACTCAACCTTTACCTCCGACCTCCCGGCTCAGGTTGCAGAAACATCCCAAAAACTGGCAACGCTAGAAACACGCGCCGTCTCTAGGAAGTAAGCCAGATCCTCCTTGAACCAGTTTTCCTAAGTGCTTTCACTTTGCTCCGAGAAAGAGAATTGCAGCAATTATCCTGTGACTGTTTCACCTCTCAGGGTTTCTCCTGGAGTTCCTCAAGGAAATACCCCGCTGCTCTGTTCTGGGACATTCATGCTGAAGCTGTACGGCGCTGCAGGAATCTGGGTTAGATGTTTCTGTTGATGTGTGTGTAAGAGAGCGGAGAGCCAGGCCAGGCTAAAAGTGTATGCAGAGCAGGGTTATTCTGGAGGGACACAGTCTGATCTGCGCCATCATTCTTCACATCAGGAACCTTAGTTTGTACACTACAGTAAAATTCAAGCACTTTTCAAGTTTTTAGAAGGATTGTTTTCAAACTTTCCAAGCACCACGCTTTGGTATGACATTATATTAGGGCCACTGTAGTTTGAAAATAAGGAGGAGTAAAATTCAGACACACCTCAGAACAGGAGGCAAAGAGGAGCCTGTGGAGCTACAATAATGAGAAATTCAAATGATCACAGTTCTATTTTAAGTAGACCAGAGCTGAAAGATTAAAGTGTGAAAAAGTCTCTATGTCCACTTTAAGGAAACCAGCTGGTTGAACATGGGTAATGTAGCCATTAAGGGACGGAAATGATCAGCCAGAATACTCAGGCAGGCTGTGCAACTGTACAGGTGTACCTAATAAAATGGCCGGTGAGTGAATATGTCCCAGCTTGCCTCACAGACCAAGTGAGGACATAAAATGTCTCATCGTCCTCTGTTTCCATCTCCAACTTCACAAACTTTCTAGGTTTGAGCTTATGCGCTTAAAACTGGCAACAAAGTGACATCCTACTTTAAACAAGGACACTGTCTGTCCCCAGAAATGTGTCAAGGCTTTTTTTTTTTTTTCCCTTTCTCATGACCCTGTCCTCATAATATCAGAGCAATGTCTCCCTCAGCAGTCAGAAACTGAGGTTTAACACGATTAATGGCAGTGCATATGAATGTGAAAAATGTCAAATCTGTGAGAAAGAAACGAAGCTGAACGATTCGACCTTTTATAAGATAAAACAGAAACATAGTTGCTATAGAAAGTGACTGATTTGATTTGTTTTTTAAATTTCTTTTCTCTTCATTGCATTAGCTCTTTTCTAGATTCTGGTCATAGTGGCAGCATGTTGGAGTAACGCTCTTGAGTTTTCTCCCTCTGGTTTTGGACGCTGTGCAGCTGCAATCCCTGCTCTTACTTTTCCACTTTCGGACAGCTAACATGGTGCGTAACCATGACAACAAGGTGTTTTCACAACTGGTGCCACCTGAAAATAACTCCTGAACTACAACCCCCAAATCCCAGACAAGTTGAAGTTCATCTCTTCCATCAATCATAGCGGGTAGAGACTTAAAGAGGAGCAGCAAAAGCAAATGAGATAGATTAGTATGCTTGCTAGCAACCATTGGTCAGAGGCCTCTTCTGATTCGCTGCAACACTGACTGCTACTGGAGATTCTTCCTGCCCACATCATCAATATCCACATTGACTCTTTGAAGATTATTAGATGACAACATTTCATTTCCCTTTGGGACAAATAAATTATTGTTAAATTGAGTAAAAATCTTCAAAAAAAAAGTGATCAGAGCTCGTTCATTTCATCTTCACACACTGAAAAAACACAAAATCTTATCAAGTACTTCTGGTCTAATTTCTAGTGTAAATATCTTAGCAAACTTAGAAGTAACTTCTCATCAAGATATATAAGCTTGTTTTAAGTAAATAATTTGAAAAATGAAAACGTTCTTGTTCCATTATTCAGATTATTTCACTGAAAACATGAAAAAAACTTGTTATAAGTGAAATAATCTGCTACTGAAACTACTACTTTTTCCATTAATATTAAGGATTAAGTTAGTTTCGTCTTATTCCAAGTTTATGAACATATTTGCACTTGAAACTAAACCAAAACATCTTGGTAAGATTTTGTGTTTTTGCAGTTCAATCATGTTCAGCAGAATAATATTCCTCACAGGTTATTTTTTATTATTATACTTCTTGTTTGTTGTGATGTTTAAATTTCTCTGAGAACTTTCGTTCTGTCTCCATCTTCATTCTGCACTCCTGAATCGTTTCACACACCAACTCCATGACCACGAGGTCAGAGATGCAACACATTATTACAATTGATCTGCTCCAAGGTCAAATGCTAATCCAATAGCAGAGCTAACCCACTTTCAGACAGAAGCTTCATTCACCGTCTCCGTCTGCTGTCACACTTTCAAAATCTTCTACTTCTGTTTTCTCCTCCTTATAAGTGAAAAAATCTCCCAGGAGAACTAGTACTTTTTCAAAACTATTAAGGAATTATTAACTTAAAACGAGCTCCTATTTCTTGTTAAAATGTTTTTTTTTGTTTTTGCAGTGTAGTACAAATGTAGTACAGATACTTTATGTAAAATGTAGTGGAGTAAAAGTCAAAAGTACACAAGAAACCATCTACTCCAGTAAAGTACAGATACATGAAAAATTTACTTAAGTACAGGAACAAAGTAATTGTTGAAAAATAACTTGTTCACATCTAATCAGTCTCTCTGGTTACGATTAGAGCTGGACAATAAATCAATAACAATACATATTGCAATAGACAAATGATCAATATCAGTATGTAACATGCCTGAATATATAAAATAGTCACTGAACTCTGATCCAAAACCGCACGGCATTCTGGGGGATGTAGGCAAAGGAAAGGCTTTAGATAAGCAACTATACGGCATGAACTCACTCACTCTGGTTACCTAGCAACAACCTGTTGAGCAACTTGTAGCAGCGGTTTAAAGTTTCCACACTGTGCCTCATAACTGCTTAAAAATAAAAAAGCAACGGCGGAGAGAAAACCGTAGAAGAAGAGGAAAGGCCACGGCCACCAGTTTGGCAGGATTTCAGATTATTTAAACAAAAATCCAATCTAATTATCAATATCGACCGATATGAAATGCTTATATTGTGATATGGTTTTCATCCATATCGTCAAGCCCTGGCTACGCTTTAAAGGCAAGTCACTAAAAGTTTCTGCATCATAGCCTGACCTCAACAACTGTCTGAATGCCTTCGATGCCACCAGGCTTCAATATTAATGTGAATCTTTATCTTTAGGTTCTGGGACAGTAAATTAATTCCTCCTCTAAGTCCTAAAAGTTCAGCCTCATATCTCACCCTGAAGCTGTTAGACGCTGTGAAGCAGGTCAGGACAGAACCATTAACCCCAGATGTGCTCAGCGTTTAGCTAAATGGGAACAGGCTCCAGTACCGTCTTGCTTCGATTGCCGCCTCAACCCTCCTTAACCCTTCGATCCAGTTTAACCCCGAGCCTGATCTTATTCTGTCACCGATTCAAAATATAAAACGAAATGGAAGAAACATGATCCAGGAAGCTGCAGGACTGTTTCCTCTCAATCAGGACGCTGCAGTTAGCTTAGCATCGCTAATAAGCGAATGTTCAAGTGTTCAAGGACAGAATGAAAGTAAAAAGGGTTATTGGGACAATTAATTGATTAATTAGATTAAAATACAATAATACAATATTAGAAATGTATTAAGTCATGAAAACAAACAATTATATTAATGCTTTAAATAAGAAAATAAACATGTGAACCACCTGACTTAGCATGAATACAGTGTAGGGTCGATGTGTTGATTAATTTTTGGATTAACTGATTAATAACTTGAAGCAGAAGTTTCTTAATAGGAGATATTTTTTTTCATTTATTTTACAGAATTTGAACTGGATTAAGTTAAAACTGCCACCTGAAGAGTTCTGGGAAGAATATATTTGCAGATAAAGACTTTTTTTAATTTTAAATGCAAAATTTTTATATATTTTGTACAGTTTTGGCTTAATTTCTGCTCTGACTGTGTTGTGTTTTTCAGTAAATGGACAGCAAACAATTAATCGACTACTAAATTAGTTGATGATTTCACTAATCGACTTATCACGATTAATCCGATTAATCATTTCAACTGTAAAATGGATGGTCTCACTTTTCGCATTGAAATGTTGCAACATCTGCAGTCTAGTTGTGAATGTTTCTGCATTAAATCTCCCCATCTGTATGTTTTATATGGTTCTGTTTCATTTTAATGGTGTATTTCTAGAAATTTGTGATAAATGAAGTTATTAGAAGTGTAGCGGAATACAAATATTAAAGTTCACAAAGCATGGGCGTAGGTTTGGGTAGGGACGGTAGGGACATGTCCCGACCAATATTCACGGGATATGAAAAAGTCCCGACCAATTTTTGCCATATTGGCTCAAAGAACGTGGATCTACGATCTTTGATTAGCAGCAACAGGCGGTGCGCGGAACGGAAGCTTCTTAGTTTGACATTTATTATGAGCCTCCGAGACCGTGTCGGAACGGTGCTGTCGGGGGGGTGGGGGGAGGGGGGGTCAGTTGAATCGTCGGACGTTCTTTGATTAGCTGCAAAAGGCGGCGGCTAGCTGGGCACACGCGTCTCCTTCTGAGTCTCCGAGACCATGTCGCCACCAAAAAAGAAAAGGACAGACATTAGAAGTTATTTCGCTACGTCGGCTGTAAGTACAGTGAGTGGACCCATAAGTTAGATATCTATCACGCAACGCATTTGTTGTAAAGTCCGGTGTTTAGTAAGGTCAGCACTGAATGTGAGGTAGAATAGGTCTGTTAATTATGTAATATTTTTCACATAGGATGCTCAGACAGCAGAGCAGAACGATGGAGAGGTGGCTGGAGCTTCAGGGCTCCAGGTGAGGTGTTAGTTCTCAGATATGAAATATACTGTGAAATTATCTCAGTAAATATGGCATTTGAAGTGTTAGTCTTAAATTAAGTTAAGCTAGTGTGAATACAAACCAGGTTACGCTTTGTTTGCTCTATAGGAGGCAGTCAGTGTGAGTGCCAGTGACCAGGGAGTATCCAGAGGATATTTCTTTTGATCTTACTTGTAACGTTTGCTGAATTTTGTAAAGGAAAAAGTAAAGTGTTCTTGAACTGATCTGCTGAGTATGACTGTATCTGGTTGTATACACAAGATGTATGATATGGTTATGGTTGGGGGGAGGGGGTTATTAAGCCAATGTGGTTTCCCCCCCCTTCTCAAAAATGTTCGGTGCTCTTGGGCATTTCACTGTGCTGGAGGGGGGGGGTCAAGGTCCCCACCAAAACTTAGACCAAACCTACGCCCTTGTCACAAAGTATCTTCAATTGAAATTCACTGTTAATATCTCACTAAGAGAAAAAACTTCAAAGATTGGGCCATAAGGAGCTTTTTTAAAAAAAATAATAAAGAATAATCTGATTCATAAAATCACTTGTTTTTGTTCTTTTATGAAAATACTGAAAATTTTGGTTCAATCCTCATTTTTTTCCCTGACGTCACTGCAGCTGCATGAGAAACCTTCATGTTCCCAAAGAGCAGGTTTTAGTAAAAGCTGGGAGTGTGTTCAGTCTTTTAAAGTTGTGCTACAGAACGTTGTGTTGTGCACATAATCATTTCTGCATGTGCTCAGATTTAAAAGGGTACACCGCATCCTCAACCGAAACGGCTATAACAAATATTCACAGACCATTACAGCTCTACTGATTAACAATGCACCACTCGCACATGGCAGCTTACATTTTTCATTTATTCGGTAATCTAATCAAAATAGATGGCAATAAAAACGTTGCTTTGACTTATTAACGACAAAGTACTTGAAGAAATAGCAGCTTTGGACTTTTTGAGTCATTTTATTTCAGTTTGGCTTAACGGCAAGAATTTCTACAAAAAGTATACTTTGCAAAAAGATTCCATGCTTTTTCTTCATTTAAATTTCTGGGGACATGGGTGTGGTCAAGAGACAGAGGGGCGTGGCCAAGATACAGAGGGGCGTGGTCAATAGACAGAGGGGCGTGGCCAAGCTTACCTCTGCCTCTTGGCAGAGCGACGCTGATGAGCAGAGGGGATTAAGAGAGAGAAGCACTGCTGCCAACTTAGAGACTTTGTTGCAATATTTAGTAACTTTTGAGATCCTCTAGTGACTTTTTCAAAAAGTAATTAGTAACAAATCTTGCAACTTTTCTCTGTAATCAGAAACTTTGGCTGCGAACATGAGAAAGCACCAGTCGCTAAGGTATGCTAAGGCTAGTTAGCATGGCCACAGATAATGGCAGATAAATTGTTTTCCTGTAATGTCTCTGTGCCAGTAGCACATTTAGCAGCGCATTTACAAAGGTGATTGACAGCGCTGTGTGACAGACATCAACCAAGCTGAAGAATTGTAGAACTGCACTCTATATTTGAGAATTAAACAAATGTAAACATGTCACAAAGAGATGGCATCATCAAGGATCAATTTATATAATTTATCTGCAAAAAAACTAATTTAGGTTGAAGTTCAACAAACTGTGGTGGGAAATTGTACCATGTGCTATGTGGATGTTGTGGTGTATTTTTATTGCTATTTTTTTCATGTTTTGTATTTATTTGCAAAGCAAATTCCCCCTTGGGAGACAGTGAAGTTATTTGATCTGAAAGTTAGAAGCATTTCTAGATGCTTGTGATGTTCCTCTAGTGAAGAGCATCGGACCTGAACAGGAGGATTTGGTCCGGTCGTTCTTATTTTACGGTAAAAGCTTTAAAGTAAAATGATTTTCTGAGGATTTGCCATTGAGATTTCTCCAACCAAACCAGAACCAGTCGGACTTCCTACCTGGACAGAGCGATCTCGGCCTTCTGCCGGGCGATGTCCGCCGCCTTCTGGGCCCCCTCCACGGCTCGGTCCACCTTCTCCCGGATTTTGCTGGCGCGGAGCGGGATCAGGTTCTTCCGCTTGCCGCTCACCAGGATGTTCTGCTTGTACTTCCCTTCCTCCTTGGTGCCGTCGGGGAACGTGGTGCAGCCGTAGCCGTGCCGCTTGTTGCTCAGCCACTCGCCCTCGTACTGCAGCCCATCGGACCGCCGACTCACGCCGAATCCCGTCCGCTTGTCGTTCTTCCACTCCCCGCAGTACGTCTCCGTCGCCGTGGCGTCGACGTCGTCGTCCGCAACTGCCAACTCCGCGTCTGCGTCTCCGAGGCTGGAAAGGGCAAAGGTCACAACTGTTTTTGTTCTTATTTTAAAACCATTTCTTATCTGGGAAAACAAATACGCTCATCCACACAGGGCCGGCCCAAACCTTTCTGGGGCCCTGAGCAGATTTTCATTTTGGCCCCCCACAACAACATATCAACACCAGGTGCTTCATCAATCCTAAACTTCTCCGTCTGTGTCACAATAACAAATTTTGCAAGGAGATAAATCGTCCCAAAAGTTACTGTGATAAATGATCATGTTATTTTGAGACCATTTTCAAGTAATATAATTGTAATGGCAAAATAATGTCAGAACACATTCTCAAAAATTAATAAACTTTAAATTTTAAAGAACATTTACCACTGGAACTGGTTACCACCCATTCCTAATAAATGCATTTTTACTCTGAATAAAATGTCATCTGTAATTCCAAGTATTTAATGGTTTTAATTGCTGATTCAGGTTACCTGATGGTGGAGTTGATGTCCGATGCAGCCGAGGAGACGGTGCTCATCCCAGCCTCGCTCCGAAACGAGCTCTGTTTGGACCTCTGCGACGCCAGAGAGCTCCTGGACTCGGACTTCCTGAGCTTGAGGCCGGACAGGATGGACCTCCGGAACAATCCTCCTTTCCTCTTCCCCTTCAGCAGCTCTGCCTCGCTATGCGCCGTCAACACGAAGCCTCCGCGGGACACAGCGGGGCTGCTGCCGCTGCTGCCCGTGCTGCACATGGAGACGCTGGTGGTCAGAGTTCCCGGAACTGTGGGCGGGCCCGGAACCAGGGCGCCCGTTCGGTCCAGCAGCGCGGTTCCATTGCTGTGCTCCGAACCAGAACGGAGAGAGTTTATGGAGGTGCGTAAAGGAGAGCGGATGACGGCCGCCATGCCGTATGGAACGCTCTGCCGGACGCCATAGCCGTGACGCATCCCTCCGACCCACTGGCCCTGAAATGTTCCTGGAGGAACAGACCAGAACAAACACGGGTCAGATGATAAAATACAACCAGAACACAAGAAACACTTTGAACTGCCATAAACAGGATGGAAACCGCTGGTTACCGACTTCAGACTAGCCGTGTTTCCGTCACATTTTTATGAGCATGCTGAAGTGTCACAGTGGAACTACGGCTTATTAGGGTCATTGTACATGGAAAAAAAGAGCAAATTTTCACCAAAAAACTAAGAAACTTTGAAATTAAACTGAGAAATTTTTCTGAAAAAAAGAGAAAATTTCTAAATTTGAAAAGTCCAAAAATGTGCTAAAAAAATTCAGAAGTTTCATCTCATAAATTGTCTAGTAAAAATCAGGGTCTTTCTGGATTTAAAAAATTGTAAATTTGCAAGAAAAAGCTGAAATTATGAGAAGTCTCAAACATTTTCTAGAATAAATGTGGAAATTTATGTTTCAAAAGTTTACAAGAAAATTTTTCATACTTGGAAATTTTCTAGTTTTATTTCTAAAAGATTTCTCAGGTTAATCTCGAAATTTCTGAGTTTTTTGGCACAAATGTTTAACTTTTGAGCTTTTAAAACTCAAAATTTCAGAATTTTTTTCAAACACATTTTCAATTATTGAAACTAAGAAATTACAAAAAATTTTCATACAAAATTTCTGAGATTAATCTCAAAATGTTTTGGCTAAAATTGAATCACTTTTCCCCCCTTATTTAGTAGTTTGAAGTTTGAAAAAAGTGACTATCCACAAATGTATCGTTTGTTATTGGATGTAGACCAAGATGTTCCGTTGTAACAAATAAGAAAAAGTAACTGCAGTAACCAGCATTCAACCTAAAGTGGGCAGCACTGAGGCAGTTTTAGGCAAAATATTGCAGAACTAAACAAATTGTCAACTAATTTGCGCACAAAAACAAAAAAGAAAACAAAGGCATAAAATCAACTATATAAAACAAAAATAAAGTTATTGTTGCAATGAAACAGATTACCTACTGGCTTTAATTAAAAAAAACAAGCATAAAACATAAAGTTAACAAAAAGGAGAATATTGTGAGTTTGGCAGGAGAAACAAAGCATCTTGTTTATTTTATGATCATTAAATTAAGCTGAATATTTTTGATTATTATGTGTAAGTTTAATTTTTTCAGATTTCTTTGCAAAGTTTAGAAGTTCTTGTCGTCACACTCCCTTCATTCATACCATTCCTGCTGCAGAACAATCCCTGCATCTCCGAGTTGCTGGAAAGTAGGCCATCAGTGTGTGTGTGTGTGTGTGTGTGTGTGTGTGTTTCCAGCTTTCCTCTCTCACACACTCTCCAGCAGAAGTGTGTGTTCCAATCGGAGAGCAAGCGATCCATCCCGCCTGCCAGCCCGACCCCTCTGATGTAACAGCACTCTGATTCATTCAGGAGCAAACGCACGACTACATGCCCATATAAGGACTGCTTCCACGTCCTGCGTCTGCATCGCAAACAAACGGCTCCCTGCTGGGCTCGAGGGTTAGGGAAAGCAGGAAGTGGTGAATGGAGCCAAACTCACACACACTGATCCGCGCGCCAAGCGGTGCCAACTCCAAACCTGCCCCCGTCATCGGGAAGATCTGCCCCCATACCTGCACACACACACACACACTCACACAGGGCCTGTGTCCGAGACAGATGGGCAACACATCTGGCCAGCCCTTTGTAATCATGTCAGCACACAGATGTACGGCCATATGAGAGACGGATCAAAGAACGCACACACATACGTGAGCAACAGCTTAATGAGATTTTATCAAATGGATGCTTTACTGCTGGAGCAGAGCCAGGAGGAAGAGAAGAAGAAGAATCGGGAAGAGGAGGAGGAGGAGAGCGCTGACTGTGCAGAAGGAAACCAGACAGGGAGCTAAGCAGAGTCCTGGATATTAGGAGACAGTCGGCACGTTTGTTAAAATAAAAACACTAAAATCAAGAAAAAGACCACATCTGATCCTAATATCCGACTATTAGGGGTTTTATTATGATGGTGTGTTACACAGGGGGAAAAAAGGAGGAGTAAATTTCTGCCAAAAAGTTTCAAGTTTAGTCTCAGAACATTTGTAGAATTATTTTTGGTAAGTTCTGAGTTTCAGTAGTTGAAAATTTATGCCAAAACAAACAAACAAAAAAACAAAAAAAACATGAAAATTTCAGTTTCAAAATTTGAAAAGTCTTTAGAAAAAAAAGCTTGACATTTTTGATCATATCAGAAATTTTCTAGAACAAATTGGAAATTTCTGAGTTTGAAAACGCAAAAAAACCTGAGAAATGTTGTGATTAATCTCAAACACTTTCTGCAACAAGTTAGATATTTCCACGTTTCAAGTGTCAAACATTTTCTAGAAAAATTCATTCATCTTTAGTCCCACTGATTACAGCAACAGTGTCTTCACAGACCTGCCTACAAAATCAGTCCTCCAGCTGCAGCTGATCCAGAACGCTGCTGCTGGAGTTCTGACTAAAACCAGGAGGATGAGAACATCACCTGGTTCTGAAGTCCCTACACCGGCTCCATGTAGCTCAGAGAACAGCCTTTAAAATACTGTCGTTAGTTTATAAATCACTGAAATATGCACCACAATACATTACAGATCTGCTGTTGTCATAAACTTCCAGATCCCTCAGGTCTTCTGGTTCTGCTCTGCATCCAGAACCAGAACTAAACGTGAAGAAGCAGCATTCAACTCTATGCACCACAAATCTGGAACAAACTTCCAGAAAACTGTAAAACAGCTGAAACACTGAGATCCTTTAAATAAAGGCTAAAACCCACCTGTTTAGAGCTGCTTTTGAAACATTATAAATGAAACATTAATCAACATATTAGATGTGTAGTGATGAAACTGCTTGACAAAATATAATGTTTACTGGTTCACTGTGTCTTTTATGACTTTTTGATGCCTTGTTGCTGAAATGTGCTACACAAATAAACTTGTGATGATTGGAAATATGACAAACTTGTGAATTGTTTATCCAAAGGGCTTTTCTGCCCTCCTGAAGTCAGGCTCTCCCGGGTGCCGCGGTGCTGCCGACGGCAGGACTTGCAGCCTGATCAGCTGCCAGCAGCGAGTGCAAATTAGGGAATATATGTGAGGCAGCGTGTGGGCCGTTGTTGCTTCTTGGAAGCGTTTACTCGGAAACGTCGGAGTAAATGAAATATTTTCTCCGGCTGCTGGTCGCTCTCCATGGTGCTGAAAAATCAGCAAGGAGCCGTTTCCCATCGCATTCAGGTCTGCTTACAGTTAGAGCGATGTGGCTTAAAAATAAAATCTACGACTTGTTTCATGATCTGAGCTCTGATTTTAATTAGCTAAAAAAGAAATTACAAATAACTGAAAATATTTTCAAAACGTGGCTTTTATTTCAATCAACCCCTCTGTGAGTTGTATGATGGAGTATCAGGGCCAGGCTTCAAGAAAGTTTAATTACAACAAAATAATCATGATATTAGCATAAATAACTATACAATTTTACCATAAATTTCTAGGAAAAGTCTTTTTAATGAGGAAAAATGTCAAAAAGGTGCAGAAGAATATACAAAATTTTGACAAATTTCTGAAGAAAACCTTTGAAACTTAGAAATGTCCATGTTTTTTCTAGAAGATTTGAGATTGTTTTTGACAGAAATGACCAACTTTTCAAAGTAAGAAATGTTCTAATTATTTCTAGCAAATTTTGGACTTTTCAAACTCAAAAATTTCTGAGTTTTTTCTAGAGAATTTACCACAAAATTTCTGAGTTTTTTCTAGCCAATTTTCAACCTTTCAAATTAGGAAAGTTTCTTGTTTTTTCTAGAAAATTAACTTTAAAATTTCTGATTTTTTTGGCAGAAATGTACAACATTTTTTGTTTCTCCAGTGGCCCTAATACGCCATTGCTTTTATATTTTATAGTAGGGTTGACTGGAATTCAAAGTCCAAATAAACAGAAACTGTAAAACCTGTTTGTCAAACAAGATGGCCGCCCTCTGAATTATGAAAACTCATGGAGCGCATTGGTGAAAAAAAATCCAGATCTTCAAAAGCCAAACATTTCATTAATCAATAAAATTGATTCATCAGCCAGCCTTTCTTACAGTTCTGTGGGGAAAATATGAATCTGCAAAATGAAATCTCTGACAGGACAGAAACGAGGCAGTGGTACATCAGGTCATCTTCTCTTTACGGTCGCGAACCCATCACTGCTGCGCTGACGTAAAACAGACCTTTTCAATGTGACAAGGCTTCAACCTCTGGCCTGTACAGTTGTGAGGAGAATCCGCTTCGCAGCTCACCCGTCAAAACAATTTCCCTGATTTCTGCCTGGAGGCCCCAGTGGAAGACGCTGCTAAATCATACGGGCCTCAAACCGGGCCACTGCGTCTGCAGGCGCGAGGTAGTCACACAAAAACACTGACAGCGATGAGATCAAGAATGTAGAAACACTGAAGCGGTTGGATCACGTGCCAAACAACAAACACGCTTCCTGTTTGAGTTAAAAACCATCTGAAGGTTTGTGTTTCACTGAGGATGGAAAACCTGTCAAATTCTTTAAATATGGTCTTACTCTATACTCTAACATTTCATTCATCAAAAAGCTTTCTGGTGACGCAACTTTGGAGTTCAGTCTCGTCAGAACAGCGTTTTCAAAGCAGAAGCCACCAGGGGGCGCTGTAGGGGCCTCAGAAAGTTGGAGAGAAGATGAAGAAAAAACTAAAAATAAAAAAATGAATTGCATAAACTTCTAAATCTTTTCTCAACATAATTTTTGTTTTATATTATTCAATTATATTTTTAATTAAATATATGTTCAAATAATTGACTTAAGTGTTATTTCTGATTCTCATTTTCTGATTGGCTGCCAGGGAAATTCATTCAACCCAAAATAACCTGACTACAAAAAACATAAGATCTGTGAGAATAAAATAAAATTTGATATGAATAATATAAAATATTACATATTTTCTTATAATCAAATGTTGAAAAATGGCATTGTCTGGTAATAAAATCATAGTATTTTATCCGATAGTAAAATTTTACGCCACAGAACTAATGGCATCTAAAATCAAATGATATGACATAGCATTATGCAAAATGAATGGAATAATTATTGAATAAAAACATTCTAAAGGTTGATGTTTCTCTATGCATGTTGAAGAAACATACGTATAGAAACGTATGTACAGAATGTAGGTGTCTGTAGGTAATGACACCTACAGATCATGATCTGTTACTGTGCAGAGGAAGTTAACCCCCATTTGGGGGGAAGTGGCATGGAAACGTTTGGAAACCCATGATTCAAACAGCCTCCTGGGGACCAAAGAAAGTTTAAAGTTCAGAACTGCAGAAGCCATTTTAATGGGAGGTGAATCTAAAAAAGTACAACAAACATTTTAAATATCCAAAATAAATAAACAAAACAACAGAAAAAACAAATAAAATGAATTGTGAGTCTCTGGAACCAAAATTGTCCTTCAAGAAAAGGGTTTGTTGAGACCAAAGCACCAGACTGAAGACTTGCATCATCCAGTTTCTGGTAAAAAGAGAAAAACAATAAATTATGCAAAAGGAAATTAATGAGCTTATTTTAGTTTATCATGCAATTAGACGTACTTAGACTGACTGACTTACTCATTTCTTCACCTTTAAGATATTAACAGTTTGCTAATGGGTCTTAGTATATTCTGGCCCAAAATGAAAACGAGTTTGACACCTCTGCTCCAAGGGGGGTGAAAAGTTAATAAAATGTAGCAACAAAGTTGATAAGTAAGCGACAGTGTTTGGCCACGCCCCTCAGTGTCTCTTGGCTCCGCCCACTTTGGTGGAATTTTACAAACCATCTGGGGGCGGGGCTAAGCTTTCACAGGACAGTTAGTTTAAATATAAAAAAAGTTAACAGTTCAAGGGGTTTGAATAGAAAAGAACAGAAAAGGTGAAACATTTTCTTATTTTTACTGTCCAGCTGGCCCTGCGTCAGCAGAAGCAGAGGACACGCTCCCAGGATAAAGATCTGGATTTGTTTAATGTTTCAGACTGCTCTGCTAATCCTCACTACAAACACCAAACCACCGTTACGTAAGCTGAGCCCTGCAGAGGAGCAGCAGTGGTAGTAGACGAGGCGCGGATTACGACTGGAAAACGAGGACGTCACAACAGAATCCAAATAACTTTCAGGTTGTCGAACTTCAGCACTTTTCACAGAAAACTTCATAAAGCATCAGACAGCAAGGATTAAAATTCTTCAGGTTTTTTTTTTCCATTCTTTTAATTTATGCATCATCTTCAAACCTGAAAACATTACTGTGGGATTGAATAACGCATGATGGGTGGGGAGATAAATGTGTTGTTAAGAAACTGTGGCTGACCACTGAAAAGAGGGAAGGTCAGTCTGAAGCTAAACCTCAGTTTGAGACTTTTATCCGTTTAAGAGCTTTTCCATTGGCCTTTTTTTCTGTCTGAGTCTCACAGATTTCTGTTTAGGGATTAAAAATATGCTCTGAAATTTCATGAAAAAGACCCACCAAAACAGTCAGTCCCGTATATATTGCTTAAAGTAAGAAGATTAAGATTCCCTGCATAACCGAGGGTGATGAAATCTGCAAACAGAAACACTAACTTTATTTTTGAGGAAATAAAATCTTTTATACAGACAGTATTTCTCAAAGTTAGCATCCCTGTTGGCAGCTCCTGCATTATTTTTTTTTTTTGGCCAATTGCTGCATTTCATTTGGTGCAAACTGCATTTTGCTGGAGCAGCTTGATGCTGATGAGAGGAAAATATGTTGCATCACCAAAAACACGTGACAGAAAAAGTGGAATCCGCTTATAAAGCTGCAGCTGGAACCAAAGCTTTTTTAAATAAAAGTAAAAATATAACAAATTAATTACTAATAAATAATTAATGAAAATGTCCCAAAAATATGTACGTTACTGCTGTATGACAATGGTAGCAATAATAAATACATTAATGTATATAAATAAGTTTATTTTTATGCAAATTGTTTATATTTTTTGTAAAGTTTTTACTTAATTACTGTTGATTGTATTGAACTTTCAGCAAATTGTCTTTTTTTGGAAGTCTGTATACTTCAGTTTACAGTTAATTGATTACTACAATAGTTAACAATTCTTTCAATAATCGATTCATTGGGATTAATTTGATTAATTATTTCAGCCCTACATTGAATTTTATTCTGCATTTATTTACCAGTATTACCATCAGTTAAATAATAATTTAAGAACACTGATATAACTTGTTCTTTTTTATTTTACATTTTAGAAATAAAATCTATTTACTTTAATAAACATAGTTGAAAATAATATAATAATAGTTGTAGAGGAGAATAAAGTTAAAAACAGCCGAACTCCTGGTGTTTATCATTAATCTGGAAACTGTACAGAAAGCACAGAGGTTAACTACTGGAAATGTGCTAATTTCCTGAAGTTGACGATCTGATCTGTACCAGGTAAAGTGGTTAAGAGGATAAACTGGTAAAGAATAAAGGAATTAGTCATCATTCAGACCGAGAAGCTGCTGTGACGGCATCGTCAGAGGGAATATTTTAAGGAACGGACTGTGGTCAGAACTAAACACCCACTGCTGTCTCCATTTTCTGCTGAACACAATTAAAAGCAGTTACACACTGATCTCCGCATTTCCTCTAAATTTGACTCTTCTTCAGGTTTCCAACTGTCTCTCTGTGTTTTGCAGGAACATCAAGATTTTAACTTTCTGAGCAGCTTCAGTCTAAGTGATGCAACAGCAAGCAGTTCTGAGGAAGTGCTGATGTGCAGTAAATTCAGTTCAACAGGCGTTAAAGACAGATGTTCTGGGGAAGAGAAAAAGGTAGAGATGTCAAAAATATACAGTAAAATTTGTTTCCTAGGATATACCAATGCTGTCCACCATGGTTAAAACTTCCTGTTAGCTAAAATGTCTGAACCATCTCAGCCTTCCAACTTTTTCCCCCAAACATCCTGACATATTCATTTTAATCCTGTCCCTAACTGTGTAGATTTAATCTAAATTATCCACAAGACTTTTAGGCAAATATTCTTTGGACTGATGAGACAAAATTGAAAGTTTTTCAAAGATGAGCGTTATATCTGGTGTAAATTTCACAAGCAGTGTTTCCATCAAAGTTTCTTTTACACACATTTTGAAGTGTCGCATTAGAAAAGGTTACTAGAAACAATAAAATTCAAAATAAAGTATTTATGCTGGCTTAATGCACTTTTTGGCTTTTCTGAAAAAGAGTTAATGCACTGAAAGGGAGATGGAAATGCATAAGATGAATAAACTATAACATTTACTCACATTTCTACTAATCTAGAACTGGAATTTTCTGTAAATCTCCAGTATAATCAAAAACAATTCTCATTTAAAAACAGAATTTTCTGTATTGTTTACAGTAAATCTGATGCATCTCCACAAGCTTTTCTTAAAAACAGAAATTCTGTCTTTTTTGTGCTAAAGTTCCTACGGAGCCCCCCAGGGGACATGGGGAATTTTTTTTTCTTTTGCGTTCCCTCGCAAAACTTTTGCATTCCCTCGCAATACTTTTGCGTTCCCTCGCAAAACCTTTTGCGTTCCCTCGCAATACTTTTGCGTTCCCTCGCAAAACCTTTTGCGTTCCCTCGCAAAACCTTTTGCGTTCCCTCGCAATACTTTTGCGTTCCCTCGCAAAACCTTTTGCGTTCCCTCGCAAAACCTTTTGCGTTCCCTCGCAATAATCTACTGATCAGTTCATGCGGCATAATTGATACTATAAGCCTTTTTTACGGTGGCCGCCGTACTTTCTGCTTTAATACAAGCTTATAAGGTTTTTCCATGGACTATTGAGTTATTATCGCGGGGTAATAAGTCATCTGATTGTGTCTCTATTGTGTTCGTGTCTGAATGGTTTAAAGTGCAGCTTTCTGTGCCGTTCCATCTGAGCCTTAACAGACATAAACATGCAGTAAATAAATCGATTTTCAATCAGTTTTTTGCACCAAAGCGTTAATAATAATAAACACGTTTTATTATTATAAAACACAGCAAACTAATGGTGGTAGACGGTCGCACTGGATTAACTCGGGGAATCTCATCTGTCCGTGTATCAATCAACTCCTAACCTCTTCTTTGTTCTGTCACAATTATCGATTTTTTAAATTTTTATTATGCTCCAAACTTTGCGAGGACTGACCCCCCAGCTCACCCGCTGCCTCACACACCGAGCCAGCAGCGTCACCTTCCCATTCATACTTCATGACAGTCACTCCCACATCGACACGCCCACCACCAGGTGTCAAAGCCGCTGCTCCTGTCATATCAATAATTACTTATTTCATTCATATTGCTCTTATAGAGCCTCAGTGAAAACGTGTTTATTATTATTAACGCTTTGGTGCAAAAAACTGATTGAAAATCAATTTATTTACTGCATGTTTATGTCTGTTAAGGCTCAGATGGAACGGCACAGAAAGCAGCCCTTTAAACCATTCAGACACGAACACAATAGAGACACAATCAGATGACTTATTACCCCGCGATAATAACTCAATAGTCCATTGAAAATCCTTATAAGCTTGTATTAAAGCAGAAAGTACGGCTTCCACCGTAAAAAAGGCTTATAGTATCAATTATGCCGCATGAACTGATCAGTAGATTATTGCGAGGGAACGCAAAAGTTTTGCGAGGGAACGCAAAAGTATTGCGAGGGAACGCAAAAGTATTGCGAGGGAACGCAAAACCTTTTGCGAGGGAACGCAAAAGTTTTGCGAGGGAACGCAAAAGTATTGCGAGGGAACGCAAAAGAAAAAAAAATTCCCCATGTCCCCTGGGGGGCTCCGTAAGTTCCTGTATATTGACAAACACTTATATTATTTAAAAACCAGAAATTTTCTGCATTTTTACAGTAAATGTCCTGTATCGTCACAAAAAGACTTATTTGAAAACTGAAATTTTCTGTATAAAGTTTTTACAATAAATATTCTGTATATTAACAAACATGATATAATAGAGCAACTAAAACAGGAGTTTTTAGATGCTTCTAAACTGAAACACGCCAGACTTTGTAGGTATCTGCAGCAATCTAAATGCTGTTCCATGTTTTCATGGCAACATTTTGTCCTGCGATGTGTTTTGAAGCGAGTTTCTGTTGCGTGACATGAGGACATTAGCTACTCAACGCAGCTACATCAGCTGTAATCTGCAGGAGTAACCGCTGTTGTACACAATGACAGCTGTAATCTCTCTTTGTGACTCCATTTCCCGCTAACGTGATTACTGAATCTGTGCTGTCTTTTCATTTATCTACTCCGCTGCCTCTCTGTCTGCGATTGGTAATCAGTCAGCTTAGCTCTTCGTCTCGGTAAACACCCGGAAGAGATCCGGCCAATCACAGCCAGAGCTGGCAGACCGGGCAGCCAATAGAGGCAGGGGACGCTCGGTCCCTCGTGACACGGTGACCTGCTGCACGTCGGCGAGCGTTGCTATGGGAACGGTGCTGCACATAGCTGCTGCGTGGAAATACAACGGAGCGAGGGAGGAAGCAGAAAGGTGGGAAGATCATCGGGAGGGAAGCTGCTGTGGGAGTTTCCTGGAAATGTTTAGTCAGGTTTGCAAAGTCTGGATTCAGGAGAAAAACTGAATATTTTGATTTACAAGTCTGAATATGACTGGACTCTGAAGGTGCAACTTTAAAATGCATCCGCCTTATTGACATCAAAAATCATACAGGTATTGGTGAGCAGTTTTTCCACACCCATTGCTCATCTTCAAGTTTTAATTTGCCAAACTGAAATTATTTAAAATTATTTTTAACAATCATCCTGAGTTCTTATGGTTTTTTAATTTAAGCAATGTCTAAAAAGTTAGTTGTTGCCAACACCAACACAGTTTAGCAGCAGCTAATGCTAAAACTTGAATTCAGATTATACAAACAAGAAACATACGTGAACAAAATAAAACATGGAAAGTAGAGAACAAGATGTAAAAGGGAAGTTAAGTAATGTCAAAATTAAATTGGTGCTTGAGGGTTGTCATGATTTTGGGGGGAAATAGAGCGAGAATGTGGGGAGAGGAAAGAGTATTTGAAGAGTCTTCACACTCTTCAAAATAAGAGCATGAATATCAACGGCTAGCTACTTGAATAATTCTTAAAATAAAACAGCCAAATTTTAACGCAGATACTGAACTTTGTTAAACTGAAAGTTTACAAAACAGCCAAGTAAATTATCGTTTTAGAATTTACGCAAAAAGTTTGCAAAGTTAGCTAAAATGCTAAAGTGTTAAAAATTAGCTTAGATTATTAGGACATTAGCTAATTTTAAAGTTAATGTAGAAAGCCTTTCTTCATTAATAAAGTAAATCCTCATTTTCAAGCAGCATTTTTTTTATTTAAAAAAAACCTCAACAAATCTGTAGCACAGTGAGTAATTTTTCACCCAGCTGCTACGTTGACTCTTAAATCTAGTAAAAGTTTTATAGGTGTATTTACTTTTCATTTTATTTCTATATTGGACTACTTTCAAGAACCAGAACAAATCTGAGTAATTGCTGACAATGTGAATCAAAGTCTTGCTTCAACCATACTGAACTGATGGCAATAGGGAAAGTACGATGTTTTCTTCTTAAAAGTTTGTCTAAGAACTGGTAATAAGGTGCATTGAGGCTTAGTGGAGGTCAAAACCCAACACGTTTTTGCAGAAATAAAAAAAAAAGCATAACTTTCATGGAGAAAAAGTCAAAATAAAGATGGAACTGAAGATAACTCCATGCACAGCAATTAATTCAAGATTATCTCACATGTGAATAAAAACAAAACAGATCTATATTCTGTTTCTCTTCCAGGCTTGTTCTATTTAAAAACTTCAGTTCCCCAAACAGAAATCTTACCTCGCAGATCTATATAAGGGAGTTCTGTTATAATAAGGACACTGTGTACCACTGGAGCTAGATAAACACTGATAACTAGGCCAATCTCTGCTGCATTTACCGTATGTGGGTTCAGATACTCAGCGAGCTGAAGTGACTCTCCAACGCGTCTCGTTTTATCAGGACCATATTTGTCGGTGCCGTTCTTTCTGTAATGATCTCACTCATCTCCTGATTAGCGAGTATCTTGCATAATCATCAGGATAATCATCCTCCCATCCATACATCCTTCCATTATCAGTTCATTATCCAGCTGCTCCTTTCATCTATCATTCCCTGCAGCTGTTGGTCCATTTCTCCCGTTTTTGCCCTAAATCAACCCCTGAAACCAGTCAGGATTTCATCAGGACTAAACGCTGAGCGCTCGTGCTCGGCCTTCTAGTTGTAGAGTTATGTAATGAGGCTTTGGCTGGATGTCTGCGGCTGTCAGCTCATCATCACGCTTACAAACTTTCTGCATGCACAGGTTTTGCATGTTTCTGTTTAAATTATATCTGAGAATCTCACAGAGAGAGACTGAACTGAATCGAGTTGTGAAGAGAATCAAAATCATTTCAATTTCATGGCGAATGTCACGCAGATTTAGATCACGCAAATGAAATGAGTGATTTCATTTCAGATTTCTAAAAGGGAAAAATTCCAAAAAGAAATCAGATAATTAAACAAAACACATTAATGCTTTTGTTGCATGATATCAGACAAAGCTGCAATCTGGACGAAGCTTTCAACTTTAAGGATGTAGAATAGAATAACCTCTAACTTGTGTTTTTATTATTCTATTCTACATCCTTGAAGTTGAAAGCTTCGTTCAGATTGCAGCTTTGCCTGATATTACGCAACAAAAGTATACTGCTAAAACAGCTTCCACTGGGTCATTTAATTAATATTAAGATATATTTGGTGTTTGAAATATTAAAATAGGCAGTTTAAGAGAGATTCTGTCTACTGTACTATTAGAATTAATCATGATGGGAACCACTAAATAAAAAGCTAGCTGTGCTAACCCTAAAGCGCCAATAATAAACATTAAATTCTGCTAAAGTGCGATGCAGACATGGTATTTAGTGGAACCAATGCTAAAGTACTGAGATGCTGAATTCAACCATGTTGTTACAAACCATTTATCGCAAGGAGAATAAAGTAGTAATTTTACAAGAAATTCTACCCAAAAAGTAACTAAAAATTAAAACAAGGAATGTTGAGCTAATTGTGAAGTTACACTTTGGATTTTCAAATAACGCCTGATTGTTAATAAGAATACAAATTATGTCAGTAGCTGGACTGGATTGTGCAAACAGCAGAGACTATTTTGAAGAAAGAATTACAGAAACAGAGCTGCTAATGTCACATTCTGGAAACTCACCATAGCAACTTTAAGATGTTTTTTCTGGCAAAATTGCATCTTTTTCACCTATTATAATGACTGTAAATATATATCATTGTAGCAAATTTTACTGGACCATAAATTACAGAGGTTATAGCAATAAACGATAATAATGTTGTTTTGAGACCATTTTCGACTGATGTAATGGTGAAGGAGTAATAATAAATAATACATTGTCAAAAATGAATAAACTTTAAATTCTCATGAACATACAACACTGGAAGTGGAAGACATTTTAAATAAACAAAAAACAACAGAAACAACAAATAAAATGAATTATGAAGTCTCTCTAAACAAAACTTTCCTTTAAAATAAGAGCTGGTTGAGACCAAAGCACCAGATAGAAGACTTTTCTCATCCATCTTTTGGTAGAAAGAGAGAAAAAAAAAGAAACAATAGATCATATGGCAAAATATCAATTATAATGGAACCTGGATCTGGTATGAAAATGTTATTTTTAAGCCCCGCTCTACCCAGACCTTCTTTTCTCGTCCCCTAATGGACGAGTGAAGGCCTCGGAGTGCAACACGTCTGAATGTTCAGGCTTCAGAAGAAAGACGTAAAAAATTAAAGCTGATGTTAATATTAAATTGCACAAGCTGCGCTGATGTAACATGTTGGCTGTGTGTGAAAGTGTGTGAGTCGGAGTGACTGTGTTGTGGTGCAGAAGAAGCGCGGATGACCCCAGATGACCCCTGGAGAGATTCCTCCCACTGTGCATCTGCACCCAGCCTGTCAGTCAGATGGACTTTTTACTGAATTTCAGAGATTTCACATGGACAGCTCATTTCACACATCCTCACAGTTTCAAAACACCCACAATGCATCTGTCCGTGCGCCTCTCTCTCTCTCCCAGCGATTAGTGTAATCAGATTACTATTGTTCAAGTAACGAGTAAAGTAAGGGATTGCAATTGCAAAAAAAAGTATTAGATTATGGTCACTGGCGTGCGAGAAGACTACGTTAGGAAACCGTGATTTTGTTTGTGCGTTGTCATGGTAACAGGCAGGAGTGTGTGGAACAACAGAGTGTGGCAGAGTATGATGGTGTAAAAGGAGTAAATTTCTGCCAAAATACTCTTTTACAATTTTGAGGTTAATCTCAGAAATTTTGTAGAAAAAACTTGAACAATTCTGAGATTCAAAAGTTGCAAATTTGCAAGAAAAAAAACCCTATTATTTCTAAAATTTTAGAAAAGCTTTGAAAATTCTGAGTTTCAAAAATTCAAAGTGTGCTAGAAAAAATTCTGAAATGTTGAGATTGAGCTCAGAAATAAACAAAAAATAAACTTAAAATTTCAGAACATGTTTTAACCCAAAATTCTCCAGATAAAGTCAAAAACCCTGCAGCTTTTGTTAAAGTTTTTATTGAAAAAAAATTATTTTGCCTGATTTTATTTTTTGCTACTTATATAAATTATTTTCATTTTGGTTTTTAAAATACCAAAATTTCCACTTAACTTTATGTTTTGATGATGTAATTTTTAAATATTAAATGATTGATAATTTGATCAGTTACTCAGTACCTGAGTAGACTTTTTACCAAATACTTTTTTACTCGAGTAACTTCTCGAATATTTTTTTCTTTTACTTGAGTAAAAATATGTTGAAGTCGTCTCCTACTTGATCACAACTTTTGAGTAATCTGCTCACCTCTAAGAAGTTTTTTTTCCCAATAAAGTTACTCCAGTAAATCTAATTGAGTAAATGTATTCGAACTTTGAGCCTTACCTCCGTCCGAGTACGTCTCCGTCCCGTAGCCATCCTGCAGCCCGTTGTTCCACGTCCCCTCGTACTTCCCACTCGTCCCGGTGCTCTCCCGCACGCCGTAGCGTCCCTTAAAGCCGTGCGTCCACTCGCCTTTGTACACCCAGCGGCCTTTGTTCTCCACGCCCAGGCCGTGCCTCTTCCCCTGAGCCCAGGTGCCCTGGTAGGTGTTCCCGCTTGGCCAGGTGTAGACGCCCAGCAGCTCGAAGCCGTGCGCCCAGGAGCCGCAGTACTCGCCCTGGCCCTTGGGTCCCGTGCAGATCCCATAGCCATGCGCCTTGCCCTCCTCCCACCCTCCGCAGTATGACCCCCCATCGTCAAAGTTGAACCTGCCGCCAGTGGACATGCATGAAACAGCTCTTGGCAATTCCCCCGAAGCCTCGACAAAAAGAAAAAGAAAAGAAAAAGAAAAAAGAGGGCGGAAAAAGAAGGGCAGGTTGGTGCCAGAGGTGGGCGGATCGATCCAAAAAATACAGATAAGATCGGAACGATCGATTCTTTAGTTTCAGGTTATTTTACTTTCAGTAGTTTATCAAAGATTTGGTTTATTTAACCAAAATGCACACAGATTTGTTCTGTTCTTCTATGGTTTCTGTTTATCATGTTATTAAAAGTATTTTGTAGATGGTTCTAAATTTTGTCCAAATTTTATTTTAACAGAATAATTCAAAGGAAAAATACCACAAAAGTGTTGCAGCAATTGCAGTTTTCTGGCCGATCTCTGGCCTACTGATTCTGATTTTGGCCAATACCAATTTTTTTTGTTTGTTTGAAATGTTAGCAAATAAAATAAGAAAAGTTATTAAGTTGGTAGCAGTGGGGAGATTACCGTTAACTGGAAACATGAAGCCATGACCGGGTGGGCCAGTCTGCCAGTCAAACCTTTTTCACAGCAGAGAAAAAGAGGACAGGTTTTGATTTTTAGACTTTTGTCGAGGTAGAAAAGGTCAGCCGATCATCAATCTCCAAAAATTAAGGAAATTGGGGAGGATTTATCAGCTAGTTGATTTATTGGTGCACTCCGACCTATAGACGTTGTCCAAATTCTGTCATAGGTTTTAACAAAATAATTAAAAGGGAAAAAACATGAGGGGTGCACCGATTGCAGTTTTCTGGCCAATCTTTAAAAAGCCAGATCTGCCGATTCCGAATTTTGGCCGATATGGGTCTGTCAGTCAAACCTTTTTCAATGCTGGGCGTCAAAACAAGGACAATGATTGATTAAATTGTCAAAGTGGATAAGATCGTCTGCAAATTTACATATCGTCTGATCACCGATCTCTAAAAATTAAAGAAATGGGAGCTGATTTATCGCTGCACCCCTAAATTTTCTTTGCTCAAATTCTATCGTAGGTTTCAACAAAATAATTAAAACTGGGGAAAACCCCCCCACAAAAGTTTGGTGATGTATCAAACTTAAATAATAAAAATATTGGAGATATAGTTATTGCCGGTGTCTGTATTGGCAAAACTGCTGCTGTATTTACTTGGACTGATATAAAAATATGCCATGTCGCACACTTCTACTGAGGTCCAAATTCTGTCCTAGGTTTTAACAAAATAATTCAAAGGAGAAAAAAATACATGAAGTTTGATGATGTATCAAACTTAGATAATAAAGATAGCAATATCTGTATTGATATTGGCGGTAGTGCCGCTGTATTTACTTTGATTGATGTTATCGTGCATCTTTACTGGGGTCCAAATTCATTCAAAGGATGAAAAAAACACAAAGTTTGATGAAGTATCAAACTTGAATAATAAAAATATTGGTATCTGTATCGGAGATACTGCTGCTGTATTTACTCGGATCAATAAATATATTATTGCACACCTTTACAGGGGCCCAAATTCTTTCCTAGGTTTTAACAAAATAAAGAGGGGGAAAAAATCACAAAAAAACACTCATTTTGATGACGTATCAAACTTGATAGAAATATCAGTATCTGTATCGTATCTGCGATGCTGGCGCTGTATTTAATTGGATCGATACCAAAATATGGCGTACCGCACACCTCTATCGGGAAGTTTGAGGGTTAGGAGGCTGGAAAAGGAGGCGCCACCTCTGTTTTCAATGAAAGGAGGTGAAGGATGAAAGAGGGGTCTTCCAGCCGGACCCTGATCACACCATCATCCCGCCGGGCTCTGATCGGCTTCGGCTAGCACCTCCCGGGTCCTCTGCAGCCGATGCAGGTGGGTGAGGAGGAGAGTTGGCCCGGAGCTGCCATTATCCTCTCCCAGCTGGAGTTTCACCCATCAGGCCTACACAGTCTACAACACAAACTCTTCCTCCCACTCAGGCCCACTTGTTCTGCCGCCTCCTACCTGATGATGCCGAGAAGTTTCCCTGCGGAGGTTCAAACCCGGTCAAGGCCCTCCAAAAAAAAAAAAAAACATTTGCAGAAAGGAAAAATATTTTCTCCTCTTAGCTTATTCCCAAAAATCCAGAAAAAATTAAAATTAAAAAGGGTCTCACTTCAAACTCATCGTCTTTTCCTTCTCACATGCATATTGAGTGTTACCGCACAATGCATGCGGGAGGGAGAGAGTGAAAATGGGGGAAAACACAAAGATACTCAGCTTTGAAGGCTGAACAGCAATGCAGTCTCCTACCTTCTGCAGCCACACACACTCGCACTCACACACACTCAGAGAGAGAAACAAAGTGCGCACCCTCCGACAATAAAAAATAAAGTAAACTGATGAATTTCTCGTCCCTCTCTCTGCCTCTCAGTCTGAACGCAGGTTTAATCCACTGCGTCCATAAGTGGTTTATCCTCTGCGTGGGTTGCCTTCAGGTTGCCTGGTTGTTGCCTGTTTTGATGAAACAACATCCATCTATGTGATCCGCGTTGCTCCGTGTCCTCTCCTGCTCATCTCCATGTTTCCCTATGGAGCACCGGCTGACGCACAGCCTGCTGCTGCCCCGCTCCCAGTCTCCTCTGACGGCCGGATCGCTCTCTCTCTCTCTCCGTGCTTTTTCTGTGGATGTCTCTCTCTCAGAAAATCTGCTCATTAGAGAGGACTGTTCCAATGCAGCTAGCGCCAAACCTCCCCCTCCTCTGCTCAATAGCACAATCCGGCTTTTTTAAAGAGACAGGTGCTGCATCACCTGTGGATCATCATGGAAACAGCCTTCAGATGTTTCACTCTTCGTTTGATTCACGCTGTTATCTTTGCCTGACGGTGATTTCTAGTTAGTCTGATGGGATTATTTAGTAAAGGTCTAAATGCTGCTTATTTGGCCTTGGCGATTTGTTTTTCAGTATTTTCACCATGTTGTTCATTCATTTATAAATGTCACTGTTTCAAACTATTTTTTTAATTAGCAAGCTAAATATTTACTTTGGAGATAAATGTTTAGTTTACAAATTAAATATTCAACTCTAAACTTAATACTTAGTAAACAAACTAAATATTTTCTTCACAACCAACATATTGACTTCCAATTCAATATTTAGTAAGCAAAACAATGATCTTAAAAGCTAAATATTTAGTTAGGAAACTAAATGTTTAAGTCCAATCTAATATATTTACTTTGAAGCTAAATATTTAGCTTACAAATTAAATATTTAGTTAACAAGCAAAGTAAAATAGTCAATTTTTACAAATTAAAAATTTGCTCCAAACTAAATATTTAGCTTTAGCTAAATTTTTAGTTACAACTAAATACTTAGTTAAACTAAATCTGTAGTCTCCAGACTTAGTTTGAAGCCAGTATTTAAATTGTAAGTTAAATATTTAGCTTTAGGGAGGTAAACATTTAGTTACCAAGCTAAATATTTAGTTTTTTAGCTTGCTAGCTAAATATTTAGCTATGACATTATGATGCAAAGTCCCTAACCTCGGGATTCATTGCAGTCCATTAATGCACTAAGTATTTGTGCATCATGTCTCTGGGATTCCTCGTCGTTCAAGTTAAAATCGGCCATAAGCAGCTTAAATGAGCAGAAGTCCTGAATCTCTTTTATCTGATGACTGAAATGCTGCAGAAAATGTTTCCTTTTAATCTTCAGACAGTAGCAGAAACTTCACAGCAGGAAAATATTAATCTGTGAGCTTTATCTGCTGGTATCCTGGTTTCCAATTATATTTTAAGAGTATTTTCCCCTCAGTTTATTCAGCTGAGTTTTTTCCTTTCAGTGATTTTCTCATGGGCGTTTAAGTGTTTAGGAAGTAGGACTTTTATGGGGTAATTACATTCCAATGCTAAAAACCAGCATTCTCATTTTCTCATTTTTTTCCTTACAAGCAAAGAAATCTTCTTGCTTTGCTTAATCTTTCAAAGGTTTCTGTATATTTCTTACACCGCTATCAATCAAATACTTGGTGAATCTTAATTTAAAAATAAAATGGGGACTAAAAACCATGTTAGCAATATCTGAAACTGAAATGTTTTTAAAGTTACTAAGAGGTCATGGATCTTTTTTTCACCAACAACTGGGTGATGAAGTTTGGATTTTCATTAAATAAAAAGAAAAAGAAACTACAGCAAAAGAGCTAAATAATAACTAATTATTTAGTCGCCAAATATTTAGTTGGCTAACTAAAACTTTTGCTAGCAGGCAAAATATTTAGCTAAACTAAATTTGCTAACAAAATGTTTGGCTTGCTAGCAAAATATTTAGTTTGCAGGCTAAATAATTTAGAGCTAAATCTTAAATATCTTTGTACACTTAAAGTAAGACAAAACTAATTTGCAGTTGAAAAAGGATTTGCTACATTGGCAGATTATTTAATTTATAATAAGACATTTTTACCATGTTATAACAATCTGCCAGTGGAACTAGATTGTTTTTAAAATCAGTATTAAGGAATTACTGACTTAAACAAGCTCATATAACTTGCTAAAAATTAATTGTAAGTTAGTTTTGTCTTCTTTCATATGTACTAAGATATTTGCACTACAAACTAAACCAAAAATATTTAGTTTGAGGGGCTTAAAAGTTTTGCACAAAACTGTGAAATAGTTAAACTAGAATTATCTCTCAGACTCCACAAACCTCAGGTAGCACGTTTGTGAATATTATGCTACATGGGAACATTAATCCTAAAGAAACAAACTTCCATCCTCTGCTCTGCTCTGAATGAAAAGGTTAAAGGTTAAACATCTTTTCTTGCAGCTGTACAACTTGAGCCATTTTGTTGCGGAGGCCACTAGCTGCTGTTATTCGATGCGGATCATGTCGAGGATTTGAGCAGACGTTCATCTTGCTAACTTCCTTAAGTCATAATCCCTTTGTTGGAGTCAGGAAATCTCAGTAACCCTCTCTCTCTTTTCCGTCTGCTCATTAACCCGCTCTCCCTCGTTCTCTCCTCCTTTTTCTGCTTCCCCTCCGTCTCTCTCAGTGTCCGGAGAGCTCAGCTGTAATCCTCAAACTCAGTGACTTTATTACTGTAATCTGGCCTGGAATTGGCTTAGCTCCTCTGGAACCAGGAGAACAGGGACAACAACAGGACAGCTGCAGGACGGAGGAGAAACGGAGAGAGGAGGAGATGGAAGACGATGTCTGAGATGCAGCAGCTCAAGAATGTAAAGGAGGGAAAAGACTGGGTGAAAGAGAGGATTAGGGCCACTGAAAAAGAGGATTTTTTTTATCAAAACTTTGATGTTTTTTTTCTGAAATCTGATTTCTTTTCTCAAAATATTTTTTATTCTGAGATTTTTTACTTAAACCTCAGAATTCTGATATTTTTTCTGAAAATATTTGCCTTTCTTCTCCAAATTCTAACTATTTCTCAAAATTCTGGCCTTTTCCTCAAAAAACTTTTTTCTCAAATTTCTGACTTAAATCTTTGATTTCTGACTTTTTTCTCACAATTCTGACAATTTTTTTTCCAAATTCTGCCATTTTTCACAAATCTTTTTTCTCAAAATTCTCACCTAAATTTCTGAAAAAATGAGTTTTTTTCAACATTTTGACTTTTTTTTCCCCTCAAAATTCTGAGTTTAATCTCAGACTTCTGATCTTAACCATATAATTCTAATACTGTGTCAATCTACTATACTGACACAGTATTATATATTATAGATATATTATTATATTTTATTATATAGTCAAAATAATTAGACATTCTTGGTGTATGCTACTTTTGTTAGCATATGAAAATAACTTTAGTCCTTAACAGGAAGTCGTGGTTGTTTTGAAGCAATCTGATTGGCTGATTAGTGCTACACTGCCCCCTGTAGGTTTGGCATGTTTACAACAGTCAGGGGAATATTTATGCAGATTCATGCTGATGTAGTCTGTCCTGAAACCATTTCTTGTGTGTACGATATTTCTTCAAACATAGTGGTGCAAATATTGGTTTAATAAAGACGCAGCTATGTGCGTTCAGGGTTTTGCTCTGTTTTTATAAACACTCTGATATTATTTTCAGCAAAGCTGGACTGGGAGAAGGTGATCCTCTGCATGTTTGCTCACCATTTGGTCGTGTTTGAACAGCGTGTGGCATCTCCAGGCGATCAATGAGAGCGCTCCTCTGAGCGGTCAATAAGTCCAGTCAGGAAGTGCAGCTAACCAAAACACGCAGCGTTCCTCCCAACAGCTTTACCTCCAGACTGAACGCAGCAGAGGAAACAAACTCTGAGGTCCTTAATTTGTCGTTTCCCAGCTGGTTCATTCATGAGTGATGTTTCCACGCTACGCAATGCTGCGTCAGCAAAACATGAACGTCTATTTTTTTTGTCCTTGGGTTGAGTTTTCACTGGAGAAAAGACGAGGAGCCTCGTTCTCATCCATCTTCTCCTCTATTATTCATTGGCCTCTCCTCATCCCTCGTTCAGCACGCTGACGGAGGATAAAATAGGCCACAGAGGGGCCGAGACGGACAAGCTGCACTCATCCTTCATCCCGTCTTCCTCCTCCAAACATCCATCCAGACTTTGATCAGTCAAAGACTTGATTTATTTTTTTAATCAAATTAGATATTTGAATCCAATAAACAACTGAATTAAGTTTATTTATCCGGAGTCAAAATTAACTAAGACCTGAACCTTCAGAGAAACATAAAGATAATTACAAAGTCGGTCTTCTGTCACCTGAACCTGAAGAACATTTCCAGGATTAAGGTTTCAGTTTGTAACTTTTATTAAAAAAAGACATGTTTTTTTACATATTTGTTAAAACTGTCACCATGTTGTGACAGAATAAATGAGAAAAGATCAATCTCCACTTCCTGTCTGAGCTGCTACTGCCGTCTGAAGAAATGCAGCGCTCCCACCAAAAACAACCAATCAGAAACAGTTTTTTAAATTATTTTTTTGAAATATTAATGAAAATTAAAAGCTTAAAGTTATAAGGTAAACATAACTTTATGAAGGGATAATTTCAAATTATCATTAAAACACTTTGAGAAGTTTTAATAAAGCAGATCACACACAAACAAAATTAAATGTAATACCAGTTATTATTTATTCAGATTCACTGAATCATTTGGAAGTTTATGTTTTAGATGTTTTGTTTAGAGACTTAACTTTTATTACAGGTTCTGAAGTTTAATTCAATATAAAGGTAAACACACACACACACACACACACACACACACACCTACACACACGCGCGCACACACACACACACACACACGCACACACACACACTTACACACTTGCAGTTCTGGGATTCCCACTATTGGTCTTCATAGAAGACTTTCGCCATAGCAACAGCAACTTTGGCCACTTTTTTGTCCTTGGCGTCGGGCCCCATGTTGGCACGTGCGAGTTTAACCCAGTACGGCTCGGTCCGGTTCTGGTAGTCCGTCAGCGTCTCTCCCTCCTGCACCGCCGGGTGCTCCTCTTCCTCCTCTTCCTCCTCTGAAAACACAGTTAAATCTGTTAAAGGTGCAGAGGAAAAGATTAGCTTAATGCTAGTTTCCTGTGGTTGCTAAGCAGTTTATTAAGCTGTTCATGTTGTTGAACTGGTTCTGGTTCTGTCATCTTAAAACTTCAAACTATTTTATTGGGGCTTTAAATGTTAGATCAGATGCAACTGCAGTGATCTGTGAAACTTTTCAGATTTGTAATTCAATTAAATGCTTAAAATAGTGACTCAATTAAAATATTTAGTTTTTATAACCATATATCAACAAAATAAGCAATATTTTAAGCTTAAAACCCCTTTTGCTGCTAAATTATTGAATAAATACACGTAAGAGTTAAATTTAATGTTTTTAATCAGTTATTTATGCTACTCAACCATCAGACCGGTGCAATAATTGAGTTAAAATCCTTTTAGCGACAAAGGAAACTATTAAGTTTCCTTTTTTTTTTTTCACAAAAATGGTCATGACTATCTTCTTTTATTTGACTGGAGTTCGGTGTGAACTCTGACTCTATAATAGAGCTGCAACGAACGATTATCTTAGCAATCAATTAATCTATCAATTATTCTGATGATTAATCGATTAATCAAATTAAGACACTCGGACATTGAACTGAGTTATTGAACCACATATCGAAAACATTGATGTTTTTTTTTAATATATTCTTTGGCTTGGCTGTAAATTGCCTTTGTAATAAAAAATCTATTCAATGAATCAAAATTAATGCACTAAAAGCTGAAAACAAATGAGAAGTTTGTGTTGGTCATGTGAGGGAAGTCAAGAAATTCCTTGTAATTATGCAGCAGCTTTTACAATTTATATTTCCATAAATTAGCAATATTTTAAAAAGTGTGTAAAACTGGAAAAAGCAACAAAAATAGAGTAACAGACTCATCAAATGTAATTTCCAAGCAACAAAGGAAGCACTTGTTGCAGATCACATCAAAGATGCTGAGTAATCCCTTGCCTTCATCATCCTCGCTGTCGTCCTCCTCCTCTTCTTCCTCTCCTTCTGCTCCTCTGGGTTCCTCCTCCTCCTCCTCTTCATCCTCTGACTCAGACTCTTCCAGCCACTCCTGCGTCTCTGTGGAGACAGAAATCATAAATCATCATGAAGCCTCGCAGCCTCAGCTGGGATCAAAGGGCCGGCCGCCTGATTGGTTCGCTCACTTGGGTCCATTTCCACCAGAACCTCCCACTGGTCCATCTTGTGCAGGTCCAGGCAGTAGAAGTCGCTCAGGGTGAACTGGCGGTCTCCCACCTCGAACATCCCGCCGTACAGGTACAGCTTGCCCTGACGCACCGTTGCCATGGCGCTGGACCTCGGACACGGCTCCGGCGTCGGCGCCGAGGCCGAACCTGCGGAGCGAAGCTCAATCTGAGTATAAAACGTGATTTTTGTTTCAGACTTTCTCACCGTCACTAGCTGCGTTTTCAATACAAATATGTCAAAATTCTTGTTTATATTCTGCTAATGTTGGAAAAAAAAAACACATTATCGAAATGGCAATGTTTCCGTTAAAATGTAATTAAAATAATGTGTGAATGTTTGTTCACATGTTAAGTCACTAAAAATAAAAGCAGCAATGAATGTAAACAGCTACATCAAACGTAATGTTTTCATTTTGCAAAATATTCATTTCGATTGGGCTGAAAAGCCACCTCATCTAAACGCACAAAAGATTTGAGTTTTTTCAAAATTGGTTTGTTTCCATTAAGCAAATATATTTTTTAAATGTCAAAAGTAAATGAGGTTTTATGCTGGGACGAAAATTTAATGTTTTTCACGAAAACTGGAACGGAAACACGAGTCGTGTGATCAACAACTAAATGCTCCTGCTGACGGAAATATTTACGCTTTTTCAAAATTGACTTGTTTCCACTAATTTATTTTTATAATTTCAATTTGCACAACATTATGGTTAATGGAAACGCAGCTACTGCCACTAGTTACCATCTTCCTCCTCCTCCTCCTCCTCCTCATTCTCCTCCTCCTCATCTTGAGGACCAGGGATCACTTCCTTGATGGTCATCACCGTGCCGTCCTCTGTCACGACCTCCTTGATGACCTCAGTTGGTCCTCGAGCCGCTGCCTCCTCTTCCTCATCCTTCCTCTCCGCTCCTTCGTCCTCCACTTTCTTCCCCCTTCGTCGTTTCTTCTTCTCCGATTTGGTTCCCTGAAGGAACAGACAGAAAGTTAAGTTCACTAACCACTAATTCACCAAAAGAGTCTTTGCTCTGCTAATGTTAAAAACAAAATCAACTAGAAACTAGTTCTGTCACAATAACACATTTTTCTGGATTATAAATTTTCCCAGAAGTTATTGATAAATGATAAAACTGTTGTTTTGAGACAGTTTTCAAGTGATATATTGATATTGGCATAATAATGAAATTTCTCCCTCTCAAAGAAAACCTGACACTCGAAATGGAAGTTATTTTAAATTTCCAAAATAAAATAAAACAACCAGAAGCATAAATAAAATTGATTATGAAGTCTTTGTAAACAAAATTACGCTTCAAAAAATATTAATCATCAGAGTGTAAATTATCAAGCTGATTTTAATTCATCATGCAATTAATTGATTAATCGCTTATTGTGACTGGCTGATGTGAAACATAAAAATAATGCTAAACATAAAAAGTCAACTAGCAGAAGCTAATGCTAAACTGCTAAACATATAAAAAAAAATAAAGCAAGAAAATGTTAAACTGCTAAATGCAAAAATTTGTCAGAAGTTAGTTATAAACACGAGACAAAAAAATCAATTAGGGGAAGATAAACAATAAAGATGACTTGATTAGTTCATTTTTATAATTTCACTTTGCCCAACTTTGTGGCTAATGGAAACGCAGCTACAGTCACTAGTTACCATCATCTTCCTCCTCCTCTTCGTCCTCCGGACACTTACAAACAGAAAAGTCCCCCATTTCAGATTTTACTACAAATTATCACTTTAGAGTTGTTAGAATGACCAACGTCAAAAACATATCATGTGACATAAAAGTTAATCCGAGTCATGAAAATGGGAAACAAAAGGCAAAAAACGGCTCAAAAACGGCGGCCATCTTGAAAAATGGCTCTTATTCTGAAATTCAAGTGGCTAAAGGGAAATATGGAAAACATACATGCTAATGCTGGAAATCTTTTTACTGTAATTTACTGTAGTATTATCCATCTGAAGGAAACTTTAATGCAAAGATTCGGACCTGTGGAACCAGAACTGTCCGGAACAACAGACACTAAGCAGGAAAAGTTCGAGGTAACTTTTATAAAACGTTCTGTTCTGGTCCAAACTGATGAAGCAGAGTCGGGTTTACCCTGAGCAAGCCGGGGAACCAGCGGTTCTTCACCGTATCGTACAAGTACAGGTCGTTGTAGAAGTCTCCCTCCAGTGACTCCTCCTCCTCTTCATCACAAACACCGCCGAACAGAACTGCCCGGCCCGCCGGACCCACGGCCAGAGAGAACCCGGAGCGGGGCGGCGGCTTGCTCCCAGACGGGCTCAATCTGGACCAGGACCACTTTTCTGCACCACAAACAGTCAGACTGAGTGAAAATCCCCAAATTACAAGAGAAGCAAAACTTTCACATATTTTTACTAAAGTAAAAGCAAAAAGTATCTGATTTTAAACTTTAAATGTCATCAGACAGACAAAAATATAAAGTTATGTGCAAATTCTGGCATCTTAGAAACTAAAATTAAAAATTTACACAAATAAAAAAAGTGTTTTCAAAATAAGCCCTTTCAAGCAGAAGGAACTTTTCTATATGATGTTTTTCTATTTAATATAAATACTATGGCAGAATTAGAGCCTCGCTGAAATAAAATGACAAGAATAAAGTCATACTAAGACTTTATTCTCTTAATGCTCAAATTTATTCTCATATTATTTTGACTTTGTTCTTGTAATGTTTCTACTCTCGTATCATTTCGACTCATACAAAAATAAAGTTGCAACAGGAGAATAAAGTCGTAGCTTTACGGAAATAAAGTAATCATATAACGACTTTATTATTATTTATTACATTTGTAGTGACACTATTCTGCATTGTTTCAACTTGTATGAGCATAATGTAGAATAAATAATAATAAAGTCACAATAAGGAGAATAAAGTCCTATCATTACTTTATAGAATAATAAATAATAAATATTTCAAATAATTCATATTTGACTTATTACCAGAGTATTATTATGACACTATTCTCACATTATTTCGACTCATATGAGAATAAAGTCACAATAATAGGAGAATAAAATATTATTATTGACTTTATAGGACAATAAAGACAATAATTATTGAATAAAAAGCTTTCAATACATAATAATTTACTAAACAATTACTTATTGAAATAAAATTATATATTATTATTTATTTATAGAAATCATTTGAATTTGAATAATTTTTAAAAATAATTTTTCTTAGTATGGTCCTAATCCTCCATCATATTACCTAAACGTCACTAAAGTAAATGTAACTAGTTAGTCCCCGCCTCTGCAGGTGAGGCATGATTTCTGCTGATCGGTTTGATCAGTCTGATCAGTCATCAGTCTGATCGGTCTGATTGGTCTGATCAGTCTGATTCGGTCTGATCAGTCTGATTCGGTCTGATCGGTCTGATCGGTCTGATCAGTCTGATCAGTCTGATCGGTCTGATCGGTCTGATCGGTCTGATCGGTCTGATCAGTCTGATCAGTCTGATCGGTCTGATCGGTTTTGTACCTTGTCCGTCTTTGCCGTCTCGCTTCAGGAGAAACATGTCGGAGTGGATGCTCCCCTTCTCCACGTCTTTCTTCACCCTCTAAACAAACGAACGCCGTTAGACGTTTCACACAGCAGAACATCCGTAAAAATCAGAGCGAGCGCGTACCACTTTGGAGTATCCTCCATAGATGATGACGCCCGCGCCGTCCGGCGTGGCGGTCATCTGGCAGGCGGAGCGTGGAGAGGGGGCGGAGCCTGACGGAGTGAGGCGGGACCAGGAGAAGGTGTCCAAGGAGAAGGCGTGGACGTCATTGTAGTAGATGAAATCCCTGCAAAGGGAGGAGAGAAATCAGCTGAACCAGAGCTGGAAGGTGAATTTTCCAGACACAGTAAAAATAAAAAACTCGCTTAGTTCGCAACAAAATCAATAAATCAGACGTTTTTCATCTTAATCCATTGTAAAAACTAAAACATTTGCTCTTTGACACATGATACCATATTTCATTAACTTGCTTTGGAGACATTTAAGGTGTAAGGAGCTATTTAAAATGAACAGACATGTTTGTGGTTCTTTCAGGCTGCAAGGGAGCGAGAGAGAGCTAAACTTAAAGCAGATAACATGAAGGCTGAAAACAGATTTTAAGAATGTTTTTTAAAAAGATTTTGCCTGATTTTTTGTTGTTGCTTTTTTTTGTTTCTTATATGAACTATTGTCATTTTGGTCCTTTCCAAATTTCCACTTAACTTTATGTTTCAGTCCATCTGATGATGTCATTTTCAAATATGAAATGATTGATAACTTGATCAGCTACACAGTACTTGAGGAGACTTTTTGCCAAATACTTTTCTTGGATGGATCATTTTTACTGTTACTTGAGAAAACATATTGAAGTAGAACTACTTTTACTTGAATATAATTTTTGGGTACTCCACCCACCTCTGCTGTTTAATATACTTTTCAAAATGAAGCAAGAGCTGTATACTGATCAAGTCTAGAAAAATACGATCAACTTGAAATATTTAGGATTTAGTTTATTGATTTTTATTTAATCTGGAAAACCTGCAAAACTTTTCTATGTTTTAAATCTGTAATAATTTATGGGTCGCTTGTCTACAGAAAAGGTTTACTGTTGATTAGGTAAGAACAAAAACATAAGAGAGTTTTTGAAATTATAATTAAAAACAAAAATACTGAAAAGTTTGTGCCCCCCAGAGTTCTTTCAGCTTGACATTTCTGTCCACCGTGCCAAAATGTTTGGACACCCGTGTCCCAGAAGGTTTACGCCTGACTCATCCTGCAGCTACAACAGCTAAGAGAACGGAGCGGGAACTTGTTAAACGAAAGCTAAAAACACGGAGAAGTTACACCGTTTGCTCAAATGGTGCTATAAAAACGAAAGCAGTAAAAGCTTCATTAAAATACCGTGTTGGGTTTACTTCAGCCCAATTAAAGATAACTAAAGCAGGACTGGACTCGGTGCAGGTCTGGCTCGATGTTTCAGACCCGAACTGAGCTCTGCCACAGATTTCCCCTCCAGATGCGAACCAGGAGGAGGTTGTGACTCTTCAGACCACAGCAGGTGAGAGCAGGTGTAATGCAGTCGTTTAATTTCACTGTTTATGTGGAGTTACTGGGACCACAGCTTGTTGCCACTGCGGAGTGAAGTTAGAAGTGTTCATCTGCTTGGGGTGTGATCGGACCCGGATTCTTGGTTCCATTGGTTGAATAATAATTAAACCAAATGAAAATAAAATGCAACTGAATAACTTATTACTTATTCATCAAAAAATTGACAAGAAAAATAGATTTTTACTAAATTTTTTGATGCCGTCAGTAAACAGAAAAGTCCATATATATTTATACATGCATTAAAGGGGAAGTATTATGTGTTTTCTAGGCACATAGTACCATTTAATAGCACAATCAAGTGACTATGTTGCCTTTAGTTATAAAAATGCCATATATATATATCAAATATGATTTAAAAGAAATTTAACTTTGTTATTTAACGCCTTGAAATTGGGCCTCTGCCCCTTTAAGAAGTTCCTGCTCTTTCTGAAACTCCGCCTTCAGGAAGTCATAATAACATGGCTGCTCTGTTAACCCTTTAACAACGTTTTTATCAGCGTTGTTCTGAGAAGTAGCTCCTATAATGAGCTCAGTTGTTCCACCAGGTGTTTGCTAATTGCTGCTGGCTAGTCTGAAGGAGCTGAGAGGGGAAGGAGCTACGTCTGGAAGGCGGCGCTACAGCTGAATGGTTGCCGTGGAGATGACTGAATTTCTCAAACATATATCTAAGAATCAAGGCAAAACTCCAGGTTTGCTTTTGCTGAAGGAATAACCTTACATGATGTAAAGATGAAAAAAAAGTGATCCAACACGATACTGCCCCTTTAATGTTTCTATTTATCTAATAAATAGGGTTTACACTTATTGTTTTATTGAAGAAGACGATTCTGCATGTTTTTCTACCAAGTGAACGTGATTCTCTGGGGTGGCCAGCATTTTAAAAAGTCTGACCCCCCCCGGCCCCTCCTTGGGGACGCCACTGTATAATTAACCATAATTAATTTCTGTTTTGTTTATTTATTTTGGATAAAATGTCTTCTATTTGGATACAATTTTAAATTTAATGATTCTCAGAGAACAGTAATGGCATTATTATGCCATTACAAATATATTAGTTGAAAATGGTCTCAAAATGACAATATTATTGATTATTGGAACCCGTTCTGGGACAATTTATTGTCCATCAAAATTGCTGCATGGTTTTTCTTACTCCTCAGAATCAGAACTAGAGCAACTCAACTAAAAGATTTAGGCTAGAAAATCTGAGCATAAAGTGTAAGCGTTGCATAATATTTTATGATCTTGTTTACATCCTGTGAGGTAAATCTTTTGGTGTGTTTACCTCGTGCTCTCATGGAAACCTCCAAACACCAGCAGCTGCCTCTTGCTGAGGACCATTCGATGGCCGCTGCGACCCGACGGACCACCGGCAGCTCTGGAAAACAACAAACGCTTCAGAAATGCAAAGCAGGAACTAATTACTCAACTGCATTTATTTCAGATGAATTCATTAAAGCCTTTAAACCTCATCCAGTTCCCTAAATAACACGACTCGTTATTCCTGTTTATTATTGGTGCTATTTTTATGGCTCCTCTGTGTTTCTGCACATACTTGATGTTTTCCCATGTGTGTGTAGCCAGGTGCAGCACCCAGAGGTCCTTGTAGTGGTAGAACTGCTCCCCATTTGGAGACGCGAACTCCCCTCCGAACACCCAGAGCTGGCCTCCACCCTGCGGGACCACCACCGCCTGCAGGGAGCAGCAGAGCACAGCGCAGGAAGGTTTGTTTTGTTGCATCAGGCGTCTGCTGGGATGACGGCGCCAACAGGTGAGATCTGTCCGATCTGAGCCGCAGCGCTCTGCCCTCTTGTGGCTGACAGGAGATATGTTCCTCCATGTTTCATAAAGTAATATTCCACTTTACAGGATTATCCACATTAAGGCCATGCTAATAAAAAAAATCATAAAAGCACCAGAATAAAGTAAAAAAATATTACAAGAATAAAGTAATAAAATAATGAGTCATGATATTATAACTTTATTATTACATTATGATTTTCTTCTTGTTATACTATAGCTTTATTCTTGTAATATTTTGACTTTATTCTTGTAATATGACCCTATTCTTGTGATATTATGACTTCATTTTCATATTATTTCGACTTTATTATCATAATATTCTGACTTTATTCACTTAATTTTATAAATTTATTCTCGTAATACTTTGACTTTATTCTCATATTATTTTGGATTAATTCTCGTACAACGTTATTCTCAACATATGAGTTTATTCTAGTAATATTTCGGTGTGGAAATCAGCGGAAAAGCATTTTGAGTCTTGCTTTATTCTTAATGTCTTCCAACGTACAAAACCAAAGATAGAATGGGGGACATTCTCTTTTTGGTTTTATATGTTGGATACAAAACCAACAACTATCTGTTGTCCATGAATCAGATAGGTGAGGTGTAAAAGTGGTTTGGTTTAAAATAATACAAAAAAAAAAAAGTAAAAGACCGTAGGTACCTGGTGGGAGCAGCGTGGAGGAGGAGGGTTGGGTATGTCCGATTTAACCCAGCTGTTCTTCTTGATATTGTAGAAAAACAAATCGTTGTAGAGATACGTCTGCCATTAAAAGAAAACAAACAAACAAAAAAAGATTTTTTTTAGGATTTTTAAATTTAAAATTGCACAGAAAATTTCTCTGGAAAAAGTTTCCACCTTTTTTCCGTTGAAGAACTCTCCTCCAAACAGGATGAGCTCGTCTTTCTCAGGATGTGCAGACAGAGTCGCATTCAGCCTAAAAACAAAAAAACGGCAGAGCAAAATGTCAGAAGTAGCCCCAGTTACATAAAATACGTAAAAACTACATTTTTGAGAGATTTAAGGCATAAGTTAATTTTATCTTCAGGTTTTTCCTGAATTAATGCATTCAGATGATGGTGCAGAAAAGTAGCTTAGCTTTATTTTTTTAAATTAAAACTAGTAAAGAGGTTAAATTCATCCTAACATAAAATGGTGGTTTCACAAAAAAAAAAAAAAAAAAGATTTCTAATTATTCAAATGATTAAAAGCTGATTAATTACTTATATTTAACATCTATTCTTCATGTGTTTTTGGTTTGTGCTAATTTATGTTTTTGTTTATTCTCTTCTTGGTCATTTTATTTCTCATAATAGTCAATCTGAATCTCTTCAATAACTCAGATATTTATTAGTTTCTTAAACCAAACTGAGAATAATTAAGAAATAATTACATGTATGAATTAGTCTGAATCAATAATCATGATCAGTATCTCTCTCTGGACCCCAAATTAATATATTTATAGTTATTGTTGGAAGTAGAGTAATATATATATTTTTGCCACTGTTGGTTTGAAGGTAAAACAAAAAGGAAAACATGAATCAGAGAAGCTTAATGATTTAGAATCTAAGCATATTAACACATCCGATATAAATAAAGAAACCAAAGCAAATGTAAATCGGCAGGTAAAACCAATGATGTGATCAACATGCTAACTCAAGTTAAACTTTATTTTTTGGCTTTATTTTATTAAATAAATGAATAAAGAACACGGGTTAAATTTTAAACTGTTTAGATGTAGAACATGAATTGCTTCAGCTTAATAAAGGATGAAATCCCAAAACTGCAATGATGAGATGACTTTCTGTTCTGGTCAGTTTTAATACATTTAATTTTTAAATCAAAACATAGTTCACACAGATGGGCTTGTGTGTATTTAAATTCATAGAAACACCATCTAAATAAGTCAAAGTCGGAATTGAAAGGTAAAAAAGAAAGGAAAAACAGATAACGGAATTAGTCAGTAATGATATCCTGCAGGTTTATTCTTTAACACTAAATCCAGTTATCCAGTGTTATTTCAGTTCTTTCGTGAGGCCCAGAAGTTCAGACTGAATTTAAAGGTGTCACCTCGGTGCTGGAGGAGGACAGGTGGTTTCTACAATCTGGGTCTTCTTAGCGTCCAGATTCTGAAACTCAGCAATTAGAGCCTCCAAATCCTCCTGGACACACAATAAAAGAAAAGAAAAATCACCTTGTGTTATGGATTCGAATAAAAACGGAATCAGTAACGATAAAAACAAGTGATACCTCTTCTCTTTTGGACCTCTTTGAAACCTTTTTCTCCATTTTAGCGGCCGTCTTATCCGCTCCTTTCCCCTTTTTCTCTTTCTTTCCTTTCTTTCCCATCTTTTCGGTAACTTTTCGTAATTTTAGAAAGATTTATCTGAATTTTGTCGGAACTAAAAGCCCAAACAGACTCCACATGCTGAAAAGGTGCGCTTACTCTAGCCAACTGGGATTTACTTCCGGCAATATACTTGGGCTTCCGGTGGAAGTCAACAGCGCCCTCTCTTGTACCGGGTCACACATTGCAGTTTGGAGCAGTTCTTCAAATTTTCTGACCCCAATGCCTCGACAGGAAAGCTTTAAATTAAGTCACAGTATCATCAAAATGTTAATTTATTTCATCAATTCAAATTAGAAAGGAAAACCCATATACTTCATAGATTTATTTCTCTCCAAATAGTGTACTTCCAGCATTGTAATCAATGTTAACTCCACAAGCAGGGATTTGGGTGACCAAAACTGACAGAATTAAAAATAAAAGCATAAATATATGAATGGCCCAATACATAAATCAGAACTACCTAAATTGCACCAACTAATATAAAAAATAAAAACTTCACTTCATGTTTTATAATTTCATTGACTGTCATATTTATTTTATATTATATATTTAAGCACATAATATAAATGTTACTGTTTTTAACAGAAGGATTTGCCAACTTTGTAAATGCTGTTTGAATATTTTTAACCAAAAAAAGGAAATACAGTGTGTAAATTTGTGGTTCCGTCTGTACAATGCTGGGTTTCCTCTCTGAGAGCTGTGGATGTTAAACATTAAAAGAAAGGCAAAGCAGTCTTATTTTATTATACTTTTAGTAACAAGGAAATTCAAAGTGCTTTATGTGATTAGAAGGAAAATAAAACAACAAACAAGCATCAAACATTAAATTGCAGTGGTAGACGGGGGGAAATGAAGATATGTTTAAACCGTTTATGATGTCAGTTATTCTCTGAACAAAGGTCAGTTTAGCCTTCTGGTTCTGGGAATATTGTTCACTTTAGGTCCAAAAATAATAACTTCAGGTTTATTTCTGATGAAGGTGAAAAACGTTATGGTACCTCCACACATTAACTTGCTGTTTCTTTCTATTGAAAGATTGAATGGGCTCTTTCTCTCTTGATTACATTGTGATGTAAAGCTGTGCATAATCTGCATAGTTATGGTAATTAATCTTATTTTTGTCTTACTTTATTATCTGAAATAGTGGGAGCATTTAGACTTTAAATTATTTCGAGAGTCCAGGACTGAACCTTAAGATGTTTGAGAGCTCTGTTATGTTAAAGCCTTAGAAGCGGTGACAGGATGTTCTGAGAAACTCCAGGACAGAGACAGTCTCTCTAGGTGAACCGGCCCAGGACAGAACGATCCGAAAACAAACACATGAAGTCATTTATCTTCTGAGAGTGTGGAATGTCACAGGGAGAACCAGACTGAAACTCATCAGACAGAAACCGTTTTGGCACCCTCACACGAAATCTGACACAACAAAAGCAAACCTAACTGATCAATGTAGTTAAAATCACACATTTTAAACTAACATTAGTCTAGGTTATTGAACTAATTTGGATATTTCTCCTAATTTAGCCTGATTTTCTCAGTTCTGTGATGAGGTTTTTTTTTTGGGTTGTGAAAATAGTTGGAGTTGGATGCTGCCCTCTTCCCACGGTGGCCAGAAGAGGGCAGCACTGTGTTCTTATTGCTTTCCAGGTTCCAGACCTAATTTATCCCCCCACAATTACAGAGATAAGGTCTCCCACCAAAACAATATGAAAGTGATCCATCAGTCATGGTTTAATAGATGTGTCTGTCTGTGAGGTATTAGTTTTATCTTTCATCCGCTCTAGTCATTTCATATTATTTCTTAGCTCTTCACGGAGATTAAAAGTAAAATTTTCACACGTGAACGGTTTTGGATGTGACAGCTCTTTTCCAGCCTTCTGTCAGCATGTTGTAATTTCATTTTTCCTTTTCAGGATCCCCAATCAGCTGACTGCAAACGCACACAGCACATGATGCTCCACACGCTCCTGACTGCTCCCTCTGCTGCAGGCTTCTTCACAACTGACTGAGTAAAGGTCAGACTTTGTTCCTCTCTAACTGTGGATGTGGCTTTGCTTTGTAGAGTAAAAAATACAACAAGCAGCTTTGATCATCAGAATTAACATGATTGAGATCGCTGCTGGAGGAGATTCGGATATTTTTATCAAGCTTCAATTTATGTACAGAACTGTGCAAAAGCTTTAAAGCTGCAGGCCAGACTGTAAAATAAGCTCTTGAAAACTCACTTCAGATAAAGTCAACTACAACAAAGTATTTCTTGGTCTGCTTTTCTATTTTTGTTTGCTGCTTTTTGTGATATTGCCATTCATTCAAGATAATATCTAATGACATCACATGAGGTTTGAGCAACCAACAGCTGCGTTTCTGTTACAAATGTTTGCAAAACTTTATAGATATTCAGCTAATATTCCACAATTTCATAATAAAATTAAAATCAATAAATTTGGAAATGGATGTGTTTACGCATTAAGTTATTAAAAAGGACGCTGCGTCATCATCCTCCAACCACTTCCTGTCGCCTTCTTTGTCTTTTCCACCACTAGAAACTTTCGGTTGTTGTAATGCAAAAAAAAGTTTCCATTGCAGTTTTACAAAATACACAACTTTTGATGAAGCTGAAAAATCACCTCATTCTGGCACAAAAACATTGATTCGGCTGCATGTTGCACAGCTGAATGGTTGCCATGGAGATTAAAACATTTCTCAAGCAATCATGAAAGAATCAAAGCAAAACTCCAGGTATGTTTTTGATGTGAGAATAATATTAGAAACAAAGCCAAAAAAAGTCAATTTTACATAATACAGACCCTTTAATAAACTTGAAAAAGTTACTAGGATAAACCTAATTTGATTACTTGTAACAAATTAACTTGTTTTTTTTAAAAGATGGGTCAACTGTTTTCTTTTTTCAGTGTTTTTTTTTTGTTGTTGTTTAAGAGAAATGTCTTTTCAAATTTCTTCAAGACATTTCCAGGAAATCTGACCTGTGAACATGGAAACGTTTCTCACTCAGCTGTAAGTGGAGCAGATGGCTGGATAACACCTGCGTCCACACACACGCACACACACGCACACACACACACACACACACACACGCACACACACACACACACACACACACACACACACACACACACACACACACACACACACACACACACACACACCTACACTTACACACACTGGTGTGACTCATCAGTGTTGCGTCAGCGGGCATCAGGCCCGTTAGTCTGAGCATCAGGTCGTGAGCGACGCTGCAGCAGGAGAATAAAGGCCTGAGGGGGGAGATGGGGATCGATAACCCGGCAGGACAGGAAATCACTTTCCCGGTGATGATGAAGGTTTTTAAGTGACGCACGCCTCCGACCGAGCAGGAACACAAACACACAATCTACACGCCGTAAACAGATCCCACAGCTGCGATCAATCCTCAATTTGTTCGGGATTGAAACTCTTTCCCTCCTTCAAATTGAACAGATTTATTCTGAGCTTCTGTCACTGTTTACACAATTAATCATCAGTTTAGGTCATTTACACAATAAAACCATAAATGTTATAATGAGAACAAAATATGTGAATGTTTAGTATTTACTGTCTAACTAAGAACAGGAGGCCAGTCTTTACACAAGGATGGATGGATGGATGGATGGATGGATGGATGGATGGATGGATGGATGGATGGATGGATGGATGGATGGATGGATGGATGGAACATAAAAAACTGAATCAGTTTTTTTTATCAGTGTGAAACTGATTATTCACCTTTAACTTAAAAACTTAAAATATTTAAATCTGATTTATCTGTTTAGATTCTAATAAAGGTCTGACTCTATGAAATAAAAGCTTCTCTTTTATTATTTGAAACATTTTAACACATTAGTTATTGATTCCTTCTTTGATGGGTTTTTGTTTGTATTTCAGTCCCGGGTTGAAGACTAAGTCCGTCTCTCCTGAAGCTCTGAACTGGTGAAAAGTTCAAAGGTCAAAATCTCCCAGCTGCAGCTTTGTCTCTGTGTTCCTGTAAGAAAATAATCATTATTTGCTTTGCCTTGTTGTTCCAGGAGAATCTCACTGCTGGTTTTGTTCTGTTTGTGTTTATTTGACTGGAATAGACTTTGGACAGGGGAGTAAATAAATAATCAGACAATAGGTGCCTGCAGCCCCTCTGAGCCCCCCGACCCGTCTATATGATCAAAGATCGACCTCGAAACAGACAAAAATAATCACTAATGTTTTTTCACATTTCTGCCTGTCTTTGGACTGTTGGTGCTTATTGTTTTTCCCTCTTTCTTTATGTTTTATTTGTTCATTTCAGTAAATTCTGCATCTGTTTCTGGTTTTAAAGTTCTTTTTCACCTTTTCAGTGTTTTTTTTTATCATTTCCTGCCTTCACCGCTCTTACCCAGACAAACAAACCTTCAGTGATTGAAGATAAAACTACACTCTGACACAATAAAAAGATAAAATTCAAAATATTATGTTTAACATGATTTTACACCAACATTAAAAACTGTAGACCAGACTCATTACAACCAATTTATGACAATTAAATGAACAAAAGTATGTAATAAACATTCTGACTAATTTCCAAAGAATGTTTCAAACAAGTGCAGGGTTAACCCTAACCCTTCTTTTTTCACTTCCTGTAGCTGTTAGCTGTATCGTTCAAGACAAATTAATATTTTGCAAAGAACTTTAAAACCAAATATACTGTAAAATATTAAAAACTGCTGTAGACATTGCTAAAAGTGTTTGCAAAAACAAACTGACTGAAAAATCTTCACTCACCTTGTTTTTTAAAATTTTTATTATGAAGCATTGCATTAGATAATGTTTATGGAAACTGCAACAATTCAAAATAACATTCCCAGTTTGGCAAAAAAAAAAAAAAAAAAAAAAAGTTTTTGCACTCGCTTAAACTGGCTTTTAAATTTCCCCCAAAAAAAAAAAAGTGCTAAAGGGGAGATGGAAACACGTTTCCCAAATTTAAAAACTCAAGATGATCAGAATTAACTGAACCAACTTCTTGTGTATTGAATCTTTTTAATAATTTTCATTTATTACAGATATTCTCAGATATTCAAATTGGATTAAATTGACCTTTAAGTGTAGGAGGTTTCTGTATGATGGTAATTACCAGTAGATTCATCCTCTTGAGTTTGTTGCAGTGAAAAATTATTTCTCCCTTAGTAATTTTGTTTAAAAAATGTCTCATCTTGTCAGATATTTTCTGTCTTAAAGCTTATTTTTGCAGTGTGAAGGCAGCTGAACCATTTAATATCTCTGCCTTGTCGACGATGATAGGCTGCAAGATTAAAAAACAGATTGAACACGAATCTCTCTCTAAAGATTTCCTCTGGAAAAAATAGAAGGTTTTTAAACATCAAACAGAGCAGGAGCTGTTTGTTCTGAGCTTCGTTTTCCTCTGTAAACCTGAAAAACAATAGAGAAATGTGGCTGTTTGATCCGACCTCTCCACCCAGCGCCTGCATGCACGGCTCCTTCGCTGCGTCTGTTTGTAGAGGGAAGCAGAAAGCAGAGCTCACCTCTGGTCACGTTCTCTTCGGCTGCAGAAGGTTTGAGGTGCTGCTGATACTTTTTATCTGGCTTTTCCTCACACAGCCTTCGTGAGCCGCAGCTGCTTTGAGACAGAGTGTGGGAACAATGAGAGCAGAAAAAGTGCAAAAAGAAATGGCTCTGAATCCCAGTGAACAGTCGAAGAAAAATTAGGAAATGTTGCATTATTTGCTACCAACAGATTTCTTTGGTAACGAGTTGTTCCAGTGTCTCAGAGAAATCAACCATTTGGTCCAGGAACAGAAAAAACTAAAGTTTTCCAAGAACAAGAAAAAAGAGGCTCTATAGCTGAACTGAAGGTGAAGGAGTCAACTGATCCAGCTGTTTTAACAAGGGGATAAAATGTGAGCCAGAGATTATGTGTGGATTACGTAGTTTACAAATGGTACTTAAATGCATCACTGTGGATTGTCAGCAGATGTTGCCACTGTAAACTCTGCAGGAGTTTAAACAGTTAATTACATAAAAAAACATCAGTTTTTCTCTGGCTCTTTACTACTTCTGCATATTTCAACTGATTTCAATGTTGTGCAAAACATATTATTAAAAGATGCTTTCCAACAGATTTATCTTAAGGTAGTTTTCATCTCAGATCCCTGAGCAGGTGAGTAATTTCAGTTCTAATATATTTTTTGAAATATTTTAACTTTTATATGCAGAATCTAAATAAGTTTTGTTCTCTTTGGCAGCTTAAAACTTTTACCTACTTTTATCTACCTCACTGCAATTCTTATTTTTATTAGTTAGTTCTAAATGTATAAAAAGCATAAATTAATTTAGCATTTATGAAGTTCAATATATATGACTTATTGACAGGAATCTTTCTTTATAAAACCTGTTGCATCTCTGAAACTATCAGTTTGAAACTCTGAGGTCATGTTTTCTCTGCTGTTTGGTTTAATCTGATTCTTAAGCTTCAACACGAGACGGATAAACTGACCCTGGTCCAGACGATTCAACCCCTGCTGCATTAAATGCTCCGAATATTTGACAGGATTAAGATTATTGCATTCATAACCACTTACGGGAAGCACCACTGCATGTCTGAATAGTTTGTATATTCAGTCTGAATATGGAGATGGTTTCAGTTTTTTGCTTCATGGAGAAACATTTTTGTGTTTGTAAATTGAGAAAACAACTAAATCTCTTAAAATAAAAAGGAGTACAACTACTGTGATTTATCTTCGTCTGAACACAGTTATTTAAGAGAAACTTGTACTTGTTTCAACTTAAAACAAGTTAATTTGTTGAACACATAAATATGCAACATTCAGCAGGAACTATTTCTAAAAATAAGATATGTGACGACCTGTTGGAGCTTATTGTGGGTTTTCTGTGCAAGACGTGAAATAAAGTTTAAAAAATTAGACGGTCATCTTTAAATATTTGGTCAAAACTCCAAAACAAGTTCTTAAAACTTCAACTACAAACTTTTTGCATCCTTCATCAGGCTTCTGGCTCCGTTCTGGTTGAGTATTTGGGCCTCATTTAAACTTCCTGATTTACTGGCCTGAAGACTGTTAAACATCCAAAGATTCAATGGGGCTGAGGTCAGAGGTCATGCCACAAACTGACCTCTATTAGTGTTAAAGTTTCACCCACTTTAAAATCAAAATGCACTGATGTGATACTGATGAAGGAAAGATAGAAACTCCACCAAACGTTTAAGTCTTTAGTTCCTATTCTTATCTGTCTCCTTCAGTGAAGAGGCCAAAGAAGAGATTGAGAAGCATTTTAATAGAGATAAAAACAGGAAGTGAACCACGGTGTGCAGTCTGTAAGACATGATGTCTGATAAATGCAAAGATTCTGTAAATATCTGGTCATTTCTGCACATTTAAAAGGCCAGAGAAGCACTTCTGAGTCACAGTGTAGAAGAAAAACACATTTCCAGCATGTAAGACACAAAAATGAAAAATCTAAACGTCACATTAGATCTACCAGCACAATAAATTACATCTTCATCCACCTTAAGATCATCCAGCACCAGAAAAAAGATTTACTTTTTTCTGCTAATAATGATGATCAACTTCAAAGTTAAACAGGATTTCATAATTACTATGATTTTAATGTTTATTTAAAGAATTTTGAAATCATTTGAGAACATTTTAACTCAGAATGTTTTAAAGGAAACTTCAGCTTTCCGTACTGAACTCATGCAGAGCCGAACCTAGAATTTAATCTGTCTCTTTATTCCCAAAACAGACAGTAATATTTATCAATACTTATCCAGTGGATGTTTTAGAGGTTTTTATTTTTTACTTTACTTCTATGTTTACTTTTTTCACCCTCCTCTGGCAACCTTTTCCAGAGAAGTGTGATTTTTATGTAAGTTAAGCCAAGTATGAATCCTTCAAGCACATAGCTGCTCTGAAACAAAATGGATGACAAATAATCGAGTTTAAAGACAGAATCTTCAGGCACTTCAGGCCATAAAAACACATTTTCTTTTACTGAACCTATGAAAAATAAATGACATGAAACTATAATTTACTCAAACATGATCACATTATTCAAGGCATTCACATTCATTTAACATTTTACCATTTGTCTCGTTAGAACAGCGAACCTGTTTTATTGGGATTTTAGATCAAAACAAACGTAACATGCGTTACATGCGTAATCATGAAACTTGAAAAGATTTTTGCATCATTTTCAAAATTACTTACATATAAAATTCTGAAAAGTGTGGAGGAAAACTAATAGCGCATATTATCCTGAACAAACCGTCATCATGGTGCAACATGGTGGTGGCAGCATCATGCTGTGGAAGCTGGTCAGAGTTGATGGAGATAAAATAAAATAAAATGATAGAAGTGAAAAAGACTGGAGACTGGGGCAGAGCCCCATTAAAAAAAATAGTTACATGTCATCGAATTAAGTTTGTCAAACTTTATGTCACTTGGATGAACTTCATTTAATTACTTGTGACAAATTAACTCAATTTTCTTCAGTTTGATCGCCTGTTTTGTTCTTTCAGTGCAGCCAGAGCTATTGTAGCATAGATTAGATCAGTGTGTTAGAATGGCCCAGTCAAAGCCCAGACCTGAATCCAACTGAAACCAGATGCTCACCGATGTTCTCCATCCAGTTTGACAAAGTTTGAGCTCTTCTGCAAAGAGAAATGGGCCACATGTGCAAAGCTGAATACAAATGCATGCCACACTTCTCAGATTATTTGTAGAAAACTTTCTCTAGTTTGAGTTTGTTGTTCAGGTGAAATACATCAAAGTTTGTAGTTGCAAAATTTTTTGCCAGGCGATTCATTTCATGTAACTTTCAGCTTTTATCAAACTGAGATTTAAAAGTAGAGAAAGTCAAATTCAAGTTAAACTTTTCCACTCATCTCCAGTTCAAACCTCTTTCTGTGAGTTTCTACTCTGAATACAGTGAATCTGGTTCCTCCATGATCCAATTTAACCCTCAGCCTGACGTCCAGCAGCGGCAGCAGCGGCGGCAGCAGCGGCGGCGGCAGCAGCAGCAGCGGCGGCGGCAGCAGCAGCAGCGGCGGCGGCAGCAGCAGGTCTGTATCAGCTGTTTACATTCCTCACAGTTCAGATTTCTGGCAGAACATCCAGGTTCTGCAGCGCTGAACCCGAGCGCTGACTCTTGAACTGATACTTCATTATTATTTCATAATAAACATCTAAAAGATACATGGTCATTTTTCTAACTTTATATTTTATATTATTCTGCTACTTTTTGGATTTGGACGTGAAATGTAAAGAGCAGATGCTGATTCAGAAACAAAAATAAAAACTGGATTGAAATTAATTAGATTTACAGCTTAAATTAGAGCTTGGAATTAATTTTCTTCATTCTGTGTCAATATTTGACTCGACCGGTATCTGAAATCAAACAAAAAGGTAAAAAAAAGTCACAATCTGAGTCAGTTTCTCTGTAAAAACCATCAACCAGCATCACAGAATGATAATATATTTGTGCTCCATTTACTTAAACTGCATTAAGAAAATTATAATTAAATTATATTACATTCTGTATGACAGAAAACCTGATTTCTAGTTTATTTCTAAAACTAAAGTAATAATGTCTGGTTCATATTCGGTATTAAAAACATTTTAGAGTCAAATAATATTCAAAAATTGCATTTCTAACTTTGAAAATGGGATAAAATAACAAACTGTTTTCCATCCTCTGCTTAGGAGCATCTAATGACCAAGCTGTAGTTAGAAAAGCTGCCAGATATTAATGATAATTCAAAAGAAAACTTGAAAAACAAACAAAAGAACACGAGTGGAAAAAAAAATGAATTTATTGAACAGCACTTTTTAAAAAAATGCCCTGTAAACAAATTAGAGGGACTAGAAACGATAAAAGAAATCTAAAAATAAATAAATAAACTTCTCTACAGTTTACTCATGTTAGTCTGCCATCCTAGCCTTTTCTTTTAGCTTTCCGATGGCTGGAGTGTTAGGAAGGTTTTCTACCTCTAGTTTTAACTCATTACTGCCTCCTGCTGCGTCTACGGTGACACTTTGTGCACGTTTTGGTCAGGAGGCGTTCATTGTTAATAACATTACGGCTAAGAAAGTAACGGCATTGTGTGTGAAATAAAACCACTAAATAAAAAACTAACGGTTGATTTTCTGATCTGAACTGAGTTCTGACGTTTTCACCCCCACCAACACTTGAAAGGCCTTTGCACACCAACGTGTAACTTAGACACAAATAATAACAACCTCCAGCAGTTTGGGAAAATCAGATGAATTAAATAAGGAGAAACTTTAAGGTTTATTTTAATTTACAAGATCAAACCAACCCTTCATTTTGCTTAGCATACTTTGTTATAAAGTGCATCGTGCTGGAAAACAAAGTGAATCAGCTTGGATTCAGGTTTGGATCTGGATGCTTAAATGTAAAAATGAGCACAAAACGTCAGAGAACGTCTGATTGGTCGATTTTTTCCTTGGTTTTAACAAAGCCTCTTGGCAATAAACCTCAAACCATCAGAGAAATCCAAACATTTGGATTTCTGTTTCTTAGACTGGAGAAGCGAATCTGGCCTGAGTCTCTTCCTCATGCTGGTCACTGCCACGGTCAAACATTACTGTGGGACGGTAACCAGCATTTGCAGGAAGTTGGCCAATAATCCAATCCTATAAACCAAACAAAGCTGGAGTCATTAAAAAAACTGTTTAGCATCTGGATCAGAGGATTTTGACCCAAAAATTCTAAACACAAACCAAGAAATGGATTTTTCCTTACAAATGTGGCTCATTTACAGGAAATAAATCATTTAAAGTAGAATAGACTTTATTGGTCTCCAAGGAGAAACTGCTCATTTGTTCACAAAGAGTTAATTATTAGTAAATACAATTTAGCCATAAGCAATACAAACTGTATTACTTTTTAAAATAAATAATAATACCATGTAGTAATAAAAAATAAGAAAAAAATATAAATAATAATATAAACCAGCAGTGTTCAGATTTAATACCAAGCAGAAATGAATCAACCAACCAGGAACTTCTTGACTTTTTGTGCTCAGTTTAGCTCCTGGAAGGAATGAAAGGAAGCAAAAATGTTCAATATTAGGGATAAATCTTCAGTCTGGCTGACACCCAGCTTACACCGTCCTAAATAAACATCAGTTTATAATATTTAGCTTTGAATTAAGTGTAATTTGATCTACAGGTTTCTAGATCTTTCAGTATTTTTGTTTTTTTTGTGTCAAACTGTATCATCTTCAGAAAAAGATTCAGCCAAAGAAATGGGGATATAAAAACAAGATGGCTGACAAGAAAGCGCCTAAAGATGTAATTTAAATCTGGTTTCTGATTAATGTCTGTCTGGGTGAAAGGTCAGAGTTAAGGACCAAACAGTGCAAACCTCTTTGTTTCTATTATTGGTGAATGAAAGAAAAACAGAAACGAAAGAGAAAGGAAGGTGGTTTGCAAAACATAAAGTGACAAATGAATTAATAAGTGGGCAGAATTTACATTTTAAATGAAAAAAGTCAAAGGAATGAATGAAAAAGTAGTTTAAATAAAAACATTGGAAAGGAAACTCCAGAATATCACTTGAAGCTGCAGTATGAAACTTTTATAAAAACAGACTTGAAACAATGGTATGAGACAAATAATCTGTGAAAAAAACAACAACAATCAAGCTCCTCTGTTTTCTCTCAGTGCTAACTAGAAACAACCAATCAGAGCCAGGAAGCAGGACTTTGCGCTGTCAATCAAGTCAATCAGCAGAGCCTGTTATGAATGCTAAGGCTAGTTAGTATGGCCACCAAAGATATGAGATAAACGGTTTTCCTGAAACAGTAAGTTGTTTCTCCACCATTAGGACATTTAGAAGCGCATTCATGAGAATGATCGAAAGCGCTAAGACCCGCCTCCTGGCTCTGATTGGTTGTTTTTGGTTGAGGGCGGCGAATTTCTTCAGACAGTATGTGTGTCGCACATGTATGAGGTGGAGGAAATTGATCTTTTCACACATTATCTGTCTCATATTGAACAATCAGGACATGGTCAGTTTGATCAAATATGTAAAAAAAACATTTATTTAAAAAAAAAATAAATAAAGTTACGTACTGCAGCTTTAAGGTCTGACTGCTTGGAAGGAAACCGTCACATATATTGATGTTTGTACAGAACGAAAAATGTTCATATTGAACACCAAACACAGACGTGGTGGGCAAAGGCCTTTGTTTTACCAAAAACAACCAAAACAGAACAAACTCATAAAAAATGTTTGTCAGTTTGAGAAAAAATACAAAAAATTGTATCTGATTTTATCTTAAACCAGCTCCGCTCCGGCCTGATAACACCGAGTGTTGGGCTTACACGGCCTGAAGCGGCGCCTCTTATGTGACCCCTGGTGACCTCACAGCTCACAAACCGAATGAGACGCGGGCTTTGAACGGAAAACACCTGAATCCTTCAGATGTAAAAAAATGAAATGACCCACAAAACAGAAACTAACCGAAACCGCCTCTGTTAGGCCTCAGATGCACCATGAGAGGTCAGGAGAGGTCAGGAGAGGTCAGGAGAGGTCAGGAGCGCCACGGCGACCCAGACACAATACCAGGCTCCGGAAAAACATTTAAATAACAGCTAAAAAAATACAAACTTCATAACTGCACTAAAAACACGTAAAAACAACGTCTGAATCACCATGGTAACATAAAAACAAGACAACGATGAAGACTTGGTCCTTATCAGCAGTCTGCACAACATGGGTGTGTGTGTGTGTGTGTGTGTGTGTGTTAGTCTGAGACAGAGCGGGGTTAGAGAAACGTCAGCTGAGGTCAAACTTCATCTTCTGTGACATCAGAGGCCAAATAAGTAAAAAAAAAGGCAGATGGTCTTTTAGGACTCCTGAGGGACGACCTCCATGACCTTTTGACACCAGGCGGTGGTCGTGACTGCAAACACAACAAACCAGAGTCTGTGTTAGTTTCCGCCATTTTCTGCTCAGATTCAACCAGAAAATCTGCAGAAAAGTAAAAAAACTCCAAATAAAATCAGCAGCAATATTTATTTAATTTAATGTTTAATTTAACTCAATGCTGCTGGATTATTTTAGACTCAAATATAGAATGAAAATTTTATTGTAAATAAATAAAAATGAAAAATAATCTGGAGGAAAAAATAGGTTGAAATGAGTTTAGACTTCCTTTCATTTTTTTGTTTTAAAAGGTAATGTTTTTATAATCCCATATCTGTTTAACAGTACCCTACTTTCCTTAAAACAATGTTTTTCTGAACATTTAATAAATCAAAGAGTTAAAGTAAATAAATAATCAACTCTTAAAATATAGCTAACGCAGCAAATCACTTAAAATGTCAAAAAATTGTCAGTTTTTGTTTTATACAAATTAGTTCATTTTTCCTTTAAAGCAAAAAAGGTAAATAAATAAATTTCAAGTGTTGTTTTAATGAATATCTGTCAAATAAAATACAAACAAATAAATTATTTTTAAACAAGAATAAATGTGCAACTCTCACTCTATTTCAGGTTTTCTTTACACCAAAATAAACATTATTATATTTCAAATGTTATTTTAGTGAATATGGGCTAAACAAACTAAATAACTAAATAAAAATGAGAAAAAAATTGTAACTCAATCATTTTATTAAATTTTTTTTTTCTTTCATACCAAAATAAAAAAATGTAAATAAATGCATTTCAAATGTTATTTCAGTGAATATATTAAATAAACTTCAAAATATATATTCTATTTTAACTCGCTATGACCTGGCACATTGTATTGTAAGTGAATTTAAATTATTTATTAAACTAAAGAAACCCATTTTAAAAAAGCATTTCATAATGACTCAATTTTTAGTAAAAATAAAAACATATTTCCTACACCTACTTCACTGACTTTATTTAGTCTTTACGTAACTAATCTTAAATATAGTCACACTGAAGTGTATGTTTTTTATGATTCATGAACTTTTGCTTTGATTGATCCTTCTGAGCCCCTTCATCATCATCATCACTCCAGGAAAAACAGATTCATAATTTCACTCACAGATGCCGCGCGTCATCCACCTGGGTTTGTTCTTCCAACAAACGCCGACAAAGTAGACGGGCAGTCCGGTGGCGATGATGCCGAAGCCGATGGCGCACTCCTTCGGCGTCTTCCAGAAAGACACGATGATGAGGAAGAGGCAGGCGAGGACGAAGCTCACCGGCAGCAGGATGTTCACCTGCAGCGGCGGAAACAGAACAGGTTCAACAGAGACTCCGGTTTTCATGAAAACTGATCAAATCATTGTTTTTAGACCATATAGACCTGTTCACCTTTGATGACCTTCACAGGTCCAGGACGAGTTCCTTTAATAGAAAACATTCCTGACTTCCTGCTCAGTTTTCATGACCCAGATTATGAATGGATGGAAATAACATTTACACAACGGACAAGGCAGGAAAAAAAATCCACAAACTGAAATATTTTTTCCATATTTATCCAGGTGTGCGAAACAATCAACCTCCTGACTTTTCCAGACTGTGTGGGAACCATGGCAACTGAACAAGTCCCAAACTCTTCAGGAGTAAAATCTGCCAGTTCCAGTTCAATCTGCATCCTTAGAGGGGAAATGTCCTTTAAAATAAGGAATGAATCACCTCACAGGACGTTTCTGCTGCTGGTCTTAGAAGAGGACCAGGCCGCCCGGTAATAAATGTCTGTCTGTTAACGTCCGCTCGTTAATCAGCTGCGTCTCTCCTCACCGGTGAGATTAATCTCCACTGGTCCAACTGGAAACCAGCTGAGCAGCAGGAATGTGACAGAGAAACGAGGACGACATGGGGAGAGGGAGAGGATGCTCCAGCCCGTCCATCTGCCTCGTCTAGTTTCTGCGACACGCGGCGCCATGCCAACCGGAGCGCACAGGCAGACCGCGAGAAACGGCAGCCAATCAGAGGCTGCAGCTGCTGCTTCAGAGCGGGATTAGAGTGGAAAAACTGAGGTACTGGAAACTTTGTTCTCAGATTTCTGTCTTTAATCTCAGGTTTCTGACTTTAAGGCAGATGAGCATCTGAGAGCAAACAGCTTCAATGATGCGAAATGTTTAGGAGATCTCACTTTCTGGAGAAAAATGTCAGATTTAAAGATTTTTCTCGCGTGGCAGATTCAGTGACCCTCGTGTTTTTCAGTAACTTCAGAGGCTGACTGATGGGAAATCTTTAGCAGGAACTACCCACAGACACCAACAGCTACCTCCTGCCTCATTCCTGCTCTTTGATCAGCGCCGAACCGTTTGATTCGGCTCTGAATAGATCTTTGTTTGTGGAACAGAGAGGAAAGTTTTTGTGCTGCCAAAGTTAACAGAAAGTTTATGGGAGTGAGCAAGACACTGCGATCGCTCTGCCCCGTTCCTGTCCTTCTGCCTTCACTCGCCTTAATCGGCCGCTCCAGCTCGGGCTTCTTGTAGCGGAGCCACATCATTCCCACAATCGCCATGGCGATGCAGAGCCAGTTGAAGAAGCTGAAGAAGTTGATGACGGAGAAGATGTCGTTGGAGAAAGCGTAGAGCAGCGTCATCAAACACTGGAGAGAGAAGAGCGCATCGCATCGATTACTCAGCTGGTCTAAACCTGACAGACGTCATGTTTAACGTAAAAATAAAACGTCAAAAGAAAAACTGCAATTACGCACCGTGAATATGAGTGAGGGCAGCGGCGTCAGCAGCGTGGGGTGGATCATGGACAGCAGGCTGGGCAGGTGACCCTCCCGCGACCCCACAAAGAATAACCTGAGAGGTTGGAGAAGATGAGCGAACCAAGCTGATGGTAGTTATTCAAGCTGCATTTCCAGGTCAAATGAACACAAATTTTTATCCTGTAACGGTGTATATATATATCGTCTATCAGCCAATCAGAGGAGACGTTAGCATCTTATTCAGGTGTTGGTGCAACAAGCTCTGCCTACTTGGGAGAAGTTATGTATGCAGTGCTTGGCGATTCAACGCTTTTGAAAAACATATAACTTTTAATGAACTGTGATGCTGTGAGAGCTCTGGAGGAACCGCCTGGACACTGTCCAAAAAACTAAAACAAACATCATCCTCCTACTTCCTGTTGTTTTCTTAGGCGTTTCCGCCAGTAGTAACATCCAGCTGTTGATCAAATGACCCATGTAATGCAAAAAAAGTGTTTCCATTGCAGTTTTGCAAAATACACCCATCTAAATACATCTGGAAAACTGCCTCATTCTAGCCCAAAAACTGTTTTTAATCTAAAATGTTTAGTTTTTTTTCTAAATGGGTACGTTTACACCAAGCAAATTTACCTTCATAATTTCAATTTGCACAATTCTATGATTAATGTAAAAGCAGCTTCACAAGGCCTGGATTGTATAAAACTCAGGCGCTACCTGGATGATGTGAAGAGCGAACCGTTGACCGAACCGAAACACGACAGACCCACAAACACAGGGATGATCCACGCCATGGGGCCCAGGTGGTAGTTCCCAAAGTCCTGCAGGAAACACGCGCAAACACTTACAAACAACTTCAAATCTGGTTCCATTAAGTGAGAAGGTCATGGAGGACGTTCAACACAAAACCTGAATGAGCGGCTATAATGATGGATCAGGTGGAAGCAAAATGAGACAAACTGAAAGGTCGCTCAGAGAGGAAGAAGCCATGACACCAGATGGACCAGGGAACCTTTTTTTGTCTTAAATCTGCCCGTTACACTGAGCACAGAAAAACTCTGGCAATTATGGTTTTAAATATTTTCATTTTTGATGTGAGAAATAACTAAAACTTCTCTGACTTCTCTGTCGAAGCAACTAGAACATCCAGAAAACTCAACCTGAAAACAGATGAGGTGATTCAAAAAATCTGCTGCCACTAATAAATGTGTGAAGTTTATCCTAAATCAGGGGTGTCAAAGTCAAATGGACGGAGGGCCAAATAAAAAATTTAGCTACAAGCCGAGGGCCGGACTGATCGAATGTTCATTGAAATTTTTTTAAATGACTCATATAGTCTAGTGAACCTAATTGAACCTACTGAAAACCTAACAAATATATTCCAATATGATCAGATAAATAAAGCAATATTTTCTTATGGCTCTGTCAGTAATCTTTAATTTTCAACAGACACAACTGAAATATTTTTAAAATATAATTGGATTGAAATACAATAAAATAAAGTGCAAAAATCTATTAATCCACATATGTCAGAGTCAAGGCATTTAGATGTGTCGCCGGCGAATTATGGTACTGCAAATTTAGATGTGTCGCCGGCGACACATCTAAATTTGCAGTACCGTAATTCCGCCACACGTAGCGCTAAGTGGAAAAATTCCAACGGTTTCTGAAAGGGGAGACGTTGCACTTTCCAGCAAGTATCGGGTTAATACGGTAACTTCGCAGCTGCAGCTGCAGAGAGTGTAATTAATCCGGGGGGCACTCGTTTAATAGACGGTATATTTCGGCAATAACTTGGTGGATATTGAAAGTTCCGGTTGTTATGGATACATGGGTAAGTACATCATCTCACAGAACATTTAAAGAACTACTTACAGTTCAAATAAGGAAGATATTTTTTTTCAGACGGGGTGCCGGCTTGCTGCGGTCTGCGGGCCGGTTCTAATAATAAATCAAGATCATCCCAGGGGCCGCAAAAAACCTTCTCGCGGGCCGGATGTGGCCCGCGGGCCTTGACTCTGACATATGTGTCCTAAATAATGAAATGTCAGTCAAGTTTTTAGAGTTATTGGCCAACAGAGATGCTCACCTTTAAAGTTCCTGCTTGTTCTAAAAATATTCCTCATCGTATCAGTGATAGAATAATAAATAAAGCCATGTCTGGAAGTCAGTTCATTTTTCACAAAGATGTATTAGGGCCGATGGAGATTAAAAAAAAAGGAGTACAAAAAACCCCTGAAATTTTCTGAGTTTGAAAAGTTTAAATTTTGCTAGAAAAAAGAAATCAGAAATGTTCAATCTCCATGTTTTTCTCAGATATTTGACATATTTTCTCAAATTGTCTGATTGTATTACTAGCCTTTATTTGTTGGCATTTGAGGCTTGATAGTGTAACTTTTAGTTGTGAAGTTTTAATTGTACTTTTTCTTAGTCAATTTATCCTATTGTGTTAATGTTTTTGTTCAGCACTTTGGTGCAGTTTTAAACCTGTTTTTAAAAGTGCTGTATAAACAAATTTGACATTGATCTGTGATGACCCAAATACTCTGTGGTGATATTTAACATCCAGCAGTGAAAATGTGCAGGAAAAGCCAGCAGGTTGCAGGCCGGGTGTGAACTCACCACAGCGACAGCCTCCGAGCTGAGCATGTCTTCAGGAGAGATGGTGGTGAAGTAGGCCAGGTTGGTGAGAACGTACACAGCGGTGACGATGGGCAGAGAGATGATGATGGCTCGAGGAAGGTTTCTGGACAGACACCAAACAGTCAATTACAACAGCTCACACTGCAGCCTCTCAATGCTGATAAAAACAACGACAACCTACTTGTAAGGCTCGATCATTTCTTCAGTGACAAAGTTCAAGTAGTTCCTGCAAACAAAGGATACAGAAGTTGAACTAACATTGTGAAAAGGTGACGATGCAGATTTCTACTGGTCGCCCTGTTAGGACTGGAATTCACTCAATGATGGGTTTAGAGGAGAAAGAAGAAGATGCTGAGTAATCAGAGACTCTGAAATGCTCCGTCAGGGAGGCAAACAAATCAATCATCAATCAATCAAATTTTATTTGTATAGCACATTTCAGCAGCAAGGCATTTTAAAGTGCTTTACATAAATGCTGAACAATCGGTGACTGAAAACAACAAAATGTACAAAAACAATCTAAATGGCCACGTAGTTACAGTTTGATTGGTTGGATGAAAGAGGGATGAGTCCACTGGTTGGATGAATGGACATTTTATCCAGCCATCCATCAACTGATGGATAATTGATTGATGAATCATCAATTAACTCATCCATCAATCAGATGAATGGATGAGTTAATTGGATGGATAGATGAATGGATGGATCTACATGCCTGTAATCTGTTCACATGGCTCAGTTCATTTTGGACTCACCAGCCACCGTAGGCAAAGAGTCCGCTGTAGAGCGCCAAGCCGATGTTACCGAACTCATAACTGGATCCTTTAAAGGAGTTTTCAGGAAGGAGTTCATCCGTTCCACCTGAAAAAACCCCAACACATAACTCATTTCAGATCAAAAAAAGGAAAAAAAAAACAGCAAATAGAGTCAGGGTGTTTTGGTCCAAGCTGGAGGAAGAACAACAATGCTTCATCCTAAATCTGCCCCGTTTGAGTGGATTAATTACTTAAAAGAACAAAAACCAAACATTTACATATGCAGCTTGTAAAATAGGATCCAAATCATCCAGTTGTCCAGACATGACAGGTCGAACTTTGAAGCATCTAAAACTCTCCGACTTTCAGGTTTCTGCTGGTTTGGGCGGCTCAGGGTCACATTCCTGCTCCCCTGGACGCACATTCTCAGACCTGGCGACGGTCGCTAAACCAACGGCTCCAGGCCATGTTGGTTCAGCGAGGGTTAGCTGTAAGCCGGCGTGGGAAACTCTCCGCTGGGCTGATGGGCTGGATGGCAGGAGGAAACCATTCATGTGTGGCAAACCTCCTAACGTTGCTAACAACCTCATGCCTGTGCTGGTACGCCAACATTCCTCCAAGGTACAATTTATAATATTTCTACTTATTTGTACATTAAATTATGAAAATAATTTAATAATTCAATAAGAATGTTTGATGGATGAAATAAGAAGCTGTTCTAAAAAAAATTCCATATTGGCTAATTTTGGCATAAAGGTGCAGCATGTAACTTTATTAAAAAAAGTTTTTTACTTATTTGTTGAAAGACAGAAAATCTGAAAAAACTGAACTCAACTGCCTTCTAACCAGAAACAACCAAACAGAGCAAGGAGGCGGACCTTAGCGCTGTCAATCACCATCCAACCCTCACCCTTTCTCTCTGCTGCACTGCAGCTTTTTCCTGAGAGCAGGATGCTAAAGTTAGTTAGCATGGCCACTAAGGACAGTAGATAAACAGTCTTTCTGTAATAGTAAACTGTTTAGCATTAATACATAAGGATGATAGACAGCGCTAAGGCCCAGATGAGCAATTATACAACTTCTGCTCTTTGAAAAGCAGAAGTAGAGCCTCCTGCACAACCAACAATAATGCAGAATGTGGTTCCTGGATGGTAAGTCAACAACAAAACACTTGTCTTTTCCAGCAGCCATTGTACAGCAAATGCAGCAGAGTTGCTAGGTAACAGAGCTAGACTTGGCTGGGGTTGCTAGGTAACGGCGTAGTGCCCGTTGGTTGTATCTTATTTAGGGCTGAAACGATTCCTCGAATGATTCGAGTACCTCGATTACTAAAATTCCTCGAGGAAAATTTACCTGCCTCGAAGCTTCGTTAATTTATGTTTTATTAGTTAGCGCACCGTGTTCCGGCCGGGACTTCATTTGCGTTGCGCGGAGCTCTCACTTCCGCCTCTGAGTTGTTGACAAAAGCTAAGTCTCAGCGGCATAAAGTCCAATCTTCAAGATTGGCCCGTGGGGATTTTATTGATTGATGATAATGCCCGACTTTTTATCGTTTTTGGGGAACCAATAAGCATCCTTAAAATGACTGGGGAATGCCTGGAGTACGGCAGCATTTCTCCTCCGGGGCTGCTGGTTGAAAGCGAACGGCGGGAAGAGCGTTGAGGTGAGCGGATAGCCTGAACAGGGCGGGCGGCTGAGTAGCTGATGCTTACCGTGTAAATGTAGCTTTACCGACGAACCGCACAATAAATTTCATATCCCGGTCTGAAGAAACGGGTGGCGGAGCGCATCGTACATGGCTGGTAGATGAGTTTCTGAGTGTGACCAGTGAAGGTGTCGTAAATATCCCGTATTGCTTCCCCCCGTGTTCGTCCCCCGGTCTAACGGTTCGTCAGTCCGCTGGTCTATTTCCTCCCCTCCACCCCATGTTCGTTCATTCGCCCTCTCCTCCCACTCCAGGCGGCATTTCCCGTATTTTCAAACCCAAAGCGTGACAGGTTAGGTGGCAAGGTGAGTTTAATTAATCTATTAAACTCACTGAAGATGAATACATAAACTAAAAGCTGGATTGTAGACATTTTTTATAAGCATATTTGTGAGCCTGCCTCTTTGTTATTAAATTCAATATAATTTCAGATTTTTCTATAACTTTTCTTCTGGTTAACTTAGAAAGTGAGCTATTATTGTTACAGGTTAGTTTTCTAAACTACAAAAAAGCAACTGTTAGGGATGCTCAAATATGAAAAATTGGACTGATATTGATATCTGATAGTAACACCGGTATTATGCCAGATTTACCAATATTTCATTTTATTTTTTTTTTTAATCCGATTACTCGATTAATCGTAAGAATAATCGATAGATTACTCGATTACTAAAATATTCGTTTACAACAGCCCTAATCTTATTACCAAAAAACAGTTGTGTGTGTATTTTTTTTAGAAGCAGTAGAAACGCAACTGGAAGGACTAAAATGTGCAAAATATGAATATTCCAAGTTAGGTCCCCTGTAAAGCAAAGTGGACAGTTTGAGTTAAAACATTCAATTTTCCTTTCGGATCAATCAGGTATTTTTGAACTGAAGTACATTTTGCATAGAATCAGTGACAACATATTTAATTTCTGACCAATCGAAGTAGAGCTGGCCTCCAGTAAAGAGGAGACACAAAGCTTCACGGGAGCACAATAAAATTTTAAAGCATTAAACCTAACAAACTGACTGTAAAACATTTAAAAATCCAGTTAAGATTGCATCACCAAGCCTAAGAAGTCCCAAGAATAAGGTGCAAATGCTGTGCATAAAAACCCATCTCAACAAAAAGAATCAGAGAATTTATTTTATGATTTGCTGATTCGTGACATGATTGTTTTTGTCTTATTCCCCCCAGGTGTTGCCCTCTCATGTCTCAGCGTGTCCAAATCAGGTGTGGTGTTGCTGCTTCTGGAAGCCTCACAAACAAGAACGCCTGATTTCTCTCTGACCTTTACAGATCTTCATGCCAAACTGGAAGTTATGATTCACCTCAAACTCTTTCTCAGATGAAAGCTGAAAAAAAGTTTTCAGCTCCTCCTGATCAATCCAGGAATGACTCTTCTAAAACTTCACAATGCAACTTTTAAATTTAATGTTTTGTATAGTTCTAAAATAGAAGAAACCTTCTAAGGTTTACATATTTACTTCTGCTTTTTAACTTCCAGCCAACAGAGATTAAATAAGCTGAGAAAGTGAAGCAAACAGGAAACATGCAGGCAGGTGAACACATGCCAACACCGCGTGAACAAATTCCTGTTTCTGCCTCTGTGACATTTATAGAAAATAAATTCATCTCAGTTAAAACTATTTAAATGTAAAACATTGTCCAGCACTTCAACATTCTGCAGAGCGCGTTTATTTCTAGATTTATCTGGTTGAATTCCCAGTGAGTATTTGAAAATTTGGTAAAATTTGGTCAAAAATGCAAAAATGAGATCCAGTTTTTTAACTGTGATTGTAGAAAATGAATCCCGTTGTGGAGCTAACAGATTAAAAATGTGTTGTGACTGGTTGTGCCTGGCAGTCGAGCTTGAAAATTACAATTCAGTGCAAATAAACTATCTGTTTTTCACAAAAATGAATTGAACTCTATTTCTCTATTTTCTACATGATAAATTCTCACAGTGGAAACTGTCTTAGCACAACGCAGAAGCAAGGCAGCTAGTATTCATGATCTTCCTTTATCTGATCTGTGGGGTTCAGCCAATCAGCAGCAAGGAAAATGAATGGCTGTAAAGGCCGGCCAATAGCACTGTGCCTAGGTATCTCAGCTTCCCAAGCTGCATTTTTGTTTGAAAAGTTTAGATATACTCTGAAAAAATGTGCAAATAGTTTATAGTTATGATCAACAAAACAACATGTTTGTTATTATCTTCATATTTATCACTAATTCCTCTCCTTTTAGAAATAAACAGAGATAAAATACATCAGGTCCACTGAGTGCAACTTCAATTCTTCACAAAACGAACAAAAATGGCGCGGCGTCAGATTCTAGTGGTTGTAGGTATTTGGGGCGGTCTCCAGTCCGCTTCCACCAAACCAAGACTGAAGGCTTGTAGGAGGAGCAGAGTCCAGATGTTTTGGTCTGAATCCGAGTTGGATCAGTTATTGAAGCCTCCCTAAACAAACCGGACTTTCTAGGCAAACGAACTGGAGTTCAATTAAAGCGGATTAAACAAGGCTGGTGTGAATGCAGCCTAAATGAAGATGATACATTTGCCTTTTCTGGGTTAGGTTTCGTTAACAGACTGTGACTGTGTTTAATTTGTATTAAAGTATTAAATAGGTCAGCTCTGCTCTTAAGATGAAGATGAATGAAGTTTTCCTCCACATGTCGGTGCAGAGGCAGGGACCAACTCTGACTCAGTCAGCGCAAACACACGTTGAATTCAACTCAAAGAGTTCATGAATGAATCACTTCAACATGTCGACAGTCAACTTTACCAAGAGGAAAACTTTATTTAACTGTTTGGTGAGTCAGAAACATGCAGGAGGTTGAGGAAACCTTGGAGCTGTAATCAGGGTGTGATGTGAACCAACTCTGTCTGAGGAGAGGAATTAACCTCAATGTTTGTAGCAAACAGCATGGCCAGCCGCCTGGTTAATCTGATTAATCTGGACTGTAATCTGAGACGCCTCCCGAGTCACGCTCACATCAGTCAATGAAAAGAAATCTGAAAGGTGAGGAAACCATATTCCTGACAGTGACACACTGAACTAAAAGCCTCAAAAGTGTGAGAAGAGCCTGGAAATTGCACCAAAAAAAATACTAATAACATGACCTCAATATGAAGCTTCCCAGTACTTTACCACATTTTAAAGGCTGCACTCCAACAGCCAATCACGAGCCACAGAAATCCTAGCACTGAGCTTGTGTTTGCTGAACTAATTACAGCCAGCTTTGGTGAAACTCTACATGATCGGAGGAGTTGGAGCTAAACAGTCATTAGAAGGAGCAGGATGGCAGAGCAAACACCAGATCAGACGGGACTCTTAAAAAGACAAATCAGGGTTAATCTTCATGCTCCAGGAAGAAACCTGAACAAAAGAGGTGGAGAGGGTTTCTGAAAGAGGCAGAGATTTCCTGCTTCTTGCTCGTCAAACCAGCCAAACACAGAAACTCTGGCTCTGCTACATTAGTTGCATACTTAGTTTCCACTACATTCATTTTTCTGGATGAATTTAAAAGTACTAATTTACTTGGTTATTTTACAAACAGTTAAATTCACTTTGATAAGCATTGAAGTTTTGGTTATTGACTTAAGAATTATTCAAGTAGATGTTTATATTCATGCTCTTATTTTGAAGAGGGTTCTGTTTCCTCTCCTCACCTTCTCTCTTTTTGAGAAACTGAGTAAACGAACAAATGAGGTTTACAGAATAAAACACTTAGATGAACAAACAAGCTAACAAATACATTAAAAAATCACATATATGACTAAGGGATATGCATTTATATAATTAATTTCTTATCATAAAAATTTTTATTTATTGTTCTCACCACAAATTCCAATTAATGATGTTTAAAACCTCCGAAAACTCTCTGTATTGTCCTGATTGTTAGTTTTACCATATTCCACTTTGTTCAATGAGTTACACAACATGTAACTCATGTTGGGCCTATGAAAATCTAATTGGGTTTATCTTAAACATTATTAAATCACCTTCTTTTCCAGAGATAACAGATATGGATATACTATCTTCTTTATAAGAGACATAAATATTTGTTGTTTTTCTTTTTCATTGATATTTGAGGAATTAATGCTGCATGAGGTTCGGTTAAAACCTGCTAACATAATGAACTCTGGACTCTTTGGCCCAATCGGATCTCCTCCTGACCTCCCGTCCTGCTGACCTCTCTTTGTTCTCCAACAGTTTCCTCTCAGTGTGGAGCGCCCACCGGTCAGCTGGTCCCATCTGCGACCTCTGACCTCCTACCTCCACACAAACACACATCGACTCTCATCTCAGCTGCTAGGATTTCTACATTAAAGAGGACCTATTATGTAAAATTCACATTTTGCACATTTTTATGCTTAAATTTGAGTCTCTGCTGCTTCTAGAAACATTTATGTGCAGCCATTTTCCTGTGCGATTGTATTCGTTGAGTTGGGGGCGTGGCCAGCAGAAGATTACTTGGATTTAAAGTGACAGAGGCCCTAAAACAGCTCATTCTGAAAGGAGTTCAGCAGACTGAAATCTCATCATCTAAGAATAATTATGCGCAAAAAATGTAGTGAACATGTTTTGTGTAGCTCATAATTTGACACCAACCTGTTCAAGGAAGGATAATAAGTCACCTTTAAGAAGTGCTACGGCTGTAGTGATCGCTGATTGGTTTATTTTCTTGCCAAAAAATCAGTTCTGGTTCAGTTGTGTACTTGCAGGATCTTCCAGTTTTTATGACTGAAGCAGAAACTTGAGTTTCTTCTGCACAAACATGAAGTAACTGATATTCTGCAGCAAGAATTTGACAGAAACATACAGAAGATTTCATCCCAAGGTCAGAACAAGCAGCTTCTGTTGTGAACTTTTGTTTTGTTTCACTCTAAACTTCAATTTTTATCAGTTTAGTTGTAACTGTAAGGCAAGCAGCAGAAGCCAACAGCATGGCAACAGTTCAGAGAGGAATATTCGGGTCTCAGCTGCAGATACGTCAGAGATCGTCTCCAAGGCATCACTGTTTGAATTAATACACGCTGCAGCCGAAAAGACAAAACAGACATCTGTGTCGGTCTCCGTTTGCTTTCCCTGCAGGACTTGATAGTCGACTTCCCTCGCCTCGAATTTCCTCCTGCGAAGTTTGGTCTGACACAGCTGTTATCTTCATACGGCTCTGTTTGGTGTGTTCAAACAGGACGTGAAGCAGCCATAAGAGACCAGCTGGCCTTGGCAGAGAACATGCACAAGAAGAAGTAGAGATTAAAGCCTGCAGTCACGATTTTCCTCACTAGAAAGGAAGCAGAAGGCTGGTATGTCACCTCTGGCATTTAGGATCACAGCAGCTTCGTTTTGCTGACATAAACCTGTTGAATGTTCCTCTGGAAAGCATTACAACTTTTTGTTGACCCACTTCCTGTCTGAGTCACGCCAACACTCGTTACAGGTTAAACTAGGGGGGATCTGGTTGTTCCTTGTATTCGGTATCAGAGCCAGATAATGGTTTTCCTGCTGAAGCAGAGGTGAGAGTCTGAAACTTCCAGGTGTTCAGGAAAACCAGGATGTAGAGCTGCTGTAAACGACTACTCTACTAATCCAGGTATCTAAAACTACTCCTGTTCTGCAGTGGCTAATAAAACTAGTAAAACAAATATATGAAGGAGAAAATGATTTTATCTTTCATGTTCAAAATGTCTGAATAAACAATTCAGACATTTTATTCCTCAAAATGCAATACAGTTCAAATGTCACCTTTGGTCTCAAGTATGGGGAAAATAATTAAAGTTCAAAAACAGATGAGAAATGTCACATTATTTTTTAAAAATTAAAAAGAAATTGGCTTCTGTTTACATCTGAGGGAATGGATTATTAAAAGTTTCTAGACACCCTGATCAACAAGATAATTTCTTAACATAGGAAGTGGTTCTACGGAAGCCCTGGAAGGCAAATTTTAAAGACTCATTTTCTAACTCAGACTAAATTTTGTATTTCTGCTATAAAAGAAAACATATAGATATTAAAGGTTTTAATTTATGTTTCGGTTTTCCAAGGACATTGTTTTTCTGAAAAACGACCAAAAAAACCCCCATCAAAATAAATTGACGTACAAGATCTGAACAAATCAAGTATTTTTGATTGTACAGTCATTGTATCATTTCTTAAGCAAGCAATTTTTGTTCTGTCTTGAAAGGAAAGCAAGAAAAAAATGTTTGAGTTGCGTTGGAAAAGAGTTTGTCTGTAAAACCTTTTTCTGTCACTAGAGGCACTACAGTCTTTTTTTGCGCCACAGATTTTTATTAACAGCTTTACTGTTTATTAGTTTATTTACATCATTGGTTTATTTTCACTTGCCTTCTTAGAAAAAAAAAAAGTTCATAAAAGGAAAAAAATAAAAGTCTTAAAAAAATTTTATTATACGTCTTTAAAACTTACAGTAATGTGAGAAAAAAATGTAAAAAAAGATAAACAAATGTCTTGCCTTTCAGGGCTTCCATAGATTCCTACTGAATAAAGAATAGGATTTTCCCAAAAAGAGCAAAGTAAGACGAGGCGATAAAGTTCAAGTTAGTTTTCAGTAAAAACTGTTGTAAACTGTCTTGTCAGTTTTGTCACAGGTATTAAAACTAAATAGTTTTTTGTAAAGGAAAGAAAAGGAAAAGCACACCACACACAGGAAGTTGTGTGGATTTGCGTCTCGAGCGACGTACCTTGGCCGATCTTGACGAAGCCGATGATGATGATGAGGGCGAGCGCCAGGAGCTTGGCGGCGGCAAAGAAGTCCTGCACCCTGGTGGCCGCTTTCACGCTGTAGCAGTTCACAAATGTCAGCAAGACTGCAGAGAAAAACGAGGCAATAAGATGGAGACAGAGAAAGTATGCTAATGAAAAAACTGTTTTAAATTAATCCTAGTTAATTTAAGGGTTTGTGATTAATTAATCCCAATTAATCTCATTTTAATCGAAAACTACATATTGACAAAATAACATTTTCAATTCAAAATCCCTTTCTGCTGATAAAATATCAAATAAACAGACACATGAACTCAACAACAAAGATATTTATTGTTTTTAATCTGTTATTTAGGTTCTTCAGTCATCAAATTGATGCTTTCAGATGTTTCAGGAACTCCTGATCATCCATGGAGCTTCTTTAGAAATGTGGACGTTGACAGATGCGTTAGCGTCGGTGCTGCTGCTACATGTGTAGCAATGAGATGCTATTTTAGCCTTGAATAGTTTTGCTGATAAGCGTACTCCTTTAAGCACAACTTGAACACAACTTTAATTGAACTACAGTTCGTTTGCCTTGAAAGCCTGGTTCGTTGGTGCCCTGATATGGACCAAAAACAGTGAACTCTGTTCGGACTAAAACCCTAACTTCTGTGAGGTTTGAATCCATATGTGAACGCCAAGTGGACTAAAGACCACTCCAAAAGCAGAAAGTGGACTAAAGCCTAGGGCATTCTGGGTAAATAAAACCAAAATAAATATGTGAGTCTTGCGCTAGTGGGAGAAATGACTAGTGTATTTTATTTTATTTTTTTAACCGAAGACAAAAGAGAAATCCTACAACCGCCACTCCATTTTAGATTCCATTTGATGAAAAAGGAAGTTGCTCTCAATGTTGTCTTCAGACGTTTTTGTTCTGTTTCCTTCAGTTGTTATTGGTGCAGCGCCCCCACAGGCGAGGAGGGAAACAGGTTTTTCAAACGGTTTGGCTTTCACTCAGTGCAGAGTGAAAGCTTAGTGCACCAGATCGAAACGTAACAGCTGGATTTCCACTGACTGTAGAACTGTGCAATTTGCCATTTCGAAAATAAAGCGGCTTAATGGTAACATGCCAATTTTGAAAATATTCTTGTTTGTCGATAAGAAGTGTTGATGCTAGGATGAGACATTGTGTTTCAAAATTGGCTTATTTCACAAAACTGTAATGAAAACATTTTTTCGCACAACGAGTCACATGATCAACAACCAGATGTGGATGGGCCGTGGTGCACCATGCTTTCTAACGTGTGAACAGAGTTATTAATGCATGATTTTTAGTTACTTTCCTTACTTAATGGAAACACTGCCATTACAAAAATTTGTTTTTCAACTATATTGGAATACTGACAAAGTTTTGCGCACATTTGTAATGAAAATGTGCAATTTGGTCTCCAATCGAACCGATTCTATCAGGTCTGATAGTCTGATTGTTCTATCACACCTTAATGTGCTTAATGTTGTTTAATGGGGAGAATCAGAGCTAAAATTAGAGGTGGTTTTAAATGCAGAAAATGTCAGATATTTTCCAGAGGCTGTTTAGGTGAAATATGGTATGAAACAGAAGGCTTTAAAATGTCCTGGAGATGCTCATTGACATGGTGCAACAACTGGAGTATTTCCTATGAAAAAGGAAAATGTTTTGCTCTACAGGTTAGGAACATTTGTGCAACAACAAATAGCTGCTGCAGTCCGTCTACATCCGCGGAGACAGAGTGTCCCTGAATTTCACAGAAATGGGAAACATTTCTGTGGGAGAATAAAAACAACAAAAGAAGAAAAACTCTTTTCAAAAGCGCATGTACAGTGCTGGTACTCGACATCCCCTGAAGGGGCCCAAAAAGCCCATTAGAAGTGATTAACTGAAGCAGCAGGTCCATTCAAAGCTCCTAAATCAGGTCGGAGCCACAACAGAGGACGAGGCGGCACAATGAGGCTCTGTGGCGAACACAACAACACAAAGGGAAAGAGGTCGCGTACAGTACTGGACCGGACTGTTCTGGGTCCGCCAAAAAAAAAAGAAACAGGTCAAAAAGAGGAAGAATTAGTCCTGTCACGATAAATTCTGCTGGACGATAAATTGACCCAGAAGTTATCATGATCAACGATAATATCGTGTTTTGAGACGATTTCTAAGTAATATAATGGTAACAGCATAAAGATGCAAGAACACATTCTCATTAGAAACTTTAAATTCTAATATTACACCTGATTTAATTTAACACCAAACTCAGTGTTTCTCCACCCTGGTCCTCACTGCCCCCCTGCTCTGCATGTTTTATATGTGCTTCTATTCCAGAACAGCTGATTCAAATGATTGCATGACCATCAAGTTCTGCAGAAGCCTGATAATCACCCAGAGATACAATTCAGGTGTGTGGCAGAAGGGAAATGCCTAAAACATGCAGGACAGGGGGGCGGTGAGGACCAGGGTTGAGAAACACTGACCTAACTGGAAGACATCTTAAACATCCAAAATAAATAAAACAACTAATAAAATTAATTATGAAGTCTCTGTAAATAAAAAGGTCCAGTTGAGACCAAAGCACCAAACTGAGAACTTTTCTCATCCGATTTTTGGTAGAAAGAGAGAAAAGAGAAAAATGATAAATCATGCAAATAAAAATTATCCAGTTTGCTTTAAATTATCATGCGATTAATTGATTATTGCAACAGGTCCAGAACGAATGTGGACAAAAACAGACACACAGAGAAGAACAAGGGGGGAAATGTCCCTGAGCAATCCTTATGACACACACACACACACAGACACAGACACAAACACACACTTTGAGCCTCCAGGAGCTCAGCTCAGTCATGTGGTCTCAGGATTTAGCCTTCAGTCGGTCTGGAGATTAGGTACCAAACTGGCTCGACTTTTATATTAACACACAATCAGCATCATGTGCATTCACACAGAGATGGAGTGTGTGCGTGTGTGTGTGAGGCAGCTGATTGGTTAAAATGAGGTTTTCTGTCAACTCATGAGCCTCGAACAGAGAGCGGTGAAAACTGGATGAAGCAGATGATAATCCAGAGTTAACCTCATTAAGACTCTGAGGAACAAAGCAAACCGTGTTAAAATGTTAGCAGAACCTGAAGACAAAACACTCTTCAATTAGGAGGAATGATGACAGACGACCTGTAATCATTAACATTGATTGATTTCAGTTTGATGGAGTTAAATCATTTCAGCAGGTCTTGTGAAGCTGCAAAAGTCCAGTTTGGTTTCTGTGATAACTTAATCATCTTTATGAGATTGTTTGTATGTTTTATGATATTTTTTATTTCTTTCAACAATAAAAAGAAGCACAATTTTTTAAATGTTTAATTTATTTGTGTTTTAACAGTATTGTAAAATACTGAGCAATCAACACTGTTTTTAATCTCTGCAATGTGTTTTCAAATAGAAGAAATATAAAATGTAATTTTCAATTTTTGAAGTGATGTGTTATATTTGTGTTAATTTGATTAATTGATAAAACAAATGTTTATTATTTTGTACAAAAGTACTTACACCATGAACAATAATGTCACAACTTTTGTTTTATCTATTCAAGGGAGTGCATGGAAGTAACATTTATTTATATTTTCACTCCTTATCCATTTATTCTGATATATCCTACATAACCTTACATGTATGGAATAATGAATTATTCATGAAGTGGGAAAGTTTGGATCTGTCGTTTGGAAAGGGACACAATAAAAATATAATACATTTATAGAACACGTGTCATTCTTATATTAAAGCTACAAGACGACTAGATGCATATATTAAATAAAAATGTACCCAGCAATACGTCTGATATTTTATGCTTTTCATTTGTTTTCTTGCTCTAAATGAAAGTTCACAACTAAATCAACTGTTTTCAATTGAATATAAACACTTTAATTATTTAACAAAATTATTCTGTTTTGTTTTGGCTCAGTGTCGGCATCAGTGATAGGCAGAATATTTAAAAACTAAAGTTTTTTATTAAACTGTTTTATTGTTGTGTGAAGGAGGGTGAATGAGCATATGACCATAACAGGAGCTGATGTAATAACGCGGCGCTTTTTCACCATATCTTTAGCGCGCGGAACACTTTGTACAGCAGAACACGTGCATCTAAAACTGCACATACAGGTGAGACAGGAAGTGTATTTCAACCACATTCGACAACTCAAAATCATCCAAAAGTTGCATCACCCGAACCCGAAGTGGGCTCGGTTCCGCCCGGATACTCACGGATGCAGAGGCAGGCCACCAGCTTGGCCCCTTGCTCCGGTACCAGGCACACCGGGAAGATGGGCTTCAGCAGGTATGTCGCGAACACGTATGCAACGATGTACTGGGAGGAGGGCCGGATGATGAGCAGCTCGATCCAAAGCTTGAGGAACGCCAGCAGGGAGCCGTACACCTCCAGGATGTACGCGTAGTCCCCCCCGGACTTGCTGATGGTGGTTCCCAGCTCCGCGTAGCACAGCGCTCCCACCGTGGAGAACACCCCGCACACCGACCACACGATCAGGGACAGACCCACCGATCCCGCTTCCCGATACACGCCGGTCGGCGTCACGAAGATCCCCGAGCCGATGATTGTACCCACGATGATGGCCACGCCGTTCATCAGGGTGATGGTCCGCTTCAGGGCGACCCCGTCCTCCGCTGCGTCCGCCGGCAGGAGGCTGCTGGGGCTCCGGGCGTCGCTCCCCGGGGTTCCAGCTGGACTGGAGCCGGCGGACAGCATCCTCTCGGTCACCTGCCGGTCCTCTTCCCGGCCTCCGGAGGAGTTGGAGTTTCTCTTCTTCACCGATGACATCTGCGGTTGCTTCCTCTTTCTTCTTCTTCCGTGAAGCTGCCGCCTCTCCGCTGTCTGTCCGCCGCGATCCGGGACGGGCTCCGGCTGACGCTCAGGCCGGACACAGACACGAGGAGTCTGAAAGCGTGTGTTAAAGCAGCGTGGTTTTCTGACACAGTCTACAAAGAGATGGGGAAGCAGACATGATGGCCCTCCTCTGCCAGGAGGCGGCCCTCGACGAATAGCACACGGTATTCGGGTCCTTTTCCGCCCTCTAGCGGTAGACGGTGAACAGTACTCCCATTTCCTCAGCATCCGTCAGTTTTTATGGATCAATTTCAAGAAATAAAATGTAATTTATTTCTCTTGCATAAAAATACGATGGTTTGCGACAAAAACAGAACATTTGAGATTAATCTAAAAAAAAATTCAAGAAAAACCGTGGAAATTTTTGAGTTTCAAAGTTGTAAATTTGGGAGAAAAAGCTCAGAAATTTTGAGATTAATTAGAAAAAAAATAACATTTTTGAGCTCCAAAAGTAAAAATTTACTATAAACATTTTTTTTATTCTCACTATTATGACATTAATGTCAGCGATTTTCTTAGATACAAAATCAGCAAAACATGTTTTTTTATATGATTAGTTGTTAGAATATTTGATTACTAAAGTAATCATCAGCTGAAACCCTAATTATTTGTATCCATCCAGTCAGCCATCTGGTCATCCTTTCATTTTTGTATGGGGGTAGTTATCCTAACAGTCTCGTTTTCATGCATGAACCAGGAGAACATACCAACAGAAAGACCAGACTGGAATTCAAACCCAGGACTTTCTTGATGCATAGCAATGGTGCTACCAACAAAATGACTGAAACAATCCACAAAGACAACAAAGAATTAAAGATCAAGAGTAAACTTTAACAAGTCTCTAAAATTCAAATATATAATTAAAAATAAATGTTTATTCCCCGTACCATCATTTCAGTAGTTTAATCATAAAACCCTAGTAGTGTAGGAGTGAGAAACGATCATAAAAACTACATCAGATAACATTTCCAGGCATGTTTCCAAAGCATCTGAACCGGTTAGACCGCTGCTGTTTCCAATGAAATGCAGGCTGAGGGTTTGTAATTATAGTAGAAATGAGGAAATACAGTATATCTTCTTTTTACGGTAACTCTGGATAGCCAAACCCAGAATGTGAGTCATATCTGTGATCTATTAAGATTCATTCAATCGACCACTTTATTTTGATAAATTATGCACATTAAACACAGTAAACAAAAACAACAATAAATAAACCCATAATTTACAACTGGTCTGCATCAGAAATGCAGAGTTTTGGGTGGCGGCTCTGCATTCCTCTCAGCCTCTGACTTGGAAAGCAGATGCTGGAAGGAATTACCAGTAACTCAGTGTGGTAAGATGTCAAACTCCAGTCATCAAGGGAAACATTTAGATGTGTCCCTGCTTCAACACACCTGAGTCAAACATACTTACTGATGTGCTTTGGACCATTGTTCTGCTGCATCACCTAAAAGAGTTTGAGGCTACAAACTGATCCTGCTTCAGGATTTTCTGGTAGAGCAGAATTCATGGTTCCATCAATTACAGTAAAGTCTCCATTGTTAAGTCTCACTCTTGCTGGTTAATGTCTGGTTTGGCTTTAGTCAAGTTGGGTGTGTCTCCATTGCTAGTCTGTTCCTCGTTGTTGTGGGCAGGAATGTGAGCAGACTGAGAGCGCTCATCACTCAGCAAGAGAGAACCACATGGTTGTGGTTTTGATGTACTTGAATAAACCCAGAAGTCACATTTTGTAATAAAGACAAATAGCCGAAAGTGGTAGCATGAAATCAAAGGAATTATCGGCAGATCTCAGAGAAAATATTGTATTCAGGCATAAATCTGGGGAAGGATCCAGAAATATTTCTGTTGCTCTGAGAGTTCTAGTGAACTCCATGACCTCCATCATTGATCAATGGAAGAAGTCTGGGAATAGCTAAACTGAATGTCTAACTGACCGGGAAAGAAGGGCTTTAGTCCAGACCATGAACCTGATGGTCACTCTGTAGGTGCTCCATCATTCCTCTGTGGAGAGAGGAGAGCCTTCCACAAGGTCAGCCATCTCTGCAGCAACCCACCAATCAGGCCTGGATGGTACAGTGACCAGACCAAAGGTATTCCTTGATAAAAAAACAAAAAAACAAAAAACAAAGCCATGTGGTATTTACCAAGAGAAACAAGATTCTCTGGTCTGATGAGACAAAGACTGAACTCTTTGGAGTGAATGCATCATGTCTGGAGGAACCTGAGCTATGGGGATATTCGCAGCAACAGGAATTGGTAGACTACTCAGGATGGATGCAGCAATGTACAGAGACATACTGGATGAAAATCTGATCCAGAGCATCTTCACCTTGGACCAGGACATCAGTTCATTTTTCAGCAACAACGATCCAACACACCTGACCAGGATCTCAAAGGCTTCAGAACCATTCTGTGAAAGTCCAGACTTGAATCCAACTGAACGTCTGCGGAGAGATCTGAAAATGTCCGTCTCCCAGGCAACCTGATGGAGCTCGAGAAGTTTGGGCGTCTTTGCCTAAAGACTGGGGAGAAATGAAGTCTGAGTTGTATGGCACTTTTCAGGGCCTTCACAGACACTTTACAATAAAATCAGTTGTTTCCATTCACACATTCATACACTGATGATGGTAAGCCACTGGATAGTAGCCACAGCTGCCCTGGGGCAGTCTGACAGAAGCAAGGCTGCCATATTGTGCCATTGAACCTTCTGACCAACAGCAGCAGGCCAGGCAGGTGAGGACACCAGGACACAACAACAAAGGCAGACAGAGTGGGAATTGAGCTGACGATGACCCACCCACTGCGGGGCGAACTCCTACCACCATCATCACCATCACCCAAGTTAAGCTGGTGGCATCATATTCAAAAAGATTTGAGGCTGTAATTGAGCCAAAGGTTGATCAACAAAGTATTAACCAAAGCTGGGAATACTTGCACAATTCATGTGTCCGATTTTTGGTTTTCTAGTTTTATTAAATTTGCAAAAACTATTTTCTACATTCTCAGTATAGGGTATTTCTGTATAACATTTTGAGATATTAATTTAAAACAATTAGGATTAAGTCTGTAACATAAAACTTAGAAATTAATACTTTTCTAATCTCCTGTAGTTCTTGTTGAGGATTGCTTGTGTGTAAAGAGAAGCTGCAACACAACTGTTATTGTTTAGAGCTATTATAGTTCACAGACTTGCTTCAACCGACTCCAAAGCTTTAGACACCCTGCAAGGAAACCCTCCGAACCATCGATTGTTCGGTGGGACAGGGAGTACATGTGACTAAATGTTTGTGTAATTTTTCTGCAGCCTACATGCAGATTCCCAGCAGGAGAATATGGAAACATTTGGCAGGACAAGACCTCTCCCACACCAGCAGCCCACTGTTCTTTGTTTACACTCTCCCTCAGATCCGCAACATTGGACAGAAAAATCCTTTCACTCCTTTGAAGTGGGCAGTCAGATGAGGAGCTGGAATCTTCTTACAGCATCACGTTGCGTCAGTCCGATCCCGTGAGAAGAATTTTACAATCAACGAATAACTGTGGTATTTTGTCCTCATTCATAAATGCACCAGGAAACTCACCAACAGAACGGGTGGCAGCAGCTTCTGCCACTTAGAGGGAATTAGTTTGTTCACTTACTGCTTCCAGTGACACCTGGCTGTGCAGAGTAGGTATGAGTATGCAACTGAAATTAACCTGGAATACCAAAGATGGCTTTCCTTGCTGAAATCTGGGTGCCGTAGGTTTAATTATTAATGTTCAAAAATTTCTCTCTGCCATGAAGAAGTTTCACACCCTCTCATCTAATTTTTACCCTGATGCCCCACTGCTAGAAACCAGATCGATGCACCCAGAAGGATCTGTGTTTTTAAAGAATCAGATTTCTGTTGTCTTGAGATGTTTTTATTGAGCTGTAGGTCAGTCGGTCAGAAACACCCCATCTTTTCCTCTCCAGTCGTTTTTTTGTGTTGTTGGATCAGTAACTCAGGTCGCCTTCCCTCTGCAGCATCAGATGCTGCAGTAGAGCCGGTGGATGATCTTAGAAGCAAGTTTGACTACAAAACCAATAAGTAACAGATTTCATAATTTCCTTGATAGTTTTACTGTCTCTGTCCAAAAAAGCTCACAGAATAACCAAACCTCATCATGTTTTATAGTTACTAAATTTTTAAATTTTCTGTTTAATAAATTGAAGCTCTAAAGAGCTCCAATTAATTTCTTCCATCAGTGGAAGACCCCGATACTCTAAACAGAACCCAGTGGAGGTATTCTTTCATTGTCCGAAGTGCTAACCCCGTCCCAACCAACTCCCACCTCTGAGGGGTTAACACTTACACAGTTATCCTTTCAACGGCTACAGAGATCAATAACATGCCGAGTCTTACCCTCAACAAAATCTACAAGGAATTTTCTTTAGCTGGAGTAGAGGAATCCAGGAGCACCGTTGTTTTTCCTTGGCACTGATTGGCTGAACCCCCAAGTCCAGAAATAAGGGAAACCAGGGATGCAAAATTCTGCAGTATAACTAGGACTGTTTTCAGTCTTAGCACTGGAGAAAGTGCCAAGATTGTCTTCCAATGTCTACTTTCTGGAAATGGAGATAAGATACTGTTTGTAGTGCAAATAAGCACCACTATTTGGTGTTCCTTTGGTTCAGAAACTAAAGAAACCAAAGAAACACGGTGTCTTTCTTTGGTGTCTGAACTATTTGGTGTCAGTAGTTCAGACACTTATATATTTAGATATATTTGATGTTTGAACTATTGAAATAGGCAGTTATAAAGAGGGAGTTAACTGTTCGCTGGCGGTTGTGCTCACTAAACTCCCCAAATACTGAGGAGATCCTCCTGTGGATTAAATTTGATTCAACGCTCCATTTTATTCCTGTGTTGAATCATTTCATGTCAGTGGCCTTCAGCAGGATGTTATAAGTTGTTTCTGTTACCAATGAGCGCAAAACGTTGCCAATGTTGCACTAATGTTGGGAAAAAAAGAGTTTCACAATTGCCATTAAATGATAAACACAATTAAAATCAAGTGTGAATAAGTTTTTTTCCTATGATGACTCATTAAAATCATGCCACACCATCATCCTCCAACTATTTCCTGTCGTCCTTTTCTTCTTCATTTCTGCCAGTAGTAACATACAGTTGTTGATCATATGATGCAAAAAAGTGTTTCCATTGCAGTTTTGAGAAATAAACCAATTTTGATAAAGTCAACAAAGAATTTCACCTCATCCTAGCGCCAAAGCCCTTTATCAAAAAATAGGAGTTTTTTTCTAAATTGCTGTGTATCCATTATGCATATTTATTTTCAAAATGTCAAATTGAGCATTTATATGGTGAATGGAAACATGGCTACTGTCCAGTCCAACAGGGACAGAAGAATGTTTCGGGCCTGGGGGAACTGTTGCACCCAGACAGACAGGCAAGTCGGGATTGAACTGCAGACATGGATTAAGGTGGAATTATGATGTCTGACCTGCAGGTATTCAGAAAAGTACAAGTTCAATAAATGTTGAACATTTTGACCTCGTCTGAATGCAGGAAATTATCTGTCTGCAGCCTCCGGAGAGCTCCGACTGATTTACCCCATGGTCTCGATATTTCTTCCATGTTGCTTCGATTCTCTGAATCCTCATGTGACAATCCTCACAAAACTCCAACAAGTCTGTGCTTTAAAGATTAAAACTTTGCATAACATCTTTCCAAGAAAGCTCTCTGCTGTCTGAGTCGTCACATGTGCAGAGTCACTGTGGAGGCATCTGGCAGCTTCGGCTTTAAATCTGGATGGTGAGCATTTTTATCTCTCTTCTCTGCCTGAACCTGAACAGGAAATCTTTATTCAGATTAGTCATCTACTAAATCAAGCTGCAAAAATCTGCAAGACGTGTTTTCATTTTTAAAATACTCAAATGCCATCTGGCAGGAAGGAAGCCTCCCTATGGTTTCCTGTTATATTTTACATAACTGTGGTGTCACTGAAACAGCAGCAAATACTAAAAACTGTAAAAAAAAAATTCAAAACTGAATTTCCTTTGAGGATCAATATAGTATTTTTGAACTAAATTGAACCTCTAAATGGTTATTTAGGAGAAAAAATCATTTTCTTCCGCTGTTTCTTCAGCTCTTCTTGATATTTAAATGAAACTGTGAGTTTTGAGCTTTTTTTAAACAAACACTCCAGGCGTATTTGGTGTTAAGAAAAGCATGAATTGTGGGGAAGCACTTCATGCTCTGAGCTGGTGGACCTATGATGCTGTGGGCCTGCATCTCTCCTGATACAGAAAGGTTTGGATGAAAATTCTGCTGGTTTCTGTGAGAAAAATATTTAAAACAATGATTATTATGTCTTTCAGAAAAATAATGAGGTAAAACATTTGACCAAATCAACTTTCCTGACACAGGAGCATCAGAATGAGACTTGAGCATTTCATCCCCAACAAACCAGTTAAGGCTGCACTCAAATCCAAACAGAAATCCCACGAAGGAAAAGCTTTTGTCTCAAATCTCTGAAACACCAAACAATCAGATCAGAGGAGCTGCTGCAGAAGCAGGAGCAAGACGAAGAGGAAGAGCAGCTGGCCTGGAGTTCAGAGGAACATTTTCTCCGTTCATGTTCCTGTTTACACTGAGCAGAATCTGGATTGTTTTCTGCTTTTCATCTCTCTTCATTGATGATGGCAGCTGGACAGAGTCTCTATGGTGCAAACCAAACGCAAAATCATAAAATATACATGTAACTTATTGATACAGAGCCATGAAAAAATATTTTCTCTCTTACAGATTTCTTCTTCTTTTGTCACAAAGATGAATACAAAGGCATATTTTGATTTCTGTGAAGCATTAATTGCCCCTTAAAGCTAATAACTGGTTTTTCCACTCTTAGCTTCAACAGCCAATCAAATGTCTTTACCATTATTCTGGAAGAATTTTAACCCACTCTGCTTTGCAGAATTGCTTTAATTCTAGCTGCGTTTCCATTACAAGCATGTGCAAAACTTTGTCAATATTCCGCTAATGTCGAGAAAACTACTTCACAATTGCAGTGTTTCCATTAAATAAGAAACATAATTAAAACCACACATGAATAAGTTTGTTCGCATAAAAAACATTCCGCACCATGATTCTCCAACTACTTTCTGTCGTCTTCTTCGTAGCCAGAGGCAACATCTGATTAAGTGTCTCGTGTGATGCGAAAAAGGGTTTCCACTGGAGTAATGCAAAATAAACCAATTCCAATATGTCTAAATAAAAACACCAAAACTTTTTATCAACAAGCAAGGGTTTTCTTTTCAAAATTGAATGAACAATAATAACAATAAAGCTTCAGCTTTATCAATTTAAGTGGATTGAGAGCAGTTAGATAGTAACTAGTTACATTTTCTCAATTACATTTACTTGAGTAACTTTTTTGAAAAGATGTACTTTCAGGAGTATTTTTACTATGCTTTACCTTTTACTTTTACCTTAGTAATTTTATTTTGAAGTACCGCTACTCTTCTGGATTCCCCACCCACTCAATGAATTCAAACATGTTTTAACCAAAAATCCACGATACCTTAAATTTTTGATAAAGTTAAATATGTTTCTTATTGAAAGATAAGAAACTTAGCCTGATTTTATTTTTTTATTTATATATATTATAGCCATGTTGGTCCTTAAAATACCGAAGTTTCCACTTAGATTTATATTTTTGTCTTTCCGATTATGTGAGTTTTAAATATTAAATAACTGATTATTTGATGAGTTACTCCTTGAATTGCTGCTTACACCGAATACTTTTTTTTTTTTTTTTGCTCTTACTTGAGCATTTCTTGGATGGCTACTTTTTACTTTAACTTGAGTAAAAACATGTTGAAATATCACTACTACTCTTACTGGAGTACAATTTTTGGCTACTCTGCCCACCTGTGATTGTGAGGCGAATCAATAATTTCAGCCATGATATTGTTGGAAACAATTGTTTGTCCTCATCCATACAATCAGGGGAAACCCGGTACCGGAGCGTCTGAGCAGAACCTGAGCTTTCAGTCTCCCGCCGCCAAGCACAACAAACACCCCACTGACGGTCGGCTTCAATCGCCTGCTCTGTGGCTGGAGTCGGGTGGAAATGTGGGTCACACCCAGCCCACCCGGAGGTGCCTGGGCGGCTTGTTTGTGCTGAACATCCCCTCATAGAGCCAGCAGTGCTTCAAAGCACAGGACCGAGTCAGACTGAAGCAGCTGGAAGCGGTTTTTACTTTGGAAAACGATCCGGATCGGGAACAGAGTAGGTTTTAATTTAAACAACCACCAGATGGAAAAGCTTCACAGTAACTTTGTTTCCTTTAGAAATGTGCGCAACTTTGTCAATATTCTGTTAGTGTTGAAAAATACAATTGCGGTTTTTCCACTAAATAAAAAACGCATTTAAAAATCACACGTAAATGTGCTCATTAATGAGATAAGTCATTAAGAACATGCCTTCTTACCACTTCCTGTCATCGTCTTTGTGTTTTCCACTGGTAGTAACATCCGGTTGTTGATCACGTGACCTGTATGACTGTATACTCAAATTTCGATACTGTCGAAAATACACCTCATCTTATTAAAAAACATGGGTTTTTTTCCCAACATTGTTAATTATTAAGCATATTTATTTTCATAATTCAAATCTGTGCAATTATATGGTTAATACCCTGAATTTCAAACTTAAACAACATGGTTCAATATCTAAGGTCACAACTAAAATTCAGACTTTTCAAAACTATAATGAATACAATTCAAGATCTGTATCACAATAGAGATGTACAAAGATAAAAATCACATTTGTCGTAGTAGTGCCAAGATTTTTTGCACAGAATGCACATAACATTGTACGGGTTGGCAGCAGAAGAGAGTGAAAGACTTGATGTCCTGCAGCCAACTGGCAATAATTTGCATTTACCAGGCAGATGTGAAAAAAATCTAGATAGCTCGCAAGCCAGAGTTTATTAGCAGCTAGTTAGCGGTAGCCTCAACCGTCTGCGTGCAACTCAGAAAAGTCTCACCAGAAAAATAAACTATGTAGAATGAGATTAAACAGTCCTGCCACAACAAAATTTAAGACCTGTCATTAAGGCCAACATAAATATTTTCTAATGAATTTAATGCATTTTAAGGCCTTAGTTTTAGATACATGAATTTAAGACCTTTTAAAGATGCGGACACTCTTAAGGTTATAAATTTTTAGATGAAACTTGTAATATTGACATCTGGATGACACTGCTGCAAAAAAATCCTAGGAACTCATGGCCAATCAAAGTCCGAATATACGAGGCAGCATTTATGGTAAACATTCAGAAATGAGTGGGAAACAAATATTGATATTGTTGATGTTTCTTTGGATATGTTGTAGCATTGTCTGCAGGTTTTTAATGGGGCTCCCTCCCAAGAAGCTTTTTTGGTCATGCCACTGAAAGGGTGCAGATGTCAGTGGTGTGAAAATGAGTACATTTTAGATCATTTTTAACATTTAATGAGACATACATAGTTCTAAAAATCAAACTTGACAGGAAACAAATCCATTAAAGGAAAAGTAAAAGCAGTAATAAATACTTTTCATCTGGTGAAACCATGATTTTGTTGATTTGAATTCAAAGCGATGTTGAAAAAGGAAATTTATCCTCAGTTTTCTAGAAGAGGTTTTGGGTCAGAACTGACTGTTAAAGTCTCCTGAACTCATGGTTTTATCAGTCAGAAAAACTAATCCCGACGCAGTAAAGCAACCCCAGATTATCACTCCACCACCACCACCATGTTTGACTGTTAGCATGTAGCTAATGTTTACATATAAAAACTGACATTTTAACCAAAGCTTGTAGCAAAGAAAATGACAGAATTGATCTCAAACAACTTGATATATTAGTTTATTGTTCAACATTACAATCCAGTTTCTTTAAAAATCTAAATGTACATCAGTGGTTTACAGTTTCCCCCTCTTCTTGAGGAGCTGGAATCACCCTCAGCTGGATGGCAATCTTAACGAAGCCACGCAGGTGGAGCAAAGCATGCTGGGAGTAGCCCAGTGTGACACCGGAGGGGGAGGGGGCAGGAATGTAGGCTGAACACTGGACAAATAAGCAGCGAGAATATGCACTGCTTACAGTTACAGTAAAAACAACATACAGCTGCTTAAACATCCCTCTGAGCTGCAGGTGATGCTGCACATTCAGTTATACCTCAGATCAAAAATCAGGGACATATTTAAAACATCTTCATAAATTACAGTAATGAAGATATTGTGAAGTAAACAAATTTACTACAGACAGAAAAAGGCATTAAAGTATTTTAAGGTTACATTGCAATGAAAACAGGCAAAAAAGTAACTTAATGCACAGTTGGAGCGTAAAAGCAGCTCTGGGTCCCTTCATTCTGTTACCGCCCATATTTAATGTTTTACGCCACCTGTGTCAAACTCGAGGCCCCGGGGCCAAATCCAGCCCACTGTAGCTTTTGACGTGGCACTCCAGGCTCCAAGCTGCATAAATCAGTCCCTACAGTTTTTCACAATCGCAAAAATAAAAAAAAATCCTAAAGCATAATTGTGAGTGTCTTACAAATTTTCTGCAAAAATAGTGAAAAAACATTAGGTTTAAGTTAGGGGAGTCCAAAGTGTGACCTGGGGGCCTTTTGTGGCCCTCAAAATGATTTTCATTGGCTCCTTGACCACCAGGAGACAACGAAATATAAAAACAACTAATAACTTTTGTTTTCCGCCTCAGTCTTACTTGATGTGAAGTTACAGTTTGTGATCAATATGACGAGTAACAAAAAGTCACATCTGATCTCAAGTTGGCAAAATTTCTTGTAAATATTTCTAAATTTGCACCACAAAATCTGGAATCTGAACGACAATCGAAAAATCCTGACAGGACTGATCAATATAAAAGATTTTCTTTCCGTTTCATAATAGTATGCCACTTTGTGTTGGTCTTTCACATTATATTTCAATGTTTTTGGTTGTAGGTCAATGGTGTGAATACTTTTGTAAACCAGAGTATTTTAATTATTACTTACAGAATGCAGACAGCCATTTATTAATATTTTAACAGTTTGATAACAGATTTCTTCACACAACTGGCCCTTTAAGAACATTTATGTGGCCCAAAACTGAAAATGAGTTTGACACCCAAAGAAAACCCAAACCAAGCAGCAATGTTTCGCGCCTGCTGTGGCCCCTGTGGTGTTTATCTAACTATTCTGAAGCTTTCAGAACAAGTCGCCATCACTCGCTGCATTTCATCGCACAGCGTCCCGCTCTGTCTGCTCCGGCGAGGGGAGTTCACGACCCCCGTGGTCACTGCTGCGAGTTTAGATAGCTGTATTGTGAAAGAGGGATTACAGGGACGGTGGCCTCTCGCCTCAACTGGACCATAAATCAGAAATAAAAAAAACTTCACGCGCCGAGGACAAACGTGATGCGTCTCTTCACCTCGAGCTTCAAGTTCATCTTTGTGGCAGAGCAGCACAGGGGGGCGTAACGGCAACAGACAGGCATGACGCAAAGCAGGAAGGAGGCTGGACTTCCTCAGATAACTGAATATTGCTTAAAACTGAGAAGATTGCAAAATCCTTCTCAGTAGAATCTGTTGCAAAATGCACTGGGTGTAGAAGAAGAAACAAGTTTAATATCTGCTGAAAATACGCTCAAAGTAGCCACTTTTTGTGCTCTTTGATTTAAAATAAATCATCTTGCAGTGAATGGCACCCTGGGTTCACCCAGTCTATATGTATTTACATTATTATTTATTTTATACTCTGATTTTAGTGCATTTTTGTCACTCACGTAATCTAGAGTCCATTAAGAAAAAGAAAGTGATTATGAAGCAACTTAAACATAATTGTACTTATTTTGTTGTTTTATTTCACCAGGTAAATTGGTTGAGAACAACTTCTCATTTCCAACAACCACCTGTTCAGGAACAGGAAGTGTTTATCACCAAGTGTACAGCAATATTTTCCTACAGCGCTTACATTATGCACATTGAGAAGAACTGATTCAGTTTTTGTGCCACCCCTAGGCTATATCACCCTGGGTGAGAGCCACAAAGGCACAACAGTAGCTTAGAAGACTGCATTTTCTCAGCTTTAACAGGTACAATCTGATTAGTTTTATCCAACTGAACCAATCTGAATAAAGCAGACTGAAGAGATCAACCTGATACAATCAGATGATATAATCCTGACAAGATTGACTGAAAGTCTCAACCGACTGCCATTTCTTTTAATTCTGTAAAGTAAAAGAAAAAAAATCAGGCGAGAATTAAACCAACACAAAAGAGAAATCGGAACATTTAAAGGCACTAGGGTTCATTGAATCTTATACTTTCATTCCCACGCGCCGTGTCGCTACGAGTGTGCTGCTCGAACATTGCATGTTTGTGCGTCTTAGTAACAAAGGCTGAGTTAAAAAATCAACAACTCAGTTTAAAAGTAAAAAAAAAATGAGTGAAACATGGCTCTGAATGTCAGACATATTCAGAGGAATCGCTTTGTAACAGATGACGAACACATTCAGTAAAACAAACAGCAGCCTGAGAAGACCGACTGAAAAATTATGTGTGATTTTTGGAGAATTTGAATGAAAATTTAAAGGAGAATTTTACTGTAAACAGACAGATAGAAATCTGACTTGTTGGGTTTTTACTGAACCTGAAGCTCAGTGTGACTGAACTCCAAAATGTAGAATAAATATGATTTATGATAATATAATCATTCAAATAAAATAAAATCCCCCTCAGCTACCCATATTCCCTTGTTGATAACTGGTCTGAAACAGTCAAACCAAACTCTGACTAAAAATAAAAGTTTTTTTCCATCCTCTGTAAAATTGTTAATTAAAATAAAACAGGAAGTGATTGTATTGAATGAAGCTCCCCAGAGGAAACCGATCATATAAACATTGGTTCTGCTTCGACGAGCAGTGTTGTGTTGTTATTGAGTCCAGCAGCATACGCCGCTCTGCTCGTCACCTCTATGGCGCCTCCTGCAGGAAGGGAGTGAAGGAGGAGCGGACGGTGCGACCCCGCAGAGGCTGCTGCACCCGGAAGTTGTTCACCATGCTCTTCTGGACTTCCTCCTCGGCAGAGGTGAACAGGAGGCTCCGGAAGACCGCCAGCTGGAAGGAAAGGCATGAAGCACTGATAAAAATGTTCAGATTTTACAATCCGATGATATCAGTATTGGTCCTGGTATTGATAAAAATTCTAGATGGGGTCTCGGTGACAATGTGCTCTGAATGACGGCTTGCTTTACTATTTTAAATTTTTTTATTTATTATTTTATTATATTAAGAATTCCTAATGACACTTTCTGAACCATTTGAAAGAAGGTTTGTTGCATTTTGTTTTTTACATTTTTGACCAAGATATTGATTTTGTCAGTCTCAGTTTATTATCTCTATAGTTTATTAGGAAAAAGTAAGAAAACAAACTAATAATTCCTTAGTTCCATGTTTTCATGCATCTCTAATATTGTATAATAAAGCATAAAAATCTTGAGAATGAGACTTTTTTTGTCTGAATAATCAATAACTAAAATAATCGTTTATTATGCTTGCAAAATAAACAAACACATCTGACATAACTCCACTCAAGTAGTGGGTGAAAAGATATGGACAGCATTTTAAAAAAACTAAAAAGGTGTTATTAGTCTGTGAATTAGAGTTTGATGGGGTCATTTTCTTCCACTTGAGGAGCCAAATTCTAAAATAATTTTTTTCAGTTTCAGTTGAACATGAGCTCTAAAGCAGAAGATAGTTGGTTTTACTGTTGTGGTATTTTTAAGGGTTAAGATTACAAGTTGATGCACTGAAACTGAGTTCTGAAAACCAGAGAGCTTTTCTTCCTTCCGTTTAGTTAAAACGGACTGCACTGACTATATTTGGCCACTTGGGGGCACTAAAGGAGCTTTGATTCCCTACTGAGTGACACTGAAGTATCTAAACAGTGTATAAAAACTTCCCCAAATATCTGGTGAAAATGAACAGCTTCATTATATTCCTTCAGCAGAGGAGACTAAACGTGTTTATACCACTAGGAAAAGGATCTAGCAACTTTTCCAAACATGCAGCACAACATCTATGGTAAAGAGACAAGAATCAGCATTCTGTTTTAAAATAATCATCAGGTGTGAGTCAGACACATACCTGGTCATGGCTGACTTCAATATGCTGCTTCATAACGATCCAGGTGACGGACTCTGTGAGAGGGGGCGTGGTCAGAGAGCCGTGGTACGTCCAGTAGTCATCTATGTTGGAGGGAAACAGACTAGCTGGATCAAAGCGGGTGAACTCCACCACGCTGTCCTGCAGACGGACAGAGACAGAAAGACTTTAAAATTGCTTCCTGAGGCCTTCAGTGTAGCTGGGATGTAACGCCAGCAGAGGGCGCCACTTCAAAAACAGATTTTAGTCCAAAGGTTTGGTGATCTGATGCATCCAAACACAAAGCTTGGACACATTTTCCAAAACGTGTGACTGACCTTGTGTCTGATGGCAGGCAGAGCGTCAACCAGCTTCTGCAGCCCCTCATGTCTCTTTCCCACCTGCATTGGGATTAGACATTAATCTGGATTAAAGTCACAGTTCATGTCGTCATAAAAGAGCTCAACAGAAAGCAGCAGATTCATGACCAAAGTGTGTGTATATGTGTTGGAGCCTACTAAGAATTAGATAAATGTATTCTTTGCTAAATTAATTTCCACAGACTTAATGACAAATTAATGGTAGCTCAATTTTGTATATTCAATTATGTATGTATTTAATTGTTCCTTTTTTAGACCCTCCTCCTTGTCAGTCAGCAGCAGGCAGTGATTAACAGGCACAAACAGCTGTTGGGGCTGAGCTGATTGTTTGACAAAGGAGTGAGGAGCGAAATGATCTTTGTACCGCAAATTAAGTTTTTTTTTGTAGAAGTCAACTCGGAGATTACTTTTTGTGATATTTGTAAGTAAAAGAAACCTTTTTGGAAACAAGAAAGGAGTCTCCGCGAGTGCTTTATTTGCTTAAGCGAGTCGAAACCCTCCTCCTGGGCTGCTCTGGCATTTTTTGCCTTTTGGATATTTTGAAATGCGAGAGTGGACCTGACAAGTACAAAGATCTTCAACGACAAAAAGAACAAAGGCAAAGTTGTGGGATCCACCCGACTACTCACGGAGGAACAAAGAAAGCCGCCAGCGGGCCGTGAGTAAAATCAGCTGATCGAGCTTATGAATGAAAGCGCAGCTGCGCTGTAGAGGAACAATCGATCACCACAGAAAGCAAAGTTGTGGATTTTGGAAAAGTATCGCAACAAAAAGAGGATTGTGTGATCATTGACAACGTCTGACCCAGATACCCCGCCTGCGTCTGAGGACATATTAAGGGTGCGCGTCCTCTCGCGCAGAGCCAGATTGGGAGCCTGCACTAGAAAGATTAATGAAATAAAGGCTTTGATGACGGATGCGGGAAATGTTGATACAGTTAATGATTCAGTACAAGCATTTAAGGAAGCTGTGGATGAGTTTAAAAATGCTCATAATTTGGTTCAAGAGCTCTTATCAGAGGAAGAAAAGGAAGATGATTACGCTGACTGGTTTGAGCCTCGAATAACTAATCTAGATTATTTTTTGAAAGATGTTGAAACATGGAAAAAAGACATTTTACAATCAACAATCAGGCCATTAGACAGCATATCTAATGTATCAAAGAAATCAAAGTCATCCTCTTCCTCTGGATCATTACCATCCAGGACTTCCTCTGTCTCTTCAGAGTTAAAAAAGGCTAAAGCAGAACAGGCTGCTGCACTGGCACGAGTTGCTGCCTTGAAAGAAAAGCATGCTTTGCAAATGGAGGAAGCAAAATTGAAGTTAAGGATGGAGCAAATTGAGCTAGAAGCTGATCTTGCAGCATCAACAGCTAAAATAAAAACCTTACAAAGTGATGAGGTGGACCAGAAACCATCTTTAGGTGATGGCATGAATGAATACTACAGCTCTCATCAAGAACCAGACTCAATGGAGGGCCGCGTGGAGTTTATGCAGCTAGGTGCTATACCAAAAACTCCACTTCAACAGACCATTTTTGGGAGACTCAAATCTTCTCCCAAGAGTTTAAGCACAGGAGAGAACAAAACTCAAAATAAGAATCCCACTGAAAGTGAGACTTATGATCATAATACATCGCAAACTGCACGGGTTTATCCAGATGTGGCTGTTACTGCTGATAATGAAAATCTGAATGTTGTCATTCAAAGACAAAATGACATAGCAGAACTTATTGTCAACCACCAAAACCTGTCGTTGTTACCTCCGAGAAATATCCCTGTATTTGATGGTAACCCGTTAGAATATCAATCTTTTGTTCATGCATTTGAACAACTAATCGAAGACTAGACTAAAAATGATAAAGACAGACTGTATTATTTAGAACAATTTACATCTGGTTTGCCAAGAGATTTGGTTTGCAGCTGTTTACATATGGAAGGAAGTAGAGGCTACAGAGAAGCTAAACAACTATTAAAGGAACACTTTGGAAATGAAATTAAAGTTTCTGGAGCTTATTTGGATAAAGCATTGAACTGGACAGTGATTAAAGCTGAGGATGGAAAAATGCTGTATGCATATGCAATGTATTTGAGGGGATGTTGTAATGCAATGCAAGATTTACAGTATTTAGAGGAACTTGAAATTCCATCTAATTTAAGGCTGCTAGCATCCAAGCTACCTTACAAACTGCGAGAAAGATGGCGAACCACAGCTTATGAAATACAACAAAAAACTGGCAGGAGAGTCAGATTTAAACATCTTGTTGAGTTTGTAGAAAACCACGCCAACATGCTTTTGGATCCGTTGTTTGGAGACCTTCAAGACCAAACAGCAACCAAAAAACCATTCCCAGGGGGTAAAGGTGAACTAAAATCGATAAGAGGTAAAAACAGCAGCTTTGCAACTTCAATAGTTACAGAGAAGACAGGATGTGCTGCAAAGCAAGCAGTTTTGACTCCACTACCGCCTGAAACCACACCCAGGCTCATCATGCCTTACTGTGGATTCTGCCAGGGTAAACACAACTTAACTGACTGTCTGCGTTTTAAAACAGAGTCACATGACAGTAAAGTTGAATTTTTGAGAAGTCACGGATACTGTTTTGGCTGCCTACTAAAAGGTCATTTAAGCAAAAATTGTAAGCGTAGGCTAATGTGTCAAGTGTGTCAAATGAGACATCCAACAGTACTCCATATCGTAAATGCAAAAGTTTCAAAGCAAGACAGTCAAACTGAGTCTGAAGAAACTCCCATAAGCAGTGCTCTGGTTTCAGCAGGTGGTGGAACCGGGGCCGGGAGAGAATGTGCACTTGCAATAGTTCCTGTCCGAGTTAAGGTGGCAAAAGGGGATAAATACATTCAGACCTATGCTTTCCTTGACCCGGGCAGCACAGCGACGTTTTGTACTGAAAGCTTGATGAACCGGCTAAATTTGAAGGGACGTAAAGCAGAGATACTTCTGCGAACAATGGGACAGGAAAGGCCTGCAGGGACCTATGAGGTCAGAGGACTAGAGGTGGGAGACTTGGAGGGCTGTACATATTTGGACCTGCCAAAGGTTTACACACAGGATAAAATACCTGTCTCAAAAGAAAACATCATCACTCAAGCTGATCTGGAGAGGTGGCCTCATCTCAGAGGTGTCCATTTAAGGGAAATTGAGGCAGACATTGAACTCCTCATTGGTACTAATGTTCCTCGAGCGTTAGAGCCGTGGAAAATTATAAACAGTCATGAGAATGGACCGTATGCAGTAGAAACGGTTCTTGGATGGGTTGTAACTGGACCACTTAGTGTTAATAGTACCACAGAATATGTTGGGCCTATTGCAGTGTCAAGTAACAGAATTTCCGTTACTGAATTGAAGGATTTGCTCACCAAACAATATAACCAGGATTTCTCAGAGAACATGTATGATGAGAAAAATGAGATGTCGGTTGAGGATAAGTGTTTTATGAAGATTGCTTCTGAGTCATCATATATTAAAGACGGACACTATCACTTACCACTTCCTTTCCGAAATAAAGACAAAGTCATGCCTGATAACTATAAAATAGTTAAGGAACGCACACTGCACCTTTTGAAAAAATTTAAGAAGGATACATTGTATGCAGAAGAATACACATCCTTCATGGAGGACATTTTGAAAAAAGGCTATGCAGAAAAGGTTCCACTTGAGCAGCTTTACAGGGAGGATGGACATGTCTGGCACATTCCGCATCATGGTGTTTACCATAAACGAAAGAACAAACTTAGGGTGGTGTTCGACTGTACATCCTCATTTCAAGGAACCTCTCTGAACAAGGAGCTTCTACAAGGTCCTGATTTAACAAACACCCTGATTGGGGTACTGCTGAGGTTTCGCCAAGAACCTATTGCTGTTATGGCAGACATTGAGGCAATGTTTTATCAAGTTTATGTGGATGAAGAGGACAGGGACTTCCTGAGATTTCTGTGGTGGCCAGAAGGGGACATTAGTAAACCTCTTGAGGTTTACAGGATGAAAGTTCACCTCTTTGGTTCTTAATGACTTAATGACAAATTAATGGTAGCTCAATTTTGTATATTCAATTATGTATGTATTTAATTGTTCCTTTTTTAGACCCTCCTCCTTGTCAGTCAGCAGCAGGCAGTGATTAACAGGCACAAACAGCTGTTGGGGCTGAGCTGATTGTTTGACAAAGGAGTGAGGAGCGAAATGATCTTTGTACCGCAAATTAAGTTTTTTTTTGTAGAAGTCAACTCGGAGATTACTTTTTGTGATATTTGTAAGTAAAAGAAACCTTTTTGGAAACAAGAAAGGAGTCTCCGCGAGTGCTTTATTTGCTTGAGCGAGTCGAAACCCTCCTCCTGGGCTGCTCTGGCATTTTTTGCCTTTTGGATATTTTGAAATGCGAGAGTGGACCTGACAATATGTTTGTGTACCTTCAGAAAAATTCCAATAACGGCTAGTCCATTTTCCTCCATCACCGCCTCCTCGAACAGAGTGTACCGGTCAGAGTTCCAGTGGACCAAGTGGAGCTGAAAACACACACACACACACACGCACACGCGCACACACACACACACAATGAGTTTCTGTAAACTGAAACCTGACGCCCTGCACGTTTTCACACAAACCCAAACTGTGCTGTGGGCACCAGAGGTCCAAGGACAACATGCACAGTCACTGGAACATCTTATCACATGAAATCAAAATGGAACAACATAACATCTAATAAATGTTGGAGTCTAGGGACATAGATCTGGGCAGTGAAACCAAACTTGGGAGGAAAAAAACTAATGTTTATTTAATGCAAATTAAAAAAATTTTCCAAGCGTATGTAAGAGAAGCAGCAGAACTAAGTAAAGCCAGGCTCTGTTTAGATCGGATTGCCTTTTTCTAGTCTTAAAGTAAAACCATGACTGGAACCTGATTAAAGAAGAAAATGTTTTTATTTCAGGAATCCTAAAATAATTCAGACATTGATTAAAGCCAGAGTAGTTGCTAGTAAAGGACTAATTCTGATGTTTTTGGTATATTTTCTGATCGCAGTATGTCTCACAAGCAAAAGAAAATTCATGTTTTTCATGTCTATAATGTGATTATAATGTGATTTTCCCGTGTTTTTAATAGAAAGTGACCTCCACAATTTTTGTAACTATTTTTTGCCAAGAGATACAGTTTTAATATAAGCAAAATATGACTAATTCAGTCTAAAACGTTTCAAAAATCATGTCTTTTTTGTTCTTGTCTGATATTTTTAAGTCTCACCCTGCAGTTGAACTCATGTTTGCATGAGCAGAGATTTTATTACGTGCTATTAATATGCTATTGATCGCAATTTAACAATGGACACATGCAATTAATCACGATTGACTGGTCATTTGTTTAGACTTTTATCAAACAATATTCAAACCATTATATTAAAAACCTTTTAAGGATGAAGTTCTAATGTTGTGTTTGTATTTTAATGAAACTTTTGCCACATTCTGCTGAAAATAGATGAACTTCACTGCTCTTTATGTCTGTGTTGGTGGAGAATGTTTCAGTGCTGACACAGTACCTCTGCAGGAAACAGCCTTCGGTCCACAGTGTGCTCTGAGCCCCAGTCGTTGCTCTCACCCCAGTGGAAGTGGAACTGACAAAGCCTGTATTTGTCCTGTAGGGGGCCTCCCTTAAGTGCTACACAAGAAACATACATAAGATATCAGGATATTAGGGAAGCAGGCCGTATGCAATGATAATGGTGAGTTTTCACTGAAAAGTTTAAATTAGGTTTCTTAATTACAGTTTCTAACTGCAGGGTTTGTGCACTTTTCTCACAGTACAATTTAAAAATTTTCAAGGTATGTTTTCAAACATTGGAGATAAAAATAATACAAATGAAATTAAAAGAGACAGCTTCAATTCACAATTGTATAATATCACTTATTTTTATTAATAATAACTTGTAATATTATTCTACCTTCTACAGCATGGAAAAGGCTGTTTTATGTTTTGAAATGTCTCTTACACCTGACTGGTCTGAAAAAGAAAAATCTCTAAAAATTGTTCTCGCCAAGTTTTCTGATATTTACAAATAAAAATTATTTTTAGTAATTCTAACTGATCTAAAACGAGAAGTTTGATCTGATTTAACTTCAGACAGTGAAGAAAATTGCGTTTATGTGTTTTTGTCATCTATAAATGTCTGTTTACATGCTCCATGTAAACAGACATGGAACATGTAAACATGCAATCTAACATTTGCATCTTTTTGTAATAAAATGCAAATGTTAGATTGCATTTTATTACAAAACTGTGCCATTTGAATAGCAAGTACCATTAAGGACTTTATACAGAAATCAAGCACTTTCCAGATCATGGAAACACCTAATTGAAAGGATTTCAAGAACCTGTGCCAACACTGTTGGTGATTTGTTTAGTTATTAAAACTCTTCATGCTGCATTTAAACAACTAGAGTCATGAGAAAAAAAGAAAATCAAGTTTTCAGTCTGTCTGATATTAAATTGGGCTGAACCCATCCCATTTTAGGCATCTCAAAACTACCAAACTCATTTATTAATTTGCCAACTTCCAGGACAATAAAACATTTTATTTGATTTTTTTTTTTTTTTTTTTTTTTTTTTTTTTACTTTCTATAAATTTGAAAATTTCCCGATATTTCCTTTAGTATTTTGTAGAATTGGCTTTAAACTTTATGAACAGAATCAAATATTTTGGCTTTCCTTCCATAAGCTTCTCACAGTTAGTGTTCTGGGATTTTGGCCCATTCGTTCTAACACACATGTGTCAAACTCAAGGCCCGAGGGCCACATGTGGCCCGCCATGTCATTTTATGTGGCCTGCCCCAGCATTTTATAGGCCGATGATTGACTTAAAATAGGTTTTGAGCATGAGCTGACTACAAACTACATCTCCCACAATGCATTCCGATTGTTACCAGCCAAGTTACGGCTTCTCGCCACTAGAGAGCAGCAGAGTCACCTCAAGCTGCTTATTGATTTTCCCAGCGAATAAAACTGAGACATCGACAAGCTAACATCAAAACGTCCAAGAAAAGAAAAATCGATTTACAAGTAAGACTGTGAATGAAGATGTGTGTGAGTTGGTGTCAGGGGGCAGGTGGCGCTAGACGTTATCTTGACTGACAACATAAAAATAAAAAAATTTAAAAAAAAAACTCGGTCATGTACTATTTTTATCCGTGAAAATTCACAATCATATTAACATCGGCTATTTAGTCGCATTTTATGCGGTTTAGTTAATATTCACCGTGAATCCAGATCCCATCACAAATTAAACAGATAAATGTTTAATTTAATTCTCAGAAACTGACAGATGTTACGTCTGCAGCTCCTCCAGAGCGCCGCTCTCTTGGGTAACGTGAACCCAGAAGTCTCCATTTGTTAAATACGCTGCTGGATGAGTTACTTCCAGCGGTTTCTAAGTCTTCGCAGCGGTGTAGCCGCATCCGGAGTGGTTGAGCAGTGGACTGCGCATGTTACAGTCTAATTAACTTTTGCATCGTCATTTATTTCCACAAGATAAACTGCTGGCTCCTCAAATGGATTAACACAACGTTGCATTCTCTTTAGTTTTCTCTGGTCTGTAATGGAGACTTGAATTTAACGCGCCATTTCAACCAAAGGTTTGTAATGCGCTTCCTAACCAGACGCTCCAAAGCGTCCGGTCCATAACTCTTCAACACGCTGTCAGCTCCCGATCAGAAGGACGCATTTAGTTCAGAGAACTTGAAATGATATTCAGAAAGGATTTTTTTAATTAATTGGCTTCAGTTGCCTCTGAGACTAAATCTTTGCGTAAAGTCTATAATGTCTTCCCATGTGACTTGTTTTTATTATTTGTTTGCTCACCTTTAAACACTGATTTAAATATTTTAATTTTTAAACTGAGCAGTAATTTTACATCCATGGAAACTGAAATGTAATATTTAAAACTTCAATACATAAAATCAGTTATTTAACAATATGAGGTGTTTAATTTATTTTTAACATTGTATTTTTATACATTTATGCTAGGGCTGCCCAAGCCTAGTTTTCCAGAGCTACCATCTGCAGCTTTAGATGCATTCCTTCTCTAACACACCTGGACCATTGACTCATTATAAGCCTCTACAGAACTGAATGAGGGAAGTCAACCTTTTGTCTGGGGTGTTTTAGCAGGGATGCACTCCTGATCTCTACTGTCAATGTGGCCCGTTGAGGGGGGCCAATATGCTGAAGTGGCCTCTGTGAAATTGAGTTTGACACCCCTGTTCTAACAGAACTGGGAGAACTGGTTCAGGTTTGTCAGCCTCCTTGCTCACACTTGTTCAGCTCTACTCTCAGGTTTCCCTAAGATCGGGGATTTGATGTCCACTTGAAAACAATGACTTCTTTGTACATTGTCTCGAATAAAAGAAGCAGTCTCATTCCTGAACAGAGTTATGGTGACAACTTTAAACTCCTCCCACATCCTCACTGTGTGCATTCTGTTCAAGGACGGATGAGATTTCATAGTGAAGGATACACACTGCCTACATTTCTCGTGATAAATTCCCTCATTTCCCACAATCCTAATGGATTCTAGAAAGTTTGCTAGCTAGGCCCGTTTTTAGCCTCCACACACCTGCCAGATTATGTTGGGGGCAACATGAAACTGCTGCTGCGCATGCTACTCAACAGGTTGTTGCTAGGTAACCAAAGAGTGAGTGAGTTAGTCAACGTCATCAACCTTAAACCCGAGTGAAGTTGGCCCCTTCACCTTCTTCAAATCTAACAAAATTGGTGTCAAATGTTTGTGCAGTAAAGATTTTAGTTTGTGCCGCCATGATTTTAAAGATTTTAACAAAAACCGCTTGCCCCGCTTACTTTTACAAAATTTAACAAATTTGGTGTCAATAAACGGTGTTATGTTTGTGCAGTAGATCATCAGATATTTTTATTAATATCTTTAAAATGATGGTGGCACAAACAAAAAATCTTTGCTGCACAAACCAGCATAAACATTGCAGATGATTTACACCAATTTTGCTAGATTTGGGTAAAGTGGAGTGGGAGGGAGGAGCTGGTTGACGTTTAGACCTTTAAACTTTCATTAATATCATAAAGCAAAAGCACAAACAAAAGATTTTGCTGCACAAACATAGGAGACTTGACTTACACCACTTTTCTTTGATTTAGAGATGGTGAAGGGGCTGGTTGACTTTTCATGACCTATACAACCATTTATTAAAATCTTTAAAAATAAAACGCAGCACAAACGTTTGCCACCAATTTCATTAGATTTAAAGAAGGTGGAGAGTCGACTTCAGTCAGGTTTCAACTTTTCTTGGTGGGACCTGAAAGAATGAGCAGCTAAAGCATTTCCTTTTCCTACATCCCCCAGAATGCTGTGCGGTTCAGGATTGGACAAAATTCTATCAGACTTTTTTTCTACAGATATTGATCAAGTGTCTATTGTTTTATTGCCCAGTCCGAAACGTTGCAACTAAGTGGAAAAACTGAAGCGTTGTTTCCTGGTGTGATTCAGCATTTTGTGGAAAATGCTGATTCATTTCCCATAAAACCCCATTGAGGAACAGGTTGGTTCAGGCAAATAGTGACCATGAACCTTCCAGGAAACCTAAAGGCAGAGACTCCAATCCCTTTTAAAGTCATTACTTTTTACCGTGGTCATAAACTTATCAGAGAAAGTTAAACATTAGAAACAATTTAAAATACCTCCTCTACTGTTAATGTTGCTAAAAAAGGAAAACGTTCTTACATCTCCTTTGAACATTTTTAATTCTTCTGAAATCAGCCTCAGATATTTAGAGTTATTGCATGTTGGGAAAAGCCTGGTAGTTAAAACAGAAAAGGTAGCAATTACAAGTGAGACTGAGCTCAACATAAACACATGAGTCACATGAAGGTCAGCAGCTGCACATGGCGCGTTTCAACTGATTTCTGGCCTTTCAGACATATATGGTGGGGGTTCTTTAAGAGGGAATGGGGGCCAAGATAATCCTCTTATGTAGATCAAAACATGCAGTCACCCTGCTGAGGTTTCTCAAGATTTAAAGGGAAATTATACAAGGAACTGAAAGAGAAAGAGGCTGAATAAACAATAGATCCACTTTGTATAAGACAGGTTTCTTTGGGGTAATTTCTGAAGGAGTTTTCATTAAAAGTTTAAAATGTTACTCACTGTTCTTGTCAGTAGTGTCGTCATACTCGACCAGAAAGGAGTAACCGTTGTTCCAGATCTGCTGGCAGGTCTGCGGGTCATAGCTGGACTCCAGCGGCTTCAGCTCCGAGTCGAAGATGGCTTTTTTCACAGCGATGTCGATGGGAGACTGATGATCCCCTCCTGGGACCTCCAGGGGCCCATGCCACATGGGGTGCACTGGAGACCAGGACAGGAAGGAGAGAAGAAGAAGCAGAGGGGGAATAATTAAAAAGGAATATCAGATTTCATGAAGCTGCTGCTGTTTCCATCAAAACAAAAAAACAAAAAAGCAAATGCTGACACCTACTTTCCCCATTGTGCTCAGCTGCCTCCAGCTTTTTCAAACAGTCCATTTTAAAACATCTATCAACTACACTCAAGTCCTACAAGGACACAAACTCCTCTGTCCACTGAGGACGAACTAAAGGGAGAAAATAAGTCAGAGAGGAGCAGAAGGAAGTTTTTTTTCTTTAAAGGAAACAACTAAAAAAGAGAGAAGTGGGCCGGCTGTAGAGAGAATGACACTCGGAATGTCCTGGCATTCCCCCAGCTCCGCTCCACAGCAGGAGCAGCAGACCGGGACCTCTGGCAGGTCAGAACGCCGGCTCGCACTCTTCTGACTTCTAATTACCCCAAACTCAGCTTGGCGTCCAGAGAACCTCCAGAAAAACTGTCCAAAAAAATCATAAAAATCTACTTCATCCTTCTTAATCCAAACCAACAGGATGAAACCAGAAACACAGAACTGTTTGCTCCTCTTCTGATTCCTGAACGGGTCTGACTGGGAGCTTACCTTCATCATCATCAGACTGCTGTAGCTCCTCCTCCTGTGGTTGACTGTTCACACAATAACTGCTTACCAAGCCACAGCACACTGCGCTACTCTGAGCTGTTTGGTAATCCATCTTGTGGATCATGTGTTAATATTAGACAATATTTATAAATCAGCTGAACTGACAATTCCCAAAACAAAACCTCAGCACAGGATGAAGATGAGCAGAAACAGCCAACAACAGATGTTGCTACTGTTTAAATATTATATTTCAACTTCTGCTTCAAATAACACAAAAATCATGAAAATTGGTTGGCAATTATTCAATAAAGTTTATCAGATTAAAATTAGTACCAATCGAACATTAAACAACATCTGAATAGACGCTCATAGTCTTGTAGTTTGACCTCTATCAAGCAGAGGGCGCTGCTGCACATTGAGCTGTTGATGCAGAAATAAAGATGGCGGGGCCATACTGAAAAGACAAACAGCCCAAAAAGAGTCCAGTCTGAGATGCAAAATCCTCTTTAAACAGAACCACTTAAACACATGACAAGCTCCTTAAGTTTCTCACTAACTTCAGATGAGCTGAAGTTAGTGAATAGTGGAGCTGAGTCAACTTCTCATTAAAAAAATTACTGATTTGCTAGGATGACAGAAAGGCAGAGGAGATAACGCAGAAAAATTGTAACATGATCGAAAAAAACATGGTGCCAATAAGCAGGTTGATTTTAAGGGCGTGAGTTAATGCAAAGTTTTTAAATTCCTTTAAGAGCAACCACAGACTGTATTTTTGTATGAACGTCTCTGTTAATGGTGAATTAAGTGTATCACATATTTTATTCTGTTTTTTTTTTTTACTGTTCTGCATCCTGAGAGATTTCTGTTTTGTTATATTTTATAAGTAACAATTGGAAAAACATCTAGTACACATTTCTATTTTTTTTACTTGTTACGAGAAAAGACTATTTTGCAGTTTGAAGCTGAATATCGGCCATGTGTCACAGAAAACAATAACACAGTGCTTCAGAGGCAGTAGGACCAGATTTCCATGATTTCCAGTCACCACTTTGGTTGTTTGGCACCGACTTTAATTGTTTATGAGGAACTGGTTCACTGGCAGAGAATTAGAAGAGCATGACGTGAAAAGATGCTGGTTTATTAGCCATTAGACATTATGAAGGTAACTGCATCCAGAGTTGTATGGCTGGATGAACCACAGCTTGAAAGTAAAGACACAACCTTCCAGTTTGCATTAAATAAAGCTGGAAATGGCAATATATATTATCATAATCCCGGTTTTATAGCCTATGGATTGAGTCAATCAAATTTTATTAGAATTGAAGAGTTCTGGCTTCCTACAGTCCACAAGCATGACCTTTGGGTTAATGGTCTATCTAAATTTCCCTTAAGTGTGTGTGTGTGTTGTCCTGTCCAGGTGGAACCCCCTGATTCTCACTATTTTTTGTCTGTTTAAAAACGTCAAGACGCCAGAGGGAAACTACTCCACACATATGAATATTAAATGACAGTCTGATATCAGAGATAATTGTCAAAAGATAATCCTACAGAATCTGTCCATTGAATGATCGGATATAGCCGAGCAGTTAAAGTAGATTTAAGCTGCACTTCATCCTTTTGGCCACAAGATGTCATCAAAGAAGACAGTGCAAATCAGCTGGAAGAAATTACAATTTTTCCATACACGCTTTAGAAGTTTTGATCATCATTACAACCTAAATCAAGTGAAAAGAAAAAAGTTAAAATGTCTGTCTTTATTGTTTATTATTATTATTGGAAAATTTAAAGCAGTGGTGTCAAACCATTTCATTTCAGGCCATATCATGATCACAAATGTCGTCAGAGGGCAGGATGTGGCAAATTGTACTGATAAAAATACCCATTAACAATTATTATTATTATTAACAATTTATTATTAACAATAATTTGATGTCTTAATTTGATGCATTTCTTGAAATTCAATGATGTGAAGCATCTTTATACATTGATGTAATTTGGCAGTATACTGATGAAACTGCTTTAATTTGATTGGTAAAACAACATTTAATCACACAACTGATTAAATTAAATAGAGGGCCACATAAAAACTTATGGCGGGCCACATTAGGCCCCTGAGCCTTGAGTCATTAGACATTATGAAGGTAACTGCATCCAGAGTTGTATGGCTGGATGAACCACAGCTTCATAATGATCATATGATTTAAAGGTGATCATTATGAAGGCTGATATTTCAGATAAACATCTCCTAATTAACATAAAAACAAATGAAATATGAATGTATTCTCCTTTTAATTGATTCAGAAAGAAAACGCAGCTTTGTTTGTTATCGTTTTCCATTTCTCCATGTTTTTTTGCATGTTTTATTTGTGGTCTAAAGCGGACAGAGAAACTTTATGTAACTGGGCGTTGTAAGACAAGGACCTGACAGACCAGAATGGGTGTGTTTAAAACTTTATGGTCATTAAAAATACATGTGACATGTGATGACTCTTAGAGGTGGATTAGGGAAAATAGAAACTAAATCCACAATCAAACTAGATAAAATCGCAGCGGATTAAAGCAGTTTACGGACATAGAGTTCTTTCTGGTGCTGAAATCTGATAGTAAAGTGTAAAAGAGATAAATGGAGGTTATGCAAACTCTTTTGTTGGATTACAATAGCCTCAGCAGGCAGTTGTGTGAGGCAAAAGGCTTTAAATGGACAGCATCGTCAGGAGTCATTATTTGTCAAAGCGCGAATTGTTATTGATCTGCTGATTTTTCTTAAAAAGGGGCATGCACCCATTTCCTCCTTCACCGTCTCACAATAAAATGTTCTAATGTCACAGTTGAACCAAAATAAAACATGGAAACATGCAACTAGCATCATCTGTACTCACTCTGAGACAGGACATATTTGCTGGAACACGCTGTGAGGTTGCACCGTCGGACAGGCGTTATCCTGGGACTCATGGCGTGTCTGACGAGCTGTCGCTGAAGGTGAGAGACCAAAGGTCTAACCGCTGCAGAGAAAGTCACCATTTTCCTCCAAATGACTAGACCTGCTTCGTTGAAAACGGCTACGCTGTGAATTATAAGGGCTTCTCGGTTAGAGTCGCGCGCAGCTAGCTGTTAAAACTCCACACTGAACTGAAGTTAGCCGCCTGTTCAAAACACTGTATCGACTGGCTGCTACTTCTTCCTTTGTATCCTCCTCCTGCTCATCTGGAGGCGGAGAAAAACCTTCAGAATGTCACCGCAGAGGAAAACCACCGTTTACAGTGAAGCTACAGCGAATGGCTACATTTCTCTAACCCGTTTAAATGCGCTGCTAGGGCCGTAAACAGTTGAAGAAGACCCTCGGTGGTTTACCAGAACAGTCGATGCAAGGAGGAGGGGCTGCGGTTTTGACCAATCAGAGAACTCCTGTGAGGGGCGTTAGCAACAACCATAACAACGTTAAGGAAACCGTCAACACTGCCGCGAGGTGTCACAGTAATTATTAAATACCCTGTTAAAAACCTGTAAAAAGCTTACATCATTATTCCTACATTTGTTCCGAAAATAGCGTAATATTGGGACGGCTGTTAAAGTGTTAAGTCTGTTTAGACTATTTCACCATAATAAGTGGAACATTGATCACCATATTCGATGTGCATTGATGATTTTGATAACGGCACACATGTAATGTTTGCTACTATTTGTTTTATGGCTTTTTATTTTTGTGTTTTTATGGCGCAAAGCACTTGAAACTGCCGAATAGACTTGATTTATTGATAATAGAATAGAAATAATCTTAACCCTGGTCAGTGGATGTCCCAGCAGCAAAGTGACATGCAAGTCGAAGCTGCTAGATTGTACACACAATAAAATAAAATAATGTCAATAAGGGTAAATTTACAGTATAAAAAAAGTAATCCAGTTATTAAATCTAATATACACTGATTCAAGCAAGGTATTTAGTTAAGAAATGCACAAAACATGCATGAATATTTAAACTTGAACATCAACAGACAATTATCAAGTATTAAAAAATGTACACAACAGGAATGTACAAATAACAGAGATGTAGACACTTATTGGGCTTGTTGATAACAGATGAGAGGAAGGACTTGTGATAATGTGATAGCACACAAGACAAAATATAGCAGTGTAGAAATATCTCTTATTGTCTCTTATTGTAAATTCAGGTGTAACAGCAGCAAGGTGACATGCAATCAAGGCCTATTGGTTCAAAATATATAAAACAGATAAAACAAGAATACTGTATTTTTATGTTTTATTTTTAATGTTTATTTTTTATTTTATTTGACATTTTAAATGCTTGTTTATATCTCTTACACTTCAGCACCAGAATGAGCCCTTTACTTAAAACTGCATTAATAGCCTTTGATTTTATTCTGTTGTACTGTGAGCTTAGCTAAATTCATTCTAATCACATGTAATTTTTTTAACCACAAAGGTTTGAATGTGCTCAAACAGGTTCTACAAGTCCCAGTATGTTGTGTACAACACCCAGTTACAAAAGGTTTCTGTATACTTTTGCACGCCACACATATAACATGTATTTATTTATTTTTCATTAAAAAGCTAAAAAAAAAATAATACATAGTTTAAATGAACATAATTTCTGCAAGGATCACATATCAAAATAATAAATATTTTACATTAAAATTGTTTGTTTTTAATATATAACATTCATGCAGTTAGAAAATATTAGTCAATATTAGTTATTACAAGTACACGTAGATTAAAGGTGCATTTCATCAGCAGGAACAACAGTGCTCTATAGGAGGCAGCTGAGTGGAAAGAATAAAAGTATCTGCTGCTGTTAACATTTTACCTTTACCCACTATACTAATTGCATTCTATCATTTCTATCAGTCTGTGATGTTGTCATTTGGTTTCAGCTTTTCTTATTTATAAGCAAAGTTGTGTTTGTATTAATCTTATTGAAACTGGTTATAAAAGACCCCAGACATATCATCTCTCTCTGACCCAGTGACTTTTGGTCCAATTCAACTGTTTTCTTCAGCTTGTTTACGAACCTCAGCGTTGCATCACTGTTTATCATCAACGTCACCTCTGAGTGACGAAGGCCAGTAACTTTGTTTACAAAAACTCTTAAGGTATGTACTTTACTCATCTGTGGAAACTGAAGGTAAACATGAATCTGTGGCTTCGCTCAGATTTGATTTCAACACACGTCCCAGGTGAACAGTCTGTTCCCAGCTCCTCTTTACATTCTTCACAAACATCTTAATGTGCAGCTATTACCTGTGTTCAGACAAGCTAATGAATAGCAAATACTTCAATAGCAAATATTTAGACATCTGGCTCTCATATTTTGCATTATATTCTGCTCTGTGCACAGAAAACTGTTTTACTGAGAATAATTTTGACCCATTTGGTTCTTGTGGAGCAGTTGGTCGTAATTATTTTCACTTAAAACAAGACATTTTTGCCATAAGTGAAAAAAATCTGCCAGTGGAACTAGTACTTTTTTTAAAATCAATATTGAAAAATTGACTTAAAACAAGCTCATTTATCTCGTTGAAAAGTTACTTGTGAGCTAGTTTTGTTCAAGTGTACTGAAATATTTTCACTAGAATAACTTGCTGAGTATTTTGTATTATAACTGAACCAAGTTGCTGTACAATAACTGTCACTGAATAAACATCTCAGTGCACGATTATGTTGATGTAATACAAATATTTTGTCAGTCTTTTCTGAACCTCTTTGTTCGTGGTAATAAATGTTCCAGGACTGTATGTTCCCTTAGATAAGAACATTTTATAAACAAGCATTGTGACCTTTAACCTCCATTTTTAGTTTAGTAATCCTTTGAGTTATGCTCAGCTGGCAAAGTGTTTACACTATGATGGTTGCCATAACGACGCTGTCAGGATGAAAGCAAAGTGGCAATGCAGAACAATAAAGTGATGAAACAGGAATATGTTAAACTAAGTTCAGTGCAGTTGATTTGTTTCATGCTTACAGGTCAAAACATCATTTTAACATAAACATTAAAATGTTTATTTTATGACATAAAGCATTATGAGCTGCCTTGTTTTTGAAATGTGTTTTACAAATAAACTGTAGATTCATTTTGCAGAGAGGTGTATATTCTAAGTATTAATTTCTACTAATTTTGATTATTCTGGTTTATAATTTCAGTAAAACATTAAAACTCAGTCTGAGATTTTGTTAGACCGTTGCAGGCTAACGGAACCACAAAAACCAAAAAGAAACTTGACAGAAAAAGGTCAGAAACTGTTGTATTTATTATCTTCATTAAATTGGTCCAAAAGGTTCATCAACAGAAAACCAAGAAGAAATAATGGACACAGGAACCGGAGACAGTCAGCTTTTAACAGTAAATAACCGCACTTGTGGTTCTGAAGGCCGGCTCTGTCAAATTAACCTTTGACACTGACACAGCAACCGTAAGCTTCAGGAAACTGAAGCAGCTGCAATTTTCCTGGCGGCCATGTTGGCTCCTCTGGTATAACTTATGAGTATTCTCCAAAGACCAGAGGCCTTGGTGTGGCCAAATTAAAGAAGATATTAATACATGTTGCAAAAAACTTGTTTAATCGTGGAAAAGAGGTAGCAAACTAACACTCTTATGGCACAAACTGGCCAGAACCTCTCAGTGTGTGTGCACGACTGGACCCGTAAGACATCAACGACTGTTGACCTCTTTCACTGTTTTTTTTTTTTTTTTTACAAAAACCTCCACTGACATCCTGACTCGTGTTGCATGAGGAGTACAGTACATTTATTTTAAAAAAAAGTACAAAAAAAGCACTTTTTAAACCATCAAGAGAAGCAGTTCAAGACCTTAAATGAATAAAAATATGCAAACTTGACTGCATTTTCAAAAGTTTGTTTAAAATATTGAATCTATTTACAGCGTCATGTCAGAAAGTCGGCATGAAAGCAGAAAAAGGAGCGGGGACTAAGAGATGAAAGTGTTCTTCATTGAACTGGTGGTTTTATTGATTTCAGCCTACTGTCTGTTTGGAAACAATGATTTCATCAGAGTCCTTCAGAGCTTTAGTCCAAAGCAATGATGTCATCGTCGTCATCATTGTCTGCAGCTGATTGGTCCGTTCGAGGGCGCTTGGTGGAGGTTTCGCCGGTCTCTGAGTCCTCTTGGTGCTTCCTCTTGGTGGCGGTTGGCGGCGCCGCAGAGCTGGACGGTGCCCCCACTTCCTCATCGGAATCTACTATCATGATGTCATCATCGTCTGCTGCAGCTGAAATCCAAGACAATTAAAGGTGACTTATTATACTTCCTTAAAAAGGTTAGGATGGATCTATGGCCTAAACAAAACATCTTCATTATGTTTTCTGCACAAAATCATTCTCAGATAATGAGGCCTCAGCCTGCTCAGTTCTGCCTGTGTTGAGCTGTTTTAGGGCCTCCTGTCAGTTTAAATCCAAACAAACTGCTGTTGGCCACGCCCACAACTCAATTTTTACACTCGCAAACAACGTTTAAACTCGCAAACAATGGCTGCTAACAGATGTGCAACTACTCAGCCGTAAATATTTGAAAGGCATTAGTAGAGCCTCGTACACAACCAGCAACATTGCAGCAAGTGGTTTCTGGATGGTAAGTCAACAACAAAACACTTGCCTTTTCCAGCAGTCATTGTAAAACCAGCTGACCAAACGTGCTGGTGTTTAACTTAGGTTGCTAGGTAACTGGCTGGGCTTCACTTGGGTTGCTAGGTAACAGCACACTGCCCACTGAATGTGACTTAAAAAGGAAGTTTTTGGAAATGGCAATTTTTCAGACACCAAAGGAAAAAAAAAAGAAGCAGATTTACTCACACATTTTTCAAATTCACATTTATGTTATGATATAATTTCATTATGTCCAATTAAATCTCACAAAATTAAGTTGGGATCTCAAGAAATTTTCCCAGGAAAGTAAGTCTTTTTATTTTCTTTTTTCAATATGTTTTAACAAAAATCAGAATCAAAATTCTGACTTTACATCTTTTGAGATCAAAAGTCATACTTATGTGTTTGAAGTCAAAATTCTGAGAAAAAGACAATTATGAGAAATTTAGACTGTTTTTCTGAGAATTTTGTGAAAAAGTTCTGAGCAATTCAGAATTATCTGAATTCTGACTTTAAACTCAGAATTCTAATTTTTGATGTCAATATTCCAGATTAGTATAAAAAAAAATGCTCATTTTGGTCTGTTTTTAGAAGCAGTTGAGACCCATATGGAAGCATAAAAACATGGTAAATCATCAGGCCAGAAACACAATGAAAACATTTCCATCTTTAAAATAAGATAAAACATGAAAATGACGTTTTGATCCCGACCTTTAGAAGACGTGGACGGCTGGGCGGAGTCTTTGTTTCCGTTGGTGATGCTGTTGACTTCCTCCTGGTTGGTCTGAGGGGGCGGGGCTTTGTCTGGAGCCTCGCCCACTACCTCAAACTCCACATCTCGCTCAAGCTCCTCACTGCCAACAAAAACAAATGATATTATATCTATATTTTCTGTTTGCTCAGGAGAATCAGCATAAGAGGGTAAAGTTTGATCTGTCAGCCACACACGTGTGCAGGACGTTGATGAGGAGCGTGTAGTCCTGAAGGAAGTCGTCAGATTGGAGACGGCTGCCGTTACGAATCCCAAAGTCAGAGAGGAATTTGTTGTTGTTGGCTGTGAAGAAAAAAGAAATGCAGATTAGAAATCACAGATCCAACTGATCCAAAACTGTGTTCAGCAGACTGGGATTCAGTGAATGAGGCTTGTTGTGGGCCTTAAACTGGAACTAACCCCCACATAGACAAATTCTAAAAATAAAAAAAAAGTGGGCGGAGACAAAATACAGAGGGGCGTGGCCAAGTGTGGGATGATGCTCTCTCTGCTACCTACGCCACCTTTTCTATTCTCAGAATATGAAATGTTTCTTTTTCTCAAATCCTTATTATTTTTAAACCAAATATGCACCAAAGAAAGCTCATTTAAGATGTACCAAACTAAGTCGTATGAAGTTAAACAGTTTGCTCAAAATTAATTATTTTTAATCAGAGATGGGCAGAGTACCCAAAAATTGTACTACTACATATTTTATTTATACTCAAGTAAAAGTAAAAAGTATTCATCTAAGAAATTACTCGAGTAAAAAAGAATCTAGTAAAAAGTCTACAATACAATAACTGAGTAACTGATCAAATTATCAACCATTTTAAAATTACATCATCAGACGGACTAAAATAAAAGCTAAGTAAAAAATTTTTTTTTGGTATTTTAAGGACGAAAATGATAATTTATATAAGTAACAAAAATTAAATTTTCCAAGTCAGTTTCATTCAATAAAAAATGTATGAAACTAACAAAAACTGCAGGTGTGTTTCTGTGTCTGGTGAATTTTTGGTTAAAACATGTTTGTTATTCATTCAGTGGGTACAAAACGGAAATTTTTCTCCAGTCGGAGTAACAATACTTCAGAATAAAATTACTCAATAAAAGTAAAAAGTACAGCGTAGTAAAAATACTCCTAAAAGTAAATTTTTTTCAAAAAAGGCACTCAAGTAAATGTAATTGATTAAATGCAACTAGTTACTACCTAACTCTGTTTAACAAACTTTAGGGGAAAAAAAAGTCAGCTCCTGTTACTTATCCGTCTTCAGAATAAACCTCAAATAGAAATCTGCCTCAAATATATACGATTCAGAAGAAATGGATTAAAGTCTTAAATTACTTTCTGTCTCTCCTTCTTCTGAGGAAATGAGGATGGTTCCTTTGCCGTCTTCTATCTGAACATCCGGAGCGACCATGCCGAACCGTTCCTTCAGGATCTGAACAGAAATCAGAGCAACGTTGCATCATGTCGCTCCATGGTGTCTGCTCAGAGACAACCGGGTCCAGTTTGGGTTTACCTTGTCCTGCAGACACAGAACCGTCGTTTTCTGCACGTTGACTTTAACTGTAACTTCTGGTTTGCTGGCGCAGACGTAACAGTTTGGACTGGGTTTGTCCAGAATACACGGCACCAGCAGCTTCTTTCTGAGGTTCGGACATTTATTCAGGAAGATCTGGAACGAAACAACACCAGAGTTAACAGAGGAGAAGTCAGTTTTTGTCCTTGAACTCTACCACCCAACCCAACCAACGCTTTAAAACTCCTTATCAGAGGAGAAACACAGCAGGTCAACAAACATGTCAAGGTTATGGGAGATAGAAAAGAATGCGTTTTGGTTCTGGGACAGAGGAGCAAAGTTTTCCTCCAGGATTTATCAGCTGGAATCAAGCAAATTTTAAAGTGACACTATTTTTAAAAGAAGGTTCATAAGAAAGATGAACAGAAACAAAACATTAAGATTGATAAAATACCATAAACAAATTTTGGATTTTAAATGATGCAAACAAAATGAACAGGACGAATGAATGCAGTAAAACGAAACGACATCTTTTGAAGTCTTTAGTAGAAAGAATATATTCAGTGAAATTTAACTTATAGTTGAATATAATAGTTTGTTAATAAGACATCCCGATAGCAAAATTAGAAAACAAACAGGTTATAACTTAATTTGCTCTTATTATTGTTGCAGACAAACTATTTTTTCTATTATGAGGTAAACTGAACTAATGACAGAGTATTAGGGCCAGGCTCAGAAATTTAATTAGAAGACAAAAAGTCATAACAAGAATGAAGTAGTAATTTTATGAAAACTCCTACATGAAAACCCTAAAAAATTTAAATGAGGAATGTTGAGAATCGTCTGAAGTTATAGTTTGAAATCGGTTTTACATTTAAGGAAATATTTAATGTAAAATCGATCACACATCAGCATCAAACTATTATTATCAGTAGCAGGACTGCTGAGTCTATTTCAAAGAAAGAATCGTAAGAACCTGCTCAGTTAGTCACATCAGACCTTCAGAAATCAAACCTTTTTCTCGATAAAACGACTTTTCTCATAATTTTGACATTTTTTATGCTAATATTTCAGCTTTTTCTGCTATTGGTATGACTTTATCCTCATAACTAAAATAATTCTAATTTTCTGACACCATCTTATTCACTTAATGTGAACCAAATTTTATAATTAACACCAATATTTCACAGTGGTTTTCACAGAAAGTTGACTTTAATATCATCTTCATGTCTGAAAGTCTGAAGTTAGTGGGATGAAATCGTTGCAACATTTTGAAAAAAATCTCTTCTACATTAATGTTAAAAAAAAAGTTTCCAACAAAACCGAATCAATGTGACTGAGCAGATGGTGAAGAGGTGATCTCTAAAAGCTCAACACACTGAGATAACTGAAATCCAAAATTATCCTGAGCTCCCAACACATAAGCTTTTAGTTAACATATCATCATGTCTGCGGACCACAGAGGCCTGCTGGACTAACCGTGCGGCAGGATTCCAGCTCTCCAGACAGAATCTTCAGTCCTTCCAGCACAATGAGTCCAGCAATAACAGCGTTGGTCGTGGCGATGGCGGGGATGATGTTTCCTGCCATGGCTGGGAAAAGAAAAACAAAAAAAAAAAACGTTTACTGAAACTCCAAATCAGCGCTGCTTGTCTTCAAGCTGAGATCCGCCTCATGAATCTTTCAAAAAGATTTCTAGAAGTTGTTTCTAGCATCCAGAAATAAAAACTTACATTTTACATCGAAGCGGCTCTTCATGTTCATACTGAAGATGTTCATACGCAGGTTTGCTGCTGCAGTAACAAAGTCCATGGCTGGAGGGTCATCCTGACAGCAAGAACATGAAAACGATTTAAAACAAAGCTGTAAACAAGTCAAGTGGCTAGCAATATACATACATATATATATATAATAAAGTGGGAGGTGGGTCAGTTATGCTAGCTTGACTTTGACAACCATGTAGATGTCCTGCTTAATCCAGTATGTTTAGGTTCAGTAAAAAAAATAAAGGGCCACACACACACCCACTCTGACAGATCAATCAATAGAGCATGTGTTTAAATTATCACTTACTAATAATCGTTGAACATCAACCTTCAAAACATAAAACTGTGATGAACTGAATGCTCCGTTTTGGGGTTTTTATGTGCTTTTTTTTTTTGGTTGCGAACTCTGTCTTTTGGAGTTGATTTCTGATACACGGGCTGTTGGAGCTGTTGTCTGTTAGTTGCCATAGCAACGGGTCTTTGTGTGTAGCATAAAACCGAAACAGAGTAAAAAACAAGCAGAATAAAAGTAGTCTTGAGCTGTTTTTCAGCATTATTATTCTCTGTTGTGGCACACTGGAGTTGCTGTAATTTCTAAAAGTTTGACGACAATAATTTGACTAATTGCCTCATTTGTTTGTAGAAAATGGTGACATTCATAACAGTCATCAAATAGGAATAAATATCTCATTCCCATTTGATTCATGTGTAACAATGTCTCCTACAACAGGATTTATGTCAAATTAAGTCAATTGTTCAATATTAAAGATAAATTCATTTAGTCCTCTGTAGAAACCAAACTGTTTACAGATTTATATGTAGGGAGAATACAAATTTTATGTTTTAAAAATTTCTCAGCTTTAATCTAAACCATATTTTATAGAAATGGGATAAGAAATAAGGGCGCTATGAACATTTCTGTGGCAGATTCCTGCCTTGGAACAGTATGATTTTATGGACATGAGGTAATGAATAGTAACGGCGCCTGCAGTAGCGCGTTGCTAGCTACAGTGGCTAATAGACGCCATCCAAACGAGTTATACATAAGCATGGCTGTAAGAACCAAGCAAAATTATTGATACTATCAACGATTGTTGTTGTGTTTCCTCTGGAGCGAACCTTGTCCCAGACGAGCTCGGCGCCCTCGCCCTTCTCCTGCAGCTGTGTGCGCAGTGTTTCCACGCTGTGCCGGAACAGCCGGCAGTAGCCCCAGACATCCAGAACTTGCTGGTCCTTCAGCCCGGACGTCACTGGACTCTCCTCCTGAGGATGGGCTGAGACCATGACAGATGAATTAATCACCCAGACAGCAGAAACCCAATAAAACCCCAAACTTTCTTCATTCTGCAGCCAGAAAACTATCTTATGTTCAATCTCAAGAACTCACCACTGTTCTCCAGCTGCTGCCAGTCCAGAGGAGCAGGAGCTTTCCTCTTTTTCCATAGCTTGTCCATGGTCAGCAGGTACATGATGTCATCTTTGAAGAGCTTTGGAGGACAGCCAATCAGAGCAGAGATTGTTACTGCAAGTCAGATCTGATAACGTCACAGAGAATCACGGATTACAGCGACCTGAACGCCGCCAAAGTTTCTGGTAAACCATCAAACAAACTTCCGCCTGACAGGTGAGAAAGTTTAGTTTCTGGAGCTGAGAGACAGAAACCAAGCTGATCTGTAGCTTCACTAGAGCTGAAATGATTAATCGTAATGAATCGATTACTGAAATAATTGTTACTAATTTAGTAATCGAGTAATCACTAACTGGAGTATCAGGCTCAAAAAGAGCATCATGTTCATTACAGGACAATAATTTGTTTCTTTGAACATTAAAGCTCTATGACATTATGAGGCTCAGTTGGAGAGAAAAAGGAGAAAATAATGAAAAAAATAAAAGCCAAATTAATGACAAAAAAAGTTTAAATGATGAGTAAAAAGAATAACAACAAAAACACAAAATAACACCGGAGCAAAGATCTGCACTGGAGCTTGAATCTTTATACTTAAATAAGAAATATTACTTTCTTTCCACAGCATTGATAAATAAAGCAAAGTGAAGAGATTCAGCATCAAACTGCTGGGTTTAGTTCTGCTGTCACCTTGTTGAAGAGCTTGACTGGGTCGTATCCGGTGGACCGGGCCCACTCTTTGGTGGAAACTCGCCTGATGTCGCCGTCCTGCTCCGAGGCCGTGGCGCGGGCTGCCGTGTCTTCAGGGTTCCCTGTTCACACGAACGGTTCTCTCAGTTCACTAAAGAGAATCACTGCCTGCTTTCAGCTTAAAATAGAGCTGAAGCAACTAATCATGATGAATTGATGATCGAAATAATTGTGACTGATTATTCATTATACAGACTAAAAGAAAGGCCATTTAGTAAGTAAGCTAAAACTGTAAAAATATATACACAAATTTCATATTTAAGATAAAAACCTCTGTCTGTCAATATGTTTAAACCAAAACTTCAAGTGTAATTTTTTATATTCACCCAATTCAGATTCACTAAAGGAACTCTTATTGCATTTCAGGCAATTAAGTGTTTTTTTTTTTCTTATTTTGAAAATGAAGCAATAGACGCTTCATTTTCTTTAGGTGTTGCGTGTACACCTAAAGAAACAGAGAATACCTAAAGAATAGTCTAAAAAAGGCTTAAGTAACTGGCTGAAAAATCTGCAGAATGTGTACTTTTTTTTTGCCAATTAATTGACTGTTAGAATAATAGGGAGATTAACCGATTAAGTTAATCTCCCACAATAAATCGATTAGCTGGATGATGAATTAAAGGTTGATCAGTTTTATTCTCATGATTCATATTTTTTCAAGAGTTTTTTTGTTTACAGAGACTCTAACAGTGATCATTATCATATCGTTTATCATGTTAACATAAAAGTTCCTTTTCATGATAAGAATTTTGATTTATTGTTGCCACAATATATCCCAGTAATTGATGTTTAAAACCCCCTAAAACTGTCATTATTGTAAGGTTTGATAGTAAAATTATTTTCTCCAATCAATAAATACCAATATTTTTTAGAATGCAGTAACTTTGTGCAGCTCAGTGGTAAAAATACTTCTTTACATGACTGGCATCCTAAAGAAGCTAATTACAAAGGGGAATGTTTTTAAAGAACATTGTTTGTGTTTGTGGGGTTATAACGGCTGTAACACAGTTACAGTCAAATAGTTGCCTAAAATATATATTACAAATAGTTCTTACATTCACTATTATCGCTATCACAATATTAGTGACAAATATTGTGATGAAACTTTTAAGCACTTATCGCCCAGCCCTACAGGCCAATCCGTTTTATTTATGGTTTCCGTTTGGTGAGGTTTTTATTTCCATTTTATTTACTGCTTTTGGTAATTTTTTTTATTTTTTTACATTGAAAATATCTTCCCGTTTCAGTGTAAATTATTCTCACACAATCAAATTTTACTGATTTTTGAGAGAGCTGTTAACATATTACTTCAAAGTGTTCTCAAAACAACAATGTAGTTTACTGCAATAATATTTTATTGTGACATTTACTAAAATAGTTGTTAGCTGCAGTTCTAGTTTAAAACTCTGAACAGTTGAGGAGGAATGCATCCGACTCACATGCAGCTTCTGGGTCAGCCGTGTCTGGTGAGACTTCTTGATCTGCGTCTTCTTCTCCAAACAGCTGGCTAGAAACCAAACACTAAAATCACAACCAACTAACTGACTGAACATTTAAACCCCAAATAATAAAAAAGAGTTTCCCAATTAGAAGGAAAACAATTTTATAACCGTTGTTGTAAAACATGAGTCTTACTTGAAGAGATACTTGGCCCAGACGATGCAGTGAATGGGCTCGGACGGCGTGTTTCTGATGGTGCATCCTGGGAAAGTTTTCTGGGCCGGCTTTGGCTGGCACTCATAGCACTCCGTCATTCCCTGATGTCAACAGGGACAGAGATGAAGAGCAAAGGAACTACAAATGAAAGTTTTTCAGGGTTTTTTTGCCAAATGAAAGTGTGGACGTTTACCTTTTTGATAACAGTGACCTGTCCCAGATACCCTGCAGTGCCGCTCTCTATCAGAGGAATATCAGCTGCCAGGCACATCCTGTTGACGTGGTTACGGGCAGCTAGAGGGGGGATACCGTTACTTAAATCATCTGGATGCAGAACGAAGGGACGGACAAATGAAAAACGATCCCATGTTAGCTTACCTCTGTTGTCCAGGGCGTTCATCACCAACATAAACTTTCTGAAGAACTCCACATTGTAATCAGGGCTGTTGAGAAATGCACAACTCATAAGAAACAGAAGGCCGATCGATCAATCAGAATAAATTGATAACTAATTTAGTTATTGATTAATGGTTAACAGAAGCAAATACACTCTAAAAAAGAAAATTTGCTGAAAGAACAACACATTCAGAGTAGTAATTAATTTAAAATTGTACAAATGATATATAGATTTTGCATTTAAGACAGGTAAAAAACTTATTTCTACCAGAACTCCTCAAGAGGCAGTTTAAGCTTCACCTGGTTCAAATTCTGCTAATAAAATCTGCGATTAAGCACCTTTTGCATCCAATTGTTAATCAAACGTTAAATAAACCAGAAAGGACTGAGCTTTTCATATGTTGAGGTTAGAAAGAATTTTTTTAGCTGCATGTGCATCCTTTACTACAAATGATCAAGCATTCACTAAAGGAATGCTGTTATTGAGTTTTAGGCTATAGCATTTTTATTTTCTCATTTAAAAGGAATTTAGTTGTTTACTTCCAACTCTTAATGTATTTCTAATAATGTATAAAAAAAAATGGCTCAAGTGGCCAAACAAAACAAAAAATCTGCACAATGTGACAATTTTACAGTCTGATTAATCATCAGTGTGATCAATTGCAGCCCTGGAAACATAAATTTCACTTTTATTTACAAAAAGGGAGACTCACTTCATGATGCTGTCATGGTAGGCTGTGATGTTTGCACTGGGGCAGAACTGCAGGGCGCTCTCCTTGGCCACCTGGAAAAACAACCCAACCAAAGACATCAGTGTTAAAAATGCAACTGAACATAACGTTAACTCTGCTGTTTGGAGTTTACACACCTGTGCTTTGGATTTTCCAACATGTTTCTTCTGAAACAGGAACTGACGGTTCAGGTTGCTCACATCGATTGTGTCCAAGTCAATCTGTAGAAATCAGTAAGGTTGTTAAACAAATCCTAGAAATAGAACTAAAAGTGGAAATTTTGGTAGGTTTTTCTCTATTTTATTCGCCTTGTAGCATCTGCAGCAGGACCTTAAACTCTCATCTATTGCAGCAGATGTCCTGCAACTCTTAGTTGGTCACAGCCAATCACGGCCGTGACCAGCATGTCTAAACAAAATGATTTAATTGCCATTTCAGGCTCAAAGTTGCAAAAGGAGTCCCTTGTGATTTGAGACTCCTGAGTTAAAGGAAAACCTGGCAAAATCTGTGATGAGCTATTTTCATTGATACCAAGTTAAACACCTGGAAACTGCAACCCAACAAGCTCCATTAATGCTGCCTAATATGTCAACTAATGATTATTTTAGTAATCAATTGTTCTATCGATTAATTGGATGAAAAAACAAATAGCAAACTCTGCAGATTTTTTTATTTAACCACAATATTAGAAATACATTAAAATGTGTAAATAAATAGATCAATGCCTTTTTAAAATAAGAAAATAAAGATTTTATTGCCCAAATTTCAATAGTAGCATTCCTTCAATGAAAAATTCTCAAAAACTCGACTTTACATTGATGTGGTGCAAGACTAATCTGTTGATTGTTTTTTTTTGGATTAACTAATTAATAATTGGATAGTTAACTAATTAATAATTGGATAGTAAAAGGTGCTTAGGAGATTTGTTTTTTTCCTTTTTTTTAACAGGATTTGATCCACATAAACTAAAGCTATCAATTATGGATTTTCTGGAATTGAATTGAAAAATTTATCGGAATTCTTTTTTTTTAATTTTTTTTATCTTCCATGCAAAATGTCTTTTTTTTTTTTTAACTAAATTACTGCTTAAGTTTTCTTTCATTTTTGAGTCTGTATTCTCCAGTTAATGATTAGCTGCTTGTGCACGTTTTTCTTCTCTCCTGATGGAAACAATGCTTGACTGACCCCTGATCACTGTGCGTCATGAATCAATGTAATACGTTTAACTTTTTAATTCAATTATTGAAATAATTTAAACGTTCATTGATATTCCAGTTTATTCTTGATGCTCTCCTCTGGAATTGATGGACTGATTGATTTCAGTTACAAAAGTGACATCAATATTTAAAAATATTTTGTTTTTCTCTAAATTATTAAACTGTTTAAAACAAGAAATTAATCTTTTCTGTCTGTCTTTATTCAAGCTGTTAAACTGTTTAGTCTCGTTGCGCTCCTGTTTATGGTTCTGTCTCAGCTGCATGCCTGTTAGTCAAGGTTTCCCTCATTATTACAATAACATTAGCTTATAAAATACCAGGTTGCCAGTCTTTAACAGAACAGTTAGAGCCCTGATGTTGTGGGCATATTTGTCTTTTCTGAAATTAAACCAACCCACCGGTCAGTGAGGATCTGTACAAAAGCCTGGCTAAGTTAGCAGCAATAATGGCGCCAAATACTCCTGAATAAAACACTGAAACTCCGCTCATATTAAAAAAAAAACTCCAAAGCTGGGTCTTAACATATACTAAAGCAAACACTCTCTATAAACATTTTTAACCCTGAAACTCGCGACTCTGAAATTACTCCTAATCCACACACCCGCCCCCCAGCAACACAAAGACCTAGCTAGCTGCTAGCATCAAGCAGAAACGGAACGAACCACATCAATGTTCTTGAAGCCGGTGAGGACCAGGTTTTTCAGCAGCTCACAGCCGATACCTCCCGCTCCCACCACCAGAACCTTGCAGCTGGACAAAGAGTCAGCCAGCTCTTTTCGGAGGGAACCCACTAGTTGGACCATAATGATGCACAGACGTAAAAGCAGACCCTGCAAGCAGCACCGGGTGGTTAGCGGCTAACAGCTAGCTGCTCTCGTTCTTCAGCGGCCCGCCCACCGCCGGCTCGATTCTTCTTCTTGGGTTAAATTGCAACAACAGACGTTCATTAATGCCACAATACTACACTAGCAAGGGGTGATAATACAAAACAACAATATTTGACTATTTTCCAGCTTTCGTTTCAAAAAGAAACGAAAAATATATATTTTTGTGATTTTTACAAAACAAAAGGACCCTTCACTCCCAGAAAATTATCAGTAACATCAAAACAGCAGTAAAAAACAAATAAACAAAAAAATCCCCCAAAAACAAATGAGTGTTTGGATTTTCAAATCAGTTCGATTTGAATTAAAATTTCTTGCTGTGCAAAGAAGAAAAAAAGTCATATTTTTCAAAACAGAACTTGAAAAAATGAAATAATTAATTGTGGCTCAAACTAGATTAATTTAATTGAATAAAAATTGTTTAATGCCTTAAACCTCTTGACTGGATCACTTTTTTGTGGCTTTTTTAATATTTCAAATAACTTCTAGAGCGTGCTTCAAGAACAGAAATGGACTCTCCTAGGTTAGCGAAAATGGATGGACAAAATAGCATAATGAATTTATAAACTAATTCCATATCTGCCCACTAAGCGGCGCTGTTAATTTAATCCCACATTTTAACCTGTGCTGATATAATCTAATTATTTTAAATGACTCGTGATTCTAATTTCTCTGACTGGACGTATTGTTTAAACATGATTCCCTAGGAAACTTTCAGATATTTTACGAACTTTTTAAAGTCCATAATTTTACAATGAGAAACATTATTATAATTAACATGTTTAAAGCAGCTGTTAAACTAAGAGTAGACAAAGTGCTCAATGTTCAATGTTCATAGAAATTACAAACAATCCAGAAGATGTATCCTTAAAGGTTAAAGTTCATGCTGCTGGACGTGCTTATCCATTTTTTTAGTCTCATTGCTGCTGGACTAATTTATGTATTTTTCCACAAAAGATAACTCACTTCCAGCAGCACAGAAAAAATATGTGTTCATATTTGTATAATTACTGTGTACAATTAATTTTGTTGAATAAAGCGATGAGGCACATTTACCCACATTCAGCCCTTTTTGATCCAGTTTTTCATCCAGCAATCTATGGAAAGCCATTTCAGCCAAAAGTAAATAAATAAATAAACAAATAAATAAATGCCTATGACGAAATGCCAGTGTTTTCCAAAGTGTCGACCGCCAGGCGGCGCTGTGGAGGCCTCGGAAAGTTAGAGAGAACATAAAAAAGATGCAAAAAAACAAAAACAAAAGTTAACACCTCAGAGTTTTTAATCTTACATTTTCATCATAATTTCTGTTTTTCAATAAAACACAAGTTAAACAAATTTTTTCAAATATTATTTCTGATGCTCATTTTCTGATTAACTGACTTTCAAATTCATCAAGCTGAAGTGATCACCAAGCTAGCATAGCTAGCAAGAAACTGAAAAGTTTCTGACAAGAAAGATCAAAAGAACTGTCCAGCACCCTTTGGATGACTCTGCTGAAAAAAGCCATAAGAAATGAGGAAATAAATATAATTTGATGTGTTTAATATAAAATATTTCATATTTTCTTATAACCAAAAGAGAGGAGTGTGGTGAAAAATTTTATTTTCTGGTAATAAAGTCATAATATATTATCTAATAAACAGTATGAGGCAGCATTTATGCTAAATACATGTAATAATTAAGCACATAATGAATAAAAAACATTCTAAAGATTGATGTTTCTTTACATATTTTGTAGCATTGTCTTTGTGTTTGCAAAGGAGGTGATTGGCCAGATATTAATGCCCTTCTAGGCGGACCATGGAGGGGAAAAGTGGGAATCCCTGCTCAGGCCTATATAACGGTTTGCTGAAACATATGCATGTTTCTCCCAGTGCTTCAGTGTGTTTTCTCCAGTTACTCTGGATTCCTCCCACAGCTCAAAACATGATGGAATTCATGGCTGTTTTGCCTTGTGAGGGACTGGACTCTATGTTGTTGAACAAGGAACTTGTTTAGTGAAAATCTTACTTCCTCATACTCGTGATGGTAACTGCTGGTTAACTTAGAATTATCTTTTAATCTTGTTGCTATTTTAGATACATTTCCTCTTACGTGTTGGATAATTACTTTCATGGGGAGTTGAAGCCCTTCCTCCAGCAGTCCCTGTGGCCACGCCCCTACATTAAGTAGCCGGGAGACTTTCCACAAAAAACGTTTTTAGCTAATATCAGTGACTTGAATCTATGGCTATGTTCACACGGCAGCCCGAAGTAACACAAATCCGATATTTTTTATGTGTGAAATCACTCTTCTAAATATTTGCGACTCGTCCTGCAAGCCCAGTAGAGGCCGCAATAACATGCGCTCAGTGTTTTGCCAACCGCAATTAAAAAGAAGAAGTGCTCAGTGTTTGCGGAAGTAAACGTAGATGCTAATGGTGGAGCATATTTTACGATTTTGAAGTTGTCCGACCAGAGCGAGCACATTAACAATTTAATCCTCATTTTGGTTGCTGTTTCTCGTCCCGCTTTCGCGTATCAGGGCGCAGAATAGTGACGTTTGTCGAGTATCAAAGACGTTCCGGTCTATGGGATGAATGCGACGTGGCCGTTCAAATTCAGGTCACATTTGAACATATCAGATACGTATCGGATATCCAAGTAGCCTTGGTGGCATTCGAAAAAAAAAATCTGATCTGTGTTGTTCCGGCTGTCATGAAAAGATCAGGTAAAGATCGCATTAAAGAAAAAAATCGTAATTGGGTCAATTCAGGCTGCAGTGTGCACATAGCCTCTCTGATATTCGATACAAAAGTATTTAAAAAATATTACCCAAATAATCCTTCGGTTCAAATGACTATGTCTTGCCAGTATTTTTTCTGCAGAGGAATGTAGTTAACCTAAGGTAACAAGTTTCCTAAAACATCCCTGAAATCTTCTCCAACCTGTTTTCCCAGAATGCCCTGCAGAAAGTCATGTGTTGAGTGTGTGAGGAGGGAGAAAGCAGTGAGGAGGGAGAAAGCAGGGAGAGGGAGTGTCTGAGTGTGTCTAGAGTTTGCAAAGCAGGAGGAACAGTTCATTGATATGACGTGAACTTGAATTGCTCTCAGAGGGAAACTTCTCCTGTTTCTCTGACCACTGAATGGGTCTGAATATGGATGTGCAGCGTGAGAATAAGAATTTTTGGAAGAAAAGAAGTGAGATTGTATAAAGTTCAGCAGGTAATGTGTTTTTATGTGATTTGAGTTGTTACAGGTGGAAGCTGGCAGGTTTACAAAAAGTACACAAGACTTGTCTTTATTTTAGGAAATGCTCATAGTGAATTTATACAATGTGTGTGAATAAATTGTAGGTTTTATATTATTTAATTGGGAATGCCACCTGTTCCACTTTCCTGCTAACATTCATCATAATTTGCATGGTGAGTGAGCAGGTTGTGCTATTTGACTAAGGCTAATCTGATAGGAGATAATATTGTCTGCCTACAACCAAGCAGCAGACATAATCATTTTCTTTTTATCCCGGAAGAACACCCTGAATGTCTCTATCTTAAAGGAGGCATTTTGCTCATTTTCCTAACTTCTGACGCCAAGTAAAAGAAACAAAATTATATTGTCAATAAAGTATTGTCTCTAAAGCTATGATCTTTACAGATTATGTTTTGCAAATTAGTTTTTAAGGCATTTTAAGCCCCCAAAGCTTAAATGTATCCTAATTTGTCTTCAGAAATTGATATTTTGTCTTTCAGGATTAAATTTATTAATCTAGCTGGACTGACTACATATTCATTTGCCATAACGTTTACTTAGTAAATTGCTTATATTTTAAGTCCATTCCTCTTTTTAAAAGTTGCTTTTTCTTGTAAAGTATAAACCATATCAACCAATCATTTTGAAATGGCATCTTCTTCCTCTAACTGCTGGAAACTAGGCATAGAGAGTAAATAAATAAGAAGATATGTAGCAAGTTAACTTTTAATGACTGAAATAACAGGTTATATATAATCTGGAATGACATTCAGAAGAGAATAAAAACCAGAACCAAACTTAAAAAGATGAAATGTCCAAAAACAAGGAGAAAAAGAGAGTCTGACTGAATACAAAGGAAATCAGTGGAATATTGACATGTTGGGAACTTCTAAGATAAAAACTCAAATCTGATTGCTACAGAAAGCAGGAAGGGGAAGAAACAAAAAAGAATGCATGTGTCTGTGCAGACATTTTTTAAGTATAAAAAACAAGACAAGCAGGTTATGTTTGTGTAAATAAGATTATTTTGTGTAGGGTGTTTGTTGAATAATCACATTCTGATAGTTAACTATAAAAAGCTATGGTGGACTGGGTTTGGGTTTGGCACCCAGGCCTTCAGTTTGACACATGTCCTTGACTATTTAATACCAATACTCTTTATAAATTATTAATAAAAAAGGCTCCACAAAGTATTTAAATGTCACATATTCCCTTTCTACATACCTACAAACCAAATAGTGTCTCTTTTTAAAAAGAAACAAACTTAAGTATTTCTAAAACTTTACATGCCATTCTGATCATATTGCAGAGTTTGTAGCGGCTGCATGGATGTAGAGAGACATGCTGACTTTTGTGGAGTTTCCAGCCGATGTGGAGCTGCTGTCCACCGGAGAGCTGAGGATGCCGTTCTCAGACGCAGTCAAGTACTGCATTCTGGGAATTTCCATCCTTCTCCTCCTGGTGGCGCTGGCAATCTTAATCTGGCAGATCTTCAGATGCTTCTCTGAGACGCATACATCATACCCGCATCAGGACACAGGTCAGAGGTCACACTGCCACACAGAGCAGTTTCATCTGATAAGGATTGGTGTCCAGTCAGGAAATAGATTAATTGATTCATGGATTTTTATGCTTTTTGTCATAGTGAACACTGATCTGCTGTATTCAGAGGAAAAACCATCCGGAGCTGAAAACTACGCTTCTCCTCCAAGTACTAAAGTAATTATAAACTGTCTATAATCAAATTTGGCTTTTAGGAAGAACTAAGAAATTAAGTTTTGGATGATGAGATTAAAAAACCAACCTGCTGCCTTTCATTCAATACTCAGGGCACCGAATCGTATTTTGTAATGTAAACATATCATAATGCTTCTCTAAGTTTAAATAATACAATGTTAATGTCATCCTGGATCAAATTTTTCTAAATCCTAAATATTTTCTAAGCTTAAAACTTACAAAAAAGAGAAATAATTAAAGGAATTTCACCTGAAAATAGAAAATAATAGCATAGTGCTTTATTAACCCAACATTGGGAAAGTTCACTTGTTTCAGCATCACAGTAACAAAATATACTCAACTGAATATAAAAATATCTTACAACAATATACCCAACTGTATATTTAAAGTACTTACAGATAAAATAAAATAAAAATTAAATAGGAACCTGAAAATAAATGAGATTTTAATAACAGAATAAATGAATACAGATATGTTCTTTGTATGTTCATTGCAGTTTTACAGAATTCATGCAGTAATATAAAAATACAGTCATGTTTAAAAAATGGAATATCATTGAACAGTTTGTTTAATAATGTTTATAATGTGTTTAACTAAGTGAAACACATTATAAAGCTGAATTCCACACACACTGATGTTTTAAGGTATTTATTTATGTTAATTATGATGATTTTCAACATTTGACATTAGATTATTACATAAAACACTTAAAATAAACTATCCTTAAAAACAGAAATTTGGGTTTAATGAAAAGTATGTTTAAGATAAGATAAAAGTTATTTTCAATCCTCATCAGAGCTATATTCTAATTGATTGAATATGACTGTATTGATGGATTCAGGGCATGATCTGGCAACCCAATAAAATTTAGATCTAAAGTTATTATAAATACCAAAATATCACATTTATGCCAAGAGTAATATGTTTGAGGAAATGTTTTCAGATATTTCTGTTTGACATATCTGCAGGAGAAGCGGGCCAGGTGAAGCACATGATGGGTGTGGTGTTTGTGTTCTTCTCTCTTACATGGCGGATGTGTTTGACTTTTGCTCATCCAGTTATTTGGTTAGTCTGCTGATATCTTTATAGGTCAGGACTAAACCTGCTGTCAGGTTCTGGTTATATTTTTTAAAATTGATATAAATTCTTAAAGTAAAACACAGAAAGTTTAATAAAATGCAGAATTTAAAGTGGATTTATTTCAAGTACTAGGGAAATCAAAGCGCTCTGGAAAAGCATTCATACTTTATTACCTTTTTCAGTACATTTTCTCATGTTGGAACCACAAACCTTGGTGTTTTTTATTTGGATTTTATGCGACAGATGGACTCATTCTAACCCTAATCCTACTTTATAGACCCACCAGCCATTAGTGTTTTAGGGAATGTCTCCACAATTTTCCCCACATTTTCCTTCAGTTCTTCTTCTCAAGCATCCCAGATTGAATAAAAAAGTCTATGAATATCAATTTTCAAGAATTGACACAAATTCTCCATTGGATTTATATCTGAACTTTGACTAGACCAGTCTAACACTGGAATATCACCTTAAAGCCTCAATAAAATACCCTAATGACTGTAGTTTTGACCTAAGAAATTATTAGAAAGTTTTTACTTTCTAATAATTCAAGGCAGTGTTGGTGAGAAACAAACCAAAGTTGGAGTCAGTATTTTAGTCTAAATTCTTGTCTGCAGGTGGTGGATGTGCGCGCTGAAGCTCGCCGACTGACTCGCTGTTTGTCCCGAGCTTCGTTTCCGTCAGAACAAAACTACGCAGAGAGCGACATGAGGGAGCACCAAACCATTAACAGGGTAACAGATCCTGAAAAATAACTGTTATTCTTAATTTTTTTACTCCCCTCTGCTATAAAACACATTTCTTTTATAAGGAGTAACAGTTCGCAGATGGTCTCAAGTTAGGTTGTTGGCTTCATATCTTTTTTAAGTTATTATTTTTTTCTTAATTCCATACAGTAAGGGTGTTGGACAGAAAAAAAAAACTAATGTGTATCTTATTTATTTATTTTTACCTACACAACATCAGCTAAACATGCAAATAGTGTTTTTTATTTGTAAAAAAGTGATGTGTAAATCATTGGACATTTACCTTATTAAAAATGGCATCCAGTTTTTAAATTCTCTCGAGCTTATTTTAAAAAAAGGAAAAAATATAATTCATTTTGAGCAATAAAAACAGCAGTTTTTCTGTACTTAATCAAGTACAATAAATTAATTTAAAGCAGATTTGGGTGCACAAAAGTTATGGAGAAAAAGAGATGAATACATTTGTCATGTTAGAAAATTTTAATTTATCTGCAATAATTAAGGACATTAACTGATGAAAAACATAGAACAACTCCACCAACGTCAACCACCAGGTCGGGGCGGCCAAACTTGTATGATTCTTGAATGGCTGTCAGTGGTGAACACAATGATCACCTGATCCTCACCAGGTCTTAAAACTACATAAATAAAACCTCAAATAAACAAGACATATTTCATGATTTCACTGTTTTTTTTCAAACTAAATCCATAATAATTAATAGATTAAATATATGAACAGCTAAAGTGACCATCAGCAGTATCAATGATCCAGAAACAATTTAATTTTTTTTTCTTACTAATTTACTACTCTGGAAATCTCAAGCACATCTTAATACACTTCCAGAGGAGGAGATGCATGAAGATGGATTATATAAAAACAAATAAAAAATCAGGTAACTCAAATTCACCATAAACTTCCTCCATCAGGTTCACGGCTCGCTGCGTTTCTCCGTCTACTATGACCAGCTGCAGGCGTTTCTGGTGGTGACCGTGTTGCAGGTGGAGGGGCTGGTGGGCAGCAGTCAGACGTCAGGCCTGCAGCCGTTTGTGAAGATTCGCCTCATGTGGGCCGGATCAGAGGGAACTGAGCTGGAAAGCCAGGAGGTAAAGCTGTGAATGTGTTGATTGGAACAGTGTTTGTTTTATTCCTGAACTCCAGCATGTAATGTTTGTGCTCTGTGAGGAAGACACTGATGGGGACACTGGACCTTTCAAGTGTTGAACTAGAAAAGCCCAACTATCAGGTGTTTTTCACACCTGATAGTCTGTTAGACTCGGTTTGATGTGGGACCAAAATTGCAAAATTGCTCTGGTTTGCTTTCACACTGCACTGTCAAACAAAACAAACCCTTATGTGAACCTGTTCCCCTCCTCACCAGTGGGGGCGCTGCACCAAGAACCACTGAAGGAAACAACACGGAAACGTTTGAAGAAGACCCTGATAGAAACTTTTTTCTTCATAAAATGTAAACAAATAACACTGTCAGATTTTTTTTTTGGCCTTGTTACAACCATGAGGCTTTTGTCCCGCTAGCATTAGAGGGATGCATTTGTTTTGGTTGTATTTACCCAGAATGCCCTGTGCTGTAATCTGCTTCCTGTTTTTAGAGTCGTCTCCACTACGCTTGGCGTTCACATATGCATTTAAAGTGAACTCTGGTGTGGTTTGAATGCATATGTGAATACCAAGTGGACTGGAGACCACTCCAAAAGCAGGAAGTGGACTATAGCACAAGGCATTCTGGGTAAAAACAATCAAAACAAACGCAAGAGTTTAGTGCTAGCAGGAGAAAAGGTTTGTAGTCTTTTAACAACAACGAAAGAAAAATCCTACAACTTCTGCAATCTGATGCTACTCCAATTTTTTCTACATTTTGTGAAGAAGGAAGTTGTGTTCAGTGTCTTCTTCAGAGGTTTTTGTATTGTTTCCTCCAGTGGTTTCTGGTGCAGCGCCCCTACAGGCGAGAAGGGGAAAAGATTTTTCAAAGGGTTTGGATCGTTTGTCACAGTGCAGTGTAAAAGAGAACTGGAGCAACTAAAAATGCAACAAATGTTGCAATTTTGGTCCCCAGTCGAACCAAATTTACTGGACTATCAGGTGTGAAAGCACCCTAAGTTTGAGATAGTTTAAATGTCTTTTTGTGATCTTAATTTGCTTGTAAGTTGAAGAAACATGTGGTAAACGTATGCTGACATGTTAATTGTTTCTACGGTGATCCTGTTAGGGTCAAGCGACGCCATCTGTGCTGTGGACGGTGCTGCAGGAGTGGCGCACCCGCGTCGTAAAAGGCAGCTGTAACCCTTTATATGGAGACCAGTTTAGCTGTATTCTGCAAGACAACAAGGACATGATTAACCACATCACTCTGAGGATGGAGGTGCCGCTCCACATAATCTATAATTTTACCAAACAGAAGAGAGACTGACTGCAGTAGATTTAATCTAAACTGGTGGATTAGAGAATAATTTTCATGTTTTATGGTTTCTGTGTATCAGGTGAGGAACTTTGATAAGTTCTCCAGACACACGGTGCTGGGAGAGGTCAGGGTTCCTCTGGGGAAGATGAACATCTCCTTTCCTCTGGAGCTTCAAGAAGATCTGCAGATTCCACAGAAGGTAATGTTAAAGCTGAGCAGGTTAATCAAAAAACTGTAACTCCTGTTGTACTAGGGAGGGAAGTTAAAAATTTTTTCCAAACATGGAAAGTATTTTAACAGCTTGATTTACTGAGAATGTAAACTGAGATGTAAATTTGTGGAAACATGATCAGTTCAGAATAGAGCAGAGTGGCCAAAGTAGAGTCGGTAAAAAAGGCCATATTATCTTTAACAGAACTGCAATAATGCTTCGAAATGTTTTTAGTGCTATTTAGGGATGTAACTAATCATTGTTGTAGTATCTTATTTTAATAATCCACGAATAATTGATTAATTCTGGAAAAATTGACATATTCTGCAGATTTTTTATTGAACCACTTATGCCTTTTTACATAATCTTAGAAATACATAAAATAAGCATTTAATTCAGATACTTTTTGGAATAAGAAAATAAACATTTTATTGCCTAAAATGCAATAACAGTATTTGTTTAGTGATGCTTGATCATTTGTAGCACAGGATGCATCTGTAGCTAGAAAAAATACTGTTTACTAATCTGTTTATTTTTCTAATTAGTAATTTGACACCAGCAGGTACATAATATGAGATTATTTTTTCAGAATTTGAAAATAAAACTGTTAGATTTTTCATATTAAATGCAAAATGTTTAGATTTTTGTATAGTTTTGGCTTAATTACTGCTTTGAGTGTGTTGTTATTCCAGTGAATTGACATTTTTAGAGTCTGTATACTCTAGCTAATGTTTAATGGATAACTGAATTAGTTGATAATTATCTCACAAATTGATTAATCACAATTAATTTGATTAATCGTTTTAGCCTAAATGTTTTTATTACAATGCAACCTCTTTATTTAGACTATTGCTTAATTTATTGTATTTTTGTTGCACTTTTTGGACTTCTGGATACTCCCTTATGAATAAAGTATTTATCTACCGTTCTGTCTCAATGTGTGCAGGATCTGGTTGGAGAAGTACTGCTGATGTTAAAGTATCTTCCCACCTCTCAGAGGCTGGAGGTCGGCCTGTTGAAGGTCAGAACAGCCATCGCTGAGCCGTCGTCTGATGCAGGTGATTCCCAAACCTAAATGTGTGAAACATAAAGATTTCACACATCTTCACATTGACTCACTTTATTTTCACTCAGTCATGCATGCCAGGATCAGCATTCAGTGCAACCAGAGCAAGTTGAGGTACCAGAAGACCTCTGCTGTCCACCGCTGCCCAGTGACCGTCTTCAATGAGGTCCTCATGTTCTCCCTGCCAGACGTCCCACTGGAGCAGTGTAAAATCTTAGTCTCAATGTATGAAACGCAGTCGACTGGGAGGTCCAACAAGTGTCTGCTGGGACAGCTGAGTGTGGGGAAGGACAGGAGCTCAGAGGACGAGCACTGGACCTTGATGGTGCGCTCGGTGCGGCAGCCTGTAGCAAAGTGGCATGGTCTGCTGCTTTAAGCTCCAGGCCAGAAACATCTGAAGCAGTTTCCTGCTGTTTGTTCATGTTCACCTCGTCCTGCAGGGACCGTGATGAAACTCCACAGGATGGAGCTACACTCAGATATGTAAACATGAGAACAATCATTTTTATTGAGCTGCCTTTCCATCATAAATGTGCACAAATCTTAATCGATATTCTGCTAATGTCGAAAAAACACAATTTTGCAGCAACAGTGTTTCCATTAAATGAGGAATTAAAGTCACATGGGAATAAGGCTAGTCTCATGATAAGCTATGAAAAATCATGGCAGCATCGGATGTAAACAGTTACATGAGATTATATTCATAATTCAGCCAATCAGAGAAGACGTTGGCGTCTTATTCAGGTGTTGGAGTGACAAGCTCCGCCTTCTTGGGAGCGGCTACGTATGCGGCTTTTTTGGGAAATCATAGTTTACAGAAGAGCGATGGATTCAACATGTTGAAAAGACACAGCTTTGTTTGAGCCTGCGATGCTGTGAGAGCTCTGGTGGAGCCAGCTGCACATTACCCAAAGCAAACATTATCCTCCTCCTACTTCCTGTCGTCTTCTTCTTTGTAGTTTTTGCCAGTAGTAACATCCGATCATGCGACTCGTTTGATGTGAAAAAAGAGTTTCCTTTGCAGTTTTGTGAAATGTTTCTATTTTGATTCAACTGAAAAATCTCCTCATCCTAGCACAGCTTTTTATAGAAAACCCTTTTATTTTTAAATTGGCCTGTTTCCATCAAGCAGTTTTATTTGTTCTTTCAATTTGTGCAATTTTATGGTCAATGAAACCTCAGCTGTCTGACCTTATCTTTATTTGAAAATCTACTTCTAATAAAACCTCTGAAGAATATCTTATTACTTTCGAAATTTGACAAATTAGCATTTTAAGTTTTAAGTGTTTTTTCCCCCCCCTGAAATTAAATGTTTCAATTGTATAATTAATACATTACATGCCTGCTACCTGGTACCTTTATAACTACTAAAAATATGTTTATTTGGAGTATCCTAATGTTTGTATGTAACAAAACAATAAAAATGATCCTGATGACTCGGCATTCAATTGTCCAAAACTTTTTGCATTCAGTTAGTTACTTTTCTCCAGTTTGATGTGTGAGGCTGGCTGTTCTTTATGAGTGATCTCTGCTGCCACCTGCTGTTTCGTTTATTAAAATACTTTTCAACTAGGAACTGTATGCTAACCTGCTAAACATTGACATACTCATCATACCGTTGTATAGTTTCCCTTTAAAACCATGTAGAATAAAAATACCAAGTAATACAAGTATCAATACATGTTAATGACATGATAATACAAGTTTCTCCTCTCAAAGACCAATAAACTTAATGTTTTTCTACAGACCACAACACTTGAAATGGAAGATATTTTTAATATCCAAAGTAAAACACAACAACCAAAAACATTAAAATGCAGAAAACCACAATTTACAACCAACACAATAAATTAATTGGATTATGAAGGCTCTGCAAACAAAATTGCCCTTCAAAATACATTAGTCCCCCCCAGAATGGAGGTTATCAAGCTCATTTCAATTTATGATTGATTGATTTCTTATTGTGACAGAGTGTCTTTATGCCCCACTGCATAGTCAAATAAGTTGTGAAAGGGTTTGCCATACAGTTCAGTGGAAGAGGAGGAGGTGCCTGGTTTGATTCTGGGCTGCATGTCTTCCACTTAACTAATAAATAAAAGCATCTAGGTCCAGAAAATTTTTTTAAAAACAATTTTGGAAAGTTCTTATTTTTTGTATGGCAAATTTGGTACATTAATTACTTTATCAAGTCAATTATTTATTATCTAACCAATATTGGCAGCATCGGTCCTCCATAGAATCCGTCCTGCACAGCTTTAATTATATTATAAACTTGACTTTTTATTCACTCACTCTCCCTGCTGACAGACACCAGACAGAAATACAAGTAGTTATTCTAAAATTCAGTGCAGACAGAAGGAAGCTCACCCACTGCCGATAAGGTCTGAGCTGCGTCTTAAGGAACCTCCACAGAACCATTAGAACCCTGTTACAGACTGGGTTCAAGTCCAGAACCATCCATCTGGATCAGAATAGCTGGAGCATAAAGAGTTTATCCCAGTCCAGACCTGATATGCCCCATACCTTATTCCTCCTTAAAACGCACAGACAGATGGATGAGTTCTGCCCTGGCGAAGAAACGAAACCAAAAATGATGCCAAACTCAGCCTTTGCGTGGTTTCGTTTTCAAGAAACGAAGAGCCTGACTGCAGCGAAGAGCGGTCTGCGACAGGAGCTGGTGGTAAGTCGTTTTCTCCTGATTCTCAGGTTTATTCCCAGCAGATGAAATGTGGAGAAGCAGCTGCAGTCTGAGGCTGTTTGAGCCCGAGCTGTTTCAGTGGGCTGCTTGGAGATGACGCAGAACTCTGCTGAGCGTTACCTCAGTCGACCTCGGCTGTGAGTTATTCCAGGACACGGACAAAGCCATGTTGAGCCTTCATGTGTCCCTGAAGAGATCCGACCGGCTCAATGAAAACTCCCTGGATTATATTTCATAAGAGACAAACACTTATGTTTTCTAATTGATGTTAGAGTATTTCTAATTGATGTTAGAGCGTTTTTATGCATTAATACGCATGACGCAGCGCAAAAACCCGCCGCACCTCCTTAAATATAACCAAGCGGAACTTAATTAGCACAAACTGTTAACGATCAAAATACCAAACTGAGTTTTACTATAAATTAGCAATAAAAACAAAACAGAACCAAAAACTTAAACTTTCTGACTGCAGATTAATTTCACTATTTCAGACAAAGATATGGATCACGTGGTCTGCTTCCTGTTTGGAGTTTTCTTAAAAATGTTTTAGTGGGTTATATTACAATGCCGTTGTTGTTTCTAACTAAAGCGGGTATTATGATAGTAATATGATTAGAAGTGCACTAATCAAATTGTTTTGTGGTTAATTTCTGACCTACTGATATATATTAGTTTGCAAGTTCTCCCTTAGAAAAATCATTAAGTCAGATGCTTTAGCAAAACATTAGTTTTAATAAAGTTGCTTGTTCTATTAATCATTTCTCAAAAACTTTAATTTATGATGCAATAAATTTACTTATCGCTTATTGCGACAGGCCATAGCAGTGAGATTTCTGCTGGCATTTCCACTGGACTTGTCAGGATTTGTGGATGGTTGTGGTGAGGACGAGCGCTGAGACCCAGATAATGGTGATGATGATTAATTTAACGATGAAGCTCAAAACAGTCCAGATCAGGCAGCACGGCAGAAAGACCGCACACAGCTAATTACCGGTAGCAACTGTACGACAGTGGACTGAAAACTAGAGCTGAACCAACACAGGACTTTACAGTTCGACTGTGGTGGCAAGCAGACGAATGACGTACGTTTGACAAGGACCCGACAAGAGACAGAGACAACAGGTGGACTTAAATACAGATGGGGGTAATCAAGGGAACGAGACACACCTGGGAACAATCAAGGGCTGACAGGACAACACAGAGACTCAGGGGAACAGGACTAAACACAGAAAATCCCAAAATAACTAAACAGGAAAACACGGATCATGACAGGACTATTCTAAAAAAATAAAACAGAAAAACTTTACCTTCCTAGCCTGTCACCTAATCTCTTTTTTGAGTACAGTTTCCCTTCAGTTTTACATCTTTTATTCTTCCACTGGCCTCATTTTTAATACATTTGAGATACTAAAAAATATTTTGACTCTCCTTCACACTGTATCAACTTCCACACAGAAGAGTGTTGCTGTTTGGGAAAATTTGTTGCAATTACAGTTTGTATGGTGCAGTCACCATACAAACTGTAATTGTAATACACCATACAAAGAAAATATATAAAATATAAAGTATAAAAGTATGAAAAGCATTTCTGTTGGTTTGTGTGGCCATGCAGTATAAAGTGTGATAAAAGTCAAGCAGTTAAGTTCAGTAGTCACCCTGAGGGCTGGTACTGATCCACACATTGTACGGCAGACGGTCCAATCACTGATTGGAAAACATGGATTTGTATCTTTTCTTTTAATTATCGTGTGATTTTGTGCTTCAGCTGATGGAGTCAGATCATGGATGAGGAGCTCGACCCTGACGATGAAAATCCAAACTCCGTCTTGGCTCAGGAATACTCAGAGCTGGTCGCCATCCTTCGCTGTCAGTTGGACTCGGTCATAATGCAGCTTATTCAAGTGGTGCCGGATGGTGCCGTGTGGCTGAGCAGACAAACAACCAGCGGCTCTGCTGCACCATCAGACCACATCGAAGCCATGCTGCAGTACTTCAGACACGCCAACACTGCAGAATGCAGCAACTTCCTTCAGAGGGTTTGTCTTCTGTGTGAGGGCATCCCCATGCATCTGGAGTCGAAGCTCATGTCGGTGGCTGGATATGAATGCAGTGAGTATGCAGCGTTTGGGAGAAAATAGTTACATTTACTCAGACATTTACTTGAGTAATTTCATTATGAAGTATCTCTACTCCAACTTGAGTAAAATGTCTGTATTTTCTACCCACTGACTGAAAAACAAACATGTTTTAACCAAAAGTTCACCAAACACAGACACACACCTGCAGTTTTTGTTAGTTTTTTTTATTGAAGGAAATTGATTTGGAAAAAAAATATTTGTCTGATTTTGTTGCTTTTATTTTATATGAATTATTGTAATTTTGGTCCTTAAAATACCAAAATTTCCACTTAATTTTATAGTTTGATCTGTCTGATGATGTAATTTTTAAGTATTAAATTATTAATAATTTCATCAGTTACTGAGTACTTGAAGAGACTTTTTAGCAAATACTTTCTTTTACTTGAGTAAAAATATGTTGAAGTAGTGCTACGCTTCCTTGAATAAATTTTTTTTATCCACCTCTGTGACTATTAAACAGTAACTTTTGGATGACCGATTTGCATAATTATTGGTTAGTTTAAATATTGTTGAGTGAATGAAAAAGATCTGAACTCAGCTTGGCAGCCTGTAAAAAAAAAAAGACAGGAAACCACCTCACGGTCAAAGATATGCTGCAGTGCCACATGCTTCTTTGACACGGAAGTGTTTTTCTTTTTTCTAACCAAACCGATTAGGGAGTGGCAAGAGAGCCTGGCTCAGTGAAATTCCTCGTTGCTGCCAATCTTTTATAAAGCTGATCTTTGATATGACTATGTCACTTTTGAGATGGCAGATTATCACCTTCAGTTTGCTTCTCATTTGTTGAGGTTCTTGTTGTGTTTTTCCTTTCGTTTTGATTGGAAAGTCGTGATCCTCTCCAGACTTCACTTAGTTCAAACCTCTGAAGGTTGAAACCTGGTCCACACATAGACGGATATCTGGAAAAACCAAAACCTTTTATGCCCTTTGGTCTTTCATCCACACAAAAACTGTGCAAAAATAAAAATAATCTAAAAAAATTATAAAAACAAAGTGGAGATTTGTGTTTGTGTACATGGAAATTTAGGGACTTTGACAGTTTGATCCTATTTTATTGTCATAATTTATGTTAGTGCATTTATTATTAAATGATAAGTATTTTATTATTCATTTACAGATAAGAAAGTTGAACACTCAGAAGAAGTTTTGTGATTTGGATATTATTTGGTAAACAGGCAGATTTAATTTGCAAGTAGTTTCTCGTACAAATATGTTAAAAAAACGTTTTAACTAACTTAAAAGTAACTTTTTTTTTTTAGCAAGATAGGAGCTTGATTTTAGTAAATAACACCTTATTATTGATAAAAAAAAACACTAGTTCCACAGGAACAATATTTCACTTATTAACAAGACATTTTCCCATGTTATAAGAAGAATATAACATGGGAACATGCCAGTGCTATTTTTTAGTACTTTAAAAAAATAGCATTAAGAAAATATTGACTTATAAAAGCTCCTATATACTGCTGAAAATTTACTTTTAAGTTAGTTTTGTCTTATTTTAGGTCTAATAAGATATTTACACTGGTAACTAGACAAAATACTTGGTCAAATTTTGTGTTTTTGTGGTGTGGTGTGTGGTGGGCTTCTGATATTATTGGTCTCTGATATTATTGGTTACACGATTATGTAAGGTAGCCAGTAAAATCACAAGATGGCGAATGGTTTTGCTTCATGTTAGCGTTAGCTGTGCTTTTGGCATTTGATTGTTGTGTGAGTGTATTGTGGCAGATCTGAGACCAGTCATACCGTAGTATTATGTTAATGATATCTTTGGCTGCATTTTTACCCTTCATGAAACAACACCTAGTGTCATTGTTCTAGAAGCAAACCAAAACCTTTGCGCGTCTCAGTTCAGAATAGAGTAGAATAGAAAGAACCTTTATTGTCCTTCAGGTGTGCCAACAGAAACACGACGGACAAGTTGAAACATGCAGATTAGCACTTGGATGAAGATCTACAAACAGAAAGTAAGATTATGAGACTCTACAGAAAGGGCAGATTTACAGCATATGAAACAAATTATGTACAGAGATTAAAAATTGCTTACTTACATTAAAAGAGACAGGCAACTGAGTAGGATGATTAAAACAGTATATGGAATAGATGTAAAAATTTGAGAAACTTAGAAATAATAGCAGGGATGTAAACATTTGTTGAGCTTAAGTTTGTTGGGAGCAGCGATGGTCATAAAATATAACAGCTGCAGGGAGGAAGGATCTGCAATAACGCTACGCACCAAGGATGAAGCAGTTTTTCACTGAAGCAGTTCAGCAACAGCTTCATGCATGAGGGGGAGACATTGTCCAACAGTGATGTTATTTTAGCTAAAGTCTTCTGTGTCACATCACCTGCACCAGGTTGATGGAGGACACAGAGCAGGTCCTTCTGATAAACTGACGTAATCTCATTTTGGTTCCAACGTTGGGCCATTTAATGCCTGTTGTTTTAAATCTGAACACTTCATGTTGTATTAAGTCGTTGGCAAGTCGGAAATGTCTCATGTTGGTCTTAACATGAGACAATCAAGTTGGTTTGTGTGGAACTTTAAGTCCTGTCAGATGTTTGAAGGAACTTTTAAAACATTCCCATTCTGAATACTGCATCTGCACTGGGATCAAGACTGTGAATTTTAACACTGTGTTGCTGTAAAACAGGCTGCTTACCATCTCATTTTGCTAAGTAAAGGTATCGCCATAAAACTTCATCAGCTGCTGCCAGTTCTGTCCTATTTGTAATGCCAACATTTATTTCCTCCGATTCCCTTTGCAGACAGATCTGCTTTCTGCACATGGACAAAATTACATCCAAATTTGACATTTCTTTTTGGGAGCTAAATTAGATCTGAATTGCTTTTGTAAAGATGAATATGAACATATTCTTACCAATAATTAATTCTTAATGAATGATTTATTTAATGATTAAATCTTCTCTTTCTGCTTGTTCAGATGATGCTTTGAATAATCTATCAACCGGAACATCATGTTTGGAAAATGAAGGTAATTGAAGATGATCATAATTAAGTTTTCAGTTAAAAACAAGTTTAACTGGAACAAAAACAGGTGCAGCAAACGTCAAAAGTTTCCAAATGTCAAAGCAACAAAAATCAAACTAAACCTGATCTGTATTTTTGATCAGACAGGAACCTGGTATTACTTATTTAAATTTCTACATTATATACATAATGATCTTTCTGCTGACGTAGCTCTTTTTTAATACTCAGCTATTCTTTGTGGATATTTTGCCAAGGTAACAGAACTTAATTAGTTCTGTTGAATGGATTAAGTTTCATATTACTGAATTGAAATTCAATACAATTGAAATGTATGAAAATTGAAAATGAAAGCAGCGTTTGTTTTTGGACAGAGCTGCACATATTCAGGATGTTTGAAGGCTTTTGTTTAATGTCAGAAATTTTCTTTCATTTAAAACCATAAACTAATAACTAACAGATATAGTTCTTTATTCTGCAGGAACTTGCAGACCTGTTGTTATTGTTATAGCATCTCTGACTGTGTTGAAGTATTTTATTTCATGTATCTTCTGTATTCTTCTGCATGGTAGATGCAGCCTCCAGTGTGACGGATCAGCAGCCGTTAACGCCGCCTGCAGAGGAGCAGCTCACCAAACGCCCACGGATTGGTACAACACACACACCAGATCCTAAAATTTGTGCTGCTGTCACATTCAGAAACTAACTTTAGGAACGGTTGTTACTAAAGTCTCTGAATAATTCAGGAAAGAATAGAAAGATGCTGCCTTAAATCCTGTTTGATTCTCATCGTCTTTTTTCTTTCTGTGTTAAAATGTCTTTATTGAGAGCAAAGTTTAACTGAAGTCAAATTCCTTCCTTGTGTGCAAATAAAGCTGAGTCTGATTTTGGTTGAATTTTCAGAACATTTTATTTCAGTATTTTATAATTTTGTCCATGAAAATGAAACACATGCTCTCAGCGTTTAAATGTAAATATATAAACTTAGCTTAGTTCCTGGCTGCTGCAACATGTGTTGTTGTAATCCACCACAGCAAAAATGTTTGCACATTTAAAAGAGAAGCAAAATGATTTGATTGGGTGAATCTTGACTTCAGTGACATCACAGCAGGTTGCTTAATTTTTCTCTTTTCCTGTGCCAGACTTACCTCCAGCTTTCAGCAGATGGTATTTTCCCCATCCCATGCAGGCATACTTTTCCCTAAATGTGACATTTGCACAAATTTAGCATCACCAAAATAATTTATGAATTTCTGTCTCAATGTTTTTAGTTGACATAAAAAGGCTATTTTGGATTTTGAACAGTCAGTATGAGGTCTTAGAACAGGGATCCCCAAACTACGGCCTGCGGGCCTGATCTGGCCCGCCACGTCATTTGGTCCGGCCCCCTGAACAATGCCGGATCTGGCCCGTCTCCTCATACCAGAGAGCATTCAGTGTTTTTTTTCATATATTGTATTTTATGGTTTATATGTGGATTTTTCTTCAACCACCAGGGGGCTTGAGCAGATGTGAAACTAACTTTCCCTCAATGGAATATATACTAGTCAGTCCCAGTCACCGTTTCACTCACAGTTTTCTCCATTTGCATTCTGGGTAAAAATCTATCTGAAAGCGCGAATGTGTCGTCGCCCCCCCAGTCGACAAGAATTTTCTAAGGTTTCTTTCTCCAAAAACTAAGACCGGCCCCCGACCAGAGAAAGGAACAGCTATGTGGCCCTCGCAGGAAAAAGTTTGGGGACCCCTGTCTTAGAACAACCATTCTGGTATATTCTACTCTTTATTAACACAAATATTAAGAATTTAAAACAGTAAGTAATAAAGTTGTGGCTCTTAACATTCTAAAGAAAAATGCTTTGAAACCTGTATACTTCTGCCTATTTTTGTTGAACATTATATTATCGGTTTTAACTCAGATTTCAAGCAGAGACGTGTGAGAATCCAGCCTGCCTCAAGGCCAAAGAGCTGAAAGTGAATCTGCAGTCGTATGTTTGGATCCTGCAGTTTATTAAATGATCAGCTTGTTTCGTAAATTAAATCTACCTGCAGATTACTGGGAGCAGTACAAGGCTGAAGCAGCAGGTTCCCTGCAGCAGAGGTGGAGGCGGCTGTCGGAGGGCCTGCTGAAGGATGTGCAGCCGGACAAAATCTGGGTCAGCATCAGAACTGCAAACAGAACCAGGGACAGACCGGATCAGACTCCCAGCTCTGCAGAGAGAGGCGGCAGAACACCGGGTCAGGACTGACTTCCTGCTTCCTTTCTTAATCAGTGAGAGTAATCCACATTTATTGAAATTAATCCCTCAATCATTTTTCACCAACTGTAGAGCCTGAAGGTGATGACGGGTGGCCAGAGTCCAGACTGACTCTGGAGAGTTTTCTTCAGGGATGCACAGGAAAAGTGACGGTTCTGGCCGGCCAACCTGGCTCAGGAAAAACTCTGCTGATGTCTTTTATCGGGCAACAGTGGACGAAAGGATTAGTAAGCTCAATTTTCTCATTTTACTCACTATAAATGATGCATTTAAAATGAAGTTCTTCTTGAGCTGCTGGAATATCAATACTACAGAAGAGGATTAGAGCCACTGGAAAAAAAAAACTGAATTTAGATTTTTTTTCTTCAGAATTCTGACTTTAATCTTCTGAGTTATGGGAAATGTCAGAAATCTGAGATTAAAATAAAAATAATCTGAGTTTAATGTCAAATTCTGAGTTCAAATACTGAATTCTGACATTTTTTAAATTTCAGAATAGAAATTCTGAGATTAAAGTCAGAATTATTTTCTTTCAGTGACCAATTAAGACATGAGAAATGGAAAATAAAAATGATTTGCAGGTATAAAAAGCAGGATTTTTTTCTTTTTATTTGTGGATTCTTTGTGAAAGCAGCCCAACCCTAAATCCAGTCAAATGCCCTGCAGGGGGAATGAAACAGAAAATAAAATTACATTAAAAAAGTTGCCCAACTTGCCCCTGTGGAAAGTACCAGATAAAAACTGCAAACACATTCATTTGGATATAACCGCCTATCTGCAGTTTGTTTGCTGTAGACTTTTGTTGAAATGAAAGTAAAACTAAATTTCTCTCTCCGGCTCGGTTTGCTGTTGTTATTTTCATTGTGTTTTTCATTCTAAAAAGGTTTAGATGATGCTTCACACAAAAATAACTGAAGTTTTCTAAGTTTATATTTACTTCACTCATTAAGCAATGCTTTGTGGCGTTCCTTCAGTAAGATGACAGTTTTTATGTTTCCTGTTCTGTAATGGGAGGTTTTTAAATGTTTCATGTCATCCAGGGCCCCATCCCTTCATCCTATCTGTTTGTATTGCTGGAGCTTCGTCAGCTCAACCTCCTGTCGGACCCTCTCTCCCTCTCTGAGCTGCTGTTTCACCACTACCTCCCAACTACTGGAGACAATGAAGCAAAGGTACCACAACACCTCAAATACCGTTTGAACGCAGCAAACAGCAGATTAAATGTTTTAAAAATGACCGTCTTCTTTGTTGGAGCAGCAGGCTGTTGTGGACTACCTCCTTTCCAATCCGGAGCAGAGCTGCTGGGTGCTGGACGGCTACGATGAGTTCCAGAAAAAACTAAAGAGACACAGAGTTCAGAATGAGCGTCTGGACTCAGAGAAACGTCTGCCTGTGGCAGAGCTCATCTCAGGGCTACTGAGCCGGCGGCTTCTCGCAGGGAGCACCGTGTTGGTCACCAGTCGAGTACGCGACGTCGTAGATCTGGACGGTTTGTCCGACAAAGTGGGGCAGCTGCTGCCGTGGGACCACCGTGAAATCAAAGAGTGTGTCAACAACTTCTTTAGTGGAAAAGGTTCATATTAATTCATTTCATTCTACTAGAGTTGAAAACCTGATGAGGGATTTACTTCTACACTGCAAAAACAAACTCTTACCCAGTACGTTTCCTTTAGTTTCTAGTGCAAATATCTTAGTACCTTCTTATATGACAAAACTAACTGATACCTTTTCAGCAAGATATAGCAGTTTGTTTTAAGTCAATAATTTGTTAATATTGATGAAAATGTTCTACTTCCAGTGGCAAATTATTTCACTTATAATATGGGAAAATGTCTTGTTATAAGTTTAATAATCTGCCAATGGAAACAGTACTAATTATAATCAATATTAAGGATTTATTGACTTAAAACAACCTGTTATTTCTGGCTAAAAGTTACTTTTAAGTTAACTTTGTCTTGCTTTAAGTGTACCAAGATATTTATACTAGAAACTAGATAACCTTGACATTTTGAGAAATGAACACAGAAAATAAGAGTTACCTACTACTACTGTCTAAATTTCCTATTTTTTTATCCTTGTGAGAGAATTAATTATTTGATCAACAGCAAAGTTTTAAAATATATACACATTTTATTAACATTTTATTTAAATGTAAAGCTACAAATTATGAAGAAAATAATTGGAAAAAATGCAACGGATACAAGTTGACAATAGTTTTGCATATTACTGAGTGAAATAAGTGTTTTCTGCTGCACAAATTAGTTATTAGTGTATCATTTTCAGAAACCTGACCTTAACTTATTCTAAAGCAAATCTGCTCAAGTCTTTTTCCAAAGATTCAAAGATTTTTCCAAATATATCCTTGAATATGAAAGGCCTCATCAGTTCTTAAATATCAGCGCATTAATATCTGTTTTATTCAGTAAACATTACTGCTGCTTAATTGTTATTTTCTCCTTTCTGATGTTCAGATGGAAATCTTGCAGCCAATGCAGCAGAAATCCTCTTCTCCAGCCGACACCTCCTGGCCATGTCTTCCCTCCCGGCCCTCTGCAACATCTGCTGCGTCTTTCTGCAGCATTCACTGCATCGACATGCAGAAAAGACAAAGGTGCCAGGAGTAAAAGCAGTTGAAGTAAAGAAAAAACCTCTAGAAATAGAGAGAAAAGACGCACAAACTCCTGATGGAATGGGTGACAATGAGAGTCGCTCCCAAAAAGCACAACATGGCGGAAACAGTGAGGAGACATTAATGGATGGAGCAAAAAGCAGATCCATGTTTTCTTTCACATCAGCACAAATCCCTTCAACCCAGACTCAGATCTACCTCGCTGCTGTTGCTGCATTTCTTAACCGGCACACTGATCGGACCGGAGGAAATAACACAGCAGAGATCTCAGGATTTTCTCAAAGGTGAGGATTAGAAAACACAGCAACACAAAAACTAAAACAAAACATTGGGTTTTTAGTTAAAATCTCTATAAAACTACACTTGGTCTGTATTATATTGTCAGCAAATTTGTATTTGTTTCTTTGTGCAGTACCAAGTTTGCATGGAAAACTGTGAGTCTTCCTGCTGCTGAGCTGTGTGAGCTCAGTCGGGTGGCGTGGAGAGGTTTGGAGGAGAGCAGGATTATCTTTTTGGATGAAGACGTTCCTCTGCAAACTTTACAGTCTTCAGTCAAGTCAGGACTCTTCTCACAGGTCAGACATGGTTTCACTTCTCTGGAGCTTTTCCATTACAAATGTGCACAAAACTGGCACCACTTTACAACAGGGCTAATAAATAGTTTATAGATATGTTATCAGTTCATCTATAAACACTTTATAAATTATTAATAACTTTATTATGCTTTAACTAAGGGGGAGAAGGAGAGTGTATGCTCAAAAAATACATTTACAAATGCTTATTATGGTTACAAAGTAGTCTGAAATTCAACTCTAGATAAAATATATAAGTGAACAGACTCACTATTTGGCAAGAAACTGGTAGCTTTAATCTCCTTCTCACCCTTAATTAATGCATAATAAACAGTTATTAATTATTTACAAAGTGCTCAGAGATTAATTATTAACACATATGTGAACTATTTTTTAGCCATCTATAAGGGGAGCCTTATTGTGAAAACTATCAGCATTTCCATTGACCATAAAATTGCACAATTTGACATTTTGAAAATAAATTTGCTTAATGGAAAAACCCCAATTTTGAAAAAACAAAACAAAAAAACCCCAACAATTTTTATATAAAAGTTTTACTTGATTTACTGAAAAGTTTTACGTGGTTTTATTTGCTGTATTAAAATTGGTTTATTTAACAAAACATCACTGGAAACACTTTTCGCATCATGTGTCACGTTTCCACTGGTGAAAACCACAAAGAAGAAGACGGCAGGAAGTGTTAGGATGACATGGCATGGTTTTTAATGACTTATTCACTCATTCACGTGCTTACTTACATGTCTATTTAATGGAAACACAGCAATCGCAAAATTGTGTTTCTTTTTTACCTATGCAGAACATCAATATCAGGCCATGTTGCAGGTACATTACAGTTAATTAAAATATCATTTCATATCAAACAGGGGATCAAATTAAACACAGAAAGTGTTTAATTAGTTCTTTTTTTTATTAATATAAATGTTTCTGGCTTACAGATAATGATCATGTCAAAAGTGTTCCCCATGATTCTGTCATTTCTGTATGTATGTCTGATGTAATATTGTGTTTTTTTCTGAGAAATGTAACTTTGCTCCTTTTACTGGGAGGTATAAGCTACAAAATGTTTAAATTCATATTCTTTACTGACTCTTTTTGTTAGCTTCATTATTACATGTTCTTTCACCATGTGAACTTGTTGCTACTTTGTCAGTTGGTGGTTATAATTAGAGGAAGTGGATGATGCAAATGACTAACCAATAAAAAAACTAAATGTTAACATTTAAAATGACGAGTTGGTAGTAAAAACCTTTTAATTGCCATGACAACTTCCTGTTCAAACTGTTGCAGACATTATGTTCAGCATGTCATAAATCATTGTTAATGCATTTTAACTCCAGTGTCATAGCTTCAGACCATAAACCGACATGTCTGTGACTCTCCCTGTCAGATGGAGGTCAGAGGTTGTGGTGGCGGTGTCGTCAACGCTTACTGCTTCCTGCATCTCACAGTGCAGGAGTTTCTGGCTGCACTCAGGATCATGACAAGCAGTGATGTCAGTGATGCAGACCTGAAGAAGAAGTAGGAAAAATATATTTTACATTCCTACGTCCCCATTGAACGGCACAGCTATGACTCGGTCAAAAACATTAAACATAAAGAGCATGAAGACCTTTATAAAGTTTGTTTGCAAATTTGGTATCATGCACAAATCTGATCTACAGACCAGCTGTAGATAGCAGGTGCAAATTCATTCAGCATGTTTGCCTTCATGAATATGCAAAATATATGTAGATCATCAGAAAGATGAACATAATGGGAGGAGGATATGCAAATGTAATAGCTTATCACCTGAAATGAGATTTATTAAGCCAGAATTAGGTAGCAGGTGCTGTTTCTGTGGCTTTAATTTGCACATTTGAATAGCAGATGCAAACTGGCGTGCTAAATGACTGTGGCAAAAAGGAGGCAAAATGACAGAAGACATTGCTTGTTAAAATAAAAATAAAATAAAAAATAGATTAATAATGTCTTCCAGTAATTATCACTTTATGCCATTATGACCCGGATGGCCAAACAAACATATTCCCTGTTTGCTCTCTCAGATTCAGTCTGAAAACTCGCTGGACGACTAAATCGGACCAGAAGACAGTATTCACTGATTCCCTCTACCTGTACGTCTGTGGTCTGGCTTCGTCGGACTGCACTCCAGCTCTGGAGGTCGTTGCCAAGGCAACAGGGTTAAAAGCAGCCCAAAACTGGGTCCAGAAACGCCAGGCCCTTGTCCTAAAGTTACTGGAAGCTCTGTGCCGCAGTGCCTCTCTGACTGGACCGAAGGTGATTTTTAAAAAAACCAAAACCTGATTCATGAAATTCAGATTTCGGTTCTTTTTAATGACTTTCTGCTCTTGTGCTGCGACAGATTTTGCAGCTTTGCCATTGTGTCCAGGAGAGCCAGAACCAGCAGCTGGCTCAGCAGGTGGTGAGGGTGCGACCCACGCTGGAGCTCAGAAACTTCTGGCTGTTACCCAGTGACATTGAGGCGCTGGCGTTTGTGGTCAACTCGGTCGGTACCAAAGGTGTCGGTTTGGACTTCGGCGCCTGTTCGATGGAGCTGGAGTGTCTGGACAGCCTGTCCAGGTGTCAGTATATTCATTACCTCAGGTACAAACACATTAAAACACATTCAAACTAAACTAATTCATGCTCACAGTTCGCATGTCTCACATCATGGATATAAAAGCCGGATAAAATGCAACATATCTGTTCAGACGCATGCACTTTGACTACAATCAGATTCATATGGAAATGTCCTGCAGAGGGATTAACAGTAGTTTAAATTTATAGATTGGAGTTATGATGATCCAGCAGAAATAATTTTGTCTTTTGGGAACACAGTTTTCTACAGAACTAACTTCAGCATGTTGTTTCACACACGGTTTGGTGAATTTAAATAATCAAATTCAAATAACCTGAGATACTGAATGTAGAGACAAGCTCAGGCAGATGTTATCATGAAGGGAATAAGATACATGAGAACAATGCAGCCATGCTTCCTTCAGGCAGGTTTAGCCTCAAAGGCTGATTTAATATGAAAATATTATGAAAGCCTCTAGCACAGAGGTGTCCAAAGTGTGGCCCAGGGGCCGTTTGTGGCCCTTGAAATTATTTTGTTTGGCCTTAACCACAAGTACAGAATTTGGCCAGAAAAATGTAAAACAATTGATGACCCCAAACAATGGGAAATTCTCAGTTTTTCTTTTAAAAAGTCAAGCCCTTTCCTTGTTTTGGCTCTTTAATAATATAATGATTTAATAAAAAACAGGTAAAACTGTTCAAAAAAAGACAAAAAATCACAATAAACTAATTTTTAATTTAATGAATTTTATGGCCTGCCAGTGCTTACAATTTTCAAGGCAAAAAATTTGGACGCTACTGTTTTAACACAACACAACTTCGTACATTACAGTGTTTATTATATATTTTCATGTAACACTTTCAAACTTCCTTTTTATTTCATTGCAGTTTTCGGAGCCGCAAGTATGGTGATAAGTTTGCAGAGAAGCTTTCCTCCGTTCTACCTCGATTCATAGCGCTGAGGAAACTAGAGTGGGTTTTTGCTCCATACTTTACTCAGAATATAATCTGAGTCATCTGTAGTTTTTCCTTTTTAAATCTGATTTGTTTCTTCACCAGGTTTTGTGGTGCCAGTCTGAGTTCTGCAGGAGCTGCGAGTTTGGCCTCCGGTCTGCAGAACTGTCCCAGCGTCACTGAGCTCAAGTAAATTTACAAGATAAAATATCTCATATTACAGCTGAACATAGATGACAGATGATAAGAAGAATGTTTCTCTACTTTTTGCTTCAGTTTTAGTGACAACAATTTGCAAGACGAAGGAATCCGACACATTGCGGACGTTCTTGCCAAACTACGAAACTTGGCATCTGTAAAGTAAGTCGGCTCTGCTCATAAACGTTCAGGCTTTCTAACGTAGCAGTAGCAGACTCCATGTCTTTTGTTATATTCATGTGTGTGTGTGTGGGTGTGTGTGTGTGTGTATGCAGGCTGGGAAGAAACAACACTTCTCTGGAAGCAGCAGAGTGTCTTGTTAAACACGTCTCTTCTTGCTCGAACATCCAGCAGGTTCATGCAGAGTAAGAAAAAACACAAAACACACACAAGTGCATTTTTACCCAAATTAGGATTCTGCAGATGGCAGTAGGACCGCAGGGACAAGCCAGAGGAGCTTGTCTCCTGTTATACTGTCATGATATTATGACAGTTTTAACAAATATGTAAAAAACATGTTTATTAAAGTTGCGTACTGCAGCGTTAAGCCTCAAAGAAAGCAATTAGTGATCTTAACAGATTTTTTGTCTCCGTTCTTGTAGCGGGATCAAAGAGTTGACTCTGACTTTTTCTCAAAAATCTGAATCAAACAGGTGAGTTTCATAATCAGCAAATAAAATAATGACATTAACTTTAAGAAGTTCTAACCTTTTATAAAATGTTTTTATGTTTGCAGCCATAAAATTAAGCCAGAAGCAACAGTGAGGTACGGTGTTTCTGTAGTTTAATATATTTAAACCAGTTTGTTCATCCATCCACTTCATTTTCTCCTAATGAGACATTATGCAAGGATTTGGTTGAAAACTTTGTTATTTTTCAACTGTTAATGAAATCATATCCAGAGTAAAATAATCAGATTTTTTTTAAAAAACAGCACCTTTTGTACATTGTACATTACATTCCAGCTGCAGTTAGTCGACATGTTTGTGCAGGTGGATTTTAGCACTATTTGCCTTGTGAATCTGGAGCAGAGAGAGTCTGAAAACGACACATAGATGTAAAAAGCAATGCAGTTACTTGGGGACAACCGTATTTGTATTAAACTCAGATTTTCTTGATCAGATTGTTGAACCAGAAGTGGACTAAGTCTGGCATGCAGAACCTCGCCAGGTCGCTGGCTCGCTGTCCCTCCCTGTCTGAGCTGGAGTGAGTAACTTCAGACACACAGCTGATTTTTTTTTATTGGAAAAATGTAACCTAAGGAGGTTTGATTCAAAGTCTGACTGACCGGCCCACCAGGTCACGTCTGCACATTTGCAGTTAACAATAGTCACTCGACTGTTGCCAACTCAGCAACTTTCTTGCTATATTTAGCAACATTTCAGTCAAAAGAATTGGTATCGGCCAAAATCGGCTCAGGGTTTTTAAAATCAGTAATCTGCGATTGGCTAGAAAACTGCAATCTGTGCACCCCTACTGTGTGTCCAGGGCTCATAGTTGTTGAGTTCGACTTGCTGTCTGTTTGTGTTCTTCAGTCTGTCTGGAGGCGAGTGGGATGAGGAGACTTTAAAAATGCTAACTCAGTTTGTGCCAAACTTCAGCATCACTGACAGGATCATGTAAGTCAAAACTCCATTCAGTAAGAACAACATACATGATAATTATGGAAATAAACAGCAGCGTTTTGTTGTTTTTTTGTTTCCTGTCAGATTGAATGACAGCTGCTCGTCAGTTCAGAGTGTGGTGATTCTCACTGCTTTGCTTTCTGACTGTCTGTCTGTCATGGAGATGAACATCAGGTACAGAAAATGACTTTTTGCACCAACTAAATGTGGAATCACATTACATCGTGTTTGAGTTAACCCATAACAGGTTTCAATGCAGCTAACTGTAATCTGAGATCACAGACCTGAAGTAGTTTCATATAATCTGGTGTTGTTGCTGCTCAAACTTTACTTTTCTTTACTTCTCAGGCTGCAGGATCCAGTCCAGGTGTCTGTTGTGTTTTCTGGAGGGAGAGAAAAAACTGCAAATGTTTCCTCTAAAACACTCTGGTTTGTATGGAGATTTAATTTCAGAGCAATATATATTTATTATTATTTAAGTGTTAACTATTTTACCTGAACATTAGATAGGCATAGCTGTTTTTGAGTTGGGTTTACCTCTAATGGAGGTTTAGTGATTTTAGTTCACAGACGATCGACTCTAATCACTGAAAGCAACCATCCTGCAACGTTTAGGGAGGATTCACATCGTTTAGGGAGGTGTGAATGCAGCAGTCCCTCATGCAGAGCATGCATGTAGTGTCCGTCTATTGACAATAAAAACTTAAATCTGCTTCCTGTTTCAGCCTTAGCTGCTGTAATCTTCAGCCCATCGACCTGGAAAGAGTTTGGAGAAGTTTGGGAGCGTCGTCTGATCTCTCTGATTTGGAGTAAGACTCAAAAACACATAAAAAGAGAAACCAACAAGTTTCCACTGAATACATCATAAATAACTACTGCCTCTTGTTTATTATTTTCAGCTTGTCCTGCAACAAGTTAGGCGACAAAGGACTGAAGAAGTTGTTGGACTTCTTGCCTCGTCTAAGCAAAATCCAACGAGTAGAGTAAGTTAATGAGCTAATCTGAGGACATTGCAAGTCTGCTGGGTAGCTTCATTGTAAACTGGATATAAATACTAGGAATTTGTTGTATGAATGAAGTTTCATCTTTGCTTCAGAGTGACCTGCTGTGCTTCCTTGAAAAGTTTAGGATAGATTTATGGGTTGTACAAAACAAGTTTGTTAAAGTTTTTTTTGCACAAAATCTTAAAGATTTTAGTCTGATCAGTTCTAACTATTTTGAGCTCCTTTCAGAATTAACTGTTTTAACTCTGTCACTTTGCATCCAACTAAGCTGCTCAAAATGACTGCAAGCAGATGTGCAATTATGCAACTGTACATGTTTGAAAAGCAGAAGTGGAGCCTCCAGCGCAGCCAGCAAAAAATTTAAACATTTCCCACTCCCCCCCACCCCGGCTCTTCCAGCGGTAAAACCACCTGACCAAATAAATGTGCTGGAGTTGCATGTGGGTTGCTAGGTAACGGGGCATGGCTGGGGTTGCTAGGTAACGGCTCAGTGACTACATTCAGAAAGTTTTTTCATTTTCCAGACACCAAAAAGCAATAACGTTTTACTAAAAAACAGCTGGATGTTTTTTTTAAAATGCTTGATTTGTTTTTTAGAAAGCAGTAAAACCCAAATGGAAGTACAAAAATGTGCAAAATGTGGATTTTGTATAATAGGCCCCATATAATCTTCATGTTCATTCTTTGTGGTTTTGTTGCATAAACAATGGGAAGGAAACCCAGGGCTGAACCAAACCGGTTCTGAACAGGTTTCATGTTGTGACCTCTGTGGTTTGGTTTCATGATTCACCATGATTTCTGTGTTTTTCAGTTTCAGTGGGAATGACGTCTCGGTGGACGGAGTGGTCATGCTGGCGGATGCATTATGCTCCAGCAACAGGTTGACGCACGTTTACATCAGGTATCGTCTAATTTTCGATTTTATCTGAAGCACCAAACATTAATGTTTTTTGTTGTCATTGTTTAATGACAACAACCTGTCATTAAACAATGCCAAAAAACAGCTGCATGGTTTTATTTAAAGCATTTTTCTGTTTTTAGAAGCACTAGAACTCCAAATGAAAGTACAAAAACTTGAAGTTTGCATAATGGCTCTCCATTTGATCTGTTTTCAATAACTATTTTTCATAACATAAAATCACTGCATTATTTGTTTTTCTGCTCTTGAAGTGATGGAGGAAAAGACCAGGTGAAGCTGCAGTTCAGCTCTGACACAAGGTAGAAAAAAATTTCCAGTAAAATATTTCATATTTACTATAAAGGTTTACAGTTTAAAATGAATATACTATACTTACTTTTCTCTCATTTTAGTAACGGCAAACTAAAGACAAAGTTATTCAGGTACAGTCAGCTGAAGCACAGTTTTGCAACCATTTAAAGGAACAAATTACTAGAGTTTGTTTTTGTGTTTCTCAGAATTAACAGAAGATCCCTGACAGCGTCAGATGTAAACAAAGTGTGCAGGAAACTGGTCCAGTGTCGCACCAGTTTGGAGCTAGAGTGAGCTTAATGATTGCGTATCCATGAGCTTTTTATTCATAACATGAGTGTGCAGATGCATATTTATGATCTTCTGTGTTTTAGGTTTACTCAATGCTCATTCGCTGAGAAATCTATCGAAAATCTGCTGAGAGTGTTGCCAAAGATGTCAACGCTGCAGAGACTAAAGTGAGTCTTCCACATCTACACAGAAACCAAAAATGATTTTTGTTCATTGAATGTTTCACAAAAGTTTAAACTTTTACTTATTAACAATGAATTAAGTTAACAGTCAATTCAGCCGAATCTCAAAAGTCCCAGAATTTATCCGTTGTTCTGAAAAGTTTGTCAAAGTTCCAGGAAGTGAACGTTAAGTCCCATAAAGTAAAGATCTGGAAAGCATCATGTCACAATCGAGCTCATATTAAAACCCATTCCCCTGAAAATACTGTTTATTTTTTGAAAAATATTTTGTTTTCCAGGAAAAAGAACCTCCAAGTTCTAGAAAGCAACTTGTAATGTTCTAGAAAAACGTTATATATTTCATAAAGATGCAGAAAATCACTAGTAATTTTGAAAAAAAAAAAAAGTCTTGAAAGTAAACAGAAAACTAACATTTTAGGAAAGTATCAGATTACAATTCGCCTGGTTGCGAACATTTCTTTCTAAGTCCCAGGAAAGTAAGTTGTAAGTTCTGTGAATATATCATAAATGTTTTCCAAACTATCCAGAACATTTCAGGAAAGCAAACTGGAAGCTATGAGGAGTATTAACAAAAAGTAACTTCTGGAAAGTACCATCTGCGCTCTGACAGTGAAGTAAAATGCACTCTGACTTCTGGAAAGTAACATGTTAAATACTAGAGTTTATCAAATCACTTCATAATGAAACCCAGCCTCTTAAAATTTCCTCCAGGTTTGAAGAGTTTCAGGAAGTGTATTCAACAGAAAAGTGGACCAAAGAACTAAAAAGCTGGAAAACTCAGAAACAGGCAAACAAACAAAAAATTTAAGTAAATGAGCAAAATTCACCGGGTAGAAAAAGTAAAACAGGAAGTCCAACTTCCTGTTTTCCACATAAAAACCCCTAAACCCAAAACATAAAAGCATCAGTTAACACCGAATAAGGTCCAAAGGTGTTTTTTAAAAAATTTTTTTTAGGTTTTTATTATTTTGCAACAGAATTAACTAGAATTATTATTTGCAAGAACTTTGCTGAATGTGAATCAACAGATTATTGACATAATGTTAAAAATTAAAAAACAAACCAAAACTTTCTCATATGTGTTTTTGTCTCTTTTAATTGCATGTTTGTGGAGATTAATGTGTATTATGACAAAATACCAGAGAATACAAAGCTAAGCTTCTTCCTACTTGTTTCATATAAGTCACATGTAACGTTACTGTTGGTTTACCTGCTTTAATAAGTGTTAAGGTCTCATATTTATCAAAGTATCTTTATCTGTAGCTTTGTGGCTAATTAATTGCTCTTCCTTTGTTCTTAGTGTTAGTAACAGCATCCAGTCCACTTGTGATGCGTTAACGCTGATCAGCTGTTTCCCTGAAAACCATCGAGTCTCATCCGTGGAGCTCAGGTATTGCTTCAACATGTCTCCAAGGAGACAATGGATGAAAGTGTTTTTATATTTTTATGCGTAATATTTAAAGACTTTTTAAAAAATTGTGTCATTGATGCCATTTAGTTCATTATTGCTTGTGACTGTGTAGTCCACAGATCGAATCCTTCATTCATTTTGCTGGAGTTAAAGCAGAACAAGTCAACTGCAGGTGTGTGAACAGCAGCCGTAAACTTCTCTAAACGCTTTTATTTCGGTTTTCTGATTAACTCGTTATAACTGTAGATTCATCTTCGTCTGGTTTCACTTTTCATTCCCCTGCTGCTGTATGTGCGTTTGTGTGTGGGTGTGTGTGTGTGTGTGTGTGTGTGTGTGTGTGTGTGTGTGTGTGTGTGCGTGGGTGCATGTGTGTGTGTGCGTGTGCGTGTGTGTGTGTGTGTGTGAAACTTTCCTGCACTCACTTGGTTTAAACAGGAAGTAGTATCCAGTTTATTTTGAAAGTCCTGCTCTCATTGCTGCTCCTCCCTTCAGCTACACATGTCCATGTTTGGTATCCATGTTAACATCAGACTCCAGGAGCTGATAAAATGTGAGTGTGAGTTGAGCAGGAAGGATTTGAGTTTATGCCTCTGGGCTGCAGCACAGATGTCAGTGACCAGGCAGGAAACAAAAAGACATTGTATGGAACTCTGATAGTGCCAAAAAAGCATATATTTTTGGTGATTCTATTTTATCTTTCATACCTGTCAAGTCTACTGTTTCTTACTCCCCTTTCCTGCTGTGCTCCCATTTTCCTACAAATAACCCGTATTACTCCCAGTATCTTTTTTTTTAGGTAGAAAAAATAAATAAATGTTTGTATTTTAAAACAGAAAAACAAAAAGAAGCAATTTTAGACATGTAAAAGTAAGTTTAGTTAGTAAAAACACAGCAAATCTCCAGTTTTGTAGATGATGCCAGTCTGTGCCAAGGGAAAACACCTGTTATTTTTTAATAAGACATCTGTAATTAAAAAAAAAGTTTTTATGTCAGCTACATCAATCTTTGCACAGGTAATGCGGATCTATGGTTTCCAAAGGCTTGTAGTCTCATTTATGATGTTTCTAGAAGGTTTATATTCTGTATAATGCAAATAAATTCTGGCAAGGGACAAAAAAAAAGAAAAATCCAAATTATTTTATGTTCTATAGCAGCTGCTGTGATACTTTATTTTGATACCAAGATTATTGAAATAAAGCTTGTAATTGCTGCATTTTGTATGAAATTAATTTGATTTGTTATTTTAAACATAGTTCAGAAAATCCTGTGGGGCTTATGAGGTGTAATGTATTTTATTTGGATGAAAGATAAAAACTGATCAATCTGTTTCTGTTTCCAGGTTAACGGATTTTTCTTTCAAAGAAGAAAACTTTGTTTTGCTGGACAGATTGAACCAGATCCTGCAGCAGAGCCGCCAGCTCTCTTATCTCGAGTACGAACCACAACTCATCTCAAAACCACAGCCACAAAACTACAGTGTAATTTTGACTCTTCTTACTCGTTTAAATTAACTTATTTAATGCTTTTTCTGCTGTAGTTTATCAGGAAACCAGCTGGAAGACGAAGGAGTGAGATGTTTATTGAAGTCTCTTCCAAATATCAGAGTCAGCAGCTTCATCAAGTAATAAACATTTGTCATTTTGTTGCAACTTGAAGCATTGCTGTTGTGTTCAGTACAACTCTCTGACCTTTAATCTTTATTTTCAGTCTGAGTAAGAACGGACTGAGCCAGCAGGGGGCGCTGCATGTAGCCACAGCACTGTGTACCTGCACTAATGTTTCTGCTGTGGAAGTCAGGTAAATCTCTGCCAAACAATCACAGCAGGAAAGAAAATGCCCCTTTTCCTCATAACTCTGTTGTGTTTTCTGCTAGTTTGGGAGAAGACGAAAGGTGTCTGATCTGGTTTAGACAAAAAGGAGGAGAAAAAACTCTGAGGTGAGAAAAGAGACGAAAAAAAGTAAAAATGATAAAAACTCATCATCCAGTTGTCATTGCAACGGAGAACAGATTGGAAACGGTTAAAGTTAAACAGCAGCAGATGCAAACATAGCAGACAGAATCAAGTTGTATTTGTTGAGAAAATTAATAATTTCTTTAGAAGGCTTGTTTAAGAACTGGGATAAAGATCAAGACACACCTTTACTGGTTAAAAAACGGCCTGCTGTCTGCAGCAAACTGCATCGACATGTCTGGATGACTCACAGAAACTTCTGAGAAATCAGGTTAAATTATGAGTCTTTCCCAGCAGTTCAGTCATATTCTGCATTTATGCAACAAAGGGATTCACAGTGTGCAACATAACTTTGAACGATCAGAAGGAAAGAGTTTCTATAAATGCTGCAGATTCCTCCTCACTCTGGGTGTTAATTGCATCAGTTTCTCTTATTGTTTTTTTGTAGTTTTTAAGAACATTTTCAGGTGGAATGAATTAAACATGCAGCATGAATGGTTGTTTTAATAAGTACAGCTTCAAATCTACTCATAAACCCACTAACATTTGGTTAAACGACTCTTATCAAGTTGCTCTTCAACCACAGACTCTTTGTTGCCTTTAACAAGAAATTCTGACCAGACTTTGACCCGACTTCTGGAGAGAGCTGGTTAACAGTTAACACTACCAAGTAACATAAATAAAATTAAATAAATACCTTTTAGAAATAAGTATTGATTCTTTGCTCGTTCTTCTGTCTTCCAGTGTCAGAGACAGCAGGCTGCAATGTGACCATCTGCTCAGATTAGCAAATATTGTCTCCGACTGTCTGAGTTTGACCAAAGTGGAGTAAGTAAGATTCAGTCTTAAACATTTTGGAGGTCTAATAACACATTCCAAGAATTTTTGTGCTGAGTAAATTGATTTTGTTGATTAATAAAATGTTGTGTTTTTGAAGACTTAACTTTTGGAAAATCTGATTTTTTTTTTACTTTGGTTTCCATAGTTCATAGAAGAGACTTTTTAAAAAAGTATTTTCTTTCATTTGTAATTTATTTTTAAGAAAAGAAAGCATGAGAAAAAGTATAAATTAAAGTCTGATTTTAGATTTGTGAATTATTTCCAGAAAATTTATTTCATCCTACATGTTTTCAAGAGCTAAAAAAATAGAAATATAAATCATAGAAATTTTCTTGAATTGCTGATTTATGTTTGTTTAGTATTCAGATGTAAAATCTGATAAAATAACCAATTAATTTATGTTTTTATTGCTGCACAGATTAAAGAACAACATGCTGCAATCTGAGTGGATTGAAAACTTTGTGACAGCTTTAAACGTTAATCTGACAGGATGTACCATCAGGTGAGATTCTTTTTATTTATTTCACCAAAATCAACCGTTTTTTTTGTTTTTGTTTCCTGTTAGGTTCAGGTGCTAAACAAGCAGTGGTTTCATGAAAACGCTGACTCGCTGTATGATGACCTGCTGCTCCTCTTCTCTTTTCTTCATCAGTGTTGAAGAACGTTGGATCGGCGGCGATGAGGCTGCGTCTTTACTGCGCCGCTGTCTGCAGCTCCACAAACCCGTCCAAACCGTCAGGTGAACAGAGACTCCAGACAAACCCTGAAGTCACTGCAGGACGTTCAGGAAGGAAGTCATGAATGTGACTGACTTTGTTTTTCAGGATTGATGGCACCACACTACAGCTGGTTCTGACGGACAATATGGACAGGTACCGACTCAGGAGAAACCCGTCAACTTCACACACATCCGCTTTATGTCCCTTTGACACACATAAAACTTTTACAGATTATTAGGGGAACTTTAGGGAACTCAAGTATTGTTTCCTAAATATTATCACACTGTTGTGCTTTAATAAGAGCCAAATTTGCTACTTAAATTAATAATTACTTATGGCAGTTATTAATAAAACTACCAGTTTAGATCCAGTATGTCAACATTTTTCCCACGTCATAATTGGAAAAACTATTACTTTTTTGATCAATATTAAGGAATTATTTACTTACAAGCTCACCTGTCACCTGAAAAGTCACTTCTAATTTATTTCAAGAGAAAAGTAGACCAAAGACTTGGTAAGATTTTATATTTTCAGTCCTCGCTGAACATTTTATGTAATTTTAACACATTATATCTCAGTTTAAATCACATAAACACCAACATCGATTTATTTTTTCTGTCGCTGTGCTGATTGATTCTCCTGATCAAGTTTTATTTTTCGTGAAAACATTGAGAGATTAAGTTGTCTTTTCTTTTTTCCTACCAGTGATGTTGCATTTTCAGCTCAGTCAGCGATTAAAAATATAAGGTAAGTTACAGATGAGAAAAATGAAAATTATTCCTGCAAATAATGTGACACCAAGATAACGATCAACTCTGAATTTTACCGTATTTGTACGGTAAAATTCTGGCAACCACAGCTGCTGTATTTTACTGTAAATTGGACATGTTTGTTTTTTTTTACAGTATATTTTTGACCCCTAACATTTTGGCATGTGAACATTTTGATTTAAGCATCTTTTTGGAGCTTTTTTCCCTGTAGAGCATTAAAATCTTTATCCTCTCCTTAGTTTTTAACCTAAAAATATATTTGTTCTGTTTTAGTGTCTCCAACAGCAGCGTGGAAGGAGCCAGGTTACTCTGCTCTCTTCTGCCCTCGTTGCCAAATCTCTCGTCTCTCAGGTGAACATTTTCACCATTTTCTTTAACATCAGGTGTTTTGATTTTCCTGCGTGACGATCACTTCCTGTTTTCCTCTGCAGTGTTGGAGTCAAAGTCGGCACTGCTGCTGAGGAGCTCTTACACGTCATCCTGAGCTCTACGTCCATTCAGAGTTTACAGTGAGCAACAAAACACAAGTTTAATTTATTAAACATTTTCTCATTCCACTGATTACTGTAAAGAAAATACAGGTTCTTTTTAGTTTTTTATGTTTCCTGCATTAAAAAAGAAAAGAAAATGTAGATAAATGCAACTGTGGAAAACCAGCAACACATAACATATTTTCATCTTGTCACATTATTTTAAAAAAAGAGAAAATAAATGAAGCAACAGTGGAAATGAATATAAACTGCATGATTAAAGCATCTTTAAAAAACAGTTTTCTCATTTCTCGCTGTTTTGTTAGCTTCACATCTTCTTTTCATTGTTATTTTAGTTTTTTGACATTGCACTTTGCAGACTTTTATTTGCATAAATGTCTCAAGCTGCCGCTACAGTTTGGTTCCACGTATCCAACAGACACCATTCTGTAAATCTTTTGATTTGTTCTTTGAAGCAGTTAAGACTCAAATGGAAGAATAAGTGCACAAAAAATTTACATTTTGCAGAAGATGTCCCGTTTAACACATTAAACTCTAAAACTTTCATTTAATTATGACTGTAAATGTTATTTTAAACTCATTTTCTCTCTCCTCTAGCTTGTCCGGCGTCCTCATAAGTGACGCGGCGGCTCAGACTTTGACCAGACTGTTGCCACGCCTTCGATCGTTCAAGTAAGCTCATCAGTCAATATGAAGAGCTCAGAATAGTCTGTTCTTCCATGCAGCTTATCGTTGTATTTATGATCTGTCATGCAGCAGCGTGTTTGTTTTCCTTCTCCTCTGCAGTTCGTCGCATTGCGTTTGGTCAGCAGCTGGACGGCTGCAGTTTATCGAGACTTTGAAGGACAGCGCCGCTTTGGAAGAACTTTGGTAAAACCTCAGTTGATTAAATGTTCTCGACTCCATTTAAAAGTCAAATGTTTGTATTTATGTGTTTTTGATTCATTGTTTCTTAGTCTGGATGCAGCGATGCAGCTGAATGAAAACTGCTGCAGAAGTTTGGCCCAAACTCTGAGGAACATGAGATCTTTACAGATTCTCAAGTGAGTCAAAGTTTCTTCTGTCTGAGCTGTTTTATTAGACCAGAACCTGCATAGGAACGTTTGACCTAATAAAACGTGAAAAGTTTAATACAAATCTCTATACCGTGAAAATAATAACATAAAATGCACCAAATAGTTTTCCTGACCAGAAACATTTTATGTGACTCTGTAATAAATACTTTTAAATCTTCATTCAATATATTTGATCTATTAGTTATAAAATTGATCACATCCTGCAAAGTTTGGTCTTTAAGTAGCTTCAGACATTTTGTTGGATCTTTTTCCTCTAAGTAATTTCACTTAGCTAAGTGTCATCTGTCACACAGCATATGAAATGCGCCCCATGTTACAAACAAATTCCAGATCTGTGCATCTAATATAAAGTGGCACAATAAAACTAAATCACAGTCATCATCAAAATGTGTGTTCATTATTCTAATCACATTAACTGAATGTTATATTTTAAGGGTCAAGCATTGAGGCTGATGCTGAAACTCACTGTGAATGATGAGAAAAGTGTTTTGGTGAAGAAAAGGAGTTGGGAAAGTGGGGATAATAATTTAAATTATGATTTTGCTCATCAATGTTTTGCTGAAATTATGTAGATAAAAATATGGAATAATTTTGTTACATTAGAAGACAAACAAATTACACAAAAACTAACAGCTGAACATTCGGGTCGCCTGCCTGAAACTGTCATTTGAAGGGCTGCGATGATGAAAAGTAATTTCAAGTGTGAGTTAAATAAATGTCTGTCTGTTTGTAAAAGGCTGGATGAAATTGTAAAAAGTTCAGGACAACCAGAAGCCGACGTTGTTCTGGACCTGCTGGCCGGGATGCAAGAACTCAACCTGATACAGGAGATGCAGTGAGTTTGTTTCCCTCACAGAAACTCATTTTGATTAATCTGTGTCTGTCTTCCAGGGAAAAAAAAATCTGAATTCATCTTTATTTTCAGGTTGGGTGGCTGGAGGATGGGTGATGGGGGGATACAGAAGCTAACGGGAATCCTTCCTGGTTGGAAAGATCTCAGGACGATCAGGTAATGAAACCACCGTCCGTCTTCTACACACACTCATCCATGCAGCATTGCTCCTCTCTCAACAATATGCACCAGTTTAAGCTAACACTGGGAGAGCATGTAAAGTACATGCATTAAGTGAGACGGGCTCTTCACTCAGATTCTGACTCTGGATGTATATATTTCAAAATATTTCAAATTTTCTCATATTTACGTCCTGACAAAAAGTCGAGTGTGCAAAATGCCACAAAGTGCCATTTTATAACTTAATTAAGTAGCTATTTTATCTTCAGTTGTTTTTAAAATGCTGTATATTTCAAAAACAGCTTTAAAGAAATTTGACTTTGTATTTGTCATCTTGAAATTGGCCTCTGTCTCTTTAAGAACCCCCTACACTGCAAAAACAAAATCTTACAAAGTATTTTTGGTATTTTTGATCGACTTACTTGTGCAAATATCGTAGTAAACTTTAAATTAGATATGACTAATATTCCTTAATATAAAAGCATTAGTTATAAGTGAAGTAATCTAGTGGAACTAAAACTTTTTTGTTCTTGTTTCTTGGTGAAAAGTTAAGTTAATTTTGTCTGTATTCACTAGAAACTAGACTAAATTTCTGTTTTTGCAATATTCTCTTTGTAATGATATTATAACATGAGATAAATCTCACAAAAGTAAATATTTCAAATATCAAACCAGCCGATTCTGACATTCATTTTGAAACCATCGAAACAAATAAACATAATCCACTCCACATTATTTTAGTCTAACGACTAAACAGTATAACACATAAACAGAGGGAGATAATAACCAGTTACAATAACTGGAAAATGTCTATTCACGGTTCAGTATTCACTGATTGTTTCTGTGGAGCAGAACTCCAAATTATTTCTGGAAAAATTTCACATTTTCTTTTGGAGGATGAAGTCGTCAGATCTGGTTAGCCTTTTTCCGGATGTCAGCTGGCGCTTAAACCAAAAAGTGCATTTTGTCTCACTTGCTCTGTAAATGTTAAAACAAACTGATTCAGTATCGTTTTTAATAATTGTTTTCTTCTCCAGTCTCTCCAAGAATCTTGTGAGTGATCCTTCAGGAGAGAAGCTGCTGGAGGCTCTGAGTGGCTGCAGGCATCTGGAGGAGCTCCAGTAAGAAAATCATCTCAGAATCTCTACAATATCTGCTTCTTATTTAGAAATGATTTCTATAAAAACTTAACTAAGTACTTTTCTGGAATAATTAACATCTACATGAGTGCAACTAATGATTATTTTAGTTATCGATTAATCGCCAAAAAAATTTTTTTTATTTTTTTAAAAAATAAAAAATGTCACATTCGGCTGATTTTTATCAAGTCTTTTTTTATACAGTATTAGACATACACTAAGCAATGCAAATAAATAATTTAATTCCTTTGTTAAGTGAGAAAATAAACATGTTTTTGCCTAAAATGCAATGACATGCTGTTCTTTTTGTTAACGCCTGATCATTTGTAGCAAAGGATGAATCTGCAAGTTAAGCAAAAAAAAAAAAAACCTTCTAATGTGAAAATCTCAGCCTTTCTGCTTGACTTATCATCAATGATGATATGTGCTGATGTGTTGATTATTTTTTCATTAACTGATTGATGACTGGATAGCAAAAAGTGATAAGAATTTTTTTACACAGAATTTGAACCAGGTGAAGGTAAAACTGGTAAAAATAAAAATAAAAACTACCACTGGAGTTCTGGATTGAACATATGCACAGAAAACAGAGTTTGTCTAAATCTTAAAGGCAAAATGTGTGTTTTTTTTTTTACTTAATTATTGCTCTGACTGTTGTTCTTTTGATTAATCCAGATTACGATTAATTGATTACTAAATTAGATGATGATCATTTGAAGAATCAATTATTAATCTGATTAATAATAGAAAATGAGGGTGAAACCATCTGCTTGTCTTTCTGTTCCAGTCTGTCCAGTAACCATATTGGTGACCTCACTGCTGCCAGAATGGCTCTTGTTCTCCCATCAATGTCGCGTCTCTCTGTATTAGAGTGAGATTTGTTTTACTGCATATTAACATAAATTCCTTCCTTCCAATCCTGTCAGTTTAATCTGCTTCTTATTTAGTATTTCAGAGAACTCTGTCGGAAATGAGGGCTTGCTCAGTCTGTCCAGAGCGATAATGAGCCTGAAGAACCTCAGAAAGATCCAGTAGGTTCTGATAGTTCAGGAATCTGATTTCAGCTGCGTTGAAGGAGGCATTGATTGTTTGTTTCTGTTTTTTTTTTTGCTATTGCAGCCTGACCTCCGTGAGGAACTCAGAGCTGAGCGCTGTCGCTGCCAGTCTGAGCCACTGTCCCTTCATACAGGATGTGGGGTAAAAGAAGAAACTGCTTAACACATTGAACTAACAGGAAACATTCACAGTAAAAATGTTTGGATTTGATCTGAATTTCTTCACTTGGATCCAAAGAGCTAACCTGCAGTCAAACTGATTCCTTCACCTAAGCTGACTTGTCTGTGTGACTGACAATAACTTCACACACTGATTATTTTATGCTTTTTTCAGCTTTGGGTGGAATAACTGTGGAGACGACGTGGCGCTGGAGCTGGCCAAAGTTCTGCCTGTTTGCCACGATCTGACTCGCATTGAGTGAGTTTAATTTAACACATAAACACAAATATGACTGAAACTAAAACATCAGAGACATGTGTCATATTATGTCTAAAGTAAAAGTAAATGTGGAGTATGCAGTACTTTTTGTCTAGTGCAAGTATCTTAGTACACTTGAAATAAGACAAAACTAACTTGAAACTAAGTTTTCAGCAAGATATAGAAAGTTGTTTTAGGTCAGTAATTCTTTAACATTGATAAATAAAAGTTCTAGTTTTTCTGGCAAATTATTTCACTTAAAACGAGACATTTTCCCATAAGTGAATTAATCTTATAGAATAGAATTTCTCATTTCACTTTCTGAACCTTTTGAAAGGAGGTTTTTTACATGTTTGACCAAGATAGTCAATTTATTGTTCTTGTCAGTTTCAGTTTCTTTATTATTTATTTTACAGTGGCTTTTATTCTCCTAATTGCACTGACTGAACAAATGAAAGTTGCTTTCATATGTTTGACCAAACCTGTGAGGCTACTGGTATATTTAAGAGAGCTGTGCTGGAGCAGGGGTAGAAATAAAATTTGTAATTTAGTACATTTTTGTTTGTGTGTTTTTTTTTTTTTTTTTTTTTTTTTAAAAAGAAACATTTTAAGTCAATTTAGCTGTTTTTCTGTATCGGATCGGTTTCAGGCGATATTAAACCTCAGATATCAGAAGTGAAAAATGTCAATTGCTGCATCCTTAATTTCAAGTTAGAAACTGGACCAAAAATACTTTGTAAGATTTTATGTTTTTGCAGTGTTTGGTGTTTAGTTGTGTTCAGTGAAAACTGTTCATGTGTTTTGAGGACTTTAATGTTTCTGTGCCTGTTTCCTTCAGCCTGGAGTGGAACAGAGTGAGCGCCGCCGGCGTGGAGGCTCTGGTCAGAGCTCTACGGTGCTGCCCTGCTCTGCAGGTCATCAGGTAAACGTTCCCAGGACAAATCTTTACTTCTTTACCTCACCTGGAAGCTTTTCATCTTAGTTTGACAATGTCTGAACTAGGGCTGTTGTAAACGAATATTTTAGTAATCGAGTAATCTATCGATTATTCTTACGATTAATCGAGTAATCGGATAAAAAAAATTATAAAATGAAATATTGGTAAATCTGGCATAATACCGGTGTTACTATCAGATATCAATATCAGTCCAATTTTTCATATTTGAGCATCCCTAACAGTTGCTTTCTTGTAGTTTAGAAAACTAACCTGTAACAATAATAGCTCACTTTCTAAGTTAACCAGAAGAAAAGTTATAGAAAAATCTGAAATTATATTGAATTTAATAACAAAGAGGCAGGCTCACAAATATGCTTATAAAAAATGTCTACAATCCAGCTTTTAGTTTATGTATTCATCTTCAGTGAGTTTAATAGATTAATTAAACTCACCTTGCCACCTAACCTGTCACGCTTTGGGTTTGAAAATACGGGAAATGCCGCCTGGAGTGGGAGGAGAGGGCGAATGAACGAACATGGGGTGGAGGGGAGGAAATAGACCAGCGGACTGACGAACCGTTAGACCGGGGGACGAACACGGGGGGAAGCAATACGGGATATTTACGACACCTTCACTGGTCACACTCAGAAACTCATCTACCAGCCATGTACGATGCGCTCCGCCACCCGTTTCTTCAGACCGGGATATGAAATTTATTGTGCGGTTCGTCGGTAAAGCTACATTTACACGGTAAGCATCAGCTACTCAGCCGCCCGCCCTGTTCAGGCTATCCGCTCACCTCAGCGCTCTTCCCGCCGTTCGCTTTCAACCAGCAGCCCCGGAGGAGAAATGCTGCCGTACTCCAGCCATTCCCCCAGTCATTTTAAGGGTGCTTATTGGTTCCCCAAAAACGATAAAAAGTCGGGCATTATCATCAATCAATAAAATCCCCACGGGCCAGTCTTGAAGATTGGACTTTATGCCGCTGAGACTTAGCTTTTGTCAACAACTCAGAGGCGGAAGTGAGAGCTCCGCGCAACGCAAATGAAGTCCCGGCCGGAACACGGTGCGCTAACTAATAAAACATAAATTAACGAAGCTTCGAGGCAGGTAAATTTTCCTCGAGGAATTTTAGTAATCGAGGTACTCGAATCATTCGAGGAATCGTTTCAGCCCTAGTCTGAACATTCATTTCAACGTATTTTCTTTCCTTCAGGTTGTGGAAGAATGAAGTCTCCCCGATTGAAGCTCAGAGGTTCAGCCAGATGGAGAGGAGGCTGAACTTTTCCTCCACCTAATGGGATTAGCAAACAAGTATATTTATTTGCAATATCATGTTTGCAGATGTTTTATTCAAAAATGTACATAGTTTAACATGAGACATCTGAGTTTTTTAGCTTAGTTTCACAAGAGAAAATTGCATGTGGGTCCAAACTAACAAAAATGACATAAAATCCAACTTTTTATTTAAATATACTTTAGGAAATCACATAGATGATATGAAGTGTCTTCCGATCTCAGTAAGGGTTGGGTAAAACTCTAATCAGCTCATTATTTTTATTTCTTGTCACAAAGTTTCTGCTGTGAAACTAAAGGCCACCTTTTATGTGTTGTATTTCTGCAGACTCTGATTTAATGAGTCACTTTGTACTGACACAGAGGCCACATATGTGAAAAAAACACAATAAGTCAAGAATCTGCAGTAAACAGGAGTTTCCTCCTGTAATCATCATTAAAGGTTGTGGTCTCTGTCAGAATACATATTTATTTTTGCTCTCTGATGGAAAGAAAAGTGCAGCTTTATGTATTTTATTGTTTATTTATGTTTGAAGCTGTTTTAATCTGGTTCTACTTTCTGTTTAAAGATTTGTTGATAAAAAGACACCAGACTTGGTTCTGGAATAAATGCACCTTATTGTGAAAATCACTGGTGAAAACAAGAGTGCTTTTTAAGATTTCTATTCAGGTTGATATTTAGGTTCTCACAAACTTTCCTCTTTGCTTGAAATTCTCAGTGAAAACATGGTTTGTTCATTTTCCTGTTTGTTTAATTTACAAATTGTGTTCTGGTTGTTTCTGTCATCTTAAAGACTAAAGATGTTATCTTGCTGCAGCGCAACAATTTTTTAAATGTCTTCCCTTTACTTTTATTTGCTGTTTGTTGTTTACTTGAGTACTGATGCACTAGCTGTAAAAAATGACTCTTTCCTTGCCAGCATCTTCAGTTTAACTGAAGATCCTTGATAGAAATAAAGTTTTTTTTTACTGTGTGTTTCTTGTAAAAAGTTGAACCTTTTTGTTTTTGTAAATTTGACAGGAATTGCTGTAGCTGAAGAAAAACATCTTTAAGAGCACATGGCTCCCTCTTGTGGTTACTAAAGGTGCTACAGATCTCTCTTTTTCATTGCATTCCAGCACAATGTTGCGATCGGTCGCAATAATAATGTATTTTGTTTTCAGTTCATGCGGCAATTTGAATACTGAAAGTCTTTCTGCTAAAATAAAAGGTTTCGATGAGGCTTTCACGTTTATGATAAATCTGAAGTTTAATATATTTATGTTTAGGATCCAAACGCACCAAAAATGCCTGAAGCAAAACAAGTCAAACAATATTTCTGCTCTTAAACATAAACATGACAGAAACTTTGTGTTAGAAGGAAAGTAAAGAGAAATATAAACTATTTAGAATATTTTGAGATGTTTTCGCGGTTTAATACCGCCATCTGCTGACGGTATTGGTAGTGGAGGGTTTTTTTCCTTAGTTTTATTTATTTTTTTTAACATGTGCAGCTGTTCCGTCTTCTGCTATTTATTTCTCCACCTAAGAATATTAGACAAGCAAACATGAATACTCCGTTAAAAATCAACTTTTCAACCAGTTTTCTGCACCAAAGAATCGCATAAACATACATATACGAGGTTTTATTCTTGTCTTAATTAGTCAAAGCCTTGAAAATAGTGTTTTTCCCCAAAACAAAGATGTCATATTGTGTTTTTAAAAAATTGTCTTTCCAGTGTGAAAATTTATGATTTCAAATAATTGCTGTTCAGACACCTTTAAGAAAAGCCTGAAGTTGTCCTTTCATTTGGCATTGAATCAAAAGCTACAAATCAGACATTAGTATTAAGTGCTTATAGAAAGTATAAGCACTTTCTATAAGTGCTTATACTTATAAGCACTTATAAGTGCTTATAAGTGCTTATAAGCACTTATAAGCTTATAAGTGCTTATAAGCTTATAAGCACTTATAAGCTTATAAGTGCTTATAAGCACTTATACACCCCTTATATGTTTTTACAATTTTATTACTTTTACAAATCGAGCATGATCAACTAAATGTGGCTTTTTGACTAACTAAAAAAAATAATGAAAAAAAATTAAAGTGAAAATTGATTCAATCTTACCGAATCAGGTGCTACAATCACCGGAGACTCCGTTCCTGTCACTGTTAGACTACCACATGATGCAGGCTCCGCCCCCATGCGAAGGAGAGCAAACCTCCAACGAATAATGACTGACAAACGTGTCAGACACATTTTGCACGTACAAAACGGGTGAGTAATGACTTAAATAATACAATTTTACAAAAATCTGCCTTCAAGAAAATGCTTTAAAATAAACATTAACATAAAAAGGTGCTTAAATGTTAATACCGCAGTTACTGCAGCACATGTTTTCAGCTACCATTGGAATTTACACACAAACATCAAGCATGACTACCTTCAATTATTGATCTTTATTTGACCATCAATAAGTGTTGTTATGACAAAAAAATTTGATGTTTGCTACAGTTACCTTCATGCAGACAAACAAATGGTAGTTTGGACTTGAAGTCACCAGCAGGCCTTGATTTATTGTATTTTGTCCAGTAACTTCTCTTGGTTGTCCGTCTGTCTGGATTGCATATTCCCCACTGACAACGTTGGACCATGATTTGGTCCAACGTCCAATCTCTATAACCATTGCTAACCATTAGGAATGATGCACGTAAGCAATAATGAATCCAACAATATTGATGGAGGTTCGGTTCCTCCAGAAAAGGGAAGTGCACTTCTGGACAAATGTCAGTTGACTGGACCTCTGTTGATTTGTCACTTTAAAGGGTTGAATAATTGTGCAATAACTTATGTTCTATATTTATATTTAATTGCCAATCTTTTGTAGAAATTAGTTTTGCCCTTGATATGAAAGTGTATTTTTCTAGCTAAAAAAGCAAAATCACAATTGATTTATAAAAACAATATAAAGAGTCCAAAGGAACGTTTTATAGGAACTATATAGGCCACTCATGTTGCAAACAAATGACAGCACATGAAAGCAATACTAAACTTGCTTCGGAGTGCAAATGAGATAATATTTTATTGACTCCAGCGTGTTTCCTGGCTCTGACCTTTTATTTTGAAAGAGAAACAACTCTATATCCGGTTAGACCTTATTGTCGCGAGCTTGAAGGTTCTCCGTCCGTCGCTGCTGCCAGAAACAGTCAGCCGCGCTCCGAGGATGATTTCCGCTCACACACTGTTGCGCCTCCCCGGATAATCCACCGCAGGTCAAAATGTCAACTCCAGTTTTCACCCGTCTTTAGACAAAAAGAAGAAGAAGAAGAAGTGACTTAGAGTTTTATGTTTGTTTTCCTTCCTCGTTGGGGGAAATAGTCATAAAAAAGCGGTGAAGTGGAAAACGCCTGAGAAGTTGCTCATCATTCTCTGAGGTGAGTCTGTTTTTATTTCTCTTCGTTGATCTGAGAGCAGGTCGTTTTTAACGCGCATGATGTGTGCGCAAAATGACCTGCAACTAAAGGCGCACTCAGACTGCGGGTTAGAGAGGTGACAGGCGGAAGGATGAGGGGGCAGCTGTGATATGCTGAGGGAAATCTTGCGTGTAGAAACTGGAAAAACGCGATTCTGAGCAACGTTCATAACCTAATGTGAGTTTAGATCAGCAGTCATCTTAGTATGATTGTTGTTTATATCTGAACTCAGCTTGACGTCTGTGTCTCCAAATGCAGCAGGCAGGACATGTAATTAGACCTGATGAGTGTGTGCAGAGGTCACTGTGCCTGGAAGCGGGTAACAACCTGCCCTCTCTCTGGTTTCCCCTTCTGTGTGACTGACAGGAAGTGTGGCTGGGATGAGAGTGTCTTTCCACTGGAGGGATGCTATACAGCTTCATGTTTTCAGAAGACACTAAACTTGGAGAGAATCTCCACATTTTCAGATTTCCCAGCTTCTTTTGACAGCAATGTGATGCACTGAGTCAGATTTGGTCCAGATTCCTCAGTCAAAGCACAAGAAGGAACCAGCAGGTGTGAATAAACGAAACCACTAAAGCTCTGAACAACAAGTGAGTGAGTAGAGCGAGTGAATACCCTGTTATTTTCATCTTCATCATCACAACCTCCAGTGTGACATCACAGGAGTGAGGCAGAGGAGCGCTGGTTGTGACACATTAGTATCTTAGCAACAGACCGCATCCTTTCAGCGTGCCGCCGTGAGAACAAAACCGCCTTCATGGACACAGAGGGAGCTGTTTGTTCAAAAAGCTGCGGCAGAATTCAGTCACTTTTATTTCTCATGAGAGGAACTTTGTTAAGATTCTAGAAAAGCGTTTTTACATTAACTTCTTTGTTTTGGCGGCTGACACCGAATGGTTATGTGTGTTTATGTGGTTGTACCTCTTTAGGACCTTTTCATGACCTTTAGGCCTCATGGGGTCAAAAGCCCGGCCTACTGCGGTGGACCGTCATCTTTTAGTTGAAGGTGTGGATTGACGTCAGGGATACTCAGAAATGTTTTTACACAGAAGAACTGAGACCAATACAGTCATCATAAGTGTGCATGAGTTTTAGTTTCCATTATGTTGGTATGTTTCAATCAAAATGAAATAAACTCTCTCTCATGTTGTCCAGGTTGCCCTCCTGTGACCTCAGATCATGGCCTACACACTGGGCGTGGCAGCAGACGGTCGGACCCGCTCCGTCGGACCGCAGCACTGCGTCACTCGAGTCGAGCTCTCTGTCACTGCGTCCAACCTGCTGGATCGAGACGTAGCCTCCAAATCGGACCCGTTTTGCGTTCTCTTCCACGAAGTGGATGGAAACTGGGTGGAGGTACGTCACCAGGGAAGAGCTGACGGATCTAAGGTTTTACTTTGCAAGGAATTTGTTCTAAATGCATAGACACTTTTCAGATCAGATAAAAAAAAAGTCGAAAAGATCTGAATCAATATTACTAAATCATTTGACTATATAAATAAACAATCAGGATGTGTTTGTTGACCTAAAGGTTTTGATCCAAACACACGAGGATTTGGCCATCTGGCATCAGTCATGGCCTGCTGAGCCCAGGGAAATGTCGCCAGATTCCTTTATTACGATAGAAAACAAGGGTGGAAGATGTGCTTAAGGTGTAAGCACATCTTTCTGCAATTGACCTTAATTGTAATAAAATAATAAATTGGCTAGAGACGTCTGGATTACTGACTACTCAGATTCCTGGATAATTTTACATATAATGTCCTTATTAAAGATTAACTGAACCCCAAACTAACATTTTTTAAAGATAAACCGTATGAATGGGTTCTGTCTTTATGTTGCTGTTCATGTTGTGAAAATTTCTTTTAAATTTGTGAAATTCTGTAATATTTTGCCTAAAACTGTCTCAGTGCTGCCCCCTTTGGGTTGGTAGATGTCTATGTGTCACACAGCCCCGGTTCAGATTTAAAACCATTTCACTCCAACACACGCCCCCTGCTGGTGAGTCAGGAGTTGGAATAATGAGCTGATTGGTGCTTCACGTGTCACCATTCAAGTCTCCAATAACAGAAAAAAGTTGCTAGAGTTTTCGCCAGTTGATTTTTTTGAATACAAAATGCAACTGGCTTTTAAAAGCAAGAGGGGTTTGAGAAGTCGCTAATATGGTGCCAAAGTTGCTAACTTGATCCAGTGTCCTTCTCTGCTTATCCCTACACCTGGCCACGCCCCTTTGCATATATTGGCTCCGCCCACTCGTGGGATTTTTAACAAATTGTCTGGTGGGGGCTATGCTTTCACAGTGGGGTTTAGTTACACTTTGAACTGAAACACTTGACTTAAGCACGGTGACCCTGGTGGTTTGAACATAGATGTTCAAATTTCCTAGTGTATAAATGGGGTAAGGTGAAGGTTTTTGGTGTTTGATGGATTAAACAACACCAGGCAGATGCAATCAATGTGACTTATGTTTAAAAAACTTTATTTATATTAAACAGCAATGAAACCACCATAAAAGCAGACAGCGCTTCATGACGTGCTCCATTTGCAACTGTGAGTTTCTGCAGTTCACGGTTGGAAAAGTAAACTAAACCAACCATGTCAGTAACAAACAGTGAAACCACAGAGTTTCAATATTAGTAAAAAGTGACTCGTCTTTCTGCCATGGGAGTGAATGTAGGTCAGCGAGCCACATAGAGCTGCAGTCACTCATGCAGCCTACAGCTGACTGCAGAGACTTCAGTAACATGGTCAAGTCCTTTTTTATCACCTGCTGCTGTTTATAAGTCCAGCCTGAATGGGAAAGTATTAGTCCTGCTCTCAGAGGTCAGAAATACCAGCTGGAATTTGAGGAAAGTTTCACAAATGCAGCTTAAAACAAAACGGTTCTTATAACTCAAGTTGCTGAGGGGAAACATCCGTTTGCAGAGATGCTGTGAGCCATTCTCCTCAGGCTCTCCACAGATGCTGTTATTTCTATTAATAACCTGTTAGCTGATGGGTTTTCTTTTCTTTCCTTACCTTTTTTCTGAAGTCAATACATCCTGAGCTGAAGAAGCATCAATTGATGCATTAAATTCTCTTTTTTATCTGAAGATTTACAGACACAGAGTCAACAAGAACTCAATATATGGCAAAGTTATGATTATTGCAGTAATGCTTACGCAGTGTGCAAGGATAGTGAGAAACTACAATGACATCAATAAAATCATAAATACTGAGATGACAACAATGAATTTAATGTTTATTTATTATTTATTATGTGGGGTTTATGTTCTCTATTAACCTAAACCAAAAAGATAACAACAGTCTTTAATTATATAGTTTTATGGCAAGTCAGTTATAATGTGGTGTTTAAAAAAAAAAAAACCCCAAAAAAAACCATTGGTACACTTTCATAGAGCCAACTATTATCAATTATTCTATCAATTATTTTGATAATTAATCAAGCAATTAGATTTTTAAAAGTGGTAGGGTTAGGGTTAGTATTTTGGTGCAGTTTTGGGTCAATTACTGCTCTAACAGTGTTGCAGTTTAACCAGCAAATGTTTCAAAGTCTGTAAACTTCAGCTACTGATTAATTGATTAATAAAGTAGCTGACGATTTCTTCAATAATCGATTAATCGCAATTAACCTGATTAATCATTTCAGTGGTACTTGGTGCTGCGTTGCCTACGACTGTGCGCCAGTCAGCAGTTCAACATGGAGATTTCAACTGTCCACGCTATAAATGTCTTCTGTTTTTCTTTTTATATTGTTAAAATCCCAAATGTGAATACCACATTGCACCAGTTTAGGTACGGTGTGTGCGCGTGTGTGTGTGTCTGTGTGGGCTGCAGCTTCAAGGCACCTCTGCAGCAAACAGCTGGTCAACAGGGCAATCTGATTTTTGGGAATGCATGTGTGTGTGTAGGCGTGTGCCTTGGGTTGCAGCGCGCTGTCGGTCAGCGGGGCATGTGGCTCCAATGCGAAATTGCCAACGGTTACCAAGGCAACACCGAGGGAAACAAAAAGCTTAGCGCTCCTGTAGTGAGGGCGCGATGGAGGAGGCGAAGCGGGGCCCGCGCCTTTTCTCGGGTTTTATCCGCAGCTCGCCGTTTCTCTCACACTCGCAGCTTTCTCACCTTCTCCGGCTGCCTCCTGTTCGCTTTGTTTTCCTCCCATCGCCTTCCCAAATCCCGTCACCTCTCTATGCCTCATTCTGTCTTCGTTTTGCGTCTATATCCGTCTGCGATAGGAGATAGAGGCACGAGAAGCAGCTGGGTAAACCGAGGGGGAAAAAGTGTGACAAGAGAGGGAGAGAAAACCGGGCGACAAGGCGGGTAAGGGGGAAGGAGACAGCGGGGGTGAAAGACGGAGAGGTGACAACATGAATTAAGATGAAGGTGACAGTAAGTGAGCGAACTGAGCTTGATGGTAACTTGGAGGAAATATTCATCTAAGTTATGCAAATGACAAAACACCCAGTTAACAGTCTGCTCGAGCAATTTCCTAAATCCTGTGATCTTTTTTCTCCTCTCCAAACTCCAAATCCTAATGCTAATCTGCACACGTGTTATGAGCACAGATATAAGCTTGTAACACTGCAAGTGAGAACTCGCATGCAGTGGGATGTTCTGTCACTGAGGTTTAAATCACACATTCACCAGACTGCAAAGTGCACCTTATGGAGCCTGGAGTCTTTATTTGGTGGTTCTGTTAACTTTAACTTCTTTAAACCTTTCTGCACCGCGATGCAGATTGAAGAAAGTTTCTTCTTTCTTCCACCACCGTGTTGGAAATAAATCAGTCTGAGTCAGAATGATGTCACTCCACATTTCGTCTATTTAAATGACAGCCTGTGACTGAAACCAAATTGGGTTTGTCCACCAGAGAGCACAAGGTGTCCCACTCAGCATAAGTAGGTCACAGTTCAGGGATCTACATCAAAATCTTCTGACCGAAATGAAACGGAAACAAAAAGAGATTTTGGTGACGCTTTATGTGAGGGGTTGAGCAAAATACTGACATAACAGCTGTCATAAAAATGAATGTTTATGGCATGATGTCATGAGGTGTCATTTGATAAATAAATACTCTTTTAATAGATTTGTAATGCAAGTTTTAATGTAACTTTGCAATAAAAGTGTAATTTTTACAGAATAATTTGTATATTTATGACAACATTCATGAAGATTCCTTCATGTTCATAACATGAACAGCCATTCAGATAAAGTGTTACTGAGGTTTTGATGGTGAAGTGGAAAAGCTGTCCTGGCTACAGACTCAAGAAGTGAAACAATCCTCTTGATGTTTTTTGTAACTGTTTTTCATTCACTATTTGTTTTATTTTTGCTCCACATTCATGATGCGTTTGAGTAAATATTAGTGCCCTTCAGCTCCTCTGCATCACTGGTTCTGGTGTCTCTCATCTTTAACTTGAAAATGACTTGAAAAAGTCATTTTTAATGAGGATAGTGAAGCGATGAGAGTTCAGCTTTCCTGCCTGCTATGCTTGTTTTAGTTCTGGCATCTGCAGATTGATTATGTTGGTCAAACGGTAAATATATTATTATTTGATGCCATAAACTTCATGTGAGTTGACTACATTTTAGCTCATTTTATTTTCTTAGTTATGCCTGTAGGTGTCCAAAGTGCGGTCTGGGGGCCATATGCGACCCCGGGGCTGATTCCGTCTGGCCCACAGATGGAGACTTTTTTTCATTTAATTAGAGGAAAAATACCACAAATTAAAATTTTCTATAATGGAAAATATTCAGTACAACACAAAGCATTTGTCTTTTAACAACCAACTTTTTTCTTTTTTTTCTTTTCTAATTTCTAATGTTCATGTTTAGTTTTTGTTGCAGATTGAAGCGCCCAGAGTAATCACACCCATCCCTCCTCTGTTTGTCTGCTTGTAGCTCATAGTCGTCACACCGTATTTTTGTTTGTTTTTGCTCCAGAGCAGAATTCCTGCGTCCGCATGTGTTTATGTGTTTTCCAGTCTTTGGTTGTGTCATATCATAGTAAACATAAGCAGATGAAAGATGAGGTTGACATGAGGACAAAATGCTGCGAGGTTCTGATTCAGCTGCGTAGCCTGGTGAGCCGGGTTCAGATCCGCCGTGACTCAAATCTAAGATGCACACTGGAGCCGCCGGGCGTCCATGAAGTCCTGGTAATTTACCTCTTTAAGCCGTGAAGCGCAGCCGTTCTCCTCCGCTCTTCATCATCGATGCTCCTCTTGGGCTTCCGTAGTTCAGAGTGATGTCAGCACGCCCTGGGCGGCCATCTTGTTTGACAATTTATGTAAATTCCACAATGAAATATAAAGGTCATGCTAAGATTTTCTTTAAAATGAAAATAATCATGATGTCACAAGAATACAGACGAGAATAACGTATTAATTTTACCAGAATAATGTTGTGATATTTTGAGAATGAAATAGAAATTTAATGAGAATAACATGAAAAATACCAAACAAAAAAATAGTTAAGATTTTTCCTCATTAAAACATCTTTATTCTTGTAATTTCCTGTTAATATAATGACTTTATTCTTATAATTAAACAAATATTCTCATAGTCTGGCCCTACTGCTCCACCATGCAACTCTTGGAAGGGATATTTAAAATCAAAACCACTTTTTGAAAATATTTACTGTCATTTACGATTTTTTTTTTAGAAAAGAAAGCAAATAAAAATTGATTAAAATTGGATCTGGTATAAGATCAAATCTGAGAGTGAAGATTTATTTTCTAAGGTGATTGTTGATGTTTTCCACATTGTCATTCTAAGAAAACACTTTTTTATTGATATTTTCACACTGATAAGAAACCAGTAATCAAAGTATTTGATCAGCACCACTGCTTTTCCTGTTTTAAGTATTTTTTTGCTTAACAAATAAAAACCTTCAATCTGTTACATTTTTGTTCACTCGAGGTTTAACTTTAGAATCTGATTAAAACTGGATGATACAAAATGAAACCCTGAGAGAAAACAGTTTATTTTTAACACAATCTACTTGGCATCAGTTGTAACTAAAGAGACATTAATGAAGTAAGACATGTGACGATGTAAAGCGTTTTGCTGCAGCACACACACAGATGTAATTCATTCACAAGACTCTGATGCTTCACAGATGTCATCTCTGCTACATCAGTGCATCAAACTGCTGCTTCTGCTTGCCGTAGTTCAGAAGTGGCGACAGGCTAAACATGCACTGACCTCATCTAACGGTGGATAAACAGGCTGTGAGTCAGAAGTGGAGTCACAGTAAGAATACGACTCCTGTTGTCCTGTTAGAGACTCCCACACGCACTGGGGTGTCTGCGTCCGTCTGGGCTGGTTTTGTTTGCTATAATTAGACAAAAAGTGACTCCACCGAGCTAACTGAGCTCTTTTAATTAAGAGTTAACATCAGAAGATAAGGGGCAAATGGAAGTTTGCTATCTTCTATATAAATATAGTCTAAATCTAAAGTTAGCTCTTTAATTTAGTCCTGTGAATCTGCACAAAACAGTCTAATATAGGAGGAATATTTATTGACCTTGACTTAAACTCATTATGTCATCAAATGTTCTCCCATTTTAGCTGAAATGGTTGATCGGATTAATAGTGAGGAATAGATTTAAGATAAAAACAATCTTCGCCTGTAAAAATGTTCTAACTCCTCAAGTGGCAGTTTTAGCTTCACCTGGTTGAAAATAAAATCTCATTAAGCACTTTTTGCTATCTAGTTCGTTCTCATCCTTAAAAAAGCAGAGTTTGAACAAAGGATGAAATAACTTGTTTGTTTTATTCCTTTGGTTCTGCTCTTCCAGCTGGGACGGACTGAGACGGCCGTGAACAACCTGAATCCGGTGTTTGGGGTGAAGTTCCAGGTGGACTATCACTTCGAAGAGATCCAGAAGCTTCGCTTCGCCATGTTCGATGAAGACAAGTGTGCCACACAGCTTTACGAACACGACTTCCTGGGAGAGTTCATCTGCACACTGGGAGTGGTACTGCATGACTTTCTGCTACATGTTGAACTCAGCAACTAGTGCAGGAAACTGCACCAAGTGATTAGTTTCAGGATAGAGTGAGAAGGAAACTGCAACAAAATACCCTGAAATTAAAATCCGGGTTTATTTTATTGAGATGCAGATGATGGTTTCTTTTTAATTCTTTTCTAGATTGTGTCCAATAAGAAACTTCACAGACCGCTGATATTAGCCAATGGGAAGCCAGCTGGAAAAGGTTCTGTCACGGTAAGAATAATTACAGTTTAATGCAGTTAATCCAACTCCTGTCCGTTTGCCCAGAAAGTCCGGTTCGTTAGGGGAGCTGTGAATGCGTAATGGCAACAATAAAAGTGAACTCTGGTCCACCTAAAAACCTCGGCCTGGGTTCGGTTCAAGTGAACTCTGGTGAGGTTTTGAATGCATATGTCAACGACAAGCAGACTGGAGACCACTCCAAAAGCAGGAAGTGGACTACAGTGCAGGGCATTCTGGGTAAACAACCAAAATAAACACTAGCGCTGGTGGGCGAAATGAGAAATCCTCCAATAGCTGAAATTTCACGCTTCTCCATTTTTGTTTATATTTGTGAAGAAGGAAGCTGTGTTCAGCGTCTTCTTCTGAGGTTTTTGTGCTGTTTCTGTCAGCAGTTCATTGTGCAGCGCCCCCACAGGCGAGGAGGGGAACAGGTTGATCTAAGGGTCTGGTTTGTTTGACACAGTTCAGTGTGAAAGTGAACCGAAGCAGCTGAAAATGTAACAAATGTTGTGATTTTGGTTCGCAATCTACTGCAGGTGTGAAAAGCAAATGTTTTTGTATTACAATACTCCCATTTTAAAATAAATCCTTGCTGCATAAAGGTGAATAAAATGATGCGTTTGAATTAAACTGTAAGCCACGCTGCTCACTTTTAAACATGCCTGCATTAGCTGACTGTGTGTATCCTCACTTCACTTCCACTAGAAAACCTTCTCTTCTCTGCTAACATATTTAGTTTCTTCTTGCTGAAACTAAAATGCAAGACGAAACTAAATGGAGAAGTATTGACACTCACAGCTCAACTCTGAGACTCAAACACGGAATTGGCTCTGAACAAATCAATAGTTCATCCTGTTCAGTTTCCACTAAGTTAAACTTTCCTGCAATCATATATGGATGTGCAGAAGACTCTAGATCTGACTACTGGACCTGATAAGAAATGTACATATCCTCAGGGGATGTAGCCTATATATTTTACGTCTACAGTAAAAATAAGTAAGAAAGTACTTGTATTTATTTATTTTTATATTTGTAGGGTTATATTCTTCTCTAAGGTATAATAACATAGTGAAATATCCACTGTGTAAGTTTCTTTACATTTAAACAAGGATTTAAATTTTGGAAAAGCTTTGTGTTGTTTTCTAACCTAACTCTACTTTAGCCTTCTCTTATGTTCTCTAACCAACATCTGAATCCAGAGATTAAAAGAAAAACATTTACAAAATGGAATTGTGCTTACAAATAATGCGACTACTGAAGAAAACCATTTACACTGAATTTCATTCAGGAGTATCAAGAAGTGAAAGAGGGGGTGAAAACAATTGTTCTCCACACTTTTCAGAATTTTAGTTGTAAACAGTTTGAGAACCATGGAACATTTTTGTTTACAATTATGCACGTCTTTATGTTGGTTCATTATATAAAAAGCAGCAAAACATGTTGTAGTTTGAATCCCAACATGGAAAAATAACTTTAAATAGTTCATATTTTATTTTTTCTTATAGTTTTTAACTCGTATTGTAAAGCACAATTGTTTGGTTTACTTTTTCACGGAAATATTTTAAAAAAAATGGAGAAAAATATTGGCACTTCTGGTTTTCCGTAGAATCAAACATGGTCAGGCTGTTTTTTATGGTAAAGCTGCTGTTTTACTGTAATGGTGGATGATTTTTAACTCAGCTCTTCTCAGTTGTTTGTGTTTGTGTTATATCTGGTGTCATTCTGTGCCTTTACTTCAGATAACAGCGCAGGAGCTGTCTGACAACAGAATCATCACTTTGACCCTGAGTGGGCGTAAACTGGATAAGAAGGTAGGCGGTCAGAGCACACACACACACACACACACACACACACACACGCACACACACACCCACACACACACACACACACACACACACACACACACACACACACCCCTACACACACACACACACACATACACCCCCCCCCCCCCCACACACACACACACATGGGCACATGCAGAAAGTCAGGATGCAAACACAAACATGTGAATCTACTCAGCCTCTGCATACTAATTCAGAAACAGAGCCCACACAGAAAATGTTTTAACCACCTTCTTCTTTAAAAATGTGAAAATGCGGGTGGAATAAAAATAACTGTTTTTAAAAAATGTGTAAAGAATGCAGGATGCATTGTTTTTGCCACTTGTGTGAAAAAGGAAAATAGTCTAACAATGGCTCTGCTGAGCAGAACCATTTAAACATTCTGGTTAAACATGACTCATTCATTGTGTTTTTTCCTGTGTTTTTTTTGCCACATTTGATTGCATTCACAGCTTCTCTCTTTGCTTCTATCTATCAGTAAAATGAAGCTGCTTGAATTGAGCAGAATTTAAACAGAGTGGAGCAGCTGCTGAGCTGTTTTCAGCTCATCCGGGCGCGTACCTGCTGTGCACCCTCCTGTTAAATCACCAGGATGCATTAAAAACAGTAATTGCTGCTGCTGAAATGCCTTTTTGGCGAAGGCGGTGTTTAAATTATCATAAAATTCCAGCTGAGGCTATTATGAGAAATTAAGGGTAAGGAAGAATGAAGTGAAATAAAGTTTATCACTTTTTTAATTGTGCTCTCTGTAGGATTTCTTTGGTAAATCAGATCCCTACCTGGAGTTTCACAAACAGGGGGAAGATGGTAAATGGATGCTGGTGCACAGGACAGAGGTTAGTCATTACTGTAAATTAAATCATCTAATCTATTCAACTATTGCCAGTTGCAAAAATAAAAAAACTTGGTGAAATTGTGCAAACTCTGCTCTTGATTCTGCCAAAACGTGCACAGAATTATGAAAAGAGACGACCCAGCTCTAAGTGCTCTTAGCTGGATAAATTCTGCACATGCATTTGCAAAGTGGGTTTGTTCTGCAAGAGCAAGAAACAGAGCAAAGTTTAGCAGCAAATTTTGACTCCTAACTGAAGCGTCATTAGGCGTTCATGTTAATTTAAAAAGGGACACATTCACAGTGGCTCATGTATCAAACATGAGGAAAAAGTTCATTTTTACGCTCATTTTGGGATTTAGTGACTCTTAAATGAGACGAGGAACTTCTTCTCTTCTGATCATTTTTGCGCTCAAATCAAATAAAAGCTGCACAGACGAGTTTGTTGATGGGACTGAACTTTACTCTGATTTCTTTATTTAAATAACTTGATTGATGAGTTTGATTGGCTGTTTAGAAGCAGTGATGCCTTCAGTGACAGAATGTTTGTTCTTCTGACTCCCATTTTGTTTTGTTGTTTTAGTTATAACAGGTAAAGCCTGTGGTTGTTAGGCTGAATATTGTTTTCTACTCATCTGTTGTTGCACAGATGTGAAATCTGATTTTAAATCTTTTTTTTACTATAAAACTTTTCTTCTGAACTTGAAATGCTACATCATTTTTTATTTCTTTAGAGAATCATTCCTGGCAGTAAGAAATTTTATCCTGACTTGTGTCTTAATTTCTTTTAACAGTTATTATAAAGTCATGTTTATGTGCTTCTCTGTGGTTCCAGCTGTAGATTTGCTGCTGTCGGGTTGAATAATGCCGTTTCTGTGACTTCAGGTGATAAAGAACACGTTAGACCCGGTGTGGAAGCCCTTCACTGTGCCTCTCATTTCTCTGTGCAATGGAGATGTGGAGAGAAACATTAAGGTTGGTCCTTCTCTCACTGAAAACCAACGTTTTGGTCATTTCTGCTGTTAAAAAAAAATGAAGCGTTGAATGAGGTAGTGAATCTCTTGGAGCTTGGTGAAGCAGTTTGTTCTTGTGTGGAGTAGAAAACGAAGACAAACCGTCTGATCCGCTGCGTTCTGCTCGCTGACAGGTCCTGTGTTATGATTACGATAATGATGGCGGCCATGACTTCATCGGAGAGTTTCAGACCACAGTTTCCAAGATGAGCGAAGCGCAGAACTCAGTGGAGGTAAAAACCGACGCTACTGTTGGTGCGTTTGTGCCGCTTGTGTTTCAGTGTCTCTAAAATCTGTTTGGTTTTACTTCTACTTTCTGAACCCTTCGTGATCCTGACAGCTTACAATTCTGAGCGATTGTTTAAATTATTTCATTACTTTTCAGTCTAGTTTCCAAGCAATTAAGCAAACAATATTTTCATATCTAATCATCAGAAATTTTCTGCAAAAACTTCATTTTGTTTGCAAAAAACTATAAAATATGATCAGAAAATCTTGAGAATTATTAGTCAGAAATGAAAACTTCCTCAAACATAAAAAAATAAAACGACTCAAAAACATTGGACCAGTGTGTTGTTTTCATTATTAGCAGATGGAGAATGAAAGTCGACCTTTTCGACTAAGAATTTCAGTCTTTAGCACTTTTTTTTCTTGTTTTCTTAATTATTATTTTATTTTTTTAAATTAAATTAATTATATATTACAGTACAAAATGCATAGCAACAGTACATCAGATTAGTGGAATGTAAGATGAAAGTATTTTGGGTTAATGAATGACGGTGTGTAAGCAGTGATGGTGAACTGAATGACTTTATTTGTATGTAAAACACAATAATTCAGTAAATTATGAGGCAGGTAAAAATAAACAAACAATGACTCAGTTAATTAAGAGTTAAAGTTTTTTTCTACCAAGTGGAGTTTGTTTGATTATATCCAGGATTAATTTAAGAGTAAATAAATTACATTTCTTGTTTTTGAGCCTTAAAGTTCACAGCGAAATTGAGAAAGAGTGTTAAGGGCAGAAAAGTCAAGCTTACATAGGCTTTCTGTGTGGTCATAACTCTGGAAACGTGTTACTGGTATGAATACTTTTGCAGTCCATTGTAACTCAATGCTTTTCACACAAATAAAAAATAAACTCAGACATGAGGAATTAATGCCTGGCAAACTAATTGACATGGATTATGTTGTGAGCTTTATTCATTATCTGACATCAAACTGTCAAAATGAAACCAAAAATCTATTTATTCACATCTTTTGCTAATAATCCTGCTCACAGATGCAAGTTTTCTCTCCTCTGAGGTTTTTTTCCCTTTTGCTGCTGGTCAGCTAAAGATATAAAGACGTCCAGATCAGAGCGCAGTTCATTCATTAGCAGCTCCCTGTGTTTTCTGTGTGTGTCCTCTCACTGACTCCCTTCATGTGTGATAATGATGTGTGTGTAAAGACGGGGGGCGGGGGGGTTGCTGCTAAATAACAAGCAAACAGCGACACAGGCCGGATGGAGAGGTGGCGGATGGAAAAAATAGAGACTGTAAAGAAGGGTGATGAAATGAGAAGCAGCCGTTAGCGAGTCGGAGGAGCGTGACGGCGTTTAGTGTTTACCTGTCACATGAATCATGACTTAAACTGTGCTTGCGTCTCAAACGTCCCTTTTGATCAAAGGCTCTCCAATTTAACGTGTCTCTGCAGTTTCCTGCTCACCTTCTTCACATTAACTAACGTTTTTTCCTCATATTCCCGTCAGGAAGCCCAGCTGGGTTTTAATACTGAACGTTTGTCAGTCCAGTTAGAGGTACCGTAGGCGGAGACCCAGACAGTCAGATCCCTGTCGCCTCTTCTCAACTCTGCTCTCACCCATCCTCTTTCTCTCTTTACATTTCTCCTCTTTTTTTCTTTTCTGACACTTTCTCAAATTTTTTCACTCCTCAGGTGGAGTTTGACTGCATCAATCCCAAGAAACAGAAAAAGAAGAAAAACTACAAAAACTCAGGAGTCATCATCCTAAAGTCCTGTAAGGTGAGGATGGATGGATGGATGGATGGATGGATGGATGGATGGATGGATGGATGGATGGATGGACGGATGGATGGATGGATGGATGGATGGATGGATGGATGGATGGATGGATGGATGGACGGATGGACGAACAACTTGGATTCTGGATGAATGGATGTTAATTTCCTTTAGTTTTTTTGGCTGTTTTGAAGCTCAATGTGTAACAATCTCCCTGTGAAAGATGACCTCCGCTCCCTAACAAATAATTAAAAAAATAAAAATCCCCTAACGTGGGCGGAGCTTTCATGTAGTTATATCGCGTTGTACTGCTGTAGCCAATAGGAAAATTTAACTGCAGTAGCTTCTGGTCAACCTACAGAGGGCAGCACTGAGGCAGTTTTAAGCAAAAATATTGCAAAAGTAAACAAATTTACACAAAAATGTAAAAATTTACACAGAAGTATGAAGATAAACCCCTAAATAAACTATTTAGAGACTGTATCAATAAAAAACATTGATCTGTGGTTTTAGCTATCCTTTAATCTGGAAACTCTCATTTCTTTACACCTTCCATCAGTATTTAAAACATTCCTCAATCCTTTTGCACTTTTGAGTCTCCACAGTGGCAAAAATGCAGGTTTACACAAAGAAATTATTTAGACAGATGCAAACAATATTTAGCATTTAATGAATAAAACTGAATCTAAATGTTTCTGTGTATTTTACTTTGAAGCTGAGCTCGTTGCTTTAAAATGAGATAAACTGGAGTAATGAAGCCAAAAGAAACAGAATTAGCTTGTCTGAATTTTACACACATCCGATCAGACCTGGTCGCCAGTAACTAATTAGAGCCGGAGCTCAGAGCGCCACAGATGACGCATAAAGCTGAAACATGGAGTCTTTAGCTGCCTATTAAAACAGCATTAAAGCTCTGTGCATGACAGGCTCTCATAATTGATTGTTTTCTTCATCCTGGCTGTTTTCACGCACGAAAAATGAAGAAAAGTGCAGATATATTAATTTTATTTGCTGGCTTGGAGCAGGGATTAAAATTGAACATTTGTTGTAACTGGAGAGGGAATTATTCTCAAACAAAATGATTTTTTAAATCTAAATTTCAAATAACAAAGCTTTGCATGAAGAAGCAAACAAATGTTTATTTAGAGTAGAAACATAAATGTGCTCTTTTTGCTGTTTCAGATTGCACATGATTACACCTTTCTGGATTACATCCTGGGAGGATGCCAGCTCATGTTTACAGTGAGTACGATGTCAGCATGCCTGTTAGCTTTTGTTCCCTTTTCAGCATCTGCAGTGTTGTGATAATGAGATACATGTTTCCGCTGGCTCTGCTCTCCAAAATGGATGGAAAACGTTCGGATTTTCTATTTTCATCTCCTGGGTTTCAGCTGGATTGCAGGCATTTACATGCAGAGAGGGAGGAGGCACTGAATGGCAGGAAAATGAGTGCATTAGGGGGGAATTTGAGGTATTCTGCCCAAAAAAATAGGTGAATTTTTAGATAAAAGTGATTTAAAATAAAGATAAATGTGTTTAACATCAGGGAGACGTGAATTTCAGACATGGATGAAACTCTGGTCTGGAGAAACCTTTAGTTTTCCTGATTACGTCACATCTTTCTGTGTAACCCTCCTTTATAACGGCCGTCCAAAGTCACTCACACACACTGAGCTTTTTTATTATTATTCTGGATGAAAACAGACAGAAAGAAACACATTCACTTCCCTTTTTCCTCCTCCAATCCTCAAAATACATTTAAAGTTTTCAAAGAAAAAACGTTCAGATAAAGAAGAAACGTATGAATTATTTGGTTCACAAAAATTTTGTTTTCTGGTTGGAAACATTTCTCTACGTACTGTAGCCTTTTACAAAACACTGTAGCTCTTTACAAACAACATTTAAAAACATAAATCTGAAATAAAATAAACCAGAGATATGGAGGTAAAGTTTTTAGAGTTTTAAAAATAAACTATAAAAGCGAGAGGGAAAGAGCATATAAATATGATGAAACAATTATTTCTGTAATTACTAAAATATACTAATGGTGTCAATATGAGTTTTGATTGAGATGCAAGTTAAGCTAAGAGAAAACGGCTCTAGGGAAGTTTGTTGATGTAACAGTCTAATGATTCAAAGACAGAAAAATTGCTGCTCAGTTTTTTTTTTTTTTTTTCCAAAGTACCTTTTTGGCAGTTGCCTAAATGCCGTCCAGATCCATCATGGAGGAAAACGGCAGCAGATGTCACTAAAACAGACTAAATGGTTAAACAGAGATAATATTAGCAATTGCCTTGACAGAACACAGAAATAAACAAAAACATGGAGGTTCGATTAGCTTTACTGCACAACCATCAGTTATCAAACCTCTGATAGAAAAAGAAAATCTGGACAAATCACTGCTGCAGAACTACAGGCTGATCTCCAACCTCCCAATTCATCAGCAAAACTACTGAAAAAATGTTGTTTCAACAGTTAAATAGCTTTCTAACGATGTCTGTTCAGTCTGGTCTTTCAGTCTGGTTTCCATGGTGACCGTAGTACTGAGCCTGGCCTAGTCAAAGTGTTCAATGACATCCACTTAAACAGTGCTGGTTCTGTTGGACCTCAGTGTTGTCCGGTTCTAATCTTACATAAAGAACAGGGATTCCTTTGTTTCAAGAGGAAACGTCTCATTGAAGAGGTCAGAGGTCACATGTGGGGTACCCCAAGGTTCAATCCTAGGACCCCTGTTATTCAATATCTAAATGCTCCCACTACCTCAGGTTATAACAAGAAATAAGATTAGCTACCATAACTATGTGGATGATACACAGCTCTACATTATGATGTCACCATGTGACCTTTGAACCCATCCAAGCACTGAACAGATGCTTAGAACAGATAAATGTGTGGATGAGCCAAAACTTTCTCCAGCTGAACAGAAACAAAACTGAAGTTTTTATCTTTGGACCTAAAGAGGAACAATCTAGAGTTACTGATCTATAGTTATAGATCTAGAGTCAACACACAGCTTCAGTTTTTACAGCTGGAAACCAGAGACCAGGATGACCTCTGACCTGAACCTTCAGAGTCACATTAAGACAGTAACAAAGTCGGCCTTCTATCACCTGAAGAACATTTTCACAATTAGACGACTAATGTCCCAACAGGATAGAGAAACTCATCCATGCGTTTATCTTCAGTCGCATTGTTTACTGCAACAGCATTTCATGCCTTCTGGTTCTGGTTCTACTTCCAGAACCAGAACTCAACATGGAGAAGTAGCATTCAGTTCCTCTAATCTGGAATAAACTTCAGAAAACTGCAAACCTACTGAAACACTGAGTTCCTTTAAATCAAAGCTAAACCCAGCTGTTTAAATTTGCCTTTGGTTAATAATAACTGGAACAAAGTTTAATTCTGGATTACAAGTTTTTATTTCTTCTCTTAATTTTGTACTTCCTGTTTGTTTATTGTGTTTTTAATCATGTAAAGCAATTTGAATTGCCTTGTTGCTGAAATGTGCAACACAAACTAAGTGGAATTGAATATTTCTAAGTCAGTACTCAGTCATTTTCTGATGATTTCTTTTCATTTTAAACTTCTAAAGTTAAACAAGAATTAACGGGAGAGCAAGATGCTCTGGAAATGAAAATCTGTCCTTTATTTATTTCATTTTAGATGAAAGCTCCTCAGAATAACGTTATTGTTCAGATTAATAATCCGTTCATGGTTTTATTATCCAGTTATGAAGCTTTTCTTTCTTAAGGCAGAGACTGAATTCACAAGCTTTAATTTACTCTTAATGTGTTCGCTGAGTATACGCAGCACAGCAGCGTAATAAATCGCTTCCCATGAGAGACGTCTGCATGGCCCTCATGGCTGTGAAGTCACAGTTTCATTTCGTTTAAATCACTCAGCGATGCAATCCAAAGCTGCCACAATGGTTTTCATTTAATTTTCCGAGGGAACATAAGGTGATAAAACCCCCTTTCCTGCTCTTTAGAGGATATATTTGGATGTTTTGGGTGATTACAGTAAATAGAAAAAAAGTTGTTGCATTGATTTGTTCAACCTCCTCATATTGATCAGCAACCTTCACTCAGAAGAAGCTCTTTTGATTTTAATAATTAATAGACAGAAAAGTTGCTGCTCTTATCAAGTCTGAATCTTAGTTTTTAATTCATCTTCTAAATGAAGCAACATCATAAAATCCAGGAATAATTGCTAAAACGTTCTTAACTTTAAACTCACTAAATGTAAACATTGTAATCCAACTCTGGGTTTATGGACTTAACACATTAAATCTGTTGGTCCTAACTTTAAATCATTTCAGTAAATAATTTTAGACGCCTTCTCTGAATGTAATTTAGTGTTTAAACCTGAACCTGTTGCATTACAAACCAACTGGTTCTGACTTTTGACCACAAATATTTCATTCAGAAATAACCTTTAAAACCCAGAATAATTCATATATATGCATGTAGGTAGGAGTGAAACGATGAATCTGATTAATAATTGTCAACTAATATAGTAATTGATTAATCAGTAACACAGACTTAATCAGAACAGTAATCAAGCCAAAACCATACAGAAAATGTAAATATGTTCCACCCAGAACTTCTCAAGTGGCAGTTTTACCTTCACCTGGTTCAGATGATATTAATTACCTTTTTCTTTCCAATTGTTCAGTTATTCTTGTGTTTTTTAGCTTCTGATGCATCCTTTGCTACAAATGATCAAGGAATGCTGTTATTAAATTTTATTCAATAAAATGTTTATTTTCCTGCTTAACATAGAAATTGAGCTATTTGTTTATTTGAATTTTAATGTATTTTTAATATTTTATAAAACATGCTGAAGTGGTTCAATGAAAGAATCTGCAGAATGCGCCGGTTTTATCATCTGATGAATCAGTTAATGGTGAGCTGCAGCTCTCCATGCGGCTGTTATTCTCTGAGGCAGGGTTCGTGTGTTTGGATCTCGCCTGCTTTGCAGCAGCTGCTTTGTGGGCCTTCTGGGTCCGGTTGAGCAGAACTCTGACACAGAACACGCTGTGCAGATTTTCTGGGCTGGCGCCGTGCTCGGTGCTGCGTTAAAGCTCAGACAATGGCTGCGTCTCTTTGGTACCGCCTGTTTTTGCCACCTTGTTGTCGGAAGCGAGACTTAAAGCAGAGAAGGTAGCTGTTGTTGCCATGGTGACGTTCTGCGCCGCTGATGAATGTTAAGGACATTTTCTTTTTTAAGAGAGAGAGAGGAGCGAATTTAGATGATGTAATAGATGTTTAGTCATATTTATAGAAAACAATGGTACAGTGCAGAAGTATTCATACCCCTCTAATTTTGAACAACTATCATTTTTTATTGGTAACACTTTATTTGAAGGGGTTTGCATGAGACTGACATAAACATAACATCTGTTATGAACATGAAGGAGCTTTCATAAATATTTATGATTGTTGTCATGAAGTTTAATTCGGTAAATAATGACACCTTTAATATAAAGTTACACTAAAAGTTGTATTAAAAGTCCATTAAAAGTTCCAACTTTGCATTAAAAGTGCTATTTTTACAGAATACCATTCTGAATGTGTTAAAGTATTAAACTAATTTACTCCGACACCCTTAAATAAAATGCAGATTCAGAAATCACAAAAAGAAAAGTTTACCCAGCATATTTTAAAGCTTTTGTTTATTTTAATTACTCCATTAAAAATTTAGCTCTGATATTAAGAATAATCACCTGATGTAATCAGGACTTTGACTAGACCCATTCAACAAATTTAAATATTATTGTAGAGGACATTTATTTTAAGAACTTCATCACTAAATGAAACACATTATAAAGTTTATTTACACACAGATGGATGTTTGAAAGCCTTTATTTCTATTAATTATGATTATTTTTGTCTTGCAGTTAAAATATGGTATTTAAAGTCAGAATATTACATAAAAATATAAAGAATAATAGAAATATGGGCTTAATGTAAATTATGTTTAATATCTGCTTTTAATCTGATAAATGAGACCCATTGGGGAAAATATTCTAATTTATTGACTATGACTGTAGATTTCTGCAGCTCATCTTTCATATTGTTTTATCAGAATGAAAGATGAAATGGTGAAAGATTCCCACAAGATCTCAGATGGTTACTTTATGTAGATTTAGAGATGATTCAAATTCTTCAGCTTTCATATCAAGTAGAAGAAATGTTTACATGAACTTACATCATCAGAAAAACAAACAAACTGAGTTTTATGTCACACAGTGACCAGAGTGTGGCTTGTTTTCTGTCGGTATTTATGAGAAACATGCAGCAACAGACGAGCTCTGAGTCATAAGAGCTGAGCAGAGTTGATGTTTTATGTTTATTCATTTTACAAACTTCCACTACATAATATAGATACATATATTTAAAGCTATTATCACATATTTACTTTTGAAAATGCTTTTGTTCCGTTATTAGAAACAATTAGTTCACACAAGTCAGTGTAAATGACATTTAGATATAAAACCTACTGCTGTTAAAAGTGTTAAACTACCCAGAAATGCTATAAAATCAGTAACTGCAGTAACTGTCCCTTTAAACATCAGCTGCAGTTGCTTTTATCCAGTTGCTAATTCACTCTTCTCCATTTGATCTCCCAGTTTTCGCTGATGAGATGGTTCAGTAGCAGGAAACTCTCTCCTCTGTGCTCTGCTCAGTGTTTGATAACCTATTAAAACTAAACGAGGAACCGTGAATCCTGCAGCTTTCTTAAGCTCCGCGGTTTAGAGCCATTAGGAGAATAAATCCTGCTGGAGTCAGGAGAAACATCCAGCAGTATTCAGACTGCAGACTGAATGCTTTAAGTATAATTTTATTATGTTACATCTCTACCTTATATACATACTTATACATGCTCCTCTGAATGAATGTTTTCATTGTCTTTTGTTGATATGCAGACTCCCAAAACAAACCAAAAGTCATGGTGCGTTTTAGCTGCACAGGTCCACAGAATATCTTCAAACATATTTTCTGCACTAGCTGCTTATGCAAACTGACACTAATTTTGATTCACCGTGAATAATCTCTCTCAGACACCCAGTCACCAGTGACATCATCTATCCTTTTTGGTACTACCATATAACAACCACACACAGAAGAAGTTGTGTACAAAACCAGCCAAGAAAGACGAGCCGTTCTGCGGCGTTCAGTCAATCTTAGCGAGGTTTTTAATCCTAATCTGCAGGAGGGGAACGTCTCTCCTGCTCGGCGCTGTGGGAGCCGGAGGAGAACGCGTCGCTCCTCTGCGACAACACAAAGAAACAACCTGCTTTGGTGGAGAGGCTCACTTCAAATGAGTCAGGATGTTATTCATTTTGAATGCTTCGTATCATTCATAGTTTCATTGTCAACTAGTGGAAAAGAGAGACTTTGGAGGATTCATCGCAGAGTAAAAAAACCTTCCTGTTAGGAAAGATGCAAGACAATCAGGATTGGCTTTGAATAAAATGTTATTTCTTTTCATAAAGCATTTCCCAAATGTATAAAATTATTAATGAATTAATTAATAGCTACTATATTTACTGTACTCTCTGTATTTGCACAATAGCAGTTCACTGTTTTAGTCATATGATGGTGATATTTTGCCGGTTGGGCCAGAAAGTATTGATAAAACCCTCTAAGAAACTGTTAAAATATTAATAATTAACTAACTTGATAAGCAAAATTAAGTAATGTTGAACAGCTTTTCATATTGATCAGTCCCCCCAGGATTTTGTGATTGTTTTAGTGATATTTAATTAATCATTTTTATGCTGTTTAGTATGATGTAGGTGTATAAAATCCCAACTGAGAATAACAGCTTTTACATTCACATCATGTTAGTTTTCTTTCTACTCAAACTCTAAGTAATCTGTCTCTGTTGTAGTTTTTGCAACTTTATATTTAATTAGAATATGTCTCATATAAATATTAATAAATAAGTGCAATGTGACTCAAAAACATTAAAATGTTGGCTGTCGTTGTTGACCGTCTCAGGAGGAGAGAATAAGGCGCTCACAAACGCTCCGACACCTTCGTCCGTCCTCGCTCCCCTCCATCATCTCTCTGGCTCTTCAGCTGCAAATGTGTCAGCGATTCTGGCGAATATTCAACAGGGAAGCCAATAATAAAACTTCAGTGTGAATGTCAGCATGTCAGCTGCTCAACAGGAAGTTGGTGGTAATGGGATGAGCTGTCAGTGTAGTCAAAGTCTCAAACAATCCCTGCTGTAAAATATACAGTAATCAGACGCATCTGTTTGTTTTATTTAGTGAACGCTCTCCTGTTGAAACTGTTTGTCAAGTTTTATTAGCTCTACGCGTTTAAAAACTACAACCAGCCTGAAGCAAAGAACAAGTCAGGATGGCTTCATCCGTCATCGCATCACAGCTGTCACATGTCAGTGGAGGGCAACGGAGGACGAGCACTGTAATAGTTCGGAGATGATCCATCAGCTGTCAGTTTGCTCAGGCGCATTGTAAACCCAATCAGACGTTCACCAGAAAACGCTGATGTGTACGCTGGGAGGAATATCTCATGTAAACATTCAAAGTACCATAGATTTCTAAAATCACATTTCTAATCTCAACTTTCTGTGTAATGTTGCACAGAACATTACTGTGTGTGGCTGTAACATGGGCCTGTAGATAGAAAAATAAAAAAATGGAGGAGTAAGCTTTCTGCCAAAAAGTTTGAGAAACCGAGAAGATAGAAAACCTCTCTTTTAGTCTTCAAGTTGAAACTCTTGAAAATTTTTGGAACTCAGAAATCTCAAAGTTTTTTTTAATAGAAAATTTCTGAGTTTAATCTAAAAGTTTCTGAGGTTTTTTGGTCAAATCTTACCTAACACACCATCCAAAGTCTGTGTCCATCAACATATGTAATTTATAGAAGTTTACACCCACTGATCATAATCATGAATATTATAACATTTTATGTAAAGCCAGGACTTTAATGCATTAATTTCAATTAGTTAATTACATAGATTTTATTGCGTTAAAGACTTTTTGTTTAAGGTTTTGTTGGCTCTAGTAGCCTTTATTTGAAAGTAGTTCGACAGGAAAGAGGGGGAAGACATGCGGTAAATGTCACCAGGCCGGGAATCAAACCTGCGACCACCAGCACGAGGACCAACGCCTCAATACATGGGTTCTGCTTTGCCCCTGTGCCACCACAGCACCCCAAGATTTGATTTGTTTTGTTAAATAAAAAAGTCCAGAGCTGGAACCTTTGTATTCATATGTTTCTGGTAGGACTGTAAATCTGACGCACATGTGACAAACAACAGCATTGGACGACAAAACCGCTTCTCTCGGCCCACTGGGGGTTAATTTTTTCTTCAAAAATCGACCTGATTGGACACTGCAAAAGATTATTATCGTGTTCAAATTGTGCTAAAAACTATTAGTCTACCAGCGAAGCTATGCTAGTCTAAATTAGCATCTCAGTGCTAAACATGTAGCAGCAGCATATCTGGTTTGTTTTTTATTCCCATTCAAAAATACAAATGATTGAAAAGTCAATTTATTTTGGTATCACCAAGCGAAGGACATTTTATAGATTAATTACATAAATATTGATGTCTGAACACCTTTATTTCTCTTAACCACAAACATGGTATTCAAAATTAGAATATTACATCAGACCAATAAAAATAGCTATTTTTAAAAACAGAAATGTGGCTTTAATGAAAGCTTAATTCCTGCTTAAAGGTTGTTATTTTCAAAAACTACTTTTAATCTAACAAACAAGACTCATCATGCGTCTGTTCTAATTTATTGAATATGACTATCATGAAGAAGTTTCTAAAGTTTGTCCATGGATTGGTGGATTTATCCTGTTTCTTCATATAATCTCCAGCAGACGCCAAGATCTTAACTTCAGTGTGAGAGATCAGACCATCTGCTGCAGAACTCGCTCTTCCTCGGGTTGCTAACGATTCAGAGCCTGGCTGAGCTCATTATCACGCTATACAACGTGTTTGTTATTTATTACTGGGTTTGACCCGTCTATTTGAATTGAGTCAAAATTCATGCCTTGTGTTTTCTTTGTTTTGTTCTGTTTTATAAGAATAACATCACTACTTTTTCAATTGTTCTATAGAGCAAATTTCCTAGATTATCACATGTTTAATGGAATAAAACGTTCCAGATTTAAATTGTTTAGAATCTGATAAAGACAAGACAATTCTGCTGGAGGTTAATACACTAGTATTGGGAAAATATGCAACTCCAATCCAATCTTTCTCTCTTCTACTTTCACATGTTCCATCTTTTCTCCTTTTTAGTTGCTTCAAAATGACTCCTTTTGGCTCCAGACGCAGCCAGATTAAAGTAGATGAAGCAGGCCAATGTTTAAATGAGATTTAAGGGGTTTAGAAGCTGAGGGTTACAGCAGAGTTTAAAAAACAAAAGTAAGAGCACAAACAATAATCAGGACTGCACTTTACTTAGACCAGGGGTTTGAAACATGCCACTCTGGAGCCACATGGGGTCTTTAGCATCCTATGTGGCTCACAAACCACCAAAAAACAGCAATGAATACCGTTTTTTACAGTACGTTTGTAATAAAAAGTCCAAGTTGGTAAACAGCATGAGCAGATGCAGAAGATGTTTTTTTTAAACTTTTCTTTGCACTGAGAAAGAGGAGGCGCACATGTGAAGCTTTTAAAAATAATTCTGGCTTTAACATTAAAACTAACTGTGCAGATCTTAAGATAACTGTCTCTACTTTGTGTTCCTCAGGTTGGGATAGACTTCACAGCGTCTAACGGGAACCCCAGAGAGCCGTCGTCTCTCCACTACATCAACCCGCTGGGCAGCAACGAGTATCTGTCGGCCATTTTAGCTGTTGGCCAAATCATACAGGATTACGACACGTAAGGAAGGAGCTCAGCCTCTCTGCTAAGTTGTTTCAGGCTGCAGTTATTAATTCAAATGTTAGGATGTATGGATAAGCATGTATACTTCTCTAAAATCAAAGTTATGCTCCAAATTAAACAAAATATTCTGATTGCTTTTGTTTTTAGCATAATTCACCGTGGAAAAGGGACAGTTCAGATAATTTAAATTAATATAACATGTCTGATGAGTGGACGTAAGCTTTGAATGAAACTGTGCTTTACATCTACATGTTGTGGATTATCCTGGTAAATTTCCACTGAAATACAAAACTGTCACAACACGATTAAGAGTAGAACCCAAAAACAGGTGGAAGGAACCAGGAAGCAAAACATAAATATCAAAATAAAGCAAGACGCCGAACCAACAGGTCAAAGGTCATGACACCAAACTTTATTTTCTAGCTCAGAAGTTAAATTAGAGTTTTATCAGTCATATTTATTGTGTTAATGACATTTGTGATCTTTGTAAGAATTGTAGGACTGCTAACATTTTTTCTATCATCCAAAAGCCGAAAAGAGAGAAATTTTTATCTTTCCTCAAATTTGGAAGCTTCAATACATTTTAGCTAGATTTGACTTTTTAACTTTGGGTATTATCTAGAAAATGTAGCAGAGGATGAATCAGCCTGGTGGAAGCTCACTCTTCTCTTCCTGATTTCATTTTTCTCTGATGTCAATTAACCAGAGTGAAAATTAATTCAGATTTATTATCCGAAACTTTTGCAAATCCTTATTCTAGAAAAACTGTTTTGGAAATGTAAACATTGATCAGATTTTGATTTTTCTACCTTATTACTGTTTTGTTTTGTCTCTCCTGTCTAAATGTGTTGCATTTGATTGAAAAAAAAGAAGACAAAAAGACTGAACTAATGTTCCAATCTGTTGTCATGGTTTCCTCCTCAGCGACAAAATGTTTCCTGCGCTGGGATTCGGAGCTCAACTCCCACCCGACTGGAAGGTACACACGTGTGGACGGGGACGGAGTTTATTTTCTGTTTGTGTGCTAAACACAGAAAACGTGTGCAGCAGAGAGGCGAGGGCGGGTTTTCAGCCATCCTGTTATAAACATCCACCTCACACACACACACACACACACACATACACACACACACACACACGCAGATAACATCATACACATCGTACATGCATATTCAGATGATTACGCAACTGTCAACCTATCTGTGTTGCCATGGCGCTGAGATGATGAAAAGGACATAGAAGCCATACACAGAGACATGATGGGAGGAAGGTGGAAGGTGTGGGAGAAATGAACAATATTTCTTAACAATATTCTCCAGTTTGATGGAGGATGAACCATCAGCTCATGTTTTTCATTTCTCTGCAGGTCTCACATGAATTTGCCATCAACTTCAACCCCACTAATCCCTTTTGTTACGGTGAGCTTTTTTTCTGTGTTTTTTTTGTAGATTAAATAAAAGCTCTACTTGATTTATCTTTCACATACATTATAGGGCTGCAACTAACAATTTTTGGTAATCGATAATTATGTTGATTAATGGATTCATTGGATAAAAAATGGCCACATTCTCCAGATTTTTCATTTGACCACTTAGGCTTTTTATATAATATTAGAAATACATTAGAATATGCAAATAAACGAATAATTTAGTCATTTTTTAAAAAATAAGAAAATAAACATTTTTCCCTAAAATGCAGCAACATAGCATTCCTTTCAAGTACGTTTGACCATTTGCAGCAAAGGATGCATCTGCAGCTAAAGAAATACTTTCATGTAGAAAATCAGCTCAACTTAACAGTGTAGAGCTGATCTGATGATTGTTTTTTAGATTAACTGATAACTGGATAGAAAAGTTTCTTAATAGGAGATTTTCTTTACAAAATTTGAACCAGATGAAGATAAAACTGGTTCTTGAGGAGTTCTGGGTAGAAAATATTTATTGAAGTTTTTTTTATGTAAATACAAAATATTATCTGTTGATCTTTCAGCAAGTTGCTTTTTTGAGTCTTAATGCTTCGGTTAAATGATGATTAATCCTTTTAAATGAATTAATCTATATTTAAATGTCGGATCATTATTTTGGGTTTTCTTCAGAATCGTTGCTCAGCTTCTAAAATCTTGGGCCTCCAAAGGTCGAAGGGTCAGTAGATTTGTTTGGACGGATCCGGATTTAGTTCATTCTACTGAATTATCACCACAAAAAGCTGCAACAACTGGTATATTAAACTTTAAATATCACTTACAACATGCAACAAATGAATCTGTTGCATTAAAATTGTTTATTTTTAATACATTCAAACGTCTGCTTAATTGTTAAATCTGTATTTTAAACATAAACACTATGCAGTCTGAATGAGCAGTGCAAGTTTTACTTTTACCTCCAAATCACAGACACTTGTAGCTGCAGGAGGCAGAAAACAGTTATTATAAGCATCTTTTCCACATTTCTAACGGTTTAATTTTCCCGTCTGCATGTTCAGGTGTGGAGGGCATCGCCCAGGCGTACTCTGCCTGCCTCCCTCACATCCGCTTCTACGGGCCGACTAACTTTGCTCCGATCATCAGCCACGTCGCACGTTTCGCCGCTCAGGCGCTTCAGCAGGAGAAAGCAGCGGTGCGTAGCCGCAGCTCAGCTGTATTGTTTTATATTTACAGATGTACCAAAACTCGGGTAGCATTTTGGGATCAGCTCTCTGCCTCTGGCTGAGCGCTGCGTTCCCAGACAGCTGCTGAAACCAGAGCCATAAAAATGTCTAAATACAGCCAGGCATCGCTTCAGTCTGTGACAGTTTGCTTCTCTGTCAACACACCTGTCTATCACCGCTGTCCAGGTGGGATTTTTACCTATAAATGGAGATTTTTTTCTGCTCAAACAGGTGATTCTCAAACTTTCTTCTGTATTATTAGAACGAGAATTGGATTGTTTGTTTTTAAAGTTAGTTTTATGTTTGTCAGAAGGTTCTCTTAACCCTTGTGTTTAAGAGAACCGACCCCACACCCGTATCACTTGTACCAGTTGCCTCAGTCCTCACACGCACAAGGGTTAACGATCTTATGAAAACACGTTTTATTTATTTTATTTTTAACCAAAGCAGTTCTAGTTTCTTCTGGGAGAATATGATCTGTCCTGATCTAAACTCTTTTGAAAAGTTTTGGGTTGGTTTGGGAAGGAACATTTTCAGACTGGAGATCCATTTTCAATAAATGGAGCCACTTCTGTTTTAGAAACACATCAATGTATTTATGTCTTAGTGGAGAAACTCACTACTAAGTTCTTTTTTTGCAGATGATATCCTGTTTTCCTTTCAAACAGTTTTTATTTTCATTTTCTATTTAAAAAGTCCCACAGATTAAGAACTTCTTTATTAAAGGAGTCCTGACCAAGAGGCAGCAAAGATTACGTAGCAATTACAAATAGTTACACAATTAAAATGCCATACAAATAATTATTAAAAAATAATCATAATTTAATGAATTAATCTCACAGTCTGGACTTGAAAGTGCAAAAATAAAATAAGTTAAATGGATTTCCAGTCTTTTTGCTACATGTTCCACGTAACCAGAGCCATGTTTCCTGAATGTTTTTTATGCATATTTTGAACTGTTGCATTAAGAACGCTGGATGGAAACGTTGAAATCCGAAAAGATTTCCTCAGTTTCAGATAAAAGGTTTTTATGCTAGCTTGAGGTGATTTTTCTGGCTGTTTCTGTCAAACAGTTCATGTGCAGAAGAGGAGATGGAATAAATGATGATGTAGCCGATGTCATACATTTGGTTGTGGGTGTATCTCTGGGTTCAGAGGCACCAAACTCCAGCTTGGAGGGAAAGGTTCTCTCCTTCTTTCTGAGGTGTGTTTCTCATGCTAGTTTGCAGCCCTACTTCCTGTTTACATGTGTAGTGTCAACATCTGATGACATCACGCTTTGTGTAGCCTCATTGATTCTCTCTAAGCACGCCTAATTCGCATTTTTCCTTTTTGAAACATTTCAAAACTCCACTGAAAATTCACGTGACAATTGGATGTAAATATAGCTGTTAACAATAAGAGTCTCTACGTCTCTGCAGACACTTTTCCAGTGTTTGCTCCTTCGTCCTCACAGACACCAGAGTTTCTCTTCTTAATGTGCCATTAGGTTTTTCACTCTTCTTTGCAGTGGTCTAAAGATTAGAAGTTCACACAGTCCTGATCTTTTCACAGTGTATTTGTTCCATCTAATCATCCTGCAGGTTTGATTGATCCATGCTCTTATATGTCAGATGAAATGACCTTTTCCTGCTCAAATCCACCAAATATAAATACAAATACGTAGGAGAGGCATCTACGGTTTTGTTCTTCATACAGCCTTCTGAAGTAATTTTCTTGCTTTGTTCTCTTTTCCTTTTATTTGATTTAATAACCAGAGTGTTATATCTCTGGGCAAATCACACCAAAGAAAAGCAAACATGACACTGTTTTGTTTACTAGCCAGCAACACAAAAGCTGTCAGTGGTGCACTTTTGTCCAGGGAGCTTTTACTCCTTATTTATCCAATATTTTTGCTGTGGGGACAAACAAGTTAGTGCATCTGTTATCTCTGGCTGCTGGCACTGAGTCTCATCCTGTTCTTTGTTACACTGCTCTGCAGCTGAGACTCTGACTAGGCTTTTCTTTTTATATATTTTTAGCCTGACAGCAGGATTAGGAAGCCTCATTTTCTCCTTTAAATTCATTGTCTGGGATCCAGGGATGATTAAATCTGTCAGTCTCATCCAGCTCATCAGAAAACACATATGTAGCTAAACAGTTTGGTTCGTCCTCTCAGGTTCAGCTCAGGATGGATTCAAACGCATTTAGATTTATAATCTGAGTCCAGTTCTCTGAGTGGAGACACAGGAAGCTGTGGGGTTAAATATGCTGCAGATCAGAGTCCAGTTTTCAAGGACTCGTGTCCTTAAAGGTGCAGTATGTAACTTTTATAAAAACAAAAAATATGTTCCTTTTATGTTTCATTTTTGTGACAGTAATCTGTGAAAAAATCAAGCTTCTCCCAGTGCTCTCTATACCAAATGCAGAAATAAACCGTTCAGTCAGAAACAACCAATCAGAACCAGGAGGAGGGTCTTAGTGCTGTCAATCACCCTCGTTTCTCCTCTTTGCTATCTGCTGCTCAGCTGGTTCACCACAACATAGTTTGTTACAAATGCTAAAGCTATTAGCATAGCCACTGATGATGTCTGATAAACAGCTTTTCTATAACAGTAAAGTTGTTGATTTGCCATTACCACATTTTGTAGGTTATTAAATCTTGCATTGAATTTCCACAGCAGAACAGCACAACTATCAGTGATAATTTAATTCCACATCATTCTGTTGGAAACTGAGAACTTTTTTTAGTTTTCATCTTTTTCCACAAACATCAACATCCCTCTTTATATAAACTTTTTTTTCTTTGTTTTAAAACCTGAAAAACAGAAATAAAATGGTGATTCTTTGACTCCAAATGACTTTTATTTATCTGGACTGAGGGGAAAAATCCCCTCTTTGGCTTGTAAAGGTTCCAGACGCCTGGACTAAAAGGATCTCTGACTTTATCTCAGCAGCATCGCTGTGTCACCTTACCGGCCGGTGATTACAAAACCTTCAGCACGTCCCAGATCTTTAACTGTTTTCTTCTGGACCAGGATTCGGTGACATCAGTCCGATGTTCCTGCAGATATGCCACTCTCTCAGAAGCTTTGAACAAATGGCAAAAAGTCCCCCTCTGGTTACATATAAAGCAGCATGTCTCCTGAATGTATCTGAAAGGAGCGCAGTGGCTGGGTATCATTATGCTCCCACGGTGCTTTTTGTCCCTAATTGCACCCTGTCACCCTGTGGGGAACAGAGACGCAGAGAGAATTGTACTCGCTTGTGTGATGTGTGCCAGAACGCTTTTGTCTCTGTAAGGAAATGATTGCAGACCCTTTTCTTGTTTTATATTACAGTGAGTTCAAACATAAGAATGAGTAACACAGTGAGTGAGGACAGCTGCAGTGTGTGTGTGTGTGTGTGTGTGTGTGTGTGTGTGTGTGTGTGTGTGTGTGTGTGTGTGTGTGTGTGTGTGTGTGTGTGTTTGGACGTCCTGCTGGGCTTGTGTTTGGACCTGCGTGTGTTGAGTTGGTTTTAGGCTGCAGAAATGTTCTGCTGCTCAGCCTCGCCTTTTCTGTTCCTCACATAATGAGAGAACCTGCGACTGGAGACAGTGTGAACTCGCACAGAGATGCTCCCACTACCAACACACACACACACACACACACACACACACACACACACACACACACACACACACACACACACACACACACACACACACACACACACACACACACACAGGCTGTGGGCCAACGCGGTCTCTGCGTGTCCTGGTGTGTGAGCGACCCTGTGTATTTGTGTGATAATGATTCTCTAATGAGCGCTGCTGCTACCACGTTAATGAGACAGACTTCAGAGCGTGTGTGTGTTTGCGTGTGTGTGTATTTCGCACAGAAGTGACTTTTTTTCCAAGTAAAGACAGCTTGTGTTTTCACATTGTCTGCTCTTATCATGACACCACAGTTACACTCAAGTCCAGCTGATGTCTGTTTATGTCAGAGTCAACAAAAATACAAGAACGTTGATCTTTTTACATCAATAATTCCCTTCAGGATTGTTCTTGTGATTTTTTAAAATCTTTTTTGCAATCAAAATCACAGATTTTTAGTACTAATTTAGAAGTATTTGCAAGGTGTTCTGCAATATTTGAGTTTACACATAACGTTAAATGTGATGTTTTTGTTACTCGCCACATCGATCAAACTTGACATCAAGTAAGGCTGAGGTAGCGCTTACTTGATGCGCTGCCACCTGCAGGTGGCAGTTAGCATCACTTAAACTCATTGTTTTTGACCACTTGACTAGAAAATTTGCATTAAACACACAATTATGCACAAGCACAAAAAATGCAATAATTAGTTGATTTTGGATTAATTTTCGCGAAAACGAAAGGGACTGACTGATGTAATTTGGAAGGAAACGGATAAAAATTGCTGTGATTTGATTAATAAAATATTTAAGTACAGAACTGTTATCTTGAAGGTTTTACTTATGCCAGATAAAAAAGCAATGATCTGTTGAGTTTGTATGAATTTCCTCCGTCACCTTACATGGTAGTTCGCCCTGCAAATTCTTAATTTCAGGTTTCATCTGCAAAATAAATACAAGTCTGTCATACCAAATCTGTCAAGAATCGAATTTACTCTGCAGTCTTTGCTCAGAATGATGATTGAGGTACAAATTTAGGATTTTGTAAATAAATAAATATATTTCTTACATGTTGTCTCTCTTTTTTTCCCATCTGTCTTCCCTCCTCTCTGTCTTTCCTGCTCTCCGTCTGCAGCAGTACTTCACTCTCCTCATCATAACAGACGGTGTCATCAGTGACATGGATGAGACGCGCGACGCCATCGTTCAGGCCTCCAAGTTGCCAATGTCCATCATCATCATCGGTGTCGGTAACGCCGACTTCGCTGCCATGGAGTTCTTGGATGGAGACGCCAGCGTCCTGAGGTCCAACACGGGGGAGGAGGCGGTCCGGGACATCGTGCAATTCGTCCCCTTCAGGGATTTCCGTAATGTGAGTATTGATTAATAGCAATTTCTGATTCTTCTCAGGCTTCAGCTGCTCACCTGGAATGGATCTTTGATTGACTTTTTAACTAATAAAATCCTGAAGGAATCTCATCTTAAAGCAGCAGCTTTTCAGAATAACAGCCATTAATGCAAACTTCCACTCACAACAACATTATTCTCACTAAAGTTTGCTGCTGCTGCCCTGAAAGGTTTTTAGAAAAATTGTGACGATTTTTTTGTGGATAATTAAAAAATGTCATTATTCCAAAAAGTCAGCAGCTAATAAAACCTGAGCTTTCAAGAAACCACATAGTTGGATCTTTAGTTTTTTTCTCACAGGTTTGTGTTTTTGCAGTGTAATCAGTCTACAGCTCTGCTGTATTTAATGTGGTTTGAGGAACAACTTCTATCAAAATGAATGGGGAACACTTGGTCGATTAAGTTGTAATTGTTTTTTCTGCATGCTGGATCTTTTAAAGAAAACATTTAGATTAAAACTCAAACCTAACAACCCCGGTGGGGTTTGATGACCCTTTTACCAAATAATGTTTGAGTGTTTCAGCTTCATTTTGCCTCGGTTTTAGCTGTTCTTTACTAAACGAAGCAGTGTAAACAGCAGCCTGTTGCTCCTCGTTTCATGTTTTATCACACACACAGCACAGTCAGAGCTCAGAGAGTTTGCTGTTTGAGGGTTCCTGCTCCGTTATCTCGCCCTCGGCAGAGGCGCTGCAGGCGTGCGCCGCGCTGATGGCTTTCTGAGCTGCGTTTATGTTAATGAAGGTTTGTACGTGTGTGCTGCAGGTGAGCAGAGACACTGGAGCATCCTCATTCCAGGCTGTCCTCTGGAGGACTCATTAGTGGGTTTTTTTGTCGTTTTTCTGCATACTTTTCTGGGTGTGTGTGTAGGTGTGTGTGTGTGTGTGTGTGTGTGTGTGTGTGTGTGTGTGTGTGTGTGTGTGTGTGTGTGTGTGTGTGTGTGTGGGCTGTCGGTGGGCAAACTAACTTCCAGTGTAGTGGGAGGAACAGACGATGTTTGTTGGCTTCATTCCAGCTGCTGGTGGGAGAGCGAGAGACAGAAATGAAGTGAAAGGAAAGGGGCAGAAATTAATCTGAGACGGAGAGGAAATGAATAAATCTGAAGAAAGGTCCTTTACTCCCACACCTACTACTAATATTCGCAGAATGTGCAGAGTTGGTGTTTTATTGTTGATGATGGAGTGGTGACAGTGGGAAAAAGATACGCCTTCCAGTTGCATTTAAGTTTGTTTGTATAGCAAAGTGATTAAAAACGGACCTTTATGTTATAAAATTTAATACAAAACTTATGTTTTTCTGTCCAATTTCATGATGATGGATCACATTGAATGAAAACCGAAAAATCTGACAACTGGGATATTATTAAAGACCAACTGAAGAAATGTTTCATACAGAAAAGCGCAGCTTTTTGTCGGGGCTCCTTTTGCTTGGACTGTTGCACCGATGCTCTGCTGAGGCACTCAGTGAGCATCGGTGCTCACTGAGTGTGCTCACTAACACATAGTAACTATGTGTTAGTTTTATGAATCTCGGTGTTTTAAAGAGGCCCTCTTCCATGTAGAACATTATTTTTTTGGTCAATATTAAGGAATTATTAACTTGAAACAAGATCCAATATCATTGAAAAGTTACTTGCAGGTCAGTTTTTCTTAGTTTGAGTTTAATAAAATGTTTGCTCTATAAACTAGACCAATAATGGTTAATTTGTGTTTTCCATGATCAGAAAGACTGAGATAAGTGTTATTATGACAACTTCTTGTAGTTTTTAACCTTCCTGATTTTCCTTTTAGGTTCAAGACTAAAGTATTTATAGAATAAGAGCAGCAGGGCTGAAGAGGTAATTTGCGGCTGTGAGGTTGTGAGGTTGTGGACACGCAGACAGAAGTTGATCTATAATCAGGGAACATTTCAGTCAGGAAACAGCAGGAGCCTGATTTTGATTAATACTCAGAAAGAAATCAGAATAATTTTGTTTTTGATCCTAATTTTAGTAAAAACCATTTCATAGAAGGCTGAATTACTACTTTTTTCCGACATGTTAAGGTCTGCTCTTCTCATACTGGTTCAGTTTTTACCCACTTTGAGTCACATCCTTATTTCAGCCGGTTGGATATAAATTTAGTTTACACTTGAAGAAACTTTAATCCATTTCTTGAAGTTTAGTTGCTCTGAAGCTGTTCATAGAAAGCTTTAACAAACATAGCAACATTTCAGATTATGTTTATAGCTATTTAAAGTTGTTTTTAGGGTTTAAGATTCTGCTTTTAATTAGATTTTTGACTTGCTTGTACTTTTTGTGCAGCAGTTTGTTCAACCTTGTGTTGTTTTTTGTGTTCTGGGGTTTTGCCTGGTTTTCCCTTCTTTAATCAATAAAATTATTAACACAACTAGGATTCTGTCTTGAGAGGCCACCTTTTAGAGCTGATGTTCCCAGGCAGATGCAGGCACCCATCTTCTCTTATACGGTATGCCAGAAGTGCCAAAGACAGGACATGTAACAAAAATAAAAATAAGGCTTTAACTAAAGATTGGTTTTAATTTGCTTCTCTACTATTTTCCAGAACTGAATCATGCATCTACAAAGCTATGGGAGGTATTGGTCGAACCAATAGTATCACAGTTTTCTCTTCACTTTGTTAAAAAAATGACAGAGTTTTGGGGATTATTTGAGGTCAGCTTTGAAGGTTTTTTTTTTCTGGGGCAGGAGAAACTCTTGACTGCTCAATTTAAATAAGTCATGGTTTTTATATAAAGGTAAAAAATGTGATGCATTTGTATTCATCCCTCATGAGTCATTACCATGTACGGTCTCCTTATGTTGTATTAGAGCAGCTTGTATTTGGGGGAACATCTCTACCAGTTTTGCACATAAATGGACTAAAGTTCTCCCTGTTTTTCTTAAATATAGCTCTTTCTTTCTCTTAATGAAATATTAATTATCTTAATCTTAATGCACAGCTTCACTATAAAAACACAAAATTGTATGTTTGTGTAGTTTCTAGTGCAAATACAGTAGTACACATAAAACAAGACAAACCTATCTTAAAAGTAACTTTCCAGCAATATAAAGGAACTTGTTTTATGTAAATAATTCCTAAATATTGTTGATGAGGTATTAGTTCCACTGGCAGATTATTTTACTTATAACAGACATTATTCCCATGTTACAAGTGAAAAGATCTGTCAGCAGAACTGCTGCTTCTTCATCAATATTAAGGAAATATTGACTTAAAACAAGCTCCTATATCTTGCTGAAAAGCTACTTTCAAATTAGTTTTGTCTTATTTCAAGCATACTAACATATTTGCACTAGAAACTATAGACAAAAATACTTGGTAAGTAGTTTTTCAGTTTTGTCTGCAGTCCTGACTTTAGCCAGTAGAGGTCACTGAATCTAATGTTTAGCAACAATATTTAGTGGTTTTTTCCTTCCTCTTAGGCTCCGAAGGAGACGCTTGCCAAGTCTGTCCTGGCTGAGCTCCCTCAGCAGGTCACCGAGTATTTCAAACAGCGAAATCTACCGCCCATCAACCCGGCGCCGGAGTGAGACGCCCCCAGGTCCAGAGTCCACTCGCTGTACATTAGCTTGACAGATCCTAAAAATGTTCTTGTTGCAGGCAAACAGTGCAGAATGAAAGTGTGTATGTCAGAAAAAAACATTCTAACATCCATGCCATCATATTTTATACTGGTTAAAGACTGTTTAAAGTGTGAGTTCAACAGAAGTGATGTTGTTTGTGTCCAAAAACGGGAGGTAAAAATGACCTTGACACAACAGGATGTGTTTTTTATTTATCTATTTTGCATGTCAGTGTGTCATGTGACAGGGCCGTGTGATCCATGGATCTCCGTTGTGCTAAATCCTTTCTTGAAGCCGAGCAGTTTGAATCCTCTCCAGGTTTTATATGAGGTAGCAGACGCGATGGAAGTCGTTTGCTTTTGTGCTCATGTTCAGCAGACTCACAGCCCAAGTCCAAACAGAGAAGAATCTCCTCAGCCACGACAAACAGAGGTTTTTATTTGGAAGTTGAGATCAACAGTTGTCTGAGCGGTGAGGATTAATTCCTGGAAGGGATGAAATGTGAGCAGAATGAGGCCACAGTGGCTGCTGTAGCAACGTCACAGAGTAGAAACTGTGGGAACTCACTGGGCTGTTTAACATGGAGACATTTTCTTTGCTTTTGCACAATTTCTGTATTTATTATTGCCTGAGTTGATCCTGCATGTTGCCACTATTTCCTTATTGTTTACAAAAGCTGATCACAAATGCATGTTTTTTTATATAAATATTTAAACAGATGAAAATATTTAATGAAAGTTCAGAAAAGCGTTTAGCGACAAAGAAATACGATTCAAAGAGATTTGAATGAGCAGAAAGTACAGAGAAACTTTGGGTGTGAACTTTTCGAATGTATATTTCTATGATGCTGTTTCTGAAATTATAAACCAACGTTTCTGCCATGTTTGATGTAATTTTTATGCAGTGCTGACTTGTGCAATTAAACCGCAATGTGTATCGCTGTGAGTCTGTAGCAAACGTGTTGCTCTCATTTTCAAAAAGGAGTGAATGTGTATGCAGAAGGACCAGGATGGAAACCAACTTTAATGCAAATGTCACAAAAATGATGTAAAGAAGTAAAATTGCAAACATAATTATAAACAAAGGGCAAAATGATTTTAAATGAGCAAAAATAAGATCCAAAATGATAAGATCTCCAAAAGAAACTTCACTAATCTTGAAAGAAATGCAAAAGATGTGCACACACTTGAAAAACAAGAGATGGAAAGTAATAAATTACTACTTTAGGAAAAGCAGAATTGGTGGAACTTTGAATGAAAAGCCTCCAATCCAAATGCTTCCAAAAACCAACAAAGGCTCTAAAGCAATTATGCAAAACAAGACTTTTAAATCAACACAAATTTAACAAAACTCCCACACAAAAAAACACAACTCCACTCATTTTAGAGATGTTTATAAAGCCTTAAACAAAATATTATGTTTACAGATTGAATTGGGAGTGCTGGTATATGGAGTGTTTATGTATAAAAAAATGCAAAAATGTACAGAAAATACAAATAGTCAAAATAATCACAAGGAAACACAAAACAACACAATATTAGGGCCACTGTAAATAGAAAAAAAAGTAAATTTTCACCAAAAAAAACTCTGAAATTTTGAGAATAATCTTTTCATTTTCTAGAAAAATACAAGAACATTTCTGATCTCCAAAAATCCAAAATTTACGAAAAACAACTCAGAAATTTTTAGATTAATCTCAGAAATATGTTAGAAAAAAACATGAAAATTTCAAAGTTTCAAAAGTCAAAAATCTTCAACTTTTAAAAGTCAGAAAATTTCCAAAAGTTGGAATGTTCATGTTCTTTTTTTTTTTTTTTAGTAAGTTTTCTCTTCTGTATTTTCTCTATAATGGCCCCAGCATGGCGTCGTACCTACCACCACGCACACACACACACACACACACCCACACACACACACACACACACACACACACACACACACACACACACACACACACACACACACACACACACACACACACACACACACGCACACACACACACACACGTACCTTCAGAGAGGGAAATCGATCACAAGGAGGAGCGCCCACTTTGCTCACAGTTAGAAATTTCCACACCTGTTGCTAAGTGAAGAAGGTGAGACTTTGCAGATTCTGTGCTGCTGGTGAGACTCTGAGACTCACCTTTTGATCACATCTATCCTGAAATTCACACGACTCCCTTCTGCAGGTTTTATTTGAACAGAAGAGATAATTCTGACAGGATCTCAGCAGCGTGAGCAAGAAGAAAGCCTTCTTTGAGCTTGGTGGGCAGTCTGCTGCTTGTGCCTGGACTTTTACTGCAGAACCTGCCAAAATCAGAGAACATGGCTGCTGGTGACAGATGCTCTGCTTTGTTTAGTTTGCCTCCAGACCCGAATCCCCCACTGATATTATTCTTTGTGCATGTTCGTCATTTTATTTGTTGTCATAGCAACTCTCTTCTCAGCAACATGTGATCTTTCGCTCCATCTCTTGGTTACACCCAGAAACCTGTGGCTGCCTGCGTCATAGTGGAGAGCTGACCTGAGACAAAACAAACACTTCAAATTCAAATTATCTCCAAATACAACGACTTCAAGCTTTTATCCACTTTAATAAATTACAAACACTGAAGTGTTCAGGTTGTTTTTTACCTTCAATGCCAACCTGCTTTCGATCCCAATCGGCCAATGCAGCTCAACTCCAGATGCACGATTCTTCTGCCAAGGTCTAATGAGGCCAGGATACACATCCCACAATCCAATTACACAAATTACTTCTCTTCCAATCTAATTTCACAAATTCATTTTAATACCTATGTTTTGCTCTTTCTGCCCTTTGCTGTTGTGCAGCACAGAAAGAAAAGTTATGTGATTACAGAGTTAGTGCTGAAGAGCAATCCATGGTAGATGCCTTGTTTTCTGAATGTAGGTGATTATTGATCCATCTCTTCAGTCTTTCAACGTTCATTTCTGTAAATGTTTAGAAAACAAAACCAGTTCCATTCGCCCAACAGGGTACGTTAGACCCATGCTGGCTGCCATATTGCTTGTTATTACCCACATAGTGTGCTGTAAAATTCTGTTGACATTGCATATTTGGCCAATCAAACCCAACGTTTTCACTCGCACATGAAAATGACTGCAAACAAATGCCCAACTATACAACCATACATCTTTGAAAAGTAGGAATAGAGCATTATGCACAACCAACAAGAATACAAGTGGTTTATTGATGGTAAGTAAATAACAACACTTGTCTTTCCAGCAGCCATTGTACAGTTCATACAGCGGTAAAACCAGCTGACCAAACATGCTGGAGCTCTGCTTGGGTTGCTTGGTAACGGTGCAGTACATGACTCCTCAATCGTCACTTAAGGTTTTTTGAAAGGGCTCATTTTCTAGACATCAAAAAACTTTAACTTATTTCCAAAAAATGGCTAGGTGTTTTTAGAGTGTCTGATAGTCATTTACTCTTTGTTGATTCTTGCTTTAATGCTTCGGTTAAGATCAGCAAAAGTGGCAATCAACCTGATCTACCCAACATTAGAGCAGAGTAGCAGCAGAATCTAGTCATGACTGATGCAACCTGAGGGTTGGAAGAACTGACTGATGGATGTGGAATAGGTGATGGATTTTTTATTGGCTTTGGATGAACAGAAGAAACACAATAATAATGGAACCACAACTGAACATTTTTCAGAACATAAAGATCCATAGTAACTAGAAAAAGCCACATTTTGGGATTTTTCACTGTAACAGACTGAAGAAACTCACTCAGTACTACAGAGAAATCTCCAGTTCTTCCATCCTAAATAACAAAATATTTGCGTTGATTCATGACCTTCCAACACAAAGTGAACTACATCCTCCTCAGGCTGAATTGATGTTTTTCATTACAGTTTAAAGTTTTATGTTACCAAAAGGTCAATGAGTAACATTGCTGTGACTGAATGCAGACACTTTAGCCTAAACAAATGTCTTGTGGTTTTGACTGATTCTTTAACAGATTATTTTAATACTAAAAGCATTCTTTGTCATTTGTTAGCGTGTTTTTGTAACATACATGTTTAGCATGTGAAATATAATTGATTTTCTAGTTTAAATCTGATTTTTTTTATGGAAATGCAAAAGAGCAGGGATATATATAACCCCCTACTCCTCATGATTTGATTGTCCTCTGTTAATGATGCTCACTTGGACATAATTTATATATTTGTGAACATTTGTGAGCAAAATTATGTTATTTAGCAGCTAAAATGTTAAGAAACCAATGGAAGTGGAGTGCTGCCCCCCAGTGGTTGCATAACTGAACGACAACTGCAGCTATTAAAGCAGATGCAGAGATAATTGCTCCTTATTTTCAGATATTTATTCTGCTGTACCAACTTCAAATTGAGTTTAATTTCTCTTAATGAGGCAGCAGGATTTATTTAAGCAAGCTGAACATCAGTCCAACCTGTCCTCTAGTCCTGTGAAGCCTGTGACATCTCTCCATCAGTGGGCTGGAAAAAGTGACACATTTCTGAGCAGCCAAGAAAAGCACTGGAGCAGAGTGACAGAGACTGCCTGACCCAGATAAGGAGCCTGAAAAAGAAGTCGAGATGGACCGAACTCAGGAACTCATGGTGAGAGAAAAACATAAAACCAGCTGGATTTCCTAAAGGTGGTTAACTTATTTTAGTAACACAAACTCATAACAAAACACTTTTCTACATTTATTGCATCCAAACACTAAAGGAATTCACAGGTACATATCATAGAGATCTAGGCTCATGTCTGATATAAGGGGATAAAAACCATGTAAAGTGCATACAGCAGTCTTTACTGCCACACCCTTTGTGAATAAATGCACATCAGCCATATTGGATTTTCAAAGTCAGAATATGGATTTCATGGCCAGATGACTTTTCCATCCTGGGTTCAACTGAAAAAACAGTCAAAATACAAACCAAGTGTAAGCATTAAATGTTGGATGGTAAAGTCTTTATAGGCCTCCCATTATTAGACGTTTTTCCTAAAACCTTCCACTCAACACAGGAAGGGTGTTCCTGTATTTCTTTCTAACAACCACAGAGGCGACTCCCTTGACGTCCTTCAGCCTGTCAGAGTCGAAGTCCACCAGCAGCTTCCTGACCCCGGTTCTCATCGGCGTGAAGGCGACTTTCACCGACACCTTCTGGCCTGGAGAAATAACACCGCTGAGAAAATAAACAAAAAGGAGAACAGGAACGTAAGGATGAGCAAGGAAATAAGGTGACGGTTAGTTCTGCTTCTGTTTTAATCTGTATTTATTCCTTACTCAACGTAGATGTGAGTGTCAGACAGCAGGCCAGCCCCCTCCAGGGTGAACACACCACCAGTCAGAGGGACTGGCAGAGGATTGGTGAAGGAGATAAAAGCCGTCAGCTGTTCCCAAACAAAAGCCTTCCCAAGAACCTTGGAGAAAACGCAGAAAGTCTTTACTTTTATTTTGTTTATACCAAAAATGTTTGGATCATATATGCTTGTGTTTGGGACGGGGCCTTTGTGTTGTTCCTTAGGTCGTTTGCTCACCTGAATGTGGAGCTCAGGTAAGCTCAGTGGGATGTCCGCCACAGTCATGATGGGCAAACTGTTCCCCTGAGCTTCAGCCAGCGCTTTCACCCTGATCAGGTGATGGTCAGAGACACACTTGGCGTAGTCGTCGTAGCGGAAACGCAGCACTTCTTTATGAGCTAAACACACAGAGCATAAGAGAAGAAATCAATCAGACTCTGCAGCTGGATCACTGATTTATACATCAGGGCTCTGCTGACCGTTCTGAGCCGACACAGTCACGTTGTTCATCTGCTTCTGGCACTCCCCCTGGTGGAGAGAGTTGTAAGTGACAGCCATAGCGTGCACCGTCAGCTGAACGTTAGCATCATCTCCTCCTCCATTCTTCACCTATGAACAGAACAGACATCATTCATCACGTAGAGCAGGGGGATCAAACTTGCTTACATTTTGTGCAACATTAAAATCACGAAAGTCCTTAAAGGGCCGGCTGCACTAGAATATATTGATAAAACCGATTAAAAAAAACAAAAACCAGAACTGCTTCTGCATTTGATAAATTCTTCTCAATCAGTCCCCCCAGAATTTTGCTTGTTTTTTTTCTATTACTAATTTATAAATATTTGCTAGAAATGTTGCAATACTTGCACTTATGTGTGATGTTAAATGTGACATTTTGTTAGTCACAAAATTTATTACAGACAATAACTTAACATGAAGTAAGTCTGAGGCAGAAGTGTAGAAATAAAAAAATACTGCCACTCAGGTGGAAGTTGGCATCACTTCAACCCAATATTTTTGACGATTTAAAAAAATCGTCAAAAAATGCGGTGAAACGTTGATTTTACATGAATTTCCATGAAAAACTGGAGGAACAGGCTATGTAATTTGGCAGTACTCAGATAAAAACTGATTTGATTTGATTTGATCAATAAAATAATTCTGAAGCACTGTTATCTTAAATGTCTTGTATTTGACACATGTGACTTAGAGAGCCAAACCAAAACATTGCAGAAGAAGAAAACAAACAGAATCCTGTCACTGTGTACCTCAACAATCACATCAAAGTCTGTTCCAAACACGGGGTTAGGATGTCTGATGGACAGGCAGAGCTGTGCCGGCTCTACGCTCTCAGTGGGCTGCAGGGTGGCCCTGCGCTTTGCCTTCTTATAAACCTCTCTCTCTTCCACAGAGCCTGCAAAACAAAAAAACAACTATCAGTAAAACTCGGAGTCCTACAGTGAAAACAATTATATGCCACAGTGGGAAGAAGAAGCCTCAGCAGTCTGACGCCTCGTTGTGAAACTAAATATGAGGTTCTGAGATAAACTGTGTCAGTTTTAGATTCTAATTTTTTTCTGCTCAGCCTCTGACCCTCAGGGTATTTGTAGAGCAGAGTGACGTCTTCTCTGACGTCGCCATAAACGCTTTTGGTGCTGATGTTCCTTCCCACGTTTCTCTGGTCTACGCTGATCTGTTGCCTCTGGCCGCCTGGTAGGACCCTCCAGTAGACGATGTCAGCGTTCACCTCGGCGAAAACAAACGGAGCGTCGTACTTCACTCCCAGATTTCCCTCCTTGATAGCCGCCACCGGACACGGACCGCAGCAAAACTCCCCTAAAAAAATACATTCATAATTAATTTAATTATGAATTAATTTAATTCATAATTAAATTCATTCATAATTAATTTTTGTTGCACTGCAAAAACACAAATCCTTACCAGGTATTTATGGTCTGAATACTGATGAAAAATACTAATTATAAGTGAAATAATATGCCAGTTGAAAAAGACAGATTAGTTCACTTACAACATGGGGAAAACGTCTTATATAAGTGAAATAATCTGCCAACGAAACTAGTACTTTTTCATCAATATTAAATAATTATTGATTTAAAAACAAGCTCCTTACTTGCCAGTTAGTTTTGTCTTATTTCAAGTGTACTAAGATATTTATTTGCACTAGGACGTACAAAAAAAAACTTGGTAAGATTTTGTGTTTTTGCAGTGTGCAACAATGTGTGAATTGGCAGCTCATCCCATTCAATCAAGTTTCAGGAAAACATTTCAAAATTTTAAGTATCACATGAGTTGAAGAAAAGATATTTGGAAAATTAGAAGAACTCAGAATCGCACCATCGCTCAGTTCTTGAGGTGTGGGGTCCAAAACCTGCCAGCCATCATTTCCTTTGGGGAGATCGTCTCTCCTCATCCACGACTCGACCCAACAGTGGAAGTTCCTAAAACCAAAAGAAAGACAGAAAAAAATCTAAAACTGTCAGATGAATAATCTCAACATCGCTGTCTGACATTTGCTTGGACGTCCACTCATGGGAAGATTGACAACAATCTTACATAATACTGTTGTGAAAGATATTTCTCTCTCTGTATGACTAGAAATTGTTTGGAAACCGACTTTGCACTGATGCATGACTAGTGTGAGGGATTGCTGCACCAAGTAGTGATGTTGGAGGAAGTATTGCTGTAATGCTTACATAAGCACTGACCTCACCTAACTCAGCAAAGGTCAGAAAATCAGTCACTCTCCCCTTTAGCTCTGCTGTAAGACAGGGCCGACCATCAGGCTTTTTAAAGATCGGCCAGAAAACTGCAGTTGGTGCAAACTAATTATTTTATAACTAGGATCAAATTTGAATGTATACAACTGAGTTTGAGGCTCCGTAAAAGTAAAAGTGAACTTGGATTTTAAGATACTTTTGTATTTTGAGCTTTTTTTTAAAAAAAATTAAATTAAAATATTAGCATGCGATATTTTTCTTTAAGGAAAGGTTGTCAAACTTATTTTTTGGGCCTTGTGGTTTTGGGCCACATCAAGATCAAGAATATAAAACTATATTCACCAACTGTTAAGGTCTCTGCACTCAATGAGAAATTCTTAAAATCAAATATCAAACAATTTTTCACGTTCATCTAAATTGGGACAGTACAGATAAAAGTTCTAATTTGATTGATGAAATGATATTTAAAAGCATGGTAACAATTATATTTCTAGTCTAGAGGGCCACATAAAAACTTCGGTCAGTCCAGATTTGTGCCAGGGGCCTTGAGTTTGACACATACCTGCATTTCCCTTAGAAATGTGCACAAAACTTTGCCAGTATTCTGCTAGTGTAGAAAAACAGTGTTGCTATTAAATAAGAAACACAATTAAAATCAACCGTGAACAAACATACAAACATGAGAAATCATTAAAAAAACAGGCATCACCATCATGTTCCAACTACTTCCTGTCGTCGTCTTCTTCATGGTTTGCACCAGTGGAAACATCTGGTTGTTGATCATGTGACTTGTGTGATGCAAAAATGAGTTTCCAATACAGTTTTGTAAAATAAATTAATTCTGAAACGGCCCCAAAAAAAACGCCTCATACTTGCACCAAAAAAAGTTTTTTTGTTTTTTTTAAATTGTGCATTTCTGTTAAGCAAATTTATTTTCAAAAAGTCAAATTACAAATGGTGGATGGAAACACAGCTACTAATTTGGTTCTAAAAACTTCTAATGTCCAAGAATAAATAATAGGAATTATAAAGTGTTTGCTGCGTAGCATGAATGTTTGGATTTGATCTTACCATTTGCTGTCTGTCTTTTCCTCTCTGCTCTCAAAGTCCACCACAAAGTCCAAGGAGAGATTCCCGTCCACATCATGGGCTGAGCAGAAGTTGGTTATGAGGCGCGTTGGGATTCCCAGACAGCGAAGAACTGTAAAGAAACCTTGTCACTCCTTCTTCCTGTTGTTTTTTCTTATGGATTTAGTCACTTTTACTTATCAAGTAGACATGTTCACGTTCACTGTGGGATTTTGGGACACTACATCAGAAGCAACATGTAGAAAACTTAAATGGTAATGTATTTGTTGTAGATTGCTGTGGATCTGTTCAGCAGAACAGCTGTATTTCCAGTGAAAGCTGTTACCTGTACATGCGACACCTGCAAACACCCAGCACTGGCCGTATTTGACTGCTCTGATGCCGGATTTGCTCCACTGCCTGAGGATGGGCACGCTGCCCGTCCATCGATTTGGTGCGACTCCATCAAGGTACGGTGCCCTCCAGCGCCCAATCAGCACGCCCCTGTCACCATTGGCATTCACCTGCAGCGGTGGAAAAGACTGCTTTAAGTCTGCAAAATAATTTTTTCTCATAAGTGAACTAATCTTCCAAAATGTCTGTTTGAACTAGCATTTTATTTCACCTATAATTAGTATTTTTCATCAATATTAAGGAATTGTTGGCTTAAAACAACCTCCTATATTTTGCTGAAAAGTTACTTTTTAAGTCAATTTTGTCTTATTTCACGTGTTCATGACCAAAAATACTTGGTAAGATTGAGTGTTTTTGCAGTGCAGGGTCCACGTGTATGTTAACCTTCATGAATCCATCATGTGTTTTTCAGAGAAGAAGAGTTCCTCACCATTGCGGTGACCATCCTGCTGACGTAGATGGGATCAGATCTGCTCTCAATGTCCATCTTGGAGTTGCGGAGAGCCTCCTTGGAATTATCCAGGACTTCAAAACAAATGTCCATCACAAAGTCCTCAAACTTGTCAAGAAACGTCAATAGGGAAGGAAAATGAGATGAAAACAATTAGCTTGTTGCTCATAAAATAATGCACCACCATGACCTATTGACCCTTTGCACGTGACGTCATCCTATTTATGAACTCTGCCCGCTCCGCCATGACAGACGTCAAAACAACCTCGGCGCTCCTGTAAAGCCTCTGAAAAATCTCCGGTAGCCTAACGTCGCAAATCTAACCAAAGGTTTATTGAGGAGAGACGCCGCAGCGACAGCAGCCGCCAATAATAATGACTGGCAGCCCTCGGTGTAGCCGCGGATCTGCAGCGAACACTTTTTACAAGGTAAGAAGATTAGCGTTCATATACTTTAGACGTAAGTATTATTAGAAAGATATCAAATATTACATTATGGAGAAGGTCCGCCTCTAACCATTAGTGACAATGGAGAAAATGCTCTACCATCATGTAGCCTAGCATGTATGTAAAAAACTGGTTAGCATCTCGTCTTTTCTACGCTTTTGAGGCTCCGCTGTAAAGAGAAACGCTGTTTATGATATCATGTGGTGTGAATCCAGGCAAAGTCGGTAATTTGATCAACACATCAGGAGGGAGGACATATGGTGGATCGGTTTCTAAGCTAGCTGTTTCAAACTTTAGTAAATATACCGCCGTCTATGAGCCCCAACCAGGTGTGTTACGTTCACAGACAAATTAGCTTGACTCCAACAAGCAGGAGCCATGAAGAAACTGACAAAAACAACTTGGGAACAATTTACTACTGTCTTTCACTTCCGCCGTGCGTCTCGAATGATAAAGTGACCTAGTTGCAAAAGGTCAATTGAAGTTGTTGTTCTGGTTCAATGAGGCCAAATACATTTTATGTTTTTTTTCTTAAAGGAGACCCATTATTCAAAATTCACATTTTTCACATTTCATTACTTCCATTTGGGTTTCTACTGATTATAAAACAGTTCAAGCACTTAAAAAAAACACCCAGGTGATTTCTGGCAGTAAGTTAGCGTTTTTTGCTGTCTGGAAAATGAGCCGTTTCAAAAACCTCCAGATTGTAATGTCACAGATCAGCAGGTACTGCCACTCACCTAGCAACCCCAGCGAAGGCCAGCCTAGTCCGTTTACCTCTCTATGCTGTACAATGGCTGCTGGAAAAGACAAGCGTTTTGTTGTCGACTTATCTAGAAACCACTTGCTGGTGTTTTAATAAATGCCTACCAAACACACATATCTTTTTAGAACTTCTTGGCTTTATTATTTTTTGGATTATGCAAACAAAGGACATGTCTGTTTGTCATCCTGTTTTGTCTGGTCACATTCTAACACGTCTTGTCCAGAAGTCTCTTCTGTCCAACAAACACGTTTTGTGATCCAGCCGAAACCCCAGAGTCGCCGCTGACACGCTGCTGTGAAAAGTCTCACATGCCAAACTCTGTCCTGACAGACGGACACAAGCACTTCTTCAACCCATCCACACATATATATCTGTGGCTGTGTGTGGGCGTGGTACCTGTCCGTAACTCCAGGGAATGCTTTTGATGTAATCCCAGGTATCCATGAATATGACTCCGTCTTCGTTCATGATGTATTCCTGAAGCAGTCTCTCATCAGGCAGGTACACAACATCATCTGATACACAGACATGCAGAGTTAGCCACAATTTTTTCTGTTCTTAATGCACCACAAAGAGTTTAAACATCTAATGTTTGCAGAAACAGCAAATCAGGAAAAGTACAGTGCAAAAACACAAAATCTTACACAGTTTTATTTTTTGTGTAGTTTCTAGTGCGAATATCTTAGTTTTGTTTTTCTTCAAGCGTACTAAATTAAAAATACATTATCAGCAAAATATGAGCTTGTTTTAAGTCAATGAGTCCTTAAAATGTTTTAGTTGTAACTAGTAAGTTTTCATCAATATTAAGGAATTATTGGCTTAAAACAAGTTCATATCGCTTCCTGAAAAGTTACTTGTAAGTTAGTTTTGTCTTGCTTCAAGTGTACCAAGATATTTGCACAAGAAACTACTCAAAAATACTTGGTAAGATTTTTGTGTCCATTGTTCTACAGTCTCTAGTTCTTAAACACGTCTGCTCCTCTCTCTCTTTGCTGTTCCCTCCTGCTATTTTTCCATCTGTTTCCTGTCGTCATTTTTGGATTCCTGTGTTTGATCTGCTCTGGCTCCCTGTGTTCTACGTGATTTCTGTTCATTTGTTCATTAAATACCACAAAATCTACTCTGCATCTCCACCAGCTGCATTTGTGCCCACCAACAAACTACATAACATGACAGAATTATTAATTATGAACATAAGTGATAAACAAAAATAAAGTTTCTTTTAAATGAATTCTGTAGGAAGCATCTTCTACCTTTACACCATGGATTAAACAATACATGGAAGCTCATTTCATCCACTTTCTCCACGATGCGTCCATGCGGTGACATCAGCAGCACGACTAGACGGTACTGTCCAATGATGGCGTCTGCAGGGCTCTGCAGAGTCAGCAATATTTCCCCCTGAGCCTCCTGCTGGTTAAACCACCAGCTGTCTCTGGCCCCCTGCTGCTTCTGAACCTTAACCACCACCTCGTCTCTTTTACCTGAATAAACACAAAGTTTTTAGTCAGTGCATGTTGATGATTCTTTTTTTTTTAATATCAAGAAACAAGATGCAACAGTTTCTCGCCTTTAAAGAAAATATGAGGCCTCGGCTGTGAATCTGTGAAAAATTTGTGGGTATTTTTTTTCGTTTCACAGCCAATGAATCCCACAAACATTGTGTGCAGAAAAAGAAATTTGGACACATTGATGTTTGTTGGGTCAAGATGACCATTTTCTCACTCCTACCAAACAACTGATCAGCCCTCTGTCAGCCGGTCTGCCATGATGATCAAACCAAGCCTGTGAGCGCAGATAAAAATGACTCTATCTTTGTTGGCAGGCTTTGAGGTGGTCTGAATAAATTTGCAGAAAAAAACGGCGCTGGGTTTCCAGTCTTGCTCCACAGGAAATAAAATGCAGCTCAGGCAAGACAAGAAACAGAAAAGGCATCTGGGAAACCTCCCATGTTTATCGTTCTACTGACACTGGAATGTAAGGGTGAATATCCTCACTGTTTCTCAGCCTGAAAACATCCAGAAGCTTCCATGTGAAACAGAAACAACTTCCGTTTTTGTCTTTCTGTGATTTAAAATCTCCAGTTTTCCTGTAAAGATTCGGCTCCACTGTCTTACAGCATGAAAAACCCAAACTGACAAACTTTTCATCTACATCTAAAACACACTGTAAAAACACAAAGTCTTGCCAAGCAGTTTCTAATGCAAATGTCTTTGTACAGTTGAAATAAGAGAAAACTAAGGTAGAAATAACTTTTCAGCAACATAGAGGAGATGGTTTTAGGATAATACTTGAATATTGATAAAAAAAAAAATTCTAGTTACACTGGCAACATCTTCACTTACAGCAAGATGTAAAAAAATTAGAAAAACTATCTACCAGTAATCTGAATTCAAAATTACTGATCAAAATTCTTGATCAGTCTTAAAGAATTTTCCATTTATGAGCTCCTATATTTTGCTGAAAAGTTGCTTGGACTTTAGTTTTCACTAGAAACTAGACACAGGTACTTGGTAAGATTTTGTGTTTTTGCAGTGTAGTGACTGAAGATCTCTCTGATTGGTCAGCTCACCCAGGTGCAGGACGAGCTCCAGGTGGTGTTTGGGGGGCAGAGAGTCGGAGCACTGCACGGTTATGGAGAAGGGCTGCCCTCTGCGGACAATCAAGCGCTCCCGATCGATCTCCCTGGTGCGGTGAGCCAAGTTGTTCTCATGGCTTCTCAGGTCCACGTTGACAATGAAAGCTGACCAGAACCAACAGAGATGAGTTAGATGCATTTTTTTCTTTGACAAAATAAAAACTGCAAAAACATAACTTTTTACCAAGTACCCTTAAGTAGTGTAAATATATTAGTACACTTGACATAAGACAAAATTAACTGAAAAGTTACTTTTCAGCAAAAAATAAGAGCTTCTTTAAAGTAAATAATTCCTTAATATTGATGATAATGTACTTTTTCCACTGGCAGATTATTTCACCTTTTGTTTATTATAAATTATAAGTGAATAATCTCCCAGTATAACAAATAGTTTTTCATCAATGTTAAGGAATTATTGACTGAAAACAAGCTCGTAATTCTTGCTGAAAGGTTCCTTGTATATCAGTTTTGTCCTATTTCAAGCATATGAGCACTACAGACTAGACTAAAATGCTTGGTAAGATTTAATGTTTTTGCAGTGAAGAATCACCTGTCAACACCTGATGAAAGTCGGATGGCTATAGGTTTGGTCTGGAGTCGGGATGAGTAAACTCTGATGGATCAGTTGTTTGATTTTGTGGGATTGAAATGAATGTAGCTTTTCAACCAATCAGAAAATATTCTGATTATATTTTCTGTTCTTTTCTCCCACCCAAAGCTGTTTTCTACCCAAAAGCCTGGAAAGCAGACCAGAGACTCACTGTGCTCTTATCCAATCAGTACTTGAGTTCTCAAACACTTTGGTCAGTTGCTGTTTTTAAACCTGCATTATAAATAGGCCTGGCACAGATGCATTTTGAACCAGTGATGCTTTATTCTGAATGTTTTACATTATAAGAAACACAGAGCTTGTTCTTGCTGTTGTTTGTAATATTCTACTGAAATCTGCAGAAGTAATGTTGGGATTTTTTTGGGTTGTTAAATGTTATTTTCTGAGTGTACCTATTGCACCCAAATTCTTTCCAATTGATATAAATAAAATCTAAAAAAAAAAAAAAACTGTAGAAAGTTACAGCCATGTTGGACTAAGGGTAGCTCTGAGGGACACGTAGTGACCTTCAGGTCACCTTACTCAGTCAGATCTTTGCTCTGAATAAAAGGCTGTTTTTGGGTTTATTGCAGGAATGGGTTTGGTCATCTCACCCCGATATATCGACTCATAAATTAGACCATTTTTTTTCCATACGCAACACAATCTCCCCCTGAGTTTTCCTAATGCACAGTAAAAGAAGCATTAATAACAGTGAAGTGGTCACTTACTGCTGGGGTCAGCCATCGCAGGTACTCTCCTCTGTTCCTTCTTCCTCCTCCTGGGTCCAGCAGGGCTCAGTATTTATGCAGCAGAAGGTCGACCCTCCCTCCTGTCTGACACACACAAACGCGCACACACACACTCCTCAACTCTCACCCTCAGCTCCCTCTTTGACCTCTGACATCATTTCTCAAGAAGTCGAGCTCCTTTGTGGGTGTGTGCAGCGGTTTCTCACTTTCACTTCCCAAACACACACACGGCTCTTTGTTGCGTTGCAATAGAAAAAGTTCTGTATGTTTAACCTTTGAGGCACCTTGGTGACCCAAAATGGAACATAATCTTCTGATTATTTTATTTTACTTATTTAACCTTCATTAAATAAGCAAATAAAGGATAAAAAACAAGGGAGTCCTTGCCAAGGAGCAACAAATACATCTGTCAGATGAAAAGTTAATTTTATGAAACTTGGCAAGTATTTATTTCATTTTTCATATTTTGCCCATTTGTAAGGATTTAATAAAGTAAAAGTGGAAAAAGAAAAAACATTTATTTCACTTTAGTAAGTATATAGGTTTGGTTCCTGAGGAAGAGTCAATTTTTGATTTTGACTCTAATTGCTCCAAAAATAACGCATAATGCTATTAAATTTTGAGCTGACATTGAAGTTTTTTGTTGTTGTTTTGGTCTTTGGTGAAAATAAAACATATTTTGGGTTAGTTTCTTTCAAAGAGTTAGGATTTTTGTGGCAAAACATGCATAAAAACTAGGAAAGTTTTAAAAATTTGAAAAACTTTGCCTGTTGAACAGATTTAATGCAGTGAAGGTGAAGTTTTATTATAGTTTTATAAAATGTACCATTTTGGGACCTAAAAATAGGTATTGTTAATTTAGAGGTGGCTGAAGGGTTAAAGCGCGTACAGCATCTCCTCTGTTCCTGTAATATTATAAATATAAGCATTTGCGCTACATTCAGTAACATTAGTTTTCATGAACTCTGGCTCTGTCCTGCTATCCATTATGAACTCTTGTGTTTTAGCCATTTCCTGTACGTGAGGTCAACAGCTTACAGCCTGGACAGTTTCTTCTTATCTGGACTTTAAACAAAGATGGATTAGCACAGGGTGGATTTATTAGCCAAACATTCAAGAGAATCACAGGAAATTATGCTATAATATATGTGGGAACATTTCGTCCTAAAATTTTCAACTCACTGGGAAATATTATGTTGAAAACATAATTTATTTGTTTACACAACGTGTCCTTAGATTTTTGTGTTTGCTAACACTTATCTCAAATGTGTCAGCTGACCTATCAGAAGTTTCCAAAGCTATGACATCATCATCATCTGGGCTTTCTTAACGATTCATTCTGGATGGAAACTTCTGATTCTAAGGGCATTAATAAATCTCTTTTTCTTTTTATAGTGGCTTTTTGTGAGTACAAATAATTTAAGTAATTCTGATGAAAAATGAGAAATTTGTTCTGATCTTTGTTCACTCAGGATATAATAAATACTGATAACCTTCCATGGGAAGATAATTTAAGAAGCTCTGAAACTGCAAAGAGCAGATCTGACAGTGGAGTCACTGCTGCTTGTGTTGAGTGAGCAGCGCTTTAGTTTACGATGGTCATGGCCGCCGGAAGCTGTATCCCACCAACGCCTCCAAATATCATTTTGTGGGTGAAGAAGAAGAATTTCAGAGGCAGGGAGGTTATGCTGATCATTCTGCTGCTTCTGATTCCTATATTAATTACTATAATGCATTTCTTGGGGGAGTGATAATAAGCAGCTAGTTAAGCCAGATAACCAAAAGATACCTTAGATATGCTGAACATAGGAAATTGATTGATTATGCTTCTGCAATGGCAATGTATTAATGAAGAAAAGTTCAAAAGATAATTTAAGAGCAATAAATGCTTCCATTAAAACCACGTTTTCAGAGATGTTCATTCATTTTACAGTAACACAACAGAAAGCCACTTCTACTCAAACCAATGACACGGATGTAAGAAAAAAAAAGTGTACAGCTAATAAAATGACCTAAATGAAGCTCTGACCTGGAAAATAAAAACCAATGCAACTAAAGCTTAAAACATAATGGTGCAGAAATGACTGCAAAGACCATCTGCAAGGAAATCAGGACAGCATTTTACTGAAAATATGAATTTCTCTGTCTGAAATTTGTTTTCAGAGACAGAAAGTAATAGAAACTATGCAGTGTGGTTTTATTTTTACAACCAGTTTTTCAGGATGATATCAAGTGACTGCAAACAAAAAACACAAATAAAAATAGTGGAAGGATAATTGCTGATGCTTCCAGACATACTATCTTTCCCTTTTCCTGTTTGGGTTTGTACCTTTTGTGCCCCAGGAAGGATGTTTTTAGCATTTTGCTGCAGAAAACTGCTGATTAACACGTCTTCTTGAGGTTGCAAGACTATTGAATGTGGTACAGTTCCTGTTTTAAAATAAACGGCAGTCTGGCAAACACGGAAGCTAAATGTGTCCTGGATGTTTCTTAACCATTTTGGGGCTTCAGTAAAGTATAACAGATCTCCAGCTGCAGCACAGAAAGAATGAACTTTACAAAGAAATATCAAACTGTGTGAAAAAATATCAAAACAGATTGTTTTTCGCCATTGGAAATTTTCAAACAATGCTTCGACTGAATCAAAGGTGAGCAGCTTTCCCTGCAGGTGAGTTAAACGAGTATTAAATTGCATGCAGGAGCTCCACAGATGTTGCTTTTGTTGCTGCAATGTCATTCCCCATGTTTCATATATGATAAAGTAGTAAGGACCCTCCCTAAGACCAGTAAGGTAAGCTCCACCAAGGAATGTTGAAACAGATGGAGGAAGTTCATGGAAGTTGACCAACCCCATTCCTGTTTTTACATCCAAAGAAATCAAGTTCCATGTCTTTCATGGACCTTATAACTTATCCAGCCAATTCTCCAGCTGCTTTAGTTCATAAACTCTGCCTTAAAACGGTAAAATACAGCGATCAGCCTTTGTTGTTTGTCAATACACACACGATGTACATACACTGGAAACATGAACAATTAGTGAGGTGAGTAATGTTGGTGGGACGGGTGAGGAGTTGACGGCTCAGTTTCCTCAGACTTAAAGTTGCTCCTGTGTTACATAAGAACAGATGTTGCAGTTATTAGAATATAATCACCTATGTAGGGTAGGGGTTAGGGTAGGTTAGAGTTATTCGGGTTCAACAACACTTCCTACAGTTTGCATCTTGTTTGTTCTACTCTGAAAACCACAGGAGCACCTTCCAACATAGCAGAATGCTTTAAAAGTTTCTCATGTAGTCCAGATCTCCTACGGTGGTTTGTAGAAGTGAATATCTGTAATTTGCACTCCGAAAGTCAAATGGGACTTATGCAAAATTCACATTTTTTAAAAATTATTTTTTATTTTATATATACACTTCTGTTTTTGTCTCTACTGCTTCTAGAAACAGAAAAAGCGCTTAAAAACACCCGGCCACCATAAGTTAACATTTTTTGGTGTCTGGAAAATTAGCTGTTTCAAAATCCTCCAGAATGTAACATCACAAATCAGCACATGCTGCCTGTTACCTAACAACCCCAGCAAAGCTCCAGCAACTTGGGTTCAGCTGTATGTGCTGTATAATGGCTGCTGGAAAAAAACAAGTGGTTTGTTGTCAACTTACCTTCCAGAAACCACTGCATTCTTGTTAGCTGTCCAGAAGCAGAAGGCTCCACTTCTGCTTTTCAAAGAAGTATAATTATTTAATTTGCTGTCATTTTAACATGTGAGTGTAAACATTGAGTTGGGGTGTGTGGCCAGCAGCAGCTTATTTAGATTTAAAGCAGCTCATTCTGAAAGGAGACTTTTAAATATTTCTATAACCAGCTGGAAGAGGCAGATGATGTAAGTCATCTGCGTACTTAATTCTGAACATTATTTTCTCAAGCTAGAAAACGATGTAGAAAAAGGAAGGTCTGATGAGTGTCTGAACAGCAGACATTTTGCAGAGTATGTGTGTGTGGGAGGAATGCGTGTGACTGGGTCTGGGTTAATGTGAAGCAAAGCTGTGGAATTCGGTGGTGGTCATGTTCGGGAAAAGCTGTTCTTTAACTGACCCCAGCTTCCTGATCACACTGTGGTGTTGGCAGAGGGGGCTTTCACCTTCTTTCTTGATAAAAACGTTGGCTGCGTTCCCAGAACATTTACAGAGAGTTTAACATTCCAACAGAAAATGACAATTAGAAACTATTTTAAAAAAAATAAAAAGATCTAAAATGCAATAAATAAACAGAACTCCACTGCAGTATTGCTCATACAGTTGATGTAGCTTTTATTTCTAAAAACAGAAAGGGAAAGATGTTCATGGAGGGTTGTGATTCTCCCATTGGAAGAGTTATGGTTTAATTCTCAGCGTTTCATGTATCAGAGTTCTTTTGAAAACAGGGGACATTTTGTCCATTGGGTTCTTTTGGGGATTATTGTGGAGCAAAACAACCCAATAAATTATTTGCCTCTGTGTTAAATCAATTTAGAAAAATATCACGAAGTGTATTTTGAATTTATAAAGCCCTGCAATTACATTTAGACCATTTAACAGTCAGTGTAATGTTCGCCATTGGCAGCAGAGGGCGCTGGTTTCCAACATTTACCAGTGAAACGCTGCTCCATGTAAAGTTTTTTTCACATTAAATTTGTTTCACTCAGTTCTAAACATAAGTAATGTTGGATTTGCAGTATGCTGGGCTAAATATGCTGCAAGTTTGGTATTAATTTAAACAATATGAAACATAAATGTAACATTTTAGCCAACAGTTGACAATGATCAAGTAAACGGAAATATCTGGATAATCGGTTTGTAAATGAATAATTAAAATTGGCTGAATACAGCTGTTGTGTCATTGTGGGCTTTTCAACAAACTCATCCAGGTCAAACTCCATGTCTACACCGTGGAATCAAGCCACACTTAATCACAAAAGCTCATGCACAAACAAAGCCACAAGAACACCACGTCCAATTATCCTAATTAACCACCGCAACGCTCACCAGCTGTGCCAAAATGCACAGGAAAAACCAGCAAAATCGCCAAAACCAAAAAACAACCTCAGGACACAAGTTGCTAAAGGTAAACTTTGTTTAAACGAGCCCCCATAAATATGTTACGTCCACCAAGGGCACAACATACTAGAGGACACAAGACAAGAATGAGGGTTCAATAAAATATTTTATTCTTAAACTCTGTTGAACTTTTGTTTTTTTTTTTGTTCAGCTGCTTCTGATTTTCTGTGAAGAAAAAGAGAGTTAAATGCCCTCAGTTGCCCTGCGACAGGGTGTACCCTGCCTCTCGCCCGGAACGTCAGCTGGAGATTGGCACCAGCACCCCTCCTGACCCCACTAAGGGACCAGGGTGTAAAGAAAATGGATGGATGGATGGATGGATGGATGGATGGAAATGCCCTCAGTTTCCCGTGTCCCAAAAAAAAAGAAAAAAAAAAAACAGAAATTTGGACCTGGTGAGCCGATCAAACAGAACAAAACGGTACAGCAGGGGGCCAACCCTATACAGGGCCGTCGAAGCCTCTACTAGTACCGGACTAAAGCAAAAGAGAACCTAATGCAAAAGAAAGATCGAAACCAGGACAACCTGTCCCACCAGGCCAAAATCACAATGAAAAAGCAAGCAAACAAAGGCTAACAGAGCATGGCAGGTTGGAAACGTCAGCTGCGGCCCACAGCGACTGGACGTGCGCACACCGCGTCAAGACGCGTCCCTGGTGGTGGTGGAGCAAGCGGAAGGGCGGAGATCCAACATGTCGAAACCCAGCCTATTTATAGGCGGACCAACAGAGCCACAAGTTATTTGTCACATTATGGTGACAGTTTTAATAAATATGAAAAATCTTATTTTTGTTAAAGTTACATAGTGACTTTAACAAGTCACTCTGTTAAAGTCATATGACTAAAGTCACATGACTTTAGTCATATAAATCTACTTGACTTACTCAGCCAAGTAGATGACAGAGTAAAACTGCCATCTACTTTGTGAGTATAACCCTTTGCTAGTGGGTTTCCTGGTTGTCTGCCCCACCTTTGCGACAGAGGAACAAAGAATACAACCACAGGAGGCAGGACTAAGAGCAGAGCCCAGGCACTTCTTCCACAGTCCATCAGAGCTCCCATCCATCATGTTGGGTTCTGTGCTTCTCCTGTGCCTCTGCATTTTATTCCTGTTATTCCAGCTCAAACCTCGGCGACCCAAGAACTTCCCCTCTGGACCCCCCACGCTGCCGTTGGTGGGGAACCTTTTCAACCTCAGCCAGGAGAATCCGCTGAAGGACTTGGAGAGGGTAAGAAACATAAATTAACTTTTAATTGTGCTCTTTGAAATCAAGTGTAAAATATGTTTTGAAATTGTACTTTTTTGCTGGAACACTTTCGTTTTGTAAAAAATTTAAAGAAATTGTTCTGAAATGTACCAAAGTTTAACATATGTAAGCCGTGGTGGGGAAAGTAGCCAAACAATGTACTTAAATAAAAGTACAAATAAACAGACAAAAATGTACTGTAGTAAAAGTAAAAGTACCATATTAACATTTTTTAATCCTAGAAGTTCATGCTTTCAGGGGAGGCAAAGGAGGTTCAGGAGTGTCCAGGAGTCGACTTTTGACCCGGTTAACTGGAATGAATCTTTTAAATAAGGCGCTGGGTGGCGCAGGTCTTCTGGATGATGACCCTTAGTAGACTCCATTTTGGGTGTTAGTGATTCTGCAGGTGCTGCGACCCGCCTTGCTCTTCTGTAGGGAGGGTGGCGCTACTTTCCCACTTTACAATGGACCAGTTCCCCTCTCGCCATTGATTACTTTCAAACTAACAAACAAATCAAAAAAGCGCAACACGTCCTGGATGTAATGTGTGACACAACACTTTATTGAAATGCAGTGAAGTAAAAAATACAGATACTTGCTGTAAAATGTAGTGGAGTAAAAGTCGAAAGTACCCACAATTAAATCTACTTAACAAAGTACAGATACATGAAAAATGTACTTAAGTACAGTAACAAAGTACAAGCACTGTGTTACGTCCCACCGCTGTATTTAACTAGAGTTCTCTCTGCTGAATACAGACGTTATCATTGCGTAACAGGTTGGTGCATTCTTGGAAAGCAGCCCGTCTCTGTCATTAATACACTGTAAAAAGTCTTACCTTATTTCTGATCTAATGCTTTTATCCAGTCTTTTTACTGAAATGATCAGAATGAAACTCAAATGCATTCAATATTTTTCTGTATTTCCAGCCTATAAGGTCCAGTTTGCTCAGAAAAATGACTTTTATTTGTGCATAAACATGATATAAGTGCAGAAGTCGGTTAGAGCTGACCTCCTACACACTTGGCATGTTTCCATCAGGGAGTGTTTTGTCATTTGTATGCTTTGTGAACCGATTACTGGGTGGGTCTATTACGACTGATTAATGATACCTTACTGAAAGATAATGAGGTTGAGACATTTCACGTGTCAGCTTCTGACACTGACTCATTTAAAATATGTGTGTTTGCTTCAAACATTATATTTTCAGACTTTGGGATGTTTTTGTTGTAAGCTGAGTCCTGGACCAGTTAATGCTGTTCTTTTTACATTGACTATTATATTAAATGAATGCATTCTGAACAAAAAAGTTAATGTCTCCTTTATCTGTGAAGAGGTGATAATTTACATGGCATCAGCTGGACAGGCTTTAAGAGACCCTATTCATAAAACAATGTTTTTTCTACATTTGAAAGTATTTTGTCATTTCTAATGACCCTGCACGAGTTTCTGACTTTTATTCACATACAGGAAAATGGCTGAACAGAACAACATATTAACATAATATAACTCAATGAAATGTGATTGTTCTAATGCAGTGATTTAGGATTTTTCACTGAAAATGGTCCAACTGTGACAAAGTACTGATTTAATAGTTTCTAATATTGGTATTTACTGTTAAAATGACATTCTGTGTTTTCCTAACAGTTCAGGAACGCATATGGAAACGTGTACAGTCTGTTCCTTGGTCGCAGACCCGCTGTGGTCCTGAACGGGCTGAAGGCCATGAAGGAGGCCATAGTGACCAAAGGTGCTGATTTTGCTGGAAGACCACAAGACATGTTTGTAAATGACGTCACCCAGAATAGAGGTAGGTATTACATCCCAGAAGCATCCTGAAGCATTTAAGAGCTGATTAAGAGGGAACCATATGCGTCAAACACATACGGTCCCCAGCTTCTTATGTGGCCCTCTAGACTCTGGAAGTATGCATAAATAAAACATATTTATGCATACAGTTCTGTGCTTTAATATTATATTCATCAGTAATTACATTAGTTAATGCTTCCACTTTTACTGTGATCATGGAAATTCACGCAAAATCAACAAATTGTGACTTTTTTTCAACAAACTGAGTTTACTGAAAAATTTCCAGTAAAATGGTCAGAAACATTGGCTGAAGTGATGGCAACTCCTACCTGCAGGTGGCAGTATATTTTACTTCTGCACTTCTGACTCGGTCTTACTTGATGTCAAGTTCTGGTTTGTGATCAGTTATTTGCAAGTAATAAAAAGTCACATTTATTATCATACTTAAATGCAAATATTGCAACGTTTCTTGCAAATATTTCTAAATTTGCACCAAAAAAGTTTTTATTGTAATGACAAAAAAAATCACTGAAACAATTGTGACATTCTAGAGGGACTGATGAGTTTGAAACTGTTCAATATCATTTCATTTTAAGAAGAACTTAAGAATCAAGAGCAGAGACGTTTCTAACAGTTTATCGAGTTTATTGATACAATCTGACACAACCGGCCCTTTAAGAACATTCATGATCCTCATGTGGCCCAAATGAAAACGAGTTTGTTGCCAGCATATGAGATACGGTCAACAATTTCTATTTTTTCAGAAAGATAAAGAGAAATGAGAAACTCCAAAAATCATTTTAGGTGGCGTAAAAATGGGAACGAGCCATTGCTGTTTCTAGGCTAAATGTCTTGGAAGATATGAATTAAAATTTAAGATTTTATAAGAAAAACACATTTTTATACAAAACCCCGGGGTCTTAGAGTACTATGGAGTATCAAGCCATATTAATAAAGTCATAATATTACAAGAATAAAGTCTAAATAATATAAGAATAAAGTCATAACATTTTTTCAAAGACAGACTGAGAAATTTTGAGATTAATCTGAGAAATCTTTTAGGAAAAACTTGAAAATTTTTGAGTTTCAAACATGAAAGATTTTTGAGTTTTGAAACTCAGAAATTTCAATGTTTATCTAGAAAAGAGATTTATCTCAGCATTTCTGAGTTTTTGACTGTTCAAACTGAGAAATTTCCGAGTTTTGTTTCTAGAATTTTTCTGAGATTAACCTAAATATTTCTGAGTTTTTACTCACTGGTGGCCAACTTGTGCATGGAAAGCCATTGTAATCCTTTGTATTGATTCCATTCCTTTCTTTCAGCTCTAATCTGACATAAATATGTAGAAAATCTATTTTGTGAGTGTAAATCTTTGTTGTGTTCCTATGTTTGTTTCAGGAGTGATTCTGGCAGACTACGGTCTGAGATGGAGAGAGCATCGGCGCTTTGCTCTGATGACCCTGAGAAACTTTGGTCTCGGAAAAACGTCAATGGAAGACAGAATTCATGATGAGATTCAGTTCACAATCAAAACTCTAGAACAGAGCACAGGTATTTCATCTTGTGTGCATCCTTTACTTTCTGCAACATTTGCATGATCAAAAATGATGTGTTTCTTAAATTTCTCTCATTTTAATTAATTTTATTTAATCAAATTATTTTAGCAGGCGGCACACTGAGTCCCCAGGTTATGTTCCATAATGCAGCCTCCAACATCATCTGCCAGGTTTTGTTTGGTAAACGCTATGAATACAATGATGAGCTGATTAAAATCATTGTTCAGTGCTTCACCGAGAATGCAAAGATTGCCAACGGACCCTGGGCCATGGTGAGTCAAAGTCCATCTCTGAGTTGCTAGAACTAAATCATATATTTCAATTTTTCCTGCCGAATCGATGGAAATCTTGGTTATAACTCAAGTCTTTCTGCCAGATATCCATTATAACAAACCTTTTAACCTCGTCTGTTAAAACAAGGCCTTTCTGTGTTCATCTTAGCTTAAAATTGTAGTATTTGCTTGTTGTAGTTCAGGTCAGATCAGTCTCCTGTTTGAATTCAGATGCCATACTTATGAAATAAATCTGTTCATACCAGTTGGTGTGAAACAAACCAGAATTTATGAGGAATATAACTTAATGTCTTGTTTCTCTTTGCAGCTTTACGATTATCTTCCCATAACTCGCTATTTGCCGCTGCCATTCAGAAATGGCTTTAGAAACTACAAGGTAATGGAACAAAGCTTCTACTAAGCTAAACACATGTTTGGGGCGGGGAGATGAGCGTTATAGCAAAACCGTAATGCTTCACTTGTGAAAGTAAATCTGTCACTTTCAGGTAACAATTCACTGCTGGGCAGTCGACATTAAATAAAAAGTACACAAGCAAACACAGCATTTCCTGGATCTCACCTGCCTCTTGTCTTCGGGTGTTAATGATAGAAATCTCCATTTTTTTTTTGCTTTGAATGGCTTTCCTGTTTAGACTTGTCAGAATATTGCAATGGAGTTGGTGAAGGAGCACAAGAAGACCAAAGTCCCCGGTGAGCCTCGGGACTTCCTAGACTGCTACCTGGATGAATTGGATAAGGTGTGTATGTAACAAAAGTCAACCCTATTTAAAACATGAAAGCTGTGTTCAGTCAGGCTTCATAACATCATAAAACTAATCCACGTCCTGCATCTGAAGAAACGCACCAATCAGAGCCAAGAGGAGGATCTTAGTGCTGTCAATCATGCTTATGTAAAAGCTGCTAAATGTGCTAATTGTGGAGAAACAACTACACTGTTTATCCTTCATCATCCATGGCCATGCGAACTAGCGTGAGCATTCATGACATTCTTGGATTGATATTAAATTGGTTTAGTTATCTGACATGTATGCATGAGGCTTGTATCCAACAAAAGTTGACTTTAATTTGAAATGACCGAAGGATGTAATTTTCTGATGCTCCTGGTGCATTTCTTAAAGTATAACTAAGGGTAATTATCTTATATGAGTTTGCTTTACATTTTTCTGTGTCCCCGTCTGCAGAGGAAGGATGACGGTTCTTCATTTTCAGAGGAACTGCTCATAAACTACATTCTGGATCTTCATTTTGCTGGGACTGACACCACCTCCAACACTCTGCTCACAGGCTTTCTTTACCTGATGAACTACCCACACATACAAGGTAGCCTCAACAACGTTTACATGCCTGTAAATGCAATGTTTTAGTGTCAGGTTAAATGTAGCAATCTTTTTCTTGTTCACTACAAAACCATCTGTTTTCTCTTGCTGCTTCTTGTGGTTTTAAAATGGTCTTAGGCTGATCTAGTATTTAAATATTTAGATCTGAGGTGCATTATGACTCTTGGTTTTTGAGTCATAAAAACAAGGGTCATATTCTTATTGTCACAGTTTTATTTGGTGAACCTGAGAGTCTTATTTGACCTCAAAGTGAAAGTTTAAGAGTGGGAAAAGATTAAGGAAGAGGAAAAAAAAAACAAAGTAGAAAATAATTCCTTCTGTCATCTTTGTGACCGTTTGATTTCACTGCTGCTTCAGTTTTGCTTTAATCATCTGACTATTCAGTATTCTCCTTACATGAGACGGGGATAAGTGTGATTTATTACGGTTTAAGTTGTGCAGTAACATGCAGCAACTCTGGATTCCTCAGAGCGATGTCAGCAGGAGATCGACCAGGTGCTGCAGGGGAAGGATCGGGCCAGCTTTGAGGACAGACTCAGCATGCCTTATGTGCAGGTAGAGCCATCAGATGATTTATTTTGATTCCTATTCAGAATGTCAGGCACGACTTGTAGCAACAAAACAGAAAGCAGTTTTTTAAAAGCAGTTTGGGAAGCTGCACTCACCTCCAGAGGTCGCTCTTGTAACTCTGGTTATGATACATGATCTCAAAGAGACAAACTGAAGAACTTTATAAATTAAACAGATGTTTGCATAAAAAATCTGGTTTTCAGAGCTTAAAAAATGATATGCTTGGACTGTTTTCCAATGGTAACTTTAAGCCATTTTGTTTTTCTGGTTTTATTTGTCTTTGCTTGAATTTAATGACAGAAATTTTGTTAAATCAGGCTGTGATCCATGAAATCCAGCGGATTGCCAACACGGTTCCTCTCAGTGTCTTCCACTGCACGACTAAGGACACAGAGCTCATGGGATACACCATTCCCAAAGTGAGTTAAACATTAATGACTTCCCAAGAACAGCAATGCCATCATGTTGTCTTTTTGGTTTCAGGGTACAATGATCATCCAGAACCTGAACTCAGTGCTGAGAGAAGAAGGACAGTGGAAATTCCCTCATGAGTTCAACCCTGAAAACTTCCTGAATGAGCAGGGAGAGTTTGTCAAACCTGAGGCCTTCATGCCTTTCTCTGCAGGTACAATGAAATAAGGGCCATCGCAGATAGAAAATAAAAGGAGTAAATGTCCGCCAATAAACTGTGAAATTTTGAGATTAATTTCAGAAATTTTCTAGAAAAACAATTCTGAGTTTCAAAAGTCAAGGTTTTTTTTTTTAGAAAGATTCTGGGATTGATCTAAAATTTTCCGTTTTTCTTGCAAATTTTCAACTTTTGAAGTTCAGAAATTTTCAAGATTTTTCTAGAAATGTTTTGAGATTAATCTAAAAATTAGTTTCTTTCATGCAAATTTTTGACTTGGAGCTCAGAAATGTACTTGTTTTTTCTAGACGATTTCTGAGATTATTCTTTATGGGAAATTTAAAGAGTTTCTCACTTTATCCGTTTATCATCAGATTATTTTGAAAGGATCAACTTATCAATGTCTTGTCAATCAGAGTCAGAATACATTGATAGATGTTAGTTTATTTATTATGGATAATATACCAACTTTCATCTTCCTCTCTTCCGTTGGATATTATCGGTTTCCACCTCAGCCTATCCTTCACATCCTCCTCTTTAGATACTGTTTCGCTAAATACCTGAATGTTTTTGAAGTCTTCCTTTTTTGTCTTCCCTGTTTGTTCTATCACACATCGAAAACATCTCAGCCTTCCTAAGTTCATCAGAAAAACTCAACCTAAGTGAGCTTCTGATTTACTCCTTTCTGGTCTTTTCTTTTTTGGGCCCTCTCAATGAAAATCTGAACATCTCCGCTGTGTTTTCCAGTAGCCATTGTACAGCGTTAAAACCAGCTGACCAAATGTGCTGGAGCTCAGCTTAGGTTGAGAGGTACTGGTGTTCTGCCTGCTGATTTATGACTTTACATGCTGGAGGTTTTTGAAACGGCTCATTTTCCAAACACCAAAGAATATGAATTTATTGCCAAAAGACTTTGGGGTGTTTTTAGGAGCAGTAGAAACTAAAATTGAAGTACAAAAAAGGTACAAAATGTGAACTTTTGCATAATATGTCCCCTTTATTTTTTACCTCAAATGGAGATGGGATCTTTTTAATGTGGAAGCTGCAATATATTTATCAGACCAGCCAATGTATTTCATTTGTATACTCTTCAAATGCAAATTTTTCTGGATGTTTGTCCCAGATTAGAGGAGTATGAAACCCGAATGCTGGTTCTTCATGTTTGGTTCTGGATTTGGGGATGCAGAACAGACCAGAACCAGAAGGTCTGAGTGGTCGATACAACAACAGATCTTTAATGTATCCTGGTGCTAAGCCATTCAATACGGTGATTTATAAACGAAAGTATTTTAAAGTGTTTTCTGAGCCAGTGGACTTCAGAACCGCGGTGATGTGTTCTGTCTTCCAGGGTTTTACTGGCCCTGATACCAGGAACCGTTCAGAGTTGTGTCCTTGGCCTCGGCATGCTGAACGACAAGGACAGGCTTTCCTTTGAGCTCAAACCACACCCTGATACTGTTGTTGTATTTAATACCAGAGTTTATATGAAGCAAAGCACAATAACAATGCTCAGTATTCAGAATAGATTAAGTGGAAAATAGTTGAAAAAACCAATAACACTTTATTTTGGAGGTATTTTAGGTGGGTCATACTGGTCCCAGTAAAGATCACCTAAGTTTGCCTCTGGTAGAACAGATGGTTTCTGCCCTCTTTATCTACGGCGTCAGCTTATCAGTGGACTTTACATCTGACCCAGATAGTTCTTGTCAGACCCAGTCTGAACTTGGTCCTTTACCTTTTTTACATTGATGGCTTCATTCACCTTTCATACAGAGAAACAAAGTCCTTAAACAAACTGGGCAGAGCTAGCAGCAGCAGCAGCAGCAGCACCTTCATTCTGTTGCTGCATGTCAGAATTGTCTGTTTTCCTCATTGAAACATGTTTGTGTCAATCTTTCTGCTATGGATTTTTGTTTGGTTCGTCATCATCCTGTTCAAATCTCAGAGGCCAAAGAACTTCCCACCAGGACCCCCCATCTTGCCTGTCCTGGGGAACCTTTTGAACCTGAGCCTGGAGAACCCATTGAAGGACTTTGACAGGGTAGGAAATCAATGCAGTTTGTTGTTTAAATGACAGTAGCGACGTTTGATTTAGGATTGCAAGAGTTCCAGTAAAGCTGAATGGTGAAATCAATACACTTGAGAAGTGTTAATACTTCTGTAGGAAACTGCTTTTACGAACTATAAGTGATTAGATAATATCAGCAAAACTGTGCACACTTGGAATAAAGCCATCCAGTGTTAGAGTTTATGCACAGAGGACTTGATAAGCCAGTGTTTGCATTGTTCTTGTTCGATAAATAATATTCTAGATAAAGAAAACAATATTTAAACCTCACTTTTGTCCTTCTAAAACAGATCTACGTTACTACAGATGTAACACAGATGGTGCATTTTCAGATTTTACAATGACTATATCTGGATATATTGATAAGGAGTTATTATTCAATGATAAGGTTTCATTTTAACATTTTGTGAATTTTCTTTTAAATCTTGAACTGCTGCATAGCCAGGGTTAAATAATTCAGAAAAGTTGTCAGAAACAGGATGGTGAACAGCTGACAGAGTTTATATCAGCATGAAATAAATGATACACATATAATTAAATGTTCACAACACAATTCACTTCAAATTGTTTTTGTGCAGCCTTGTTCAGTAAATCAGAATATTATTGAAAGTTTATTCATTTTGGTAACTCAATTCACTAAGTCAAACTGATTATATAGATTAACTATGCTAAGACTTATTCTTTCAAGACTTTAAATTAGATAATTATGATGATTTTTCATTAAAGTTAATCTAAACATTCAAGATTAGAATGTTAGATCACAATTGAAACAGTTTTTTTTAATACAGAAATGTGAGCTGAATGTAAGAGATGTTATTTTCAAATCTGACTAACAAGAACATTAATTGCATTTATTGAATATCACTGTAATATGCATCTCAATAAATCATGACATCAAAGCTAATTTGTTTTAATTTTTCAATAGAGAAATTGAATGTTATGCAGAAAATTTTAATAATTATAACATGATGTATATAGTTTAAAAACAAAGTGAAATACTCAAATGTTATGAAAAACAAAATTTAGATCATCAACTAGAAGCTGAAATGAACAGAAACAAATAATTTTAGAGCTAGCATAAGTAACTAATCTACAAGAGTTACAGTTGCGGAAATAAACCAATGAAATGAATCCACTTTTTAATATTTTGAAACTTTGAATGATACACTTGTATGCAAATCTTAAATTACAGAACAACACCAAGGATGGACAGGTGTTTAAAAATCACTGACATTTTTATTTTTCCCTCCCAGCTGAGCAAATCTTACGGAAACATCTACAGTATTTACATCGGTCCGAGACCCTCTGTGATTCTGAACGGGCTGAAGGCCATGAAAGAAGCCATGGTGATCAAGGGTCTGGATTTCTCTGGACGGCCCCAAGACTTGTTTGTGAACGATGTTTCCTGCAGGAATGGTAGGTATTACATTACCTGAGATAAACAATGTCTGAGGGCTTATTTTTTATGCTTTTTACCATTTATATTGGTCCCGGTTTGATCACACTTGATTCAAATATTTGGTTTCTTTTCACAAAGTTCTGGGTAACACTTTATTTGAAGGGGGGTGAATAAGACTGTCATGACACTGTCATAAACATGATATAACACCTGTCATAAACATGATATAACACATGTCATAAACATGATATAACACCTGTCATAAACATGATATAACACCTGTCATAAACATGATATAACACATGTCAAGAACATGAATAAGCCTTTATGAATATTTATGACTGTTGTCATAAAGTGTCATTTGGTAAATTATGACTCTTTTAATACAAAGTTGACATTATTCAAAATTTCTTTGTTATGACAGCTTGACATTAACCAAGAAATCATTATTGATTCATACGGGTCGATCTCTTCAGCATCCATTTTGTTTGTGTATCTTTCTCTTGCACGTTGGCCAAGCGTGTCCACATATTTTCTTTTTGTTGGTCTCGAAGCCGTCGTTCCGCTATGCATTGCAGCTGCTCTTGCCTACAAAGATGATGCGAATCACTTCCGGTTCAGACTTGTGGAATCTGTGTATTCTGAAAATATGAAAGCGCATAGAGAGCTAACGATAAAAACAGAGGCAACCTGGTCATAGAGAGGTTTAGAGGCTAAAAGAATACATGTGAATGTGTTTCTGTGTTGCTGCAGGTGGTGTTGGAGTGATTCTGGCAGATTATGGCCCAAGCTGGCGGGAGCATCGCCGCTTTGCTCTGATGACTTTGAGGAATTTCGGTCTGGGAAAGAAATCAATGGAGGACAGAATTCATGATGAGATTCAACACACCATTAAAACCCTGGAGGGCAGTATCGGTACGTCACTGGTTACTCTCTGGGTTCTGTTCTGTAGCCTGTTTTAAATGGCTGTTTTGACTTTCATGCAGGTAAAACTCTGAGTCCTCGGGTCATGTTCCATAACGCCGCTTCCAACATCATCTGCCAGGTTCTGTTCGGAAAGCGCTATGAGTACGACGATGACATGATCAAAACGATTGTTAAGTGCTTCACTGAAAACGCCAAGATAGCCAATGGGCCCTGGGCCATGGTGAGTTAAAGGGCACACCTCTGCCCCTTAAGTAGAAGGTTTAATTCATAATGCTATCAAAGTCTTGCATGTAATAGATATTTGTGATGCAATGTGCTGATATATACATAAACATGGGGCAAGAAGTTACAATTAAAACCCACAACTTTCCGATTGTAAAACTTTTACTCTTGGCTCTGAGTCACAGCCGGCTGTTATGTCACTTACTGATAAAATGCATGATATCTGGCTGTTAAAACTTTTTCTGCCAGCAGGGTGATTTGTATGACAGCATATTAGGGCTGTCATACAAGCCCTAATCTGTCTAATCTGTCTAATCTGTCTAAAAATGACAGATTTTTAGATTAATCCCAGAATGGAAATTTTTTAATTTAAAAAATTAAAAAATTTAATTTTTTAATTAAAAAAGTTGAAAATTTGCCATGAAAACCTCAGAAAACGTCCAAAAATTTAAATGTCTATGTACACTGCTCAAAAAAAATAAAGGGAACACTCAAATAACACATCCTAGATCTGAATGAATGAAATATTCTCATTGAATACTTTGTTCTGTACAAAGTTGAATGTGCTGACAACAAAATCACACAAAAATCATCAATGGAAATCAAATTTATTAACCAATGGAGGCCTGGATTTGGAGCCACACACAAAATTAAAGTGAAATGTTCCCTTTAATTTTTTGAGCAGTATATTTTTTTATAGAAAAATATACAATGGCGGAAATGTATTTCTCTATTTTTTTTTCTATTTATTTTTTTTCTATTTATTTTTTTCTTTTCTATCTGCACTGGCCCAAATATGCTGTGTGTAAATAAAACTGAAATAATTAGCTACTGGAAATAAATACCCATATTTCTCTCTAGATAATGTCATTTCTTTTTCTTTACAGATATACGATTCTATTCCCTTTTGTCGTAACTTCCCGCTGCCGTTCAGAAAGGCCTTTAAAAATGCAGAGGTAAAAACAAGATTTTTCTATTTCTGCATTTCCTGCCATTTTTGCTTCAGTTTCTCCATTGATGTTGTGAATTTTTTAAAACTTAATTTAGGAACTGTAAATAATTTGTTTCTAATCATTGTCAACTCAGAAAGTGAATATATAAAGTCTGTAAAACATTACATTTGTCTGACTGAGAAAACTTTTAGCAAAAGTTTTATGATGTATACCGTTTCCAAATATTCAAAATATTTTCTTTAGATTTGCCAGAACTACATTAACTGTTTGGTCACTGAGTACAAGAAGACCAGAGTTCCTGGGGATCCTCGACACTTTGTTGACTGTTACCTGGATGAACTGGAAAAGGTTTGTGAGTCATCCAACATAAGAAACTCGCTAAGTTTTTGTCTTCATTTATAATACTCATAAGCTGTCCTCTTTCCAGAGAAATGATGACGGATCCTCCTTTTCAGAAGCTCAGCTCATGATTTACAGCCTGGACCTTCACTTCGCTGGGACTGACACGATGTCCAACACCCTGCTGACAGGATTTCTCTACCTGATGGCCTACCCACACGTCCAAGGTATGCTTCAATTCAGGTTCCATCAACGTGTTTACTTGTAATTAAGTTCAGTCACCAGAAAGACACAAAATCTTATTTTTGTCTAATTTGTAGTGCAAATATGTTAGTACACTTGAAATAAGGCAAAACTAATTCACAAGTAACCTTTCAGTAAGATGTAGGAGTTTAATTTAAACAAATATTTCCTTGATGAAAACAATAATTACACTGGCAGATTATTTCACCTACAAGATGCTTCTCCCAGGTTATTCATCAAATGTTGATGAATATTTTTCATCAGTATTAAGAAATAATTTACTAGCCTTGTTGCAATAAGCAATCTTTCAATTAATCGCATGATAAATTAAAAGGAGCAAAATAATTTCCAATTTCATTATTTATGATTTTTCTCTTTTCTCTCTTTCTATCAAAACCTGGAGGACAAAAGTTTCCAGTCTGGTGATTTGGTCTCAACTAGCCTTTTTTTTTTAAGGACAATTTTGTTTACACACATTAATAACTTATTTTATTTGTTGTTTATGTTGTTTTGTTTATGTATTTTGGATATTTAAAATGTTAAATGTTCATTAGAATTTCAAGTTTATTGATCTTTGAGAATGTGTTCTTGCATTACTATGCCATTACCATTACATTGTGTGAAAATGGTCCTAAAACAACAATATTGTTGTTTATCGTAATAACTTCTGGGACAGTTTATTGTCCAGCAAAATTTGTTGTTGGCTTAAGCACTTGCTGAAAAGTTACTTATTTGTTAGTTTTGTCTTATTTGAGGTGTACTAGCATGTTTTCACTAGAAACTTGCCCAAACTTGGACCCAGCAGTTTGAGGGTGACGGTTGAGGGGTTCAAGACTCCCAACAGGAGTCATTTAAATTGGAAACATAACAGTGGTGCTGCAGGTTAAATAACTGGTCCAGAGCAGAAAAGCGTAGAAACGAATCATGTGGGATGTGGAACGACTGATGCGTTTGTATTCTTATTCCTCCCTCAGAACGATGTCAGCAAGAGATAGACCAGGTTCTGGAGGGAAAGGACCGGGTCTGTTTTGAGGACAGAAACAGCATGCCTTACGTCCAGGTACCATAGCATCAAAATATAACTTAGTAGCTCTGTCAGTTTGTTTTTTTCTCTTGTAGCCGCTTCCTATTTGATCTTGTTGTTTCATTTACCCGTTTGAATTCAAATTTATTAGTTGCAATAATGACCAAACAATTAAACTTACAAACACGTTTTATTGCTTCCAGTCAGAAATAGTGTTAGAAATCTTCCTTCATGCAGGCTGTGCTCCATGAGATTCAGAGGATTGCCAACACGGTTCCTCTCAGTGTCTTCCACTGCACCACGAAGGACACAGAGCTCCTGGGATACTCCATTCCCAAGGTAGGTCAGGAAAGTTTCTGCAAAAGGGACACTAATTAATGAAGACCATCTGATTTCGGCATTTGATATTCATAATTCTCTTCAGGGTACAATGATCATCCAGAACCTGAACTCAGTGCTGAGGGAGGAGGGACAGTGGAAATTCCCTCATGAGTTCAACCCTGAAAACTTCCTGAATGAAAAGGGAGAGTTTGTCAAACCTGAGGCCTTCATGCCTTTCTCTGCAGGTAAACTGAGATGTGTCACGGTTGAGGTAACCACCTTGAAGTGTGGGTTGGATCTCCTGGTTTCTCTCTTCCAGGTCCTCGGATGTGTTTGGGAGAAGGTCTGGCCCGCATGGAGCTCTTCCTCATCACGGTGACTCTGCTGAGGAAGTTTAATTTCATCTGGCCGGAGGATGCAGGAGAACCCGACTTTACTCCGGTCTATGGAGTCACTCTAACGCCGAAACCTTATCACATGAAGGTCCAACTGAGGTCCAAACAGTGAGGAGCAGAAACTAACCGCGTCTCCTTTACAAATGTACATAAAACTTTGTCAATTTTCCGCTAATGTTGGGGGGGAAAATAAATCCCAACTCTGATGTTGCCATTAAAATCATGGATGAAAAAGTTTAAGAGCATGCCGCGCCATCGTCCTTCCTCTACCTCCTGTTGTCTTCTTCATCTTTTCTGCCAGTAGTAGCGTCTGATTACTGATCACATGATTCGTGTGATGCAAAAACAGTGTTTCCATTTCAGTTTTAGAAAATACACAAATTTCTGTACATCCGTAAAACCACCTCATGCTAGCGCAAAAACCTTTTAACAAAAAATGTTTTACCAAAATTGTTGAGTTTCCATTAAGCAAATTTATCTTTGTAATTCCAATTTGCACAATTTTAAGGTCAATGCAAACGCAGTTACAGATGAGGAATAAAAGACTGAAAAAAAACTTCTAAATAATCAATGCATTTTGATACTAATGAATAAAAACTGACCTAAAAATCTTTTCAAGACCAAAGAGTTTTTATTCTTCCATTCAATTGTTTCTGTCTGAGTTTACATGTTACATGTTTTGTTCTATGGCTGGAAACTTGCAGCACACATTTGGAGAAACAACAGGGAAACAAATTACATTTAAGTTGGTATTTATTGAAAACATCCATTAACAGAGATGCAATAATGACCTAATAATAACATATAGTGTCATTATGAAAACTGGTCTGCAGACATTATTGGAGGGAATTTATTTGGATTTGTTTGAACTCTTTTTATCTGCTTTTTGCTTCATTTCTGCACCAGATTCACAAAGCAGATTCCACTAAATACACAGAGACAAACTTACCCATCAGTCCCAGTAGATGGCAGCATTTTGCATTTGGTTTTGTTTTAAGAGATGAAAAGTACAAAATGTTATTTGTAGTTTGTATGAATTCAGCAAATAGCTGTGAATTTGTCCCTGAAAATCCAGTTCCCTTTTATGAACAACTTAGTGCATCACTGTAGCACAGCACAGCAAGCTGCTATGTAGAAAAGCAGCAGTTTAAAACTCTAAAAACATAACACTATAGGTTTTCTTTTGCATTGAGTCATGTGGCACCTGTGCTCAAAAACATGTTTAAAAAACAATAAAACTTAAAATAAGTGAACACACACAAAACATTGAAATTATTGAGAAAAACTGAAAATATTTCTTTGAGCTGCAGCTAAATGTTTTTCTGCACCGAGAAGAACGAGATCATCATCACTGCTGATAAGGAATATTTCATGGTTGCGATCCAGAAGCCTGCACCCTGAACTTGCTTCTTCTTTCTCAATCTGATTCACAAAGCAGATTCCACTAAATACACAGAGACAAACTTACCCATCAGTCCCAGTAGATGGCAGCATTTTGCATTTGGTTTTGTTTTAAGAGATGAAAAGTACAAAATGTTATTTGTAGTTTGTACGAATTCAGCAAATAGCTGTAACCTGACATACTGACATAGTCAGTATGTCAGGTTACTTACTAAGATAAAAAATAACTAATACTAAAATGTTTTTTCAAAAAGATTTTTTTATGTGACGGTTTTGCCCAGATGTACCATGTTAGCCCAAAGAAAACTGTAACACCGCCCATATACATCACTTCCTGTAGCTGTAAACAGTTCTCCATTCATATTTGATTTCCTCCTTCGCTCTAAATACAAAGAATCAAAGTACACAAGCAAAGCACTGAGAGCTGAGCTGCTCTTTCATAAGAACTCGAGCAGCTTTGCGGTTCAGTTTAATCCAATCTGAACCACCATGTTTGTTTCTCTATTTCTGTTGGGACTCTGTGTTTTCTTCATTCTTCAACTCAAACCTCAGAGACCCAAGAACTTCCCACCAGGACCCCCCAGTCTGCCTCTGCTGGGGAACCTGCTGCATCTGAACTTAGAGAACCCCTTAAAGGACTTTGAGAGGGTAAGAAAATGTCTGGAGTAAACCCACTAACCCACACCTGGTTAACCTGGACTAAACACAGAGTATTACAGAAATGAAAAACTTTAACTCACAGTTTTGATGGGCTAATAAGGAGTGGGTTAAATATCCCATTTCTGTTGGTTTGGAACATCGTTTTGGTTTATCATGAGGAAAAAACATGGAAATATTGAAGCAACATCTGAAGATATGAGCCACATAGCTGAATGGGTCTTGGACAATGACGACCTAAACCATCAAATACGGACCTCAGAACAGCTAAATCCATGTTTCAGAGTGATGATCTCAGTTACATACCGCTGAAAAGATTTTTGTGAGCAAAGACCTGTTGTGAGGAATGGGCTAAAATTTCAGCAAACTGTTGTGTAAATTTTCTGGAAGTATGCCTGCATTTGACCCAAGTTGCATTTGCTACAGAAATATACGCAAACTTCTGAATTCAAAGAAACAAACTGTAACGTTTAGTTTTATTTAGTTTCGGTCAGAGAGAAAAAAAAGCAAAGGAACTTTTCACACAGGTTTTACGTCTGGTTTCAACTGTATGGGTTGTTCTCTAACGGGCTGATTCCTGGTTTTATTCTCTCTCGTGTCTTATTTCTATTTCTATTAAATTAGTTTTATTTCCCTTGAGATGTTTAGTTGTTATTTAGAAAATTGGTCATTCTTTTATTGTGATAACAAAAAAATACCTTTTCCTTATATAAACAGTTGACAAAAAGTTAATTTGGTTAAATATGGATTTTTATCTTTTTGTAGACAATTCACCATAAAATGCTTAGCTAGTTCTGTAAGTAACATGAGAATTAAAACTATGATGCATCTAATAAAAATGACTGTTGTGCTGTTTCCTTCCAGCTGAGGGCGTCGTATGGAAACGTCTACAGTCTGTTCATTGGTTCAAAACCAGCCGTCGTCATCAACGGGTTTGAGGCCATGAAGGAGGCGATTGTTGTCAAAGCTACAGATTTCGCTGGAAGACCCCAAGACCTTTTTATAAATGATGTCACCCAGAGAAAAGGTAGATGTGTAGATTTGTGATTTCATTCATTAACATGAGGTTCTTTTATCTCTGCAGTCATTGTAACACTGCAACATGATTTCATTTTTTTTATTTCTGTAAATGTAATCATTGTCTTTAATGTAAATCCTTTCATATAGATTGTCATTATCTTTGAACATGATTAGCTGGACTCTTTCTTGCAGGTGTGGTTATGGTTGATTATGGGCCGATGTGGAGGGAGCATCGCCGCTTTGCTCTGAAGACCCTCAGGAACTTCGGTCTGGGGAAAAAGTCGATGGAGGACAGAATCCTTGAAGAAATTCAACACACAGTTAAAACACTGGAAAAGAACAGCGGTAGGTTAAGCTCCCACATATTTCAACAAATTCCTGCTGTTTTTGTCCAGCCTGACGCTTTTAATTATTGGTGAAACTTTGTATCAGCTCTTAGACTGACAAGTTACTTTGAAGAAGAATATTTATATTATACTTTGTATTACAATTTGGCCAACACAAGAATGACTTTTAATTTTGAAATATTTCCCTTTTGGTTTTACTTTTTTGCTGCACTGTTCCTCCTGTGATGTTCAATAGGACTCCATTGGAAATGCATGGGTGTCTTTTTTGGCAAACCTGTTGTAAGTTAGAGCAGTAATCCAAATACTACACTTTTCTAAAATGTATGGTAACGACAGAAATGGGGAAAATACATAAATAAATAAAATAGTAAACTAAACGTTACATTTGACTGCTAACATTGTTAACTAATTAAAAAGAGTATAATTAGAATAGCTAAAAAGAAAAATGTAAAACTCTTTTACCTTCAAGTAAAAGAATCGTCTTTTTGCGCTGCAGCACAGAGAGCATGCACAAAATTGATGTAAACAATAACACGCAATGTGTTTATATCGTTTTACACCAACATTCACCCACACACTAATGCTGCAGTAAGTAATCATTAAGTAATTATGCTTGAGTCGTGTTTTTTTCCATCAGTTTTATTAAATGTTATGTCTTCACAGGTCAAACTCTGAGTCCTCAGGTCATGTTTCATAACGCCGCCTCCAACATCATCTGCCAGGTTCTCTTTGGGAAACGCTACAAGTACGACGATCAGACAATCAAGCTGATTGTTCGCTGCTTTGCTGAGATGACTAAAATAGCCAATGGGCCCTGGGCCATGGTGAGTTACTGGATGATTTTCAGACAAAACTAACTGACAAATGTGATTAATGCCAGAATAAAACAAGCAGTTAATGAAAGTATAAAAGATCAAAGTACAAGTGTTGTAAATAATGTCTGTTTCATCAGTTATGCCACTAATCTGATAAAAAGAGCCTTTGGTTTATAAACTGGAGCAAATGTTGCTTTTTGGTGCACCCCTGTGGTAATCTGCAAAAATGTCAAACTGGAATTAATGCAGTTTTGATCTATTAATTTAATTAGTTTTTTTTAACATGTGTAATCAGAATCTTGCTTTGAAACTTCCAGAAGCGTCATTTGAAATCTCTAACAAGAAATTAGCAGAACTTCCAGTCCTAAAAACTTCAACACAACTTTTTAAAGACTTCAGAAAACTTATGTATGCATAGAGAGCCTTGAAAAGTCTGATACAAATGGGAGCATGATTAACATTATCATTATAATTAGAATAACAAAGTGAAAAATAATTATTTCTGAAGTTTTCTGGGGAATTGATTGTAATAAATTTTATATTGGAGTGAAAGAGTGAAGGGAGTAAAATTGGCATGACATACCTTTCAGACATTTACTTGTTTAAGTTTGAAAATAGTCATTTTAAGTGTATTTACAGGTATTTATCATGGATGCAGGGATGTTTCATTTTCCTTCAACTCTACATGATGCTCTACTTTGGTTCATCACATAAAGATCTCACTAAATATATTAAAGTGATGAAATATGGAGATGTAATGTCACATTATGTATTAATGCTGTAATATTTTAATAATGTCATGAACTCAGGCTCCAATATATAGTAAAACATGTCTAAAAACACATAAGACACATTGTGCAATAATCAAACCAAAATGTAATAAAATCCTTGAACACATTTTGTAATACTTTCTGCCACATATGCAGTAACATTGTTACATTTTGGGCCAATTATAACAAAATGCGGTTTTACATTTTAAAGCTGATTCCATTAAAATGTTATATATTACATAATGCAGCGATACAGGAGAATAATTTATAAGTGCTATAATGCTAATGTCATGATGAACTTGTGCATACTGCATATGAAAAGTAAGATTCCTAAAACTCTGTGGCCCTGAATTGATTGAACTCTTTGTAATAACCGCCTGTCTTCACAGCTGTACGACTCTATCCCTTTAATCCGCCGCCTGCCGCTGCCCTTCAATAAAGCCTTTGAAAACATGGAGGTAATGACAGAAACACAACACAACCACAGACACATCATCCATGAAGGATAATGAAATAGTAATTAAATGTGACTGAAATTCTTTTGTACTTTAGATTTTTCTGAGTCATGCTCGGTGTTTGGTGAACGAACACAAGAAAACCAGAGTCTCCGGAGAGCCACGGGATTTTGTTGACTGCTATTTGGATGAATTGGAAAATGTGTGTAAATGCAACAAACTAAATTATGTTGTGTAAAATGAGATGAAGTTAGAAACTTTGTTCTTCAGATAGATTTTTCTCAGCCACAGATTTTCTGCTTATTTTAGTAAAAGCTGATAGAGCTTTCACTTTTTTTTGTTTGTCTCGAATGAATCACTTTCTGTTCTTCAGAAAAATGATGAGTCCATGTTTTCTGAGGAGCAGCTGAGAAGAATCTCTTTTAATCTTTACGTTGCTGGGACAGACACCACCTCCAACACCCTGCTGACTGCGTTTCTGTACCTCATGAACTACCCACACATCCAAGGTACGCCCTCATTTCTCAGACATTCCTAACTGTTTCTGCCATTTTCTGCGACGGTCCAGTCGTGGTTTACAGCATCTGCACAACATCACCTTTGTAATTCGAAACAGAGTAAATATGTTTTCATTGACAATAAAAACGATCCAGTTGATACCGCATTTTAAAATGAATTCAATCTAAACTTAATCATACAAAAGTGATAATCTATGTAGCAAAACTGAAACAAAATTGAAGTCTCTATATGTCAAAAACTAAGTACAGCCTTTCTGCTTCAGTAGAAAGTCACACATTGCTCTTTACATTGCTTGATTTTCATCAGCAACGATCCAGAACTACACGCTTTTTTTGTTTTTTTACACATCTTTAGTCTTTTCTTCTTAATCCTACTTTCTACATGTTTGTAGTTTACCAGTATTAAGACTTTGAACCTTGCAGACCACAGAGCACAGTTACTGACATATTCTCTTATAATTTAGAACAATGTCAGAAGGAGATAGACCAGGTTCTAGAGGGGAAGGACCGGGTCACTTTCGAGGACAGACTCAGTATGCCTTATATGCAGGTACACTGTGATGTCATCATTTACTGTTTGTAAATGACGGGTTGTTTTTCTGTGTTTGTTAAAACTGAAACTGTTATTTTAATATCATTCAAACAGTTTTTTGAAAATATGTTTCTGTCCAGGCTGTGATCCATGAAATTCAAAGGCTTGCCAACACTGTTCCCCTCAGCGCTTTTCACTGCACAACTAAAGACACAGATCTTATGGGATATTCCATTCCCAAGGTAAGTGGAAAGTCATCGATGAGCTTTGGCACCTCTTGGTGAACATGTGAGAACTTTTTTTTGTTGAACTTCAGGGTACAATGATCATCCAGAACCTGAACTCAGTGCTGAGAGAAGAAGGACAGTGGAAATTCCCTCTTGAGTTCAACCCTGAAAACTTCCTGAATGAGCAGGGAGAGTTTGTCAAACCTGAGGCCTTCATGCCTTTCTCTGCAGGTAAAACACAGGAAGTGATGTCACAACTGGAGATATAAAGCAGACATAGATTGAGTTATGCGTGAAAAGTGAAGACGGTTGTTTTTGTGCCTCAGGTCCTCGGATGTGTCTCGGCGAAGGTTTGGCTCGTATGCAGCTCTTCCTCATCACGGTTACCCTGCTGAGGAAGTTTAGCTTCATCTGGCCGGAGGAGGCGGGAAAACCAGACTTCACTCCAGTCTTTGGAGTCACTCTGACTCCTAAACCCTACACCATGAAGGTCAAGCTGAGGTCAAATCACTGAGGCTGTTTGTGTGAGCCACCAGAAACAGATTAAACGACTCCCTGGAATCTGCATATGGTTCATTCTTTGGTTTTTCTGTTTCAAAATAAACTGGAAAAAACAAAACATTCGATTTTTTTATTATTTTTTAAAGCTAAATTAGAAAAACAATAATTCCTTAACTAAAAAAGGGTATGTTTTTTTTTATTATTTTATTTATTTTTATTAAACTTTAAAAATGTAATAAAAAAATCACTTTGCAATTAAGATTCTAAAGTGAAATAATCTTCCAGTGTTTTTTGTTGGTGACTTTGAAACAAGACAAGATAAACACAGATGGTTAATAAATATGTGACAGAAAGTTGGAACTGCCAGCCGTTTTCAAGATTTAAGTTTGGTCCTTTTCCTAATAATTATATAGTTATGAAATAAACCTAACTGATTACAAACAGGAGATTAAACTAAAAACCATAGACAGAGTTGAAGACCCACCCCTCTATGTTATAACTTCATTTCCTGTCTTTTCTTATGACCATCTATTAATGCCTGATGTTGCCCCTGACTTTAAAAACAAAGAATCAAAGGGCAGAACCAGAGCAGTCAGCGCTGAGATACAGACTTTCATAATAAGTTAAGCAGGTCGTCTCTTCAGTTTGACCCAACACAAGCCAACATGATCTCAGTATTTCTGCTGGTGCTCTGTGTCGTCTTCCTTCTCCTTCAACTCAAACCTCAGAGACCCAAGAACTTCCCACCCGGACCCCCCAGTCTGCCTGTACTGGGGAACCTTTGGAACCTGAACATAAAGAACCCCTTAAAAGACTTTGATAGGGTAAGAAAAGCTATGATAAATACTATTATTTATTTTCTTTCTTTTTATATATAATGCTATTACCATGTATATTCTTATTTTTTTTTACAATTTATATAAGATTGATTTCCATATCTTGCTTTAATTTCATTTAATGCTTGCAAACTTCCGTTTTACTTGTTCAGAATTGCAGGTAGTCCACAAATTTTAACTCGACTGTTGATAAGCTAATATTTAGTGGAATAATTTGTTTGGGTTAAAGAAAACTTTGTACTGTCTGTTTGTAAGGTATAGGTTACTCTGCAGCAAAGTCAAACATTACGTGAACTGAAGTTGTGCCCAGCATGACTCAGCATGATTCAGGAAACTGTAAGAGATTCCTAGATAAATTATCCTAAAGTATCCCTGCTTTTTAATGCATAAAAAGATTTTTTGCATTAAAAAGCAGCTACTGCATAAACACTTCAGTATTTAAAGGGAGTACCTTTAAATACTCCCTCATGACAGTCCATCATAAGAACACAAACTTCTAAAGCTCTTCAAATGCAAAAGTTATTAAAACATTTATTTCTACTGTCCTGCACTATTTACACTAGACATTAAAGTGACAAGACGCAGCATACAGACAGTGAGAAACATTTTGTCTTTCATGACTGGAAATTTTTCATCAATTATTTTATTAATGTAGAATTTCATACAATGTTAAGCATCAAAAATCAACACTTTTTGAATTCACCAAATTAAATCTGCTCTTCCAAACCAACACTCAGCCCATTTGATCTTCTGCCTCAGTTTTTCGTGTCCAAACAACAAAAATTATGTCCAAAGTTACATTCTACTTAGTCACAGTCTCCTTTTCACGCTTGGAAAAACTGATAAGCCAGACTTAATGATTAACGACAAATTTACTTATGAGTCATGCTTTGCTTCAGGGATAGATTAGAAATGAGGGACCAGCCAACTGGTCAATAATCTAGCAGTATTATTGAAAAGACGGATAATGTCCAGAGAAGGGGTCTCTAAATCTAGAGCCTCTGTAACTCTCTGTCATGAGACATTTATTTGATTCAGGTGTGTTTGAGCAGCAATGCATCTAAGACCTGCAGGAAAAATCTCTTAAGCACTGAAGTTGAAGACCCCTGGTCTAGAAAGATTATTGTTATCATTATTAGTCAATCTTTATGATGTTTATGTTTTAGTCTTTGCTTTGCAAAGTCATTGTGTGTAAGCCATCCAAAGGTTGCTGCTATTTTTTAATACGTTTTCCAACCAAGTCTGACATGAACGTCCCCTTTAGCTCACTGGCATCCAGACCAAAGTAGTTTTATGACAGCTGGTATAAACTCGATCAGAATCATATTTTTAAGGTGGCAGAAGCTGCATTTCCATTAAAATGTGCACAAAACTTTGCCAATCTTCTGCTAACGTAAAAAAAAAATGCATTTTCACAATTGCAGTGTTTTCATTAAATAAAAAAGCATTAAAATCACATGTGGATAAGTTTGTTCGCGAGATAACTTGTTAAAAATCATGGCTCACCATAATTCTCCACCTACTTCCTGTCTTCTTCTTCATGGCTTGCTCCAGTAGCCAATGGTGCAAACCAGTCGTTGATCCTTTTACTTTTGTGATGTAAAAAAAGTGTTTCCATTGCAGTTTTGCGAGATGAACCAATATCACTAGTGAAAAACTTTTTATCAAAAAATTATAATTTTTTTCAAATTTGCCAAGTTTCCCTTAAACGTAATTATTTTCGAAATGCCCACCTTTCCGATTATATAGTCAGTGGAAACGCCGATACATGCAGTAGGGAAAATGATGAGTAACTCCAGGATGAGGAAAACAGGTTTCAGGATTAGAGGTTTGTTCTCTAACCATCATCTCCCCATTTCCAATTCATAAATCTTTGGTCTTCTGCATGGACCAGACGTCCTTCACATGTTTAAGGATGGATGGACACTAGGATAAAGAGGTAAAAAACATAAAATCTGAAAAAAAAAACCTTCTTTCTTCCAGCTGAGTCAGTCGTATGGAAACGTCTACAGTCTGTTCTTGGGTCAGAAACCAGCTGTGGTCATCAATGGGTTTAAGGCCATGAAGGAGGCGATGGTGGTCAAAGCTGCTGATTTCGCTGGTCGACCCCAAAACATATTAATTACTCATGTCACTGATAACAAAGGTAATGTATGTGTTTTATAACATAATGCACAAAAAACACTAGCAAGACTGACTTGGTATAAATGTAAATGCAAATATTCAAACTCCTGTTCTAATTATCAATAAAATGTACAGTGCTAAGTTTGTTTTGTTGGAAGATGAGCATTTTATTTTTTGCCATTATTCAATCATTCTAAACACTAAATAACCAGACACTATAACTACAGCTTCAGACTTTGTTTCATTTGTTTATGACTTTAATAAATTATTTTACATCAAAATGAGCATCTATTTGCTCATGCAGGAATTTGTAAATGATTTCCAGTTTCCAGAGTAAAGTTCTTATGTGTTCATTCCATTTTTAAACAACTCCAATCAAATTTAAATAACCTTAAAGGTCAACCTACACAAGATTATTCCTTATTCAAATAAAGAAAACACTTTGGAATAAAACAAAATGCAATTTTTAATTTACAGATTCACACAGTTTCTGAGTACTTGAGGTTACTGCGTAGCTAAATGTCACCTTGAAAGTTTGTTTTTTGTCTTTTATAGGTGTGATTTTGGTTGATTACGGCTCTCTGTGGAGGGACCATCGGCGCTTTGCTCTCATGACTCTGAGGAACTTTGGTTTGGGAAAGAAGTCAATGGAGGAAAGAATCCATGAAGAGATTCAGCACATAATTAAAACTCTAGATGACAACACTGGTGCGTCTCCTGTGATTTTAAGCATTATTCAGTTTCTGTTGTAGGTACTGTTGCACTTGCATGTAAGCCTGTGTCACATTTCAGTCTCTCGTGTGTTTTTCAGGTAAAACTTTGAGTCCTCAGTTCATGTTTCATAATGCAGCCTCCAACATCATCTGCAAGGTTCTGTTTGGAAAGCGTTACGAGTACGAAGACGAGACGATCAAAATTATTGTCAGGTGCTTCACTGAGACTATCAAAATAGCCAATGGACCGTGGGCGATGGTGAGTCGCAGCATCAGACAGAAATGGGATGAAGTGGATAAAGAAAGCAGATTATGATGATCACAATCTGAACATCTTCATATAATATTCTTGCTTTATTTAGTTGGCGCTATGTAAAGTTTTAACAAATCAGTTTTAGTCTTTTCAAACACTTTAGCACCTTTTTGCTAGATTCATTTTTCTCAGTTGAAATCTCTTTACAAACAAATCAAAAACCATATTGTGAAAGTATTTTTTAAAGTTTGACTCTCATGATAAAAGTTGAATATCTTAAGATGAATATGAATATGTTCCTCCTGAGAGGTGTTTTATCCAAACAGGATCTGTTTTTTTTTATTTAATCCATGCACTGTAATAATTTATCTTTTTTCTCAGATCTATGACTCATTTCCTTTGATCCGTCCCCTCCGGTTGCCCTACAACAAGGCCTTTCAGAATGTGGAGGTAATGTAGGACATAAAGTTACTTTGATAAGTTTACACACTCAGCATTTGAATTTTTCTTTTTGTATTTTCTGCTTTTCCTTCACTCATGGATTGTGGTCGGCTGCTATGATTTCTCATCAAGTACATTTCAATGTAGATTTAGAGGAATTTGGAGGGAGGAAGCCAGGATTCATTCAATTAGCCTAAAGGCAAGAGCCTGAAGCTGGCGGCTTTTCCTGGGAGATTTGTGAACAAACTGGAGCTCAAACACAAAGATTTAACTCGTAGAATAAAAAACAAAACAAAACAAAAAAACACATTTCTTTCACTTGCAAAGTAAATGTGTCAGTTTTCACAAATAAGTTAAATATTTAATGCTAAAATAATCAAATCAAACTGAATGTTATTGAAATTTTTCTGAGTGTCTGGAGGAATCTAATCCAATTGCAGAAGGATTCCTGTAACGGCCTCATTTATAGACGTCCCAACATAAAGCTCTAACTTTAAGCACAGTCTTTTCATATTCAGTCTGTGGCCTTATAATGTGTAATAAGACACTAAAAAACACAAAAACTAGACAAATTCTTCCAGAGAATGTGAACTTACGAACACAGTTGACTTCTATCTTGTAGACTTTTATCAATATTTCAAGACGTTTGGTGGATGAACACAAGAAGAGCAGAGTCCCTGGAGAGCCGCGAGATTTCGTCGACTGCTACCTGGACGAGTTGGATAAGGTGTGTCATGTGTGTGTTTTTTGTGAAAGAGATGAGTCACATTAATGAGTAACAGCCAAACATAACTAAATGAAATAACTGCCTAATTAAGATAAAAAGCACTTTATTGATCCCAGAATACAGAAATTATCTTTCATCACCAGCACGATATATAAAAACCTGCTGAGTCGAGTATTTATGTATATTGAGTATTTATCTATACTCAACATTAATACAAATAAAGTACAAAATCAAATGTAAATTTCTTTACAAAAAACTGAGTGCTACCTAAAGATGTACACACACATTGTGTACAAGCTGAAATTATTCACAATTAAATACAACAAAAGAATCTGACTGTTGAAGTTTTCCTCTGTTTCTCTGCAGAGTTTATTTGATTTGAACTTCACGTCTCTTTGTCTTCCAATGTTCAGAGAAGTGATGATTCCACTTTTTCTGAGGAACAACTGACAAGAATGACCTTTGACCTCTATGCTGCTGGGACGGACACCACCTCCAACACCCTGCTGACCGGGTTTCTGTACCTCATGGTTTACCCTCACATTCAAGGTACATTTTGACATGGAAACGCACTAAGAAAATGTATTTTAGTTGAACTGATGACTGTAAGTTGCCTTTTTTCCCTCCCTCAGAGCGATGTCAGCAGGAGATAGACCGGGTGCTGCAGGGACATGACCAGGCCACTTTTGAGGACAGGCACAGCATGCCTTACATGCAGGTGAAATGCTTCCTAAATTAACTATAACTATAACTATAAATTAACTATAACTACACTATAGTCATGGAGTTACTGAAATAAATGTTTTTCAGTAATAATATGATCAATAAACCGAGAACATCAGTTTATTGATGACACACAAACAGATGTTTTCAGGCCTTTATTTCTTTGAATCGTAACGATTTTTCACTTACAGGAGAATATATTATGTTGAAGTTCTGTTTATGTGGCCATCTGGAGTCTTGAAAGTCACAGAAAGGCATTACTGTTTTAAAGGAACTCAGTGTTTCAGCATTTTGGCAGTTTTCTGGAAGTTTGTTCCAGATTTGTGGGGCATAGAAGCTGAATGCTGCTTCTCCATGTTTGGTTGTAGTTCTGGAGATGCAGAGCAGAACCAGAACCTGAATCTGTGTGTTGACTCTAGATTGTTCCTCTTTAAGTCCAAAGATAATAACTTCAGTTTTTACGGTCAGGTCAGATTTTTTTCTGCTTGGTGACCCATTTCTGGCTGGTAAACTGTAACTTTTTCAGGTTCTGTGCTCTTGTTTTTTCTCTATCAATAAGTATAATCGCATCATGAAGGAGAGATTTTAAGAAATCTGTTTTGTTCCAGGCTGTGATCCATGAGATTCAGAGGATTGCCAACACAGTTCCTCTCAGTGTCTTCCACTGCACCACGAAGGACACGGAGCTCATGGGATACTCCATTCCTCAGGTTGTTAGCATCTTGCTTTATTCGGCTTTATGTGTTGCTGAAAATAAGATAAACAATTTTGGTAACACTTTATTTGAAGGGGGTTGAATAAGACTGTCATAAACATGACATAACACCTGTCATGAACATGAATAAGCCTCCATGAATATTTATGACTGTTGTCATAAAGCGTCATTCGGTAAATTATGACACTTTTAATACAAAGTTGACATTATTCAAAATGTCTTTGTTATGACAACTTGACATTAACCAAGAAATCATTACTGATATAAATTTGTTATAAAAGTATTACTGATTGCACTTTAAAAATTAGGTAACTTTATGTTATTAAAGGTAAAGTTTAAACAGTAATGATTTCCTGGTTAATGTCAAGTTGTCATAGCAAAGACATTTTGAATGATGTCAACTTTGTATTAAAAGTGTCATAATTTACCCAATGACGCTTTATGACAACAGTCATAAATATTCATGAAGGCTTATTCATGTTCATGACAGGTGTTATGACATGTTTATGATGGTGTCATGACAGTCTTATTACCCCCTTCAAATAAAGTGTTACCACAATTTTACTGCTTTTCTCTGCCTTTTGGATTCCTTCAGGGTACAATGATCATCCAGAACCTGAACTCAGTGCTGAGAGAAGAAGGACAGTGGAAATTCCCTCATGAGTTCAACCCTGAAAACTTCCTGAATGAGCAGGGAGAGTTTGTCAAACCTGAGGCCTTCATGCCTTTCTCTGCAGGTAGATTCAACGTCTAAGGCTTCATTCACACCTTAATGCTCAATTCTGATATTTTGTGAAATCCATTTTTTTTTCTTTTGCCCGTTGGTTCACATTTCCAAATATATGCAACTTGTATGTGATCTCCTGTATGAACAACATGAAAGTGTCCCTCATTCACAGGAGAAGACACAATAACACCACATAGTAAACTCAGTGTTTGCAGAAGTAAAGTCTTGCGATTTTAAAGTTGTTGTCCGTCCAGAGCCATCACATTTACAACTTAATCCACATTTTCGTCCACCATGGTTGTTGGTTCCACATATCAGGACACAGAACAGTGATGTTTGTCGAGGATCGGTGAAGTTCAGGTCGTTTGACTGTGACCTGACCTTGCAGACTCAGAAAGATCAGATACGTATCGGATTCAGAACCACATATCCAAGTAGAGTGGGTTGCATTCCAAAAAAAAAATCTGATCTGTGTTGTTCAGACTGTCAAGAAAAGGTCAGATACAGGATGCAACATAGTGAATGCAGAAAAAGATTTTAAAAAAATCAGATTTAAGTTCCTTCAGGCTGCAGTGGGAACATTTGAAACTGGAAAAAAATCATGCATGCACACTGAGGTATGCTAAAATCACTGAATGCTTTTTTTTTGTCATAACAAACATTTTAAGCAATGTTTGTTATGACAACTTGACATTAACCCGGAAATCATTACTGTTTAAACTTTACCTGTTGTTTTATGAACCAGGTTCTCGGATTTGTCTTGGAGAGAGTCTGGCTCGCATGGAGCTCTTCCTCATCATGGTGACTCTGCTGAGGAGGTTTAAGTTCGTCTGGCCGGAGGATGCAGGAGAACCTGACTTGACACCAGTCTTTGGAGCAACTTTGACTCCCAAACCTTATTTTATGAAGATCCAGCTGAGAGGAAATCAGTTCTACAGAAACTGAAGAAAGGACTCGATGATAAAACATAAATTTCTTTTGCTCATTCAGTAATATAACAGAACAATATCTTCAAAGTCCCATACTGTTTATTTTAATTGCTGCCTGACGAGACGTTTCACAATCTGCTGGTTTGAGTTGCATTGTATGACTTCCTTCAGAGAAAACCGATCATCAGGCAAGTCAATAAACAAATTCTGGTTGAACTCTTTATTATGACAAGAAATTGTGTCAGAGTTTCTATATTTTATTTAAGAATCATTATTTGAATGGGACTAGGGATGCAAACAATTAATTGATTTAGGATTAACAGTCGATTAATAGGTTATTAAATTAAAATTAGTTCCGATGGATTAGACTTTTTTTTTTTTTTTGGTGTTGTAGTTTGACCTCCATCCAGTAGAGTGCGCCGCTGGTCGTCCTTAAGTGGAGCCAGTTGACCTAATTCCAATTTATTTATTTTTTTTGGACGTAATGCGACCTGTATCCGATCTTTTCATGACAGCCGGAACAGCACAGGTAGGATTCTTTTCGAATGCGACCCATATCCGATGCGTATCCAATTCAAATGCGACCTAACGTCCAGGTCGCTTTCATCCGAACTGAATGAACATCACTGATACACAACAAATACCCAACAAATCTCACTCTTCTGCGTCCTGATACGCGCAGGTGGGAAGAGAAACAACCATGACGGACTATATCAGGATTAAGTTGTTAATATGTTGCTCCGGCCGACAACAACTTCAAATATCTAAGCTATGCGCCACCGTTAGCATCCATGTTTACTTCTGCAAACACTGAGCACTTCTTTTTATAGCGGTTGGCAGAACACTGAGAACGCTGACGAAAACATGACGCCATTTTTTTATTTTGGGTGCTGTCTTGAGTTAATGCACTTAACAGAGTAAAGTTTTAACTTTTTTCTGTTTGTTTATTCAGTATTTAGTTTAGGGTTAGCTGACTCAAAATTTTGTTTTGAGTCAGCTAAAACAAAATAATAATCCTTCATTAAAAAATGTTGTCATTTATGTTATGGAGAAAAGAGGCCCAACATGTTTTTTGTAAGAAAATGGCCACTTACAAGTTAATCGTTAGTCAATTGATGAGATCAATCAACAAACTATTAACTTATTAATCGTGAACTTGCACTCCTAAATGGGACTGAAAGTTTCTAAACACAATGGCACTATCTAGTGGTCAGAAATAGTAAAAAATGTAAAACCACCTTCAGAAAGTCAGTCTTCTTCTTCAGATTTCAGATCCTTAATGAAAGCCTTTATTTACACAATATTAGAAATATGTTAAAGATGCAATAAACAAATAGTTCAGTTCATTTTTTAGGTAATAGACATATAAAGCCTAAAATGCTATATCATTCCTTTAGTGAACACTTGATCATTTGTAGCAAAGGATCCACCTGCAGCGAAAAACAATTTCTTAAATATGAAAAACTTTTCTGCCTGACCTAACAGCCACACAGTGTAGGGCTAATCTGATCATACTTTTGGTTTAACCGATTAATAATTGGATAGCAAAAGGTGCTTTTTACAGAATTCAAAATTAAAACTGCCACTAGTTTTAAATTGTATGTTTGTTTTTAAACTGTAAGAGTTGTTTTTTTATTTTTTAATTGTTGTGTTTTAATGTACAGCACTTTGTATCAGCTGTGGTTGTTTTAAAGTGCTTTATAAATAAAGTTGGTATGGTATGGTAATAATCGATTCATCATGATTTATTGCTTAATCCCCAACTACCTGGGCAATTTCTTAAAAGTTATTAACAAATAAGTCAAGAAAATATAGAATCCAATTGATAATTTTCACTTCATTCCCGTCATGAATCCTGTCAGGACTTTAACCCTGAGCTCAGTGGTGTTTGGGTCACCCAGCAGCGCTTTCAGGGTGTATTGTTGAACCGTTTTGTGTGATCAGTGTATTGTTAGACTCTTAGGATTGTCATTGGGAGGCCGTGGGTGGGTGGGCTTGTATTCTGTGTGCTGACATGGACCTTCTGTGAGCGCATTCAGTTGGATGATGTCAGGGGGAGAACAGTGAAAAACGGTAATCTGCCCGAAAAGACCGAAACAAGCAGAAAAAGTCTAACTGAGATGGAACCGAAGAGACCTGGGATTATCGGAGACGGATCACTCTCTAACATGGACTAATCTGGGAAGCGGCCAACGTTTCCTTACATTTGGTTTTCCTGCTGTGAAGTGGACCAGGAGGACTGAACATGCAGGAGTCTCCAGGTGTCGCCGGTGTGGACGGCAGCTACGGCAGCAACGTGCCGGCGTTTCTCACCAAACTGTGGACGCTGGTGGAGGATCCAGACACCAACCATCTCATCTGCTGGAGCGCTGTGAGTTCTGCTCAACCAGGGCCGGCCCAACCATTTTTGGGACCCGGTGCATGTTTTCATTTGGGGTCCCCAATGCCAACACGTCAGGGGCTTCAAACTCGTTTTCACTTTCAGCCACATTAAGATCATGAATGTTCTTAAAGGGCCGGTTGTGCTAGAGATGTATGAACAAACCCGATAAACGGTTAGAACTGTCTCTGCATTTGCACTCATGTATGACGGTAAATGTGACTTTTTATTACTGTCAAATAATCAATCACAGACTATAACGTGACATCATGTAAGGCTGAGGCAGAAGTGTAGAAGTTAATTATGTTTTTGACAATTTTTCTGGAAAATTTTCAATGAACTCACAATTGTGCATTAGAACAAAAAATGACTCAATTTGCTGATGTTGAGTTCATTTCCACAATCGCAGTAAAACTGGAAGCATCGACATTTAATTTGGCAGTAAGCAGATAAAAACCTCTTTGATTTGATTAATAAAATAATATTTAAGCATACAACTGTTATTTTGAAGGTTGTATTTATGGATACCTTTGGAGTCTAGAGGGCCACATAAAAATCTATGGCGGGCCGGATTTGGCCCCTGGGCCTTGTGTTTGACACATGCAACATGTCAACACCAGCTGCCTCACCAATCCTAAGCTAGTGTGTGAAACACCTGCTGCCATTAGCATCATTTGTAATTAACTTACATCATGCTGGTGCTTTTAAATCCAAGCAGCCGCTTTCAGTTCCACAGTCACAAGCTTGTTTAAGCAATAATCTACAATAAAGCTTAAAATGGTGCTAATGTTTCTTATACAGAGGTTTTGTCATCTCATTATGCATTTTCTTACATTATGGCAAACTTCCTGCTTTCTTAAATCTTTAGTTTTTTAGCAAACCTGTTGCTTAGTTCTGATAACTAGACATGCTCAATATTTTTAAAACCAATGAATTACAAAAACTTATTTCTGAATGCAGACAGGTTAGGGTTAGGTAACCCTTCTATAAATGAAATATTAACCAGGTGAGTTGTATGTTTATATGTTTTAGGTCAGACAGTGATGACTCTGAAACGTAAGGAATAAAAAGCAGTACTTTTCTTTTGCTTTTAATTCCTGAAATGGTTCAATAATCCAACAAACACTTCGGCCCTGACAACTTTCTCTGTCTTACAGACAGGAACGAGTTTCCACGTGTTTGACCAGGGCCGCTTTGCCAAAGAAGTTCTGCCGAAATACTTTAAACACAACAACATGGCGAGCTTCGTTCGACAGCTCAACATGTGTGAGTATAGCCCTCTTGTCTTTTTCTATTTCATGAGCTCGGTGTGTTTACTCCTCCGCTCTGCCGGGTTTCATCAGACGGTTTCCGTAAAGTGGTGAACATCGAGCAGAGCGGCCTGGTGAAGCCTGAAAGAGACGATACAGAGTTCCAGCACCTCTACTTCCTGCAGGGACACGAGCACATGCTGGAGCACATCAAGAGGAAGGTGTGTATGCATACACACACACGCACACACAAAACTATCTGGAACTAAACTCTATCAAACATGAAAACTGATCTTCAGGAGAATGTACTTCAAAGCAGCTTTAAATGATTATTAAACTATGCAAGCTTACAAGTTAATGTTTTTGGTGGAAACAAACAATAAACTTTGTTAATACACCATCACTTCAACAGAGTCGCTGGATAAATGAGTTTATATTCTCATTTACCCTCTGAGCCACAGAGGGACAGGAGTTTCTTGCAATTGGAAAATTGTAGGTTTGATTCCAGCTTCGTCCTGTCAGGTGTTAAAGTCTTAGCTCTAAATTGCCAGCTGATCTCTGCATGCTGCAATTTTTTAAAAACTTGCTAGTATTTTTGTCTAGTTTCTTGTGCAAATATCTTAGTACACTTGACTTGAGATGAAACTGGCTTACAGGTAACAAGATATAGCAGCTTGTTTTGGGTCAGTGATTCCTTAATAGTACCAAGTCCACAGGTAGATTATTTCACTTCCAACATGGAATCTGCCAGTGGAACAAATACATTTTAATCAATATTAAGAAATCGTCTACCTAAAACAAGCTCCTATTTAATGCTAAAAAGTTACTTTTAAGTTAGTTGTACTTTAATTAAAGTGCACTAAGATAGTGGGACAAGAAACTAGACCAAAAATACTTGGTAGATTTTGTGTTTGTGAGTGTGACTCCAGTGTGAAGCTCTTTAAATGGTGAGCTGATGGAAAACTGCTTTAGGTTCAGTCAGATTAACTCAAAGTGATTACAAGTTTTAGGTATAATAGTGGTAAAACAATTAATGTTAAATCAAAAAGTTTAAAACCACACAGAAAACCTAATAAGTATAATGTTCCAAATAAAATTCCATTTAGAAAAACTTCATGTTGCACAACTCGATAATAAAAGCAAATTATTAAAATATACAAAACAGCTCAGTTCAAACTTCTTCAGTTCTGTCTGAATGGTGAGATTTTGATTTAAATCAAACTGTTTAAACTGATGGCTTAGATAATTTGTCAATATTTTTACATAATTTACTTCAGTGAAGAAATCTTGCTGAGTTTCTAAGAATAGTCTGAGGTCAAAGGTTAAGGAAGTTCTGAAAAGTCATGCCAGACAGTTTCAGATAAAAAAAACAAAATTTTAATCTGTAGTTAAAATTATAACCATTTTTTTTCATTTTATAAGTACCTAAAGTGTGTGGTGTAATGTTTTTCTTTTTTTTTACTTATTCTATCATTTTTTGCAACAAATTGATGTGGTCAGTTAAAGAGACAGAAAATATCTACGTTAAAAAACAGATTTTTATTGAGTGTTTTTGGTGAAAGTCTAATGTTTGTTCTTAACCTTGATACTTTAAAAATATTACTGAGAATTTACTCCATAATGCTATTACTTAACACCAAATTTCACAAATAGTAGAGTTTGGAATATAAATATGATGAGATAAAAACGGAGTTCAACAAATTATTTTATATTTGTTTTAGCCACCATATAAATCTGTTCAAACATCAAGATAGTTTTTTTAGCTCTTGATGTTTTTGTCCAGGTTTCCATCGTGAAAAGCGAGGAGACCAAAGTCCGGCAGGAGGACCTGAGCAAGCTGCTGTACGAAGTTCAGCTTCTGAGGACGCAGCAGGACAACATGGAGTGTCAGATGCAGGACATGAAGCAGTGAGTGAAGAACACTCTGCTTTTTAAATACTGTTACACCTGAACTTACCAAACACCCCACTGCAAATTAGATTTATTCAAAAATACACAAACTAGTTGCTGTCAGTGATAGACTAGATTAAATACAACTGATGTTTAATTTTTTCTTGAAACTAAATATAAAATTTTATTTTTGCTTAGCTGCAGTCTCTTATTTAATTATTCAGCATGTTCAGATCTCAGCAGAGCTTTCTCTTCCTGTTTTAACCTGCTGGTAGCATGATTTACAGCCAGACATAACTTCTACCTTCTCTCCTCATTTATATTATTGGGTTTACAGGCAGCCATCTTTTTCAAATCCCACCAGAGATTTTCAAAATAATTCAGACTTTATCTGCATTTCCATTGATCACATAATCGAGCAATTTGACATTTTTAAAATAAATCGGCCTAATCAAAACATGTCCTCAAAGCAGAGGAACTGAAACAGCATCAGAGCACCACGGAGCCACTACCATGCCTTACTGTAGGCGTTGTATTCTGTGATGCTTCGTTTTTCTTTTTTCAGAAACATTGCAAGAATCAGCAAGTTTCAGTTTTGGCTCAAAACAGAATCCTAGCTTTTTTTTTTAATGTCTGTGATCAAACTAGGTCTAAATTTTATTGTGGTTTTCAGTCAGAGGAGATGGATGTCTTGCAGTTTAGGTCTGAGTCTTAGTGGCTGCTGCCACGCTCCTTTTTTCAGCCTCAACTGTTTTTTGCAGCCTCATATGATCTCCCAGTACTTTTTTATCAATATTAAGGAGTTATTGACTTGAAACAAGCTTATATGTATTGCTTAAAAGTTAATCAATCAAATTTTATTTGTATAACACCTTTCAGCAACAAGGCATTTCAAAGTGCTTTACATCATAAAAGCACAAAAATACAAAGTCATAGAAACACAGACAACAACATTACATTTTGCACATCAGATTATTGTATTGATTCATGATTAGGTTTCAAAAGTAATTCTAAACAGGTGAGTTTTAAGTCTAGGCACTCAGTGTTTCTGCTGTTTTGCAGTTTTCTGGAAGTTTGTTCCAGATTTGTGGTGCATAGAAGCTGAATGTTGCTTCTCCACGTTTGGTTCTGGTTCTGGGGATGCAGAGCAGAACCAGAAGACCTGAGGGGTCTGGAAGGTTGGTACAACAGCAGGTGCTAAACCGTTCAGGGATTTATAAACTAACAACAGTATTTTAAAGTCTATTCTCTGAGCTACAGGGAGCCAGTGTAGGGACTTTAAAACTGGTGTTATGTGCTCTATCTTCCTGGTTTTAGTGAGAACGTGAGCAGCAGCTTCTGGATCAGCTGCAACTGTTTGATTTAGGGCTGTTGTAAACGAATATTTTAGTAATCGAGTAATCTATCGATTATTCTTACGATTAATCGAGTAATCGGATAAAAAAAACAACTAAAATGAAATATTGGTAAATCTGGCATAATACCGATGTTACTATCAGATATCAATATCAGTCCAATTTTTCATATTTGAGCATCCCTAACAGTTGCTTTTTTGTAGTTTAGAAAACTAACCTGTAACAATAATAGCTCACTTTCTAAGTTAACCAGAAGAAAAGTTATAGAAAAATCTGAAATTATATTGAATTTAATAACAAAGAGGCAGGCTCATAAATATGCTTATAAAAAATGTCTACAATCCAGCTTTTAGTTTATGTATTCATCTTCAGTGAGTTTAATAGATTAATTAAACTCACCTTGCCACCTAACCTGTCACGCTTTGGGTTTGAAAATACGGGAAATGCCGCCTGGAGTGGGAGGAGAGGGCGAATGAACGAACGTAAGATGGAGGGGAGGAAATAGACCAGCGGACTGACGAACCGTTGGACCGGGGGACGAACACGGGGGGAAGCAATACGGGATATTTACGACACCTTCACTGGTCACACTCAGAAACTCATCTACCAGCCATGTACGATGCGCTCCGCCACCCGTTTCTTCAGACCGGGATATGAAATTTATTGTGCGGTTCGTCGGTAAAGCTACATTTACACGGTAAGCATCAGCTACTCAGCCGCCCGCCCTGTTCAGGCTATCCGCTCACCTCAGCGCTCTTCCCGCCGTTCGCTTTCAACCAGCAGCCCCGGAGGAGAAATGCTGCCGTACTCCAGGCATTCCCCCAGTCATTTTAAGGATGCTTATTGGTTCCCCAAAAACGATAAAAAAGTCGGGCATTATCATCAATCCATAAAATCCCCACGGGCCAATCTTGAAGATTGGACTTTATGCCGCTGAGACTTAACTTTTGTCAACAACAAAGAGGCGGAAGTGAGAGCTCCGCGCAACGCAAATGAAGTCCCGGCCGGAACACGGTGCGCTAACTAATAAAACATAAATTAACGAAGCTTCGAGGCAGGTAAATTTTCCTCGAGGAATTTTAGTAATCGAGGTGCTCGAATCATTCGAGGAATCGTTTCAGCCCTAGTTTGATTGATTTATTAGTCAGACCTGTGAAGACGCTGTTGCAGTAATCAATGCGGCTAAAGATAAACGCATGGATGAGTTTCTCTAGATCTCGTTGAGACATCAGTCCTCTAATCCTGGAAATGTTCTTCAGGAGATGGAAGGCCGACTTTGTGATTGTCTTTATGTGCTCTGAAGGTTCAGGTCAGAGTCCATCACTACTCCCAGGTTTCAGCCTGATTGCTGGTTTTCAGTCACAATAACTGAAGCTGTGCATCGAGTTTAGATCTATAACTCTAGATCTATAACTCTAGATCTATAACTCTAGATTGTTCCTCTTTAGGTCCAAAAATAATAACTTCAGTTTTGTTTCTGTTCAGCTGGAGAAAGTTTTGGCACATCCACACATTTATCTGTTTTAAGCATCTATTCAGTGATTGGATGGGATCAAAGGTCACCTGGTGACATCGTGATGTAAAGCTGTGTATCATCCGCGTAGTTATGGTAGCTAATCCTATTTCCTGTTATAATCTGAGATAGTGGGAGCATATAGATATTGAATAATAGGGGTCGGATTGAGCCTTGGGGAACCCCCCATGTGACCTTTGACCTCTCTGATGAGACGTTTCCAACTGAAACAAAGAAATCCCTGTTCTTTATGTAAGATTCAAACCAGTTGAGCACTGGACCGGAGAGTCCAACCCAACTCTCCAGTCGATTCAGTAAAATGTCATGGTCAACAGAGTCGAAAGCTGCACTGAGGTCCAACAGAACCAACACTGTGGTTCTCCCACAGTCTGTATTTATGTGGATATTATTGAACACTTTGACTAGGCCAGTCTCTGTGCTGTGGTAACCACGGAAACCAGACTGGAAGGAGTCAGAGTGGTTGGTTATAGTTTGGAAGCTTTTTAACGGTTGAAACTTTTTCATTAATTTTGCTGGTGAATGGGAGGTCAGAGGTCAGCCTGTAGTTCTGCAGTAGTGATTTGTCCAGGTTGTTCTTTTTTATCAGCGGTTTGATAAATGATGTTTTCAAAGCCTGAGGAAATTGATGACTTTACTATTTGGATCAGATCATTTGTAATGACAGGGAGGACTTTCTTAAAGAAATGTGTGGGTAGGACATCCAGACAGCGGTAACTTCACATTAACTGAAGGTTTTATAATTAATTTATAATTATAATTAATTTCCTGCATTTGTCCACAGTTTTTCTACAAATCCACAAAACACATATAGCTCAAAAGGAAAAGTTGCATTTAATAACATTTTACACACAAATCTCTAGTTTACTGATGTGTCTGTGCAGAATTAGTTGATTTCAATAAAAAGGTTTTTGGATCCAGTGCTGTGAATCATTGTGGTGTCAGAGCAGCTTCTGATCTGTCATTTTATTCTTCCTGTTATGTTGGAACCGATCAGTGAGCGGATGAACTGACATTTTCTCCGGAGGCCAACAGCTGCTGAAAATAGCTGCTCTGGTTCTATTGTGTGAAGGAACGGCTTTATGCTCAGCATTGTTCGCTGATGTGAGGAGAGAATGTTCATCTCATCACCTGACTGACGCGCACACACACACACACACACACACACACACACACACACACACACACAGCCTCTTTTTATTAAAAATCCTGATTTATAAAACATGTAAATGTTGATGCATAAACCAAGGTTTTGTTGTGTGATGAGCTAAAATGTAGCCGTTCTCATTAGTTTCTACCTTCCAGCAGCGTTTTAATCATTTTAAAAGAAGCATTTTTATTTTTGTTGAAGTTTTTACAATCTGAAGAAATATAAATAATCCAAATTATAATTGAACAAAAACACAATAATTGATTATTAGAGACTGAGCAGTTTTCATCTAGTTTGTTGGGCAAATGTCTTATTACACTTAAAATAAGACAAAACTAACTGACAAGTTAACCATGATTCACCAATCACTTTAGCTTTTGGATTTGCGATATTGATCATATTGATTCTGCATCCTATGAAGTCACAACTAATGATTGTGACTCAGTTTGTTGTGCAGCCTTGGTCCTGATAACAACAGGAAAATGGGTGTAAATAAATCTAAACTCCAGATCAAACTTTTAACCTTCTAATCAGACTTTTGCTTTTGCTCCTGCTTGCAGGCAGAATGAGGTTCTTTGGAGAGAAGTGGTCTCACTGAGACAGAACCACACACAGCAACAGAAGGTCATGAACAAGGTGAGTTCACTTCTGAAAACAAAATGTGATTCAAACGGGATCAAATAAAACAAATTCATGAAAATCCTAATCTGTAGTTTGAGATCAGAAATTATTTCAACACTTGGATCAGAGGTGCAGCCATGTGCTTTTTGAAAAAAAGATCATGTATAATTTCTGATAAATATTATAGGAAATTTGTTGTCTTACTTAAAAAAACAATATCTTACTTAAAACTTTTACTAAAACAAGATCAGTTGTCTTTTGCGATGTCGATATTTATGAAAAACTAAAACCCCCAAAAGAAAAACGATTTAAAAAATCTTATGGCTACTTTATGTTGTCCTCTTGCGAAAATTCAACAAAATTATTCCACAGAAAAGATTAACAAAAACCTGCTCTGGTTATATCTATTAATGATAGAGGTTTTGAAATAAAAAAATTAACTATAAGCTCCAGTTAAAAATGTTTGAAAAGCCTAAAAACTGTCAGAATTGTTGTTTATACTATTTCCCTACTGCTGGTTCCGTTAGAACTTCAATAAATATGAAAATATGATTAAATGCAGGACAATATTTCATGCTTGTGGAGCTTTGACCTGGGAAATCAACTTTTAAAGGACAAAGTTTATGTCAAAGGAAGTGTAAAACAATGTGATGGGCAGCTCATGTTTAGAGGTTCCTATTTCTGATTTTTCTTTAAATCAGTCATAGTAATTCTTTTTTTTAATATTCTGAAATTCAGTTTTAATTAATTCTAAATTGAATTGTTGTCATTTTAATGCAACAGGTGATTCACACCAAGCTGCTTAAATAATTTATGTGTAAAATGGAGCCATTTTATCAGCTCAAAAGCTAAAACCAGCTGCTGCTTCTGTAACTTTCTGTAACAGAAGATCTTGTTACATTTTCAAGAACTACGATGATATTAGATTAAAGTTTTATTGATTAGCAAAAGGTTGAAGGGATGGATGGAGAGGACAAAGCAAGCTGGGATTGCTGTTCTTTCTTAAAACCAGCTGGTGGAACTAATAGAAGCTGTTTTTCACCTGAAGCGTTTTGGTTTCTCTCTGGCTGTGAGGCCGAGCCAGGTGCTGATTCATGCTGTGTTTTCTCCCTCTTCCCCAGCTGATCCAGTTTCTGTTCAGCCAGATGCAGTCCAGCACACCCAGCTCTGTGGGCCTGAAAAGAAAACTGTGAGTGAACACACACACACACACACGCACACACGCACACAGTGGCCGTCAACAATAACGGGACAAACAGAGCAATGGAGGGTGGAGGGAAGGGCTGACAAACCAAAGCGTCTAACTCAACGCTCGCTGTGAATGGAGACAAGTGCTGAATCAGTCAGTCAGTGAAGGCAGCGCCGCACGGTGTGTGACCTTGTTGTAGTCAATGTGGGTGAAATGCTGGTTCAGCGTTGTAGCTGAGCGCGAACAAGGCCAGGATGAGAAAGGAGAGGCACGCCCAAATACAAAAGTGACAAAAAAAAAAAGAAAAAACAATATCCAGGTCTGTTTGGTAGAAACATACAGGCTTTCTCTTTCATCTCTATGAAATCTATATTTCTTTTGTGACTTTCTGAATTAGTCACAATGTGTGAACCATCTGAAGAGGTTTAACCAAAAAACAAGAAGATCTGAAGTCTTAAAGTGGCAGTGTTGTGGAAAATTGGCTTTTTTGAGCTTTACATCACACTATAAAGTTATTCCCTCATCTAAAACAAACCCTAAATGTTGCCTTGAATATTTCCTGCATGTTTGAGGAAGTCTTTCAATCTCCATGGCAACCATTCAGCTGTGCAAAACGCCTGGTTGGACCTAACCCAGTCTTCTCAGAGACCTTCTGCCTCACAGAGCAGCACTCCCTGGTCACTGTCCCACTCAGCTCCTTCAGACTAGCCAACTGCAAATAGCAAACACCTGTAGGAACTGTACATTAGTGAAACTTTTCATACCAGCTGGTTCTCTGTTAAAACTTTGTTAAAGATGGGTTAAATAGATGAGCCATGTTGTGATGATATCCTGAAAGAGCAGGAGTTTTTAAAGAGACAGAGACACAATTTCAAGGCATTAAATTGCAAGGTTAAGTCATATTTGATATACATAGCATTTTTATAAGCATAGCTACCTGACATGATTTTTTTCTCAATTGTTCTTTTTTTTATTAGACTGGAGCCTTTTTGCAAACTTTTAAATTGAAATTCCAGAGAAGTTCTATTGAATCTATATTCTTGCACAGAATCAGGTTGGTTTCTATGGTTCTAATTTCCTTTAATAATTAAATTGCTATAATAGCTGCATTTCACATTGTCTCAGGCTACATTTGTGGATGAGTTTAAACATTTTTGTTTGATTTAAAAGGGGGGGAAAAAAAGCAAAAATAGAAAAAATATTTTAAAGAGGATGAATACAAAATAATAAACTTAATCTGAGTCACTGATTGAGCAGAAAAAGTATCTCCCTTAAAGAGTAACAACACCTTTTTGAATTGAATTACTCAAGCATTGTCTGATTTTGATGCCAGAAAACAAGAAGCCAAACGTCTGGGTTCAATAATTACATAAATGACTTTTCAAACAGTAAATATCGAGCTTTAACTAAAATATGTCACGTCAACACACCTGGAAACCATTATTAATTCCTCCTTCAGGTGAGAATCCTGCTGACTGAAACGTTTTTATCCCATCAGACCTCTGATGTTGGATGACGGCTCTCCCAGCCCCCCAGCCCCCAAGTTCAGCCACAGCCATCCCATAGAGCCGGTGCATGAATCCTACTACATCCACTCAGTAAGTAAATGTAACGAAGAAGCATGAACTAAAAGTCAGTAAGCTAGATTTAGATTTTCTAGAATGTCTCCCTGTAGAGTTATTAATGCTATGCTGATGTTTTTCAGTGATCTATTCTGCTGGGATCTATAATGATCTAAAATAGTGACCTTCCATGTTCAGAACAAATGTTGCCAGCAGCCACATGAACTGATCCTCATCTGTAGTTTCAAAGTTACAGCCGGGGATTTCTGCCTGGTTATGCATGCAGGGAAGCAGCTTTAGTTATGGCATTCTGTGCAGCAATGATGCAAAGTTTGCAACAGTGTTTTATGACTGTTATAGAAAAAAAGGGGAAAATTTCCATCAGAAAACTCTTCTTCTAGAACACATGTGTCAAACTCAAGGCCCGCGGGCCACATGTGGCCCGCCATGTCATTTTATGTGGCCACCCCAGCATTTTATAGGCCCATGATTGATTTAAAATAGGTTTTGAGCACGAATTGACTACAAACTACATCTCCCACAATGCATTCCGATTGTTATCAGCCAACATTACGGCTTCTCGCCACTAGAGAGCAGCAGAGTCACCTCAAGCTGCTTATTGATTTTCCCAGTGAATAAAACTGAGACATCGACAAGCTAACATCAAAACGTCCAAGAAAAGAAAAATCGATTTACAAGTAAGACTGTGAATGAAGATGTGTGTGAGTTGGTGTCAGGGCGGCAGGTGGCGCTAGACTTTTTTTGTTATCCTTATCTTGACCGACAACATTAAAAAAATCGGTCATGTACTATTTTTAACCGTGAAATTACAATCATATTAACATCGACTATTTAGCCGCATTTTATGCGGTTTAGTTAATATTCGCAGTGAATCCAGATCCCATCACAAATTAAGCAGATACATGTATCTACATTTACTCGTAGTGACAAAAACCACTGACTGAGGCCCCAATAACTTTTAATAAATTAAATTGAGCGACTTCACTTAAATTAGTGTCACTGTCCTCCAGAACGCCGCTCTCCTGGGCGTTCTGGACTCTGTAGAACCATTTGTCTCTGCTAATGACATCTTCAATACATTTTTAGTATCCCAGGCTTAGTTTATGGACTGAACAGACAGAAACAGTTATCATTATACATTTTGAACTGTTGATTTTATTTTTGAACCATTTTTAATTGTAAAGTGTTGATTTTATTTTTGAAACCTTATTTATTGTAGTGTTGATTTTATTTTTGAACCCTTATTTATTTTGAACTGTTGATTTTATTTTTGAACCATTTTTAATTGTAAAGTGTTGATTTTTTTTTTTAAACCTTATTTATTGTAGTGTTGATTTTATTTTTGAACCCTTATTTATTTTGAAGTGTTAATTGTCTGAAAGACCTTACACACATGAATTGCCCCATACGGGGTTTGAACCGACGACCTCAGCATTGCCAGCACGGTGCTCTAACCTGCTGAGCTAACTCACCTACCTTACAAACTGTTGAGTTTCCATGGATTTAAGAAGAACTGACATGATCTTACCACAATGAAGATTTGATAAAAGTGCTTATATTCTAATGTTTTTCAAAACAACATACATAATATTTTGTTTTCCAGAGATTTTGTATTTTGAAGTGTTGATATTATTTTTGAACCATTTTTAATTTTCAAGTGTTGATTGTATTTCAGAGATATTTTTTATTTTAATGTGTTCATTTTATTTTTTAACCATTTTTTTATTAGTAAGTATTGATTTTATTTTATAGCCATTTAGCCAAGTCTCTGTAGAACCATTTGTCTCTGCTAATGACATTTTCAATACATTTTTTTGATCCCAGGCTTAGTTTATGGACTGTAATGTGAAATTAGGCACAAGTATAAGTCTGGCAGTTTGTTCACCAAGTTACTGTGCTCTCTGAGAGGATCTGTAAGTATTTGACATTGTTCCATGCCCATCGTTGACATTAGTCTCTAACAAAATGTGGATCATCTACCAGGAACACTGCAAAGAGCATGAGTTTCTGTAGCGTAGTGGTTATCATGTTTGCTTCACATACAAAAGGTTTCTGGTTCGAAACCAGACAGAAACAGATTTTGCATGTTCTATTCATCACAGGTGTTTACTAAAGGTCAACAAGGGTTCTGTGGTGTCATGGTCTGTACTCTGAATCCAGGCATCTGAGTGCAAATCTCAGTTGACATTTTCATGCGTTGCATCTCACATCATCAACTTTGGAACCTCAAACTGAAACAAAGCAGAGAAGTTCAGTTCCTGTAGTGTAGTGGTTATCACGTTTGCTTTACATGCAAAAGGTCTCTGGTTTGAAACCAGACAGAAACAGTTTTTGTAGGTTCTGCATCTCTTGGGGTGCAGTGAGACAACAAGAGTCTTCCTCTTTGCTGATGGTTCATTTACCAATCGACTTCATTATTTAAACACTGATTTAAATATTGTAATTTTTAAACTGAGCAGTAATTTTACATCCATGGAAACTCAAATGTAATATTTAAAACTTCATTTAACTTTATTTAAAATCAGTTATTTAACAATATGAGGTGGTGTTTAATTTATTTTTAACATTGTATTTTTAAACATTTATGCTGGGGCTGCCCAAGTCTAGTTTTCCAGAGCTACCATCTGCAGCTTTAGATGCATTCCTTCTCTAACACACCTGGACCATTGAGTCATTATAAGCCTCTACAGAACTGAATGAGGGAAGTCAACCTGATGCACTCCTGATTTGTACCGTCAATGTGGCCCGTTGAGGGGGGCCAATATGCTGAAGTGGCCCTCGGTGAAATTGAGTTTGACACCCCTGTTCTAGAATTTTCTAGAAATACAGAGATGTCAGAGTTCGAAAAGTCAGAATTGTATTCTTCTTTTTTCTATCAACAAAGACCTAATATGTTGTCATAAAATTTTAATCAAAATGTCTTAAATTGTGACAGTTGATCTTCCAAATGCACAGAAAAAAAATGACAACTCTTTTGAGCAGTTTGTTAACTGAACACTAGAGGGAAGCAGAGTGCAATGGCCAACTATTTAGGTGTGGTGTTTCTGACTGCACATAGTTATTAAATATGATTCTTTTAAAGGAGGGGCAGAAAAAGAGGCAGCAACATTAAAACTGGGTCTGAGAGCTCAGCTTTGGAAAAAAAAAAGTTTCAGTTTTATAAAACAAAATGCCACTTTGCTTTTTGTTGTTTTTGTCTCTTCTCAGCCATCCAGCGATACTGCATCTTGTTCGACGGACGGACTGACCGGAGGGCCGATCATTTCAGATGTTACTGACATGACTCAGGCCAGCATGGCCATTCAGATGCAGTCTGCTGACAACAGGTGAGTCAGAAAAGTAAACACTGATTTACCAGAACATCTGTCATCTCTCAGACAACTTCAGGGTCTCAAAAGGTTAAAGGTTAATTTTCAGCTGCTGCAGCTTGCTTTCACATAACAATGAGTCAAACCAACCAAACCCTTTTAAACACCTGTTCCCCTCCTCGCCTGTGGGGGCGCTGCACTAAGAACCACTGAAGGAAGCGGCACAAAAACCTCAGAAGAAGACACTGAGCGCATCTTTCTTCTTCACAAAATGTAAATAAAAATGGAGTGGTGTCAGATTTTAGCCATTGTGAGGTTGTAGGACCCTAGTTCGCTTTTTGGATCTGCATCATAGTTTGATGACACATTCACATCTCCCCAAACAAATCAGACTTTCCAGACAAACAAACTGGAGTTCAATTGAAGCCGACTAAACTGGGCTGGTGTTCATTTGTGTAGAAAGTCTGGTTTGCTTTGGGAGGTATGAATGCTAATCAAACTCTGATACGGACCAAAAACACAAACTCTGGTTCGTCTACAAACCTCGATTTCTGTTCAATCAAAGTGAACTCTGGTGTGGTTTGAATACATATCTGGATGCAAGCGGACCATAGAGTATACCAAAGGAAGGAAGCGGACTAGAACGTAGGGCATTCTGGGTAAATGCAACCAAAACAAAGGCGCTAGACTAACAGTAGCAGGAGAAATGGTTCCTGGTCTTTTACCAAAGACAAAAGAGAAATCAAAATCTGACACTACTTCATTTTTGTTTACATTTTGTGAAGAAGGAAGTTGTGGTCATGTCTTCTTCAGAGGTTTTTGTGTCATTTCCTTCAGCGATTCTTGGTGCAGCGCCACCACAGGTGAGGAGGGGAACAGGCTGCTCCAAGTGTTTGGTTCATTTAACAATGTGTAGTGTGAAAGTGAACCACAGAAGCTGAAAATGTAACAAATGTTGTGATTTTGATCCCCAGTTTAACCGAGTCTACCGGTCTATCAGGTGTGAAAACAGCCTTAGTGTTGGAAACTGTCTCTGCTTCCACGCTCAGGGAGAAAAGCATGATGCTCATCAAAGAGGAGCCTGTGAGCCCAGGAGTCCGCGGTGGAGGGAAGGGAGGCAGCGCTGATGGAGGAGAGGCGGCGGCCATGGCGTCCACCTGTCAGGTCTGCTCCTCTGAGCCTCCAGTCCTCCCGGTTGCCATGGTGCAGTCTGTCCTGGAGGGGAGGGGCTCCGTAGCCTCCATGGTGGAGAGGAGGAACCGGAGACCCGCCCTGGACCGGTACGTTATCCCGGCCGGACTTCCTCACAGAAAACCATGTGTGTGTTGAATATTGGTGTGTGTGTGTGTTTGTGCAGAGCTGAGGTTCCAGAGTCTGTGGAGAATGTAGACATGAGTCTGGAGGAGCTGCAGCAGCTGCTGCTCAGGAGCCACCAGCAGAGCGCCATGGAAGCCGGAGCCGGCGCCGTAATGGATGTAAGGACGCAGTTATTAATAAAAATATTTTATTAAATTAAGATCAGCTCCAATCAACAAGTGCAAATTCCTGTGGGTCCAAAACAATCCCAACTCATTGTCCTTCCAGCACCATGTATGACGGTTGCTTGTCTTTAAATTTCTGCAAACACGGATCTTTTCAGAAATCATTGTTTTCCTTCACACTTCCAAACCAGCTATGTTTGTTTGATCTTTTTTACTTGTCTTGTCACAAACTTTAACATTTAACATGCTAACATTTAAAATGGAAAATTCAGCGTTAGCTTTGAGTGAAGCTGCTTAGATGATGAAAATCTTTATCTCTGTAGAACAACTAATGTTGGGGAACGATGAGCAGTAAAAGATGCTATTTACAGCTAACATGTTCACCACTGCATTGTGTATGCTGCAGTATAAACTGTGAAAACCATTAATACAGACATTTTCACATTTATTGTAATCAATTAATGAATGAATGTAATTAAATATTGATTGGTATTCAACTTCTCAGTTATGAAAACGTTCTCTTTTTTTCTTTGACAATTAAACCCACAAACTAAAAGTCAGTGAACTGGTTGCCATGGTTTCAGTTAAGATGCATCTGCTTGTTATTTTTATTTATTGAAGATGTGAATCATTCATTTTTTCTTCTTCATGTGTTTCTGCAGCCTTTCAGTTTAAGCCTTCCTCTGACTGAGTGGAACTTCACAGAGATGGAATCCAACCTGAAATCTGTGAGCTCAAACCATCATTGATGCTGTGGACAAAACGCAAAACAAAACAAACGAAATAACCGAGTTTTAAGTAGTTAACAGAGAACCAGAACACGAGAAAGATGAAAATGGAATAATGGTATTTTGTGTATTGAACAAACCTTCTTTAACAATAAAAAGCGATATAAAGAATAAATAAGAAACGTTTTCCAGATGTATGAGGTGTAGAAATGAGAAATAAAGTCACATATAAGTTTTGACTTTCGATGCCAATATCTCTGTGTTAAAGTGAATTTTATTCTTCATTTCACATGAAATAATGATTAGAACAACAGATTCTAAAATGCTGTTGCAAATCGCTATTGATCTAAAAATGAGATTTTTGAAGAAAATGTTTTCACAGGAACGTGCCGATTGCGATTTGAATCATGTGTTCTGGTTAATGAAGGTCTTTAATGAAATCTCTGAAATATGGAGAGGATCTTGAGTTTACAAATACGCCTGTCAATAATTCCCATTTGCGTGATTTAGCGTTTTTCTATTTTCTCTTTTTTACCAAAAGCTTGAAGACAAAATTGGTCAGTCTGGTTGTTTGGTCTCAACTGGCCTTTTTCTAGAAGGACAGTTTTATTTTATGATTTATTTTATTTCTTGTTTCTGTTGTTTTGTTTATTCATTTTGGATTTCAGTGTAAAATGTTCATTAGAATTTAATGATTATTGAGTTTTTTAGAATTAGTTCTTGAATAATTATGCCTTTAGCATTATATTACTTGAAAATGGTCTCAAAACAGCAACATTATCCTTTATTGCAATAACTTCTGGGACAAGTTATCGTCCAGCAAAATTAGTTATCTCGACAGAACTTTGTGCAAACAGATTTGAAGGAAAATCAATGACTTTTCAAAAAGTAATAGCAGTAGGTACCAACTGTTTTCTTAAAGCAGTCAGGGAAGCTGGAGGAATTTATGAGTGGAACGCCACACCTAAGCTCTGATCCCACAAATTCATCAATACTGTGATGGATGGAGAGAGGAAGTTAAATCATTAAACTCAATAACTTCTGTAATAAACACTAAAGTGTCTCGTAAGGTTTTGTAATAGTGAAGGCCTCAGTGAGGAAGATGATGGGATTGGACAGTATGATCCTGCATCCAGCGCTCTAAATCAGGAGGTCTTTTAGGGGCTCGGTTCATTTCCAGCTTCAGAGACACAAACACTAAAAGCCTGAGCTCACTGAGTAATCAATAACTTCTCTGAGGTCCAATTCTTCTCACCAGGCAGGAGAGCACAGACAGGATGCTGCAGCTCTGAGGTCAGGCAGGCTTTCACTGCACTGAGGAAGGAGTTTCACAGCTAACATCCAGTAAACAAACTGCTTATAGATGCTGCAATGCAAAAACACAAAATGATGGTGCACTTGAAATAAGACAAACCTAACTTAAAAATAAAGATATAGGAGCTTGTTTTGGTCAATAATTCCTGAATATTGATTTTAAAAAATGATAGTTCCACTGGCAAATATTTTCACTTGTAACATAAAATATCTTGTTACAAGTGAAAAAATCTGCCACTTTTTAATCAATATTAAGACATTATTGAGCTAATAGTGGTGTGTTTAGACGGTTCATAAAACCAGCGGTGGGACAGAGAGCTGTGCCATGTTTTTCTGCCTCATTATCTCCAACAGCCCTTAATCAGCCCTTAATCCTCAAACATCAACAGCTCTTGGAAACCTTTGAAAGTCGTCATCAGCCGCCTTCCTGAGCCATTTTGCTCCTGTAAAAAGCTGATTTTTCTGACTCTGAGCTGAAAGAGAGCTGATTCATTCTTCATCTCTGTTCGGTTTTGTTTGTGGAGATGAAAGTTATCAAATGGCTCCCAGTAATTAGAGAGCACTGAACGTTTCCCCACTTACAGCCAGGCTGCCTGCTCCATGTTTGAGTAAATTACCTTGCGTCGTGTTATTTATGTTGCTCCATTTTCAGGAGGGTGAGTGCAAACAGCATTGGCATAGGAAGGTTGGTTGTATTGCTGAATAACTGCTTTACAGGATGGAGCAGCCAGTGAAGATGAAAGACACTGCAAGGCTTTAACACACACAAACAGGAATGAGTGTCATCTTTAACACATCTCAGCAAAAGAAAGGGGAATAAAAAATCAAATACAACTTGAGGCAAAGCATCAATTCAGTCATTTCAAAGTGAAATTCACCACAATTTGTCTCAGGACTGAAACGAAAGCTTCATCAGGGACATTTTAGCAAAAGCAAAAAAATAAAACATTTCTAACGGTTTTTAAGTTAGGTTTGTCTTATTTCAAGTGCACCATCATTTTGTGGTGCATAAAACATTTCTAAATGTTTTAGAAATAAAACATTTAGAAATAAAACATTTCTAATTACTGGGAGCCATTTGATAACTTTCATCTCCACAAACAAAACCAAACAGAGATGAAGAATGAATCAGCTCTCTTTCAGCTCAGAGTCAGAAAAATCAGCTTTTTTTATAATTAAATAAAATAAAAATGTCAGATTGTGTCATGTAGAAAGTCTTTGACTGCATGCATGTTTTTCCTCAGTACATGTTCCAGAACCAGGAAGCCGAGGCTTTTCCTGCAGCTTCCTGTGAGGATCAGTGAGTCTGAGCCGCAGACTGCTGCATTTTATCTGAACGGTAAGAATTTATGACACAATAGTTAACAAATGCAAAAATACTCTGTTTCACATGTTGTCACACCACAGCTGCAAACATCAATACATGTCATTTTAGATTTATATGAAAGATCAATACAAAATGGTTTATGCATTTTTAAAAGTTTTTTTATAAACTTTGAGAACATTAGAGAACAAACAGCATCATAAAAACCAAAGAAAAGACAGAAAACATGGGAAGAATGTGGTTTGGCCAGACTGGACCATGGGACAGAGATGATCAAAGATGAACGTAGGAAAATACTAGAAAAAAATAAAAATACTTTCTGAGATTTTTCTGTATCGCTGCAATTCACTTCACTTATCACTTTGTAACAGGTGAGTTTTCTTTCAGCCATCAGATCAACTTAAATTACAAACAGTAAGCTACACACAGTTCAAACTTTATAGCCAGGAGAAAAGCTCCTGTAAATGCACTAACATTGTTTTACATCATTATGTCATCTGCATTAAAGTGAGCATTGAGAATGCTGATGTGAAGAGATTATAAATAAAATAAAGGCTGGTGGTCCCAGGATTGAGCCCTGAGGAACACCTGAGAATTAAACCTTTCACCTGCATGCTTTGAGATCTGCCAGAATTTATCAGGAAATTATAATCCACGTATAATTTTATCCTTAAATATATATGTTTTAATCTTTGTTAAGGAATGATTGTGTTCTTAGGACCTGGATTGCTATAACGTCTGTGGTTTAGCCTCAGCCAGAGGCTAACTCGTCCCAGCCTCAGGTGGATTCCTCCTGACATCTCGGCTCGTTTCTCTCCTCAGGCCACACAACCTGCTGTTCCACTCATTATTCCACTCCACAGGAGTTTGAACTCACGGCCCTGCCAGGCTGTTTCCACGCTGCTCTACTTCCAATCTGTCCACAGAAGGGCATCTGCAAGGAAAGGGACAATGGGACAATTTCCTAACTACTTCCTGGTTAGCTGGCTGCCATGGATTTGATGTCTACATCTGCAGTTAAGGAAACAAAATAATGTTGACTCATTTACAGCCAGAAGGACGCATTCTTGGCTTCTGCACTTTAGTCTTTGTGTGAGTTCTGGGTTGTAGATGTGATTTTCTTTCTTCCTATAAACTATAAAAATGTTTTTTATTATCTAACATGAGAATCATGGGGGTTAATGTAGAATATTTCACAGGCAAGTTTTCTTAATCTGCTTAGAGGCTCCTCAACTCTTCCTCCTAAAGAAGTGTTCACTGTAAAAACACAAAATCTTACGAAATAGTTTTGGTCTAAATTATAGTGCAAATATCTTAGTACACTTGAAGTAAGACCAAACGAGCTGACAAGTAACTGACACAAACAGCTCCCACTTTAATGCAGACAAAGCCCCAATGTGTTTGTCCATCCGCATCCTCCACTCGAACCAGAACCCAGACAACCAGATGATGATGATGATGATAATGATGATGGATGGACTGAAGTGCGTCACACCGGGGAGTTTAACCTACCCATTCCATGTGTCCTTGCAATTATTTAACATGTAGCCAGAAAGTTCTATTTTTTTGTTTTTACTTGTGAAACTATGAAAAAGCATAACCGGTTCTGCATTTTGCACAATTTGCATCCCAACATGGGGGGAACATTGAGATCAGGCCATTAATTTCCTGTTTTTAGAAGGCAAACACTCGGACCTCAATGAGAGTCGCTGCAGGAAATGGAAACTATTTGAGTTGCAATGTTCATCAATGGGGCAGTATTATGTAAAATTGACTTTTTTTAACTTTACATCATATTCCTAATGTTATTCCCTCTTCAAAAACGTACCTGGAGTGTTGCCTTAAGTCTTTCATGAATGTTTAAGAAATCCTTGAATCTCCATGGCAACCATTCAGCTGTGCAAAACACGTGGTGGACGTAGCTCCGCCTTCAAGGACGAAGCTCCTCCTCAGGGCTGCAGATTCCAAGCTCCCACCTCACAGAGCAGCCCTCCCTCACTCAGATCCTTCAGACTAGCCAGCAGCAATTAGCACACACCTGGTCAGCTCAGGATATGAGCTACGTCTCAGTGAAACGCTGGTAAAAATGTTGCTGAAGGGTTGATGGAGGAGCCATGTTGTGATGACTTCCCGAAGGTGGAGTTTCAGAAAAAGCAGAAGCTTCTTAAAGAGACAAAGGCCTAATTTCAAGGTGTTAAATTGCAAAATCAAATCTCCTTAAGTCATATTTGGCATATACAGGGTTATTTTTATTGTTTTTTTTTAATAACAGCTGACATTAACAATTACTTGATTATGCTATAAAATGGCACTAGACGCCTGAAAAATACATAACCCAGTCCCTTTAAAACACAGATGGAGCATAACCAGATAAATCCAGATGTTTTTCCACTGAGAGATCATCCAGTCCATGATTTAAAAATGTTGGAGTTTATATTGCTGAATGGGATTGTATCTTAGAATTTAATCTGTAACAAAACTTTGCATACCTGCTTGAAAATGGTATAAGATTGAGAACATTTTCCAAAGGTTTTTTTTTTCCCTTTTTTGTGTAATTTTAGTTTGTGCTCAGCATTGGTTGCAGGCAACAATTATGTGTGATAATGTGATTAGCAGAAAGTAGCTGCAGATAAGATGAATTGTGCAATATTGTACAGAACAGTGAGAATACTGCAATGCACAGATGACCATTGGAATGTAGGACATGAACATGTAGATGCGAGTTGTAGACTTGAGCAGACTACACTGAGATGCACTGCTGAAGGAGAGAGTTGGCCTGTGAGTCTAAAAGCTGAGCTGGACAGAAGCTTTGAACAGTTGTTACGTTTCGGTGGAGTGACATCACATCCATAACCGTCTAACCCAAAACCATTCAGGCCATAATATCGGCAGGTTTTGCCCTGAGTGTGACTGAAAAGCCTGCTGCAAGCAAGGAGTCAAATAAGGCACATATTAGCTTTAGCTTTAGCTTTTAACTTTGTGTTGCTGTTCTTCCTCGAGTTTCTTTTGTTTCAAAAAAATCTTTGTTGAATCTTTGACTTAATGCAACATGTTTTTGTAATTACAGCTGCAGCTTGAGGGCAATATAAAGTAAAATAAACTCAGAAGCAGCTTACAGAGATAAAAACTGAGCCGGGATTTGGCTAATTTACCTAAACATTTTACTGAACTCGCTAATAAAAATCTAAATGTGACCTGCAAGGAAACTTTGCTTGTGGTTGAGCCTCCTTCTATGTGGATGCTTTGGAGTAAATGAAAGAAAAAGTGACCTGTGGTGTAAAATAAGTGAAATTGCACTAAAAAAATGATATCCTTAGAGTTAGCAGGTGTTTTTGTTCCTCATCATATGAGTGTTAACGGATTTTTCAAGGGGTGATGAATTGTACATTCAGTTGCTGTTGTTCCTAATTTATTCTGTTTTAAATCTGAATCATTTGCACTGGCAGAGAATGGATGTGTGTTCAAATGGCATTTCTGCTTGTCGGGACTGCAGACAGATAAGGACGTATTTTTGTTCGGTGACTGAAAAGACATCTGCTGTTAACAAAGCCTGGCATCCCAAAAGCACCTCTGCACTGTGAACGCTCATGAATAAATCTACATACCAATTCACAGCACTTGCTGCGTTAGCAGAAGATAATAGAAAGCAAACACACACTGTCAGTGGAAGACGAGGATGATCTCAGTGCTTAGATGCTTTTGAAACTGGGCCACAACTTGCTTAAAATATGAAACATTTACAGGGATTTTTTTTCTTCTTTTTGCAAAGACTAAAGTGTATTGTTACAAATACTGAACATATATTCCACCTGCATATGAACAATGGTCAACTTCAATAAAAGCTATAAAAAGCAATCTGCTTAATCACTTGTTTTTAATAGTACTTGAATTGTTTGTGAGAACAAATTTGGCAATTTAACACAAAAGATTCAAAATGTAACTCAGCGTTTGATTTATTCGTTCCTGTAATATTGATCTGTGAGGTAAACCCCAAACTGTGTCATTGCATCTTACATAGATTGTTTTTTTTTGTTGTTTTTGCAGAAAATGTAGAATAGTGATGGGATAGTTTGAGTGGCCAAGAGCAGATGTATGGAAGCCAAAATGTATAAATTCATATTTATAGATTTATGATCCATCATCGGAGCTCTCGGGTTTCTCTGCTGCTCTTCTTCGCTGTGTTTAAGCTGCACTCCTCTCCAGTTATCATGTTGCACATATTCAATTTGTGAATCAATCTAATGAGATTTTCTGCCTTTCACAGCAGCCATCGACCTGAGAGAGTTGTTGGTCCAAATTTCTTACTACAGTGATGTCAGAGAAAATGTTGCTTTGCTCATATTTCACTGTGATGATACTTGGTTTTCCTGCCAATACGCTTCTCAAAGCAGTTTTCTGTATTAGACGTTTTTAGGGTTGAAATTATTAGTCTTGATGAGTTGATTATTAAAATAATCATCAAATAATTTAGTAATTGTTAGGAGTATTTTTTAGCTGCAGATGTACAAGTGTTCACCAAGGGAACGCTGTTATTGCATTTTAATCAGTAAAATGTTTAGTTTCTTCTTATCTTTTAATGCATTTCTAATTTTGTATAAAAAAGATTTAGATTAAAAAAATCTGTAGAATCTGCCCATTTATTCAAGTTATGGATTAATCATTAAAATAATCAAATTAATCTATAACAACAATAATCATTAGGTGCAGCCCAAATATTTTACATTAACATGTATTTTTTTTTCTGTCATTTCCAGTATTCAAACTCTTCCCATTGTTTTTCTCTCCTCCTCTTCTCCTGCCCTCCTCGCCCCTCTCCTACACGTTGCTGCATTATTTAGGATGAGTGCTATTTGGAATAGCTTGTGTTGTCCCTGAGTTCCTCTGTTTTCATCTCCCTGCTTGGAGCGACACTTTCACATTAAACTCCTTCACACATGAAGCAGAGCTGCAGAAATGCAACATTAGTATCCGGTTGAATCACTGAAAACCCCATTAATGCAAAAACATTTACTCAGAAATAATTCCACAAACTGGAGGAACTATGAGAATATGCACTCACAAGTAATGTCTTTGTCCTTTTTCCTCAAACATCAAGCAGTCCTAAGCAGTGTCACTTAGTCTCTGCAGGCAAAGCAGAACCAGACTACAACGGATCAAGATGGCTTATTTATGACTAACAGGAGCTCCAGGGTGAAGCATTTCAAATGCATCAAACTCAGACTTGCATCGCAGACAGGGTTCAGAGCTGCAGAAATAAAGGAGATGGAGAAACAACATTCCTGCAAAATTGATCACAAGCTGAATGTCCAAACAGACACAAGGAGTCGGTTCTCCTACTAGAACGTTATCTGACAGCGTGGCAGGAATAGAGGTGGACAGGTTTTTAAAAATCTTTGGTGCTTTAACTCCAACAGCAAAGACTAAATGGAGAAACAGATGTCGGCTACATGAAAAGTCATTGTGCCTTGAAAAATATCTGAGTTTTTAAAAGATTTTTTACCCCTTTAATACATTCTGTTTGCAGCAGAGCCTCTTGAGGAAAAAATAATTCTGTACTTCACTGAATGGATCATAAACGCTGCCTGAAACATAAACTTCTTCTGAATAACGAGGCTGATTTAGTCACTGTTACTGCAGATGTGGAGGTAACTGAGGCATGAGCGCTGTAGGTTTGTTGCATATTTCATCAAAATATCTTTTTATAGCCGTGCAGGATATGTAAAGATTAAAGAGAAGAGCTGCTCAAATCAAGTCACTGAATCAGTCATGGTTATTAAAAAATTACTCCTTCCACTACAAAACCTTTATCTTTATGAGCCAGCTTCTTGTTCGCAAAATGATTATTTGGTTGGTGATTCTACAACTAAATTATAATATAATTATAAACCCCATTCACCTAACAGTCATGTTTTTTGATTCTGGGAGGAAGTTGGAGAACTTGGAAAGACGCTTCATGTGTGTCGAGGAGCATTTCAATGATTTCTGTGCAAACAGCCAAAAAGTATTTATTTGGGATAATTTACTGTTAAAGCTACAAATAATCTGCTGATGTTTAAGATGACTGTTTAAAGAGGCTGAATTATGTCAATAATACATCATGTTTTAATATTATTCCTCTATCTACTACAGGTAGTACAGCTACTGTCTGTAGCGTTGCCTTGATTATTTCATGCATGTTTGAGAAATCCTTTAATCTCCATGGCAACCATTCAGCTGTGTAAAATGCCTGATTAGGCCTAGCCCCGCCTTCTAGACGAAGTCCCTCCTTGGAGCTGCAGTTTCCAAGCTTCCGCCTCACAGAGCAGCCGTCTCCACTCTGCTCCTTCAGACTAGCCAGCAGCAATTAGCAAATACCTGGTGGAACTGCTGAGCTCATTATAGGAGGAGTCATGTTGTGGTGATTTCCTGCAGGCGTTGTTTCAGAAAGAGCAGAGACGTTAAATCATGAAGTTAAATTTGTTTTAAGCCATATTTGATATCACATTTTTATAACAATTGAAGTTAACATAGTTACTTTACTGTGCTATAAAGTGGAATTATGTGCCTGGAAAATACATAATACTGAATCTTTCAGCATCATTAAATACCAGGAAGGTTTTTTTTGTGTGTGTATCAATGCATATTAAGGCATATATTTTTGTTTTAACTATTAAAATAGGCAGTTATAAGAATCTTTAGAGGGAGTTCCAAGTATTCACAGGATTTGTTGTCCCTAGTCACTGCAAATACCAGCAGGTCCGTCATGCATCTTTTAGGTATTATTTGTGTTTTTATCAATAAAAAAACAAACTAAGGCTAGAAATGGAAACTTCTTTGTCTATGAATGTCTAAATGTTCGGGATCTTTTTATTAGCAAAACAAACAAATTGAATACTACTATAAACAAATACATAAATAAGTGCAGCGAGAAGTTTCTGATTTTGAATCCCAGCCTGGAGTCTTTCTCCATGCGCATGCACGGGTTCATCTCCAGGTACTCCAGTTTCCTCCCACAGGAGCATGACTGCTAGCTTAATCGATTTGTCTAGGTTTGTGTGTTTTGATAGATGGGTGGATGAGTGCTTATGCAGATGCATGATGCTTTATTTCTCTATTGCATACTGTTCTCAAAGTAACTGGGACGACAGGTGTTTGCACGGCAGATAAAAACAGAGCTAAAACCTGATGCGCTGACATTTAAAGAAATGTTGCTAATATCCTGGCCGCTCACCAGTACGTCCAGGCAGCACTCAGGAAGCAGGAGTAGGTGTTGTGTTTGTGTTTGGAGGCCCACACAGTTCACTGGCCCCAAATTAGTCAGAGCTGTGGAGCTGGCTTTGATTGTTTACCAGCAGAAAACAGCTTTTCTGACATGGAAGCACTTTATGTTCCATGAGGAGGAAGAGTTTCACACAATTCTGCCTCTGGTTTCAGTGGTTGAGGCAATAAGAACAGTTAGCATTAATCTTCAGTTAGCATTAATCAATCAATCAACTAATCAATCAATGAATTTTAATGTGGAGTACATTTCAGCAACAAGGCAGTTCAGAGTGCTTTATGAAAACATAAAAACATCATAAACAGATCATACAGTCAACAATTGTGAAAACCAGTAACAGATATTTCATTTTGTCAGGTGCCATTGTTAAAATCAATACACACCAAATATATTGATCAGTGTTCAAAAACACTGTGGTTCAAAAACAACAAGTGGATTTATAGGAACGTTCAGCTGAGTTATTCATACAAATAAGATTTATTTGAAGTATTAAGGAAAAACAACTCAAATGAAAACATTTTGACACAGGTTGAATGTTTTAGATTAACAGAAACTTTAAAAGGTAATGGTGAAAATCAACCAGCTGGTCATTTATAGATAATAAAAGGCACTCAGTTGTTTTCACACATTATAGGCCTGTCGCAATAAATTGTCCCAGAAGTTATAAACAATTGCAATATTATTATTATTATGGTTAAGCTGAATCATATTATAACTTTCTCTATGTTTAACTAGTACTTCTACATTTTATGAACATCTTTTCACATTTGTGTAGTTTGTTCCTATCAGAACAAAAACTGATTTGATTTGACTGATAAAATAATATTTAAGCAGACGACTGTTATCTTAAAGTTCAATTTATGTTTTGTAAACTTAACCTCTTTTTTTGCATGACTGATCCATTAAGCATAATTTTTCAATGTTTAGAGAAATGTCCTAAATTGCATTGTTCCAGTTAGATAATTGAGTTACTAATATAAATTTACTGACAATAATTTAAAAAAGAAAAACATTCAGCCCCCTCAATTATAGCATCAACCAGAATGATTATTTAAGATGTGGGAGTATAAAAACAGACTAAATGAATCTCCAAAAGGACTAAATTTATGGATCTGTTTCTGAGCAGACTGGAATCACATCTGAACCTTTTAATTTAATGGATTTTATCTTCTTCTGTTTGCCTGAAAGGGAGCAGAGTTTCAGTAAGCTTTTAATGTCTGCAAAAATGGACAATAATCAAAAGTCCAAAATTTCAATCTTCTGAAATTTCTGTTGCTCAGTTTCCTTCAGTTCATTTTTTTACCTAGTTTCTAGTGCAAATATCTTTGTGCACTTAAAATAAAGACAAGCGCCTATATATATATATATATATATATATATATATATATATATATATATATATATATATATATATATATATATATATATATATATATATATATATATTTTTTTTTTTTTTTTATATATACCAAGTTTTTTACACTTGAAGTTGGATCTAAAATGGTAAGATTTTGTGTTTTCACATTGTAAAATCCACAGATCTTCACTAAATTGTCCCTTGATTCTTAGAAAAAGAAATTTGCTTCTGTTGTGGAGGATATTTTGATTGATGGCTGTTTTCTTTGGGGAGACCCATTTTAGTCTGCCCTTGATATTTGGTTGCCCTTCTTAACCCTGGATTAATAATATTCATACCCTATTCAGTTCAGTTGAGTAAATGGAATGTAAAGTATTCATTATAACTAAGGTCCTCTGATCTTTTCTAAGAATCCATAAAAAGCCTGCTGGCGCTTATACTTTCTTTCTCATGAGAAACAGATCAAATTTCCAACACTGAATAATTTGGATAAGGCGGCGATAATATTCTGGCAGCGTGCCACTGAAACATGCACAGTTTACCATTTCTTTCTAAACATTCATCTACTGTCTTAAATAAACTCTCATTTTGCTGAGTTATTGTTAGTGCTGTCTGTCCTGACTTATTGATAATTTGACCAGGAACATGTTTCAGTTCGGTTCCAGTCTAGTTTACAGAGAAAAAAAAAACTTAGCATTTTGCTCTGGAAGTCAAAATGAATGCCTGATGTTCCAGCTGCATGCAGAGCTCTGTGCAGCAGCCTTGAGATCTGGAGGATATCAGAGTACAGCAAGCAAACCAGGTCAGATGATTCAGAGAGACAAGCAGCCACTGCAGCATCTTTCACACTTTGAGCATCGTTGTAGAGCATAAGAACTCAGAGTTTAAGATTAAACCCCAGATTACATCAACCAAACTTTTGTCATTAACTCTTCAGCAAGATATAGGAACTTGTTTTAAGTCGATAATTCCTGAATATTAATGACAAAGTATTAGCTGCTCTGGCAGATTATTTTACTTACAACAATACAATACAAAGTGAAATAATCTGCCAGTAGAACTATTACTTTTTCATAAATATTAAGGAATTATTGATTTAAAACAAGCTCCTATATCTTGCTAAAAAGTTACTTATGCATTAGTTTTGTCTTATTTCAAGTGTACTAAGATATTTTTGCCACAAAGTAGACAAAAATAGTTTTGCATTGTACAACCTGACTTTAAAATTGCATGCAAATTGTGTTAATCTGTTCATCTGTTAAACTGTAAAGCAGCACTTGTTGCCTTGCAGCGACAACGTTTTCTGCTCTTTGTGTGTTCTCCTTGTGCAGGTGTAGATTCTCTCCTCAGTCTAAACACATAACTAATGACTGGTTTCTCCTCAGGTGTGCATACCTGGTTGTTGTAATGGACTGGTGACCTGTCCAGGGTGAACCATACCCAATGAGAAAGGCACCAGGCACCTTTCCTTCATGGGTTTGTTTGCGTTGGTATGACGCTGAGGCACCCTCATTTTTGAACAACTTGCAGAGATGGGCTGTGGATAAAAACTGTAACAAACAACAGGTTTGTGGTTTCCAACCAACAGCTGAATGAAACCAATTTTTCTAGATTTTTCTGCTGATAATGTTACAGAAACGTTGGCCAAGAAAGAAAAAGAAATGCTTTGTGCTGTATTCTGCTGTTCCAGGTTGTGTTGATATTGCAGAACTTTAAATGCTTTGTGATGAGTCAGCGCTGGCAGACCTCATGGTTTGGTTGTACGCTGATTCCTATTCAATGCTCCTGAAAAACATACATTTGGTTTGGCATCGACTGTTTCTGTTTAGTTTCCTCTGTTTTGTTGGTTAAGTAATTAAGTTTTTGCTTTTGTCTTGATTTGTCTCGATCCCTTCCTTCCTCCTCTGCTCCCTGTGATTTTCCTTCTCTTCTTGTTTGTTTTTGAAAGCTACGAACTGAAGAGTGTAAATTACATCCTGACACCTTCAGTTAGTCCTCTTCCTACACTCTGTGTTTTTCATAGCCACAAAGCCTCTGAGCTCTTCCTCAGAAAAGAACAAGTAGGTGTTGATAAATATCTGAGCAATTTTTCTTAGAAAAAAAAAAACCCTGCTTTTTCGCTTTGTGTGGTGAGGGTGGATTCATTTAGTTCATTCTGATAAAGTCTGACATTATTATAAAATGAAATATTCTGTGTTATATGACAAGTTGTTCATTAAAATCTTAATCTCAGTCAGATGAGTCTTGCATTTCAGACAAAAGAAAATGCAGGATTCTTACAGAAACCTGCCTTTAATATCTGCACTTTCTCTGTTAGTTCCCAACATCTGTGTTTCAAAACCTTAATAACATAAAAGTTATTAAGGTTCTACATGTTGCCTATAAAGTTAATGTGTTAAATTTAAGAATTTTAGACAAGTATTTATTTATACACCAAAAAATATTACCAAGTATGATTGATCTATCAAATATCTGAATGTACTTGAAATAAGACTAAATTAATTTGCATGTAGCTTTTTATGTAAATAATTCCTTAATATTGATGAAAAATAGTTTCACCAGCAGATTATTTCACTTTGCATATAATAAACTAACAATTGATACCACATGGTGTCGCTTTTGGCACTTTATCGTCTTAAAAGATGGCAAACTTCCTGTTCCAGTTTTGATGCTTTTATTTGGAAGGGGCAACTTCCTGTTTAACTGCGCAAATAGTATATATATATATATATATATATAAATAATTGTATTTATTTATTTAATTTATTTTTTTCATCATAGTACCCCCAAGAATTTAAAACTACTTTCACCCCTGCAAGGAACCCGTTATGCAAATTCGCTGCGCTGTACAATGGCTTCTGGAAAAAAAACAAGTATTTTGTTGTTGACTTACCATCCAGAAGCCACTTGCTGCATCTTTGTTGGTTGTGCATGAGGCTCTACTAATGCTTTTTAAAGATGTACAGTTGTATAATTGTGCATCTGTTTGCAGCCATTTTCATATATGAGGGTAAACGTTGAGTTGGGGGCGTGGCCAGCAGCAGCTCATTTGGATTTAAAGTGACAAGGGCCTAAAACAAGTGAATCTGAAAGGAGATCAAAAAAGGCAGAACTGAGCAGACTAAAATGATATTGTCTAAAAACGATTTTGGTAAGGTAAGGTAAAAAACTTTATTAATCCCATAGGGAAATTAAGATTGTCTGTTGCTCACACATTAATTCACATCCACACGCATTAAAAGTGATCTAGTAAAAAGAACTTAAATACAATAAATACATTAAAAATGCTAATTACTCCGTCTCCCTCCCTTAACCTTCCCAGAAGTCACAGCATTGTGAAGCCTGATGACCCGTGGGACAAAGGAGTTTTTAAACCTCTCAGTTGAACATCCCAGTGAAAGAAGCCTGTTTGTGGACCAGTCTTAGGCCTGAACAGGGTGAAGTGGAAGAAGAAACTGCTGTCAGCGCATATTTCACATGTATTGTGATGCAGAAATGGGTTTCAGCTTCCTCAGTTCCTCGTTGCCAGTCAGTGGGTCCCACCTCACGCAGTTTGAGGCAATCTTCTAGTTCTTACACTTTCCCACAAAGTCTTGCATCACATCACTATTTCTTGTCTGTATCTCTCTCGCTCTGTGCGCGTGTGTGTGTGTGCATGTGTGTGCGTGTGTGTGTGTGCATGTGTGTTGTGTTGCTTCTATAACAGAAACCACAGTCTGCTGAGAGAGTTCACATCTAACAGAAAATCGAAACAAACTTTATGCTAGCCTGGTGTTTCTATGTACATGTCCTTCAAAGTGGCTGTGGTTCGCTTTATACATTAAAATTTGTAACTTAATGATCTGTTATACTGCTAAAATGTATATTTTCTTGAAGCTTAACATTTCCTGATGTTAACATTTCCTGATGCTCAACTAACTGTTGTCTAAAGGTGGGTTTATTCTATTATAGATAATATCGTATTGGATGTTGATCTTTTCAACTAAAAGTCATAAAAGAAAAGTTCATTCGCCTATTAAGGTTTTATTTACTCTGTTCTTTACTGGATTATAAGATTGGTCCAATCTAATTTCAAGGCTACAAAACACACAGATTCCATACTGTCCATATTTACACAAAGATGAAACCAAACTAGATAGTAAACTGTATGTATGTGAAAACTAAGTATATCCCATAATTCAGTAGAAAGTAGTTAGAAGTTGGTCAGACTTGGAGTTTCCCTCCACTCTGCCACCTGCAGCGCTGCTTCTTCGCTGTGGTGACCCAGTTTGGCCTGTCTTGTAGCTGTCAGTCAGATTTTTTCACATTTGTCTTTACAGCAGTTCAGTATGCTAGGAGTTCATGGTCCCCCATGTGACTGCGAGGTGCCCAGGCCTTGTGGTTGCACAGCACCTCCCCCACCGCGCCTGAAAGTTGGTGTGAGCAGTTTGTGCTGATCTGCTGCGCTTGCTTTTTGCTAACATGGTGCAGTGCATCATGAACCAACTTCATTCAGATGTAGACCTGAACACCTAAAACACGCCACCACGTTCTCCTTTGCTCTAAACAGCCACACTTATTGAAGCTTTTTTCTAATTGTCCTGATATGAACTTTAACATTTCACAAACTTGAAATGTTGAAGTTTGCGAAATGTTTCCTGTGAAAAACATTGTGAAAAACAAATAAAGCTCCCTGTTGGTGTATTTCTGCCACCTGCAGAAATACAACACTACTGGTTAAAAATAACCAATCAGAGCCAGGAGGAAGTTCTTAGTGCTGTCAATCTGCTTCGGTATGCGCTACTCAATGTCCAAATTGCATGGAAACAAATTAGCGTTACATAAAAGCTGTTTATCCACCATCATCATCGATAACCATGCTAACTAGCCTGAGCATCCGTGGCATGATTGACAGTGCCAAGATCCGCCTCCTCCTGGCTCTGATTGGTTGTTTCTGACCAAACTGTGTATTTCTGCAGATGGCAGTAGGACAGGAAATGGATTTTTTTCACTGACTTTTTGTCTCATTTTATTCTGTCATGGCATAGTGACAGCTTTAACAAAGACATACATACATTCTGATGTGTAACGATGGCACTTGACAAAATGTAATGCTTCTGTCGCTGACTGTGTGTTCTATGACTTTGTTTTTTATGATGTCAGACACTTTGAACTGCCTTATTGTTGAAATATGCTAGAAATAAATTTGAACTTGAAACTTGATTAAAAAATTTATTTGTAAATGCTACCTACTGCAGCTTTAAATGTTTCTACTTGTGAGTAGCATTTCTGAATGATGAAAACGGCTTGATTCTCAGATTAATGAGGAGCACTGCCCGGACTTTCGACTGTAGCGTGGTGTTAACACATTCCTCTTACACAACCAGAATGGCTGCTTTCATAGAGACATTAACGGTGATTAGTAAAAAAAAGGCCTTTGATTAGCATTAACTGGCTGCTACTTTTATACTTAAATCCTGCAGGAGTTGCAAGGAAGAAGGATTCACACACAAACTTAATTTTGGCCTCATTATTTTGTTTGAGATCTTCATTTTTATTAAGTTTTAATGTGAAATCTATTTTTCCATGACTGCATGAAGAAAACGGGCTATTCATTTTATACAGTGAAGTTATACAGGCACACATGGAAAGCTGTTTATTGTTGGGTGGGAAAATACAGAACATTCCTCTTTTTGAGAAAAAAGTATTTTGACATAAGTCTTTTTATTCTCAACACAGTTCGAGTCCTTTCAGTCACTTTCTGTTCCTTTATATTTTGAAATAGTGTTAAAGTGGTCTTGTGAAACAATTCTTCAGTTTTTCACTGATCTTGTCTTAGAGGATGATTGTTTTTAATCAGTGCTGTCAAATATTAGAACGTGTCACTTTTTATCAGCTGTAACATTTCTGAATATTGTAACTTGGCACAAAAAATATTTTAATTAAATGTATAGAGATGCTATTATCAGTTCAAAGTGGAAATCTAAAACCTCTGTAAGCAGTGTTGTGTGTCTTTAACGATAGAAAACTGGAGAAATTGAGTTTGATAAAAACGTTGCAGGCAAAAACTACATCAGAGAAACAGTTTCTGACGGTGACCTTGATGACTGAAACAGTTAATCATCCACTGAAGGATATCGGAAAGCATTTTTATTCAGGCGAGCTGAGGACCGGAGCTATTTTTGACTCCATTAATAGTTTATCAATTTTTGCTTTTCGTTGAGCAGATTATTTATAATCCTTTGTCTCTGCTGGTGAAACACTTGTATGGCTGCCTTTAAAAAATTGAAGCTGGAAGAACGACGGCAGGAGGACCACTTTAAGATTCAATTGGATTCAATGGGAGAAAATGGTTTCAAGTAGGTGACTTGATTATTGACCGACAGCTGATAAGAGGGTCGGCAGAATGTTTCTGCAGTCATTGCAGTTCATCGTTTCCTTGTGCAGGAATGGACTGTGATCATTCAGACATAAAATAACACCTGGATGTGAAGGAGTGACCAGGGTTATATCGACATAATGGGAAAAATAGAAAAATCCAATTTAAAACTTGGTCTTTGGCGTCTTTAAAGCTTGTCAAGAAGATTTTTTCTTTGGTTGAGTTAAAAAATGACAAAGGGCAAATGGCTCCCATAAAGCAGTGATAAATCTATTCATTGTTTTTTTCATCACCAAAAGGTGAAAGTCTAAAGCCTTTATCCTTCTTGCTTGTAGAGATTCCACTACAGTTTTTCCTTCTACTCAATTTTACATTAAAATGCGTGGACACAGAAAGATGTGAACAGCCAGTTTCTGTAGTGATGACCTCCCAGTGGACGGTGTCACCAGCTCCGTTCCCATTAAGCATACAATTGCGCAAATTGGAATTACAAGAATAAATTTGCTTAATGAAAATTCTGCAATTTAGAAAAGTTCACATTTTTCTATAAAATGTTTGGGCTAGGATGAGAAAGTTTTTCATCTGTATCAAAGTGAGTGTATTTCGCAAAACTGCAATAGAAACATTTTTTTTCCATCACCTGAGTCACGTGATCCACAACTGGATGTTACTACTGGTGGAAACTACAAAGAAGACAACAGGAAGTAGTAGGAGGAAGCTGGGGCATGATTGTAAACAAATTGTATTTGTTATTTAAATAAAACACCGCAATTGCAAATTTGTGTTTTTTCAACATTAACAGAACATCCACAAAGTTTTACACACATTTATAATGGAAGCGCAGACTGTCTGCTTAGCATAACTTTGGTGTATTTGACAGCAATATTTGCTCCTCTATTGGTTTGATTTTATGTTCTGATTTTTGGGTTTAGCTGAAAGCCTTAATCATCAAAATGATGACTCTGGACTGGTGGTTGAAATCTCCCACCGGAGCTGACTCACTTACATTCTGTGCCTCATCACCCCTCCCTTGGATCCTGTGACCTTAATAAAAAGTTAAATTTAGTTTGAAATGAAAAGAGAACAGTTGTAGTTTGCAAATCTTTCAGAAAACTCTTAATGCATTTTGTTTCAATTTCACAATTGGTCAAGACTGCAGTCATCACTTTTTCTAGCAGGCCTTTTCCTTCCACTAAACTTTCCGGGAGTGACCTTTTGTGGCTAACTTGCTGTTTGTTGGCCAACTGTCAAGTCAGCAGTTTAGGAAAGTCTAAAACCACACATTCTTCAGGAAAAAAAAAATCATCTTGTCATGTTTACGTTGTTAGACAAACTGAGTTTTATGTTTTTGGTACAACACAAAAACAGACAAATCCACAAAATGTTTCACTTTTCAACTGAATTTTTAATGCAAATGAACATTTATTTACATAAATACAATAGCATGTCTGCGTTGCTCTAATTTATTTAGTTGCACCTGTTTCACTTCGCACCACCAGGCCGCGCCACAGGGAGCGGCTGGACGCTCTCCCGCACTAACTGTTACTGCTGTGACGTCAGCAAGCCGCAAGTGAACGAAGGAACCAACGGAGGAGAGATCGAGCCCTTACCGGATCTACCGGGAGGCAGCAGAGCTACAGAGCGAGTCCCCGCAGCGCGCCCCGGAGGAGCCGAACGGAGGAAACGGTCCGCTGTGCGCCAGCCGCAGGAAGAAGCACCAAGCGATGCGAGCGCAGCCCACCGCCGCCCAGTAACCAGCCGAACCAGCGCCGAGGAGACCCGAAGGGACGGAGGTTTCCACCGTCAGGAGAACGCCACGAAAACGGACACGAAGCCAGCTGCGGTGGCTCCACCGTGCTCGCTTCCTTTCTTCTGGATCACACCGACAGGATCGCCGATTTAATGCGCTAACGGAGCGTCTGCGTCCGGCTTGAGAGAGAGAGAGAGAGAGGGATCTGCCCAGAGAGAACCAGGGGATCGAAGGCAGAGCTCAGAAAAGGTGGAAATATTCACAATTCAAAGGATCTGCAGTCAGATTTGATATTTTTCCCCTCCTCTCTGATATAAACCCGCTGGTCTGGTGCGTTTTCGTTGTGTGGATCCTGGTACCGGTAACGCCATCAAGCTGTGTTCTCTAACCATGGGATGTACGCTGAGCGCAGAGGAGAGGGCGGCTCTGGACCGGAGCAAAGCCATCGAGAAGAACCTGAAGGAGGACGGGCTGACTGCGGCCAAAGATGTCAAACTGCTGCTGCTCGGTAAGGCCGGGGGACGGGGAGCGGGGGACGGGGAGCGGGCCAGCCTGGGCGGCGGAAGGTGTGGCGGTGATGGAGGGAACCGGGGGAGTAAAATTACAGCAGAAACTCGACGCCTCAGAGATGAGGAGAAAAATGAGAATTGAATTCATGGGCGTCATGAATTGTCATTTTTTCTAAAATACAACCTAAATTTTTTTAGTCACATTTAATAAATGAGGGAGTTTAAGTAATGAAAAAGGTGTGGCAGGTGGTAAAATGTTCCAAAAAGCAACAGAGAGGTGAGAGCTGCAGATGGAAAAAATGGCAGGTTGCAGCAGCAGCAGCAGGCCCAGCAGCAGTGTTTGCTCATCATTGATTCTTTTTAGGAAGCGCAACCTTTAAGGATTTAATCTGTTTGTCAAACTAAGTCACAAGATGGAGGGTGGAGGAAGAAAATGAGGAGAAAAGGTGCAGCCACTTTCTCCATCATTTTTATCCGCACCCCCTGCTGCTCAGCTCAAGCTCCCATTTCTTCCTCTGTTCCTCCCACTCCCTCCTCTACCTCCCTTCTGTCTATCACACGCATACACACACGCACACATACACACACACACACACACTGTTTACACTGATTTCTTCTGTCTTTCTCCCTCAGGGGCTGGAGAGTCAGGGAAAAGCACCATCGTCAAACAAATGAAGTAAGTCCTCCATAATCACGGTCCAGTAACTCTGTAAAGGTTCCCCTCATCCTTCCTCTCCCACTTTGTTTCCTTCTGTGTTTTTTTTTTTTAATCAGTGAATGTAAAATGTACAGTAGAAGTCTTCAGTGAGTCTGCAGGTCCACCTGCTCAAACCGACCCAGATCCACGGAGCTGTGAGCGGCACACGCTCGGGTGTGGATATGCAGAAATGCAGTTGGTTTGATCGATAAAAGCTCAGTGGGGGGATCAGCTGCTGGAGGCAGCAGGGTGTTGTCACTGCTGTGCTAAACCTCCAGTTTTTTACTACTGCAAACTGTTTGGTTTTGCAATTTCAACGGCTGTTTTGTCTTTCTGCAGAGCTTTCTTCCTTTTCCGCTGTCTCTTTTCTCGTCTCGGTGGATGAAATGCTCAGTAAATCAAACCCAGTGGCTCACAAAAGTATTCATGCTGCATGAATTTTTCCACATTTAATAAACTTGCAACCACAAACTTTAATAGAGTTTATTGGGACTTATTGGGGCAAAATAGTAAAGTGGCAGAAAATGGTTGTGTGCATTTGTATTCAGGTGTTAGGTCTAGTGTGTTTCTTGCAGCCAATTGCAAGTAGAGCTGAAATGTTTAATCAGTTTAGTGTTTAGTATTCGATTAATCCTTAACTGGCGTACATAGACTCAAAAAATGCTATCTTCTGAAAGAGTAACACAATTCAAGCAGTAAACTGTGTCAAAAGTGGATATATTTGCATTAAGATGAAAAAGAAACCTTTCATCTGTTATGTTCCATCCTGAACTCCAAAGGTGGGAAAGTTTTAGCTTCATCTGGTTCAAATTCTTAAAAAAAATCATTAATTGTTTATTTGCATCTTTTAATATAATTTAAATATTGCATAGAAAGGCTAAATAGTTAAATAAAACATGTGCAGAATGTGCCAATTTGTTTTTACCTGATGAATCGACAGAATAATCATTTACTGCAGCACTTGTTAGGTTAAGCCCTAATTGCAAGTGGGACTTTCAACACTGGTGAATTTTTCAACATAGACCTGATTACTTTTTATTCTCTCCTGAAATTAAGGAAATCGGGGCCGATTTATCGGTCCAAACCTATCAAATACATCGAAGTCTGTTTCTGTGTTGTGGCACAATGTGAACAGGTTTACTGTGTGTGAACATATTTACCCATCACTACAGTAGTTGTTTGGTTCCCAACATGCATGGTGTGTTCAGCCTCTGAAGGTTTTCAGATCTTCATTCCAGTGTCACATGCTGCTGGTTTACAGGGCTTGGTGGTGGTGTTAAATTTAAAAATAAACGGAGGCTTTTGCTTTGTGTTTGAAGCACATCTCTGATAAATAACTGAAAGATTTCAGTGAGCTAAGGAGAAGAATGGAGTCCAGGGAGAAAGCTGCCCTGAAGAACATCCAGGTCTCCTGCTCTGAGGTCCTGTGACTTTCCTCCACCTCCTCCTATGAATGCTGCCTCCTCATTGGTCCGCAGGCGCGGAAGAACAGTTGCTAACCTTCCTGCAGTTTGGTTGCACTTTAAAAATGTTGCGAATTTTGACAGAGCTGCAGTTTTCATGCTCTGCAGCTTTGAAGAAGAAGGAAGCCCCAGCTTCCCTCCGTGTTTAGCAAACTGATTATCCGGACCGGTTCTGCAGAATAAACTTAAACATATTTGCTGACATGGTGTAAGTTAGCAGAGGAAAATGGTCCAGATGAGGCTGGCATGTTGTTTTCTAAAGGAAATGAGATCCAGGTTGATTTAGATTATTAGTGTCTGATGTAATGCATTATTATAATTGCAGTTTTTACTGGAGCCTCATAGGTGGCGATCATGTGCTGGTCTGTCAGCTGTCTAATCAAAGGACAGAAGAAGAATCCATAAGCTCAAACCTCTCTGCTCTTTATTTCTTCAGAACTGATGATCTTATTGTTCCTCTTGGTCTGCTTGTGGTTTGAATATAACTTTCTTTATTAGTTGTTTGTTAGGCTCGTGAATTTCTGTTAAATTTGTCTTTTTCAGATGTTTTTTTTTTCCAGACATTGTGCTTTACTATATTGTCCAGGATAAACGATGTGCTTTTTAGTCTGATTTCCATTTAATTGACACATTTTATCCTTTTTAGCCACATAACAACTTGAGTTTAACATTCTGTCCATCTGTAATTAGATTTTTTGATACTGATGGAAAACTTTTAGATAAATCACATTTCACAGAAAGGAATAATTTAGTTTTTGTCAGCGAGGGTGATACAATATTATTAATATTTGACAATATATTGCTGAATATTGCAATAAATATATTAACTAAAACAAATATTTCCCTCCCTTCTTTTTTTAATTTCCATCATCATGGTGCCTCCACTACTTTCTCTAAATTTTAGGATTTAAACAAAAAAACTTTGCTGATCCAAAGTGAAACAAAATATTGTTGTAACTGAAATCATCCAAGTATCTTCAAATAGTCGTTTTGAGTAGTGATGCTGTGGGAAGGATTTCCTGTATCAGCCAGGCTTACAACCAAGCTGAAGACGCCTCTGACTGAAAACTGATATTGTATCATGACAAGCTAACAGCTCAGAAATGGAGCTTCTGCCAAAAAAAGGTGCAAAAAGCTGAAAACAGCCACTGCCAAATCAGAGTCCACCTCCAGTTTGTTGGTTTGTGGGGAATACAGATAATAAAACCAAACTAGGCTGAGGGTAAATCCGGGGAATTCTTTTCATTTAATGTTATTAAAGTGATAAAAAAGAAATCCAGATCCAATCTGAGTCAGAACAGGTTTGGACTTTTGGGAACTACTTGCTTGGAAATAAAAACCTGTTTCTTTTCCCGGCTGCTCAGGTTTTCTGTGATTGAATCTGTAATAAGTGGATTTTTCCTCACTGATCTGGGGTCAGTTCTGATTTAAAATCCAACCCCAGTGCTGCTGGTTTCCTCCTGCAGATGCTGAACCTTCATCTGCTTGAGTGGCTTCATTAAAGCTGCCTGGTAATTATGTCTCCTATGGTTTCATGATGTACTTAATGATGTTTCTGTTGGGACTCACCTGTGCTACTTAGCACAGATCTTCCTACATCTGTGACATGTTTTCTGTTTCCCAGTGTTTTCATAGGCGTAAGTCCAGTAATCCCATAATAAACCAGCTGGTTTTACTGGAGTTAGATGCACATTTAGCTGATATAATTTAAAAAGAAGTTAGCTCTTCAGTATTAGCTTCTGCTAGTTGGTGTGTTGGTGTAGTACTTAAGTGTTAGAGGAACTAATGTTTATTTGTGTTTGTTTCTAATGGTTTTTTGACCTTTAACCTCTTGGACGTTGTCCTGTGTGTAAACTGTGGGCATCTACTGCAGTGAAACTCCATCTAACAGGCTGATTATATTATTAAGTTTCAAAGCATCAATTCATAACAGCTGGAAATTGAGATAAAAGGAAGTCGGTGAAGAAAATCGATTAATGGTTTCATTTTTTATTTTTTTCATTTACATTTAAATTATTTATTTCTCAACAATATTTAAACATAGGTGTTTGAGAGGGAAGACATCACCATTTTTGATGGGGAATTATGCCATTATTCTCAGCGCCTTGGCAGTGTGTGTGTGTGTGTGTGTGTGTGTGTGTGTGTGTGTGTGTGTGTGTGTGTGTGTGTGTGTGAAGAAGCCACCCACATCAGTGGATTAGATTTAAATTTAACGGTGTGTCACAGCTGTGTGTCTGATCCCAGTGAGTGGATCAGTAGTCCATTACCAGCCTACAAAAACCGTGTCCATCAAGTTGGTTTTAACGGAGTTGATTATGTTTTAGGTAATAGATTCTTAAATGTTTTTAGCTCTGAGCTGATGTTGTCTCTGTACAGATTAGAGTTTAATGAGACGATACTGTCAGGATCATAGCAGCTCATTAAAGGGGCGGTATTATGTGAAATCAACTATTTTGAGCTTTACATCATGTTATAAAGTTATTCAATCATCCAACACATACCTAGAGTATTGTTTTGATTCTTTCGTGCATGTTTGAGAAATCCTTTAATCTCCATGGCAACCATTCAGCTGTCCAAAATACCTGGTTGGACCTAGCTCCGCCTCTGAGACGCAGCTACTCACCAGAGCTGTAGTTTGTAAGCTTCCGAGCTTCTGCTTCACAGAGCAGCCTTCTCCTACGACTGCCCCACTCTGCTCCTTCAGACTAGCCAGCAGCAATTAGCAAACACCTGGTGGAACTGCTGAGCTCATTATAGGAGCTTCTTCTCGTTGCAGTGCTAGTAAAACATTGTGAAAGGGTTAATAGAGGAGCCATGTTGCGATGACTTTCAGAAGGTGGAGCTTCAGAAAGAGCAGGAATTTTTAAAGCGATAGAGGCCCGATTTCAAGGTGCTACATTACAAAGTGAAATTTCTTTTAAATCATATGTGAAATGCATAGCTTTTTATTACATCTGAAGTCAACATAGTTACTTTAGTGGGCTATAAAATGGCACTATGTGCCTGAAAAACATGTGTCTTTCTGTAATAGATTCTTTAAATGATGTACAGATTCTTGCTTAATAAGACAATTCAGTCAAGGTAACAATAACTCAATAGGAAGAGCTGCCATCATCTCATCAGACAGTGACCAACTCTATAGCTGAACTTCAGAGATGTGGAGGTTTTCTGCAGGTGCATGTGGATGACGGTCTGCGTCTGTGTTTGGACACATGATCTGTCAGAGACGTGATAATTGGGCGAGTGACCAAAGGGACCGGGTCATGTGTGAACAGCCAAGCTGCATGCAGGAAACACCATCTGTGTTTGGAGCCTGTGTGTGTTCAGACGTGTTCAATGGCTTTCTCGCTGCCAAGCTGCCAAACTGACCTCTCCAGCAGCGATCAGTGTGTGTGTGAGTGTGTGTGTGCTGAGGAAACTAGACTAATAAGAGGAAGTTTCTCCCATAAATGAGCAGAAGTGAGGAAGCCATTTTCAGGTGCAGCCACGATGATTAGAAGAAATGTTAGTTTTCACAGTTCTTTCTAATTCTGGTCTGAAATGTTTATATTTTAACTTTAAATCCTGAGCTGCAGGGCCTGGCTCTGTTTGATGAAACTCCAGAGAACGGAGGAAGAGCATCATAAATCCAGAGTTGAATTATTCCTGCTTCACATGCCCCGAAGATGTAAGGATTTCTTTTAAAGTCTGCCTCATTAGCTGGCAGGATTTATCACAATTTAAAACTCAATTTGGTCTTAAAAGATATTTAATTCTTCCGAAAAGCATCATATAGTTGGAATGCACTAAATAAAGAAAATAACTGCAATAGTTTTAATAATACAGTTAATTAATTCATAAATTAAAAAATTAAATTGTTAAAATGTATAAGAATGATCAAGGGCATCATTTTGTTAATTTTTAGGATTTTTTTCCCCAAAAATTGTTCCCAGCTCTATATTGACGTTTGGTTCAGACAACAAGATCTTGTAATTGAACACCATTACCATGGTAACTGTTTTGATGAGTGAGTTTGTGAAGATTTGAATACAGGTCAGCCAAATTATCCTTCTAAATTAAAGCCAGAGCCAGACTGAACCGTAACACTGCAAATAGAAGTGGTTCTAATACTGAGTCCTGAGGGACACCATTAGTAATGAGTTTCTGTTTTCTTTAAATGAAAATACTTAAAAAACAAAACTGGTTGTGCATACATACACATGCTGTTTCCTTTAACATTTATTGTGTTACTTTTGAAGTTTATGTATTTATACAGGTGCTGGTCATAAAATTAGAATATTGTGATAAAGTTCATTATTTTCCATAATGTCATGATAAAAATTAAATTGTCATATATTTTAGATTCATTGCACACCAACTGAAATATTTCAGGTCTTTTATTGTTTTAATTTTGATGATTTTGGCAAACAGCTCATGAAAACCCAAAATCCCTGTCTCAAAAAATTAGAATATTATGAAAAGGTTCTCTGAACGAGCAATAAAAATAATCATCTGAATCAACAAAGTAACTCTAAACACCTGAAAAAGATTCCTGAGGCCTTTAAAAACTCCCAGCCTGGTTCATTACTCAAAACCGCAATCATGGGTCAGATTGCTGACCTGACTGCTGTCCAGAAGGCCATCATTGACGTCCTCAAGCAAGAGGGTGAGAAACAGAAAGAAATTTCTGAACGAATCGGCTGTTTGCAGAGTGTTATATCAAGGCACCTCAGTGGGAAGTCAGTAGGAAGGAAAAAGTGTGGCAGAAAACGCTGCACAACGAGAAGAGGTGACCGGACCCTGAGGAAGATTGTGGAGAAGGGCCGATTCCAGACCTTGGGGGAAGCAGTGGACTGAGCCTGGAGTAGAAACATCCAGAGTCACTGTGCACAGGCGTGTGCAGGAAATGGGCTACAGGTGCCGCATTCCCCAGGTCAAAGGTCAAGCCACTTTTGAACCAGAAACAGCGGCAGAACCGCCTGACCTGGGCTACAGAGAAGCAGCACTTTGGACCACTGTTGTTCAGTGGTCCAAAGTACTTTTTTCGGATGAAAGCAAACTTTGCATGTCATTCGGAAATCAAAGTGCCAGACTCTGGAGGAAGACTGGGGAGAAGGAAATGCCAAAATGCCAGAAGTCCAGTGTCAAGTACCCACAGTCAGTGATGGTCTGGGTGCCATGTCAGCTGCTGGTGTTGGTCCACTGGGTTTTATCAAGGGCAGGATCAATGCAGCAGCTATCAGAAGATTTTGGAGCACTTCATGCTTCCATCTGCTGAAAAGTTTTATGGAGATGAAAATTTAATTTGGTCTGGAATCGGCCCTTCTCCACAATCTTCCTCAGGGTCCGGTCACCTCTTCTCGTTGTGCAGCGTTTTCTGCCACACTTTTTCCTTCCTACTGACTTCCCACTGAGGTGCCTTGATATAACACTCTGCAAACAGCCGATTCGTTCAGAAATTTCTTTCCGTTTCTCACCCTCTTGCTTGAGGATGTCAGTGATGGCCTTCTGGACAGCAGTCAGGTCAGCAATCTGACCCATGATTGCGGTTTTGAGTAACGAACCAGGCTGGGAGTTTTTAAAGGCCTCAGGAATCTTTTTCAGGTGTTTAGAGTTACTTTGTTGATTCAGATGATTATTTTTATTGCTCGTTCAGAGAACCTTTTCATAATATTCTAATTTTTTGAGACAGGGATTTTGGGTTTTCATGAGCTGTTTGCCAAAATCATCTAAATTAAAACAATAAAAGACCTGAAATATTTCAGTTGGTGTGCAATGAATCTAAAATATATGACAATTTAATTTTTATCATGACATTATGGAAAATAATGAACTTTATCACAATATTCTAATTTTATGACCAGCACCTGTAGTTGACGATGAACCAGAGTTTGATTCTGACAGCAAGTGACTTGGAAGTGAAACCATCTGCCTGCACGCGTCGTTCTCACAAGAAAGATCATCACACCAGCCAACCAGAAAACCCAGTACTGTTGAGTTTCTGTTTCAGCATCGTGTGCAGCATCAAGTGTTTTCAACAAATCAGTGAAAAGCGCTACAACACATTGGCTTTTGCTAAGTGCTTCAGTGATGTCAGTCCGTTTAGTTTCCACACCACAACCCTCTTGATTTTGGCGGCAGCTAGGTTTCGAAACAGCCAAACTCGTGTTTTTTGTAACCACATGAAAAGAGGCGTCTTCCAGCCAGCAGAGCACAGCAGCAAACTGGGCAGGGCAGCTCTGTGTTTCTGTTTCACTCAGACACAGAAACTTTACCCCCACTACTTTGTTAGACTTTGCTAAACTTCAGGACTGTATGTTTTAGTGATTTTGATACATTTTTTTAAGTTTGGTATATCTTGATATTAGTAAGTGGACCTAGCCTAGTTAAACTGGTCTAACTAGTTTAAAATGTTTTCTGGTGTTGGAGAAAATAACAGTTGGAGATCTTTAAAAAAAAAAGTAAGTTCTAAGTTGTTAGAAGAGAACAAAAACAATGTCCAGTAGCAGATAGTCCTGCAACGAATCAGAAGCATCCTCTGACCGAAGACTTTCTGTGGTTTGAAAGCTTCCGTGAAGCCTCCTTTCCAACTCCTTTTTTGATTTGGAGTCGTAGTTCTGGTATTATTTTAGCTTTTCAGATGTTTATCAGCTGCTCCCAATTGGAAACAGTACCTTGTTGGCACGGTTACGAATCATAGTGACTGTCCAAAAGTAAAAAAAAAGTGAAACCCTTTAGCTGCACAGCCTCCAAAACCAGAGGAAGTCATTATCCTAACACACAGAGCTTCAACCAAAGAAGAGAAGTCTAAAAATCTCCAATATGCTGCCAGCAATTATAGTTAAGATCGAAAAAACAATTCAACAAATACAATGGCTAAAACTCAGGAATATGAAGAAGAGTTCATAACAAGGTTATGTTTATATGGAAGCTGTTTTTTAGCTGTTTTGATCAGTGACATCACAGATAAACTGCTTATTTCGGCTGCTGGAGGGAACTCACACTGAACATTTGAAGCTGAATGGACGACCATCAAATGTCACCAGATGTTTCAAGAGGCCATTTTGGTAAATGTCACAAAGCAGCTGTTTGGTCCTGAATTTATAAAAACAAACATGTAGCTGCAAAAGAGAGATGCATGGAAAAACATAAGTGAATTAGTGGAGCTAATGTCGTTACCAAGCCCTTATAAAGAGCACCACCCATACATTTAACTGAATTTACTTAATTCCTTGGATGTTGGCTGGTAAAAACATGAAATGATTTCACCAGCAGAGTTGATGAGATGTTCATGAAAAGGCATCAACTCATTTAGTACTTCTTCTAGTTTTTTCCCCGCTTTGGTTTCTTCAGGCCTTTTGGTCGTCACAAGAGTCATCCATGACCTCTTTTTACTGTTTATTAAAACCCAAAGGCAGCTCCTCTTTCAATCATTAACTGTCTTCAACCCACATAAAGCAATATAAACAGAGGATGTCATACCATAAACACAGTTTATAGTCCTGGAATGGCTGCAGTAGGGGATGTGTCCTCTCCAGCTAATGACTTCTAAATGCTTGGATTGTTGGGAACATTTCCACTAAATATGCACCAGGATTTGTTTACTGAAAAGAAAAAAATCGGAAGTTGTCCCAGGAGAAATCTGTCAGTCATTTACATCCCTGTAGCTGATGGTAGGTAATGACTAGGATTATTATTTTTCATTAGTTTTATTGAGGTTGGGAATCCAGTAAAAGTGCATGAAAAGCCCCAAAATGTGGAGTATCCCTAACGTGTTTTGGCTTTTTAATGTATGTTAGCCTTCAGAACTGCTTTCATTTGCCATAAAAAGATTCAAGAAGCAGTGCGGAACATTCCTCTAAAGGTTTTGGTCCATTTGGACAAAGTCTGTTGCAGTTTTGTCAGCTGCACATATTTCCTGTTTCTCTACATTACAAAGTTGGTCTGAGGTCTGACACTGGATACTGGAGGACTCTTATCTTTAGGATCAAAGTTTTCAGATGTCTGCTCTGTGGCACGGTGCATTGTCCTGCTGGAGGTAGACAGATCCACAGCCAATAGGATGGACATTGTCGACTTCTTTGGTTGTCTTGATGCATAATAAGTGTAATAAAAATAATAATAATAATTGATCTCCCATATCATTACACAGACACCAGGAGCCTGAAGCAGTAAAATATGTTTCAGTCAGTAAGAGTTTTCATCTGAAAAATATCAGACCTTTACACACACCAAACTTTTGCTTTTTGAAGGAAATTGTTGTCTTTTCTGCTCAAAGAAACTAATGTTGTGCTAAAACTTTCTCAGCTTATGAAGAGTCATGGAGACTTTGACATCGCTGTTGCAGGCTGTAGTTCAGTTTGAACAGAGTTTGAAGGAATTTGTTACTTGCAGGGTATGAATTATTTCAGAGGAAGCCTGAGTCTTCTCCAGCCTGATTAAAGACAGCTGCTTAATAAACTCACTTAATAATAAAGTTAACCAGCATTGATGTACAGTCGTCTAATTATTTTGATTAGACTTTCTCAGCAGTGAACACCACAAACCTTTTCCCCGTCTTGCATTATGATCTAAGTAAAGATGTCAAATTGAGCCTCTGTCTTCCATTTTTGTTCTTTCTGTGTCTTTCTCGCTCCGTGTGTTTGGGCCTCGCTGACATGATTGGAGGCGACCGGCCGAAGGGAGAACAAACGCTGTCCGTCCCTTGCGGCTGCGCCGCTTCCCACAGGCTGTTCCCACCGTGTGTGCGCGGCTTTTCTCCCTACAGCAGGAGATAATTAGGTTTAAGCCTCAGAACAGGAGAATAAAACGAGGGAAGGAGGGGGAACATGGAGGAGAAAAAGGTGGTGGTTTTCATGCTGAGTGGCAAAGGGGGCAGATATAGCTGGAGGGAGAGAAAGGGAGAATTTAATGAAAGAAAATGAATGTTTAGAGCACAGAGGTGGATTAAAATAAGCAAAGTTCTGCTGTATTATTCTCTCCTCTAAGTTTGAAAGTTTGGCGATGAAGACAGAGGAGTGATATGATCGTAAAAAGGAGGAGAGTAGGGCAGGGAAATTGATTTTTTTACTTTCAGATTCTGGTGAAGTGATGTGGAAGTGTGAAAGAGGCTAGTGAGGGGAAAAAAAGGAGGAACTACAGACGTTCTGAGCTAAGAGAGGCCAGCGGGTGAAAGAACATGTTCTCACTTATTAAGCAAGCTGGAGAAGGTGCCAAAGAGGGTTGATAGGACCGGAGCAAAGGGCGCTCTGCTCCTGGACTCCAGACTCTGGATTCAGCTATAATTATTAGCCTCCTTTTCCAGAGATGAATCAGAAAACAGAGGGAGTGCTTGAGTTGGGCACTGATTCAATCTGTTCATCTGAATCTCTACATCAACCTTATCCTTGTAAATCGTTGGCTAAAGGTATCTAATGATCTGCTTAGTATTGTAGTGATACGATTGGCTGCCCCGTTATGATAAAAAAAAAAAAAAACTTAATTCTGGCAATTTTTTTTTCTTACTTTTTGATTTTGGGACAATTTTTTTCCAAGTGTGACTGGAGAAAATTCTGATTCATCCACTTGTTGATATGATAAACACACTTCCTCAGTGACTGTAATGGCTGTTGGCATGTGGTGAAATGGAAATATAAAGCTGTCTGTCATCAGTATAAATATTCTAAAACAGACCAATAATATGCCCTGATGAAACTTGAGAGGTGGGGGCTCTGTAAGGAATGAAGAGTGACCCGAGACTGGAGCCCTGAGGAGCCCCACATGTGATTCCTTTTTTTTTTTTCTTTTTTTTTGTGGTGATACGGAAATCTAAAGTTGCGTGTCGTCAATATAAGTATTCTAGAAGAGACTAGTAATCTGCTATGAGCGGTGTGGTTTGTAATGAATAAAAAGTGACCAGAGAGCGGAGCCCTGAGGAGCCCCACATGTGATTTTTCTTCAATCAGGTTTATATGCAGCCAAATAACACAGAGTAGTTCTTGTCAACCAAAATACTTTGAACTAATGAAGTACAATGTACATTGACACCAAAGCTTGTTATTTTAAAACTAATTGATTCCATTGCAAAATTTGCAAATTAATTCCTCAACCTGGAAAAATACCCTTAGTAGTTTACTGTGGTGAGCTTGACGGAGGAGACAGAGACTCCTGAGAAGGTTTTTACTGGGACCTGAGCTGCATGAATATTATATCTACTGTTCCTCTGTCCACTTTGTTTCAGTTTTTAGTCACTGCGAACCATCTCTGGCTCTGTTTGCATCTGCTCAGCACGATGCCTGTGTGTGTGGTCTGTGTTCTAATCAGAGCTTCTTATGAAAAACAAAGCTCCTTTGTTGCACCAACGTGTGGTAGGTTTGTGTGTATGTACGCCTTTACACACTTTTAGGAATGTGTGTGTGTGTTCTGTATTCTCTCTGTTCATGTGTTGTGTGACTGTGAGTGTTTATTTTTGTGTTAGACCTATTTGGCAGATTTGCTGTTGGTTGAGAGAGCTGAAAGACAAAGGAATCCTTTTACTGTGACCCAACTCAGCTGATCTGAAGTCAGCTGACGGTGACTGTGGCTCGGTTTGTAGCTGCAGGAAAGGAGGTTTGGATCACACCTCGGTCAGAACAGAAGTACATTTAAGCTGTACTGTGCATTTTCAGTCTTAAAGGCAGTTTATGTTCAGATGCATGACGGAGACTGAATTATTTGATGTTTTTTTTTTTTTTTATGTATGGCCTGGTATTTGCAGAGGTTAGGAACTACAGCCGAACACGATTAGCTAAAATCTCTTGGTCTCCCTTCAAAAAAAAGCCCATTTTAAATGTCATATTTTCATTAGCTGTAAGTGGAAAATGATAACGAATAAGAAAAATAAACACCAGTCTTTGTCCAATTAAATGTGTTAGTGATGGAGTTCCTAACATAAATGGACTTTTCCGTAATCTAATTTACTGAATTGTCTGTTTTTCAGTTTTATTGGAAGTTTGTTATGTTTGGAGTTTTTTCAGCTTTTCAGTATAATAAATTCCAAAAATTGACTCCACCTGTGGACGGACAGAAATGTATCTGCAAAGCTGGTAGAGATATCTGAAGAGACTTGCAGCTGTAATTGCAATAAAAATGGTTTTTCACTGCTAAAAACAATTGCATGCCACACTTTTGTGACTTTTATGTTAAAACAAACTGAAAACCACATTTCCCCCCTTTTTTACAGTTGTGTCATACTTTGTGTTGGTAAATCCCTGATTGATGGACATTTTCTCCTTTATTGTGATTGGAAGGAATCATTGACTTAAAATTCACTCATATATCTTGTTGAACAGTTATTTGTAAGTTAGTTTTGTCTTAAATATTTGCACCAGAAACTAGAAATGAATACTTGGTGAGACTTTGTTTTGTGGTGTAAATGAGTGATGCAGTGAGTTTTTATGAGCCTAGGTTGGTTAAAGCAATTAAAACTTTTCTCTTGAGTATTTTTCCTCTGGTTTCGGAAAATAAAAGCCTGGGCAGGAACCACTGCAAGGTTTACTGCAGGTTAACACACAGCAGCTTTAGAAGACCAAGGTGTGCCTTTATTAAAAAGATCAGGTTCATCCTGGTTAGAGATTTCCTAAGATTCAAAACAAAAGACGAGGAATAATTTCAATAAATGTCCTGTTTTATAGTGATTCTAAAGCGATCACTGGAATGTCTTTGTGTCTAAAAACTGGTTTCTGCTCATTTCCTTCCAAGTAATTTATTAATATTGAATCATGAGAGGACAGGAAATGTGAATAATTCCATTTTGACATTATATCTGAGGTGATCTGATTAAAGCTGTGTCCCTGTTTTCCCCCTCCCTCCGTCTCATTACCCCGGTCACTCCCCATCTGGATAGCTGATCTTCGAATCATTCAAAGCACCTCCAACAAAGCACATGATGCCGGCTGTAATGCTGATCATATCAACATTTCCTGGAGCAACCACTTCCTGTAACTCTACTGACTATTGGAAATGCAGAAGTGTTCCTTTATGTCACCCTCACTGTTTGGTAATCACTCAGTAAAAACCCCCAGAGGGCTTTCTCCTTTCAGTTCGATCGGATTTTTCTTGGCTGACATATTTACGCAGCGTGTTTCTTTGTAGCGTTCTGCCAGCAGAAACTGCAGGACATTTGTTTGTTTGCAGGACTTCAGAAATAATAGGATCTGTGTGGAGCATATGATGCAAAAACTGTTAGAGGGATATTAAAGAGCACAGTTAGAATTGGATATTTGAGATAAAGCCAAACTCTGCAGTGTGCAGCTGGCAGATAAACTGAATTTGCTGCAGAGACACTTCCCTTTGCTTTCTTTGCATTCAGTATGCAGACTCCAGCATAGCTTGGTTTTTATGATTTATTAGAAAGGCTCCTGCTTCTAATTCATTTTTAATATACATGTAACAATATTCTGAATTTCTGCACAGACCCAGCCTTTGTTTTTGCCTGATTTTATCAGATCACGCTGTGTGAATAAAGTCGGGATTTGATTTGAGCAAAGCAAATTCCCCTAACCTCCTTTGATAGGGGATTTGAGTGAACACATAATCGTACAGAGTCTTATTTAAGTCTCATCTCTGCTGCCTTGGAAGAGAAACAGAAAAAAGACGCAGATAAAGTCAGATTTGTTGGTAAATATATTAACACTGCCACACTAAACAGTGGAACAGTTTTTAACACTGTTACCTCACAGAAAGAACATCCTGGACTTCAGTGTCATCTGGGACATTTCTGTGTAGTTTGCATGTTCTCCGTGCCCATGCATTGGTCTGCAGCTTCCTCCTATACAGCCCACATGCTAACATGTTAGCCTTAGTGGCTACTCTGAAATTATTCACTTATTCCTGGGTTTTTCTTTGAACTGTTAAAGAAAAATCCAGATTATTCATTAAAAATTCATCTATTTGCAGATTCTTTCGTACAGCATATCTAAAATTGGGACTGATATTAAACTAGGATTAGATATCAGTCAGTATTAATAATTATTGATTAGATTTTGGTTTTAAATATCTGAATTTCTGCCTGAATTCATGACATGGCCTTTTCTGTTTTATCCAGTTTTCTCTTCACCTCTTGTACTCGTTTGCTCCTTTCACTCCACAATGTTGTTTTTTACTTTTAGGTATTTATGAGTCACGGTGGGGAAACCTTAACTGCAAGTTGGTCAACAGGTTGTTGCTTGGTAACCAACGAGTAAGTGAGTTGCTAGGTAACCAAAGAGCCATTGAGTTAATTGATACCACCACCAGCCTTGCTTAGTCCACTGTGAATGTTTGAGTAGTTAAAGTCTTTCCTCTGCCTACATCCCCCAGAATGCTGTGCGGTGTTCAGAGTTCAGTCCATGCCCACTTTTTGCACCACTTTCAGCAAGTTGCAACCTATGTTTTCTCTGATTCCTTTTCAGTTCCATCAAGCGGATACTTTCTGTAGAAGAAAAACTTTTGAAGGAAGACAGTTTTATAAATGTTTACAATCGATTGACTCACCTTTTCTGATTAGCCTGAATGGAGCGTTGGAGAAAGAGTCTGAGATTCTTGATGCCTGTTGGGAGGAGAGAACTTGACTATTATCTTCTAAAAAATGCTTAGAATTAAAGGTCATTGTTTTATTCAGTACAATGCTCTCTACAGACCCTATTGTTGAAAAAAGAAAAGAATAGAAATTCATTTGTTATCCCACACTGGGGAAATTCTGGTGTAACTGCAACAAAGTGACAGGAAGCCAAAGCAAGTAGGTTCACACAAAGATACACGAGACCATATGAATTATATATATCGAAATACAAACTATAGATACATCAGCAGTTTGATAAGTCAGTGTAGTTTCCCTCTGCACATAGTGAGGACAGAAACTGTTTTGAAAGTCCAGCCACACATTATACTTGGTCTTCTTCAGTGGTATAAATATCCCTGACAAAAATTACTTGATAAGATTTTTTTGCTTTTCTGTCAAGACGTTGCCTTTAATGGACGATAATTATTATTATTTTTTTTTTAAATAAGCAGCATGACTAATTACAGTTTTAACAGTAACTTTAGCTTTAGCTAACTATATTAATTCTGTAATACTAGAATGGTAAACATTAAGATCATGTCAACATTTTCCAATCCTCCACCAGCTCAGATCGTCATATCCTCCCTACTTCTTCAAGGATGAAAAATGAAGTGGAGCAGGAGGAGAGGAGTTAAAAAAGCGGAAATAATTAGGACTGAGGAGTTGGAAAGGTTGAAAGACAATAGTACCGCGAGGAAAGGGAACTGACACAGAGGAAAACAGAGTGCAGTGTTGAAGCCTTCACAGAGAGGAAGAGGAGGATGCATGATGGAGGGATGAAAGGCGAGTTGGCAGAGGAGAGAGGCAGATAGAGATACCAGGTGACAGAGGAACAGAGAGATGATGGCAGACGGATTTAATGAGGTCTCCCTAGATGTAATCCTGAGCTGTAATTATTCTGCTCTGCTGTCTGCCTGGCTTTACATGCAAGCATGTGCAGCTTCTATAACAGCCCTGCTGAAGCAGCCGCAGCAGATTGGCTCCCATGGCAGAGGGGCTCTTCATCAGCAGATGACCAAACCTGGAGCCAGAGGACTCCTCCCTGTCAGAGCCGCAAGTTATGAGACTCCTGTGTGCGTTGCCGCATGGGGAATGCTAGCCTCGCTGCATACGACACGCGGCGGCCATATTTAGGTTGTGAGAGGTGCCTACACACCGACTTATTCTTTACATTTGTGCAGTTTTACAGATATGCTTTTTATCTGTTGCTGCATAAAAATCTGAGCTTTCTGTCACAGATTTTACTATTAGTCAGTTATTGTCTCTGGAGAACGATAAACAGTTTGAACTCGACTGGTTCAGCTGCAGATGGATCACTTTTAACACAGTTAACACAGTTAAAAGTGTTAAAAGGGCTGGACAATATTGCTGAAAAACTATCGCAACATATGGGTTTCATATTAGTTGATATTGATAATTAATGATTAGTTTTTTGTTTTAATTATCTGAAAAACTCCCAAACTGGCAGGAGGAACCTTTCCTGTTTGACTCCATGTCTGTTTTTTCATTTTTAGGCAGTTATGAGACACTGCGGCAAAACTTTAAATTACTGCTGCGCATGTTACTCACTTGGTTGTTGCTAGGTAACCAAAGAGCGAGTGAGTTGCTAGGTAACCAAAGAGCGAGTGAGTTAATTGATCCCACTAACTTTGCTTAGAGGTTGAGCAGCCAAAGACTTTAATCTGTCTAAATCCCCCAGAATGCTGTGCGGTTCTGGATCTGACTTCAGTGAGATTATTTAACGTTGTAGGGTTATCTATTGATATCGATCATACATGTTGTTATTGATTTACTGTGGAGCACTGAAGGAGCTTACTTGGTGTAGAATTGAACTCTTCATCGGTCTTAACGAGAATTAGGACAACAAATTAAACATATGTAGGTTCAAACCAAAGAGCTGAATCAACAAAAGGTGATATTTTCCCTCATTTTCTGGAGCTGCTTGATATTGGAAAAAACTCATTTTGTGATATTTTTTCTAACCCTGCAATATATTTTGCAAATGGAGAAAATGCAGGAATGTATAATAGTTGACCTGATGTCTGCCATCTTGTTGACAATTTACCATCACTGATCTTACCTCTTGCCTTGAATGTTGCAAGTATTGTTTTTGCTGTATTTGAGAGTTATTCAGATTGTTTGGGACTGTCGACAATATTGGTAAATATTGAATGAAAATATCAGTTGCCATATATGCTTATTTTCATCATTTCTCCTTTTTTGCCATCACTCTTTTCTTTTACCATTTGGACAACATCATTAGTGTCCGAGGTAAGACTCTGTCCAACTGGCTGAATATTACATTCGCATAAAAAATGCAAGTTCACACTTGGTATAAACTAGTCAACAATTCATTATAGTGCAACCAGATCCATGTTTTTATTTCTCTGATGAAATCATCAATAAGGCAAATTAATAAAGGCTTTATTAAATGTTCTTAGTTTTTTGTAACAAATTAAAAGTGTAATTTTAGAAATAATTCCTCCCGTTGCTGTTTTTTCAGTCGGTCTCAGCTCTTAACCTCCAACCCAGTTTATTTTAGATTAAAGTGTTTTTTGTCTGAAGTGTCCTCAAGCTCAACTACTCTGACTCTTCATCCCACTGTTAAATCTAGATCTGGAGTAATCAGATATGTTAGTAATGAAGTGCTTTATCAAACGGATATTTTCGCTCCACAGCAGGTGTTCCCGACCTTTGAAGTCCCCCGCTTACCTCTGCAGCTGAGCAGGCTCACGTATGCCTGCCCCACCATCTGAAGCCAGTTTTATTAAAGTTCTCTTTCCAGACCAGACGGTCACCTTGATGAGTCACCAGGCTGGCTGCAGCCTGGAGTTAAAGGTTAACTCAAGTTTCACTGTGAAACAGATCAACCGAAACATAAAGTTTGTGATCATGAGTGAAGCAGTGGTGTAGGACGATTGTATTATGAAAGAGCGAAAGTGCAAGTGTTGTGTGATGCAAGGTCTGTGTGAGTTTCCCTTTGGTCTGTGTGTGTCTGCAAGTTTTTTCTGTTTTCCTGGGATGGACTTGTGAATTGTTAAAGATAATTCATTAACCAGAAAAGGACACCAGGAAAGAAATGATTGGGTAGCAAAACCAAACTCCCTGCTGTGTGGGACAAGAGAGAGCAACCGGGTCCAAATGGACTCAGAACATTCGGCTCAGATGGTCCCAGTCAACAACTTGCTCCTAGCCACTCCCACCCATTTCCTGAAAGACAGAAAGATGGTTCGTCACAGTGTGAAGAGAGAGAACAACCTTAAACTTCCTCATAAACTAAACCTTGATAGAAGTCCACCTCCTCAAATTTCCTTCTGAGAACTTGTGAACTTTATGTGAATGATCTCATTTCCTGTCTCAGATTGTTGAAGACTCTCACAACCTAAGTGGCATTTTCTAACTCGTGTCTGAACTGCAGTTTGTGCGCAAACCATAAAACAATATCTGAAGCATTCAACACCAAAACTCTGTTCAATCCACAATCTGAACATGTAGAGAGAATGGACAAACTGCAGACCTACCGAGACATGAAGGTCCACCTGCACTGACAGGCTGGGTAAGAAAGCAGGCCAAAGGTCTGCAGCAATTCAAGAGGAAGTCGTCTTTAGTTTCTTTTATTAGGCACATTTTTTGGATATGAAGGCATAGCTGACAGGTTTCAATATCAGTCTTCCGTCGGAGGTGTCAGACTCAGGAGGAAGTGCAGCATCTGTCGACGGGACTGTTAGTAGAAAAAAGAAAGACATTGTTGAAGGAACTACTTACATTTTTCTTGTAGTTTGACACGAGAAACGTAGGCAATAATGGAAAACAGGAAGGAAGTTGCTTTGGTTAGATGAGGCAACAACTGAAGTTTTCACATCAACCTGAACACACCCTGCCTTCGGTGATGCATGCAGCTGGCATCAACAGGGCCTTTTCTTTAACAGGAAAAGATGAGCAGTGAAGGGATTTGCAATGAATGCATTGCATAAAGACAAATTTTCAAAACTATTCGCTCCATTTTGCTCCCACTTCACATCGAATGCAACTCATATAATTTACTACTTTCTGTTTTATTATGATCAGATTTCCATGGATAACTTCATTAAAGCTCTTTGAAGGTGTACTTTGAACCAGGAACTTGAACTGGACAGCAAGCTGGTGTAGGAAAGGCTTGAACAGGAAGACACTGTGGTTTTCCTGTCTGCACATTTTACACCCTTCAGATGACAGATATGCAGAGCACTAACATCTACTAAGTAATTTCTAAAACCAAAGATGTCGACTGTTGTTGGAAACCTGCTGATACATGTCTCAGGAAGGCAGACGGTTAGATGTTTCTGGAGCTAAACAACCATAGATGGGGACACAAACGTGTGTGTGTGTGTGTGTGTGTGTGTGTGTGTGTGTGTGTGTGTGTGTGTGTGTGTGCGTGTGCGTGTGCGTGTGCGTGTGCGTGTGCGTGTGCGTGTGCGTGTGCGTGTGCGTGTGCGTGTGCGCGTGCGCGTGTGCGTGTGTGCAGGATGTTGCTGCTTGACCTGAAGGTGAGAAAACGAGAATGGAGCCAAATGACAGCAGCTGATGCTTGTGCTGCTGTTTGAGTGGGTTAGTCAGTGTGGAGGTGGGGGCCGCACCGCTGATGCCCTGGGCTATAAACAGACCTCTTCCTTCTGATTAGCGCCATCTTATTTCATGCTTTTTTTAAGCTCCTTATCACACATCACATCTTACACCAACTCTTTATTTCACTCTTTGCACCTGCACTAACATTCCCCTCAGCAAACACACACACCTGGTTGTTGCGCAAGTAAATCGGACCTTGCAGCGTTGACAGCCATCGGTCAGCGTGCACTTTGTCATGACCAAGGGCGCTGTCGACGTACAGCATGGAGTGAGCGAAAGCATAGCCTGGAGATAAAGGAACCAATCACGGGTTTTTGTGTAAGTGTACGTGTCTGTGTGTGTGTGTGTGTGTGTGTATGCATGTTTGTCAGGACAAACAGTGCCAAGCTAGCAGGGTCTGAGATAAAGACCTAATTGCACAGGGTGGTGTGTGAGCTCTGTGTTTGTGTGTGTTCACTTGAGTAGGTGTGAAGATAAAAATATGAGTGTGGAGGATAATGAGAGGCGGAGAGCGGAGAGCTTCATGCACTTTGTCTTTTCATGTCTCTTTGGGTCTATTACTCCATATTTACATACATTTGTACAGTTTCACTCAGAAGAATGACCAGATAATATACTGAAAGTAAAAACACCTGTCAAGTCCTCCTATAAACAGGGTTTCCCTCAGTGTATCATGAGCCTGACAGGCCGCCAGGCTTTACTTGCCCTCCCCACCAGGACAAGTGTTGTTTGGTGTTTCTTTTTCTCCAGTACCAATGAGCGGATTAAGCCAGATTTACAGCCGATGCATCAAGCTGGATGTGAGGGCTGTGCACCAATTGCCCATTGACCTGACACACTTATTATTTCCAAATTATGATGCCTGCTTGTTCAACGTTTGTGACTTTTAACATTTCTTAACACAATAAACACGGGGGCCGCTGGTGGACTGCCCTGGCTCCCCTGACCCTGGGCTTAGCAGGGTCAAAGGGCAGCAGGTTGTCTGGGGGAAACCCAGTGTAAATATTGAAATATTTAGTCTGTGTGTTTGTAAGATGGGCCTCATCTTTGGACCACAGTTTCCACAGTAAAGCAGAGATTTCAGAAACAGCCATACTGGTCATTTCAACCCTTCTGTCTCATTGAAGTCCAATTAGGGGCAACACATGTCAAAAACTTACTTTCTAGCTCCTCATATTTGCAGTGGACCCCTGCCTATCCGTAGTTCAGTGTTCATTCATTTTTCTGCTGAGTGTAACTAAAAAATATTCACCTATTTGTGGATGTTTTGTAGAGGATATCTGAAATATTCAAAATAAGATAAATCTTTGGAAACTGGAATGCTTAGTTAAAATGCTACCTGACAGGCTATTGGCAAAGCAGCAAATCCAGCAGGGCGTTTGTTTCTCCGAAGTTTAAAGATCATTTTAAAGAAATTCACTTCAGTCAGACTGACTAAGCTGCGCAAGCAAAGAAAAACAATATGGCTTTCAATAGGCAGTTTTAGGAACTTATTTTTCAACAGGACCAAAAAAATCGAGCCAGATTAGCATAAAAAATCTGACATGCTTTATTAATAATTTTGCTTTACTTTCCTCCTAATTTTGCTGTGTTAAACTGTTGGATAATTTACATTATTTGGTCAATTCTGGAGTTGACAATAGAAATTTATGTTAATGGTCACAGATAACAGCAGCGTACTTCCAATCTGATTATTTGAAATGTGACGAGTTTGTCATTTTAAAGTAGACTAAAAGTAGATTTGGAAGAGTTGAGCACCACAAATAGTAGTTATTAAAAGTGATTATGGATCACTGACTGACAGTTTCCATTCAGCCAAACACCTGCGATTCAGCCTCCAAAACGGCAGCCGAGTAATAATATCATGGAATAATGTAGTGAGTAAATTACCCATATGTCTGTCTCTCCATCCATCTGCCGGACTCAGTGTGAAGCTAAACTATGTTTCAGGTCACCGTCCAGATTGTGCCAAATTACGAAAAATTACACACACACACACACACACACACGCACACACGCACACACACACACAGGCCAGTCCCTTTGCTGACAGAAGGGCGCTGAGAGTGGGTAATGAGAAAAAGGTCCTTGTGCATGAAAGCTCACGTCAGCATGCCAGCTTGAAACACACACACACACACACACACACACACACACACACACACACACACACACACACACACACACACACACACACACACACTCTGACATTAAGCAGGTCAGTAACACCTTCATTAATATTAATATTAAATCATTGTTCAGCTCTTTTTTCACCTGTTTTGACGTGGCTTTATTCTGAGATAATCAGTCACATAATTTACCGTTTTTTGACTTCGAGTCTTGAAGACCCCTTGATTGTACCGACACTGTGAAAGATACCTTTCATTGTTTGGTGTCTGATGAATCTTAATCAGATTCTTCATGATAAAGCAATTATTGAAGTAATCGTCAACTAATTTAGTGTACAGACTCCAAAAAATTGCTGAGAAAATATAAGGGCTGTAATTAAGCCAAAATTGTACGAAAAATACATACATTATGCATTTAAGATGACAAAACAATATTTGTTTGTAAATATTTTCTAGCCAGAACTCCTCAGATTTCAGTTTTAGCTTCATCTTTAAGAAAATTAATTAGTAATCCAAAAACTCAGCTCTGCTCTGCAGAAAGGTTTGAGCATAGACGCATTGTGAGAAGTATTTTATAGCTGCAGATGCATCCTTTTCTACAAATAATCAAGCGTTCACTAATTAATGCTGTTATTGCATTTCAGGCAATAAATTATATATTTTTTTATTTAAAAAGGGAAATGAAACGTTTGTTGCATCTTTTAATGCATTTCTAACATATATTAAAAAGGCTTAAATGAAAAATCTGAAGACTGTGCCAATTAAAATAAAATAATCACTGGTTGCAATGCTACTTACAGATATTCATTTCTGCATCCCAAATGATCTCCAGCGGGTATGGAGATTATTTGCCGTGTTTGGGATCATCGTTCTGTTCGTGACCCAGTTTGGGTCGAACCTCAGCTGGCAGACAATTCACTTTACGTTTGTCTGGAAAACGCAAAATGAGAACACATCACCAGCCTGCCACCACCAAGCTTTGCAGTTGAGTATTTGTCGTCCTTGAACGTTAAGATGACTCGATCGTACATTTTATCAACAGCACAATGTTTTTATTTTAAAGTTTTGTTAGCTTCATCTGACACCAGAGTCTCTCTTGGCATTTTCAGCTTAACATACCATTACCTCTGAGACTGCAGCATCCAATTAGGAGTTTGTCCTTGTTTCACCTCCCAGCTGCAAGGGAAGATGGGAGGCGAAGTTTCAGATTAAGTGGCTGGTTGGCAAGTCATTAAGACATGGGGAGACATGAGTGGGAAGACTAAAAATTGAGTAGGAGCACCTAGGGAGACGGAGAGACGCTGTTATCATGGCGCCTTTTAATCATGCATGCACTCTGAGGTTTTACGTGTAATTCTGCTAGTGGAGGCAGCTGTGAACATGTAGGAGAAAACTACAGAGGAACAGAGCTGGTGGTCTGAAGCTGTGATGTAATTGTGAGGGAGGGATGTCTGATTGATCTGAAACACTATGCTCCCAGAGGACAGCTCTGGGACAATGCTAACCCCGTCACTGCTCACTGCATGCATGATGCTTCTGCAGAGGAAACCCTTTCATACCCTGAGAAGGAAACTAAAGATTCATCTGTTACTGTGTAATATCATCTCTGCTGCCTGGATAAAGAGCTACTGGCATCAGACTGTCTTCAGTCAGAGGCCTCTTCAGATTCACTGCAGAACAGACTGCCTTTGGATATTATTCCAGCCCACAGTGTTACCATCCACAACAACTACAGATGCGTGGATAATATGAGTTATGACACTTCATTTCCCTTTGGGATATATAATGTATTTTTAATTCAAATGAACAAATTCTGTTTTAGATTTTTATTTGTGTCATTTTATGCTCTACTTTCTGTTGGACTGTCCATAAAATTCCAATAAAATCTAATTTTGTGGCATCTATTATAGCAAAACGTGAACAATCTGAAGGGACTATTCTTTTGTAAACGTGGTGGTTGTGCTCACAGCTTGATTGCAGAAAGAGCCTTCCAGCCTTTAAACTTTTAACGGTTGCCATGGTTACCTGCAGTAATCATGTTGTTTTAGGATTAGCCAGTATGTTGTCAGCGTACTACAGCTGTTTATCACAGCCTGATGAAATACGTTATGCTACCAAATTGGCATTAGTGACCCATTACTGACCCAGAGGTGTTGCATTCAGATGAGTTATGATAAATGTCCCAAACTTCAGTCACTGCACATTACTTACAAGGAATATTAAAGCAGTTTTACTTACTATACAGATGGCTTTCAATGAGGTATGTGTTGTCTAAAACTGTAAATCTTCAGTAAAATAAAACATGTTTAGTGTGCAAAGGACAAATGAGTAGTAATAACTTTTTTTTAAAGGAAAAATTAAGATGAAGCAGGTAGCTATCTGAAATTAAAAGTGTATCAAGCTGAACGGAGGCTGTGTGATGTACAGAGATGCTGAACCAAAATAAAACCTCTGACATCTGCAGACAACACAAACCTGCGCCGGGTGAACTGAGGTGATCACTGTTTGATCAATTCTGGCTTGCTTTCTGCAGGTGACATGCTCAGTTTAATGGGTGCTGATGCAGCGTGACGTCCACTGCTGAATTCAAAGTAACAATCACCAGTCGTACACTGGTTAGCTTCCATTGGCTAGGTTAGCTACCTGCTGATTTCTGCAGGAATAAAAGGTCAATTCAAGATTGGGACAATTCATAGTGGTCCAAATGAAGACCAACCCAGTCAGTTTGATAGAGATGGAGAAATGCATCTGGTTGTCTCTTCCTTACGTCCTCATGTGTGGGGACGCTGTCCCTCTTAATTGCCTCATAGCGTTCATCCAACCTGCTTCTGTCTCTTTGCATCTGGGGGGGGAGCTTCCTGGTGACCTGTGTTTTGTTCTCTGCTGCCCATCTCTCCATCATCGCTCGCTGTGTTTGACTTTGTTTGATCGTCTGTCTGCCTGGCTAACCGGGCCGCTGTTCTGTCCGTGTGCTCACTGCAGTGAAAGACATCATGGCATTTGAAACAGCAGGACGCACTGTGTGTCTAAATGTCAGCTAAGCCCACTGGTAATAAACCCTCCCTTATGTCCCAGTGTCTGTGTTTTTCTTTGTCTTTTTGTTAAAGTCTTCCACCAATTTATCTCTCTTCTAGAAGGAAAAAAAAACCTTATCCCAAAATAAAAACTGACTTTCTTGTGTGTTTCTGTCCAGGATCATCCATGAGGACGGTTTTTCTGGTGATGATGTAAAGCAGTACAAGCCTGTCGTTTACAGCAACACCATCCAATCTCTGGCTGCCATCGTCCGCGCCATGGATACGCTGGGCCTGGAGTACGGAGACAAAGAGCGCAAGGTCAGAAAAATGCTTTGCAAAATATACACACCACTTCCCAAATGAGCTGAACTGCAAACTCAAATGCTTCACAGTCACAACCAATCCAGTTTATTTATATTCATTTCAGCAACAAGACAGTCAACATGCTTTATATCATAAAAATATCACACAGTCATCAACTGTGAAACAAGCAATAAGCTTTACATTTTGTCAAATATCATCATCAAACTCATCTACAGGTGAAATATGTTGATCCATGTTTCACAAATCAAAGGCAAACAGGTGGGTTTTTAGCTTTTATTGAAAAGGAGTTCAGTGTTTCAGCTGTTTTTGCAGTTTTCTGGAAGTTTGTTCCAGACTTGTGGTCCATAGAAGCTGAATGCTGCTTCTCCGTGTTTGGTTCTGGTTCTGGGGATACAGAACCTAAACCAGAAGACCTGAGAGGTCTGAAAGGTTGATATAGCAACAGCAGATCTTTAATGTTTTTTTTACTGCTAAGCCGTTTATAAACTAACATCAGTATTTTAAAGTCTATTCTCTCAGTGAAGGACTGCAGAACCGGGTGATGCGCTCCGTCCTCCTAGTTTTAGTCAGAACGCCAGCAGCAGCGTTCTGGATCAGCTGCAGCTGGAGGGCTGATGTTTCAGGCAGACCTGTGAAGACGCTGTTGCAGTAATAAATGCATCTAAAGATAAATGCATTGGATGAGTTTCTGTAGATCTTGCTGGCACATTATTTCTCTAATTATAAAAATGTTCTTCAGGTGATAGAAGGCCGACTTTGTAATTGTCTTTATGTGGCTCTGAAGGTCGAGGTCAGAGTTCATCACTACACCACCACTATTTCAGTTTGATCTCTAGTTTCTGTAATAACTGGAGCTGCGCTGACTCTAGATTTTTCCTCTTTGGGTCTAAAGATTAAAAACTTCAGTTTTGTTTCTGTTCGGCTGGATAAAGTTTTGGATTTAGGATGAATTTGACCCACTAAGCTTTGCCTCCGGTTCCTGACACAGAAACACACTTCCTGTCTTTCATCCACCTTGATTCCAGCTCTTGTAACGGACTCGCGTATCAGAGCACCACACTCCTCTACGCTCGCTTCTCTTCGACCTCTTATTACGTCTCTGCAGATTTTAATGGTTGCTTTGTAATTATCTCTGTCATGGTCGGTGTTGGAGAACACTACAACTAATGCACGTATTAACTCATCCTTGAATGTAACGACTTGGTCATCAACTGGTGCTGGAGGGGTTTGTTAATGTTAAACCTCCATAAAACTGCAGGGATGGAGCGGCAACATTAATGATCAATCAGAAAACGGGACAGAGATCACATGACTCAAGCTGCTCAGCAGGGTCAGGTAAATGCTTACTCCACATCTTACACATGCAGTTTATAGAGTATTAATCCCTTTGTGAGGTGGACCATGCTTTCTTTCCTGCTCTTTGTCTGTATAGCAGCAAATTATTGGTTATTGGAGCCATTTCTTGTGATATTTGACGTATATCTCCCAGATTTAAAGGCTAATAAAAAAGGCTGCCAGCCAACTCTGTCATGCAGAATTCCATCTTGTCAGGCTACGTTAGTCCTGCTTCTGCCTTTGCTAAATCCCCACAGCAGGCAAGTTCAATATGTAATACGCTAATTGGGGATTATGCATCTAATCCAAAGAATAACACCAGTTCTGTCTGAATTTGGAGCAATGGGGTAAAGGTTAATTAACAACGCAGGGACAAACCGTGACATAGCGCTTAGTTATATCCAACATCTAATCTGTGTTTTGCTGCGACTTTGGTGCTAAAACATTCATCAACAATCTGTAAAATCTAAGGTTATAGAAAATAAAGTTTGAGTTTGCTCCATTTAAATGGCCAGGGCTCAACTTTGTGGGAAAGTTTTCACACAGGCTGTTCAACAGAAAACGTCATACCCTTACAATTAAGCAAATTTATCTTTCAGTTTTGATTTTGATTTCAAACACACTAAACAGTATTTGAAGCACCAGCATAAGGCAAACGAATAAAGGAAAATCATTCTTTTATTTGGGAGCAATCTGGATTCAGAGACAGATTTGCATCATGTATTCAGTTCTCATTTTTTATTATTTGTAAATTTATCTAAATTTAATCCCAAAATGATTCACATGATTTTGTTGATCTAAGAAGTTTGTGTTTGATTGCAGAAGAGACACAAATCAAATATGAAGCTATCTAAAAGGAGCATCAACAAGAAAAAAACAGTTTTTATCCACATTTTATTAAAAAAGGCATGTTGAA